>NC_090936.1:1192585626-1193812626 GCF_040938575.1 Ambystoma mexicanum | reverse complement strand
TGTTTGGGGAATCATAGGTATGCTGGACATGATGATTGTATAGAGAGCTCTATGTACCAATCACATAGGGCATGCAGAGGTGAGCACTGTTTGCAATCAGGTGTACGAATTGTGTACTAGGTGTTTGTAGAGCTGTGGGTATAAGGCATATATGATTTGTGCTGTGAAATAGGTATGTGCACCCGATGTAGATGGCACAGATGATACAGTGTGTGTAGAACTGTAGTTGTGGTGCATAAAGGGGGGGTGTACATCAGTTGATATGTTCTACCAGTATGTGCAGAGTGATAAGCTTTATGAACACGTGTGTGAAAAGCAGTTGGTAAGGTGCACACATTGTATGTAAAGAGTCGTAAATATGGCATGCATATGGTGCGTGTAGATTGTATGGTTGTGTTGTACCCACATGGTGTGTGTACATGAACTAAATAATGAACAAGTGCCAGAACTAAGTACCAGTGAATTAGGCAACAGTAACATCTGTTTTTTGTGGAGCTCTGAAGGTTTCAGCACTCGACTGGCCTTGCCTTATGTTGGTTTGAATATGGGTTGATTTGAGTCTGTAGCAAAGTCCCCAAGGAGTCCCCTGCTCCCCCCCAGATGGTATCTGTCCCCTACGCCCCTGCCTAGGCTGGTTGCTTATTTGTGAATAGCAGGCTGGCATCTGATGTCCCTGTGTAGCTAGTAGCATGTGGTGTGAAGGGTTTTGAAGGGGTGAGCCATGAGTGACCCACATAAGCTGTAAGGACCAAGGATGAGAGACTACTCTGGTACTTAATTACCAAAGGCTTGGGAAATGGATCACAACATTAACTTCTTATCTAAAATGCCACTTCTCCAAGCGTTGTCACCCTTCTTCGATACGTTTGCCGAAGTCGTGTGAGGTCATTGCTTCTGTCCATCTACTGTTGTTAAAGAGGACCACTCACACTTAGAAACATTGAGTGTAGGGAACGCCTCTAGTACAGCTAGACGCACCTACCATCTTTTAAAAAGTAAACATTGTCTGTGGTCTCTGATTACACCAAAGGACGCAGGTGCCATCCATGTACTAAGCACTCTTCCCGTGCCTGGCATTATTTTTAAGATTGAACTGGCTGTCCTCTCACACCAACTGTGGCATGCATGTTTGTTTTTTGTATAATTTACACTATCTGAAGGGTTAACGTTTGGCTAGTTAATTATTTTTCAAATGTAATGTTCTTTCCCAAAATCACCGTTCACAGCATTTGTCTATTCCGCCCTTTGCTAGACTTCAACATTGATAAACAAGCCGTGACCGGTCGTGATTAAGTATTCACATAAATGCCCACATGTTTTTGTATGATGTAAAAATAGAATGCAGACAAATAACAAATGGACTCTCGGGAGCTGTACAGTAAACATGTCATCGATGCCCAATGCATCGCCGTTTCCTCCCTTGGATGGCCATTCCTCAAATGATGGGGCATGCGTCTGCGTCTCGTGCTTGCTTGGGCTCCTGTAGAGTGATGTTTGGGTCGCCAGAGCGCAACATCTGATGCAAGCGCCTTGTCTTGAGCCTGTCGTGCTTTCTGATAATGCAATGTTTTATACAAAGAATACATTTTTCAAGACAGACACAGAAGGAACAGGTTCATCAGAGAAGAGCCACAGCAATCGATGTGCATGTTGTGTAGAGATGTGTGTGCAGGCCGCGATCATCCACAACCACTGACTAACTGCAACATGCTTTTGTGTATACCTGATTGTTGTGTATTGCCACAAGCTGAGTAGGACCAACAGAAGCATAGTGGGTTGGGTGAAAACATATCATTTTTATTAGGGATTTTTACATAAGTGGGCCACGGTGGGAGGAAAAGAACAAAACAAAAGGAGTATTCTTTCCATGTTGTTCAGCAACACAAAGTCTCTGGGTTCCCAGAAGTCACTCCAGAAGACCTTCAGGGATCAGTCACTCTAGCACTCTCAGTCATGGGCATTTAAGTGTTCCCACACTTCTTCCTTGACTCTTCCTTCCCCCTCCCGTGCCTCATTTCTTCTGCTTCCTGTGGGAGACCCCTCGCTTGTGTTCTAAGAGCCTTACATGCACCAGCACGCCATGCCGGTCTTATGGAAGATGTCAGAGCTGGGTAGGTTGGATCAAGCCAACGATTCCACCAAGCAGCTGATGAGCTGGACCTCTCCGCGTGTAGAGCCAACATCACCTTCTCCTTTGATGACGTGTGGTCCTATCTCTAGACCCCAATATCCATTGACTTCTACCTTCTCGACTTGAAGCAGCAATCCTTCACGTGCACCTCTAGTTTCTTCCTCACCACTACCTCAACCCACCGCTTTCTTTACCTCTTTATCTCTTGACCATGTCTTCATACCACCGCCCCTGTAGTCTCACAGGCTGGCAGCATGCCCGCTCGCTCCATTTCCTCCACTCGATCATCACCTCTCCATCTGCATTAGCTTCCAACTTCCTCCGGTATATATCTTACCACAGAACGTTCTTCTCCTCCTTCCACGTGATGTTACCTCCAGCATGCTCCTTAAATTCTCCTCACCACCTCTCTCTAATTTGCATCTCCCCACTCCACCTTCTCCTGAGTCCTACAGCAACTCTCTCGAGACTTTACTGTCCTTCTATGATAGCCCACAGCCATCATTTCCGTTGCCTGGCTTATAAAGTGGCTTAGTCGTGCCCCCAGGAATAACTCCCACTTAGCCATGCTGTGGGTAAGAATTGTAGTGATTGGATTGGATGACTTGTTCAGTTTTCCCGGTTTTCTGCCTCTTGCTCCACCGCGCCCCAGCTCAGTGGATGCTCTGCCCAGAGCCTTTATTGGGTTCTATGTTCATTCATCAACAGTGTTTTTTTAATGTTTTTTTTGATGATTTTCTTTTTTCGAAAAAACCCATTGAAAATGTTATTTTTTATTTGTGTGGAGGGTCCCCACTCCAATCCCCTCCACTTTAATTGTACTCTATTCCTGACCCCCTGCCATTATATGCCCTTACCCACAACCCTGAGTTTTTCAAAATATAATTTCAGCAAAAAAACATTTAAAAAACACTGTCGATGACTGAAAGTCATACCCTTTATTGATGCCAGCCATTGACTTGAATCTCCATTTGTCTGCTGTGTGAAGCAGGATTATTTCCAGGATTCAGCCATGCATCTGACCGCACTACGCTGAGGAATTTCACCCCTCCTTTTTAGTGTTCTAGAATGCACATTAGCTTTTTTTTATTATGAACTACACCAGTGCTTTGTAATATCATAACTAAGGCCAATGATGAAATTAAGATTAGAGGGCGCCATGTGAGGCTTTTAATATGTTCTACTGTGGGAATTAATTCCGACAGTGTCTATTATCTGATGTAGAGCGATCTGTTACTTCCTGAAGCTAGAATAAAATAGACCATGTTATAAAACAAGGGTTTCCTGTGTCCATTAGTGAAACACTGGACAGCGATTGCAAAGGCAAATACTTCCTTGAAGTCTATAACTGATGGAGTCCTAAGGAGGTAAGAAGGAGTTAGTGTCAAGTGTGAGATTCAGGTTCGTAATAAGTACCTTTATACCGTTTGCTCCTGTCCTGGTCTAGTGCACTCAGAAGCAACAGCCAGTTTCTCAATGCTGGTTACAAGGTAGTAGCCAGCATTGGAGGGCTTGGGTTACTGTCTGGAACTGTCAACAGGGACGTCATTTAGAGGTCGTCAGGGGTCGCAACTTTACAGTGATATCATAACCATATTTTTTCTTAGTGTACTTAGAAACAATGCTATGTGCTGCCACTTCCTGTTTTGTCAAGGGATGAAAGGTCATGTTCCATCGCTTCCTGTGATGTTACTTTGGGGTGGGGTCGAATGACATCAAGGGTCATGTGATGTCTCTTCCGCTACCTCTGGCATGTTGGTGAAATGACATCCCTGACTGTCAAGAGTATTGACTAGATCGCTAAGAAGCTGCTTAGACAGAAATTGATCATTTGTCCTGTCTATAATTTGATTGAATGATAATATGTGGATTAATTGAAAGACATATTACGTGTTTATTCATGTTTTCACTGTACTCAAGCACATGCTTTGATTAGAATCTAATTCCTAAAATAATATGGAACGTTGGGTTAAATTTGTCAGATTCGGAATGGCTCAGCATTTGTATTGTGCAATTAAAAAATTCAGCCTAGTAGTTCTGAAACTGATTTGCATGTTGTTGTTCCGCTGGGCAATATTAATTCACGTTTGTAGTTTCATTATTTAGTTTAGTGGAAGTTCATTGTGGCATACAATTTGCAAACAGACTTCTGGAGTCCGCAATCCCAAAAAACATTGTCATGAAACGTTTGACATGATATTTTTTAGAACCATTCCTTCTCGAAAAGAAAATATGCATCTGAGACTGAAAACAAATAAGGCTAATTGGGTCACCACACTTTGATTGTGAAAAAGGCCTGGACAAAGCCCGCTATGTCTTTTTTGAGACACGTATCTGCTGTTGAAAAAAGGTCTAAACAAACACAATGGGCCTCATTCCGACTGTGGCGGCCACGGAATGAACGTTGCCGGTAAGAGACCGGCACCGTTCATTCTGGGCCGCCACTTTACGAGTTCTGCAGCGGGTCCCGCTCTGTACGCCTGGCCAGACCAGACGTGCAGAGCGGGACCCGCTAGCAGTAGAGGATGCTAAGAACGGGCCCGTCACTAACGGGCCCGTTGTTAGCATCCTCCCCATTCCCATTGAGCCCTATGGGGTCTCAAATGGGAATGGGGACGTACCGGGTCCGGGTCCCGCAAAAGGGAATTACCGGGCCCTCCAAGGTTGGAATGGCCCGGTAAGTCTGCTTTTGCGGGACCCAGACCTGAGTTTGGGGGTAGCCATGCCGGTAAAAACGACATGGCTACCTCCAAACTCGTAATGAGGCCCAATGTATTGTGTGTCTTATTAGGACACGGATATCAAAACCCTTTGTCTGATTCTTATATCCCAAAAATTGTGATACCCTGTCAATACTCATTTCGAAACACTATACTTTTTAGCCATTTTGTGTTGTTTTCCTGTTCCATGTACAGTTGAGAAATTGTATGTTGAATTTTGAATTAGAATATGAGCACCACAATGCCTTTTTGAAATGTAGAGAAAGTGCATGCCTTGAACTAGTTGCCCCTTTTCTCACATGTTAATCAGGGTTTGTTTTCGGGTTGGCAAAACAAAATTTAGTTCTATTTTCCATGGACCTTTTCCGCTTCGTCTGTGACGCCAGATTCTGGCATTTCTGAGGAGACCTTCCCTTAATGTCACCACCAAAGTGTGTCCTCGGAGAAGATGTATGTTGTATTGTGCGTCCTGAGGTCATGGAACCCTGGGATGTGGAATGTTAAGTTGGAATTGTTATGAAGAATCTTTATTAAGTAGAGTCAGTTGGGGGAGTTGGAAAGAAACTACTGGCTGGGGGTCACTTTGACTGTATATGGCGTCAATAAACAAGATAACAAACTGCCTACTGGTGTCAGAAACTCCATCGTTCCAATATACAAGCATGTTGGAAAATTGCGCTGTTTATTCACTCAAAGCATGACCCTTGAGCATCATTAGTCTGATTATTTCAAGTTGACCTGTCTTTCCCTAATGGGAAAGGACTCTGCTGCATCTGTGGCTGGATTCTATCTTCCTGAATGATGGCCCTAGAAGCATATCACCTTCCTCTTTGACACCAGTCATTAACTTTCGCCTAGGCAGTATTTTTCTTAAACATTTTGGGACACTGGTTTAAGGGATTGTAAATTATGGAAGGCTGAGCCGGCTGAAATCAGAATCAACGTTCTCTAAATAATGATGGTTTATCAAAAAATTGAAACCATTCAGACCTGAAACTTGCAATGGCTCAAAACCTTTGAAATGGAATTTGAGCCACTCATTTTAGTGTAGCAGTTGCCAGTAGTTAAGTGAAATATCAACTTCCATAGGAAATCCCGAAATTGAATTGATAACTTTTGACTTGCATGACGGATTTGGCTGATATTTTGAAAACATAATGTTTGTCACTATCCACACCACCCCCTTGCCTCCCACAGATTGGAACTCTGGAGAAAGATTTGATACAAAATAAAAAAATGTAAAGAAAAGCTCTTTTCGTTCTAATCTAATTCATTTCCCTATAGAGAAACAGTCAAAATGGCTGTGAAGCACACAGCAAAATCCTCTAGATGGAATTGGACCAGGTATTTAACAATTTGGGCATGAACGTAGACTCGATTTCCAGGAGGGGTCTGGTTTTATTCCTTCCAGTAGCTGTTGAAATATTTGGAGGAAAAGGGAGTGTCCCCTTCTCTCAAAATGAAAACTATATCTCCCATGATGCTGTGCAGCAGAGAGGCTTTTCAGAAATGGAAAATCCACCATTTTTCTTTTTTTTGTTCGATGCAAGAAATAACCGGGGCTATAACGGGATTCACCAGGGTTAGCCGAAAATGAAACGTGGAAAAGAAACCATTTAGAGGAAGAAAAAGGATGAAATGGTATCCGGCTAGAGGTAGGAAGCGGGAAAGAGGACACTATGTTGAATTGTGGAGTTGCGGCATGGGGTGAGGGGGCAGTAACACGTTCGGAAATTGTACATTTTCACATAAGTGGGGTTATTGCAGGAATAACCCAGGTTATAGTAAAAACCTGGATCGGGAATAAAAGTGTGTCACACTAATAACTGGGCTCATTTTACGAATAACCAAGGTTATTTTACAGATAACCGGGCATGTTTATAGTACATTACTATTATCAGGTCTATGCTAACTGCAGTTATGCGAAAATATTTATTTTTAAAAGAGAGAGTTCAAAAAAGGAGACAAATACAAATAAAGTGGAATGTTACAGCTACAGTGAGGTGGGGGTAATTAGTGTGGCCGAAGACTATGGCTACTGGATTACTTTAAGGAACAAAATGGTGCAATATGGAAAGTGGACAGGGCTAAAGGCCATGGCTAGTGGCCCGATGTAACCTATTGGGGCAACGTGTCAAGGGACAATGGCGAAAGTCTGTGGCCGTGCCCAAAAAGAAACCTAGTGTAGAGGCCATGGCTGATAGCTGGGGACACAAGGCATGGCCAGAGGCCATGACCTGTTGGCCCATTTAGGAAACCTATTGGAGCAACATGTACCGTGGACACGGCCGAAGGCCATGATTAGGGCGCCGTAAAAAAAAAAATATGGTATAACAAAACCCTTGAAATTCACTGAAAAAACCTTAGCTAAGGTTCAGATTTAATGCAACAAACCCTTGAAATTCAGAAGATGTGGGAAGTCATGACCAGCATAACTCGGCGCGTTCCCTTTGCAAAGCATGTAAATATAATAGAAGAAGGGATTCCCAATGACAAAAAAGGCATTCTTTTTTCTATTTTTTATTAAAGTGTTTTATGGTTAATTAAACCTTTTCACACTACTGTTAAAACATTTTACACAGAGAATATCAAAACCACATGCATCAATAGTAGAAATCATTAATTCCACCAGATACAAAAACACCATTAGAACATTTCTATGCCAAATATCTAATAGAGAACATTACTACATAAATTATTTAATATCCCTTCATCTGTAGCCTAAAAACCAGTAAAAAATGGTCATCATATAGTAACAATAGAAAAATCATCTCAGTAAGGCAAACCATTTCACCGACACAGGGCCTCATTACACGGAAGGCGTTGAACCATGGCGCTATTGGCGCCATGGTACATGCCGGTAAAATACCGGCACCGCCTTGGTGCAAAGGGGAATTACCGCCCCATTCCAAGGTTGGCGGGGCGGTAATTCCCCCTTCCACCATTGCCCTTCCCCATTCCCATTTTTGCCCCATAGGGCTCTATGGGAATGGGGAAGGCGCTAATTATGGTACCGCAAATTGCCGTGCCGTAATTAGCTCCACTGGTCCCTTTGCGGGTTGGTTTTTAACGCCTGCAAAAAGCAGGCGTCAAATTCCCTAACCCACAAAGGGACCTCGTAGTAAGGTGGTAAGGATTTACCGGTACCGGGAAAATACCGGTACCGGTAAACCCTTACCGCCTACCGTGTAATGAGGCCCACAGTCTTTTCTCAATCTTCAGCCAAAAATGGTAGATAGTGAAATTAAAAATTGTGCTACTGCCAGAATTTAAAAGGCCCCACGATTGATCCGATTTATAATGTTCAAGTTTTATTCGTAAATTAGAATAACCTTTCGTATAGAGGTTGTGTAACCCAGCACAGTCGGTGAGGAGATGTCTCTGGGATTCCACCTCCATTTTGGACATGTGGCATAATCGATCTTGATATGGACATGCACTAATTTTTGATAACGTAGGCAGAAGTTTTTAACCTTAGTTTAATCATGAATCTTCTCACCTTACCTCTACCGGGAAACTCTGCATAAAATAGAGTTTCAACCTCTTTTTTTGGACAGAATAGATAAGTTATTTCTGTCCCATATTTTTCACAATTTTTTATCTGAGACATGGCATTATGGGGGACATCAATAGGAGTGCACCTTGTTAAGCTAGTCATGACTTCCCACATCCGCTGAATTTAAAGGGTTTTGTTGCATTAAATGTACAAAACTTAAATGCACCTTAACTAAGGTTTTTTCGGGGGGCGCTAGAGAGCCCGCAACCAAGATGGCAGGGTCTGTGTGAGCTCTCTGTAGCCCGACAGCAGAGGAGGACGAAATCCGACCCTCTGGGACTCAAAACTGCAGAAGACTTGCGGGAGGAGCTGCGGGAGGTCTGGGGCAGCAATTGATGCAGTCTGGATGTCTGGTGTAGCTGTATTCGCGCAGGTGTGGAAGCGGCCTGGGGGACCGAGGAGGAGGCCGTGAAGTGGTGGTGCGGTGGAAGGACCAGGTCTGGTGGCGCGGGTCTGCCTCGGCTCGGGTGCTCGTGCGCCGCCGGAACATCGGTGCTTGTGGGATTGCACAGCAGCGGTGCAAGGAGGCGAAGTGGTGACCCCAACCAGCAGCCTTGTGGAGCAAGCCCGGGGATTGGCAGAAGAGTGTGTGGAGCTCGGTGCGGGGAGAGCCCTACCGTGAGGGCGGGTAGGAGGAGCACCCTCTGCTGAAGAGGGCGTCCAGCTGAGGGCCCCGAGAGGGATCGGACGTGTGGAGTGCCAGTTCGGCAGACGGAGCCCTGGGGCCAGAGTGGTGGCGGCCGGAGCAACTGAGGTGGTGGCTGAGCAGCGGTAGCCCAGCTGGAAGACTGGGTCTGGTGGCGGCTCGGCCCTGTTCTGGCCTGAGTACTCGTGCGCAGCCAGCCTAGCTGTGATGGCGGGACAGTGTGGCTGCCGAGAGGGGAGGTGTGGAGGAGGCTGTGGTCAGCAGGTCGGTGTGGAAAGCCGGCGGCGCAGGGGAGAGTGAGTGGAGCTCCGCGTACGTTCTCTCCTGGCGGGTGTCCCCTCCCCCCGCCTTCTGGTGTTGAGGGTGGCTGGCTACGAGCCCCGGAGGGGTGCGGAGGAGTGGTGCTCTGAGCCAGCGGTTGAGTGGCGAGAGGCTGGGCGGCCTCGGGCTGGCGAGGAGGCAGAGCGTGGAGGCCCGGGCTCTGGAGACGGCGATGGCCAAAGTGCCTGATGAGGTCAGCTGGACTCTGACAGCAGAGGGCCCACAGGCTCTGGGTTGTCTATTGCTGGAGCGGAGCATAGGCCTCCTGCTTGTGCTCCCGCGACCCCTGTGAGGCTTAGAAACTTCTTGTGCTTGGGGGAGCAATCTGCAGATGCCGGCAGTGCAGCGCCTAGGGGGTTGTGGGAGCAGGTGGACACGGGAAGCCTTTGAAGCCACAGGGCACTGCGGCCGGCTGCGTACGGGTGTTGGGTGGCACGTAGTCAGTGTAAAAACTGTGTTGTGTGCTGGAGAGTGCGAGGGGCCCGCTGCCCAGGATAGCAGGCCTGAGAGGTTGCGGACTAGGGTGGAGCAGGCGTCTGTTGAATGATAGGGGCCTGGAAGACTTTGCAGGTTGAGTGGAGGGCAGGAGCTTGATCCTATACGCACGGAAGGTCTGGAAGTAGTGTGCAGGGCTGCTTGGATAGTGGGCCAACTTGGTTGAAGTAGGGGTTGGGCTCCTGGACTAATCTCAAGGAAGGGATACGGTTGGAGGACCCAGGATCTAGAAGGGTGCATGGCGGCCGGCAACCGGGAAGACATTGCTGACGATGGGTGGCAAGAAGCAAACCTGTTTGCCGTTTATGCATAGGGAGGGGTCTCAGAGGGATCGGGAAGCACCCAAGCTGGGGACAGCTCCGGCCACTATGGCTCAAGTAGAGCACTTTGCAGAACCATCAAAGGGCCTGAGTGAGGAACCCTCCTCCTCAGAGTTGAGCATGATCCTGGCTGAGGTGAGGTCCGGGTTTGCTGCCATTAACTCCAAGCTGGATGGACTGATCTATAAGGTGGACAGGATTCAAGAAAGGATCGACAAGGAAAGTAGCAGAACCACGGAGGTGGAGACTAGGGTGGGGGCGCTAGAAGATACTAGCAATGAGACGGCCTAGGCGGTGAAAGAATTGAGAAGAGAGGTGAAGGCCATTAGGGTTAAAAATGAGGATCTCGAAGCAAGGTCGCGTAGGAACAATAAAGGGTGGTCGGAATCCCGGAAACTGTTCCCCAGCGGAACCTGGAGGAGTTCATGGAGACTTTTATCAAGGATGTTCTGCAGGGGCCTGCTTTGTCCTCACAATTTTTAGTAGAGAGAGCACACAGGATAATGCTGGTGGTGCCAAGGCCGGGTTAAAACCCAAGGCCGGTCATTGCTAAGGTACTCAATTACTGCGACAGAGACGCCATACTAAGACAGGCAAGGGAGCTTGGAGACCTCATGTATGAGAACAGTGGAGTCTCCTTCTATCCTGACTTCACCCTGGTGGTCCAGAAGGCCTGTATGTCATTTGCAGATGTGAAGAGGAGGCTGCGTGAGAAGGGTCTGCAGTATTCCATGCAGTACCCATCCAAACTCAGGGTGCAGCACAATGGGAGAGCATATTTTTTTACAGATGTGCCGGCTGCGCATTAATTTATCGAGAATCCGCCGCATCGGGGAGATAAGGGACCAGGAGAAGGTCCGTCAGGCTGCGCTTGAGGATATATGTAACCAGGTGTATCTTTGTCAAGGGAAGGAGATCAAGAGAAGCAGGTTTAATTGGGACTCCCACTCCGGAGGGTCAAGCTGGAATATAGCTAGTTATGTACCTAGTCAGTCCAGCGGCTTGCATGAATGCTTTTATCTCATTTTATTTTCTTTTGGTTGATCCTCCTCTGCTGTTAAAGTGTGGATGGCCGCTTGGAAAGTGGGGTCCGGCGCCCCCGGGCAGTAGCCCATGCTATTGTTTATATGGGATTGTTGGGGGAGAGGGGTGATCACTGCAAGTTGGGGGTGGGCAGTGTGGGCAGGGGGTGGAGGGAGAAGGGTTTAGGGGAGTAAAAATTGCCCGGTTGGCAGGGGTGCGGTTCATGAAAAGGGTTCACATCGCATCGGAAAGACCATGGTATATGACTGGGCAAGGCCACCTGAGCAAGGTATAATGTCGCTTGGAGCTGCATTGACTTGAGCCATGGTGTATAAGGTGTTGAGTTGGAATGTGCGGGGACTGAACGACCCGCGCAAAGCTAGAACAGTTGTGCAGTATTGCGAGAGGCATGGCGCCAAGATTGTTTTGTTGCAAGAAACACACCTTAAGGGACAAGGGAATTAATGGGTTGCTTGCGGGTGGGGTAAATGCAAGTTCTTTACTACATATTCCTCATATTCAGCGGGGGTAATGACTTTGATTCATAAATCGTTGGGATTCAGGGTCAGTGGGACCGAGATAGATCCAGCTGGAAGGTATGTTATTGTCCCGGGGTGTCTGGGCCAATCAATGTTAACGCTGGTCAATATATATGGCCCCAATGTGGACGATCCAAGCTTCTTTGAGGGTCTTCTGGAAAAATGCTTAAAATATTGGGACACATATGTTTTGTGGCCGGGGGATCTGAATGTCATCTTGGACACGGAGCTGGACTCTACTGGGGAGAGAAAGAGGCGCACAAGGGTGGCGGACGCGGTGTTGGGGGCTATGGACGTTCTTATGCTGGGGGATGTGTGGAGGGTGCTGCATCCGGAATTGGCGTGTTATTCGCACCACTCTACAGTATACAACACGTCAACCAGGATAGATTGTACATTGGGCTGCCCCCATGTTATTCGCTTCACAGTAGGTTGTGAGATGCTACCTAGGACTTTGTCCGATCACTCCCCGGTTTTGTGGTCAGTGGATTTGGGAGAACCGTTGCCTTGGCCTAGGTGGAGGTTTAAACCAGCAGCTTTGCTAGATATCACCTTCAAAAGTGATGTACACAGCTTGCTTAAGAATTACTTCCAGGAAAACGTTGGCTCGGTGCAGAGCAAGGGAATGCTCTGGGAAGTGTTTAAAGTGTTGTTGAGAGGGGGGTGTTTATTTGCAGAGCTTGGGGTGTTGAAGACAATACAGAGAGAACTCAATGTGGTGGAATTGGAGATAAAGCAGTGGGAGGTAGAGGTGGAGAGTCTGGGTTCATCACAGTCATTTGCCAAGTTGAAGGAAGGGCTGGATAGGTTTAGGGCGCTAGCAGAGAGGGAGGTACAGTACTTTGCGAGACCTGACGGAGATTGCATATACGGTGAGATGGGGAGGCTGGGAAGATACCTTGCGGCTCTAGTCAGGGGAGAGTGGGGATTTGGGGACATAACAGCATTGAGATCTAGTAGCGGAGAGATCCTGATGTAGCCATGTGAGATAGCAGGGGAGTTCCGCATGTTCTACAAATCCTTGTATGCCGCAAGGGCCACACCTTCGGGTCCTGCATTGAGGGATTATATTGAGGGTGCAGTGCTCCCAGGTTTGATGCAGAGGCGGTGGAGTCCCTTGCCAGGCCCATAACGGCAGAGGATGTGCTGGGCGCAATAAAGGCCCTACCCACCGCAAAGGCACTGGGTACTGACGGTATAACGGCCGAGTTTTATAAAGAATGGGGTTCGGAGGTGGCTAGCCATATGCTGGGAGTGTGGTAAGAGGGGATGGACAGGGGTCTGCTCCCCCCTACGCTCCGGGAAACTGTTATCACGCTGATTCCAAAGCCAGGCAAGGACCCACTCGATTGCTCGTCGTACCGGCCAATATCTTTGATAAACCTCGATACGAAGATCTTTGCTAAGGTCTTGACGGACCGACTCCTGCCGCATGTTCCACAAAATATTGCATAGGGACCAATCTGGGTTTATTCCAGGGAGGTCGACATCTTTGAATCTTAGGCGACTATTCGCAATTTTGGCACAGATAGACCCGGGGACGCAGGCAGTGGCTGCACTGTTAGATATGGAAAAGGCATTTGACTCCGTTGAGTGGGAGGTGTCGGTGGGAACCCCCCCATATTTTGTGAAGGCCGTGAAGTTGTTTGGTCAGAGTTATTTCTGCTTGGGAGGGGGACGAGGAAGGGGTGCCGCTCTCCCCATTGCTTTTTGCAGTGGCCATAGAGGTATTGGTGGGCAGACTCTGCATGCATGGACATAGAGGGCTGGGCATGGGCGGACAGAGGGAGTTGATCTCATTGTATGCAGATGATGCCATTATTTATATAAGGAACCCTGAGGCTAAACTTAAGCCCCTCGCACAGGAAGTAGCTGAGTTCGGTAAATTTTCTGGTCTCCGATTGAATCGGGCCAAATCCTCCCTTTTCCCACCGAAAGAGGTAATGACCCTTCTGACTAGCATGGAAGTGTTTGGGTGGGAACAGGATATGATTACGTACCTGGGGTGGTGGTTAGTAGGAATGCACAGTCCTTGCTGGATATGAACCACAGGGAGTACTTAAGGTCATTGAGGGCAAAGATAGACAGATGGTGTAAGCTTCTTCTCACACTTATGAGTCGTGTGGCCATTGTTAAAATGGTAGTCATCCCCAAACTCTTGTATATGTTCGCAAATATACCAGTCTGGCCAGGAAAGAGTTACTTTCGTGAGATGAGATCTCAACTAATTCGCCTGACCTGGTATCCCAAAGCCCCACGGATAAGCTGGGAGATTTTGACACAGCCATGGGAGCGGGGAGGGATCGGAGCCCCAAATATCGAGGCATGTTTTCTGGCATCCCAGCTGTCTTTTGTGAGATACTGGATGTGGGAGGGGTGGGGGCCACCACATGTGCATATTGAGAGAGGCTCGGTATACCCTTACTCGCTGCAGGGACTCTTGGTTTCAGGGAGAGTGGCTGACAAATGCAGGTTCGACCCCGTGGCTTGTACGGTGCATGCTTGGAGGCGGGTTTTGAAAAGGGTAGGAGTGGAACACCCGTTTGACCCGGGCATCCGGCTGTGGCAGATTGTGGCCCTGGCGCCCACGTGCGACAAGTCCATAGTAGGAGGATGGGGAGTTGCGGGGATTGAAACCTTGGAGGATATGTACCCTGAGGGGAAGTTTATGTCTCAAGAGGTTTTTGGGGGTATGATGGGCAAAGGCCCTCACCGCACTTTACAGTATTACAGGATGAGTGTGGCCTTTAAAGAGTGGTCGCCGGTTTTCCCAGAGGTCCCTCGGACTGCACCCCTGTTGCATTACATACGCAACTCCCAGGGATGCAGGGGAGTGTTATCGACAATATATAAAATCATACTAGCAGATACACACCGAAATCCCCCCCCAAGCAAAGGGCAATGGGAGCGAGAAAGTGGGGTCACTCTTGGGGATAAGCAATGGGGGAGAATATGTGAAATCACGCACACTGGGGCGTTCAGTTCAAGGTTGCAATTGATTCAACTTAAGACATTCCAAAGGGTCTATGTCTCACCAGTGCTAGCGCATAAATTTGATGCAACAAAGTCTGCTGCCTGCCCGAGGTGTAGGAAAGATCAGGCGGACATGATCCACATGCAATGGGAGTGTGACGCTCTGGGCCCCTTTTGGGAGGGGGTGTTTGAGATCGTCACAGACATCATGGGGCAGAATGTTCTGCGCACAATGTTATGTGGCATTCTGGGGTGGTCTCCGGGTATACCCACGAAGTGTAGTAAACTTCTGGCATCTTGTATGATTATAGCTAGAAGATGCATCCTCATGAAATGGACACATGCCTTCCCCCCGGAGGTGAAAGGGTGTTTGAAGGACCTACTCCGGCTGAGCGATACCGATAAAGTCTATGCCGCCCTGTGTGGACTGCAGAATAGACCTAAGGACATATGGGGCCCATTGACGGCGTATCTGGAATGATGGCATGGAAGGACGGGGGTCGGGGGGGCATACTCTCGTACCCGGCACCCGGAGGCATGGGGTGTGATGGACAATCAGTAGGTGTGCCAACTGAGTCCTAAAGGTTACATGGTGTCATCGGTTGTTATCCAGCTGCTTGGCTTGTATTCCACTGGTGTAAATGTGACATGGTTTGAGATGGAGATGTGAACCTGTAAATAAAGTTAATAAAGAGATGTTTAAAAAAAAACAAGGTTTTTTCAGTGAATTTCATATAGACATGGATATTTGATAGCTCGTCTTGCCTTGAATATTACTCTATCATAATACTGAATTTTGATAGCTTTGGGTATTATGCAACTGGGCCATCGTGTCCTGCCTGCAGCCATTCAGTTGCAGAGAGAGCAGAGAAGCCGAGCGCTAGACTTGTGTGCTTCATTCCAAACCATCCTTACTCCAAATCCCCATCGAGTTAAATACAATGTACTTTATTTTTGTACTTGAGTCTTTCATTTTAAGAAGATTATTTTGCTTTAGTTTTGGATTTGCTTTATTATAATATGAAACAAAATAGCCAGTGCTCAGTCAGCAAGCAGCTGGCATAGTCATTGCCTGATTATTTTAACATAGTACACTTATGTTCAGAACCATGTGGAAAAGTACTCTTTTTTTTTATTTCAGTTCATTTATTTTCCATCGATTTTAAAAGCAAATAGCCGTTTTTTAATCTTCTTCAAGTGTGTTGTTCACCTATTTTCTAGAAATACATTTTCTTTTTCCATTTAATTTTTTCTATGCTGTTTAATTTTTGGGATTTTTTTTTGGAAAACGATATGCGTTAGATCAAGCTATTTTTTGGAGATTGATTCTGTTCTTATTTTTATTTATTTTTTTACATATTCTTGGTCTTCTGGGCGTAGGCGTTTTGGCAGTTTTATTTAGACAGTTAATTTAGTTTTTACATTTCTGCAGCAGACAGCTTATTTCCATATCATCTTTGGTCAGGAAGCAGTTGCTCTGTAAGGGAGAGCCAGTACCAGACTGGGGTTTTCTGTGTGTCTTTGACGGAGAGGCGAGGGTAAAAAGGATTTCTAGGGAGACACGAGCTGCATCAAAATAAATATTTATATAAAGCTTGGACTGAGAACATGGGTCTCTCTTGGCATGCCTAAGTGAAAACAAATGTTCCAGAGGACAAAGCAGGTGCCTGCAAAGGTTGCTAGAGGGTCACCTATAAACTGAATGCTTTACAAGTGCGTGAGAAAGTGTGTGGAGAGGATGCTTGCCAGGGGAGTTGCTGGGTCTGGAAAAGACCCGGGGCTACGTCGGAACTGTTGGGACTGGGGGCTAGCTAGTCTTTTGGCTGTAGCGCCTGAGATTCTATCCGGGGCTACAACCAAAAGATCAGGGGCTATAGCCCCCTTAGCCCCCCCCTAGCAACGCCCCTGATGCTTGCACTGTGGGTGTAGTAGTTGACAAGGGCATTTCGGCAACAATGGAGGCATCTATGAAAGAATGGTATAAGCCTGGAAGCCAATTTGCCACCAAGGAAGTATATAAGTCGCAAATAAAAGATGAGGCAAGCACTTTCTGAAGCCTTAGCAGAGAGGACGAGAGAATCTGAATGTTATCAGTGCTCAAATGGGCAGCAGCCACTTGGAAGAGTAACACAATGGGATCAGAGCGACAGGGTAGAGAGACTAAGATGCAGATGCGTGTCCCATGGACAGTGTAGCACAAAGTGAACCCAAAAACGCGATAGACAAGAAAGGGAAAAAGATGGTCTGACAAGGTTTCAATATTTAGAATCTACAGACAAAAACACAAAAAAAATGTAAAACCCCCAGACCATACCTCAATAGGACTTTCTGAAAACCCTAGACTGACAGGGAATGTTCTTCCAGGTTCAAAAACACTAATACCAGGATGTCTGTCCATGGTTTGGAGCGGGTTTATGTGATGTTACCGAATTGAAATTTCGGAGAATACTTTTTTACTGAACCTTTTTTACTGAAAAAATATTGATTTTTTTATTTTATTTGTGGGGTGTCCCCACAACCATGTTTCCCTATGCTTCTCAAGCTCCCCAAACCACTCCCCAACCCTTTTATCCTTCCCCCATATAAATTTGAATACAAAGATTGTATATTATTTCAGTATTTCCATTTCGGTAAAAGAGTTATCCTCCATTTTCTATTCGCTAACATCACTGGATACCATTAGAAGCCACTTTAAAATGAACCCCGAAAAAAGTGCTAAGGCTATCCGTACTGTATGCAGCCAGAAAGTGAGCCATGGAACATAGGCAGGGTGGTTGAGCCCAACTTCGCTTACGTGCCTTCTTCAGTGATGTCATGGAATGGCTCGGACCCATCCCATAGACAGCACAAAGTGTTGCGGCCAGATGACAATTGCGGTTTAATATTAGAAGAATGATGACAGCACTTCCAGAAGGGTGGCGGTAACCTTAGAATGCAGTAGGACATCACTTCCCCAGCAAACTATGAGTGGCCTGTTAGAAAGGAGAACATCCTCTGCCAGAAACCACAAGTGGACTCTGGGAAGTCAACCAGTCAAAGGGGGAGTTTATAGCAAAGAGATACAGCCATTAGGTTTTGTCAAAAAAACAGTGGTTTGAAAGCCCTTATATATTACGATACAACATGTCAACCCGGAAGTTGTTTTCAACTGTTGAAGTTCCGTGATTGTTGGAAAAGCCGCAAAAAAGGCACATTCTGGTCCAGCACTCAGTTAAAGCCAGAATTGTCCATTTAACAAACGATATATGGACCAGGACCCAAACAGCAGATTGCTTGAGCATCGCTGCACACCAGGTGCCGCTCCAAACTACAGACCAAGAAATCTCCTCTTCCAAGGCTCTGATTGCAAAGTGCTCCTCAACCAGCAACACAGACGCTGGTGTAGACAAAATGGCTGCTCTCTCCATCCATTCATTTAGAAAATCAAGCTGCAAAGAATATTGCAGAAGGCCTGCAAGAAGTTATATTTGAGCGGCTGCAGCCGCTGAGTCTACATGTGAGCTTGGTGGCATCTGATAATGGGGCAAGCATAGTCACTGCACTGCAAAAGGGCAGAATCCACTAGTGCAGGCTTTGCCCATTGCTTGGATCTTCTGGTCCAATACATTGTGATGGACAATATGTGGCCATTTTCACTATTCTGTGACGGCATGCGCAGCAGGGGGAAATGTTCAGGCAAAACACACATTGACATGTCATTAACCTGTGCAAGATATGCCCGCAAGGTGGAAATCCACTTTTTACATGTTCAAAAGAATGTTAGAGCACAAGGAGGCAGTGCAGGAGTCCCTTTGCAGCATGTTGTGGCAGATGGGGTTTATGCTAAATTCATCTCAGTGGTTCATGTTAGAGAGCTTAACACACCTTCCAAGACCTCCTGAAGAAGCCACTGGCCCCATTTGCAGAGGGCGAGATGTTTACGCAATAAACCGAAGGACAGCATAGTGTCTTTCAAAGTAAAGGCCATGTTTCTGGCACGCCTCCAGCTGACCGAATGCATAGGCTGCTTCAAGAGTGAGAACGATTTCACAAAGTGATGGGCACAGACCACTCACTGTAAGCTAGCAACCATACCTGACCATCGTGTAAAATGACACAGCTGCCAAAGTGTACGGACAGTTTATTTTACAAAAACAAGCTTGATTCTGTTGTAATAGAAGACCTGGGAGGTTTGAAAGAGGATTGTGGCGAGCCCACTGGCAGTCAACCCACATCTTCCACTCAACTTCTTCAGCCAAGTAGGGTTATCTGCTCAGATTCAAAACACACGTTTTAGAAAGTACTCTACCTCAGAGACTACAAACAGCACATGATAGAAAACCATTTGGGAATAAATAGTTGAGTGCCCATAGATTTACCCTATGGTTGTGTCAAGGGAGCCCCATATATAGAAAACTGTGGACAGCTATCACAAAGAAGGCGTCACACCGTTTGACACATATCAATTCAGGTAGATTGGAAATCAAAGAAGCAGACCAGCGCTGGTCTTTCCAGATTAGCTTGTATGATGGTGAGCTGCCCGCCAACCAGTATACTGTGATGAGCTGCCCGCCAACCAGTATACTGCAGTGAGCTGCCCGCCAACCAGTATACTGTGATGAGCTTCCCTCCAACCAGTATACTGCGATGAGCTGCCCGCCAACCAGTATACTGTGATGAGCTGCCCGCCAACCAGTATACTGCGATGAGCTTCCCTCCAACCAGTATACTGCGATGAGCTGCCCGCCAACCAGTATACTGTGATGAGCTTCCCGCCAACCAGTATACTGCGATGAGCTGCCCGCCAACCAGTATACTGTGATGAGCTGCCCGCCAACCAGTATACTGTGATGAGCTGCCCGCCAACCAGTATACTGTGATGAGCTGCCCGCCAACCAGTATACTGTGATGAGCTTCCCTCCAACCAGTATACTGTGATGAGCTGCCCGCCAACCAGTATACTGTGATGAGCTTCCCTCCAACCAGTATACTGCGATGAGCTGCCCGCCACCCAGTATACTGTGATGAGCTGCCCGCCAACCAGTGTACTGCAATGAGCTGCCCACCAACCAGTAAACTGTGATGAGCTGTCCCCAACCAGTATACTATGATGAGCTGCCAGCCAACCAGTATACTGCAGTGAGCTGCCCGCCAACCAGTATACTGTGATGAGCTTCCCGCCAACCAGTATACTGTGATGAGCTGCCCGCCAACCAGTATACTTCGATAAGCTGCCCGCTAACCAGTATACTGTGATGAGCTGCCCGCCAACCAGTATACTGTGATGAGCTGCCCGCCATCCAGTATACTGTGATGAGCTGCCCGCCAACCAGTATACTGCGATGAGCTGCCCGCCAACCAGTATACTGTGATGAGCTGCCCACCAACCAGTAAACTGTGATGAGCTGTCCCCAACCAGTATACTATGATGAGCTGCCAGCCAACCAGTATACTGTTATAAGCTGCCAGCCAACCAGTAGAATGTGATGAGCTGCCCACCTGCCCACCAACTAGTACACTGTGATGAGCTGCCCGCCAACCAGTATACTGTGATGAGCTTCCCTCCAACCAGTATACTGCGATGAGCTGCCCGCCAACCAGTATACTGTGATGAGCTGCCCTCCAACCAGTATAATGTGATGAGCTGCCCGCCAACCAGTATAATGTGATGAGCTGCCCACCAACCAGTATACTGTGATGAGCTGCCCGCCACCCAGGATACTGTGATGAGCTGCCCGCTACCCAGTATTCTGTGATGAGCTGCCCACCAACCAGTGTACTGTGATGAGCTGCCCGCCATCCAGTATACTGTGATGAGCTGCCCGCCACCCAGTATACTGTGATGAGCTGCCCGGCAACCAGTGTACTGCAATGAGCTGCCCACCAACCAGTAAACTGTGATGAGCTGCCCCCAACCAGTATACTATGATGAGCTGCCAGCCAACCAGTATACTGTGATAAGCTGCCAGCCAACCAGTAGAATGTGATGAGCTGCCCACCTGCCCACCAACTAGTACACTGTGATGAGCTGCCAGCCAACCACTATACTGTGAGCAGGTTTTTAATCGGTGATGAAAATGTTCAGCACCTTTCTTTCATGAAAAGCAATCTACAGTGTTTCCCCCAACCATCGATCCCTAAGGAAATGGGCAAATATTTATGGTCAGGTGACCCGCTTCCAAATATGGGCAGGAGGAAAATGATCACTATTGGTAATTGCAATTGCTGAATGGAAACCAAGAGAGCATATTTGAGCCTGAGAAAGATTGAGCCATGTCAGCCAAACACACCACAAATAATGATAACATATTATTTCCGCCTGTATGCAGATATGGGCCTATAGTAGCATGGCCTTTAATTCATCATATACCAGCATTTCTAGAGCCAGGACCGTTTTTTAGCTGGTGGCTTTTCTGCGAGAGAGCTCCAGAACAATTCTTCAGACAGCTGCCTTCTGTGAGGCAAGTGGAATTACCAGTGGAATTCCATTCAAGCCAGTCATTGATATGTCACACCGTACAGAAAAGCTGTAGAGACTCATGTTTCTCACTTCAGCCAGTCAAGTGAACTTTATAACCACCTTGAATAACTTCCCTTCACTGAGATCTGTCATTCATCAACATAGAGGGGGTCATTACGAGGTTGGCGGTAAGGGGTTAATGGTGCCGGTAAAGGTGCCGGAGCCGTCAACCCCTTACCGCCCCATTAAGAGTCTGCTTGTGGGACCCGCTAAGGACGCCTGGTAAAACCAGGCATTCTTAGTGGGTCCCGCGAGCAGACGAGGATGCTAACAATGGGCCCATTATTAACTGGCCCGTTATTAGCATCGTCCCCATTCCCATTGAGCCCTATGGGGGCTTGAATGGTAATTGGGATGGGTTCCTTGAATGAGGAATTATCGGGCCCTCAAGGTCGGAATGGGCCTGTAATTGCTCATTCAAGGAACCCGGACCCGGTACACTGTAAGGGGGTAGCCATGCCGCTAATAGCGGCATGGTTACCTCCTACCTCGTAATGGCCCCCAGGTGTTGGAAGGATGCTGTGACATGGGACACCAGTTAGAGTCACAAGAGTCAATAGATCCCCAGTTGAACGCAATGGATGAACCTTAATCATTTGTCAAGGCATGGCTATGCTGCAAAGGACAACCCTTAATTTTTCAAGGACAGCCTTTGGACAATGAATCACTTTAAGTTTTTAAGAAGCAACTTTAATACAAGTGGTGACCCATTGCTGCCTGTGAAAACCCTTAACAATTTTTCTAGAAGCCGACTTGCTACAAATGATGTTCCTTATTATTTTTTCAAGGAGCAGCTTTCGTAGAAGTGATGACGCTTCATTTTCAAAGAGCAGCTTTGGGACAAGGTGTAACCATAAACAGTTCTTCAAAATGCAGTTTTCCTTCCAGGGGTAACCCTTAATTCTGCATGAAGCATTTTTGGTGCAAGGGATGAGCCTTGATTTTTCTAAGAAGCAGCTTTTATTAAAGGGGTGACTCATAACAGTTTTTGAAGGAGATGCTTCGCTAAAAGGGATGATCCTTAATTTTTCAAGGAGCACCATTGCTACAAGCGATGACACTCGACAATTGTTCAAGGAATGGCTTCTTAAGAAAGCATGAACCTTAACAATTTATTAAGGTGTGGCTTCACTACAAAGGGTTGACCCTTAATTTCTCAGGGTGCCGCTTTTATACAAGGGGTGACCTTAACACTTTTTAAAGGAGCTTCTTCACTACAAAGGAGGCCCTGAACACATTTTTAAGGAGGGGCTTTGTTACAAGGTACAACCCTTAACAGTTTTCTGTGGCGGGTCTTCGATTCAGGTGATTGACCCATCGTTTTTCAATAAGTGGCTTTCATATAAGGGATGACCCTCAACACTTTTTCAAGGAGCATCTTTCAGACAATGATGATCCTATGACCCTTATCAATTGTTCAAGGCATTCCTTTCTTACAAGAGAGGACCCTTAACAATGTATAAGCTGCAGCTTTCATAAGAGAAATGGCCCTTAACATTTTTTCAAGGCATGTTTTTCGTACAATGGGTGACCCTTAGATATGTGTTAAGGCATGGCTTTGATACAAGCAGTGGGTCCAGCTGGGGCATAATATGTATGTGTACCCCTAAATACAAAGCCCAGCCAGAGCATGGGTTTTATTTCTGGTTCTCAGAGAATAGGTCCTACTGGTTTCTCACTCACAGCAGTCACTGGAGTTTCTCCTCAGAAGAAAAGTGATCAGAAAATGATTACTTCCAAAATAGATACCAATATATTAATACCAACTATTATTAAATCCAACATAAAGCATGTTTCAAACTGTGATTTCTTTTGCTTTTTTTTTCATTTTGGTGTTTTTTTTTCTAATGTTCTATGTTTATATTTTTCTAGGGTTGAATCAAAACTGGTGTATATACACTTGGACAACAAACAAAATGCAATACTAAGTCTGATGTATATGCCATGTAGCAGCCATGCTGAAGTTCTGCCTCCCTCACATGACCCCTCTAACTCATGGTTCACCCCAACATTACCAAAGTGGCAAATACTGCAGTCCTGGGAAGACAAATACTAGGCCAGTGGTGGTCCCTGTGTCTTTCAGGGGTGTAAGACTTCTTCTGGCCTCTCCTTCTGTTGGTGGGAGTGGTAGGCGTGGCTACTGCTGAGTCACCTGCTGATACATTGACACTATGACTCCTACACAGGTGCTTCAGCCTGCGAGCGGTGGTGAACTGGGTCCCTTTTCCCCAGACTACCACCTCCGCGCAAAGGTTGCATACCACCATTGCAGCCTTTTTGCCGCACAGGCCTCGTAGTTTGACTCTTTGAGGTACCACCCTTCTCATGAACCCCTTTTTGAACCACCTCCCCTGTTTTTTGGTCGCTGGATCACAGACGTGTGTAGTGGACGCTGCTGCAGGTAAGTAGCCTGAGGCAGTGATTGCTGCTTCTGCCAGACCAATGGTCTGATGGCACGCGGCAGCAGAACCCAGCAGCACCACCCTCTGATGTGTAAACGTCCTCTGCCACCTTCTCCTGCTTTTCTCCCAGTCCCTTCCGTGTCTCCATTTTGCCCAAAAAGTATAAATAACACACACATGAAACACACCTAGCTAGCACCTTCACTCGGTGACTGTCTGTTCTACTTCTCGCTCTCTCTCTCTCTCTCTCTCTCTCTCTCTCAGTCTCTACTTCAAGGCAACACAGGAAACAAGACACAGGGCGTTTTCTATTCATTTACACTTTCCTCTCTTACTAGTTCGAGCTGACTTATCATGGCTTGAATCATTGGATTCCAATGGCTTGAACAAGCTTAAGCTAATTAGAATCATGATATGACTACTCGAAAAAGCTTTAAACCAATTCAAGCAACAGAGACCTGTTGGCTCGAAGTGGATTAAGCTGATTAGAATTGCATACAAGTCGAATGAGGCATTTACTGACTCACCTTGATTCCATTATAGAGCACCATTGTGCTATGGCAGCTTGAGTAGCTTATGGCAAATCAAGCCATTGTGTGCCTTGCTCGAGCGAACATTCGAGTCGAGCCCGTCAAGGCTCTCCCGGCCGTAAAGTAAGTATGTAGCACAACATGAACTACACACTGCTCCTTTTATGTTTAAATCATCAAGCACTGTGAGTAATGTGTTCGGTCTATGCACATATATTTTAATGCATTTCCCCTTAGCTAATTTTATGTTTTATGGCACTGGCCTGAAGAAGAGCCTTTGGGTGAGAAACACTTTAGCAATGTAATTGCTCTACCATAGTGTAGCATTCTGCACTATGTAACTTCTGAGCCTGGAACACTGGAATGTAGAGCACTTTAAGTAGAATGATAATAAGATGCATCTTCCCTTAGAATGTGCATCCCTATAAGCACAGAGTAGCAGAAAGAGAGCTGACTTGAAGGAAGCCAGTGGGGTGTAGATAAGCTTGTAAATAAAGAAGAACAAAGAAACTCACCAGTCTGCTGTGTCCTTTCAATGGCAACAAGCTGGACAATGCTGGGGCCTCACTGAGTACTGTTGCTGTGGACCTACTGTTACCCTGAGCTGTGCTTGCTATACTTCTGCAAAAGTGCTTCTCACATCAAGTAGGGGGTGTCCTGCCTTGCACCCTGTGTCCTGCCCTGTGGACCCTACAGTCTGGGGATCCTGCTAATGTCCTTGTGTGCCGCTTGCAGTGGACAGTTACTGGAAGGATCCCGTGCAAGGGCGCTTTATATCAGCGCCCATGGAGAGTGGGGGGAGAGGCCGCTGCAAAGCTAGTGGAAGAGGGACTACTTCATGTGCACTGTGCTATATTAATATTGGCACCTGGGGAGAGTGGAGGGACCAGTACAAAGCAACAAAGCAAAAAAATGCACTGTTACTAATTCTACCTTGGTTGTCCTGGATCAAGCGCCCTGCTCAGGCAGACTACACTCCTTTACCTGTGAGTGCAGTAATGTCCAAGCGCCTCCTAAAGTCTCTACTTAGAATCCTGGACTGGAAGTCGATGGGGCGCGACCGTAGCTTTGGAAAGCACCTGTGCCTACTTGCATGTTGGTGAGAAATCTTTCCAGCCTGACTGTTTATCATTGGGAACATTTGAATTCATTCCTGCCTGTCACATGCTACATACTCATCCTCATCCTGATGATTATCAACCAGCGCTACCTGTTATATATGTATTTATTTATGTATTACATTTGTATAGCGCACAAACAGACCGTGGGCATCGAGGTGCTTTTGCTTGCAGGGAGCTTAGTTACAGGGTGGGCACTGTTGTAAAGCAGATTTCCTTTCCATATTTGAGACTACATGCCTGAGTGGTGCACAACTACTCTTTTAGAAGTACATTTAGGTGTGCAACGTTTTATAAGCAAATCACAGTTAATTAACAAACATGCAACGGATACCGCCACCCAGTTATTCCCTAGAGAACCAAGGTGATCCCAGTATTCCTTGCAAGAGGTGGAAGAAGCATTTTGAGCATTGTGTGTTGGCTGTACATGGGCTTAATTTTGCCAGTGTAATAAAGCTATGTTTATTGTTACATTGCCTGTGAAATTATGAGCAGGAGCAATTCGATAATCTTCCTCAATTATCCTATGATGTGTCCAATGGCGTGTCAGAATATTATAAATGTATATTGATGTTGGACAAACATTATGAGAAATCCATAAGCATCATACTAGAAAGATATCATTTTGGTAAAGGAAAACAACAGACAACAGAGTCGGTAGAGCAATATTTTATTTCTTTCAGGGGTTTAGCTACTACTTGTGAGTGTGGTACCACTCTCAACGAGAGACTCCGTGATCAGTTTACGTTGGCGTGTGCTCATAGTAAAGTACGTGTGGCCTTATCATCTAAATGTAATCCTCCCCTTGATAAGCTGCTTAGAGTTGTGAAGGAGGCTGAGCACACCCAGCATTAGAAGAGAATTAGAGAATAAATCTGAAGGTGATACCAAGTAAAGTGACAATGCACAGGTCACAGAGGTTCTAGCTATTCAATGCAAGAAACCGGATAAGAAAAAGTCTGTTAAAAAAAAGAAAGCATCTAGATTTAAAGAAAAGAGAGACGGGGAAGATAAAAGAACATGTTTCCATTGTGGCAGTATTTATCACTTTGCTAATAGTGACACATGTCCTGCTGTCAGGACCACTTGTACGGAATGTAATAGAAAGGGTCATTAAACAGACTGTTGCAGAACAAAGAAAGAGAATGCAGAGTGTGTTGATGAACTATGTGTGATCTAGCACCTTCAAGCGTCTCTTGTGCTAGATGGAATGACGAATAAAGATATCAGACCAAATAACCGGACAGACTCAAGCAATATGACAAAGTACTACTTTATTCTCATTTAATAAAGCCGGGAGAACTGACAGGCATCAGACTGATGCATGCGCACAAACCCACAAACCTGTTTTTTCAGGGGGTTTTATACCCTTATGTGCCCCATCTATGACATCATCCTTTGTGGCAAATCATAAAACCTATCGAGGGGAGGGATTGGTTAGGGGAACATATCTACTTAAAGAACATACAAGGATTAGTGCATCATTGTCTGCCCCTTATCTGTAGGGCATGCTTTGAACCATCTCTAAATATGTACAGTACTGATTATAGCAGACAAAATAGCAGTGGATTGCTCTATGCAACATTGTATGTTACGTTGCCCTTTAAACCCACTGATTGGTTGGCATACTATCCCAACCTTGAACTTTCGGCTCTTTAGCAGCATGTACATGAAACGAAACCTATGTGCTTTGAATTGCATCATATTACTCCCCGTTCTCCTAATTAATCCATCATCCCTCATCGGTTGGCCATAAGCCAAAGTCTTCCATCTGTAGTTGACCTTGTACCCTGCTCACTGTCCCGGAACATTTGAGGGAGTGTGAGCACCCCTATATCTTCTTCTGAGGCTCTAATGAAGAGCCATTGTCTTCGACTTCTGAACCACATTTGAAGAGACCACAAACATCCATTTCAACCTCTTATTTACTACTTTTTAATTCAATTATGCTGGGTACTGTGGCTCCTCTTGGCATCTAGAGACTCATTAACTCTTTCTTGTATGAGACTTCATATACTTTTCATTGTCCAATACTTTGGCTGTTGCAGATGTTTTCTTCTTCCTTAATCTAAGAGGAATGTCTCACATTTAGGACTTATCCATGTAACTCCCTTTGTGCCTTGCAATTATTCCTTAAAATAGTATCCCTGATCCTAGGCCAACCTTGACTCATTGCTGTTTAGCACATGGTTTGTATTTCTAACATCTCCTGATTCTGTAGCCTTGGTCTATCTTTGAGGTAGCTTGGTTGAAAGTCGACATAAGCCAGCGTCCATTTTCCTATCATGGCAATCCTTGCCAAGTTATATATTCCTCTATAGCAAGCTTCTATATGTCTCATCTATCTTGTGTTTCTGCGTTTTTACAGTTATTGACCAGTAAGATACTATATTTATGATTATTTTAGATTTTGGTACATATTTCTCTTGATGCTTCACTTACATCGTCACTCTTAAGTATTTTAATATCGTTTAGCATAGGTTCATATATCTTCTTCATGACATCACTCTGCCCTCATCTGATTTCACTTAGCGCTCCATGATATTCATTGGTGTTTGCTGCCATCCGTCTATGCGGTATCCTTCCACACTCTCAGTGCAAGGGTACATTCTATATGGCTGTCTGAGTGCATAACGTCTCTCATGCACATCGATGTGCTAGTGGGATTACACAAGGAGTGCCAACCATAACCATTCATCTGCTGTTATGATATGATATGATATGGCATTTGTAACGCGCCTATACACAAGTGTTAAGTGTTCCAATATAATAGTGGTGAGGGGTGGGAACTAGTGAGAAAGCAGTCACTTGCTCCTCTACATATGTGATGACTCAGAAGAGAATGCTTGTAGTCTAGAAGAAGAAGAAATATATAACATTATTGACGAAGATGCTGATGCAGAAAAACCCATGTCGACAGTAAAAATTCATGGTGTGAAATTTGAAATGGTGATAGATTTGGGTGGTAAATAAACCTCAATGCCAAAGAAAATTATTGAAAGCAAATTACTCAAGAAAGCTCATCTCAACCAGGTGGATATTAAACCAGTAGCTTATGATGGGCAAATAATTGACATACTAGCTTGGTTTTGGGACACCGGACAATTTAAAGATAGAATGGCAAAAGGAAAGGTATACGTATCCAATAAAGGTACACTTCCATTGTTGAGTTGGTCTCATAAAAAGACAGTAAAAATAAAGTTAGACCCCAGTGCTGAAGAGATAATGTATTCCATCAGATTGAATGATTGTGTGTGTATCCTCAGTTGGTGATTTGATGAACGTTAAATCTTATGAGGTTTTTAGAGACAGATTAGGTTGTTTCAAAAATGGCATGCACAAAATTAGGATAAAACCAAACTCTCTTGCGGGAGTTAAAAAGGCCTGACCTATTCCCATGAATCTTAGACAGAAAGTCAAAGATGAACATGAAGAAATGGAGAAGAATTGTGTCATTGAAAGGACCCAGTCCTCTGACTAGGGGCGAAACCACTAGGGTTTCGCCCCTAGTGGTTGTACATTAACCCAATGGAAAACTAAGACTTTGTATCGATTTGAGATCGGTGTATCACTCAGTTATACCTGATAGGCATCCATTACCAAACATTATGGAAATATTAGGCACAATAAAAGGGGGCCAAAATCATGAGCACTCTAGATTTGAGATCAGCTTTCCATCAAATAGTTGTCATGATGCCTACCTCCAAGGAGCCAGGTCCGACCCAGCAACCCCAGAGGCAGGCATCATTTCCCCCAGGGGAGTGCCAGCGGGCCCAAGCTGGGGCCCTTTGGACGCAGTCCTGGCGCCTTAGGCGCCAGGCTCATTTTGGACCTCTGTCCTGGCGTCTTAGGCGCCAGGCTCATAAAGCTAGACATGTGTGCAAGTGTTTTCATGTGCACTTACCTGATGCAGACCATGCTGCCACATCCAGGCCCTCTTGAGGCCTGAATGGAACTACTTTACCTGTGGGACTACTTTCCACCCGGGTGTGGTCGGGGAAGGATACATACCTGATCGGAGGAAGGATACACACTTGGGACTTCTTCCAAAGCTATTTAAACCACACCCGATCAGCAACTCACGCTTCGCGTTGTTCTGCTCCTCGCAGCTGGACGCTTACCGTGTCAGCTCCTGCTTCTGGACTTCAGCCACGCCTGTCAGCATCATGGGTCACCTGCAAAGGGAGACAAGAGACCTTACCAGCTAAATCTGCACCACGGAGACATCACCGACGATCCTGAAAGGGAAGACATTATTTTTAAAAGCATTTCGTTACGATCGCTGCAGCGCTGCATTTCACTCACCTTTCCTGGGTTCCTCCATCTTCAACAGCGATCATCCGGATACACAGCCACTTCCCAGAGCCTAGAGAAAAAGACAAGAATAAGAGGTGAGAGAAGGAAGGGAATCAGACTTACCTCATTTCATTTCGGGTCTTGCCGCTTCCAGGCATTTTCCGGACCCCGGCCCCTATGGGGAAAAAAGACAAAGACATTGAATGAGCGTATGCAAAGACAGTTCCCGAGCGCTCATCCTGAACTAACCTGCCATTTACTGGAACTGGAACTGCACGTTTCACTTCGGGTCGGTGCCATATCTCCGGCATTCCGAACCCCGGCCCCTAAGGGGAAAAAAGACATAAACATTAGCGCTTGCTGCAAAAAGACAATGAACATTATTATTAAGCTTGGACTTTTGAACTTGCAACAGAACTTTTACTGAGCCTTACCTGAATAGTCAAGCTTACCTGAACTCCCATCAATCCTCAATCCAGTGAAGTAACTGGGTTTCAACGCGCCCCTGCATCAGAAGCAGGATGGAGAGCTCATCCTTCCTGACCCTAAGGTGAGACTTCACAGGGAATCGTGGAAGGGTATCGTGGAGGGTTGGAAGAGAGTGGGAGGCTTGATCATAACCCAGTCAGTAGGTAATACTCCCTTTTCACGCACAGGGGAATATTCCTGCGAGCCGGAGAAGCCAGAGTAGAGGGCCCTTCCTGTCCATCTTCAGAGTCCTGCGCTTCACCATTGAAGAAGCATCAGCACTCGAAGCCAGACCTGCGCCTCCGTGGGAATCAAGTGAGCGTTACAATAGTTCTTCATCCGGATTCTAGGAATGTCACTAAATTCATTACACATAAGGGTTATTGCAATGTAAATGCATGCCCTTTGGCTTAGTGTCTGCCACTGCAGTCTTCCAGAGTGTGATGTATCAAATGTTTAGTGACATCCAGGGGGTTCTATGTTTTCAAGATGGTGTGCTAGTGTATGGCCAATCCAGGGAAGAGCATGATAAGAGACTAAAGACTGTTCTTGATATTTTCCTGGAACATGGTTCGATTCTTAGCAAAGAGAAGTGTATGTTTCATAAAAACACAAGTATTTAAGACATGACATTTCTGAAAATGGTAAAAGACCCAAATTGGAACTTGTGGGTTTTCCCAGTCCCACGTATAAGGCTCAGGGGCCTCATCACAAGTCTGGCGGTAATTTGGTGCAATTTCCGCTGAGCGGAAAAAGAGTTACCGGCGGGTCGTGCAGCAGAATTAGCACTGCATCACAGCCTGGCATGAACGTGCCCCCAACACTGGCAGTAAGTTTATTAGTGCACAGCAGAAATTGTGCAGCAAAACTAACGGTTACCGCCAACAAACTGGTGCTAATATCGCTGCTGGCAGTGATCCCAATGCTATTAGCACTGACGCTAATTGGGCCAGTGGAAATTGCATCACTGCCGGAATGAGAAGCATTGGGATTGACATTTTGAAAAACCCAATCCATTAAATATCTGAACTTCCTGCAGCCATACGGTCCTGGAAAGAAGTAAGAATGTCCCAGGATAGGATAAAGAGCAAGGTGGCAAAACATTGCCTGCACAAACCCAAATTCAGCGAGGGGGAGCTGGTGGTCCTCACAGATAAGACCATTGCCCACCTTGAGGAACATTATGGCAGTTGGCAGCGGAAGACCACTAGGCAGCGCAGGACGCCCATTTGGAATGCCATATGCCAGAAGGTGACAAAAGTGGCAAGTGTACCCGGTTATGGAGAGGGCTGCCGCAAGCGTTGGAACGACCTGAGGGTCAGGGTGTGGGGACTGCTGCCCTAACACTGCCAGGTTTCCCTTGGGACTGGAGGAGGCACTGAGGAGCCCACTGGTCCTTACAGCCTAGGAGGAGAAATGCAGAATGGTGCTGGACATCGAAGGGATAGAGCGAATCAGGAATGCGGTGGTGGGTGCCAGCAGCCAGGAGTCTTCAGCTGGGTCAACCTCACCCAACACAGATGCATGCACAAATGACAGCCCACCATAAGATGCCCCAGTGTACAGGGACACATGTCAGCAGACCCAGAAGCTGGCCATGCCAACAGGGCGTTGCAGGTGAACCATACAAATGGTATGCGCATCACACCCCTACTGGCGCACCTTGTGCCAGCGGTATTTAGTTGCGTGAGCAACCACAACACCATGCAGCAGTTACACCAGCATGTTGCAGGCCCAGTTGGCCTGCCCCATGTTGGCATGGCAGACAAGCCACAGGGAAGTACACATTCCTAACATCAAAATGTGCCCAGCCTGCCAATCAATGTGCACCACAATGCAACCTTGCTGGCTGCACAGCAGTGCCCCAAAGAGCCATGACAGTGCCATGGCCTAAGCCACCACAACCACTATCTGGGTGCCACCAGGAAGGTGATGTGGGGGCATGAAGGACCACAAGCATGCATGCCAGACGTAAGCCGCCCCCAATCCTGGACACCCTGCCCTCCTCATACACAGGACAAACACAAACTGGCTATGTGTCACACACTCATTGCTACATGCAACCCCATGATGTTGGGCCCACATGCAATCTCCCCTGACCTACCATGCCCATTTGCCCATAGCTGTGGGTTCCCACTCTGTACCACAGCAATTGTGACTTGCATGCCAAACCATGTGGGGGAACCATACCTAACTACATTTCCTATGTCCCCTACAGGCACTCACACATCGCTTAGGCATCAGAGGAGGAGGAGGATGTTTCTGGGCCATCTGGGAATGGCGCATCATGAGAGCTGCAGTTCATTGTAACCCTGCAGGGCCTCTAAGGGAAGTAGACAGCGTCAACGCTGCCCACAAGGCCTAGCTGGCTGGCTTAAGAAATAAATATCATCTAACAATCTACAGTCCCATTCCAGCACCGTTGGCATATTTCCACAGCTCACTTCAAATTGGTAATGTCTCTGAAGAGCTTGAGGACCCCATCTTTTGCAATGATTTTCCCCTCCTCATCTGTTTGTTTGTTTTGTTTGTTTGTTTGTTTTATTTAGTATAGCGCTCCAGACCCAGGGGTAAATGGGCGCTTAAGGACAGGTTACATTGTTACAGTAAATAAGCAGTTATACAATTGTGGCGTTAATATGCCATATATAATATGTACAGGCAGGTAGTAGGAAGCATTTCAGAGTATGTACAATATATACAGTTGGTATTGAGCTAATTCTATGTGAGGATTGCCTTCTCCAGAAGCCAACTAATGACTAGTCTTCTGAATAGTTGGAAGGATTTGGTCAGTTTAATACTCAGTGGCAGAGTGTTCCAGAGCTGAGGGGCGAGGACAGTAAAGCTCGAGCCCCTCGCTCTTTTGGCAGAGAATCTGGGCTCGGTGAGGCAGAGAGTATTGGAAGATCTAGTGATTCTTGTGTTTGGCTTGAGGGAGAGTTTGTTGGTGAGGTACTGGGGGGCTAGGTGGTTTAAGGCTTTATAGGTGAGGCAGAGGGTTTTCAGGTCGATTTTTTGTTGAATAGATAACCATTTGCAAGATATTCTTATGTGGGAGATGTGCTCTATCCTGGGAATATTTAATGCTGCTCTCAGCGCATTATTCTGGAGGATCTGAAGTTTCTTGATTATAGCTTGGCTGGCACCAAGGTAGAGGCTGTTGCAATAGTGAAGCTTCGATTGTATGAGGGCCCTCGCCAGAATGAGGCAGCTGTTTGTAGATAGAAAAGGTCTACAAGCCCTAATTAATTTTCCCGTGTAGGCGGTAGCTGAGGCGGTCATATTAACTTGTTTGGAAAGGTTGGTATTGGTGTCGAGGTAGAAGCCTAGGGTTTTCACATTATTCACAACTGGAATGATGCTGCCATCTATGATGAAGTTGGAGTAATCGGGGCTCAGTTTCTGTAGGTTATTGGGGGACCCGACCAGGAGGAGCTCGGTCTTCTCATCATTCAGGCAGAGGCCGTGTGTGGGCATCCATGCCTGAATGATGGCGAAGATTTCATTAATCCTGGTGGAGTCTGTATTGTGGTTACCAGTGATGGTGAGGAGTATCTGGGTGTCATCTGCGTAGTTGATGTAGGTGACACCCAGATGGTCCAGTTTGTCAAAGAGAGGCTTTGTAAAGATGTTATAGAGGTTAGGGGAGACGCAGGACCCTTGTGGGACACCGCATGTGATGGAGATGGGGTCTGCTGCAGCCACAGATGAGAAAACCCTCATGGTTCTGTTAGCTAGGAAGGATTGTATCCATGTGACAGCAGAGGGTGAGAAGTGGGCAGCAGAGGAGAGTTGGTTGCAGAGTATTTTGTGGTGAACCAGGTCAAAGGCTGCTGAAAGGTCTAGGAGGAGAAGGATAGCTGCTTTGTTTTTGTCCTTGATGTCGTCAGTCTGACTTTTGAGGTCAACAAGGGCCGTTTCTGTTCTGTGTTGAGGACGAAAGCCAGATTGACGCAGGCCTAACAGTTGATTGGTCTCCAAGTGATCTTGGATTTGCAGCTAGGCAACTCTGTCGAGGATTTTTAGCAGGAAAGGGACCGTGGTGATAGGCCTGTTATTGGTGGGAATGGCCGGGTCGAGAGATTGTTTTTTTAGGAGGGGGAGAACCCAGGACTGTTTCAGGTTGTTGGGTACAGTATTGGTCGAGAAGGATAGGTTTACTAGTTTGGAGATGAAGGGGGCTAGGTCTCGTGCAGCATCTTTGATGATCTGGGCGGGGCAACTGTCCCCTTTACAATTAGAAGGTTTAAGGGATGCTATGATTTTTTGGATTTCGGGTATAGAAACCGGTTTGAATGTGAAGCCGGAGGTGTTACTTGTCGGGGTGGGTGTGCTAGGTGTGAAGGCGTTGCTATTTGAGAGTTGTAATCTTTTGGCCTCAATTTTGTTTTGGAGCCCAGTAATTTTGTTGGCCAGGGCATTTTGGATACTGTTGCACCATGGCTTGTCCTTCACGCAGGTATCAGTAGGAGGGTTCGGGTTTTCTAATTCCTTCAGGATGGTGAAGAGTTCTTTAGCGGAAGATTGGGCATTATTTATTCTAGTATTGTAGGTTTCTTTTTTAGTGCCGATTATCTCTTTCTTATAGAGGGAGGAAATGGTTTTGAGATTGGATTTATTTTTTGCAGTGGGGTTGGTTTTCCATAGGGTTTCCAACTTGGCTTTCTTTCTTCTTATAGTTTTGAGTTCCGGTGTGTACCAAGGGTTCAAGTGAGCTATAGCTTTACCTTTGCGTTCCTTTAGGGGTGCAACGGCATCAATGGCGCTGGTAAGGGCATCAATGTAGGTGTTGACTAGAAGGTTAAGGTCGGCGGTGGCAGGGAGTGTGTTTAGAAAGGGGAGGATCAGAGGTGTGAGGGTCTCCGCAGAGATGTTGCGCTTGTTTCTAGTCAGGCAGGCTGGTGCATAGGGGCGCTGCTTGGGGTTAGGATTATTTTGGTTGATGTCGAATGATATGAGGGAGTGGTCCGTCCATACAAGAGGTTGTGGGGCTTTGCAGGTGATATTGCAGTTGTGGGCTACGACCCAGTCAATGGTTCTACCTTTCTGGTGGGTAGGAAGTGTAACGACTTTAGTGAAGTCGTGCTTGGATAAGGCGTTAGCCAAGGAGGCAGCTGGAGAGTCGTTAGGGTCATTAAATCCTAAACTAAAGTCTCCTAGAATAATATTTTGGGAGTGGGGTTTGGAATTCTCTGCTATGAGAGTGGTAATGTCTTCCTCGAAGGAGCCTGTGGAGCCTGGGGGCCTATATATTAGTTGCAAAGTAATGGTACTCTTAGGAGTGGTTTGTACTTTGATGGTGAGGTGCTCGCAGGACTTAAGCAGGGGGAGGTGATTAGTCTGAGGTCGAGTGAAGATTTGAAAATGATAGCTACACCTCCTCCACGAGCATTAGGTCTGTCTGCTCTGAGGATAGAGTATTTGTCGGGGATGGCAAGAGTGAGGTAGGGTCCTGCTGCTTCATGTAACCAAGTTTCTGTAGTAGCAAGGAAGTCGAGGTCTCCGGAGAGGATAATGTCAGTAATTTCGGTGGGGTGGGCTACTAGAGATCTAACATTGAGTAGTGCATCTTTTAGAGAAGTCACGTTAGTGGCCTTAGCGCTGTCCTAGGGGTTGTGGACTTGGTCCCAGGTGTGGTAGGCAACTTACTAGATGTGGTAGGGAGTCAAGTGCCGAGTCTGTTATTGCGGTCCTGGAGGGTGGGGTTGAATGTGGGGCAGTGAGCTAATGGGTTGGGAAGGTGAGGGTTGGAGGCAATGTGGTCAACTTTAGTTAAGTTGGTGCTGTTAGGTAGGATATTGGCTAGTGTGGCCTTACTTTTAGCAGTGAGTTGATGGTGAGTGGTGTGTGTGAAAGGTGAAAGGGAGGGGAGGAAGGGTGTGGGGCAGGGGATGGGGTGGTGTCTAGGGCAGCCTAGTTTAGCTAGTCCATTGTTGTATGGTATATAGCTGTTATTGCTACATGGAGTGTAGTTGTTTATGATGCAAAAAGGGAACATGGTGAGCATGAGCCAAAGGATCATAATTAGAATTAAGCAGAGATTTGGCAATTTGGTTGTTAGCACAACAAGGTGGGCAGGGACTAGGTTTGAGTTAGCTAGTGTGGTGCGGAGGAGGGCAACTTCAATTAGAGTACAGCCGTGGTTACAGATTGAAATTGCTGTTATAGTGCAGGAAGGGCAGTTTCAGTAATACAACAGCAGGTAGGCACAGGCTAAAATTGCAATTACTGCTAAGGTGCAAAAAGGGCAATTCTAGTGATACAACAACAGGTAGGCACAGGTTAAATTCGAAATTACTGCTAAGGTGCAAAAAGGGCAATTCTAGTGATACAACAACAGGTAGGCACAGGTTAAATTCGAAATTATTGCTAAGGTGCAAAAAGGGCAATTCTAGTGATACAACAACAGGTAGGCACAGGTTAAATGCAGAAAGGGCAGTTCTAGTGATACCACAGCAGTCTTCAGTGCTTCAAGTAAGTGAGCTATTTCCGAGGGGTATGGACAAATTGAGGCAGCGAGCAGAGTGGTATAGTAGGGGTGCTCAAATATGGAGCTGGTAACTAAAGGCCAGTGGGTGGTGCGCGTAGGCAGGTAGTGCAACAACAAAATCTTAGGCAGGAATCGAGGCTGTAGATGGCACGGGGGTACGGGTGCACAAAATCATGGGTACATGGCGGTCTCACCGTGCGAGTGTTGGTACAGTCAGTGGTGGATCTTGGCAGATGTAGGTGCCGTAGGGTAGACGGAAGGCAGAGCTTAGCGACTGAGGAGCAGCCCGCAGCACGGCACGCTCGGTCAGCTCAGTCAGCAGCCTTTTTCCTCAGCCTTCTTCCGAGGGCCGGCGCTCGCCTGCCGGCGAGTAGGGATTGGCATAAGAGCACGGCCAATCAATTCACAGCAGGGCCTGGTGGCTCATGGGGACAAAGGTAGCAGGATACCTGGTGGCCATCTTGGAAGGGGGTATGCCACGTGTTGATCCAGTGGCAGAAAGGCACTCCTATGCATCCAAATGGGCAACAGATTTCGGTATAATGCAAACGGATGTTGCAGGTGCTGATCACTTCAATGATAGTAATAAAATGGAGAAGGGGCGGCGGAATGCTGTGCGACCATGCGAGGGCCTGAGGGCAGCTGGATAGTGGGCCCAGGGCTTACCTTGCATCTAGCAGGGTTGAGGGTGGAGGGGCGGTTGCTCCTGCAACCCGTGTGGCCTCAGCCAGAGTTCCTGCCCTGCTGTGACTATATGCACTTCATTCTACCCAGAATGTCACACTTATGCACTTTACAAAAGTGTAAATCAAATCAATGAAACGTTATGATCGGCACTTTAGTAAAACACAACTTAAATAAAAAACCTGTGGCCTGCTGTTTGCCTAATGCTGTAGGAGAAGTCAAGCCTCAAGCCAACCAAATATCCTCCATAGGAGCATTTTCCGGTATACCTAATACTGACTATGAAATGCCGACGATGCCGCCCTGTATCATACAAATGGTGTAATCTTCTGCTTATATGCTTCAATGCTCTGAGAACTCTCACCAGAGCTTTCATTTCACCAAGGGACTTTGCACAGGTCACCTCAAAATGATGGTTCCAATTCATTGTGTGACGGATGTTAGCACACATGTACGACATAAAATCGACTAAATCAAAAATCATTCCTATCAAGTTCTTCAGCTTTACACTCGGTCCAAGTTGTTAAAGATTATAATCTTTCTTTAGATATAATTGCCCTGTGAATCACGGTCTTCAGATTATTTATGCCATCTAGTTAATTTGGGCTAAAGCCCAGTAGATGTAAAATCCATAAGCACAATGTCGTCGATATAGCCCAGCCAGGCAATATCCCTATTTCAGAATGTGGGTGTATGATAGTTAACATTATTGAGCCCTTGGGACAAATTGGTGAGGTACAGGTTAAACAGGCCAAGTGCAACAACACATCCTGTTTTAATCCTTTGCTAATGGGCATACTTCATCTAAGCGTATCTTCCTCATTATATGCACTTGAACCATGCATTGTATCTGAATGCCGGGCTATGAGGATTTTAATGTTCCTAGGGTAATAACTTTCTCCGCAGTTTTCCAAATTCAAAAGCTATTGAATCCACAAAGGCAGTGTACATGGTTTTATTTTACTTTTGGTTCCCCGTTACTATAATCAATCTGTGTTGATACCTTAGTATTAGTAGTAGAAATATTAGAATGAAAACCAGTCTAATTAACAGGGAATATCTGTGCCTGACTGGTCCAAGGTAACAAGTGTCAGGATTTTAGCAGGGTCATCAAGCATGGCTACGAACCATTAACTACAAGGATGTGTACATGGTCCTTTTTTGTATATGGCCATAGTAATGCTGTGGGTCCACCTATTCAGCATAACTCCAGTAGAAGCTATTATTTGAAACATGTTATGCAATATGTGCCCCTAACTAGCTGGAATGTTTCAAATTAGAGCATGGCAAAGGCCACCAGGGCCAGGTGTTACTGCGTTTTTCCTTCTTATATTAACAATATCATAGGGTGCCCCCTTATATTCCTATTGAGATGTGATATATTGTGCAGTAAGATCGGTCAGGTGATCATTAGACCGCTGCCCCATCCACCAGCAGATATCCATTGATTGGCCAAGTGTCCACTGGACCTCATGCCATTCATTAAAAAAACTAAAATGGATCACCATCAAGAAGCCCAGCATAGTACGCCATTGATTGTTAGTGTTCATCTGCATTTCTGCCCAATTCTTATCCTTCCTTCTTAATGCAGCGTGTTTTCTAACCTTAGTCAACAAAATGCTTGATAACTTCATCGAGCTATATAATGCCTTCCGTAATGTTGTTGTCGCCTTGGCAACCCTAATATCATAGGGATGACTGTGCTTTTTATTCAACATATCTGGACAAATAATTGTCGAACAGTCGAGGACAACAGGAGACAAATTACCAATAATGTTTTCGTATCTGCTTATGTAGTAAACACCTCATGGGTGACACTCAGCAAATCTTTCACTCTGTCATCCTACACCTATTCTGTTGACAAGCGCTACTAGAGAGAGGCAGCAACCCAACTACAAGCAATGTCCATATCATCCCTTGATCACTCTTGAATCGATGCAATCATTTCAATTTCTTAATAGCATGATAGTTCGACACTTTAGTAAACTTATAATTGATAATAGATGCAGAATCATAAATTACTCGAGTGCATTGTCCCGTTCGGACACCCACAACCTGGTCATTTACCATCCTCATTCCACTTGCCTCTGGGCAATGTAGGCAAGTGCAACCCAGTTTCCAGTTTTATCCAGGAATAGTTTTTGCCGAGGTTTCCTGCAATATATGGCAATATCGTCCAATTCACTTGCCCCATCGAGTTCATCCCTGGCACTTATCATTAAGGCCGCTGACAATCAAGATAGCAGTCGTTTAATCATTGTATTCCCCACTGATTAGTAGCTTTTCAATAGTCGTGTGAAAAGGCATTGTACATTTGAATCCAGGGGGCCATATACTTGGCAAATGATTAATCTATGGTGTTTTTAAGAATATTTGCTCTAGTTTTAAGGCCTGCTAAAATCCGAGGATCCCATGGTGTCACATTAACATTATCTGTTGATGAGACTTATAATTAAGCCTCCGCTTAGTCGCTCTTTCTCATTTTTAATTGCTGGTTCAGCAATTGTATTTCATCCGGGAAAACCAACATCTGCTGTACCCCGAGTTTCTTGAATGGCAACTATCTCGGGTTTATTTAAGTGTTCATGAGAGAACTCATTTACAAAAAAAGTGAGAGCCCTCAAGACACAATCCTAAAGATATGGTTACAGTTAGTAGGGACATTTTACATTTTACATTTGGAAGTTGCAACATAGCATAGAGTCAGGTCAGGAGAAAGATAATACCTGATACCCTGGGGTCTGGCGCGCATTATAAATACTAAAACAAACAATACTTTTTCCTCTACTTAAAAACTCCTCCCTATCTTCACAACTTATAGTTTGTTGATATTATTATCAACGCATCTTTATTATAGCTGTGTTCTTACCAGTAAATCTCGTATCTTTCGCTATCACACTATCATAATTTATGTATTTATGTGTTTAGTTCCAAAAGCACTTTACAAATATATACATTATATCCACACACGCATCATAACTTATCATAAAACATCTTGTCAGAACATCTTAAGAACATCTTATAAAATAGAGGACATTATGAAACATTTTATAAAACATATGCCTAAAAAAGTAAGATACTCATCATATACAGTGTCCATCCTCCGCCATGTATGTACAGTTTACTAATTCCCTAAATCCCGCTTTCCTTAAATGAGGCACTTTTTTAACAACGTCCCACAGGCAATACATGGCAATAGGGAGACTTTGGTTCTCTGTATTCAGACAATAATTCCAGAAGGCGTCATCCCTGATAGAATCGTAAGAGTGAACCATTTTTCCTGAAATGCTCATATATTCAATGCCCAGCGCAGTGCATAGCGCCAAGAGATGTTTGGCGTTTTCTACATTATCTGGATTTTTGCAGATGCGACAGAGGAAGCCAACACTGGCAGTTGATTAATACGCAGCCATAAACGAAAATACAATACTGCAAAGTTACCAGACTCCCTCAAATATTTCTGCAGTTGGAGGTAATTATGCGTAACTCCTGAGACAAAGATGGAACTGCGTGGGGTCGCCAGGTGGTTGTAATTATTAATCCAGTCCCACTCTTTGGCGTTACCTTTAAAAATATGCTTTAATGAATCACAGTTGGTTCCTCTTCAGAAATCGGGACTCCATCCAATATCCCTGTTGGATTTAACTAAAAGCTTCTCGATCCCGTTATCACTGCTCCCTTGATGTAAATTATGGCACTTGGCCTATAGGGCGAGCAACTGACATTTCAGGCTCGAACGTATATACAACTGCAATAAGCCTTGCCGAATCACCAATTCGCCTTTGAGCGAGACTAACCCCAACTCTAAATGAAAATGTACTGCATCGGGGTTGCCAAACTCGGCCTCAATATTAATTTCCAAAACACTCCCTCTATGTCATCCAACCAAGCCAGGTCTCTCATAGCCATGGCCTCCAACCCATAAAGTACCATGGGACAATACCATTGTTTATACAATATTATAATCCCCTGCAATGAAAGCCCTGCTTTCTTCCTTGCAAAGTTGGAGATCAACTGTGTCAGCCATAATGCCTTGGTTCTCTTAGCTGCTACTATATTCCTATAGGATTTACCACGGCTCATGTCAATACCTAAATAGGGATATGTCTCTACATATTCTACCTTGGCAGCGAGGTGATAAAGCTAGGACCCTTCACCTTTTTATTAGAAGCGACCAATGTCTTTGTCTTCCCCATGTTAATTTTAAGCTCATTTTCAATTGCGTAGTTATTCAAAATGGTGAACGTAGCCTTACCTCCACAATAAGTGTGGTTTAGCATGACTAAGTCATCTGCATAGAGCATACATGGCATAGGTCGCCCACCTCTCTTTGGGCAACAGCCCATAGTAGGCAGCAGACGGCTCAGCAGGTCAGCCATATACATAGTATACAGCAGGGGTGCAAGTGTACAACCCTGCTTAACCCCCTTATAAATCTAAACCGGGGCAGAGACAATCCCGTCCTCGGTCAAACTGACCGTTGCTGTGTGTTATGGTGAAGGCCTTTCAGTATATTAATAATCCACAAGGGGATGTTAATAGCTTGCCCCACAACCTTGTGCGATTCACCCCATGAACGGTGCTCGGAAGTCAATGAATACCACATTAAGTGTCTGCCCACTGGTTTCTTGGGTCCCTCTTATCAATCAATCCAGTTCCCTAAAATTATGAGTTGTGCTGCTGCCTGGCTGGATGCCTGTCTGCATAAATGGAAGGATATGGGATTCTTCGGCCCAATCCTATAAGATCCTCAAGACCAAATTCGAAAATAGCTTTCCTGTCACATCTAAGAGTGACAATCATAACCGTTCTTGCAATTTATGATGACTTGCTTGGCCCACAAATCAGCTGTTATCGCCTCCCCAGAGTTTTTGGATAATGGGCCTCATTACGACCCAGGCGGAAAACCGCTAATAGCACCATGGTCCATGCCGGTAAGTTACCGACTCCGCCATGGAGAAAGGGGGAATTACCACCCCATTACAAGGTCGACAGGGGGGTAATTCCCCCTTCCTCCATGGCCCTTCCCCATTCCCATTTTCGCCCCATAGGGCTCTATGGGAATGGGGAAGGCGCTAAGTACAGTACCGCAAATTGCAGTACCGTACTTAGCACCAAGGTCCCTTTGCGGGTCCCTACTTTAATGGCTGGTGTAGACCAGCCGTTAAGGTCGGGTCTCACAAAGGGACCTCGTAATCAGGCGCTAATGGGTTAACGGCGCCGCAGCCTTTTACGGCGCCGTTAACCCATTAGTGCCAGGGTCGTAATGTGGCCCAATATGTCTAAGTTCTGTGGAAGGGTGAAGTGGTCTGTGGAAATCATAATGTATGAGTTGAAGATAAAAACCTTCCATGAAATTAATTCTAGAGGGCTCTTGACTATATAGAATGAATTTGCAACGTGGTACAAGTGGTTCAACCCAGGTGGGAAAGCCTTTAAGACATTTTAAATGGACCTATCTGTTTTGATCTGTTCTTCTAAACCTTTCCCCCTTTGTACCTTTTTAAATGAGTAGTGGGCAAGGTGAAACTCTGCCTTCATATTAGTGCCAGGTTCCTTATCTTGCCAATTACGATAAGGTGCAGAGTCAAAATTAAAATATTACAACTTGCGAAGTTCCGAAGTTGAGTTAAAAATTATAACTTAATATCTTTGTGTAATATATATTATCTTGTGCATAATACATATAGGAATATTACAGAGTCAGGGATAACAACAGTGTAGTCATGCACTCTCCAATGGAAGAGCACTTTTTCTAAAGCTTATCATTCCGGGTTTGGAGCTAACCATGGAGTAATTAGCTCCATGGTTGCCTCCGAAACCGTCCCAAATCCGGCATGGTGAATGGAGTAATTACCGGTCCATTCCAGGGTTGGAGGGACTGGTAATTCCCCATTCACCTTTTGCCCTTCCCCATTCCCATTTCTGCCCCATAGGGCTCAATAGGAATGGGGAAGGAGGTAATTACGGCACCGTAAATTACGGTACCGTAATTACCTCCGAGGTACCTTTGCGGGTCCCGTACTTAACTCCTGCTAAAAGCAGGAGTTAAGGAAGGACCCGCAAAGGGAACTCAGAATATGGAGGTAAGGGATTACCGGCATCGGCACCCTTACCGGTGCCGGTAATCCCTTACCTCCAACCTCGTAATGACCCCCATGGCTTTGCACATGAGCGTCCCTTATTTCAAGGACATACATATTCAAGCATGTGTCATTGCTAAATCATTGGTAAGCAAGAGCTTCAATCATTCGCCTGGGAGAAGCAAGCAGGCATACATGCTGAGTTAAAGCCTTATCTCCAGTACTTACCTTCTCTTTTCTTTACTTCTGGCATTTAACAAGCGCACCCGCTAGATGACGAGTATAAAATCTACTCCATATTTGGTACATTTTTTTCATTTGTACTTATTCCTTGATTTTTCAGGTCAAATTGCTGGGAAGAAGCCAGGCCATTATCAATAAATGCAAACCAAACACCAAGCACGTAAAAGCACTTGAGATACTTAAGCTAGGACATGATAAGGGAAAAGGTTCTACTAGAGTGCGGAGGATATGTGCCCCTTTCAATCTCTTTGCATCATCATTTGGTAACATCTCTCTACACCTTTAGCTCAGCTACAGTTAGTCAAGCAACGCTCATTGACCTTACATTTACATGGGGAAGTGATCGCACTAGTCATGTGAGTCTGTACACACACAGTTCTTCATTTCATGGTTCCCTTTCCCCAGACTCTCCCTAAATGAGTGGCTAACTGGGGTCCATCTGCCCCCCCAGGCTGAGCTGCCTTTGCATACCAATTAATTGTATTTATAAGGCACTTATACATCAAGTAAATTGTGTTTCAAAGCACCCGCATTTTGGTTGGTTTTGCCCAACATGGGACCCGTGACCTTGAGATTAAGAGTTTCATGCTCTACTGACTGAGCTAGCCGGTCTCGCAATGTGGAAAAGTATTGCCCAGAAGCTTCAAAAGGATCTGAACAAGCCATGAAGTTCTGGCCGGAGACAGCAAGGTACTCAAAACCAGTGGGTTGAACACACTAAAACAGGGGATCAGAGGAGAGCATCACATCAGTAACGCAACTCTTAGCTGTGAGAGAGAGCATTGAGGGTGCTCCAAGGTTCAGATTTACTCTTAATAATGAAGTGGCATATACTATGTGTGTTCTTGCTGGACAATGGGTACTTAATACCTGGAGCACACATTTGACCAGAGACCCGCTACGGGGAAGTGGTTGAGACCCGAGAATGATGATGGCATTAGAAGATGGCCTGGGTTCGCTCCATCCTGCTTCTACGTGGCTGGTATGGGACCTGTACTGCAGAAGGGCAGTAGCGTGAATGTAAACTCCAAAGATGTTCTCAATAAGGCCACAGTTGCTCAACAAATGCTCTTTTACCCCAAGTACCTCATGGAACATATTCATCCATAAACAGTATTTTACCGTGTCCAATTGACTCCACATATATTTCTATACACTCTTTCTTCTTCAGTCTTTCTTCTCCAGCAGATGTTGACCGCTGTGTCTGGGATTTCATTTCTCCTCCAAGTGCATTATCGGACTGGTAGTCCTGACTCCGGTACATTGACTATGACCATACCTTGATTTTACTTATGTCTTTAGTGGTGCCCAGGTGACCATGGATGGTATTAAAACATGTCAAGTGCAGATAATTAGCTGCGTAAGGTTCTGTTGTTGAGCATGAGTGGCCTCTGAAAAAATCACTGATTGCCACCACGTAGCTCTCTTAGCATTGCAGATTTGATTCTGGAAAACAAACGCGGTTGTGGGTGCGATCCTCCGCCAAGGAATTTTTTACCACTATAAAGACCACTGCAATTAACAGTAGGTTATTTGATTACGCAATACTACCCAATCCTGCGGCCCAAATCGGGTGGTAATGACATGGGGCACAAGGTACCGGCCCGAGCACAGGAAGGACCTTTTCAATGGGCCCCGGTGCCGTTATCACCCGATCTGGTGGGCCGGGTTCGATATTATTGCTATTAGCACCCTGGGTTTGCAATCCGGAAACCTGGGGTGCTAAGAGCAAAGTATTTTGTTTCAATGAACGGGAAGCCTTATGGCATCCCGTTCATTGAATCACAATACTTACTTAAGATGGCCGCCATGGATCAGGAAGGCGGGGCTCCATAGCATGGTGGCCAGTAGGGACACAGAGCAGCAGCAAAGGCAACAGCGAGCTCCGCCGCCGCTGTGGTAACCAGGTAAGTAGGGCTGAGGGGTCAGAGAGGTGGGAAATTTGAAGGGAAGTGAGGGTGGGGGAGATGGCAGGCGGTGAAGCAGCCATCAGGTCGCTTGGAACGTGGGTTTGGATCGGCAGATTCAGCCCGCAATCCAAACAACCTTATTGGTTGCACCCCCCACCTCGCGTGCTAATATTTATTTATACTCTGCATTTTATGTGGTCATTCTGACAGTCCTGCCTGCAAAAGCCCTTCCCCTTACACCGGATGTTGATGTGGGGCGTCGGTTAATCAGCGATATTATTTCACAGTGGTCGGTTGAGTCTGTACACACACAATAATGCATTTCATGGCATATTCACTCCTGTCATTTTCTCAGATATCAACACTCGGCGGCATTTGCATATCAAATGGGGGAACATGTCAAAGAGCCTCCTCAAAATCCTCATTAAAAGCCCTGGTGTGCAGGTTCTCTTGCTTTAGCAAAGACTTTACAGAGAAGACATTCCCGTATGGGACCTACAAAAAACAATGTGGCCCACACACACAGACATCATTTATATAATTGTATTTGTTGTAAAATGTCAATATTACTGTAGACCCAAGTCAAAGAGGGATTTTAACCATGCATTCATGTTTCTATGGTGATGGTATCCTATGTGTGTTCTATTGTCTGGGCTTTCATTTGTCTGCCAAATGCACTATGTGACTTGTAGTCTTAGATACATTAAATGGTCTATTGTTTTTTATCTACAAACAGCGCACATCCTGTTAAGTGTCATTTTGGGGCGACAAAAAAGTAGTTAAACAGTACATGTTTGCCGCACCTTTGCATTAGACATAGAATTATACTTGATCATAATATTTTTACTTTTGATTTAACTGTAGGACGTACAAGGAGATTTTCGAAATTAGCTCCCAAGGTAGTCCTTTTTTTAAGCCAAGTGTTCAAACCTCTGCACTACCAATGCCATGCTTATGCAACACGAATAAACAAACCATAAACCATAAATAAATAATGATAACACATATGAATAGGCTTCATCTTTTCATCTTTACCTGGTATGTCTATATGAGCGTGGTGCCATCTTGGGATGGCTTAAAGTGAGTGCTGTGAAGTGCAGTGGATAATGCGACACATTGAGTATGGCGAAAAGGCTGTACGTGGGTGGTCAGTGCGGTTTGCACCTAGCGCCACACAGTGGACAGCCCGAATAGGAGCAATTCGTTTGCTTTTAGTCCATTCAGTGACCGGAAACCATTAGTAAATGTGTGGGAGGCTGCATGTTGAGACTCAGGGTCTTAGAGTGCAGTAAAGAGTGCAGTGTATTTTCAGTTTGTCAATGCAGATTGCCAGCACTTCCCATTGGTGGAGTTGACGACTTTCCATGGTCAGTGGAACAATGACACCTATTATGCAAATGGTCCCCAACCCTAGGCATTTGTAGTTATTTGATGCTCACATTCAGGAAACAAAGGGGATAAGTCCATGATTACCTCACAAATGATTACGTTGCGGTTACCAACAACCCTTGAATTCTGACTGCATTGTTTTGTTGAAAAGCGGGAATTGGTGGTGTGCCAGATGTATTTATGATAAGCCATCACTTATTTAGTATTCTGAAAGAATACAGCAACTTCATGAAGCCATCAATAGCTCTTGTTTCTTTAGGGGTCACAGGGGTCACTGTTTGCCAACAATTCTTTTCCCCCACTTTTTGAAACAAACATTGGCGCGGGTATTTTTGGTTTGCAAAATTTGTGTGGAAGTATTTTGTTCAGTAAAAATTAGGCGCAAAAAAGTAAGGGACGAATAAATAAAAACTGAACAACTTGTCAATATTGAATGAAGGCATCACACAACAATAGAATGTAGATTCTGTGAACTTTCTCCAGGAGCTGTTGTGCCTATTTTGTAACTCACACCACAATTTGACACTGAAGAAATTGCGACGCCTTCATGCATTGAACCTTCTGTAATATTGATGATTTGAGTGTACAGTTACTGGCAGCGCATTAAGGAAGGGGTGTTCCTTGGGTTGGGTGTGTGAACCTACAAATGAGGCGGCCCCCCTCTGCACACATGAAAGCACGCATTACAGAAGCTTGCACACGCTGGCCCTCCTCACCCCCGAACCCTCGCCCCCACCCAGATGTGCAGGATGTCGTCCACTTCAGGGGAAGACGTTGGTGGCAGCCCTGGACATTGCAAAGTCAGACCAGGCACAAGATAACAGCAACTGTGTACCAGTGGTAGTGCAACAGGGCAAACATCTCCCCTGTGTAAAAACCACTTGCTTTCAATGCATTCCTATAGGTTTGGGTTGATGATATCGAATCTGTTTGGTTGCAGGAGAATTTGTCAAATTTTTTGTTGACAGGTTGATTTTGCTGCATATATATTTCCGGGGTCGACCACGCAGCCTCCCCTTAAACCTCTCTACAATAATGATTTACCTAAACCCTTCCCCCACATATATATGCAGCAACATTCATCAAAATATTTGTGACAAATTCTCCTGTGACCAAACAGGCTGCGCGGCAATCTACCAATTCTTTTTTATACTAGGGCACAGGTCTAGGGTAAACTTTGCCCTGGGGCAAAAATGCATTGGTATGGTATGGTATTGTTTATTTATATAGCGCCCGTACACAGGCAAGTGTTTGAAAGCGCTCAAGGAGGGTGGGAACATGGGGAAAAATAAACAAGTCGCTCAGAGCCCTTGAAATTCTGAGACAATAATGTTCTGCAGAGGCAGAGTAAGCGAGAAAAAAATATATTTAACAGTTTGGGAGACAGCAAATAGGCCTGACGGCGATTCTGCAGGTTTAACAGTGCACCGAAAGCATGTTTTTTGCACTAGGGCAATGTTGGCCTCCATGTTAATACTGTGCAAAATTGCAATCGCATCAGTGCAAGGTTTTTGTGATTAAGCACCCACATATCAGTGCAGTCAGTGCCTGGCTCAAGTGAACAGTAAAGTGAAGGTTTCTTTGATAAAGTAATTTTCTTTTGTTTAAATTCAGTGTAACAGGAAATGCATTTCTCCTCTCTTACTCCACTGCAAAACATGTCCTCGTGCCCCATTTGTTTAATGCACAGAAAGAGGCCGCGTGTCTGCAGTGGTGGCGTGTTTATGTAAATATGTCTTAGCTGACAGCCTAATTTAAAGAGACATTTCATGAAAAATGCCTCAAAAAATGTCTGCATGAAAAATGGGCAAGGAAGGCGGGCACAATCAATTTACATCTGAATTATGGCCACACTCAGCTGCCAACTGAAGCCGGCGTGGCTCATTGGGCGCTGATCCTTTCCGGCAAGTGGAATCCATCTTGTCATTTTCAGCGGAGGGGGCTGCGCCGGCATGGAACCCCGGCACTGCGGCCGGGCCGCCGGGCGTCCCCGGGTTGCACAGAATCTTCCGGAAACGTGCCAGCGACACAGGGGGGAATTAAATGACAGGTGCTGGTTAATAGGAAACATTGAGTCTATTCAGTGGCGGCTTAGTTTAGTGATGTAGGGTATTTTGTGGAGATTTGGGGCCTGACGGTATTTTATTACCGCCGAAAAATAACTTAGCAATAATCACTCTTTGTATTCAGATTTGGCCATGTGCAACAATAATACAATGGACATGCATTATTTCAGCACCCAGACCTGCATATTTGGTATACGTGGTTGGTGGTATTTTGGTGAGCATAATTCCCTTGTTTTATTTGTGGCCCCAATGTCCAGAATCCCTTATCTTCGCTTAGATTTTTCGTGTGATCACTAGAGAGACCTCAGACCTGCATTCTAGAGATACCACAATTTCCAGTGATAGTGTTGGTGCGCCACCATGGGCAAACTCACTGACTTATTTACGACAGAGAGCTATATGTGGTAGTCTTGTGGTAATTTCCACTACCTTATATACGGTAGGGAGCTATGTTCAGAGAGTCTCTCTTCCCGTTGGCTCATGTACCTCCAACAAGTTATACTACAGTCACTCACAATTATTCATACTGATTCTGACATACACACATCTGTCTTAAAATGACCATTGCACTGTTTAAAAATCTCCCCACATCATTGGCACTGTAATGGTAAATAGAAAATAAACCACCCGTCTGTTTTCAAATATTTTCTGTATTATAAAAGTTGCATTTAGACATGATCTCATTCTTTACAGCAATAAAATGGAACAATCAAAGCATTTTCAATGACACACTGCAATTATAGTGGCGGAGAACAGAACTTAAATTGCAACATTAGCACTTGATTAAGACACGCACGGGACTTTCATTTTTCTACACTGACTGCATACTTTCGTGCACACACACAGCTCCCCCAGTTAGGTAATTACCTTATCTGTTCAGAGGCTTCTCTCTGTGAATGTGGCTCTCTTGGCTTAATTCCAGCAAAAAGGAACGCTTGCCTTCTCAAGCCGGGGTCATTGCCTGGAATTCTCAGCTTTTTCAGATAGGACTGCCTCTGCCAGTGGAAAGGTAATTCTTTCAGCTTTCCCCAGTCTCGACTGCAGCAGGACACCCCCACAGCCAGGTCTTCTCCCCAGTAGTGCAGAAAGATGTCTGCCTGTCTTTTTCCCTGCTACTGCCCACTAAAACCTTCCTCTCAGCCCTCTTTATGACGTGTCCCAATGAAATCCATCATCTCTCATCCTCCTACTTTTCAACAATAGCTTCGCTTATACATTTGCAATTGTTGCAAATCTGACTTCCTCCTTCCTGCCGTTACTGTGCACAACAACACGGATAATCAGGCAGAGAAGAGAAGAAAAAAAAAATCTGCACACTCATTCAAATGGTTTTCAGAGTATGCCTAATTCTGCAGTAGAGAACACATTTTATTAGTGGGTTATATTAAAATAAGGTTTTATTAGTCAGGTTAATGGTTAATAGGTTAGCTGTTAATTTTCAAATGTGTCTCTAGCAATATAGGCATTTCAGGTGAAAAATAGTGTGCATTTTTAAATGAACACGTGTGCTTTTAACTGTAAAAATAGATTTGCATCTTATATGTTAAAATCGTTTTTTACTGAATAGTCTGTCTTTCCTTGTTAATCTGCTAACCCATATAGCAATGCACCGCACCCTTGTGGTGGTGGTGCTGCAAAAAAATTGTGCTACTTGTGCAGTATTGCTGTACTGTGTACTGTAACACGCCAAATATCCTTACATATACCCTCCTTTTGTTTTTAGAACTTGGCTATAATCCAAGCCAATTCCTAAAAACAACTTGTTCTATTTTTTTTTACAATATAGCAATCCAACAAAATGAATATTCATGTGCATCAATGAAAATTTGCAATCAACATTTCATCTGAGTCCATCAGTTCATAAAATGTTCCACATTTGCCTTCTCAGTGTAAGTGGCATTACTTTAAGTTTAAATTTTCCAAGTCAATTAAAAACAATGAAATAAAACAACTAACTAAAACAAATAAGTAATATAACAAGTTAAAATAAATAATTAAAATAATAAATACGTGGAACTTCATATGCCGGAACTTTTGTTTTGTCTCTTTTGGTATGTCCCGACCAGCGATGTTATTCGGTTCATTCGAGTACTCTTTCATCTTGGCAATCTTGAATCCACAGTAGTCATCTCTTTTGGCATTCCGGTTATTTTGTCTTCACCTCCACCTGGAGGCAGGCATCTTTTGGTCTTCATCCAGGGGATTCCAGGACTCCATCGTCTCCCGTGGCCTCTGATCCCGGAACCTCCGACCAAATAATGTTAATTGTCTAAATCAAAATAGAAAATAAACAGATTAAGTACATAGCACAATACTAACTTCATCCTTTTGCCAAAAATAAAACATGCTTGGTAAAAATACTTCGTTTTTTTTTTTCTTTTTTCTGAAATTAAACACAAGTTAAAAGAAAACAAACACATATAAAACAGCATTCAATATTTAACACACTTTCTCTCTGCACACCAACCACGAGCTTCCGTTATATGTGCATTTATTTATTTATTTATTTATTTATTTATTTATTTATTTATATTATATATTTTCACATATATTACAGTGTTTATGTGCCATCATAACAATCAACTTTTTTTTAACTTCTTTGTCACTGCCTCCTGATCACACCCATTTATTTTCTCAAGGGACTCTATCCGTTTCCACATGCTCAAGCTGCCTGATCTCATGTCTGGGATGGCATGGTTTGATTTGATTTACATGGACAAACTGCTCTATTGCTGTTTCACCTTCATTTTTCAAAATTTTATACACTACAGGAGAGACTTTATCTATAATTCGAAATGGCCCCTGCCAGGCTGCCAGAAATTTAGAATTTTTCTGTTTACTTTTTCCAAAATGAAACTTGTACACCTGATCCCCTACATTGTATTCCTTTACTGATGTCTTTTTGTCATAATATGACTTAGCACTGTCAGCAGCTCTTTCCAGATTTCTCTGCACAAAAGCAAATGCATGTTGCAAATGCCTCCTCAGTTCATCAATATATTCATGAACTGTGGATGCACTCACTAGAGTTTGCTCATGTGTTCTGTATAGTAGGTGTTGTGGTAACACCATTTTCCTACCTGTTAAGACCTCATGGGGGCTAACACCTGTTGCTTTGGCAGGAGTCGACCTGATTGCCATCAAAACCAATGGTAAACGCAAATCCCAGCTGGAACCTGCTTCTGCCACAAATTTCTTTAAAATGTCCACAACAGACCTATTGCTTCTTTCAACTGTACCTGAAGACGCCGCCCGATATGCGATATGTAGTTTCCTTTTCACACCTAGTATTTGCCATACCTTACTCATTAGAGTACTTGTGAAATGACTTCCTCTGTCTGACTCAATTCTTTGTGGCAACCCAAACCTTGAGAACACATGGTTCACCAGCAATGTGGCTGCTGTTTGCGCACTACAATCTGGTGCGGGAATGCACTCAATCCACTTTGACATCAAACATACCACACTCAAAATATAGCGGTGTCCCCTGCTCGACCTTTTTAAAGGACCTACATAGTCTATTTGCAAATCTGACCATGGGAGAGTTAGGCCTCTTTTCATCAATGGTGCTCTATGCATTGGTGAAGCAGGTTTAAATTGGGCGCATACTAGACATCCTCTAGTATATAATTCCACATCTTGGGACATATGTGGCCAGTAAGCATAATCTTTTAGTATTTCTAATGTCTTTTGTGAACCTCTATGGCCTGCAGTTATGGCATCATGTGCATGGTGTAGCATTAGTCCTCTGAATGAAAGGGGTACTACCCACTGTATTTGCCCTGTTATGGACTCTCTAATCATGAGTCCATCCTGTAATCTAATTCGTGTTTTGTTCTTTAATAACACCCTCAACTCTTCTTTTCCCATACAATCATTTTCTGTTAAAGGATTTTGTTCAGGATCTATCAAATGATTATAATAGATTCCCAAAATTTGATCATTCTTTTGTGCCTCAATCAAATCTTGGTCTGGCGTTTCATGACTCCACTGCACCACCGGTTGATCTACCTCCTTTGGTGCTTTAGAACGTGTGACTGCATCAATTTGTATTTCACCCATTAAATAATCAATAGGTAGCAATTCTCCCATCACAGCCCCAATCTTAGCCAGATGGTCTGCCTTATCATTTCCCTCCTTATCCTCTCCTGGTGTTTTTAAATGCCCACGAATTTTTCTCCAGTATATTGTTAAATTATTTTCTGACACCAATTTGTCTATGGCTTGTATCATTTTTCCATGTTTAAGTGGCTTTTTGTTGTATGTAACCATGCCTCTTGCTTTCCAACCAGGCAAATACTCCACAAAGCTATTCCGTGCATAGTCATAATCAGTCACCAGGACAATTTCACTGAACTTTTTATCAACTGCAGTAGCAATTGCTTTATAGATGGCTGCCAATTCCGCCACCTGACTGCTCCTATCTCCAATCCTCATCCCTATACTAGGAACGCCTTCACATTTCAACCAGACATTTCCTATTCCTGCCACTAATTGTTTATTACTGTCATTTTCAATGTGAAAAGCACAACCATCCACATATACAGTTGGCAAATCCTTGCATGTTTTTTCATCAAAAGCTTTGTGTGGTGATTGTTCAAATTCCTGTAAACTAGCTTCCACATCCATTTCATTTGTTATTTGTTCAGCTGCACAGTCATGTAAGTCAGCTAACCCTTGAGCAATTGGGCTCTTTTTATTTTGTCCATATCTTACTTCTACGGGAAAACCTTGTAATGCCAGTGTCCATGAAGTGATTCTGGATTGCGCTAGATTGCCTGATCTAATTCTTTTACTCTCTAAAAATTGCAAAGGTTGATGATTTGTTTCAATAATCACCTTTTCTCCCTGAACAATGGGGCGGAAATGTTGTAGCGCCCACACAGTGGTTAATAGGGCCTTTTCGCATTCATTAAATTTCATTTCAACTTGGGAAAATGCCTTACTTGCATATGCAATGGTTTTGTGATTCAAATCGTGTTTTTGTGATAACACTGCTGACATACAATGTTCAGAAAAGCCTATTTCTATAAAGAAATCCCTGTCCTTTATGGGGTATGCTAAACATGGTGCCTTTACAAGACATTCCTTCAATCTAGCCACTGCATCAGACTGCTCTCTTTCCCATCTCCAGGGAGTATTTAGTTTAAGCAGTTTAGTCAATGGTTGAGTGATTTCTGCATAATTCTCAATGAACTTTCTGTTATAGCCTGTCATCCCTAATAAACTTTTTACTCCTTTCACATTTTTAGGATCTTTTAATCTTTGTATGGCCTCTATTTTCTTCCTTTGTGGATTTAGCCCATGTTCAGTCACTTCATGCCCTAGAAAGTTCACTTTTTTCTTGCACCATTGTGCTTTTTGCAAAGATACTTTGGCGCCTGCTTTCTGCAATTGGCCAAGCACATGTCTTATTTCATCAAAATGGCTTTTAAGGTTTTCATTTTTTATCAAGACATCATCCACATAAACTATTGTTCCTCTTTCCGCTGCATCTGGCATGGCCTTTCTCAAAAATATGCCAAATTCACTCCCACTATTGATGTACCCGAACGGAGCTCTAAGCCAGGCATATTGAGTCCTGTCAAATGTAAAGGAAAATAGGTGTTGTATCTCCTCTGCCAATGGCACACACCAATATCCAGATGTGAGATCTAACGTGGTAAATACATTTGAACCATGTATCTGAGCTAGGCCCTGATCAATGAATGGTAGTGGCCATCTAGATACTGGTACTCTTTTATTTAACTCTCTTAAGTCTGCACACAGCCGCCATTGACCATTTGGCTTTAACACACCTAAAATAGGCGTATTGGATGTGCTATGAATGGGCCTAATTATTCCCCGTGATTCCAAATTTTTAATAATCTCTGCCAATGATTCTAAACATGCCAGCGGTAGTCTATACTGGCGTACAAACACTGGATTTCTGCTACAACCTTCTGGTAGTGTGGCCACATGTAAATCAGTTAAACCACAATCATAAGCATCTTTTGCAAATACATCCTTAAACTCCATAAATATTTCCCTCAGATTGCGTCGATCCTCATCGCTGTCACATGCATCCGCTAAGGAGATCTGCTCTTCTACCATTCTGGAAAATTCTGGAAACTCTTCTGGTAAAGGAATCTCAGCGCTTTCCTCTAACTGTGTGGCTGTGTCTTTTTGTAGAGCTGCCACTTTCAAATATTTTGGCAGATCAGCTTCCACTTCAATGGGCTGATTTCCTGTTTCATTTTCATTTAAATTAAATATTATGCAATCCTCTTGATGGCAGCACACTGTCTCATTTGAATCATAAGGATACACAGAATGAATTTTAAATATTCCTTTGGGCTGAGAGTCCAGGTGTTCTGGCAACTCGCCCTTGGCATCTACATATTTTTCAGGAATATTCCCAATCACCATGTTATTTAAATCTGCCGTATAATGTGATTTTTGTATGGCCATTCCTAATGGGGAGTTTTCCTCTAAATGAATGTCCTGACAACCTTTATTATTTACCATGATTTTTACAGATCCTTCATCAATGTCTACCAATGGAATGTATTCATAATCCAGGCCTTGCTGTTTTATGGATTCATTCAGGCATACAAATGCATCAGAGCCTTTCATCTGCTGCCCATTTTTGCATTTCAGTGTTATTGCAAACTGTTTTGTAAATGCAGGAATAATAGTATTTTTCCTCATTTGTAATTCGACTGCATAAGGAACTAGTTGTGCACAATGATAAGCCCTTCTTTTGTCTTCAAATTCAGGTGCCGGCCCACCTAGGCGTGACCATATTTTTTGATTAAGGAAATCTAACACCATACACATTCTGTGCATGATGTCATTGCCCATGTAAAATTCATTTTGTGCTCCACTCACTATCCATACATTATGGTAAATTGTTTTCTGCCCAATGCTAATTTTAAGCATGCATCTGTCTGTAATTCGGTTTTCAAAGTCTGGACTGTCCAACCCAGAAACATATTGGTTTTTAATTCTAAATTTCGGGATTTCTTCCCTCTCCATAATTTTTTGCAACAATTTCTCATTAATGAAACTCCTTTCATGTTCAAGCGCTAAAGTGGCTTTTATTGTTTTAAGATAATCATTTATACCAGCGTGAACCCATGGTTGCTCATCTTCCATGTGTATCTCTGCCAGAGTGGTAATGTGTTTTTCTGAATCTGTTTTAGGAACAATATTCTGTTTGCATGTATTCTCTTTTAAGTAAAAACGTAATGTGTGTTCATCTATAGCAGTCTGCCAATCTTTCCTTGGGTCCAAGTATATTTGTACATGTAGTTTTTCATTGTCGCTCTGATCTTTGTCTTGACACATTAATATAACAGTGACACTAGGTATGCAGCTATTCTGGAGATATACCTCCACAGCATCATTTGTTTTGGCAACGGTGTGACATTCTTTTATATTGCTGTTTTGTGATTTTAGTTTCTTAGGCCTCAATGGTTTTTTGGTTAAGGACCACAGCACTCCATTCACCCCATCTATGAGAGGAGACAATCTTTTCAGGCAATCTGTCCCCATCAGAAATGGAATTTCACAAATAGATGTGATCAATACCTCTTGTTTCATTCTGTGCTTTCCTATTTTTATGTCAACCTCAGTTACACCTATGATGGGCACCTCCTCCCCATTAAAGTTATGCACTGGGCCTTGATTTGCCTTCACTGTGATCTGACTCTGTGGAGGCCTCCCTTCATTGATACTCTTTACCAGCTCCTTGGACATAATTGTGGCCTGTGCGCCAGTGTCAATCATAGCAAAGGTGTGGCATTTTTCTTCTACAGTGATGGGTGCATAATATCTGTCCTCAACTTCCTCTAATACACATAAGAAATGTGAATTCTTACTGATTTCAGGGCTCACCTTTCTCAGGTCTTTTTCACTTTTGGCTAAGCACATTGGTAAATGAATAGACATTTTTCCCTCCTTTTTACCCATTTCTGTGCGAGGTATTTTATTCATTTCTCCATGTTCAGAGGTTTTTTGGAGTGTGGCCACCGTTCGCCCATCCATCTGGGTAACATCAGAGACCACATTACAACCTTCCAACTGAACATGTGTCACAACATCATTCAGCAATTTGTCATTTTTTAATTCTGTGCATTTGTGATCATTTAGTGTAATACCAGCCCTTTCAGCCTCTTCAAAAATATGTGGCTCAATGAATTTTTCAGGTGATTGACTTGTACCCTCCTTGTGAGTATTTCCTTTTTCTGTCTGTGTTTGGTCATTGTTTTGCTTGCCCAGGGAAGGAGCTATGGCATCCCCACTTACTCCCTGTTCACTGGTATTCCCCATGCATGAGTCATTTTTCTTAAATCTGTCCCTTTGTTCTTTTGGAATTCCTAATGTTTCTTTTTCATTTGTGCAAATCTTTACTGTTTTATTTAGCTCTAAGTTAAACCGTACCTCTTTTTTAGAAGTATTTACACTTTCTATCACAATTTCATTTACTGGTACTTTCATTTTTAATCCATTAGTCATCTCAGAGTCGTTATGCAAAGTTATATCAGAGCAATCTGTCATTTTGGCACTGCAGTTATCATGAGTACTTAGTCACTTTTCGGAAGCCCCCCGGTCATTGCTATGGCCATCAGCCCCCTCTTTGGAAGGTTGTTTTTGCGCTGTATAGAGCTTTCCTATTTGCTCAGCTAACATTTTCACTTGGGCCTCAAGGCATTGGAACCTTTCCACCTCTCTAGGATCCTCTTTCTGTGGCCTAGGTCGATATTGGTTGTTTTCCCCCTGATTGGATCTATTCTGATACCTCTCAGGTGATTGATACCGGTTGGGATGGTTTCTGAACTCTTGATTCATTTGTGGAGGGGAGCGGGTTGCACCCATCCTTTGATTATAGTCCCCTGGTGGGGAATCATTGTACTGGCGTGGACTGTAGTTCACGTTTTGCCTCATGTCCTGTCTCTCAGATTGTGGGTACTGGCCCCTATGTTGATTTCCATTATCAGTAAATCGATCCACATATCGGGGCCTATCCTGATTACCATATATCATGGTGCTGGGATCAAATCTGCTCTGTGTCCCCAATGACTGGTAGGGACCATCATTTCTTTGATCTTGATTTTGTCTCTGGTTATGGTTCATACCTGCCATATCAGACCGGTATCTTACCCGGGGTCTATCTCCTAAATATCTAGGGCTGATGTAGCTCTCTCTATTACTAGGATCATGTGATTGGAACATTGGTACAGGAAATGGCGATCTTTGTTGATTACCCCTTTGTTCAGGTGTCACATTATTTTTACCTTGGCTTTGAGCAGACTCAAGGGACATTTTGGCTGACCTGATTTCCATTACTGTGGCTGAGGGTTCTTTAGATTTAGGCCTAGTATCTTTCATTTTATCACTTTCTCTACCCTGACAATAGAGTACCTCATATAGCTTGGTGCTTTGATGTACAATCCATTCAAGGGACTTGTCACGGTCAAATTCACGGACCAATTGGGATATGATGTCTTTCTGTAGCCCATAGAAGTATGCAGTTTTAAACTCATTGGAATTTGAGTCAAAAGATACATCAAAGCGAGAGAATGCTCTTTTTAAGTCTTGTAAAAATTGGCGAGGTGATGTATTAGGTCCAGCAGTAATAGTGTACGCGACTTTCTTTGCCTCCTGCAATGACTGAAAAGGAGAAAAATGACGCCTAATTTCTTTTTCAAACTCCAGCCATGTCATATTCTGCTGTTCATTTAATCCCCTTATGATGCTGGCCGTCGGGGCATCTAAAGTTAAATGAAAATATTGTCTGTACTGTTCCTTAGGTATCTGGAGCGCTTTAAAAATGTCATGCACCGCTTCTAAGTGATCCTCAATGCAGCATTCACCTCCCTTTTTAAATGGTTTGATCAGGGCTTTAATGGATTTCATTATTTTTATGGGGCTACTTGTTGCAATGCATGGAATTGCACTATTTTGTGATTCAATCCTGTTTTCAGGTGTATGAGATTGGTGGCTGCCCCCAATGGGAGTATCAAATCCCCCAAGGGCGCTGCAACCAAGTTCAGTCACCGGTCCTGTCACTGGGGCACTAGCTCTTTGGGCAGAGCTAGAATTCACCTCCACTCCATTGAATGTGGTACCCTGCCGCCTCTCCTGGGACCTGGGAATGCACATTTGCTGTTCTAAGTCCTTACACTTTTTAAGGAGTCTGTTGGCTTCATCATGCAAATAATTATTTTCATCACTCATTTTATTAATTGCCTCCTGCATATCGCACATTTGCATTTGGCATTCATTGAACTCTTTACTTCTCTTGTCTCTTTCTTGGATCATTTTAATCATTTCTTGTTCTACACTCTGGAGATCACCTTCTTTTTCGCAATGTTCTTTTTGTAAAATCTGCATTTCTGAAACAACCTCATCTTTATCCTGCCTAATGTTATCCACTAAGGCTTTTAAGTGTGTCAATTCTTGCTCACTATCTTCAAATTGTTTCTTGCTTTTGGATAACTGAGTATCAAAGTCTCTGCATTTTAATTGCATGTCTTTTTGGCATACATCCAATTCTGCTCTCAACATTTCCTGATTTTTATTTGCCCCATCTAATTCAGTCTTTAACCTGTTAATTAGCTGAGTATCATTCTCTTGCATTCGCAGGGACTTGTTTAAAATAAACCATATTTTGCCGCATAGCCGTATTAAACAGTCTTTCTCTGCACTTTTATCGGCTGCATTCAATAATCTTGTAAGGCAGACCTGAATTATGCTGCCTTCTGCAAAAATATTGTCTAGTTTTTCTTTCTGCACCTCACCCTGAATGCGGTTACTCCATTCTAAGGTACTGTTCGAAGACCAATTCCCATGTGCAAATAACTTTGCCTCTAAATATTGCACTAGATCTGAGAATGTGGTTTCCCTTTGTGACATTCTGAAATTCGTTTTTAGTGGCACACTGCTATTATAAAATGGGTTCCCTTTAATGTGCAAATGGCAGTGTGAGACACGCTTGCCACGCCCAGTAGGTACTCTATGATCACTTTCCCGGCCTGCAACGCACCATAAATATGTAGGGTATTTTGTGGAGATTTGGGGCCTGACGGTATTTTATTACCGCCGAAAAATAACTTAGCAATAATCACTCTTTGTATTCAGATTTGGCCATGTGCAACAATAATACAATGGACATGCATTATTTCAGCACCCAGACCTGCATATTTGGTATACGTGGTTGGTGGTATTTTGGTGAGCATAATTCCCTTGTTTTATTTGTGGCCCCAATGTCCAGAATCCCTTATCTTCGCTTAGATTTTTCGTGTGATCACTAGAGAGACCTCAGACCTGCATTCTAGAGATACCACAATTTCCAGTGATAGTGTTGGTGCGCCACCATGGGCAAACTCACTGACTTATTTACGACAGAGAGCTATATGTGGTAGTCTTGTGGTAATTTCCACTACCTTATATACGGTAGGGAGCTATGTTCAGAGAGTCTCTCTTCCCGTTGGCTCATGTACCTCCAACAAGTTATACTACAGTCACTCACAATTATTCATACTGATTCTGACATACACACATCTGTCTTAAAATGACCATTGCACTGTTTAAAAATCTCCCCACATCATTGGCACTGTAATGGTAAATAGAAAATAAACCACCCGTCTGTTTTCAAATATTTTCTGTATTATAAAAGTTGCATTTAGACATGATCTCATTCTTTACAGCAATAAAATGGAACAATCAAAGCATTTTCAATGACACACTGCAATTATAGTGGCGGAGAACAGAACTTAAATTGCAACATTAGCACTTGATTAAGACACGCACGGGACTTTCATTTTTCTACACTGACTGCATACTTTCGTGCACACACACAGCTCCCCCAGTTAGGTAATTACCTTATCTGTTCAGAGGCTTCTCTCTGTGAATGTGGCTCTCTTGGCTTAATTCCAGCAAAAAGGAACGCTTGCCTTCTCAAGCCGGGGTCATTGCCTGGAATTCTCAGCTTTTTCAGATAGGACTGCCTCTGCCAGTGGAAAGGTAATTCTTTCAGCTTTCCCCAGTCTCGACTGCAGCAGGACACCCCCACAGCCAGGTCTTCTCCCCAGTAGTGCAGAAAGATGTCTGCCTGTCTTTTTCCCTGCTACTGCCCACTAAAACCTTCCTCTCAGCCCTCTTTATGACGTGTCCCAATGAAATCCATCATCTCTCATCCTCCTACTCTTCAACAATAGCTTCGCTTATACATTTGCAATTGTTGCAAATCTGACTTCCTCCTTCCTGCCGTTACTGTGCACAACAACACGGATAATCAGGCAGAGAAGAGAAGAAAAAAAAAATCTGCACACTCATTCAAATGGTTTTCAGAGTATGCCTAATTCTGCAGTAGAGAACACATTTTATTAGTGGGTTATATTAAAATAAGGTTTTATTAGTCAGGTTAATGGTTAATAGGTTAGCTGTTAATTTTCAAATGTGTCTCTAGCAATATAGGCATTTCAGGTGAAAAATAGTGTGCATTTTTAAATGAACACGTGTGCTTTTAACTGTAAAAATAGATTTGCATCTTATATGTTAAAATCGTTTTTTACTGAATAGTCTGTCTTTCCTTGTTAATCTGGTAACCCATATAGCAATGCACCGCACCCTTGTGGTGGTGGTGCTGCAAAAAAATTGTGCTACTTGTGCAGTATTGCTGTACTGTGTACTGTAACACGCCAAATATCCTTACAGTGAAAAACATGGAGAGCTTCAAATTGGAATTTCATTCCATTCAAATGTAAATAAATACCATTCTTTGTATTGAGCACAAACTGTGTTGCAAATAATAAAAGAAGACAAATTAACAGGCCAAGCACTAACATTTTATATTATGCATTTTATTCTATTCTGTTGTGAAGTATTGTATAGTAGCGTATTGCATTGAAATTTACTGAGTACATAGCCTTCTTTTCATTATAAAAGGTACTTTTTCCACATCCTCATTACAAGTCCGGCAGTAACCCTGCTGGTGCTACCGGCAATATTTACTGGCGCCTGGCTTGCCGGAAACACCAGTGGATTACGACCCTGGCGTTCCTGGAAGTCAGGCCCCCGGTAAATGTTAATCCCCATTCCCATTCCGTCCCATAGGACCCATGTGGTCCCCGATGGGAATGGGGACCACAGAAGCACCGGCACCGTTAATAACAGTGCCGGTGCTTCCGTGAAACTCTGCAGGTGGGTGCCGTTCCGCCCGCCATGTCTGACCCTGGCGGGCGGGATGGCATCAGCCCGCAGAGTCATTCTATGCCGGTCCGGTAACAACAATGCCAGTAGGCTTACCGGCACCATTGTTACCGGACCGGCATTGTCGTAATGAGACCCAATGTATTGATCGCTAGGCTATATTGGTCCATGCCACAGACAACAGATGACTTTCTCCAGTGGGCTTTAGTGACAGTCATGCTTCCCTTTTTTTGGTCCGGCTGAAGAGAGCCTCATCTTTCTAGCACAGCTAAAGAACCTCTACCAACTTGTTATCACATTTAATTACACCCCTTTGTATTGTTGACCTTGGGCATAGGGAAGTTTCACGTGTATGTGTGTGTGCATGCATGTGTGCGCGTGTGTCTGTGTTGGATAAAGAATTCCGGTTTTGTATCAGCCTGTGTATATTTGCTTTCCCTAGCAGTTTTTTGGGCAGTGGCGTCGCTAGGAGGGGGTCTGGGGGGCCAGGGCCCCCCCTGTGAAACCCTGTGCCCCACCCACCTTGTGCCCCCCTACCTAAAACAAGCAGTGACCATGTTCTCACTCGACTTTTGTCTGTGCCCCCCCCTACTTTTGTCTTTGGCCCCCTCTGTGTCCCTCCGAAATTTGATTCCTGGCAACACCACTGCCTTTGGGTCATTGTTAGGACCCGGCCAAACATCAAAGTGTGTGGGATGGACACGCGGGGAAGAAAATGTGGCTCGCCTTCAAGGTGTAGTCCTTTGCCCCCTCCCATTGGACGCAGTTCAGTCAATAATGGGATCCATGTGATGGTAACGAAAAATGTTATAACGAAAACATTTTAACCGAAACTTAAATACCAAAAAATTACTGATTTTTTAAATGTATTTTTATTTGGGGGGGGATCCCCCGAACCCTGTGTTTGACAATGCTTATAACCCCACTCCAACCTGCTCCCAACCCTTTTTAATCGCTTACCACACCCCATATATATATATATTTATTTAAAAATTCGGTGATTTGTCGGTATTTGCGTTTCGTTAAAAATGTTGTTCATTATACATTGTTCGTTAACATCACTGGATACCTGGGAAAACGGCCAGGAATACCGAATTCCCAGTGCTGTTTCAGGCTCCAAGTTTGCTATTGTAGAAGGGACCTACCGCACACCTTGTGTAATACCAAAGGGATGCTTCTACAAGGCAAGCAAAATGTATTCAAATGTAAGAAGCGCAACCAAACCCAAGAGTACGAGAGCTCTGTGCAATGGGGAAGACATGAACAAACCACACCAGACCAATTTAATTTATTTCAGCAATTGCCATAAAAGTCAACAGGGTCATAAGTAGAATATACCTACAAGGTACTTTAATATTTGCTGAAACTCCATCTTACACATTACTTGCAATTTTAATTGGTTATTTATAACACACTTAATACCCAGAGGTTTCTAAACAGGGACCCAGGGATCGAACCTGTGTTGTTACACGTACAAGACGAGCATGTTGCCCCTGAGCTATCCTATCGAGAAGAAACGTCAACTCATTATCCCTCCTTACATACCGTAGAACCCTACAAGCAGTACACAAGATCGATTTTCCTTAAACTGCTAGTTAACATAAATATGTTATAATATGATATGTCATTTATAACGCGCCTGTACACAAGTGTTTCTAGGCGCGACATATGACATTACTGCTAAAACTTCATTTTATTTGTCCAATGGGATGCCACCTCGCAATCCCTCTGTGCATACCATGTGACTCAATTCAGTACCCTTAAAATGAGAGTTACCATGTACTTTAAGGGGCTCTCCAGGTGTCTTGGACTACACCTCCCATGATCCTTCACCATTGACTTTGCTGTTGAGGACTGGTGGGAGTTGAAGTAATTGAAGTCTGCCATAAAGTAATTGGTAGATAACAAAAATATCCAGAGACCAAACTTCGTCCACCATCTGCAGTTTGTTGGGCCCATGCTAGGGAAACCTGGACTTGCTTTCCCTCTCTGAGCCTTGTCTTTCTTGTTGGCCATACTCGGCCCAAATAAGGGATTACCGTCGAGGTGTCCACAAGATTACCTGATAATCTGCAAAGTCTATCGGCAGCCATTGTGTGCCTTACTCCTGATATTAGAAGTACAGACTTCAGGGTGTGTTTGCGTAAACTACTCTAGTCAGGGTGTAAGAACATAAAATGGTGCGTGCTCTTTACTTTGTCTTGGCAGAATAGGCAATATGGGGAATTTCTTAAATTCCATTTATTCCTGACGCTGCCCAAAGTGAACCTATATTTCATGTATGTAGATCTCTGCTCAGCTAGATGAATACTGTCTAGGTAGAGCTCAAATCCTCCAGAAGATTTGATGTGCAGCTGTGATTGTCCATTTCCGATAGTAGACAGGGGGCCTCATTACAAGTTTGGAGGCAGCCATGCCTTAATAAGGGCATGGCTGCCTCCAAACTCGGGTCCGGGTTCCCTGAATGGGGAAATACCGGGCCATTCCGACCTTGGAGGGCCCGGTATTTCCCCATCCAGGGAACCCGGACCCGGTACATCCCCATTCCCATTCGAGCCCCCATAGGGCTCAATGGGAATGGGGAGCATGCTAACAACGGGCTCGTTAATGACGGGCCCGTTGTTCGCATGCTGGGCCGCTCGCGGGACCCGCTAAGGACGTCTGGTAAAACCAGGCGTCCTGATCGAGTCCCGCGATCGGACCTCGTGATAGGTCTGTAAGGGGTTAATGGCTCTGGCACCTTTAACGGCGCCGTTAACCCCTTACCGCCCTCCTCGTAATGAGGCCCAAGGTCTCTAAATATCCTTCCCCGCTTCCTGTCTCGTTGGCTACTTTATCCTGGTACTTGCCTGCTTTGGTCATCACTTCAGGGCTAGACCAAAGTGCATGAAGACCCATTTGGACTGCCAGTATCTTCACATGTCTGGCCCACATAAACAGGTCTATCCCTAAGGTTCTATGTCCCTGCATCGCCAGTGTTTCTTGGATGAGTTTTTTGCCAACATTTTGATGCAGAAAAAAACTCATCGAAAATTGTATCTTTATTATTTTTGCAGGGCATTCACCAGAAGCCCCCTCCCCTATGATATACTCGTTTTCCTCACCCCATTACCACTTATATACCGTTAGCCACGCCCCATATGTTTCTATTTGTTTTTTCGGCAAAAAACTGCAAAAAACGAATCGTAAAAACCCCTGTTGATGTATCAATGACGAGGCATTCCCTAGATTGAGTACTTCGATCAGTTCCTTTTTGCGTGCGTCCAATGCGGTCTTGCCCAGAGTCCTATCCAATACAGTAATGGCCGATTGCCTATATCCAGGTGGTGCAGCTCTGAGCGTGCAAGCGTTCAATTGCGGACTTGCCCAGTGCCCTATCCAATACAGTAATGGCCGATTGCCTATATCCAGGTGGTGCAGCTCTGAGCGTGCAAGCGTTCAATTGCGGACTTGCCCAGTGCCCTATCCAATACAGTAATGGCCGATTGCCTATATCCAGGTGGTGCAGCTCTGAGCGTGCAAGCGTTCAATTGCGGACATGCCCAGTGCCCTATCCAATACAGTTATGGACGTTTGCCTATATCCAGGTGGTGCAGCTCTGAGCGTGCAAGCGTTCAATTGCGGACTTGCCCAGTGCCCTATCCAATACAGTAATGGCCGATTGCCTATATCCAGGTGGTGCAGCTCTGAGCGTGCAAGCGTTCAATTGCGGACTTGCCCAGTGCCCTATCCAATACAGTAATGGCCGATTGCCTATATCCAGGTGGTGCAGCTCTGAGCGTGCAGGCGTTCAATTGCGGACTTGCCCAGTGCCCTAACCAATACAGTAATGGCCGATTGCCTATATCCAGGTGGTGCAGCTCTGAGCGTGCAAGCGTTCAATTGCGGACTTGCCCAGTGCCCTATCCAATACAGTTATGGACGTTTGCCTATATCCAGGAGGTGCAGCTCTGAGCGTGCAAGCGTTCAATTGCGGACTTGCCCAGTGCCCTAACCAATACAGTAATGGCCGATTGCCTATATCCAGGTGGTGCAGCTCTGAGCGTGCAAGCGTTCAATTGCGGACTTGCCCAGTGCCCTATCCAATACAGTAATGGCCGATTGCCTATATCCAGGTGGTGCAGCTCTGAGCGTGCAAGCGTTCAATTGCGTACTTGCCCAGTGCCCTATCCAATACAGTAATGGCTGATTGCCTATATCCAGGTGGTGCAGCTCTGAGCGTGCAAGCGTTCAATTGCGGACTTGCCCAGTGCCCTATCCAATACAGTTATGGACGTTTGCCTATATCCAGGTGGTGCAGCTCTGAGCGTGCAAGCGTTCGATTGCGGACTTTCCCAGTACCCTATCCAATACAGTAATGGCCGATTGCCTATATCCAGGTGGTGCAGCTCTGAGCGTGCAAGCGTTCGATTGCGTACTTGCCCAGTGCCCTATCCAATACAGTAATGGCCGATTGCCTATATCCAGGTGGTGCAGCTCTGAGCGTGCAAGCGTTCGATTGCGGACTTGCCCAGAGTCCTATCCAATACAGTAATGGCCGATTGCCTATATCCAGGTGGTGCAGCTCTGAGCGTGCAGGCGTTCGATTGCGTACTTGCCCAGTGCCCTATCCAATACAGTAATGGCTGATTGCCTATATCCAGGTGGTGCAGCTCTGAGCGTGCAAGCGTTCAATTGCGGACTTGCCCAGTGCCCTATCCAATACAGTTATGGACGTTTGCCTATATCCAGGTGGTGCAGCTCTGAGCGTGCAAGCGTTCAATTGCGGACTTTCCCAGTACCCTATCCAATACAGTAATGGCCGATTGCCTATATCCAGGTGGTGCAGCTCTGAGCGTGTAAGCGTATTTCGTGAATTATTTGGGAGATCTAGCATTCTGTTCAGAACGGTATTTTCTACTCTCACCTGATTATCAGTGGGGTCATCTCCGGACCATAAACAGCACTGATAACAGCCTGTTTACTATAGGCTTCCATAAGTGCAGATTTAGATCTTTTCCCTAAACTAAATTTGGCAACTATTTGCCCTGCTCTGGCAACTGTAACTCTACTTTTCTCTCTCTCTGCACTCCATCCACCTAAATAATTCATCCTAAATCCCACACAGTCAAATTGCATGACCTCCCCTGTGATTGACCCCGCTAGATCTATGGTCATCTTGATTTCCCTGCTTATCATACATGTTGTTGCAGCATTCAATTCTAATCCCATCTTTGCACATAATGTGCTAATTGTTTTGGAAGCCCCGGGGGTGGTTTAGAAATGAATACAGCATCATCTGCATTTAGCAGAATCACTTTTATCTTGGGATTCAAATGTGGGACGTCCACCTCTAATTTTCTAATACAAACCTCTAAAACAGTATTAAACACAGCATTGAAGATGGAAAGTAGTAGAAGGGAAACTATGGAGGACAGTCTCTAGAAATCTAAGCATCTCGAGAGCCTTAAACAAGCCCAAGAGAGAAGGAAGGAGACGAATGACAGGAGCTAAAGAGTCGCAGGGGCAAACTGCAGGGACCCAGAAGGCTCAAAGAGAGTAGAAAGAATGCTTGAAAAGGGCAAAGGTCAATCTAAGAGTTTACTAACTACGAGCGGCTCTTGGGCCGCCAGGACTGAACAGATTGGAAGACGAATTCCTAGGCTGACTAAAACCACAGCTTTTTTAAAAATTGCATAAAAGTGAATTCATAACCAGAAAAGAGAAATAAAAAAATGGGAAATTTGCTCAACCAGGGAACAGTGGGTTTGGCTCCAGTGTCTCGTCAACCAAAAACCTTCATTAACCATCACCAAGACTATTTCCTTTGAATGCAAAATAGTTTGACAGCAATTTCACAAAGGCCAAGATGGCTTTACGGGGCTCAATTAAATGCTGTAACAGGGACGCTGATCTATAAGAAGAACATCGGGGTAGCGATGGAAGCCTCCAGTGTGTGGAGACTCGTAGTGGGGATGGCCCCGCTCCGAGTCTCCACTTGGCTGGAGGCTGCCATCGTCCCCCACTGGGTACAAAGCAGGCAGAAGGTAACTGGGGTGGGGAGGGCAGGGAGGTGGGAGGGAAGGGAATACAAAAAAAAACATACCTGAGTCCCCGGCGGGGGGCAAAGGCAGCTTCTCAGCCGTGGGGAGGCTCGGAGCGGGGATGTCCCCGCTTTGAGCCTCCTCATTGGCTGAGGGGCTGCCACGCCCCCGGCGGGAAAATTTGGTGTGGAATCCAGGCCAAGGGATTCCCGGTCGGGTAATGCCTCAGCGAGGGACAATCAGAATGGTTCTTTCATTCTGATTGCGCGCTTGCCGGGTACTAATTGGTGTTATTAATAAGGTGTATATCTATGAGAGTCCTGGCCCAGACTTCGAGTCGGCTGAAATCAGACCTACATTTTTGCTTGCCGCTGTAAGGAGCCGTTTTTAACACTTTCCTAAAGTGTCAGCAAGTTCTATGCTATTGGCATACGGACCAAAGCTGTGGGAGGGGTACCATATCGAGCAGGTGTACGTCAGGCATGATAATACTGATGTGCTGCTCAGGGGAGAAAATGACTTTTTTCAGGAAACTCTTGTAGCTTCAACAGGTAGCACCATCATTTGGGTTGCACCGTGAGCTAAGGGTTGGCTTTCTGGATGACTTTCTCGCTCTAAAGCCATTATTGTATCTGGACTCATCCAGCTGCATCCCCTACGAGGACGACATTGAAAGATCTGCTGTAAAGCGATATTCTTGATAGGATCAAGTGGTTCAGCTATGTTCGGCCTGGGCCCCTGGATGGCAAAACCAGTACTATTAGACTTTAAGGGCCTCAATGCGAGGTTGATGGTCATTCAGCGGTAAATCCACCAAACTACCGCCAAACTCTGTTACTTCTAATGCCACTTGGTCCTGCACATTTACCACAGGACTAGAAATGGTGATAGGGCAGAGTTATGCCCCATTTGTACAATCCATCAGACTACAGTGAGATTTCAGGCAGAATTTCCACCGGCAGGAATTCTGCCAGCAGTAATTCCCCTGATTTTGGTGATGTCTGGCGGTAAGGTGGAGGATTTACCTCCAGCTTTCTGCTGGAAGTAAATACTGCACCCTACCAACAGACTTGTAGCACAGTGGTGTGGAAATGCAATGGTAATGTGACAGTAACAGAATTACCACCACATTGATGCCGTTTCTACACACACCAACGTACTTGTAATGAAATCTTCTAAAAAGAACAAAGCAATTTACTAAAGAAGTGTATGTGGTTAGCAAAGCATTCGACTTGACTCTCATTAATGATGCAGATGGTGGCTGGCTCTGCACACTACATAGTTTTGAATGTGTAGTGACCCTCTCTCCTATTCAATTTTAGGAATAATATGATACCCTCAAACTCTATAACCTCTGCATGGAGAGGGAAAGAGATTGGGGAAGCGAGCTATTATTGAAACCATACTTAATCGAGGACTTGTTGCATTTTAAGTTTTCTTGTCCAGTGTATACTTGTCTGAGGAAGAAAACGCTGTTTTAGGTCTTGCCCTTATAAAGAATGCAAGAGAACTCGAATGCCTCTTCCACTGTCTACGGACACAGTGGCTTGCCACGGTGTGGAAAATTACTTGTTGGGGGCTTTCAAAACCAGAGGTAAAATAATGTCCCTGAAGGATAAAGCAAAACGTGGTGAAACATGTATGAGAGAATTTGTCTATTATGGTTAATATGTGCTAGTGATTTTTGTTGTTTTATATTAAGCTTATTTACTTGTATTCTTTGTTTGTTTGCCAGATTTTAATGTGGTTTAGGCCTATGCACCAACTATTTTTATGGCCAAACTTGCTTAAGTACCTGGCTTCGCCCAGGATGTCCATTCTTAGATTTTTTTTGTCATATTCCACCGAAAAAGACGAACAAATATATGATTTGAGCTCGATGAGCTCGACTATTTTGAACCAGCAGGATACTCCAGAGCTACCTTTGCAACTCACCTGATCTTTGAACCACTGAATAGCAAGTACAAAAACGTTTGTTGCTGCACCAAGCAAGCTAAGCCTCTTGTTTTCTTGCCCAAACTCAAAGCTCCTCAGTCCAACTGCCACCTGCGAACAGTTGTTCGACCCACCAGCATCTTCGCTGCTGATCTTCATCTGCGATTGAACCAACCTGGTGACCCATTGAACTTTGACTCGAGCCACCTGACTTAAATTGTTAATTCAGTTGCCAGCATCTTCGCTGTTGAACCGACAGTCAAGCTGACTCTCATGGCCATCATGGCCTGCACTTCCTTAAATGCCTTATCAGCATGTACCCACTCACCAGCATCTTTGCCATCAAACCGACAGTCGACCCGACCCTGGTGGTCCTCACAATCTGCCCTTCTTCAAGCATCGCTTTGTACTGCAATGTACTTCAGTTCGCTCCCTACTCAACACTGCTCCCCATCTAGAACAACGCAACCACCAAACTCAAGCCACTTCTAACCCCACAAACAGTAGCTGGAAGCCAAGACCAGCGAAAGGTACTATTGACTGGTAAAATCCCCCTACATCCATTTGTGGGTCCTAGAGCCTGACTAGGTCACTATGCATTTATTTTTTGTTTAACTAAAAAACCTTTTACAATCACTGTGGTACATTACCCAGATTGCTGCACATAATATCCGTGCATATCCTCTGTTGTTTTCACAGGGGTGGATTGTGTACAGTGTGTTTCTACTTAGTTATTCTTGCAGATGGAGTGGATATATATTTTTATAGAAGCTTGATTTTACCCTCCCTTTATTTTGTACTGTTATACGTAGCTTTCTGGGTTGCTACTGAATCACATTCACACTCCTCTTGAGAGTATAGCCTTCCCTAAGCCCATGTTACCACAAACGGTGGAGGAGTTATGTCTCTTAACTGTGTCTGTTTTATCTTAAGGATAGGGATCACTCTTGCTTTGTAGAAGTGTGAGGGGTGAGTAGGCGGTTGAGTCACTACTCACCCCTGTACTCTTGCAGAGCAGAAGTCATTTCTTCAAAAAGTGTTTATTGGTTGCTGGGTGTAATGAGTGGGGTGCAGCACAGCTGCAACATCTGCATGGATAGAGGTAGGAAGGTGCCCACGTCTGCATTACCCTTAGCATAACACCTAGCATAGTGTGAAATGTACTGCTAGTGTGTTCCCTCAACTGAGAACAAAGAAGGGGAAGATAGCCTGTTCAGGATGATGCCCACTCTGGGGGGTCAGCAATCACATTTGAGCTCTCTGTGATAGATATTGTATAATAAGTCAATAATTCTGTGTGTGGCCTTGTGTGGTGGTCTTCACCAGGCAGTAGCATACTGATGCCTAGATTAATAGGCCTGACTGAAGAGAGGTTGTTACGATCTGACTACTGCCACGCAGGAGGGTGTGACGATCGGACTACTGCCACGCAGGAGGGTGTGACGATCGGACTACTGCCACGCAGGAGGGTGTGACGATCTGACTACTGCCACGCAGGAGGGTGTGATGATCGGACTACTGCCACGCAGAAGGGTGTGACGATCTGACTACTGCCACGCAGGAGGGTGTGACGATCGGACTACTGCCACGCAGGAGGGTGTGACGATCGGACTACTGCCACGCAGGAGGGTGTGACGATCTGACTACTGCCACGCAGGAGGGTGTGATGATCGGACTACTGCCACACAGGAGGGTGTGACGATCTGAATACTGCCACGCAGAAGGGTGTGACGATCTGAATACTGCCACGCAGGAGGGTGTGACGATCGGACTACTGCCACGCAGGAGGGTGTGACGATCTGACTACTGCCACGCAGGAGGGTGTGATGATCGGACTACTGCCACACAGGAGGGTGTGACGATCTGAATACTGCCACGCAGAAGGGTGTGACGATCTGACTACTGCCACGCAGGAGGGTGTGACGATCGGACTACTGCCACGCAGGAGGGTGTGACGATCGGACTACTGCCACGCAGGAGGGTGTGACGATCTGACTACTTGCGCGCAGGAGGGTGTGATGATCGGACTACTGCCACGCAGGAGGGTGTGACGATCGGACTACTGCCACGCAGGAGGGTGTGACGATCTGACTACTGCCACGCAGGAGTACAAGGATGGGTTTTGGCTAAACTACATATATATGCAGCCCTAACACTTCTACGAGACAAGAGTGATCCCAATCATGAAGGTGAAACATAAACATCTCGGAGATATGCATCGTCACCTTTTGTAGTAACGTGCGCCGACGGGTTAAGAGGGGTGTGAATGTGAAACAACAGCAACCCAAACAGCAATAGCGCAACCGTCCAATATAAAGGAATGCTCAATCAAGGTTCTATAAGAAAATATAACTTAATTAAAAACACCAATTTGCAATAACAGAAATGCTGAAAGTAATTATGCCTCACTCTGAATACTTAGCAGGGAGGAGCAAGCTGTCATGGTTCTATAACACGGCACACCCCAGCCAGGGACTCTTTCCCCAACAATGAACCTGGTGCAAAATAAAAAACACTTTTCATCTTTAATAAAACACAGATTCGTTTTGAGTAGGTCACCTTTTACAAACACCTTGGGCTTCATTACAAGGGTGGTGCTCCTGTAATGAAGGGTACCGGTACGGGACCGGCACCCTTCATTACGGGAGCGCCGATTACGAGGTTCCCTTTGCGGGACCCGGAGCAGACGTCTGGTAAAACCAGACGTCTTTTCCGGGTCCCGCAGGGGAAGAGGGAGGTAATAACGGGCCATTCATAATGTAATGTGTAGACATGGTTACAATTACTGGGTATTTTTTTTTTTTTTTACCAATGAATGTAAAATTTAATAAATAGCAATTGTGCCATGTCTATTGGCTTTGACAGTGCATATTGTTCTTGACCCATGGAGCAGTGTTTTTCACATTGGGTTTTGTACAAATCTCCTATACAGGAATAAGTACGCTGTGGCCTATATCTTTGCTCTCGTTGGACCTCATTTTGAATAGGGCTTCATTGATAAACACAGGCAGTGTTAACGCCTGCCCGGTTGAGGTACAGGCCAAATTACATCAGGTGGTGTTCCATTGGATCAAATACCTCATTGTTTCCCACCAGAAAGAAGGGTGGGCAACAACATTTCAAAAACGCTCCAGAACATTTCCCAAGGTTTCCTCCTGCACTGAAGGACAACGGACATGTTTCCCCCCAGTAGAGGGACAAGGTTTTAGTATCTCCAATACCCCCTTTCCTGTCACCTGAAGCTGCAGACGCATACATGGGTGAATATATCCAGGGCAGACACCGAGCACAAGATTACAGACCGAGAGCTGAATGATTGATAAGGGCAGTGGCCAAAGTACCCTAGTGGGGGGAATCCCGTGCTGAATTGATTTCCCCTCTCTCCTAACCCCATCTTTTACCTCACCTTTGCCACCTCTGTCCCCGTATTCGCTTCACCCTCATCATCTCCATCCAAGAAGGTACATTACATCTTGCTATGAACCCTTTAAACATATTCCTCCTCCCCACATCGACCCACCATATTTTTTTTTTGCCCAAAAGCAAAAGATCCAGAGCTGTTAAGCCGAACCCCCCTCATCCCCACCCACCCACCTTAGACATATGGCTGGCTGCGAGCATGTACAGGGTTGGAGGTAATTAAGAGATACAGCAAACACACGCACGAATTCCTGCTTTGTGGTTTTGGGCCTTCAACAAATACATATTGAGGCTTTATGCGTTGAGATCTATGAGTTATAGAAGGGACAAATCGTAAAATCGAAAGTGGGGGGACTCCTCAACAAACGCAATTGGATGCGACGTCGCCAGAAATTGGCACAGCAAGGTAAAATATACACATTTCATTCTATTTGCTTTGCATGACCACCCAAATTGCACAGCACGGATGGAATTTGTCTTTCATAAAATCAACACACACACACACAAAACCAAGAGAGGATATTTTCCTCTAATAGTGTTTTTGAAAACATTAAAAGGTGTGCATGTTTTAAACTCTCAAGAACCAATACAAATATTTTCCTTAGGACTTTCAGTACTGAAATGCCAGATAATCATATTTTATCTGTATCATATATTGTTCTTTTTTTTCCTTTTCAAGAATGTTGTACATTATTGTAATGCATTTTAACAAAATTTGTAATTGTATTTGTTGAAAAATCAAGTTTACTTGATCAAAACAACTGAAATTAAAAAAAAGAAAGAAATGCGAGATTTCACCTTTTAGTTGGTTGTTATTTTTCATCAGGTTATATAGTGCCCATTACCAGTTTCCCTAGGCACACACGCTCGCGCTCTGCAGGTCATTAAGGTGCTCAGGTTGCAAACATGTCTTTTATCAGTGGCAGTGCCTTTCATGTGCACGATGGGACATTTCCAACTCAAATAGCTCGCAAAGCACCAGTTACCACTGCATATCTGTGCAAGGTAAAGTGGGCAATACAAAGCGCCCATGTAAATATGTGTTTATATGCATGATGTCTACGGTCTTGACATGCAAAGTTGCTTTAAGTCACTAATGAAATCTTTTCAACATCACGAATAACAACGAGCTGGAAGTTTGTGGCAAGCTGCATATCAACCTATTACAGAACGTCTTGCATGTCTAAAATCGCTGAAAATACGGTGGGGTTAAAGAGATTTTTCAGGTTGACATCTTGAATTTTGGGACTTATAGTTTACCATTCAGGATGTGAAAATTAAAGCCACAATGATAGTCTTTTGGCTTAACATGTTGCTGTAAGAATGTACATGTTGTCATGTGGCTTTACAATACAATTTAAATACTCTTTAAGGTATTATTTCTATAAACCTTGAAATCTAACAATTTGAGCCAAGGTTTGTGATCCTGCATGGTCACCCCCTGCTAGACACCCATACCCGCCACCATCTGTCTGACCACAGCGTCAACTGAATGCTACGTTTGAGGGTTTTCCGAGCGTGTTTGGCTGAGTGGGCATGACTGAGTGACTAGACATTACCGGACCGAGTGTTTGCCTGAGTGAGGATGACTATGTTTTTAATCAGTGACTTAGTGTGACTAATTGTGACGATTACAGGGTAAGCATGAGTGACTCCAGCCAAACACCTGTGACTGACTGTGTGACTAACATTAATTTAATATTAAGTTACTGACTGAATGTGACTAAATGATGGTGTGACTGCAGGAGTGGCAGGGTGATTGACTCTCAGACTGAGTAAGAAGTAAGTGGCTGACTGGCTGAGTGAGGGAGTGAATGGTTGGTTGACTAAGTGAGTGGGTTAATGAGTGACTGGTTGGCTGGAAATGTTACAAAAGCCCGCAACTGGCCCAAGCAAGGGCTATTTCTGACATATTGGGCCTCATTACGAGGCTGGAGGTAGTCATGGCGCTATGACTACCTCCAATACCGGTACCGTGTCCGGTCCCGTTGAATGGGGACTTACCGGTATATTATGACCTTTGCGGGACCGGTAAGTCACCTGGGAAGGTGCTAATAATGGTACCGCAAATTGCGGTACCGTTATTAGCTCTGAAGTCCCTTAACAGGTCCCTTCCATAACGCCTGGTAAAACCAGGCGTTAAGGAAGGGACCCGCTAAGGGACCTCGTAGTAGGGCAGTAAGGGCAGTAAGTCCCTTAACAGGTCCCTTCCATAACGCCTGGTAAAACCAGGCGTTAAGGAAGGGACCCGCTAAGGGACCTCGTAGTAGGGCAGTAAGGGATTACCGGCACCAGTGCCCTTACCGGTGCTGGTAATCCCTTATCGCCCACCTTGTAATGAGGCCCATTGTCTTTTCAGCCAGCAGATGCAAACAGTGCTCTTGGTAAAAGCTGCCATCGCGGATTTATCTTGTTGGTGTGTATGGGTGTAAGAAGGAGAAGAGGTGTGTGGCAATTGGGGCAGAAGGGAATTTGCTCACTGGTCACAGCCTGTCTCAATGCAAACTAGCTGATGCTTGCCACACCAGTTCTAAATCGAGTGGCTGTAGGCAGACCTGGTTAACACATTTTTATTACACCAGTAGCGGGTTTAAAACTTCAATTAAGTAATTAACCCTCAGAAGACTGCTTTGAAAAAACACTGGCAGGCCCGTTCATGGGGCATTGTGTGCCTGGAGGGCATATTGTCCCTGGGGGTTAGCCCCAAGTCGGAGGTTTTTCTAAGCATGGTGTGTTAAGGAATGGAGCGAAAGCCCAGAGGAGTGCGGCAGAAGGCTGCACTTCTCTGGCAAGGTCTAGATCATGGTGAAAACAACAGCAAAAAGTTTAGGGGTTGCCACATGGAAGGAAAATTACCCACAATTACGAAATCTTTCCTAACACTCGCCCTTCCCAGACTATGGACAGGGGGAACCAATCCACCCCTGGATGAGTCTCTTGTTCAGGTCGGTTAAACATTCTGGACAACCCGTCAGCATTGCTATGTTGGACACCTGGCCTATGCTCAATAGTGAAGTTGAAGCCTTGTAGACTTATGGACCACCTAAGCAACTTTGGATTCTCCCCCTTCATGTTCATTAGCCACTTTAAGGGCTTATGGTCAGTTTGCACAGTGAAGTGGGTCCCATAGAGGTAGGGCCTCAGCTTCCGTAGGGCCCACACAACAGAGAAACATTTTTTCTCTACCGTGGACCATCTGAGCTCTCTGTCCTTAAGCTGGCGACTAATAAAACCAATAGGGTGTTCCTTACCCTTCTCATCTACTTGCGATAGTACAGCTCCTATCCCAGTGTCAGAGACGTCCGTCTGCACGATAAAAGGTCTTTGATAATCAGGGGCCCTGAGGACAGGGGCCTGGCACAAGGAGTCTTTTAAGCCATTGAAGGCCTTCTCACACTCGTCGGTCCAAGTTACCTTCTTGGGTTTCTTCGGAGTGGTGAGGGCAGTCAGAGGGGCAGCTATGGTGCCATAGTCTGCCACGAAGTTTCGGTAATACCCCGTGAGTCCTAAGAAGGCTCTCACTTGGATCTGTGTAGTGGGGGTAGGCCAGTCTTGTACTGCTTGTACTTTACTGGGAAGAGGCTGTATCCTCCCTCCACCTACTTCATGTCCAAGGTAAACCACGGAGCCTTGTCCAATCTGGCATTTACTAGCCTTTATGGTCAAGTGTGCTTTCTGAAGAGCCTGGAGCACAATCCCGAGGTGTTTCACATGGTCTTCCCAGGTGGCACTGAAAACTGCTATATCGTCCAGATATGCAAGACAGAATTCGTCCAACCCATTCAACACATGATTCACAAGCCTCTGGAAAGTGGCAGGTGCATTTTTCAACCCGAACGCCATTACCCTGAATTGGTAAAGGCCGTCTGGAGTCGAAAACGCTGTCTTCTCCTTGGCATGTTCTGCTAAAGCTATTTGCCAATAGCCAGCAGTGAGGTCAAACGTGCTGAGGTACTTGGAGGCACCCAAAGTATCCACCAGCTCATCTGTTCGAGGCAAGGGGTGTGCATCTGTCTTGGTGACAGCATTCAGAGCCCTGTAATCCACGCAGAACCTCAATTCAGAAGTGCCTGCCTTTGGAACCAAAACCACAGGGCTGGACCAAGGACTACTAGAGGGTTCAATCACCCCAAGGTCTAACATCTTGTTGACCTCGGTCTTAATATACTTTGTCTGACATCCTGTATCCCCTACTTTTGGTAGGTACACTGTCTCCTGTGTCTATGTTATGTTTGCACCAAGGTGTCAAACCAGGCGACTGTGAAAACAGGGGGGAAAACTGCCTAAGCAAACTTTTCACCTCAGCCTGCTGATCAGAAGTCAGGTGAGGGGCCACTCGGACACCCTCAAAGGAGCTATCTGAAGGACCGCTTTGGAACAGGTCGGGGAGAGGCTCAGACTCCTCTTCCTCAACATCTGAAGCCAGTAGCAGTGCTGCGATTTCGACTCTTGGGACGAAAGCCTTCAGCCTATTTACGTGAAACACTTTTGGAGCCTGTCCAGGCCTTCCAAGGTCCACTAAATAGTTAACCTCACCCAGGGGCTCCACCACTGTGTAAGGGTCTGACCATTTGTCCTGTAAAGCTCGAGGCCTTATAGGATTCATGATCAGGACTTGCTGACCAGGTGTAAAGTTGATGAGGGAAGCTTTCTGGTCGTACCAATGTTTCACCAGCGCTTGTCCTGCCTTCAATTTATCACCAGCCAAGCCCATCAGAAGGACCATCCGTTTTCTGAGCCCCAGCACATAATCTACTACATTGGTAGTAACAGGGGGAGTGGGCATCTCCCATCCCTCTTTGACTATGGCTAAGGGTCCCCGTACAGGATGACCGAACAAAATATCTGCGATATCTGCCCTGCACACATAATAAAGGACGCAGCCAGAGACCTGTCACCCTTTATCTCTAAACTTATAAACGCCTCCTTCTCCTCAGGCAGTATCCCCTCCAACTTAAAACAATCTTGGGTACTCCCCCTCCTCAAAAAACAGACGCTCGATCCCCTCATCCCCACCAACTACCGACCCATCACAACGGTACCCTTCCTACTGAAAATCTTGGACAAAGTTGCCTATGTCCAGATTCAAAAATACCTAGAACTACACAAGCTACTAGGCGCCAGACAATCAGGTTTCCGCCCACTACACGGCACGGAAACAGCCCTCATCGATCTGAAAACCCAAATTGATGATCTGAGGGACAAGGGCAAGACAGCACTCCTCCTCTTACTTGACCTCTCCGCGGCTTTCGACCTCGTCGACCACAAGGTCCTCTGCAGACACCTTGACTCAGCTGCTCATTTCTCCCCAGAAGCTATCAAATGGATTGAATCCTTTCTGAGTGAGAGAACTATGAGAGTCTTCTCCCCTTCAGCAGCAGCAGACCCCTCTCCTATCACTTGCGGAGTCCCGCAGGGCTCATGCGTCTCCCCCACCCTATATAACATCTTCACCAAACCCCTGTTCGACAATCTGGACCTTCTGGGTGTCACCTACACTAATTATGCTGATGACACTCAGATTCTCCTCCCACTTTCAGGGGATCACAGTAAGGACAGTGAGTTGGTGAATAGGGTATATCTCATCATTCAGGCATGGATGGCATCTCATGGTCTATGCTTCAATGATGACAAGACAGAGCTCATCATCTTAGGTACCCCTGCTAATATCAACAAACTAGGCCTTGAATATGCCGAATTCAACTTAGATGGTAATCTCATCAGAGTATCCAGGGAAGTAAAAACCCTTGGCTTTTATCTGGATGCCACTATGTCATTCACTAAACAGGTTAACTCACTAGCATCTACCACTGCGTACACTTGCAAATTAATAAGGGCAGGCAGACCATTCCTATCCAATGACAGCTGCCTGATCCTGGCAAGAGCACTCATACTATCTAGGCTTGATTATTGTAATGCCCTCTATAGCAGTGCCAACAAAGCCATTATCCACAGGCTCCAAATCCTACAAAACAATGCCTTGAGAGCTGCCCTCGGCATTAATAAGAGAGATCATATCTCAACCACCAGACGCCAACAGAAATGGCTCTCTACAGACAACAAAATCAAACTAAAGTTGGCCTCCCTAACCCATAAAGCCCTCAACAATGCCGCCCCCAGTTATCTGATGGACAAGGTAAAGAGAAAGTCCTCCATCCGACAAACAAGAACTATCAATTCCAACCGTGTGATAATCCCCAGATTCAAACTCTCCACCATTGGTGGGAACAGTTTCCCGGTGAAAGCTGCCACGCTCTGGAACTCTTTGCCTCACAACCTAAGAGCTGACCAACCATACTCGCACTTTAGAAGACACCTCATCAGTCACCTTAACTCCAATAACCCTTGTATTTAGCTGCACTTTCCTACACCTATGTATAGATAGTGATACTCTTGTTCGTGTTTCTGCCTTCGCCTCTAACAGCCCTGCACACTTCTGTACACTTACCTCCTGTATAGATATTGACTTTTAATGTTTGAAGACTTGTATACCTCTTATTCCTTATTACCTCTGTAATCCTGAATATTCTTTTAGGTTTACCCGCCTCTAACAGCCCTGTACATATCTGTATATTTACCCCTGCATAGATATTGACTTTGTATGTATGAAGATTTGTATATTTTTTATTCCTGTAATTCTGATTATTTTTATTACTACCTCAAAGTGTATATTTCTGCAACATTGTAAGCTTCGAATTATCTTTTGCCTGCGCCCTGTTGCCCCTGGGTAAGGTGCACCATACAAATAAATAAACAAACAAACAAACAAACAAACAAAAGTTCGAAGGGGCTGAAGCCAACGCCCTCCTGTGGTACCTCTCGGTAGGCAAACAGTAAGCATGGTAAAAGAAGATCCCATTTTCTTCTCTGAGGTTCTTCCAGAGCCCCAATCATGCTCTTTAACGTTCTGTTGAACCTTTCCACCAGACCATTGGTCTGGGGGGGGTATGCAGAAGAGAACTTGTAGGTGACCCCACATTCTTTCCACATAGCCTGCATATACTTCGACATAAAGTTTCTGCCACGATCCGACACAACTTCTTTAGGGAAGCCAACCCTAGTAAATATGCCAAGTAACGCTTTTGCAACTGACTTGGCAGTTACAGTTTTCAATGGGATGGCCTCAGGATATCTGGTTGCATGGTCGACCAGCACCAGGATAAACCTATTGCCTGAGGATGTTTGCGGGTCAAGGGGACCAACGATGTCGATCCCTACCCTTTCGAATGGTATTCCCACAACTGGGAGTGGTACCAATGGAGCTTGGATTGTCGAGCCAACCTTACCAGATAACTGGCAGGAGGCACAACTCCTGCAGTGACTTTCTACTTGCACCCCCATCTTGGGCCAGTAGAAGTGCATGGATAACCTTTGCTTGGTCCTCTTCATACCAAGGTGACCAGCAAGGGGAACTTCATGTGCCAACTGCAGGAGGAAGGGCCTAACAGCAAGGGGAACAACCAACCTCCTATGGTCTCCTTCTGTAGACTCTGTGGGCTCACTATACAGGAGTCCACCTTCCCAATAAATCCTATGCGTCCCAGGAGGTTCACCCTCAAGCTGGGAGCAGGCCTGTCTCCTTAGGCCTTCCAGAGATGGGCACTCACGTTGGCCTTTCCTGAATTCGTCCCTATCAGGACCACCTTCTACTAACAAGTCTTTTAGTTCAGGATGGTCGTTGGGGTCAAATACTTCAGGCATCGCCACCTCCTCGTCAGGCCTGGGCGATTGACCAACTTCCTCCACCGCAGTGGTAGGCGAGCTCGGGGGAATATTCTCTTTCCCTCGTCTTGACTTGTTTACTCCTTTCGCCTTGGGTTTCCCCTTCGGCTGGGGCGGCGTATTGGTCTTGGCCAATGCTGCCCGTGCTTGAGACAGTGTGTAGGGTCTTTCGGCAGTGTCTCCTACGAGCCCTAAAGCTCTGAGATCATTACCTAACAAGACCTTTCCTGGGACGTTTCTCTGAATGCTCACTGGAATCCTGACTGCTGTACCATTTAAAGTAAGATTTACAGGTATTACTGGGAACATACGGAGTGGGCCGTCAGCCAACTTAGTGGGCATCAGAGTAGCTCTGGCAACTTCCTCTGAGTCTACCAAGGTAGAATCCACTACAGTTCGACTGCACCCACTATCCCTAAGAGCTGGAGAATCTACTCCATTGATCAGCACACTGGGCCTCATTCCGAGGCTGGAGGTAAGGGTTAACGGTCACCGTTAATGGCAACGGTGACCGTTAACACTTACCACCATATTCCGAGTTCCCTTTTGCGGGTTGGCATTTAACGCCTGCTTTTAGCAGGCGTTAAAAATCCAACCCGCAAAGGGACCTTGGAGTAAATTACGGCACCGTAATTTACGGTGCCGTAATTTACTCCTTCCCCATTCCCATTGAGCCCTATGGGGGCAGGAATGGGGATGGGGAACCGGTATGGTGAATGGGGAATTACCGGTCCCTCCAACCTTGGAATGGACCGGTAATTACTCCATTCACCATGCCGGATTTCCATGGAGTAAATAGCTCCATGGTTGCTTACCATGGTGCTATTTACTCCATGGATAGCGCCAGCCTCGGAATGAGGCCCACTGTCTTTAAAGTAGTGCTTGGTATTATCTGGAATCCTAGCATAAGCCTCTGCGACTTTAGGCTCCCAGGAACCCAGGGAAACTAAAACTACCTCAGCTTCTATCCCGCTGGGAAATGAGTCTGAGGAGAAGGATGCTCCTGTAATCTCTTCTTCCTCGTAGGAGGAGAAGGCCAGATTAGCGGAGTGGACCCCCAAAGGTCTGACCTTACACCGGGGATCCCCCTTCACGTGGTCAGTTGCTCCACAAGCAAAACAAGATCCATTGGGTCTGTTTACATAGGGAGGCTTATTGTAACCAGAGTTCTGTTTCGGAGGCTGACCTCCACTACCCTGTGAGTTCTCTTGTGTCTTACCCTTATTTTTCTTTTTGTGGCCCTTTTGAGAAGAAAATTTATCAGATTCTCCACCCTCCTTATCTTTGGACTTTTTCCCTTCCTCCTGCTTACCAGGATGAGTTTTGTCCTTATGGGACACTCGATGTGACACCCATAAGTCTGCAGCAATGGCCAGTTTCTTAGGATCTATCTCCTTCGAATCGGCCAAATGCTGCTTAAGCTCCGGGGAAGAAGATGCAAAAATGTGTTCCAGCATGACAAGATTTATCATGCCTTCGAAAGTAGAAACCTTATAACCTTCGACCCTGCCAGTTAAGTTGTTTTAAGGATTCAGTTACATAAGATACCCAAGTACCACCTTCTTTTTTCTTGTACTCTCTGAATCGTTTTAAATATTGGGCCGGAGTCTTTCCAAACTTTAAAATGAGAGTTTGCTTTAACATTGTGAAATCCGCTCGCTCAGCCTTCGACATTTCCATAATGGCACTACAGCCAGAATGGGGCAGTCTGCTGAGTAACCAGGCAATCTTATCAACATTGTCAACTTGTTGAACTTCGCATGCATACTCAAACGCATTCAGCCAGTCCATAATGTCATTCCTTTCCTCATACACACTGAGCAGATCTTTCGGAAACCGTGGATGAGAGGAGGCCCCAGACCCATGTCCAGGACCCTTGGACCCATTTGCAACCTGAAGCTTGGCCAGTTCCAACTGGTGATCCCTGTCTTTCTGTTTTTCTGCCTGTTCGATTTTTAGTTTGGCTATGCTGAATTCAAGCTCCTTCTGCCTAAACTGCAGCTCTTGCTTCTTGAATTCAAGCATAGCCTCCCCTTCAGCACTGGCAGAGGAAACATTAGACATCTCATCCTCCCTGTCCTCGTGGTCACGGTGGATCAGTGCAGCGGCAGAACCGTCGGTTCTACCAGTGAGAGCAGCCCCACCTCCTTCCGCACTGTCCTCAGAAGTTATAGCGTCAAGCTGCGCTTCTTGCCACGCCACGATTCTTTGGATCATATCCAATTTCGTGCCTTGAGAGGAAACACCTCTCTCCGCACACATCTTTTTCAATGTTTCTGATTTGGAAGCATTTAAAGTTAACAAGGTATTTGTTTCCATACTGTTAGATAGGACTATGGCCTTTTTAAAGTTATACTACAACAATTCACTACGTGTCCTGGTAGGAATAACTTGAAATGCCTTAGTTCGTGCGCAACACTGGATACCTTCAGTCGTATCCCACCGCTGTACACCAATTTGTTAAGACGGATTTCTGAACTCTGTCCTGGTGGCGCAGAAGTTCAGAAGGCCAACCTAATTACTTGGAACAGGGTAACCTCTGGACAAGCCAGACCAATCAGGGTAGCGATTGCGGCGGTAAAGACTAGGTCTCAAGAGGGGTGAGGGTGACTGAAAGCCCGCAATGAGCACACAAAGCAAGGACACTTACAAACTACTCCAAACAGGTGTTATATTAAAAATATATACACATTTATTCCAAGAACTTTAAAACAATGACCGTAGTGAGAAATCACAATACAACTCTAGTAAACCAACAAATACCATACCAATACAATATATATACAAATACAAACAAAGTCTATAGCGTTAGATGCACGAAATGTGTAGTCCACCTAAAAGGGAAGGAAAACAGGCAGTGCGAAATAATGCTTAGACCCAGTCCGCCTTCAGAGGCACCTAACTAAAAGGAAGTCCGAGCCCTACGAAGAGTGGAGCCTTGTGCTCAAAAGTACCTGCACACGCTGGTGCCAACGGGCAAAAGGGGGAGTCTCTTCGAGGGAATCAGACAGTTCAGTTTAGTGCACAAATGAAGAAGAACAGAGTTCCGTGACTCAAGCGCAGCCTCCACTGTGGGCAGAAGCAGAGCGCGAGTACGGAAAGGCGTGCTGTTTTGACACAGCGGGGAAAAGCTATGGGCTCCTGCAGGAGGGCGACGAGTTCCTAGCTATGCTACTCACCGGTCCCCGATGCAAGCAGACCCAGGCTTCTCCGCATCAGTTTCAGTCACTGGCAGGTTCAGGAGAGCAGGGGACGTCTCGTCGTCGTGTAGATTCTGCAGCAGCAGAGTTGAGTTAAAGATGTCCCAAACGAAGTGAACCCGCACTGTTTGTTACCACAGCAGGGCAATGGAGCGGCCGTGTGTATCTCAGTCAAATGTACACTACTCACTTCAGACCTGGGAACGCCAAGTGTACGAATCGTGTGAGAGTGACAAGGACGAGAAATACAACACAACCTGGCGGCGGTTACAGAGCAAGACTCCTGTGTAGGCTGGTCAGTCTGCTGGATGGCCCAGAGACACTTCCGAAGGTTTACGAGCAGGAGATGGTGAAGATGCCGAGAATAGCTGTCCCCGCTATTCCAAGGGTCGAAGTACCAGTACAGGCCTTCTGGTTCGATCAGAGGTAAAAAGGGTTTCACAAGGCGACAGCAGTGCAGAGGAGCAGTCCTTCAGCGGGTCACCAGCGATTCCTCGGTTCAGCCTCGTGGTTGCAGGATACTTTGCTCCTGTATTCCTTCGTTCGTGAGAACTCAGGAGATCGACATGGTAGTGGTGTTTCCAGCCCCCTCTTATCCACGGTTCCCTTCGCGCCAAAACGGAGGGGACCCAATGGGAGATCCGCTCATCAACACTCACACCATTCGTGGACCTATCACGGACCACGGTGGTCCCAGGCTAGACTCTCTGGCACCCAGGATGTGTATTGGGACCAGACATCCCAGCCCACATCCTGGAGGCACACACAACGCCTGTAGAAGCCCGCGAAAGCATCCGTGTTTCGCGGGAAAGTACATGCCCAAATAAGGAAGGCCCCGGATCGGCTCGACCTGGGGAAGGTGAAGGGAGCAAGACGGTCAGCGGACAGGACAAAGGAACCTCGTGGTCTGGCCATTTTGGGAGCCAGGCCACCATTTTGGGCTAAGCGCGAGAAACGCGCTTAAAACGCCAAAAGGAGCTCAAAACACAAGAAACGATCGCTGCCACCATTCCCGTCCGTGATTCACTTGCACCGATCAGTTACAATCCAAAAAGAGTATCTAGGGCCTGTAGAAGGCTAGAGACCCAAGAGAGCAGTAACTTAGCTTACAGTGCCCTCTTGTGTCATGTTGCACGAAAGCTGCAACATGATAAAAGAAACTACGGAAAACAGCGTTTCCCGGTACTGACTGTCTTAAGGGCATGTCAGTTTCCCCGTAAGAAGGGAGCGAAAGCCCAGAGGAGTGCGGCAAAAGGCTGCACTTCTCTGGCAAAGTCTAGATCATGGTGAAAACAACAGCAAAAGTTTAGGGGTTGCCACATGGAAGGAAAATTACCCACAATTACAAAATCTTTCCTAACATGATGTTCAACATATTTGAATACCTAGATAAAATGAAACAATTTGTGTGAAACGAGAAGCCATCATAGGTAGTGAGTTTCATTTTTTGCTGACTTTCATTGCCCAGTAAGAAGTGCCATTTGTTGCTATTAGAATGTACAATATTAATGTTTGTGCTGCTATTTCTGTTTACTGGCATAGAATGGATTTACATCAGAAGCTATCCATCGGACACTGCCTGTCACTGGCTCTTCAGTGGAAAAAGAGGGGGTCCGGAATCACTGAGTGCTTAATCTGATCCCAGTCCTGGTCCGGCAACAGCATCAGCAGTAAGCACCCCTTGAGTAAAAAAGAAAGTTGGTTAACGCCCCTATTCAAATAAATGCTTAATTTTCTCTGTCAATATACAAGTGAAAACATAGTCTTCCTCCTGCCTCATCTCTCCCCTCTCCCCCCGGCCTTCCTGTGAAGACATCTTCAGGTTGATACCCCTATACCCTTGTACAATTGGCAATCAACTATATCCCTAAGCCTGCAGCCCTCTGATGCTCCCGACATCCCACTCCCCCCTTCCATGCCCTTTTCCCCTCTCCCATGAACTTGCACGTTCTCAATGTCACCGGGCCTAGTAAGATCGCTGTTTTTGTTCCCCCCTGTACTCCTCCCTTGCCTTGTCGCGCTCTGAAACACTTGTGTACGAGCGCGATAGAAACAAAAAATCAATATCCATTCTGGGAAACTATTGCCCGATCTCCATCACCCCTTTCCTGGGCAAATTAACATGTGCCAGACAAACTAAATTAACATGTGCCAAACAAACTCAGTAAGGCCATGCTGCCACCACCATATAGTCCCCAAGCTCTGTGGCCACTATTGGGCCACCAGTCAAATTGCACCGAGTCACATTTTAGGCCAGGCAGACTAAGAATGCACCAGGGCTTAAATGGGGCAGGAGTAGCCCATTGTGGACAAGATACTGAATATGAAGACATGGGCAGTGTCTTGAGGGGGAGCATGGAAACGTCATTTGGCTATTATGGACCAGCAACAATGGGAACGGTTGATTGGCCCCTAATAGAATAAGATGACCAAATGATGGAAAGCTTAACTGGTATGTGCTTTGAATAACTGCATTGCAATCTTGGTAATTGTCATTAAAATGTGTAGTGTATTCAAATGTGTAATATTAATATTTGTGCTATTATTTCAGCATACTAGGACACAATGAATTCCTGCCAGCAGGAAGCAGTTGAGAACTGCTTGGAACTGGCCCTTAAGTGGATAAAGAGGAGGTGGACGGGAGCCACAGAAACAGTTTTATCTCATCCCGATCCAAATCCCAACCCTGGTCCATCAACTGCATCAGAGGTAAGTGCCCTTTTAGTTAAACAAAAGTTGGTTGGTGCCGCTATGACATAAATAAATGTTTCTTCTCAATCCAAATGTTATTGGTTATGTTTCTCCACCCTAGTCTCAAACCCTCCTCCCCAACATTCCTATGAAGCCTGTGTCAGAGGGTGGGAAAAGGTAGATGAAATATGGCTCATGTATTCACCAGTTATTGTCCATCACTCATTATATGCCCACACTCGGGCCCATAAGGCAGTCCAGGATTTGATAAGCAGGAGCTAGTGCAGCGTTCCACAAGATGCAAACATATCGCTTTGTCCATTACTTATGATCCGTTATGCTTCAAATGTCAGACTGGTGTCCTAAGGTTTATTTATAGATTATTGCAAAAGCACATAGTTAAATTCCCATAGGCATACCTGATCTTCCTACAGGTATACGTGATCAGTATCAGTTGGCCCGGGAGCCAAATGTAGCTCCTGGTATGCATGGTGTAAAGCTAACCAGGCTCATCAAGACAACAAGCAGGCACTAAATAACCATCAGCTCCCCTCGATTTCAAACCCTGTGGTTCCAACAAAATTAATTCTGTTGGGCACTAGTTCCAATAGTCACAACTGCCTACATTACTATATTTTATTTGTTTTGCTTGTATTGCTCCTTTACCAATGCACTGTACATGGGGAAACATGAGTTTGGTCATTTCTTCACAGTATACCAATTATGCAGAGAAATGTGAAACAAGATAAACGGAGAGCCAAAAAACTGTTTTCCTGGGAAGTGGCACTAATTACATGGACGCGGTAGCGTCCATGTAGTTATGGTTAAGTTGGTGTTTCCATAGGAAGAGCACTTTTTGGGTGGCTTATAACTTCGCTCCCCCTGGACGAATCCTCACCAAACTTGGCAGATAAAGTATATGGGCCACTCTGAATTCTTTTGCAAAGTTTGGTGTGGATTCGTCCAGGGGGGGAAAAGCTATAGGGGGGGTCCCAAAACATTTGTTGTTTCCCATAGACTGAATGGGAAAAAACTTTGCGCACGGCTACAGCCCGAACCGCTGGACGGATTTACACCAAATTTGCGGCAGGAGCGGTGGCCTGGGCCCGAAAGCGTGCTTTTGCAAATTTGGTGTAAATCCGTCCAGTAGTTTTTTAAAAAATGACCAAAACGTAAGGCCAAAAAATTAGTGATATCTGCGTTCGCTTCGCGGACGGACTTCCCTGTTCGCTCCGCGGACAGCACCCCGATTGGCCCAGCGGCTGCGTAATGTCCGCGGACATGCGACGTGTTCGCTGATTGGGTGGCGTGGTGCGTGATGCGTGTCAGATTTTCTGTGGCGTCCGCTATCTTGTATTCGCCGTCGACCGCGTACAGCGCAGTGAAACGTGGATAAAAAATTGTATTTAGTGCCATGTGTTGGTGTGTAATAGTGTTTGGGGAAGGTGGGGGAGTATGAGATAGGTTCAATGTTTTGTTTTTTTATGTGCTTGACATTTTTGTTGCGTTCGATTTGTCCGCGGAGAACATGGCTGTTCTGACATTTTGTAAATAAACTAAATAGTGGGGTGTTTAGAGGACAGAGTATGTGTCATTTTTGTTCGCAAGGAAGGTAAAAATGAGCTATCAACACTCACGGTGTACTTAATTGTTCGTAAATACACAAACTGGGGGTGTCCTCAGGACCTTGTTTGTATTGTTCGTTGTCAGGGTGAAAGTGTTTTAAGACCACTCCTTTTGTCCGCTAATAGTACAATTTCCTATGGGCGTCAACCGACTTTTTGTCCACTAAAGAAACGATAAATCCGGCTGGTGTGCGCCGACATTATGTGATAATCCTATGACTGGCGCTATTGACCTGGCTGACTTGCTTTTGCGACACTAAATCATATCTCCCGCCCCTAAGCCTGATATTATCAAAGCATTCGTATTTCCCGCCTCTCTCCGTGACGTTACAGGGTGCGTCATCAAACGCGCCCAGTCGTCTCCAGTCCTAAGTGACTTTACACAGAACCTGGAAGACAACACATATTATGTCACAACACAGCGCGCCACAATTCAGAATATGAAACAGTGATTTAAAAGCAAACAGCAAGATTGTAAATTTTGTAAAGTACATTTATTTGACATCAAATGTTTAGAGAATCTTCAGCAATTTGCATTTGTCTTTGTTGTCGATCCGCAAAAGTTCATGTTGAGGCACGCGATGTTCCTTTGCGGTACAGAAGGTGTTAGATCAGCTTACAACTCAGTGCGCCACAATTCGGAATATGAAACTGTGGTTTAAAAGTAAACAGCAGGATTGTACATTTGGTAAAGTACATTTATTTCACATGAAATGTTTAGTGAATATTCAGCGATTTGCTATTGTCTCTGCTGTCGATCAGCAAAAGTTTATTTTGAGCCACGCGTTGTTCCTTTGCGGTAGATAGGCTGTTGGTTTATGATAAAAGCAGTAAATGGTCGCTCTGATAATCGGAAGGTTGCTCCAACAACGAGCCATTAGACTACCCTATTGGTTGGTATGTTGTTTGTAGCCGCTAGTACTGCGTAAGGGCATATTGGTCCTTGGCGATTGTCCCATAAAATGGTGAGGGTCATGAAGTTGTATATTTGGACCCCCACCTGGCAGTTGAAGACCCCATCCGCTGGAGTCTGTAAATCGTGACATAGGCAAAATGGGGCCACGTACCTTTTTTAAAAAACATAAATTAGTCTCACCAGCCGATCTTTATTAAAAATCATTATTTTATTTATTAGGGCGTGAAACTATTTGCTATCGAAGATAGTGCAACGGAGTATGTTAATAATAAAATAATAATATTTTCCCATTCATATAGCGCTAAGAACCGTGAGGTATCTAAGCGGTGCTTATTATTAACCACGGTGTGTGGTGCTCATTTATCGACCACGGAAGGATGAAAGGCTGATTTTGGCATTGCCGGGATTCGAACTTGCGTTAGCAAGCTGTGCACGGATGTCAAAGTGAGCGGTGTACTCACTGTGCCACTTGACAGGCTACAGTGAAGTGGCACAGCAAGTAGAGCGCTTGACCGCCTATAGACTGGTTAAATTATTTCTATTAACCCACCCTGTGTCGTCTGCCTTTTTCAGAGCCCTCTAAACGACAGGGGATCAATTCGGCGGTGATAGTGCGCGTTAGAAAACATTATGCCACTTTCAACGAACAAGTTCAACTTGAGCGGTCTTTAATGCTACGCTATTGTAATTATATTTGGTATAAAATAATCTAAAGGGTTACTTACAGTACAATTGCAATTTCCATTGTCTACGAGTAATGCAGTCCCAAAATACGACTCCGCGTGTGCGAACGATCTTTAGCATAGTGATATAATATATAAAAGTGGTTTCGTTTCAGAAATGTCATCCTTATCTTCTCTTACGTTTTAGCAACACTCCTTCAAGAGAAGTCTTTCATCACAATCTCTGTCTGTCAAGGTCAAAACACAATACAACCTTATAGTCCGCTTCGTGAGCCTCTCCGGGGCCCGAGAAATAAATGGAAGCAGCTGACCTTCACTGTGAACGAGCATAAATTCTTACTTTGCAACATTCTGTGTAAAGCCATCTGTAGAAGTTGGTTTTTGCACGCCATGTTTGTATATTGTTTGCGTGATATTAAAAAAAGTGTGTTTAAAGGACGTTATGGTTCTAAGTAAAGCCGAAAGACCCCTGAAAATCGTAAGTTATGGTAAGCTATGAAAAATAACTCGCGCCACCACCGTGCACTGCTAAGACTAACGCCCAGGACATCAAAGATGACATCGCAAATGTCATTGATGAAATCACTGATGACATCACATGTGTATGTACTTTTCATGGAATTTGTGTACTAGGGATTTTTATTATAATGTTGCGAAAAAAGTGTCAAGGATATTGCAATAAATAGCATACCGTTATTAGTGTTTTGAACGATGCATTGATATAAATAGCATTGTATTATGGGATTCTATCTAGTATACTGAGCTACTAATGGAGAAACATAGCAGTATGTGCAGAGTACAAGATAAAGTATAATATTTGTAATGGTAATATGTTGAATAATGAAATGATAATTGTCCTGAAATGTTCAAAAATTCACAAAATGGGGCTGTTCTAAGGACGTTATTCGTATTGTGTGATTGCTTAGCTGTATGCAATGAGGGAATGGCACAGAGAGTAAAGTGGACGCCGTCCGCGGACACCGCGGCTGTTCATGGACAGGGCGTGCTACATCCGGGTTATTCCAGGAAATCCAACATGGAAAGAAGACTGTACGGATCAGCCAATCAGATGTCGAGGTTGTGGATTTGTGTTGAAAGAGACTGTGTGTGGTGAAGATGGCAGAAGTAGAGAAAGTCAGGGAGTTGGTGCTTGAAGATATGTTTGTGTGTGGTTTACAACAGTACGCTCAATGCAGGCATGTTGCAAAGAACTTTGATGTGAAAGGAGTGGAGGTGGTGTGGAGCACTGTGCCTGATTGCAATGTACAGGGAATTGTACAAGTTTGTGAGGATATGGCCACGATGAACAGTCCGCATGTGGTAGTTTTGCACTATGGTGCTTTCCATTTGGGCAACGTCAGTGCCCCTACTTTGTTGGCTGATTTGGAACGCTTGGTTCAAGCCGTAATGAAGATCCTTCCAAATGCGAAAGTAATTTTTTCTGGATTACTACCTAGGGCAATATGGGACAATAGTTCAGTTTTTTGTCCTCAGCAAAACATTGCTAGGTGTGTCATCAACTGAGGCATGTGTGCCTTCATGCTTAGAGCTGGTATGTTCTTCTGTAATAATGAGAATATTGATGCCAGTAATGCTGTTAATTTTAAAGAAGATGGCATTTCTTTATCTTTTACAGGAAATGCCTTTCTATTTTGAAATGTAACGGTTGCTTTGGAGAAGGTTATGTGAAGATTTTAGGAGTAAAGTAAGAAAAAAAAACAAGAAAAAAAATACAAAATAACAGGTGTCTGTCAAGCATCTGTAAAAAAAACCCAAAAAAAAACGGCTCTTTTCAGAGCCAACTTCAAAGGGGAAATGGGGCACACTATTTAAATTTACATTCACCACGCTCAGATTTTCGATATGTCAGCGGACAAGGTGGTAGTCTGCGGACATGAAAATCACTACGAGGGGGTTAGTATGTTCTATGTTACATGTATATGAAGTCAGGGATATTATGGTTAAGTTGTGCTACTAAAAACCTATGAAATTCAGTGAAAAAACGTTGTTAAAGGGACGTTATGGTTAAGTTGCGCTACTAAAAACCTATGAAATTCAGTAAAAAAAACTTTGTTAAAGGGACGTTATGGTTAAGTTGAGCTACTAAAAACCTATGAAATTCAGTGAAAAAACTTTGTTAAAGGGACGTTATGGTTCAAAGTAAAACCGAAAAACCCCTGAAATTCGGCAGTTATGGTAACATAAGCAACCATAACTCGCGCCACCGTGCACTGCTAACACTAACACCCAGGACATCAAAGATGACATCACAAACGTCATTGATGACATCACTGATGACATCACATGGCTGGCTCTCCCTTTTTATCCTTTACTGACATATCGAAGCCACATAGTTTTCTTCAGTAACAGTCAGGAAGTCAAAATTGAAAAGGTACTATATTTGTAGACTTAGGGTCAAGTCACATCATATGAAACATATACATAGCGGAAGATACAGGCTTGAAAGAGAGCAATCCTTTCTGTGCATGAAGATAATCATTAGGGTTATCAGCACTTTCTCATAGTTTTATTTTTATTACTCTACCTTCCCTGTATATGCTCATATTTGTATACATTATACTCACTCTCCTTTCCTTTGGGTGCAGTCACATCATGTGATACACATACATATGGTAAGTAGCAGCTTTGAAACAGAGCAATAGTTTCTCTGCATAAAGACAATCAGTTAGGTTATGAACTCTTTCTGCTACTACTTCTGCTTTTTGTTTACTTCACTGTCCCTGTATATACTCATATTTGTATGTGTTGTTGTCTCTTTGTGTTTTGTCTGTAATAATTATGTATTAAGTGGTTTTTATTATCTACTTATTACATTTTTCACAGTACGCAAAACTCTAATAAGAAAGCAGTTATTTCAGTATTCAACATGGCAAGATTATGAATATGGCACCTTCATCATGTATGCTGCACACACTGCCTATGTTTCTGCATGAGTAGCTTAGTATACTGGATAGAACTTCATAATAGAATGCTATTTATATCAATGCATTGCTTAATGCACTAATTAGCTCATGATATTTATCCCAATGATCCTTGACAGTTTTTGGTCAGCATTATAAGAATCCCTTGTACAGAGTTTTCATGAAAAGTACATACACATGTGATGTCATCAGTGATGTCATCAATGACATTTGTGATGTCATCTTTGATGTCCTGGGTGTTAGTGTTAGCAGTGCACGGTGGCGCGAGTTATGGTTGCTTATGTTACCATAACTGCCGAATTTCAGGGGTTTTTCGGTTTTACTTTGAACCATAACGTCCCTTTAACAAAGTTTTTTCACTGAATTTCATAGGTTTTTAGTAGCGCAACTTAACCATAACGTCCCTTTAACAAAGTTTTTTTACTGATATATATATATTCAATTCTAAGGAATTCCCATGGTTTGATCCAGATTGTCAGCTTTGAGAAGTGTAGTAATTTTTCATTTTTTGTGCCCACAGAGAAAAGTACCCCTTGTGACAGATGGGAATGCAGGTTTGCGGATGTGTTGGTGAACCCTGTGAAGTTGAGGGAGATTGTAATGACAGCCAAAAAATCAGACTAGCAACCCAGCACGTTACCTTCTGAACAAACTGCTGGATCTTTTGTCCACCTAAGAAGAAGTGATGGCAACAAAGGGGAGATTAACATTGGATCGTCATCAACAGGAGGCTATACAAGGTACATAAATGGAATTCCGAAAGCACATTAGAGGGCGTACAGTGAAAATTGTCTATGCTTCATTTCTCACAGCCTGTGGCAGGCACATGTTCTAGAAATAATCCATAATCGCCGAACACCTTCTTACATCTGCCTGTTCATTAGACGTACTTTGTTTGCTCTTTTCAAACTTTTTACACAATGTTTTTTGCATTTCAGAAAGTATCCATGTTCAAGCCAAGGAAATGGGCATTCAGGACTCTCTGCATCTGAGTACAGAAAAACCTCCAAAATAAAATTGGCAACTACCGGATGAAGAAGGAGCCAAACTTGGTATTTTCTACACAACTGTAGTTGCGCATTAAGGGAGCACATCTGACTCCCTTGCTCTTTGGTCTCGGCCTGGATACTCGTGTGACTCCCTGGACTGGTTTTGGTTGTATGTTTTTAACTCCCATTTCAACTAATTGCAAAGCACCCGTGTCTGGGATTGCTACAGCCATGTTTTTGTGCTAATGTACACAATGTCGGACTGAACATCTAAATGCCTCTTTTGATAAATAAATACACTGGGGGGGAGAATGTGCTGATTCTTTTTTAATATAGGTTATATGCCATTACAAGGTCTTGCCTTTCATGGTCATTTTACCTAAATGGCTGTTAAGACCTAATAAGTCATCACTATTGTTCTAAAAGCAATTCAAAATCCTACTTTCTGAAATGGGCAGCAATTAAGCCACAGTGATGCTTTTAAAGCCCAATTCAAAAAGCTGCACCAAATGTGTTTTTAACCATTTCTTTTCATAATTATAGTTAACAAACCTCCTAAATTAATGTATTTCCAGTTTATAAACCAAAACAATGCCTATATGTTAAAGTATTATTTTGGGATTGCTTTTAAAAAAAATATATTTGTAAAGGATTATTTGGGGATTGCATTGCAATGATTTTGGATTTTTATAGGCTTGTTGGGGATTGCATTGCTTTTGGATTTCTACGGGGAAGGATTTCTAATTAAGCCAAAAGGAAGCCAGATGTTATCCATTGTTTTTGAATTTATTTAAGGATGGCATGGCTTTTGGGTTTTTAGTGGATTGCTTGGGGATTGGATTGCTTTTGGGCTTTTAGTGGATTGTTTGGGGATTGGATTGCTTTTGGATTTTTAGTGGATTGTTTGGGGACTGGATTGCTTTTGGATTTGTACTGGATTGTGTGGGGATTGGCTTGCTTGGATTTTTTTTAAATTGCATTCCACTGAGAATTTCTAATTAACATATTTCGGGTGCATTAAGCCATAAGGAAGCCAAAAGCAATCCACTGAGTACAATGGAAGTTTCTGCAGTTAAAGAGGATTTAAAGAGGATTTAAATGTTTGGGAAAATCCAGCAGCAATCCACTTTCAATCAAGATTTTTTTGGTAGGGTTTGCCACGCAATGCACAAAAAGGTGGCCAGAATTGCCCCTTGTGTGCATTTTAAAAACATGTGCAGTAGTGGTGTGACTCCATTCCCATCCCCAAAATGCAGGTGGAATAACCAAATCTGGCAAAAGAATGATGTGGATTTTCGGAAGTCATGCATGCATTATTCCCCAAAACCTGCATCGATTAGTGCTGTGCCTGCAGGACACAGGCAGATCCCACGATTACCGCATGCGGTAGCAATAATGAATGCATACAGCAGTTTTGCAAACAAATCCTCTGACCTCGCAATGGGGCCTGTCAGTAAAGAGGCCAGTGTCTGAATAGGCTTGCAATGAGGCTACCCAGTAAAGAGGCCAGTGTCTGAATGGCCATCTGTCGATTGACCCCTCCGACTTGCAATGAAGCTGAAATGCCCTGTGCTTCAGTCTTGAGAGTGTGTATGGGGAGCCACCGCCTTCACAAATGCATTCTCGCCCACCGCCAATACAGAACGTGATATTTAGTGGGCCGGGAGGTTAATTTACCCTCTGTAAATCCTTTCCCTATTCATCATGATTAGGTCAAACACATGTATTAACATGTTAACGTAGGTGCTTTAAATGTTCACGGTCCACCAACAAAACGTAAAACAAGATTTAAGTGCTCTCGCAGACAGCGCAAGTGCAGGCATTCAGAGCAAGAGCTGGGTGATTATTCTGTAAGGTCATTTGCACTTGTTTTACACTGCCCAGAAGGCAAGAGACACTGCAGTGAAGGTATGCCTGTCTCCCTATTTGTGAATTCAGCTTTTAACACGTAGGAAGAAATTTAGGGATGTGTGTCTTTCTTTCCAGTGTTTAGAAAGTGCTAATTTAGGAGGGAATAAAGGCAAGTGAAAGCTGACACTGCTAATTGTCTGTGCAGTTTAGTTTATGGGTGCGAAGGAATGGAGCTGGACTGCTGGGAGTGGAAGTTATGCTTCCGTCTGGATGTTATTGTTGTTTGGGCAAGCACGCAAGCAGCCATTTTACAGAAAGTACACACTCCTGAGTTCTCCAACTGCAGCCCTTCTCTCCTATCCTATGCCGGCCAGTCAATGCTCAATTGTTAAGAAAATAAGTGCCACGGCCCAAAGATTTTCTAGCACGCTCATGACACTCAGTGCAGACCGTTCCCCAATATTGCTGCCACCACCCACAGCTGCTTCCCATAGTGTTGACACATTTGGGGTTAAACTACAACTCGCACCTGCTCTCCGGGGCTGATGGATGCTCTGGCTACCATCACTTCATAATCAATCTGAATCTGAGACAATAAGTGCAAGGGCTCAGAAATAAGTGCCGGGGCTCAGAAATAAGTGCTGGGGCTGAGCCCTGGCAAACAGCCCCACTAATTAGGCCCTGGGAACAGTGCAAGAAAATTAAAAACATCTGGATTCACTCCTTCTCAGTATCTGCCCGTTTCCAGCCCCGCTGATTATGCACGGGTCACTTCACCACAGTCACCAACAGCCCTCACTTGCCAGTTCAATGCAGACTGAATTGTGTCCTTAGGTCTCATTTTTCGGCCTTGCGTAATGTTACTAAAAGACGTGAAAGCCCTGAGCAAGGATTGTACGTCTTTCATTAACGTTACGCCCCCATTTTCCTGCATTTGTATGGTGTGAGGGAGGGGTGGAACTCAAATTGCATTCCCGCCGCACCCTTGTTCTATACCATACAAATCCTCCAGCATTTTGAACCTTGATGCAAGCTTAACCGACTCACAGGGTAATTCATAGAATTTCGCAGAAAAGTGTCGCAAGCGGCTGGCGCAGAGTGTCCGCGTGCGATTGTCTGCGCCAGGCACGTGCGCTAAAACCGATTTCCGCGCACAGCGTATTCATGGATTCCATGCTCCCAAACCAGCCGTGGCACAGAGAATCGCAGCGACCCTGCAGCAGCGCCAGTAACGCCCCCAAGAACGCCCTCGCGCAAGGAAAAGCCATCAACATCGCTAAATCATCGCAAAGGGCTGCGCTAACCCTGGACCAGTTTACAGGGCTGCCAAACAAGGAACGCAAAGCGGGCAACCTTCATATCAGGAGTACGCGGGAAGTTTTACACGCGATTAGCCGGTGTACGTGTATTACAGGGGTACGCGGGAAGTTCAACACGCGATAGTCCAGGGAACGTGTATTACAGGGGTACGCGGGAAGTCCAACACGCGATTGTCCAGGGAACGTGTATTACAGGGGTACGCGGGAAGTCTTACATGCGATTAGCCAGGGCACATGTAATACAGGGGTACGCGGGAATTATCACACGCGATTTGGCAGGGTACGTGAATTACAGGGGTGCGTGGGAATAATCACACGCCATTTAGCTGGGTACGTGTATTACAGGGGTGCGTGGGAATTATCACACGCGATTAGGCTGGGTGGGTCCTCACAGGTGTTCCCTGTACACCCTCCACGGCCCCTGCAGGCAGCCCACAAAACAGGGGACTACCCTGCACACCTGCTCATGTCCCCCTGCACCCCCACCCTCCAGCAGTGCAGGGGCACCCACCACCAGGCCCCCACCCATGTCTCCTACCACCCCCACCCCCCAGCAGTGCAGGGGCATCCTCCACCAGGCCCACACTCATGTCCCCTATCACCCCCACCCCCCCGCCACCAGGGGCACCCTCAACCAGGCCCCCACTCATGTCTCCCAGCGTGCTACGTGTATTTCAGGGGTGCGCGGGAAGTTCCACTCGCGAATAGCCTGGGCGCGTGTATTTCAGGGGTGCGCGGGAAGTTCCACACGCGAATAGCCTGGGCGCATGCATTTCAGGGGTGCGCGGGAAGTTTTACACGCGATTTCAGCAGGGTACGTGTATTTCAGGGGTGCGCGGGAATTCTCACACGCGATTTGGCCTGGTACGTGTATTACAGGGGTGCGTGGGAATTATCACACGCGATTAGGCTGGGTGGGTCCTCACAGGTGTTCCCTGTACACCCTCCACGGCCCCTGCAGGCAGCCCACAAAACAGGGGACTACCCTGCACACCTGCTCATGTCCCCCTGCACCCCCACCCCCCAGCAGTGCAGGGGCATCTTCCACCAGGCCCCCACCCATGTCTCCCACCACCCCCACCCCCCAGCAGTGCAGGGGCATCCTCCACCAGGCCCCCACCCATGTCTCCCACCACCCCCACCCCCCAGCAGTGCAGGGGCATCCTCCACCAGGCCCCCACCCATGTCTCCCACCACCCCCACCCCCCAGCACTGTGGGGCACCTGCCAGCAGGCCCCAACCCATGTCTCCCACCACCCCCACCCCCCAGCAGTGCAGGGGCATCCTCCACCAGGCCCCCACCCATGTCTCCCACCACCCCACCCCCCAGCAGTGCAGGGGCAGCCTCCACCAGGCCCCCACCCATGTCACCCACCACCCCCACCCCCCAGCAGTGCAGGGGCAGCCTCCACCAGGCCCACACTCATGTCCCCTATCACCCCCACCCCCCCGCCACCAGGGCCACCCTCCACCAGGCCCCCACTCATGCCCGACTCATGTATCCCACCACCCCCACCCCCCAGCAGTGCAGGGGCATCCTCCACCAGGCCCCCACCCATGTCTCCCACCACCCCCACCCCCCAGCAGTGCAGGGGCATCCTCCACCAGGCCCCCACCCATGTCTCCCACCACCCCCACCCCCCAGCACTGTGGGGCACCTGCCAGCAGGCCCCAACCCATGTCTCCCACCACCCCCACCCCCCAGCAGTGCAGGGGCATCCTCCACCAGGCCCCCACCCATGTCTCCCACCACCCCACCCCCCAGCAGTGCAGGGGCAGCCTCCACCAGGCCCCCACCCATGTCACCCACCACCCCCACCCCCCAGCAGTGCAGGGGCATCCTCCACCAGGCCCCCACCCATGTCACCCACCACCCCCACCCCCCAGCAGTGCAGGGGCATCCTCCACCAGGCCCCCACCCATGTCTCCCACCACCCCCACCCCCCAGCAGTGCAGGGGCATCCTCCACCAGGCCCCCACCCATGTCTCCCACCACCCCCACCCCCCAGCACTGTGGGGCACCTGCCAGCAGGCCCCCACCCATGTCTCCCACCACCCCCACCCCCCAGCAGTGCAGGGGCATCCTCCACCAGGCCCCCACCCATGTCTCCCACCACCCCACCCCCCAGCAGTGCAGGGGCAGCCTCCACCAGGCCCCCACCCATGTCACCCACCACCCCCACCCCCCAGCAGTGCAGGGGCATCCTCCACCAGGCCCCCACCCATGTCACCCACCACCCCCACCCCCCAGCAGTGCAGGGGCATCCTCCACCAGGCCCCCACCCATGTCTCCCACCACCCCCACCCCCCAGCAGTGCAGGGGCAGCCTCCACCAGGCCCCCACCCATGTCACCCACCACCCCCACCCCCCAGCAGTGCAGGGGCAGCAGGCAGTCAGGCAGCAGCAGGTGGGAGCGTGCTCGGGGCTCTGGGGGGCAGTAGTTCGGCCTTCCGGGCAGGAGCGTGGTATTCCGTGTGCGTACGCGTGGCCAGCTTGGTACAGAGTGATTTTGCACGTGAAAATCCTGCACGTCAGCGTGAAAACTGAGGAAAGGCCCTCAGCGCGTAAGCGCGTCTGTGACGTGACCCGCACAGGTGTATCCCACACAGCACGTGATGACAGAGCACACGTGGAAAGACTGCACGTCAGAGTGTAATCGCGTGTGATTGGTGGAAATGGCCCTACACGCAGAAGTGACAAAGCATGTAATTGGTGGAAATGGCCCTACACGCAGAAGTGACAAAGCGTGTAATTGGTGGAAATGGCCCTACACGCAGAAGTGACAAAGCATGTAATTGGTGGAAATGGCCCTAGCGCGTACACGCCGCGTAAGTGACGCTGGACGTGTGGGCCTGTATAAAAGGTACGTGTAGAACACGTTTTCCTTGTACGTGCTTTTCGTGGAGAGCGAGTGGGTGAATTCTGTACTTCTTGTCGTTTCACACGCGATTTACTTCACAGCGTTTCAAGTTCGTATTCCCTGTTACCTCTGACAGCTTTTTCTCTTTTTTCTCTTTTACTGGTTTACCTGGGCCTGTTCCCTCAAACAGTGTTCCCTTCTACTGTTGTCCTGTCTCCTCAGACAGCGTACAAATCTTCTTTTGGCGGGGGTGTTGCCAACCAAACGTGCTCCTTTTACACGCTCGTTTACCAGGCAGACGGTGAGTCACGCACGTATCTAACATCTGTGCTTGCCCCGTGTGTAGCCTACCCCTTCAGAGGTCATTCTAGGCTGCGTGTGACACGCATACGTTCATTCTTGTGTTACTGGGTGCCACAGCGTAGTGCAGGTTTTTCTTTCTGCACACGTGGTCTAGGAGGGGTTGCGTGCACGTCATCTCCCTTTTTTGGGCCTCCTGTGCGTTGCGTGACCCGTCATCTTTCCCCAGGGGTTACATTCAGCCTTGCTAGAGCACTAGGGTACAATTACCATCTGGTACCCAACCCCTTTGACCCCCAATTGCCCAGGACAATAGTCTACATCCACTCCCATACGCACATTAACATCAGTGCCATGGCTGGGAGGCGAGGATTCCGTAAGGGTGGCAAAGGTGGAAGAGCCACAAGTGGTGGCCGTGGTGGATCCGGTAGGGGACGTGGTCGTAACTTGCAGGGTGAGCCTGTCCCCCCATGTGTGGAGGACCAGTCACGGGCACCCATAATCCCCCCCACCTCCCCCCTCCCGTTGAGGCTGATGTGGCTGACACCATCCATGCTCAGCCCTTGTTGGACCAGCCCATTGTGGCACCAGACCTGGCTGACTCCATGGCTGACTTCCAGGTCAGCAGGGCTACGACACGTGGGCTGGTGCACGTTGATGCCATCATGCCACGTGGATCTGGGGCAGCAAGGTCATCTGCTGCACCAAGGAGGCAGGGCGGAGAGGCTGCAGGGGCAGCTGCGGCTCCATCCACCCCAGCCCTCACACACCCAGCCAGGACAGTGTCGGTCCTAGTCCATGCTGCTGACATTCCCCCTGACACCATCACACTAGAGCCAATGCCTGCACCAACTCCCATGCTGAGTGTGCAATCCCACACTCCTGATACAGAGTCCACCAGGGCTCCTGCCCCTAGTGTCCAGAGCGGCGCAGAACACTCAGGATCACCACCACCTTCCAAGCGGAAGAGGAAGAGTGCTCGTCCGGCACAGGCTGATGCCCCAGACACGGCTACACAGTCCGGCCCGTCCAGGAAGCCCAGCTTCACGGATGACGAACTGAATGCACTTGTCGAGTATGTGTCCGCACATGACAACGAGATGGTCATTGTTGCAGGATCCAAGACCACACCTGCACAATGCCAGGCACACTGGCAGACCGTTGCGGACATCGTAAGTGCCCTTGGAATCGTGAGGCGCACAGCCAATGATTGCTATAAGCGCTGGAATGACCTAAAGCGCAGGGCAAAGAGTAAGCTGGCCTCAAGTCATGCCGCAACTCTAGTGACTGGAGGTGGGTCTCCAGTAGTAGACATGGAACTCACTCCACATGAGTCAGTCGCTGGGACCTACGTCACGGAGGAACAGATCCAAGGCGTGGGAGATCTGGCTGATTACGAGGCATTGTCCGGTGAGTGCACATGCATGTGTGTGTCATCCATGTGCATGGTGTGTGTGTGAGGGCTTCTGTTTGTGTGCCAGGTGAGAGTGTGTGCGCCTGAGTCGTATGGGTCAGCCATGTGCTTCATGCAATACATCCTGCGCAGCTGCATTAGGCCATAGCAGTATCCCTTCTGCCAACAGTAGACATCTAGCCCAACTGCACGCCAGTTGCCCTTGAAGTGTCACCTTGCCACAACATAGTTGCTTATTTTTCACTGTTCATTCAGTCAGATTGTTTGCATTCCCCCACTTTTACTAGCCATGTCGCTGTCCACTAGTCACATGTCTGACATGGCTATGGTGAAGTGGAGTGACTTTGTTACCTGGATATCATTTGTACACACATGTCCCTGTGCAAGTGGACCATTTCAGACTGGCAGCTCCAGGTGAAAAATCTGACCTGTTAGAATTAGAAAAGCAATTACATGCGGGAACTGGACTGAATGAATAGGTGCTGCCCTCCTTTCCATCTTCACTCAATAGCAATGGTACATGCCATCTGTGTGATGGCATGTGTGTTTCACCTGGCAATCACAGGCCAATGTGTGATGCCACTGCCAGGCAGCATGCAGAAAATGTGTTCATCTTCCATCTTGGTGTCATCAGTGTGTGCCATTTGCCTGCACTTCATACGCAGTGAGGGTGCATGCATGGGAGGGTTTTAGTCATGTGGGACATGTGTCAATCAAGTACTGGTTCTCTTGCTTCTCAGCCCTCATTGTGTGCCATGGTGCTAATGCCTGTTTCCATTTCTTTGTTTTCATGTCTTTGCAGGGGAAGACGCACCTGATACTGCTGGGGTTGTGGAGATGGTGCAGACCCAGGAGGGGTCCGAGGGCCGACCAACCACCAGTGAGGGACGTGGTGTGGTGGTGGGGGAGAACCCACAAGTGCTGCAGGTCGTGCTCTCAAGGGGTGTCTCTGGCTGCACCTCCCCCGAGCTGTACTCAGGTGTTGATTCGGATGAGACCTACGTGCCGTCGCAGGTGAGTGTTCCAGGGAGGGATTCTGTTCTGTCTCACCCACCTGCACCAGGGTCAGAACCCTCCATGGGGATGTCAGTGTTGGCAGCTACGCCTTTGGTGGTTACGGATGCAGGGTCACACTCCGCGACATCTGATCCTGTTCCTGGGCCAGCAGATCAGAGGGGGAATGCAGTCCTGCAGCCTCAGGCAGTGCCGGCACAGCAAGGCGCAGTTCGCCTTGCCCCAGACAGGTGTGGTGCCCGCCGACGTGGTGGCCGTACGCCACCTGGCAATACCGCATGGGAGCAATCCATTTACGGTATGGCAACCCAACAGGCTGCATCATCCGAGATGATGGCTCAGGCCATGGATAGGGTGGCCACTTCCATTGTCCCCCCAGAAAGGCTGATGGAGCGACTAGAGCAGGCAACCGACTCCATCTGCCAGTCACACAGGGAGGTCATGTTGGGGTCCAACAGGGACAGGCGGGCGGCACTGGCGACTCTGCAGGAGGCCATCTCCATTGAGTCCCAGGGCCACAGGGTAGCCCTGAGGCAGGAGCTCCTTCACCTCAGGACGACTCTTGTTGAGCTTGAGGCTTCAACACACCAAAGGACAGAACAGCAGCTGGAGCGTCTCACCCGTACGCTCTCAGCTGAGATGCAGGCAACGAGGGCGGAGGTCCGGGCATCCCGTGAGTTGTTGCATGGGGACCTCCGCACACTCATCCTCCAGAACCAGACCTACCACACCCGCATGCTTGCAGCCATGGAGGAGCAGACTAGGGCCTTGCGTGGGCTGCCTCCCATAGTGCAACCACCTCTGGATGCAGCTGCACAGGGTGATAATAGCGACAGCAGTGATACTCCCACAACAGGGTAGCCGTGTGGGCCATGAGCCCATGGAGGTGTTTTATTTTCCCAGGATCCACGCAGGTGGGTTCTGGTGTGCATCCTGTCCTCGGACCTCCTGGGTGGCCTCCCCAACCCCCCCGGGCCCATCAATGGCCATTTTTGATTGTTTCTTATTTTTATTTTTATTGTTATTTATTTTATTCCCTATTTTTTTGGGACGATCTGTTGGCTTCCGTGGTTCCTGTGGGCATACGCTGCATTGTGGCTGGGCACATGCAGGCTTGTAATGTATTTGGTTCAGATGCTTGGGTTTGAGTCACACACACCCCTCCTGCTTCCCGTTTCCATGGGCTTGCAAAGGGTGTGCCCAAGTGATAGTGAATTACACAGTGACGTTGGACTCCCATGAGCTGTGTGGGCAGTCTGTAGTCAATACTGTGTATACATTCCTAGTGCATATTGCTGTTGTGTTGTACACTGCATGTTGCATTGATGTGTAACTCATCTTCTGTGTCTACCTCCCAATTTGCAGGTCCCTTCCTCATGTCTACACAAGGACCTCTAGTCTGGAGAGGGGGTCCATGTTGGCAGCATTGCACCTACAACTCTACATGGCGCCAACACTGCACAGTTGGTGGTGGTGGGAGTGCAGGCATTTCCAGGTGGTGAGACTACTAATATGTAAAATTTGTGATGTCATGTTAATGGTAGTACGTGCTCAAGTATGTTGTTGGTCCGGCATTGCTGTGAGCATTTCAGGTGTTGCAGGTTTCTAATAGGGACACTGTACATAGTGACACTAGTGTCATGTTGTGGGGATTACTTTGTTTACCTGCAAATAGCATGACATGGCACGGTGTGTCGTGTGGCGGTGCTGGGGTTGGGTTGGCTGACATGGCACTGTCCTCTTGTTGCATTTTGCAAGTGGGTATTCTTTTTAGCTGCTTGAATGTGTAACTCCACAAAACTGCATTGGTGGTGTCTGTGTGGGTAGGGATGCACACATTGTGACACTTCCAGGTGAACAATCTCAGGCTGATATGGTATTCACGGTTCATTCTCCAGACATTCAGGATCAGTGTCAGGTTGAGTCATCATTGATTGTCAGATGGAATGTGCCAGGGCAGTGTGCACTCCACAGGGGTGTGATTTCTATGTGAAGTAATTAGCCACTAGCTGTGTACGGGCTGCCTCCCCACGTGCCCTTTCCCCTCCCATGCGCAGCGGCTGTGCATGTGGTTGGGGATGTGGGGCCACCACCATGTCCACGGCCAGGCCCCGGCGTGTTGCAACGTTGTGCAGGACACATGCTGCCACTATGATCCTGCACACTACTGGGGGAGCGTATAACAGCTGCCCGCCAGAATGGTCAAGGGAGCGAAAGCGTGACTTTAGCACTCCGAATGTGCGCTCCACTATGCCCCGGGTTGTAATGTGGGCTGTGTTATATCTTACCTCGGGTGGCGTGGTGGGGTTCCGAATTGGCGTCATCATGTGGGGGCTGAGAGGGTAGGCACTGTCCCCTGTGGAGGTGGTGATTGGTATCATTGGTGGGGTTGTGACCTTGCTCAGTATCCAACATGCATGCATGTGCAGTGGCATACATACTCACCAAGCAGCCATGTATCGCCATGCCGCCCAGCATCTAGGTCCCGGCATAGGGTGGACATTCGGTAAATGAAGCTGTCGTGGGTGGAGCCGGGATAGTTGGCATATACTGAGGTGATGATTCCCTTGGCATTACATACTACCTGCACGTTGATGGAATGCCAGTGCTTGCGGTTCCTATAGATGTGCTCAGATGCCCTGGGGGGACGTAAAGCCACATGGGTGCAGTCGATGGCACCTAGCACTTTGGGGAATCGTGCCACACCGTAAAAATCCAGGGCGGCAGCATGCCTTTCTGCAGGTGTTCTGGGCAGGTATATGTGCCTGCGGACTGATGGGCGTGCAGTGATGATGTTCAAGACCTGGTGTAGGCAGCGTGACTGGGTGGCCTGTGACACCCCACCCACTATGGCACTTGTCCGCTGAAATGATCCAGTGGCTAAGAAGTGCAGTACATTGAGGACCTTCTCCAGGGGGCTGAGTGCTTGGGAGCACAGGGTGGGTGATGTGAGGTCATCCTCCCACTCACTCACCAGGTCCAGTATTATGTGTGGTGGAAACCTGTACCTTCCATACACCTGGTCATCAGGCATCCCGAAAAGGCTGGTTCTGGGTGTGAATATTCTGGCCCTGACTATCCTCCTCCTCCTCCTTTGGTAGCCCACTGCCACTGCTGCTAGGAACGGTATGTTCATCCTGGCGTCTGGCTTGTTATTGTTTAAGTGCGCAAATTCATGCTTTGCGCGTGTTCTAGGCGAGCGTGTGACCCGCGCACCCCTGGAATCCAGTTCCGAGTCCAATAGCGTGTGGAAATTCACACGCACAACGGGATACAGGTGCGCTGACGTACTTGCGTGTGTAAGTGCCCGCGCACCCCTGAAATACACGTACATAGGCCAATCGCGTGTACGCGCACTTTTGTCCAATTACACGCGATGACACTCTGACGTGCAGTATTTACACGTGTGCTCCGTCATCACGTGCTGGGTGGGGAACACCCGTGCGGGTCACGTCACATACGCGCTTACGCGCTGAGGGACTCTGTACCAATGGAATCGCGTATGCGTGCTTACGCGCTTACGCGCTAAGGGCCTTTCCTCGGATTTCACGCTGACGTGGCGAATTTTCACGTGCCAAATCACTCCGTATCAAGCTGGCCACGCGAAAACACACGGAAGACCACGCTCCTGCCCAGAAGGCCGAGTTACTGCCCCCCGTGCCCCGAGCAGCCTCCCACGTGCCATCTGCTGCTGCCTGCCTGCCTGCCTGCCTGCTGCCACCGTGCCCTGCCATTTGGTGCCTGCACATCAGCCATCTGCAGGGGTCCAGTTGCTGTGTCCACCCCTGCTGGAACTGAAGACTCCCGACTGGGATTACATCGCTCCACAGCCCAGCCCCAGGACCCAGTTGCCCACCCACACCTGCCTCTGGGGTTGCCATGTCGGGCACTTCCACATCTGGCACCAGTGGCAACCCCAGGCCAGAGGGGCAGAGGGGCACCAGCTTCACTGCCACTGAAGTTGGTGTCCTGGTGGAGCATGTCCTGGGGCAGTATGATGCCCTCTTTGGATCGTCCAGCGCCAGCAAGGATGGACAGGAGAGGATCTGGGCCGACTGTGTGGTTGCCATCAACGTGGAGGGGGTGGCAACCAGCAACGTCCAGAAGATCAAGAAGCGCTGGGAGGACTTGAGGTCCAGGACCCTTGTGAAGGCCCGGCGCCTCGTGGAGGGGGGCCGGGGCCGCATGAGTTCCATCCAGATGAGGGTCCTGGAACGCGTACGCCCAGTGCTCCATGCCCAGATCCTTGAGAGGGAGGCCCGTCTGGAGTTGAGCGGTAGGTGTCCAAGCATTACTGTGTGACACAGGGCATGTTGCTGTGTGCTGGGTCTATGATACTTGCCTGTATGTGTGCCATAGGCCATGTATGCATGTATGTGTGCATGGACATCATGGTAATGCATGTGCAACCAGTGATGTGTGACCCACATGGTTGTTGCATGTGTTCAAATGCCGCATGGGGACCCCTATGCAGATTTTGAACATGAGAGCATGCCAGTCTCTGTACCGGGACATGGGTGGGGGTGAGGGATGGGTGCCGATGCCAGGTACATATGTGGTAGCCATGTCTGTGTGGCTGACCTGCGTGTCTGTGACTTGTGCATGCCATGGATGCATGACACATGTGTGTGACAATGCACAGATTCAGTGAAGCAGCCAAATTGCCCTTGTATCCGCTGTGTTTGTTGTGTTTGGGGCCAGATGGATGTGACTGAGGTGAAGTGTGTGCATGTGAAATGCATGAGCCATGATGCATGTGAGTTCCATATCATTGAATGTTTCAAGAGTCCATTGGACATGCATGGAAATGTCCATGGCATGCAGCATGCCTGTTACTGTGTGTGTTTTGACTGGAGTGACCCATGTGTTGTGGAGGGACATGATGGAAGTGTACTTTGACAGTGGTGCTCATCTGCTATTGCTTCCTGTCTAGGGGACCATTGTACAGTACCCTGATGCTTGTGTTCTTTGTCTCCCTCTACGCAGCGGCTAGTGAAGAAGAGGGCGGAGACGGCGCTGTGGAGCAAGGCGGCGGGGATGCCCCCACGGCTGCAGCGGAAGGGGTGGGTGAGCCCCCACAGGGGCCTGCTACGGTGGGAGACGGTGAGGAGCCATCCAGGTTGGTGGTTTGCAAGAGGAGGAGGAGGCCGCCACTGGGGCACACATGGGGCCTGGTGGGGGCATCCCTGCTGGTGCAAGTGGTGCAGTCCAGGGCCAGGGGCAGGAGGCAACACAGGTCACCGTGGAGGGGCCTGTGCATGTCGCTGTCCCTGACCCTGTGAGTGCACCACCATGCACCAGCAGGGATGCCCCGTCCCAGGCCCGTCCGCAGGTAGAGGGGATGTCCATGTCACCTGACTCCCCTCCACCTGCGGACGTGGGAACCCCTGGCCGTGCGGAGAAGGTCCTGATTGGGGTCGCGATGCGCACGGCTGTGATTCGTGATGCCGTGCGTGCTTCCCGGGAGGAGCACGCACGTCATCACGAAGTGCACCGTGCCGACGTGGCCCAATTGGGATCGGCCATGTTCGGGGGTTTCCTGCATGTGTTGGCCAATGTGGCGGCCCTCTCCTCCTCTGTGCAGGCTATACACCAGTCGTTCTCCTTGCCGTCTTCCAGCCCAGATGCCACCAGGGCCCCCTGTGGACCTGCCCCGACCAATGCAGCCAGCTCGGTGGGGATCCCATCCCTGCCACAGTTGGGAGTCGGAGGTCCAGCAGGGGTGGACAACACAGCAACTGGACCCCAGCAGATGGAAGATGTGACAGCATCATCAGGCAGGGCACGTGCACGACGGCGTCGGTGGTTTCCATCAGCCTGGATGCCGTCGTGCTGGCAGAGGCAGTGGCGTCGGAGGCAGCAGCGGGCTCGACGTGGGAGGCATCATGGCTCGGGGCCATCAAGATCAGAGGGGCAGTCATCGGCCGGAGGGCAGGGCAACCCTGGGATGGTGGTGTCTTCCGTGTGGGAGCAGTTGGTCCAGCGGATAGGTGCGGAGCGGCAGCGGGCGGAAGAGGAGCGGCTCGCCATGGTCAGGGCGGAGTTCTCCATGCGTCCGGCGTTGAGGCGGGCTGAGTGCCTCGAGGAAGCTCACAGGGAGTTTGAGCTGGACATGGGGTTATCCCTGCGAGACCTCGGGGCCAGGACCGAGTCCCGCCTCCAGGACATCGACATGGAGTTCGATGATGCCCTGGCCAGCAACATCACCGAGTGAGCCGCAGGACTTGCCCGCTGCCTTTGTATATAGTTATTTAGTTAGTTAGTGTTAGGTTTCCTTTATTCATTTTTATTTATTTGGACCGCTCGGACAATGGCCACTTTTTTGTATATATTTTTTCATTAGGTAGTAGTAGGTTTCATTTATGGTGTTGGGCTCATGGACCCTTGAATTTTCGTGTATATAGTTTGCTTTTTGAATGGACATTTCTTTTATTAATTATTGTGTTCACCATGAGGAAATGGTTTTTCATTATTTTCCTTCCACATGATTTTGCTTTGGACTACATTAGTTTTTGGATTCCTAATTTTTTATATTTTTTTACATTTGTTCTCGGACATGGACCTTTTATTTTGTTATCCCCATTGTTGTGTGTTTGATTTGTTTACTTATTTCACATCTTTAATACAATTTTTTTTTACTTTCACTTGTGGTATTTTCTCATTGGTTTCATACATGTCATGATATGGGTTTTGACATTCACTTGCACCCATTGTGTATGTGTGTGTGACGGACATGTGTTCATTTACATACTTGCCATTGGGGTTGTATCATGTAATTGCATTCACTATGTGGGTGGATGCAATCCTTGCCTGGGTGTTTGTGCTGGGTATGCTGCCCATTACTGCCATGATTGAGTATCGTCAGGACCTGGGGGCAGGGGGACATGTGTGGGTGCCTGGTGGAGGGTGCCCCTGGATGCTGGGGGGTGGGGGTGGTGGGAGACATGGGTGGGGGCCTGGTGGAAGGTGCCCCTGGATGCTGGGGGGTGGGGGTGGTGGGAGACATGAGTGGGGGCCTGGTGGAGGGTGCCCCTGGTGACTGGGTGGGTGGGGGGAGACATGGGTGGGGGCTTGGTGGAGGGTGCCCCTGGATGCTGGGGGGTGGGGGTGGTGGGAGACATGAGTGGGGGCCTGGTGGAGGCTGCCCCTGGTGACTGGGGGCGTGGGGGTGGTGGGAGACATGGGTGGGGGCCTGGTGGAGGGTGCCCCTGCACTGCTGGGGGTTGGGGGTGGTGGGAGACATGAGTGGGGGCCTGGTGGAGGCTGCCCCTGGTGACTGGGGGGGTGGGGGTGGTGGGAGACATGAGTGGGGGCCTGGTGGAGGATGCCCCTGCACTGCTGGGGGGTGGGGGTGGTGGGTGACATGGGTGGGGGCCTGGTGGAGGCTGCCCCTGCACTGCTGGGGGGTGGGGGTGGTGGGTGACATGGGTGGGGGCCTGGTGGAGGCTGCCCCTGCACTGCTGGGGGGTGGGGGTGGTGGGAGACATGAGTGGGGGCCTGGTGGAGGGTGCCCCTGGATGCTGGGGGGTGGGGGTGGTGGGAGACATGAGTGGGGGCCTGGTGGAGGGTGCCCCTGGTGACTGGGGGGGTGGGGGTGGTGGGAGACATGAGTGAGGGCCTGGTGGAGGCTGCCCCTGGTGACTGGGGGGGTGGGGGTGGTGGGAGACATGAGTGGGGGCCTGGTGGAGGGTGCCCCTGGATGCTGGGGGGTGGGGGTGGTGGGAGACATGAGTGGGGGCCTGGTGGAGGGTGCCCCTGGTGACTGGGGGGGTGGGGGTGGTGGGAGACAATAGTGGGGGCCTGGTGGAGGGTGCCCCTGGTGACTGGGGGGTGGGGGTGGTGGGTGACATGGGTGGGGGCCTGGTGGAGGATGCCCCTGGTGACTGGGGGGGTGGGGGTGGTGGGAGACATGAGTGGGGGCCTGGTGGAGGATGCCCCTGCACTGCTGGGGGGTGGGGGTGGTGGGTGACATGGGTGGGGGCCTGGTGGAGGCTGCCCCTGCACTGCTGGGGGGTGGGGGTGGTGGGAGACATGAGTGGGGGCCTGGTGGAGGCTGCCCCTGGTGACTGGGGGGGTTGGGGTGGTGGGAGACATGAGTGGGGGCCTGGTGGAGGGTGCCCCTGGATGCTGGGGGGTGGGGGTGGTGGGAGACATGAGTGGGGGCCTGGTGGAGGGTGCCCCTGGTGACTGGGGGGGTGGGGGTGGTGGGAGACATGAGTGGGGGCCTGGTGGAGGGTGCCCCTGGTGACTGGGGGGGTGGGGGTGGTGGGAGACATGAGTGGGGGCCTGGTGGAGGGTGCCCCTGGATGCTGGGGGGTGGGGGTGGTGGGAGACATGAGTGGGGGCCTGGTGGAGGGTGCCCCTGGTGACTGGGGGGGTGGGGGTGGTGGGAGACATGAGTGGGGGCCTGGTGGAGGGTGCCCCTGGTGACTGGGGGGTGGGGGTGGTGGGAGACATGGGTGGGGGCCTGGTGGAGGGTGCCCCTGGATGCTGGGGGGTGGGGGTGGTGGGAGACATGAGTGGGGGCCTGGTGGAGGGTGCCCCTGGTGACTGGGGGGGTGGGGGTGGTGGGAGACATGAGTGGGGGCCTGGTGGAGGGTGCCCCTGGTGACTGGGGGGGTGGGGGTGGTGGGAGACATGGGTGGGGGCCTGGTGGAGGGTGCCCCTGGATGCTGGGGGGTGGGGGTGGTGGGAGACATGAGTGGGGGCCTGGTGGAGGCTGCCCCTGGTGACTGAGGGGGTGGGGGTGGTGGGAGACATGAGTGGGGGCCTGGTGGAGGGTGCCCCTGGTGACTGGGGGGGTGGGGGTGGTGGGAGACATGAGTGGGGGCCTGGTGGAGGGTGCCCCTGCACTGCTGGGGGGTGGGGGTGATAGGGGACATGGGTGGGGGCCGGGTGGAGGGTGCCACTTGTCGGGGGGGAAATTCTGCCGGGGTCGGCCGGGCCGTCCGCAGACCTCCGGGCAGGGAGGCCCCAACACCTCCCGTATATCCCAGGTGTGAGATAGAGTATGAGACGCACACAAGGAGCAAGGCGACTCTGCTGTTTATTTATGCAAAACGGCAGGGATGGGTCAAGGAGCGTACGCGTCCGTCCTGACACACACACAATCGTGGGGCTCGCAGGCCCTTTTTACTACATTATGACGCGCTACTTGCGTCACTTCAGAAAGTTAACAAAAAACCTATCGCCACTCTTAATTGGTAGCTCGAGTGGTAGGGTTAGTATAGTACACATATAGAGAATGATATTAGTGGTCAAGGTGTAGTCAGGTGGTATATCTGGGTTGTCCCTTCAATTAGATACATAAGAATTGTTACATGAAGACCCCTGAGGATTGGCTAATGTTACTGACGTCTGAGATAAGAGCCCCATGTTCTGATTGGTGCATCCGTGAGCTCCCCAGCCTGGGACCACCGTTGTTCCCAGCTCTCGGTGTACCCGTGTTTGCAATAATGTTTCAATATGGGTACATGCAGACAATGTGAGGATTTATTCATAGGTGGGAGCTGACCGTTCCCACTGTAGCAGGTGTCCATTGAGCCTTTCAAGTGTCCCGGCCTGTGTCTCGTAGTGAGGGACCCAGACGCCCTGTCTCTCCTGGGTTTTGGCATCTCGTCAGGTTCGGCTTGGTCACGTGAGGCGGGACCGTGTTTGAGGCAGAATTCTGCACAATTAATATTGTTTTTCCACTGTGTGTCTGGTTTAATTTGTAGATATGATTCTAACGTTGGTACGCGGAGTGCGAGGTTGCAACATCGTGCCTTTGATGATTTGTTCTTGGATGTGGGTTTGCAACATTGCGACCTTGGCTGGGTGCTCCACCAGGCTCATTCTGCAGGATCAGCAACCTGACTTTTGCTTTGTTAATGTCCACGGAACTCTTGCTTGAGGCCTACTTGGGCCTGGTGCATAAGTGATCCATTTCGTGCATGGGTGCTCTAGATTATAGTGGCATATATTTCCATGACCAATATCGTGTTTCCATTATACCTCTCACGGTGGTAACGGGTTTCAAGGGAAGCATGAGCAAGCGTTATAGATGAGTTCATGATGCGTCTTGCGTTTCTGTACTCTGAAAGCCTATGTAAAAATAATAAAGATGCACGTCCGTGAATATGCCTGTCGCCTACGTCAGAGCACTGAGTATATTCTTCGTGTAGATTGGTGTGGGAATGTTAAGTGTGTATATTTATACAGATGTGCTTCCCGTTGTCTAGGTCGTCATGGCATCTCTAACGACGTGTGGTTTTTAGTCTAGCTGATCCGAGCCGCAGGTGTCGGCATGGCCAGTGCGGGCTGCTGGGCAGGCAGGTGGACACATCCGTATGTTCCTGTACCAGGGTACCTGGTCGTCTGGTAGATGGACAAATTCTTCTCGCGGCGGGTGTCTGGGCCGTGACCCTCTAGGCCAAACGCGAGAGGTGAAGGACGGGAGCCTGGTCTTCCATTCTCCCACTTCAGTCCCCCCTCTGGTCGACTTGTCGACCACAAACATATCCTTCTCGTTATCTCCTCTTACCCTCCATATCTTAGTTATCCCGCCGAGATGTCCATAATGGTTTACATGATCTTCAAATGACCAATACATGTATTCACATGTTCCTCCAGGAGTACAGTATACCCATCTTCCTATGTAGCTCCTGGGGTTCCTTGGGTTTTCGATCTTCACTGATGGTGGGTCTAGATGATTGGTGATAATTTGGGTGCGCAACTTCTCCCTTTCTTGTATTATCACACCTGTATGCTGGCCGTCATCTGCTGGCATTAAGGGGTGCATTCCCACCATTTCCAGCAACTCGTCAGTCGTGCGTGCCTTCCGGGCCTTCCAAAACCTAATTATGATCAGGGCAGCTCCAGCCAAAATAGCACATCCCACTATTATTTTCAGTCCATCTGACAGCCAAGATGGCATCCATGACCATAATAGTGAAAACCAGCTCTTATCCTTGTTCACACCGTTACTTTCGTCCATCATTTTGGAGTGCATCTGGGCCAATTGTGAAACTGCTTCTGTCAGCGTACCATTGTCAGCATCGTTGGCAGGTATGAACGTGCAGCAAGATTGTCCTATCTTTGCACAAACTCCTCCTTCCATTGCTGTGAGGAGGTCCAATACATATCTGTTCTGGAGTGCAACCATCCTTACAGCTCGCAGCTCCTCTTTAATTGCGTTGAACCCATTTACTGTTGAATTGATGGTCATCATTAGTTCCCACCTTGTTATTTGGAGCCATTTTGCGTTTGCGTATGCCTGCAGTCCCGGATGTATTATTGAGGAGAAGAACATTGCTGCTCTGCTGAATAGTCTATGTTCTGGCGGTATTGATGTTAGTTCCGTTTCCGACCTTCCCCACAGGTAATTTCCTGTCAATGGCTCTCCTTGTCTTTTTCTCCTGTTTAGGACAGTATCATTGCTGTTGGTCCTGTTTCCTTGCTCCTTCTGGAGTGGTGCAGATCTCTTTCTTCTCTTATCCCCTTCATCCATTTTAGGAAATTTCGCCACATCGACATGCTTCTTAGGTACCACTAGTGATGGTACATTGACGTGTACCATTGTGCACACACCATTCCACAGGGGAGGCAATGTATGATATGCCTTTTCCCCACAGGCCCAATAATGGTCCATTATTACTGCTGTTCCCGCTCCCCCCTCAGGTAACTCCATCACGTTTGCACAATTGGTGTTATATCCTACGTCCACCTCTCCTTTATGCTGGTAGCATACTTTGGGTGCAGTCAATGGTAGTATAGTTATCGGGTCTTCATCTTCTTCTACCCATGTGAGCATTGGTACATACTTGATCCACGTCGTCCAACATCGATGATTGTGTGTCTCGATAGTTGAGATAGTTTCTTTTGTTACCATGTTGCTGCCAATCACTCCTATCTCCCAGCTGTTGCCCAGGAACACCTTTCCTGTTATCGTCAGTAGCGGCCTTTCCCAGCATCCTTGTTTACCCGGAACTTCAGTGGCGTACCAATCACATGGTAGGTACTGCAGTGTTACCTTCTTTGTTTCTCCTTTTGCAGGGCCACTTGTTATGTACCTGAATGCTTCAGCATGTAAACTGGTCTTGTGATAACTCAGATAGGTCTTGAGGAAGTTGTTTTCATATGGGTATGAGTCTCGTGTTTTCCATGTCATGTGCACTACTGTTCCTTGAAATCTTCCTTTCGTTTGGAACAGGGCCAAATATATTACGCACTGTGCTGTTTTTTCATCTATTTCTGTGGCAACAAATGTTCGTGAAGCGCTCATGGCGTATGGTATTAATGAGCAAACGTAACAGCTATCCTCAGTTGTCTGCTTACCAATGCGGGTCATGTGTTGGTACCATATGTTGTTTGTGACGTGTGCTGAATCTTGTACATAATTATCAATACCTTTATTGTCTGAGTATGTGCTGCGTTTAACTCTATTTTGCTTGGGTGCAAAATTACTATTACCACCTGACGTAACACCTGTTGCAGCAGGGGACGGGGGTATATTAAGGTTGGGTGCAGCAATAAAATCAATAGCATAGCTGTACTGCCAAACAGAAGCAGCCAAGAACCCGGTGATCATAAAAATCCCTATTATTTTTATTACATATGCTAATTTCACCAGCATTTTGCTCTTACCTTGCTGCGGTCCTGGCAGCTTATTCTTGCGACGTTACAGTTGCCCGCCTGAAAATTCTCAAAAGTGCTGGTTATTAAATGTTAGTTTTGTTACCTTTAAGCTCTCCCTATCAAGTAGTCATTCAGTGCCCAGGCGAAGAGCTGCTCCCACGCTATTCTAAGTGATGGGTCTCTTAGGACTGGCAAGTATGGGTGGAGGTGGGGCATGTGATATTCTATGGCCAGGAGGAAGGCTGTGTAGTATACACGTACCCTTCTCTTTTTTAGGTATGTTGGCCTCTTTATTTCGTATACAAATTGGTGTGACAATTCTTCTGGGTAGTTATCGTCTGGCAGCACCATCTACGCCTGTACACTGAACTTGTTAATTAGCTTTTCTTAACAATACAATATTACGCAGTTCCTGTATGTGCGAGAGAAAGAGAGAACATTCACGTGTTTACATGTGTATTGGTGTACGCAATGTCCTTTAGTTTTAGTTACAATTGTACTTAGGAGTCAATGGGGGGGGGTTTGCGCTCAGATGGCGAAAGTATTTTTACTCTTTGAGCGCGTGACCATGGGGTGGGCAGTATGGGGATCACCCCTTTCTTCGTCAGTTGTCGTCTCCGAGAGAACAATTGGGTCGTTGTCTGTGGTGGAACTTTCTTCCGCTGTCGGCGATGTTGTTGCTGTTCGTCCAACGGACCTGTCGTTGGCGCTGGGGCGGGTCTGCAGTTTGTAGATCTTTACGTCATGTAGGTGGTTCCAGGCACGCTTATCCTTTAGTTTTACTGCTCTTGTTGATACGTCCTCTACCAGATGGGGGCCAGTGAACCTCTTCTCGTGCCACCTTCTATTGAAATTGCGAAGTAGTACGTGGTCACCTTTGGCAAGTTTGCAGGAGTTCTCCTTTCCCAATTCCGTACTTTCGTCTTTTTCTTGATTGCTGGTGGACCCGCCCCGTGTGCGCTCGAGCTGTTGAGACACAAACACCACACTAGTAATCAAAGAAGACACATATTGATACATTTCATCTCCTAACACATTCGCTGAACTTTCGTTATCGGTGAATGCCCTTGACGTTGGAGTTAGGGGAAGGCGCATTTGACGTCCAGTAACCACTTCGTGAGGGGTGAGGTGGTGGTCGGACCCTGGCCTGTTTCTAAGTTCAAACAATGCTAACGGAAGGCAATACAACCAACTTTTCTTTGTTGTTTGTTGTATTTTAGCAATTGCCTCCTTCAACAGGCCATTCAGGCGTTCACATACACCATTAGCCTGTGGGTGGTATGCACATGCAAATTTGTGTTTAATGTTCAGCAGGGATGTGATATGCTGGAACATTTCATTTGCGAAATGGGGGCCGTTATCTGATCTTAACACCTCGCACACTCCCCATCTGGGGAAGACCTCCCTTACTATGAATTTGGCTGCTCTAAACGCATCAGGGTGTGAACAGGGCCCTGCTTCAATCCACCTAGAAAATGGGCATACTACTACAATCATATACCTATTGCCTTGACAGATGTTGATCATATCAACATAGTCAATGTGAAGGTGCCGAAAAGGTCCTTCTGGCCGGGGTATTGTACCTCTTATCACTTTTAAAGTATGACCGGCCGTAAACTGTTGACATGTGAGGCAATTGCTGATAAAATTTGACACATGGGAGGTTAACTCGGGACAAAACCAATCTTCTCTAATTCGTGCTGCAATTATTTCCTTGCCTGTATGGGCAGGGTGATGTAATTGGCTCAAGGCGGTATTTAACAGTGCCACTGGTATTACAACTTTCCCAGTGCCACCCTGGCGCCATAGTGCGTCGGTTGGTGACATTGTGCATCCTCTCTTCACCCATACTTCTTTTTCGGCCATTGGTGCAGCCGCTTGTAGCTCCATAATCTGTTTGGCTGGGAGATGGGTGTACCCTTCTCTTATTAACATCTCCCTCGCTATTCCCCTCCCTCTCCCTCTCTGTGAGTCGGTGGGGTTCCATATCTCACCAAAATATGCAGCATATTTCGCATGTGCGTCTGCTGCTGCATTTCCTTTTGATACGTAGTCTTCTCCATTGGTGTGTGCGGTGCATTTTACTAGGGCTAGTTCTTGGGGATCGTTTATTACTTCAATTAGTTCAGCCAACAAGAGGGCATGTTGTACTGGAGTGCCATCAGCTCTCCTAAACCCTCTTCTTCTCCATTTTGATAGCCCTGAGTGGACAGTGGATGTAACATATGCACTGTCGGAATATATGGTTACTCTTTTATTAAAACTTTCCTTTAATGCCAATATGAGTGCAACGAGTTCCGCCGCTTGAGCAGAGTAATGCTGTGGTAATTGTACACACTTCATAGCCACACACACCGGCGCCTCCATCATTTTTACTACTGCTGCCCCAGTCCGTCGTATCCCATCTCCTTGATCAATAGTTGATGACCCATCAATAAACAAAAGCTCACCTCCCTCTAGTGCGTTTTCTTCAACTTTCCTAGTACATGAGTATAGTTCAGTTACTTGGGTGCAGTCGTGGGCGTAATCTCCTTCTTCAATTACTTCTGCTAGGAACCTTGCAGGGTTAACCGTGCTACATCTAACAATTGCTAGTTCAGCTTTAGACAAAATAATCTCATAACCTGATGCCCTCTGTGTCGTTAATGTGGACTTAGGTTTATTCAATATCGCAAATAGTGCATGTTCCACAAATAGTGTAGTTGGACACCCCATAGTTATTGCTGATGCTTTTTCTACTGCAAAAGCAGCTGCAGCGAGACCTTGTTCACAAGAGAAGTGGCCTAACATTATAGGGTCTAAGTGACCGCTGTAAAATGCTACTGGTTTATAGCCCATGCTAGTTTTTTGGGCCAACACTGCTTTCATCACTGCTGAGTCGCAATGTGAGAATATAAAGAAGCGCCGCTCATAGTCTGGGGATGCCAGTACTGGAGCAGTTGATATTGCGTCTTTTAATTCGTCAAATGCCTCCCTCATTTCCATAGTCCATCCCAACTTTTTCTCCCCTTTATTTGCTTCCTTCAAACCCTCAAGCAGGGGTCCTATGTATGAGCTGTAATCAAATACCCATGCTCTACAGTAGTTGCACAGCCCCAGAAATTGCTGTAGTTCTCTCACAGTCTGTGGCACGGGAGTGCTTGAGATGGCCTGTGCTCTTTGTGGTGCAATCCTTCTTCCATGTTGGGATATCAGTTGGCCAATGTAAAGTACCTGTTCCTGACAGTATTGTATCTTTTCCATGTCTACCTTGTACCCCTTTTCTGCCAGTATCGTCAACATTTTTAAGGAGTCCTCTCTACATTTGCTTTCGTTTGTACTACAAATTATTATGTCATCCACATACTGTAACACTGTGCTTTCCACCTCAACGTTACCCAAATCCATCTGTATTACTCTATTGAAAATTGAGGGTGATTCACAATACCCCTGTGGTAATCTGGTATGTTTCCACTTTGTATTTCGGTAAGTAAAGCTTGTCAAATCTTGTGAGTCTGGGTGTAATGGTATTGAGAAAAAAGCATTTTTAAGGTCAATCACTGTAAAACGTGATGCTTCTGCCGGAATGCCACACAATATTGTGGCCGGGTTTGCTGTTACTGGATACTCTGCTTCTACTATGTTGTTCAAGGGTCTGAGGTCCTGTATGAAGCGCCAAGACCCCCCTTTAGCCTTGCGTACCGGGTACACAGCTGTGTTACATGGTGATTCTGAGGGGACCAATATGCCATTGTTTATAAGGGCCGTTATGGTTTCATATATTCCCTCATCTGCCTCTTTTGACAATGGGTACTGTTTCACTCTTGGTAGTATGGCACCCTTTTTCAACTTTATCCTTACACCCCCTATGCTTTTTATGCATCCTACGTCATAGGGGCTAATAGTCCATAATGATTTGGGCACCTTTGACATATCCTCCTTAAAAAATGGGACTGGGGTGCCTGCGGGTGCCTCAAGTGCCATTGCAATTTTCTGTGCTATTTGTTTGTGAGCCACTCTTAGCCATATTTCTACACTCATCATGAACACCATTTCATTTTCTTCCTTTTCTTCTGAGAACAGCTCTTCATCTGACACCTGGGTCAGCCTACATCCTTCTGCTAGTGCTATCACCGCCCTCCATGCTCTCCCTTCTTTATCTTGGGCGTGCACAGCAACATAATCAGCTGTTGCAATAATGCTCTCAATGTCCACTGCAAACACCTTCCCTTCTAGTTCATTACCTGGTGTTTCTGGTCGGAATAGATAGGCTGCTGGTCTCCTCCATATTTTCCCTTCTATCCCTGGCATCCATGCAAATGCCATGTCAGTGCCATATTGAAATATCTCGCCATCTACTGGCTCCGCCCTAATCGCTGTCTGTCCACAGTATGCTTGCAAAATCTGTCGTGCTGCGAGCATGTTAATCCCTGGAGTAGAGCAAATTATGCCATCCTCTGTAAACGAGATCGTCATGTTCAACCTGTTCATTATGTCCCTCCCCAGTATATTTACTGGTGAGGCGCTATAATACAAAAGTGGAACTGACAGATCATAATCTCCAATAGATAACGGAACGTTATCAGTAAATGGAACCAACCCTTTAGCCCCAGAAAATCCTTGGGTGTTCATGGCTTCGCCTGACATCTTAAATTTACCTTCCCTTATGCAAGACCGGGTTGCCCCGGTGTCAACAAGAAATGATAATTTTTTGTCACCTATCTTTACCTCTATGCGTGGTTCCTCCGCACTATTAGGTGTTACTGACAGGATGGGACACACCAAGGCCGTCTGTGGGCTGGCCTATTGGGGGTACAATGATTGGCCATTCCCTGTGTAAGGGTTGTGTCCCAACACCGTCACCCCACCCAATTGTGTTCGTTCATTTTGTGGTGGTGGTTGTATTAACGCTACTTGTTGTTGTGGCGGTGGCAGATACTGTGTTATTTGTTGTTGTGGCAGTGAATAGGTTTGTTGCTGTTGTGGTTGTTGTGGTTGGCCACTCCCTTGTTGTGACATCTGCTGCTGTTGTATGCCCTGCTGTTCTTGTGATGTCCTAGGTTGTGCTTGTTCATTCCATGCTGGTGTTCCTGGCCTGACCCTACATGTACGTGACATGTGTCCTAATATTCCGCAGCTCCAACACACGGGTGGTTCCCTGTTTTGCCATGGGAAGCTCCCTGCGTTGTCTTGGTATACGGGTTGCCCTGTGGAGTAGTTATTTCTGAGTCCCCCAGCCTGTTGTTGGGTATTATATCCATATCCTCTCCCTCTCATAAACCCTCCTCTCCCTCTGTTATAACTATAATACCCAGTTCCTTGCATTGGGTACCCTCCTCCCATGTTTGGTGCGTGTAATTGCAGAGGCGGCACTTGCTCTATTACCCCTTGTGGAGGCGCTATTTGAGCGGGATCTTGTGCAGCCACTACTTGCGTTGGGCTTTGGGCCATTGGTGTGGGCGTAGTTATTAGTGCCCCTTCCATTGTGTATTTAGTAAGTTTTTTCTGTACTAATTTGGCCTCTTCTGTTTTCCTATCCTCTTCCTTTTGTTTCATTTTTCCTTGCCATGTTCTGCAGTGATGTACTATAGTCAGTTGTATTTCTGGCCATGGTTTTACTTCCATCCCCACTACTTTCTTTAGTTGTTTTTGAACTCCTTCTGGGAGCCCTTGTACTAGTATATGATAAAATATGGCTGGTGTTTTGTCCCATTGTTCTCTAGTTTCCATGCGCCACTTCTCTTGAATATCCTGGATATAATCAACAGGATCCTCATTTTCGCCCATTTTACGGGAAGTAATGGCTCCTATGTCTGATGTGTCTGGGTACTGTACTCTCAGTGCCTGCCATAGCGCATGTCTGCAATTTGCAAATGGTGCCCCATCATGCGATGTGTTCGTTATTGTTACCCCATGGAATCCCGCTCTTTTCCAAATGTCATCCGCTCTATCCCCTAATATTGATATTAACAGGCCCTTCACGTCTCCTACTGCTAGTTTCTGTCCTGCGGTGTGTTTTTCCATTTCATATATCCACTTACCCGCACCTCCACTTAGTGATGGGAGCCTACATTTTATATTTTCCTTATCCGTATGTTTCCAAGGTACATACTGTGGTCTAGCCCCTCCTCTCTCTAGCAGTGGCATTAAATTCTGTCTTTCGTCACCCTTTACGCTCCATAATGTTGAGTCTTCACACCCCTCCTCTTCCCCCATTTCGTTTACTACTTCAAATTCTTCCTTACTACCTCTGCTCCTACCTCCCTCTTCTTCCTTTCCCCTTTTTTCATCATTTCCTGTGTTCAATATAGGTATGTTTATTTGCCTGTCTTGCCTACGACTAGGGAGGTCCCTAAGCCGACATGCATAAGGTGTAAGTTCATTCATGAAGGGCGCGAGCTTTATTCTGTGCAGAGAGCGCGCGGTAGTTGAACATGTAGGGCGTGACGTGGGAGGGCGCGGTGGTGATGTGGGTGGCGTGGTTTCATTGGTTTGTGTTTCCCCTATTCTTTTCACTTCCTCCTTACTTCTCTCCAGCTCCTCCCATCTTCTACTCATCCAGGGCGAATCTATGTTTGTTCTAGTAAGGTATAGTTTATCTAAGCTTTCCCTTTCACTCTTCCTTCCATCCTTCTCCACTCCTCCTTCCTCCTCACTACAAAAATCATTCATAAATTCCACCCCCCACTCTGCCTTTTTTCCTTTTATTGTTACTGTTTTTAAGTCTATTAGGTCTCTTTCTCCCTTTCCGTTGTTACCAACTGTTCCCCTTTGTGCTGATGTTGTTGCTAGCTCTCTATTTTTATATACATCTCCCCATCTTTCACTCTCCCAACCCCTCTCTTCTCTTCCTCCTTCACTCCTCTCCTCCATTTCCCTACTATTTTCATCCCTTTTCCTTTTCAACTCCTCCATTACTTCGTTGCTCATCTGTTCCAATATCCTTTCATCCTCTTTCTTCCTTTCCCATTTCACCCTTTCTCTTTCTACTATACTCTCTATTACCTTCCCCTCTTCATATTTCTTAGTTGCCTCTGATATTATCCTCCTCCTCCATATTTCCATTTCTTTTTCCTTTTCTTCTTCTTCCTTCTTCTTCTCTCTCAGCACTACTCTCGATATCCTATCTGCTGCTCCTTTTACCCTTTCAGCTTCTCTCTTTTTCTCCTCACTTCGTTCCCTTAATTTTTCCAATTCGTCCTTACCTTCTTTCCTTTTCCTCACTCTCTCTCTTTCCTCCCGCTCAAGTTGTTTAACCAGTTCATTCTGCTCATCCCTTAGTTCTGCTAATCTTCCCTCCAAAATCTCTTCCTTCTGCCTTAGTAGCTCCCCTCCCCTCATTTCACTCTCTCTGGCATTATCCTCGTTTGTTCTCTCTACCGCCTCCCTTTCTTCTCCAGTTAGTGAGCCTCGTAACTTCAACAATATCTGTGCAGCTATCCACTCATCGTTTCCTATCTCTACAGTCTGTTCTTCTCTAATCCTCCTGTCCCCCATTGGTATCTTCCCATGAGCCACATATGGTGGAGGGCTGTATGCCGGGTTTGAGTATCCTTCAGCCGCCCTTAACTGTCCTGCTATTTCTCCTAATTCTCTTAAAGGGTACAACCCTCCTCCCTCTGTTTTCACTCCCGGTGTTATGGGTATCCCATTGGTCGGTTCCTTTTTTATGTCGTCTGATTTATCAATCTTTTCTCCCCCCTGTCTTTCGTTCCCCGTATTCTTTGTTCTTTCGCACTCCTTTTCCCCATCCGTTCCTTCTTTCTTAATCTCCTTTTCTTCCGGTGTTTCCCCCATAGTGAACATTCCATTTGGTCCTGGTCTAGACCCCTGGAACATCCTCCATAAGTTAAACACCTCCACATGGTTTGCTAACTTCTTCCCCTTGTATGTATTGTGCAGATGGTTTAGTAGTGAATGTTGGGCATATGGATCGAAACTGCCATTAGGCGGCCATGGTGTTAACATTTTATTGTCTGTCCCCTGGGTCCACTCTATGCTGTACTTAATTAACTTCTCCCTATGTGGTGGCAGTGTGGTGCATATGTGCTGTAGTGGGGTAGTGAGGGTGTTCCCCCACCCTCCCGACCCTTTCCCGTATGACATAATTTCACTCCCCGTGTTGCCCTTCCCCTTACTTAGCAGTTTACAATATACAACCTTGTATTGCTTACCTCGCCCCGTAAGTGTGGGGACTTACGATAATCCTCTGACAAATTATGCAATAATAATAGATATGATGTTATAGTATATTCCTTCCCCTACGGCCCCCTGCGGCCGAAGCGCACGCAGCCCCCTGCGGCTGCGTACCCCTTACGATGATATTATACAGTCGTCCTGTTTCTCCGTTCTCCTCCCCCTTTTACATTTGCCGTGGCCGGCGTTCTCCGTGCGCAGCCACGCCCCTTTCCCCTTCTTCTTTCTATCCACTGGTTTATAGTTTATCTCCGTACCAGCTCCTTTATCATGCTTCTCTTTCCCACCACTCTGAAATCCAAAATTCCTTGTGCTCGCTATATCCTATTAAATCCCTACTGGTGACGTCACCTATTTCTTCGAGCTACTGGTATATTCTTGTTATAGTTTTTTTTTTTTTTTAAGTTCAAAATACACTTACAATCTACCCCGCTAACCCTACAGCTGTCTTCCTGTCTCTCCTGGAACAAGGTAATCTCATCAATATTATAACCGGACTGCGCACGCTGCGTCGCCTCGCGTGTGATACGCCCCTCAACAGGAGGGCTTAACCAGCCAGTTATCTTCCGTTTTGGGCAACTATGTGACTAGCTACCGGCCACAGGGAAACGTCATCTACCTATCGAGTTTCTTGCTCGAACAATAGGGAACCTCATCTACCTATCGAGTTTCTTGCTCGAACAATAGGGAACCTCATCTACTCATTGATCAATAAATGTCAAGTCGTAGGAAACCACACACACCCATCCTCACACTTAATCGCAATTTAGATCATCAGTGTCTTACGAGCGGCTGCACGTGATGTTTTCGTGCCCCGCCCCCCTCCTTCGCGTAACGTTAGCTCACTTGTTACGAGCGGCTGCACGTGATGTTTTCGTCCCCCGCCCCCCTCTTTCGCGTAACGTTAGCTCACTGTTCTCGCACTCGTTTCGCTACCATTCATTCCATTTGCAACACTCAGTTAAACCTTCGCCGCACATCTCTACAATACCTCCCCCCTCCCTTATTTACTTCCTCCCCCTCCCTCACAATTTCGCATTGCTTGTTGTGCGTGTCATGCTCACCAAGTTCTCTCGATGCAGGGCCGCTCGACTGCGTGCACCCTCCAAGCGGCTCGCCACCTCCCCTCGTCTGGACCACGTCTGGACACTCGCCGACCGCGGGCGGGATACTTCTCAACCGGCTCCCGAGGGCCAATATCCGGATTGCGCTGTCCGGTCTTCTCGCGGCTCCGCGATGGTCCTGTAGTCCTCAGAAGGGGGCAACGGCAGAGGGGGCCGCGCCGCCGGGCCTCCTCGCAACGGGAGTGCCTGGAAAACTAAAAATAAAAGTTGATCTTAAACAGATCTCAGCAGTGCCTCCAACTTGTCGGGGGGGAAATTCTGCCGGGGTCGGCCGGGCCGTCCGCAGACCTCCGGGCAGGGAGGCCCCAACACCTCCCGTATATCCCAGGTGTGAGATAGAGTATGAGACGCACACAAGGAGCAAGGCGACTCTGCTGTTTATTTATGCAAAACGGCAGGGATGGGTCAAGGAGCGTACGCGTCCGTCCTGACACACACACAATCGTGGGGCTCGCAGGCCCTTTTTACTACATTATGACGCGCTACTTGCGTCACTTCAGAAAGTTAACAAAAAACCTATCGCCACTCTTAATTGGTAGCTCGAGTGGTAGGGTTAGTATAGTACACATATAGAGAATGATATTAGTGGTCAAGGTGTAGTCAGGTGGTATATCTGGGTTGTCCCTTCAATTAGATACATAAGAATTGTTACATGAAGACCCCTGAGGATTGGCTAATGTTACTGACGTCTGAGATAAGAGCCCCATGTTCTGATTGGTGCATCCGTGAGCTCCCCAGCCTGGGACCACCGTTGTTCCCAGCTCTCGGTGTACCCGTGTTTGCAATAATGTTTCAATATGGGTACATGCAGACAATGTGAGGATTTATTCATAGGTGGGAGCTGACTGTTCCCACTGTAGCAGGTGTCCATTGAGCCTTTCAAGTGTCCCGGCCTGTGTCTCGTAGTGAGGGACCCAGACGCCCTGTCTCTCCTGGGTTTTGGCATCTCGTCAGGTTCGGCTTGGTCACGTGAGGCGGGACCGTGTTTGAGGCAGAATTCTGCACAATTAATATTGTTTTTCCACTGTGTGTCTGGTTTAATTTGTAGATATGATTCTAACGTTGGTACGCGGAGTGCGAGGTTGCAACATCGTGCCTTTGATGATTTGTTCTTGGATGTGGGTTTGCAACATTGCGACCTTGGCTGGGTGCTCCACCAGGCTCATTCTGCAGGATCAGCAACCTGACTTTTGCTTTGTTAATGTCCACGGAACTCTTGCTTGAGGCCTACTTGGGCCTGGTGCATAAGTGATCCATTTCGTGCATGGGTGCTCTAGATTATAGTGGCATATATTTCCATGACCAATATCGTGTTTCCATTATACCTCTCACGGTGGTAACGGGTTTCAAGGGAAGCATGAGCAAGCGTTATAGATGAGTTCATGATGCGTCTTGCGTTTCTGTACTCTGAAAGCCTATGTAAAAATAATAAAGATGCACGTCCGTGAATATGCCTGTCGCCTACGTCAGAGCACTGAGTATATTCTTCGTGTAGATTGGTGTGGGAATGTTAAGTGTGTATATTTATACAGATGTGCTTCCCGTTGTCTAGGTCGTCATGGCATCTCTAACGACGTGTGGTTTTTAGTCTAGCTGATCCGAGCCGCAGGTGTCGGCATGGCCAGTGCGGGCTGCTGGGCAGGCAGGTGGACACATCCGTATGTTCCTGTACCAGGGTACCTGGTCGTCTGGTAGATGGACAAATTCTTCTCGCGGCGGGTGTCTGGGCCGTGACCCTCTAGGCCAAACACGAGAGGTGAAGGACGGGAGCCTGGTCTTCCATTCTCCCACTTCACCCTGGATGCTGGGGGGTGGGGGTGGTGGGAGACATGGGTGGGGGCCTGGTGGAGGGTGCCCCTGCACTGCTGGGGGTTGGGGGTGGTGGGAGACATGAGTGGGGGCCTGGTGGAGGCTGCCCCTGGTGACTGGGGGGGTGGGGGTGGTGGGAGACATGAGTGGGGGCCTGGTGGAGGATGCCCCTGCACTGCTGGGGGGTGGGGGTGGTGGGTGACATGGGTGGGGGCCTGGTGGAGGCTGCCCCTGCACTGCTGGGGGGTGGGGGTGGTGGGTGACATGGGTGGGGGCCTGGTGGAGGCTGCCCCTGCACTGCTGGGGGGTGGGGGTGGTGGGTGACATGGGTGGGGGCCTGGTGGAGGCTGCCCCTGGTGACTGGGGGGGTGGGGGTGGTGGGAGACATGAGTGGGGGCCTGGTGGAGGGTGCCCCTGGATGCTGGGGGGTGGGGGTGGTGGGAGACATGAGTGGGGGCCTGGTGGAGGGTGCCCCTGGTGACTGGGGGGGTGGGGGTGGTGGGAGACATGAGTGGGGGCCTGGTGGAGGGTGCCCCTGGTGGCGGGGGGGTGGGGGTGATAGGGGACATGAGTGTGGGCCTGGTGGAGGATGCCCCTGCACTGCTGGGGGGTGGGGGTGGTGGGTGACATGGGTGGGGGCCTGGTGGAGGCTGCCCCTGCACTGCTGGGGGGTGGGGGTGGTGGGTGACATGGGTGGGGGCCTGGTGGAGGCTGCCCCTGCCCTGCTGGGGGGTGGGGTGGTGGGTGACATGGGTGGGGGCCTGGTGGAGGCTGCCCCTGGTGACTGGGGGGGTGGGGGTGGTGGGAGACATGAGTGGGGGCCTGGTGGAGGGTGCCCCTGCACTGCTGGGGGGTGGGGGTGATAGGGGACATGGGTGGGGGCCTGGTGGAGGGTGCCCCTGGATGCTGGGGGGTGGGGGTGGTGGGAGACATGAGTGGGGGCCTGGTGGAGGGTGCCCCTGGTGACTGGGGGGGTGGGGGTGGTGGGAGACATGAGTGGGGGCCTGGTGGAGGCTGCCCCTGGTGACTGGGGGGGTGGGGGTGGTGGGAGACATGAGTGGGGGCCTGGTGGAGGGTGCCCCTGGTGGCGGGGGGGTGGGGGTGGTGGGAGACATGAGTGGGGGCCTGGTGGAGGCTGCCCCTGGTTACTGGGGGGATGGGGGTGGTGGGAGACATGAGTGGGGGCCTGGTGGAGGGTGCCCCTGCACTGCTGGGGTGTGGGGGTGATAGGGGACATGGGTGGGGGCCTGGTGGAGGCTGCCCCTGGTGACTGGGGGGGTGGGGGTGGGGGTGACATGAGTGGGTGCCTGGTGGAGGCTGCCCCTGGATGGTGGGGGGTGGGGGTGGTGGGAGACATGAGCAGGTGTGCAGGGTAGTCCCCTGTTTTGTGGGCTGCCTGCAGGGGCTGTGGAGGGTGTACAGGGAACACCTGTGAGGACCCACCCAGCCTAATCGCGTGTGTAACTTCCCACGCACCCCTGTAATACACGTACCAAGCCAAATCGCGTGTGATAATTCCCGCGCACCCCTGAAATACACGCGCCCAGGCTATTCGCATGTGGAAATTCCCGCGCACCCCTGAAATACACGTACCCTGCTGTAATCGCATGTGGGACTTCCTGCGCACCCCTGAAATACACGCGCCCAGGCTATTCGCGTGTGGAAATTCCCGCGCACCCCTGAAATACACGTACCCTGCTGTAATCGCGTGTGGGACTTCCTGCGCACCCCTGAAATACACGCGCCCAGGCTATTCGCGTGTGGAAATTCCCGCGCACCCCTGAAATACACGTACCCTGCTGTAATCGCGTGTGGAACTTCCCGCGCACCCCTGAAATACACGCGCCCAGGCTATTCGCGTGTGGAACTTCCCGCGCACCCCTGATATACACGCGCCCAGGCTATTCGCGTGTGGAACTTCCCGCGCACCCCTGAAATACACGTACCCTGCTGTAATCGCGTGTGGGACTTCCCGCGCACCCCTGAAATACACGCGCCCAGGCTATTCGCGTGTGGAACTTCCCACGCACCCCTGAAATACACGCGCCCAGGCTATTCGCGTGTGGAACTTCCCGCGCACCCCTGAAATACACGTACCCTGCTGTAATCGCGTGTGGGACTTCCCGCGCACACCTGAAATACACGCGCCCAGGCTATTCGCGTGTGGAACTTCCCGCGCACCCCTGAACTACACGCGCCCAGGCTATTCGCGTGTGGAACTTCCCGCGCACCCCTGAAATACACGCGCCCAGGCTATTCGCGTGTGGAACTTCCCGCGCACCCCTGAAATACACGTACCCTGCTGTAATCGCGTGTGGGACTTCCCGCGCACCCCTGAAATACACGCGCCCAGGCTATTCGCGTGTGGAACTTCCCGCGCACCCCTGAAATACACGCGCCCAGGCTATTCGCGTGTGGAACTTCCCGCGCACCCCTGAAATACACGCGCCCAGGCTATTCGCGTGTGGAACTTCCCGTGCACCCCTGAAATACACGTACCCTGCTGTAATCGCGTGTGGGACTTCCCGCGCACCCCTGAAATACACATACCCTGATGGAATCGCGTGTGGAACTTCCCGCGCACCCCTGAAATACACCTACCCTGATGGAATCGCGTGTAGAACTTCCCGCGCACCCCTGAAATCCACGTACCCGGCCAAATCGCGTGTGAGACTTCCCGCGCACCCCGGTATACACGCACACGTATTTTTTGTCAGCGTGTCCGTGTTTGTGGGTACCCCTTTGCACGTCATTTGTCCAGGAGGGCCACAGTATAGGACATTCATCATGGCAGTATATGGGTGCTATTTGTTGGCGCACCTTTTGGCGCACATTTCTTACAGCCGCAGAGACGCTACCGCCTGCTTTCTTGTGGCGGTCGTGTTTGTGCCTGTGCGCTGGTTTGAGCGTGCGCTTTTTTGCCCTATTCTATTCCATGAATACGTGTTGTAGGCGAGCGTGTGGGCGTTCCGCGCACTTGTGCCCTGTACTTCCCCCGTGACGCCCACGTTTTTGCAAGTTGTTCCCCATTCCGAGTGTTACGCCCGTGTTCCGCCTACTTTTGTTGCGTGCGCCGCGCTATGTGCGAATTTCGCTGTGGCCTGTGCGATTTTCGCTGTGACCTGGCGCACGCTGTTAGATGGCCTGTGCGCCAACGTGCGCGGCGCACTTTTTATCGCACATCCGCTGGTTTTCTCGCGCACGGACTTCCATGAATCGACGTGCGCTGCTTTTCGTGCGATTTTCGCACTTTCACTGCGATTTTCGCTATTCCACTGCGATTCGCACGTTTTTGCCCACTTGCGCCGCGCTAATTATTCCATGAATCGGCCTGTCAGTCGGGCACTTAGGATCATGAAAGTCCTGGCAGCAAGCAGGCATTGAGCAGCGGCAAATGCAAGTGCTCTGTGCGGTCGAATGGCGGTGCTTCAATGAGGCAGGTCGGGCGGTCCCAAGAACACTTCACAGTTGGCCAGGCCGAGTCAGGCTTTGGCCGCGGGGAAAGGTCAGAAAGACACTATCCTAAGGTTTGAGTCGACAGGCGACTGTTGTTAACTTGATCGAGGGTACATCGATGTACAGTCAATGAGGCAGCAGTTCTCAGGCTAGCTGGGCCAAGCTGTGATTGTAGCCCCCAATTAGAATCGAAAAGCGACCCTCCAGAGACTTGCTTCAAGGTCCAGTATTGAGCAGAAGCTTCGGGCCTAGCAGGTGACATGCTTCGCTAGGGCACGATGCAGTGCAAAGTTGGTTTAGATGCAATGCAATTGTTCAGCTTGTTGAAGGAACACAGACACCGGCACCAGCCCCTTCCCTATGATTTAGGATGTGGGAAACAGTTTGGTGTGAGAGAACAGGGAGCTTCGTATTGGTATGGCCCTCTGGGTTGCTGTGAGGCCTTCACAAAGGACTTGAGGACATGATACTGCAGTATAGGATCTGCTCTTCTGGCACAGAGAATCTGTTGCAGAATGGATGGTCCTGGTCCACAGCAATGGTCACTGCCAATGTTCCCTGGGTGTGGTTGGGGGACACATCTTCCTTCTGTCTTGGCCGGCTCCTTCTTCACCTCAGTCAGAGGGCTTTAAAGAGAGCAACAGTCCCAAAGGAAGTCCAGGTGAGAATTTTCAGAACATCTCTTCGCCTTAAAGGATCTTTGAGGAACTGAGGGATTTCTATTGTAGGGGTGCATGGCTCCTTATTTTAAAGGCACAAGTTCTCAGGTGATTGGTCTAGAGCTAGCCTGCTTTAGGGGACCAATCCCGGCTCCAAGCCGGAGTGGCCTTTGCCCTGTTGACCTTGCACCCAAAGTGTTTTGCTCCAGATGAAGTGGAGGAGACAGGAAAAGGAAAGAGAAACAGTGAGAAGCAAGATGGCGGAAGGCTTCGTCCAGTGTCCGGAGCACTCCTGCCTATCCTACTCCTGCCCCCTTCCCTCCTACTGACAACAAAGACCTTTAGATATGCATCACCCTGGTGTGAGGTTACTCCTCCTGAATGGGTGTGCACCTTTGATACCTGGGCCCAGGGCCGCTGCCTGATGTGAGGCTTTCTCTGGGGCAGGGTGTTACCGGCCCTCACAAAGAGAATCAAATAGAGGCTGGATCCTCTGGGTTTCTGTCCTGCCATGTGGCAGTATCGGCACGACTGACCCGATTACACACACCCTTCCACAGCAGGTCTGACTCACAGGATCTGGTACATGTGCACTATCAATTGGGATGTGGCAGTCATGATCATAAGGTTTCGCCATGCACTATGCCTAAACTCAGCCATAGCGTGTTCTTGAATATTACCCTGCCACCAATCTTGATCATCATAGTTTGGGTACAGGGGGCATATCTTAAATGTTGCCCCTTTGCTGCAGTGACTTTTCTGTCGCTCGGGCAGCTGAGGGAGCACCCTATGATCTTTGAGCCTGCTCTCTGCCATGATCTGAGCGGGTGCTCCGGATCAGGCTACAAATGCAGCATGGCACAAGTGCACTATGCTTTTGGCATGAAGTTGGGACACAGGGGGATCTGGCTATACCCCTTTGGAGAAGGAATCACCCGCATCATTTGATGTAATAATACTTTATGTACCGCACAGGGAAGAGAGAAGATAGAAGGACAGAGGAGTTGGAGGGAGGAAAGAGCAGATGAAGTAATGGCGAGGAATAGGGAAGCAGTGGAGGAGAGATGAGAGAGAAGATGGAATGAAGATCATGATCGGGCGTTGTGGAAGCGAAAAAGTGGAAGTGTGTGAGGAAAGAGAAAAGAATGCATAGTGATGGGGGGACCAAGGGCAGGGGAAAGAATGGAGGAAAGGACCAAGAGACAAGAAATGTGAAGAAGACAGAAGGAAGAAAAGGGATTAGAAGTTGGAAAGAGAAAGAATGGTGAGAGTGAAGGGGATGCAAGGAGAGGCTGGACAATACAAAAAACGGTTAAAGGAGAACAAGGATGAGAGTGAGACAAGACCCCGGAAGCTTACTTCCAGGGAGTATTGTAAAGTGGTGAGGACATCTCCGACTGGCCAAGTGAAAGGTCAGCCATTCCACATTGCCCAAAAATAACAGAAAGGAAAGACTGATTTCCCCTGTGTCCAACTGTGTTAAAAGTGTCTGATGCCTGACCCCATCAAGACAACCCAGGGCACCATGGGTGATGGTGCCAGGTAAACTCCCAAACCAATAAGGCATATACGTCATGTTGCCAAGCTCTGAACCAATGAGAAAGGTCTTATGAAAGGCAAATAGGCGGTGTGGTACACTTTAAAAAAAAAAGAGAATGAGAGAGATTATTTCCTACCAAGAGTGTGGACTAGATTCAGGAAAGAGAGAGGGAAGGACTCAGGTCCATGGTCCGGTAAAAAGCTAGACTGTGATAGGTTTCCTAACACCACCCTTCATCTCAGTTAATACCTTCCCCAATGTTCATATTGAATAACGAAGAACATCAACCTATATATAATCTTAGGGTGTCTGTTGATCCCCCGGCTGTGACGTACGATGTTAGACGTGGGATTGCAGATATTAAGCAGATACAGGGTAGTCCAAGGCTCAACACCTGGCATTTAGCAGTCTGGAATATTTTGTATACCCAGAGGTTTCTAAGCGCGGGCCTGGGGTTCGATCCTGTGTTGCTCCACGTCGTCTTCCTTCCGGAGTTGCCCGTGAGCTATCCTCCCGGCCCATTTATGTCCCTCTCCCCAAAAAGATGGGGTAGTTGTTGCTATGTTAACATTTATAGAAGCAGTTCATTCTGTTTATGCTTAGGAAGCAAACAGGAAGGAGAGTCCACAGGTCACATCCTAACAGAGAAGACTGCGGCTTTAACGGGTCAAGCAGATACCCTCAGCAGCAACGCAGTCACTTCAGGCAGCTGTCGGGACACCGTTCAAGGGCAGTTCCACGGCGACTCTTGCTAACATAGTGGAAGAGATGGAACACCGCTATATGGTGGTCGTCTCTGAATTGAAGGAGGGAGTAGCAACACCTCTCTGTGCACCAGACCCATCATCTGTAGTCCTGAAGAAGTGAAGGAGGGAGTAGCAACACCTCTCTGTGCACCAGACCCATCATCTGTAGTCCTGAAGAAGAAGCAAAGAACACAAAGACCCAGGTGTGGTAGCCGAGACTGCAAGGTAGGAGAAAGAGCATTGGGATCACTTTATAGCGTTTCACTGTTCACCAGGGAACTGCAGGCGGCTTACCAGATGTTGGACTCGGAAGATGAGACTAGGTATCAGGAAAGTATCTTTTAAAGGCTATCCCACAATACTGGATATCATCGGTATGCAGTCTTTATAACGAACATTGAATGTAGACATGCACATATACCGAAACATTTATGACAAACCGTAACGAAAATGTATGTGGGGGTGGGGTAAAAGGTTAAATCTTGTGGGGAAACGGTTGGTTTGAGTTTTTAGGGGTGGGAAACAGGGGGTTGGGGAGACACCCCAAAAAAAGGCTTGGGGACTTGTGCCAGATACCTAATGAGAATACTCAGTCATTGTAATGCCTGATATATAGCACCTTAAATGGATCAAAGGCGAGATGCTTGAGGAGCTATAGGCCACTGTCCCTTTGGAGCAGTTTCCAAGCTGACAATATTTTATTTTTGGTAGGCCCTGGATATACATGAGCCATGGGCAGAGGAACACCACGGCCATAGTTGTGAGAATGATGTGGAAACTGCTGCCATGCATGAGCAGGTCGGACAGTGAGATGTCTAATTGATTGGCACACACTCAGAACCACATAGGGCTGTGCAGGCACGATGTTAGTCTCTACTCCGGGGCGCAGGCACGCCCCGTGAGCCATTAGAAGCCACTAATGAATGCATGTTTTATCACCTGAGAACCAGAACACTGGTCACATGAGAATTAGATGCTGGCAAGATACTGCTGAAGTCTGTATAGCCTGGGTTTGCCGAGCTGAATTGTACAGATTTCACGTTTTGCTGTAAAGCCACGCCCTCCACGGCCGGCGCATGCTCTGTTAGGAATTTCATTGTTAATGTAACTGACTAAATGTATCATAATGACTCTTCTCCGGGAGTCTCAATGTGTAAAACCCTCTGAACATTTGAGGAATTTTGTGGTCGGGAAGCACATTTATGGGACAGGGAATACTCTGCCAGATTCCCTGTCCATTATTGCACAGCTCAATGGAAATGCATTCTGTTGCTGCCATTTCCGTCAGGCATGTTTATTGGAATCTTTGGTGAGATGTTTCTTGGTTTCTACAATGGCATCAACAAAGGCCATGGGTCCTACGCCTGCAACCTAATACCTAGGTGTAGCCCCCTGCAGGGACAAAGAAAGGGGAAAAAAGGTTATCCAGCACAAGAAACCATGCAGGAATCCTTTCAATCAAAAAAGAAAAACAATTAGAGTAAAGGACACGCACGGGTGAATCCTTTACTCTAAAAATATATTTTTTTTCACAACGTGTGAGCACAGCGCCGTTTAACTGGATTCTCAACCCTTGCATAGGAAAGTGGAGCGGCTGCTCCTCTCTGTCCGTTAACCACTGCGTTCCAGGATCAGATGGTGCGCTTTCCTGACATGGAGCGGACTACCTGAGCTCACCACCCCCTCTCCGGCACCTTCCATCACTGCTGCAGGCGCGGCTGCTTAATTAGTGTACCCACCCAGCCCCCTGCGGAAGCACCCAAAATCAGAACCGCCTCGCTGGCCATGTAAAAGAAAAAAGGGGGTTGGCCCCTGCCAGGCAGCCAACAAGAACTCCCTGGGCTGCTGCTGTTAGACGCAGAACTGTGGAGCCCCCCACTATTGCAATCAATGCCAAGCTGCACCTGGCATACATAGCCCAGCCATTACATTTAAAGGAATTCCCCTATGCTGCTGGTCATGGCTGAACTGTTCCCTGTAGGCCAGTCCACCCCTGCCTAGGGAGCAGAGGCCTACCGGCAAATCTCCAGACTTCCCTGTAGGCCAGTCCACCCCTGCCCAGGTTGTAGAGGCCTACCGGCAAATCTCCAGAGTTCCCTGTAGGCCAATCCACCCCTGCCCAGGTTGTAGAGGCCTACCGGCAAATCTCCAGAGTTACCTGTAGGCCAGTCCACCCCTGCCCAGATTGTAGAGGCCTACCGGCAAATCTCCAGAGTTCCCTTTAGTCCAGTCCACCCCTGGGGGGCAGAGGCCTACCGGCAAATCTCCAGACTTCCCTGTAGGCCAGTCCACCCCTGCCCAGGTTGTAGAGGCCTACCGGCAAATCTCCAGAGTTACCTGTAGGCCAGTCCACCCCTGTCCAGGTTGTAGAGGCCTACCGGCAAATCTCCAGAGTTCCCTTTAGGCCAGTCCACCCCTGCCCAGGATGGTATCAAGTAATATTATCCCCACATATAATGTCACCATATATATGGTCACCAGGAAAGGCCATAGGCAACATTATTTTTGGGAATAATGTTTGGGGTAAATGGGAGCGAGGGTTGCGGGGTGTACCAGTCTCCCTTTAAAAAAATGCAGGGGTTACGGGGGTGTCCCCCGCAGGTTCCATGGGTTGATATTGCAGCAAAAAAGGGCCCCATTCTTGTATGGTGATAATTTTGCGGGAATATTAACACTTAGAACCCCCAGAGTGCAGAGGCACACCCGGGAAATCTCCAGAGTGCCCTCTAGGCCAGTCCACCCCTGCTCAGGTTATAGCGCCTCCCTGGAAAATCGGCAGACTTCACTGTAGGCCAGTCTACCCCTGCCCAGGGTGTAGCGACCCACTGGGAAATCTCCAGAGTTCTCTGTTGGCCAGTCCACCCCTGCTCAGGGTGTACCAACCCACTGGGAAATCTCCAGAGTTCCCTTTAGGCCAGTCCAGCACTGTGTGCCACTGGTAGCCATGAGCAGATTGAGTCATAGATTAGCCTAGTACAGCCCTTGAAATTGGAATTGGACCCAGAGTGTCTCACTTGCCCTGTGCAAGGCCTCCTAGGAGGGTGGATTCTCGAGAGGGGTTGCTAGAGTGGGCTGTGGGAGGCAGGCCTCCTAGGAGGGTGCAGTTGGAGTGCAGCAGGGGATTCTAGAGAGGGGCTGCTAGAGTGGGCTGTGGGAGGCAAGGCCTCCTAGGAGGGTGGAGTCAGAGTGCAGCAGGGGATTCTCGAGAGGGGCTGCTAGAGTGGGCTGTGGGAGGCAAGGCCTCCTAGGAAGGTGCAGTCAGAGTGCAGCAGGGGATTCTCCAGAGGGGCTGCTAGAGTGGGCCGTGGGAGACAGGCCTCCTAGGAGGGTGCAGTCGGAGTGCAGCAGGGGATTCTCGAGAGGGGTTGCTAGAGTGGACCGTGGGAGACAGGCCTCCTAGGAGGGTGCAGTCGGAGTGCAGCAGGGGACTCTCGAGAGGGGTTGCTAGAGTGGGCCGTGGGAGACAGGCCTCCTAGGAGGGTGCAGTCGGAGTGCAGCAGGGGACTCTCGAGAGGGTCTGCTAGAGTGGGCCGTGGGAGGCAGGCCTCCTAGGAGGGTGCAGTCGGAGTGCAGCAGGGGACTCTCGAGAGGGGCTGCTAGAGTGGGCCGTGGGAGGCTGGACTCCTAACAGGGTGCAGTCGGAGTGCAGCAGGGGATTCTCGAGAGGGTCTCCTAGAGTGGGCCGTGGGAGGCAGGCCTCCTAGGAGGGTGCAGTCGGAGTGCAGCAGGGGATTCTCGAGAGGGTCTGCTAGAGTGGGCCGTGGGAGGCAGGCCTCCAAGGAGGGTGCAGTCGGAGTGCAGCAGGGAATTCTCGAGAGGGTCTGCTAGAGTGGGCCGTGGGAGGCAGGCCTCCTAGGAGGGTGCAGTCAGAGTGCAGCAGGGGATTCTCGAGAGGGTCTGCTAGAGTGGGCCGTGGGAGGCAGGCCTCCTAGGAGGGTGCAGTCGGAGTGCAGCAGGGAATTCTCGAGAGGGTCTGCTAGAGTGGGCCGTGGGAGGCAGGCCTCCTAGGAGGGTGCAGTCGGAGTGCAGCAGGGGATTCTCGAGAGGGGCTGCTAGAGTGGGCCGTGGGAGGGTGGCCTCCTAGGAGGGTGCAGTCGGAGTGCAGCAGGGGATTCTCGAGAGGGGCTGCTAGAGTGGGCCGTGGGAGGCTGGCCTCCTAGGAGGGTGCAGTCGGAGTGCAGCAGGGGATTCAAGAGAGGGGCTGCTAGAGTGGGCCGTGGGAGGCAGGCCTCCTAGGAGGGTGCAGTCGGAGTGCAGCAGGGGATTCTCGAGAGGGGTTGCTAGAGTGGGCCGTGGGAGGCAGGCCTCCTAGGAGGGTGCAGTCGGAGTGCAGCAGGGGATTCTCGAGAGGGGCTGCTAGAGTGGGCCGTGGGAGGCTGGCCTCCTAGGAGGGTGCAGTCGGAGTGCAGCAGGGGATTCAAGAGAGGGGCTGCTAGAGTGGTCTGTGGGAGACTGGCCTCCTAGGAGGGTGCAGTCGGAGTGCAGCAGGGGATTCTCGAGAGGGGCTGCTAGAGTGGGCTGTGGGAGGCTGGCCTCCTAGGAGGGTGCAGTCGGAGTGCAGCAGGGGATTCAAGAGAGGGGCTGCTAGAGTGGGCTGTGGGAGACTGGCCTCCTAGGAGGGTGCAGTCGGAGTGCAGCAGGGGATTCTAGAGAGGGGCTGCTAGAGTGGGCTGTGGGAGGCTGGCCTCCTAGGAGGGTGCAGTCAGAGTGCAGCAGGGGATTCAAGAGAGGGGCTGCTAGAGTGGGCTGTGGGAGGCAGGCCTCCTAGGAGGGTGCAGTCGGAGTGCAGCAGGGGATTCTAGAGAGGGGCTGCTAGAGTGGGCTGTGGGAGGCAGGCCTCCTAGGAGGGTGCAGTCGGAGTGCAGCAGGGGACTCTCGAGAGGGGTTGCTAGAGTGGGCTGTGGGAGACAGGCCTCCTAGGAGGGTGCAGTCGGAGTGCAGCAGGGGACTCTCTAGAGGGGCTGCTAGCGTGGGCTGTGGGAGGCAGGCCACAGTCTTTGGAGGTGACTGAGAGCTCCCACAGATGAGAGGCAGTCCCAGGTGTCCTCGCTCCCTCCCTTTGCGCGGCCTTGCCCTCACCACCATTATGGGTGACACCCGCGAGGGTGCAGGTTCCTTCCTACCACTCTGTATCTTAAGCAGAAGCTGCCACACTGTACAGCGTAGAAAACACGGCCACGAGCTGTGTGTATAGGGGAGCTCTGGTCTACCCATTCCCCCAAACACTGCTTATTATGGACCAGTGAATTGTAATGCATAGGTATCATATGTTATATTACTTGGAATTTATATAGCTCCTTATGTGTCATTGGTATGACCTCAAAGCGCTGGTAGCTTGAACGCACTCGGGAACCGCAGTTCGAGTCAGTAGAAAGAGAGAGTGTCGTATGGTGCGTGGGCGCACCGGATATGTGTGCAGCTGGTGTGGTTGTTGCATGATAGCTGCTTCTTAGTGGTAGGTGTGGTGCTGAGGAAATCAGTTGGATGTGTTCAGTTTGGAGGGTGGACACCCCGACTTTGTTCTGGCTGCGTTAGGCCTGAGGAGACACCTAAGCTTGCCGGTATGTGCTCAGCTAGCTGTATTTTATTAGAATGATGAGGTGTACGTGGGATCATGTTAGTATGAGAACAGCTAGGCCAAATATGTCATAGTATAGCTGTGTTCTAGTTGAATGATGGTGTATAGCAGAGAGTATTATGCTATAGAGTGCAGCTGATGCATAAAGAGGCAGCATTCCTTTGTATGTTGTTTTGGCTTAGTGGCCCGCTACATGTAGCGCCTTCATTTAGAAAGGTTCAGTTCCAGCAGCTAGTTCCTGTGATTACTGTGCTCACCTCTGATATCTGTGTACAGCCTGCTGAGCCAGCTTCAAATCCCGGCAGTGTCAACTCAGCCTTTCACCCTTTTGAGGTCGATAAAATGAGTACCACTCTGTGGGATAATAATGTCTTCTATTATTTCAGCGCCCTGAGACCTATGGTGCATAGTGCTTCATAAGAAATACATTATACTTATATAAGGTATTGAACATGTTCCTAATATTACACTGTATCAGCTAAAAAGCGAGGATATTTCAGTAGCAGCGTGCTCGCCTTGGCATCACAATGACACGGGTTCTATCCCCAGGTCCGCGGTTACAAAATTATAAATAACCTATAATTTCATTTCATAGTCAATCCACCATTTACATAATCAAATGTAACACTTCCCAAATGGCCAGTTTGTTTTTGGTGCAATACATATATTATTCCTGTACTCATTAGTTTAACCAGAAAATAAAATTGAGTTACTTTAAACAACCTCACCTTTGTTGGAAAAAATGGCATACAAACCATATGTTGACCTACTTCATGTAAAACCAAATGGCTAGTCATTATTTTTAAAAACCGTAAAACATCACAGAAGCTATTGTCTTCGCTGAAAGATGCAACGTGATAATTTGTTCGTGTTTTAGATGCTTAAATGGGAAAACATTCACTTACGTATAGTGGATTCAGATATAAAAATCATAATATGGACATGTTTAGACTTTCTGTAGGGTCTGTATAATAAGATTGCAGCAAAAATATCCTAAAGTTAAAATAACTTCTAATAGGGGCGAAGTCCACGTTAAAAAATATATCATTAGCAGCAATGACAAACAAAGACAATACAAGCAGTTTAAAGGATGTACTAAATGAACCGTGTTGCCACCAGCATCGTACTTAAAAAAAGCATTACAAAATAAAAAAAAATAAAAAAATGGGGGAAAAAACGTTTCAGTGTGAGGTGGTATTATCTCATCAATAGAAAAGAACAATAGGAAGTATTCTTCATATAAACCCATCTTGTAATCCCGGCCATATTCTTACAATGGAAAGTTATTTGCCATTCAATTTGTTTGAAGGTCAGTTTCCCGAATTCTTAACACTCTTACAATGACAGATCGCTAATGCCTTCCTTTAAAAGACACAACTCAAAAGTGTGAAGAAGGAGAAGCGCATTGCAATCTCATTCCATTTCCATAAATGGCCGACGGGAAGCCGCCGTTGCCTTTTGATTACACAGTAGTTACAGCTGAAAATGAAATATCACGAGATCTCCAAGCGGGATGACTCTGGGTGGATTGAGAGTTAAATATATCTATCTATCACCCGCTCAAATACTCCAGGTGAAAACACTTGCATTTACAATATTGAGTGCTAATAGGCCTGTTTCCATGCCACTGGCTAGGCAAGTAGGTATGCAGACGAGAAAGAGTGGCGGGCAAACAGATGTGCACCCAGAGGCAGGCATCTGGCTGGAAAGAACAGCCAGGCATGAGCGCAGGGTGATACAGGGACAGACCAACGTGCAATCAGATACATGGACAGGGGGATAGATAGATTGCACTGCTGCAAAAACTCGTCAGACCCCAAATATTCACTTGTTAAGGTACACAAATAACCGATATATATGGCCATGCTCAGCCGGTGTGCAGGGCCAAAAGAAATTGATCTCAAACAGCACACCAAATGCACAAATCTGCACAGAGCATGCCCAACATGGCACGTTGGGCTAGAAGGACAGACAGAATGAACTTTAGAAAGGACATACAAAAATTGTCTCAATGAAGATGTACACGCAAAATCTTCAATGGCACAAGACCCAAAACGCAGAGTGAATAATGCAGCAATCACCCTTGCTTAGGGGGGCGCACTGTATGGCCAGTACCGGCCTGAGCATAAGCAGGCATGAGCAAAGTCGGGGGATGTTGCTATTTGCACCCTGGGGTCTGTCATTGCACAAGCTCAAGGGCCAGTGAAAAAACAAAAAGCAATATGGCCACCACCAAAGGAAATAGAAAAGAGACTAATTCCTTTTTCTATTTCTATGGCGGCAGCATGGGAAGGAGCGGTGGTGCTAGAAGCGCAAGAAGGTATGTGGGGTGGGTGTAGGGTTGGAGAAGGGTTGGTGAGGACTTGAGGGTGGAGGATGTAGTGGGGGCAGGTGGAACGGGGGTTGGGAGGCTGGCATTGGGGCCGGTGAAAACAATGTCAGGCAGCCGGCGAAGGGCCTCAGGAGGTTGGAGAAACATGGGCGGTACACTGTGTGTGTACTCATCCACATTGCCAGCCACCTGATTGGTTGAGCACCCTTCCCCAGATGTGAATATACAGTCAAAACATGACATATTAATAATAAAAAATTGTTTCGAGAAACACAGATAAAGTACAGGGTGACCATGATAAGTTAAATGAACCCTGTTTCCAGGGAATGCTTAAGGGTCATTGCTGCACATGTTGAAGTCAAAGATGTGAGATATTCTGTGATCACGCACAGAGGCATACATGCGCTCCTGCATATTCCATCAGGCTTTGTCAATTTTGTGATGTACCACTCCTCCCTAGACCTACAATTTATGGGCATGATGGAAACTGCACACACACTCTAGGTCAGCCGTCATTTTCCACTAAAGGTCTGTGCACTGGGGTCACTAAGGTAATTCCCACCAATGTGTAGTGCAAGCATATTAACACCATTCTGTTTGGAATACGAGGTAAAACTACATCCATGTGTATTATCTTATGTTGACCTAAGCACACACACAATGAATCGCACAATCGCGCTCTCCGAATTCCGTTTTGGGCGGTTTTGCTCACTTTACAGGGTCTTCATTTTCACCCGCAGTAAAGATTCACTAAGTCACCACTCCGAAAGCTCTTTAACATGTCCTTGCACAGAAATATGAGGAATGCTGTCTTTAGCTTAGGACCTCAAAGAACTAACAGAAGTTTAGCTAATCTGTAAATTAGGTGCATTTCTGTCTTGTTGACTCCTGTCTCTCCGCAGCTAATTGTGGAAATGTGCGTCCAGATCATTAAAAGGAGCACAATTCCTGCCATGAGTATTTCTGAAAACCTGAGCTACCAAGTCCAAATGCAGACTGACCTTTTAGCCGAGAAAGAACATAGATAATGAAGCACAAGGAATGTTACCTTGTCTTAGGAACAAGATATACTCCTACACCCCGCTCTCTGTGAAGAACCCAGACAGTAAATTGTCCGAGGCATGACATAGACCGCTGCACCATGTGTTGCCATAGCAAAATGCTGACATTCGTAGGTCATGATCCATTATCACATGATGAACAGGAACAAATTCTAAACTATTCTGTACTAGTATGAAGTATGTTTGCTCCGCCATGATTTAGCTCACCTTCTCTATGCCTGTACACATGCATTGATGAATCTGGGTCCCCTTAAGCGATAAATAAACTATTGTTATTTATTTGTTTCTCATGATTGGTGTGTCTTCATTTCTTCATAGTAATCCGGATTTGGGACTAACAACGGGACCTGAAATAAACCATTATATCTGCCCATTTTGCTCCACAACTTCCGCTTGAAATTGCAGCAACAATTTTCACCCAATCTGACTCCTATATTCAACAGAATAAAATGGAGCTCCATTAGATCCAGGAGTCCCAACAATTCAACTCATATGCAGACACACTTCAAACCCACATGGGAGTAACGCAACCTCAAAACGGAACTTGGTACATACTGCTCCCCAGCACAAATCCATTCACATGTATCCTGTCTGCACATTAAAAGCTCTCATTAGCAGATTAGAAATGATTCCAAACACAACCATGCTAGCAACTTTAAAAAACAATACACATGTGCCCCCCCACACACACAGCAGATCAGCAACTGAACGCCTATTCAGACCAACATCCCTGCATAAACACACCTAGATGATATCCACAGCCACACTCAAACTCTTACCACCATCGTCCGGCATACTTTCACCCTCTCCCAACCATTGTACCATGATCTTCATCTGCACAGTCATTCAGGACTTCAAATCTCCCAGAGCAGCTACTAAACATAAGGCCCTTTCAACAACACTTGACCAAGGACTGATTCCAATGGATGCACATACCGATGCACAGGCTTCAACACACAGTGTCACGCTACTGTTAAAAGATTCCAGCCAAATGCTGGCCACCCAAACTCTGTACAATGCTCCACTGCTCTCGAGCTAAGTCCATGCTTTAAACAATAGAATAAAAATGAAAAGAACAGTTTTGTTTCATACCAAACTTCCGCCAATGCATACAGTAAGATTCTTTGGAGTTTCCTCCTGTGATACTATTAGTCTTCTAACATGTTTGTGTGAAAGGCCTACCTGTCATTACAAAAGGAAAATCAGCATTTTAATTCACAGTGGCAGAAGAAATGCGAAGGCCCCTTTCACATGGAAAACAGGAGTTTCAAACATTGACACCAACACGGTTTTGCATGTGTGTTTTCAGTTTAAAGCAAGACATGAGAAAAATGTTCATCTGCTAACATAAAGACATAAAGATGTCAGGGAAAAGACTAAGGGCCCAATTCATAGAATCCAGGGCAGAAGTAGCGCAAGTGGCACGCACTGAGAAGGAGCGTGTGCCAGCCGTGGCGCATACCAGCAATTGTGCGGCATGCATATTCATGGATTTCCTGAGGAATCAGTAGCTGTGTCGCAATTAACAGCAAGAAGCGCCAGTAACACCCCCAACATGGCCCTGTGCTCAGGAAAAAGCCAGTGAAATGCCCAAAACGGCGCAAGGCCCTGTGCCATCTATGGCCCAGCACACACTCCCCCCCTCGTAATCGCATGAAAAATCAGTGCGTAGCCTGCTCGACCAGCCAAATCAAGTGGAAAGGCCCACGCGTGCCCCAGCGAAATTGCATACCCCGCTCGCTCCAGCCAAATCGCATGGAAAGGCGTGTGCGTACTACTGCCGCACCCCAGCAAAATCACATACCCGCTCGCACAAGCAAAATCGTGTGGAAATGCCCACGCGTACCCCAGCAAAATCGCGTACCCCACTCGCACCAGCCAAATCATGTGGAAAGCCCCGTGCGTACACCAGCAAAATCGCTTACCCCGCTCGCGCCAGCCAAATCACGTGGAAAGGCCTGAGCGTACCACAGCGAAATGGCATGACCTGCTCGCGCCAGCCAAATCGCCTGGAAAGGGCCACGCATACCCCTGCCGCACCCCAGAGAGTGGAAAGGCCAACACATACCCCAGCGAAATCGCATACCCCGCTTGCGCAAGCCAAATCACAGAAATATGAGGAATGCTGTCTTTAGCTTAGGACCTCAAAGAACTAACACAAGTTTAGCTAATCTGTAAATTAGGTGCATTTCTGTCTTGTTGACTCCTGTCTCTCCGCAGCTAATTGTGGAAATGTGCGTCCAGATCATTAAAAGGAGCACAATTCCTGCCATGAGTATTTCTGAAAACCTGAGCTACCAAGTCCAAATGCAGACTGACCTTTTAGCCGAGAAAGAACATAGATAATGAAGCACAAGGAATGTTACCTTGTCTTAGGAACAAGATATACTCCTACACCCCGCTCTCTGCGAAGAACCCAGACAGTAAATTGTCCGAGGCATGACATAGACCGCTGCACCATGTGTTGCCATAGCAAAATGCTGACATTCGTAGGTCATGATCCATTATCACATGATGAACAGGAACAAATTCTAAACTATTCTGTACTAGTATGAAGTATGTTTGCTCCGCCATGATTTAGCTCACCTTCTCTATGCCTGTACACATGCATTGATGAATCTGGGTCCGCTTAAGCGATAAATAAACTATTGTTATTTATTTGTTTCTCATGATTGGTGTGTCTTCATTTCTTCATAGTAATCCGGATTTGGGACTAACAACGGGACCTGAAATAAGCCATTATATCTGCCCATTTTGCTCCACAACTTCCGCTTGAAATTGCAGCAACAATTTTCACCCAATCTGACTCCTATATTCAACAGAATAAAATGGAGCTCCATTAGATCCAGGAGTCCCAACAATTCAACTCATATGCAGACACACTTCAAACCCACATGGGAGTAACGCAACCTCAAAACGGAACTTGGTACATACTGCTCCCCAGCACATATCCATTCACATGTATCCTGTCTGCAAATTAAAAGCTCTCATTAGCAGATTAGAAATTATTCCAAACACAACCATGCTAGCAACTTTAAAAAACAATACACATTTGCCCCCCCACACACACAGCAGATCAACAACTGAACGCCTATTCAGACCAACATCCCTGCATAAACACACCTAGATGATATCCACAGCCACACTCAAACTCTTACCACCATCGTCCGGCGGCATACTTTCACCCTCTCCCAACCATTGTACCATGATCTTCAACTGCACAGTCATTCAGGACTTCAAATCTCCCAGAGCAGCTACTAAACATAAGGCTCTTTCAACAACACTTGACCAAGGACTGATTCCAATGGATGCACATACCGATGCACAGGCTTCAACACACAGTGTCACGCTACTGTTAAAAGATTCCAGCCAAATGCTGGCCACCCAAACTCTGTACAATGCTCCACTGCTCTCGAGCTAAGTCCATGCTTTAAACAATAGAATAAAAATGAAAAGAACAGTTTTGTTTCATACCAAACTTCCGCCAATGCATACAGTAAGATTCTTTGGAGTTTCCTCCTGTGATACTATTAGTCTTCTAACATGTTTGTGTGAAAGGCCTACCTGTCATTACAAAAGGAAAATCAGCATTTTAATTCACAGTGGCAGAAGAAATGCGAAGGCCCCTTTCACATGGAAAACAGGAGTTTCAAACATTGACACCAACACGGTTTTGCATGTGTGTTTTCAGTTTAAAGCAAGACATGAGAAAAATGTTCATCTGCTAACATAAAGACATAAAGATGTCAGGGAAAAGACTAAGGGCCCAATTCATAGAATCCAGGGCAGAAGTAGCGCAAGTGGCACGCACTGAGAAGGAGCGTGTGCCAGCCGTGGCGCATACCAGCAATTGTGCGGCATGCATATTCATGGATTTCCTGAGGAATCAGTAGCTGTGTCGCAATTAACAGCAAGAAGCGCCAGTAACACCCCCAACATGGCCCTGTGCTCAGGAAAAAGCCAGTGAAATGCCCAAAACGGCGCAAGGCCCTGTGCCATCTATGGCCCAGCACACACTCCCCCCCTCGTAATCGCATGAAAAATCAGTGCGTAGCCTGCTCGACCAGCCAAATCAAGTGGAAAGGCCCACGCGTGCCCCAGCGAAATTGCATACCCCGCTCGCTCCAGCCAAATCGCATGGAAAGGCGTGTGCGTACTACTGCCGCACCCCAGCAAAATCACATACCCGCTCGCACAAGCAAAATCGTGTGGAAATGCCCACGCGTACCCCAGCAAAATCGCGTACCCCACTCGCACCAGCCAAATCATGTGGAAAGCCCCGTGCGTACACCAGCAAAATCGCTTACCCCGCTCGCGCCAGCCAAATCACGTGGAAAGGCCTGAGCGTACCACAGCGAAATGGCATGACCTGCTCGCGCCAGCCAAATCGCCTGGAAAGGGCCACGCATACCCCTGCCGCACCCCAGAGAGTGGAAAGGCCAACACATACCCCAGCGAAATCGCATACCCCGCTTGCGCAAGCCAAATCACATGGAAATACCTGTGCATACCACTACCATACCCCAGCAAAATCACATGCCCCACTCGCACCAGCCAAATCGTTTGGAAAGGTCTGCGCGTACCCCAGCGAAATCGCATACCCCGCTCGCATAAGCCAAACCGCCTGGAAAGGGCCACACGTACCCCTGCCGCACCCCAGTGAAATTGCGTACCCCGCTTGCACTAGCCAAATCACGTCGAAAGGCCAGCGCATACCCCAGTGAAATCGCATACCCCGCTCATGCCAGCCAAATCATGTGGAAAGGCCCGCCTGTGCTGCCATCAGAGGCAAACACACCCCGCAGACAGCCCACACCACATGGGCCACCCCCAATACCCGTGATCATACCCCGCAGGCAACCCACACCACAAGGGCCACCCCAACACCCATGACCATACCCCACAAGCAGCCTACACCACATGGGCCACCCCCATCACCTGTCACCATACCCGCAGGCAGCCCACACAGCAAGGGATCCCCCCAACACCTGTGACCATACCCCACAGGCAGCCCACACCTCATGGGACCCCCTTCACCTGTCACCATATCCCACACAAAGCCCACACCACAAGGGCCCCCCCCCAACACCCGTGACCATACCCCGCAGGCAGTCCACACCACATTGGACACCCCCACCACCTGTGACCATACCCCGCAGGCATCCCACACCACAACGGCCCCCATCACCTGTCACCATACCCGCAGGCAGCCCAGACCAAAATGCCCCCCCAACACCCGTGACCATACCCTGTAGGCAGCCCACATGGGACCATACCCCACAGACAGGCCACACCACAAGGCCCCCCCAACACCCGTCACCATACCCCGCAGGCAACCCACACCACAAGGGCCCCCCCAACACCAGTGTCCATACCCCGCAGGCAGCCCACACCACATGGGCCACCCCCAACACCCGTGGCCATACCCCACAGGCATCCCACATGGTACCATACCTTGCAGGCAGGCCCCGACTCATGTCCCCCCACCAGTGATGGCAATCTGCAGGCAGGCCCTGACTCATGTCCCCCCACAAGTGACGCCAAACTGCAGGCAGACCCATACTCAAGGCCCACCACCCCCACCAGTGACAGCAACGTACAGGCAGGCCCCGACTCATGTTCCCCCACCAGTGACGGCAACCTGCAGGCAGGCCCCGATTCATGTCCCCCCCACACATTTGTCCACCATGCAATCATGTAGCATATGCTCACTAAAATCCCACAACACGCTGCACCCCCACGGTGCACCTCAACATCCATTGGTCCTGCTCCCCATTACATGCCCCATGGCATTGGAATCACAAATTCACACATGCATGCATGTTTGCACACACATGAACAACATTGCTCAACAGCAGGGAGGTGTAATATAGTCATGGAAGATTGAAACATGCACCAAACCATTGAGAGCAGACACCACTTGGATACAAACGTATAGAAATGTATTAATGAACATGTATTAAAATGACACACATTAAAATAAAAACAGTCAAATGATCAATGTCAATTAAAATAAAATTACATTCCAGATTTAAAAAATGTGAGTTAAAAAATGAAAAAGTCAAAAATCTGGTCCATATCCATTGTTACATCTGAAATTATGAACCCAATTCATAATAAAACCATTGCTCCATGGTGAAAAAAAGGTTTATCAACAATAAAAATGTCAAACTACATACAAAGATCCCAAGTCCAGGATCCCAAAAAATGCCTGACCATCCTAAAAGTACTATAAAAAAAATAGCTATATACAAGATGCGGAGCAAAGTCAATGAACTCCATATAAAAAAAAATTAAAAATGAAACCTACTAATAAAGAACTACGACTCACCATTTCCCCCAAGAGTTTCGGCCAAGGCATCATCGAACTCTGCGTCAATTTCCCTGAGGCGTGCCTGTGCTCTCCCCTCAAGGGCCTGCAGGAACTTCATCGTGCTCCTCTCAAACTCCCTGTGAGACTCCTCGAGGGACTCGGCCTGACTCTGCCCAACGCAGGGTGTTCTCCGCCCTGGCGATGGTGAGTCGTGCCCCCTGTGCCCGCTGCCGCTCTGCTCCGATCTGCTGGCCTATTTGCTGCAACACGGAAGACATCCTTGTGCTAAGGTCCACATTTCCCTCCTGCCCGATGGCCGATACCTGCCCCTCTGATGTTGAGAGCCCTGAGTCCTGTCACCTCCTACGTCGAGCCTGCTGCCGCCGAAAAGCCTGGTGCCTGCGCCTCCGGGACAGCCACCGGGATGATGACAACCCCCAGGGCTGTTGTGCACATGCCCTGCTGCTTGGCGCCTGCATTTCCTCCATTGCCATTGGTCCTGTTGCTGAAGTGACCACCTCTTCTGATCCTCCTTCGACTCCCAACTATGGCAGGGATGTGGTCTCCACCAGACTGGCCGCCGGGGTTGGGACAGGTCCACAGGGGGCCCTGGTGGTATCTGGGCCAGAAGACGGCAGGGAGGATGACTGGTGCACAGAGGAGGAGGGGGGGGGTCACAGCAGTGGCCAGCACACCTAGCACATTCATGACCATGAACTGAGCTAGCCAGTTTATGAGGCGACAGACGTCATTGTGATGATGTGCAAGCCCCCGATTGGAAGCCTGCACATCATCACGAATGCTGCCTGTATGCCTCGCAATACCGGCTAGCACCGGTTCCACCCGTCGCAAATTGCTTCCTCCACAGGTAATGGAATATCCGTTAGCGTGGATGCATCTGCCACCTGCGGATGGGTCCCATATGAGGCATGCCCACAGGTGCATACTAGTGCAGTCACAGTTCCAGGGACAGGATCAGTCACAGGCCCCTCCACGGTGACCTGCACTGGCTCCGGCCCCTGACCCGGACTGCACCAGTCACACCTACCTCATCACCCCCGCTGGGCCCCATGTGCTGGGCTGACGTGGCCTCCTCCTCCTCCTCCACCACCACCAACCTGGATGACTCCCCACTGTCTTCCGCATCGGATTGCCCCTGTGTGGCCTCACCTGTCCCTCCCTCTGCCGAGGAGCCCACGACCAACTTCACCCTCTTGGGCCTCCCCTCAGCAGCTGCAGCCAGTGACCCAGACACAGCACCAGTCTCCTCGCTCCCAGAAGATGACAGTGCCTGGGAGGATGACTGGGCCTTGCATTCACGCCTGGTGGAGGCATCCCTGCTACCTGGTTCCACAGCACCATCTTCTCCCTCTTCCTCCATCGTCGCTGTGGATAGGGAAACATAGAACACATACATCAGGGTACTGAACATATGTGTGTATGCAAAAGTACAGAATTGCCACGTTCAAAGGTCATAACTATCATCACCATCCACTACACACAGGGAAGTGCCATTCACACACATGCACAATCATGTCCATCATTCACACCAGACATTCACATCCTTGGACAAGGCACTGCCAGCATATCCAAATTGTGCACACACCTCACACGCATCATGGCACATACAATTCTCACTCACACACATCACCTGACAGTCATGAAGCAGGCCATGGATCCATCACGTCAGAGAGCACTTGAGGTGAAATTGGCAGCATGAGGAAATCACACATGCAAAAGTGAAGAGTCACAGAAATCACACACTCACTTCCCATACACATACACATGCACATGTACACCATGAATGTCCATGATGTTGCCAAATGCACACATGTGTCACACCTCTGGCGTGACACAATCCACACACAGGGATGCAAACATGTGCACATTGTGACATACATGCACGCATCACGCATTTCCACACAGACACCATTGATGTTGCACATGCATCAATGAACTCACATGCAGCTGTACCTGGGACATGCACACAGACATCTGTACAGTAGGCATGCCAAACATAAGAGCAGGGTACACACACCAACCACACGTCTACATGCACATGCACTATGGTGGACAAGAGCACATGGACAATTACCAGTCGACTCCAGACGGAGCTCCAACTCCAAGCCCTGGGTGTGCAGTGCTATGTCGATGCACTCCAGGACCCTCTTTTCATAGGTGGACAACCGGCCCCGATGCCCCACTCGGACAGCCCCAGGCATGAGGAGGCACTGGGCCTTGTTGAGGGTCCTGGACCTGTAGTCCTCCCATCTCTTATGGACATATCCGTAGTCGTAGGGTGCCACCCCGTCTGCGTTGATGGCACCCACAATGCTAACCCAGATCTTCCTCCGTCCTTCTTTGTCGACTCGTGCTTGTCCATGGAAGAGGGCATCATAATACCCCAGGACTTGCTCCACCAGGATGTCAACTTCTTTGGCACTGAAGCTGACAGCCCTCTGCCTCTCTGCCGGGGGTTGCCACTTGCCTCAGATGGTGCCTGGCCCGACATGGCAACTCCTGAGGCAGGTGTGGGTGGGCAAGGTGGTCCTGGGGCTGGGCTGTGGAGCAGTGGTATGGCAGTCGGGAGTCTTCAGGATCTGAAGAGGTGGTCACAAGAACAGGATCACTGGCAATGGCTTCAGAGCAGGCACCAAAATGCAGGACACGAGGGCAGCAGGCACACAGAGTGGGCTGGCAGTAGCATATGTCTCTAGGAGGCAACTTGGGGCAGTTGGAGGCAGGTAAATGGCCCTGTAAGCAGGAGCATAGGTCTTCCATGTTCTTTTGCGTGGCCAGCCGGAAACAGAGTGACTCTGCATGTGCGGAAACAGCATATTAGCGTGTAATCAGAGGAAAGGCCCTAAGCGCATAAGTGACATAACATGCCCTGGACGTTGGGCGTTGCCGTTCAGTATCGGGTTAAAGGTCTGTGTAGGACAACAGTGCACTCTACGTGCTTTTCGTGGGGATGGACGCATGAACTTCTTTGTGGGTTTGCACGCAAATACTTCACTACTGTGTTAGTGCGTACTTCTTGTTTTGGCGCGGGAGTTGCCTATGCGCACACGCGCCTGTGTTTTCATTCTTTCTACGAGGCAGACAGTGAGTCACGCACACATTTTTCATTCTGTGGTTTCAGCTCATAGTAGCCTACGTTTTCGTCTCATACACATTTTTTGTGTTGCTGGGTGCCACAACATACTGCGGGACGTTTTTCCATCACACATGGGCTACCAAGGGGTTGTGTGCACATTGTTTTTTGTTTTTGGCGTGCCTGAGCATTGTGTGACCCGTCCATTTTCCACCGGGGTCGCACTGAGCCTTGCTGGGGCAGTCATGTACATTTAACATCACGTACCCTGCCCACTCACTCAATTGCCAAGGTCAATTATCTGCTGCACCCCTCATTGCACCATTCCATCTGTGCCATGACTGGGAGGGGAACAAGTGGGAAGGGAGGCAAAGGTGGCCGAGGGGGCGAGGTGCTGGAGGTGGCAGAGGTGGACGAGGGATCTGGGGTTCCCAGGTCCAGGCAGGGAGGGACATGCCCCCTCTCAACAGGGTATGGTAGCTGCAGGGGCAGCTGCAACACCGACCACCCAGGCTCAGGGTCCTCATGTTATGTCTGTTGTAGTCGCGGCCCCGGCCAAGGGAGACCAAGGGGCACATGTCCATGTTGCCAACAGGCGTGTGCTGCAAGTACCTGCCACCAGCGCCAGCAAACCTGGGCCAGCAGTTCCATCTGCTGGCATGACCAGCCAGGGTCCGGTAGCTGCAGGGGCAGCTGCAGTGCCGGCCACCCAGGCTCAGGGTCCTCCTGCCATGCTTGTTGTAGTCCCGGCCCCAGCCCAGGGAGACCAAGGGGAACATGTCCATGTCACCAAGGCCAAGAGGCGTGTGGTACAGGGACCTGCCACCAGCAGACAGGAACACATGCCTACAGGGCCACCTCCACTCACACGATCAGTGGGTGATGCCTCAGCCCCAGCCACCATTGTTCCAGCCCCTACTGACCCAAGTGGTCCCAGCCACATAAGGACTACACAACCCTGCAGGAAGGGTAAGCGGGCAGTAGGCAAACAGGCGCAGTCCTGGGGCACGGCACAGGGGACTCGCACGGTGAGGAAGAGCAGCTTCAGTGATGCAGAGATCCAGATCCTCTTGGACTACGTGCGGCAACACAAGGCTGACATGCTTGCGCGAGCAGGTAGCACACATTCCCAGCGTATGGCCCACTGGCAGTTTGTCGCCGATCGCATCAGCGCCCTGGGCATTGAGAGGTGCACAGCTTCTGAGGTAATGAAGTGCTGGAATGACCTCCGACGCCGAGCCAAAGTTAAGTTGGGTGCCAACTACTCCTCCTCTCTGGTGACTGGAGGTGGACCAGAAGTGGAGGAAGAAGTACTCACTCCACATGAGGACATCGCTAGTCAGATGATTGATGCAGAGCTGATCCAGGGCATGGGGGATCTATCAAATTATGAGGCAAATTATGTGGCAATGTCTGGCGAGTGGTGATGGGTGTGTGTCAAGGACATGTGTATGTTGCGTCATGGCTGTGTGTTGATTGTTTGGCAATTCTGCATGCATTCACTTGACTACTATGGTGTACCATGTCATGGTGGTCTGACACATACTTGTTGTCCTGCATCCTACACATGTACGATGTGCTGCACTCCCTGACAATGGACATCTGCACACCTGCTCATTCCTCCAGTTACACCGTCTGTCCGGGACCTCTTGGCCCTCTTCCTGAGCAAACCCATAATGTCTGATGGGCTGTTACCAAATGCCACTCAACATTGTCCCTCTCTCTGCTCATCTCTGACATCTCTAAATGTTCACCCTGCCAGCGTAAACTCCGCTGGGTTGGCCTCCCTTTCCCCACGGCAGCCCGCAGTCTCCAGGGGACTGGTCATACATGTGGTGTGATAATGCTAGCAAATTATATGTGCTCCTACTCACTGTGCTCATCCTGAGCTGGACTGTGTGGGTTATTATTTTGTCTTGGGGGCAGTTGTTGTATCTCCATAGGACTGCAATATTAGCATTGGTTCACAGAGGGTACGGCTGTTGATTTCCTTCAAGGTAGAATGTCCACGGCACATTTGGGAGCTGTGGACACAGTTACTGCAAATCCATCTTCCGCATTGTCTTACCTATCATGGACTGTGATCATGCCTTCACTGTACACTCAGGGTCAATCACTTCTCACATTACAATCAAAGTGTGGTGAGGGTCTCTTCTTGGCAGTGGCCTCACTCTGGTATGGGCTCCATGTCTGGATTGGACTGGAGGTGATCCTTATCCAGTTCAGGTGCCACATATGGTGATTGGACATGTATTGGACAGGCTGCTCTCCACTGCCGGACTCGAGATCTTCTGGCATTGCTACAGCCCACCGGAGCAGGAGCCTCCCCCGACCTCTGCAGGAGCAGCAGGCTGCATCCGAAGGGCAGCCTTTCCACCTAAGTATGCTGATACTGCTACCCCTTCGAGCATTTGTTTTATTTGAATGAGATGCTCTTAGCGCACTAGGCACAGTATCTGACTCCATTTTTCTGGATATCGAAGCGCTTTAGCCTGATAGCGCTTATTTGCCTCAACTCGCCCTTGCAACTCTGATGTCCACAATAGCGCCATTGATTAACACGAGGCTCTAGCCAATCCACGATGGCCGCCTGTGTAGCTTTAACTTCTTGGTGCCTCCCTGCACCTTCCATCTGAGGCCATCACCTCCCTGATTGGCTGTATCACGAAGGATACTAGCCAACCCAACGCCGGGAGGCGTAAGCCGGCCCTTCCTGGAAAGGCCCTGAGGGCAAGGCCAGCAGCAACTGTCCTGTGACTGTCCAGTGCTGACAGGGCCAAGGGCCAGAACCCATGCTCGTCTGCATACAACTTCTCCGATCACCCCTGCTACCCACCAGACAAGCGGTAAAATACTCAGATCGACTCCATTCCACTGGGAATTACCCTACGTGCAACGCACTCTGACCGCACTCTGCACTTATTCTATCTAACCCGGCATTTCTGCGCCATTCCCGAACCCTACAACGACCTACTTGTATTCCCACCACCCGCTGGGGCTGCCCGTCATCACCGCGGGAGTCACTCTGCACATGCACCACTACGTTCTCGCTTCCACAATGACTTGCGATGCCACCGAACTGCTAAACGGCATTGTCTACATACTAAGAATCAGCTCTAAACCAACTTACCTGCCAGGTATACCCTCATGCTGCTCAGCACCTCTGTCTGCACGTTGCATCTAATTTTGTTGCGACACACGTATATAGACGAACAATAGCAACTGTTTGAAAATGCTAATTAAGCACTCACTGTGAATATTCGAATTTAGGTGGCCTAATGCTCTCATGCATCTGTTTGAAAAATGCCAATTAAGCCCTCACTGTGAATATTCGAATTTAGGTGCCCCCCCTACTGCAACTGCAACGGCTAGCGCCTATGCTCGCTCTTTGAACACTGTGCAAACTTGTTGTGCCTTATGGTCGTTCAATGACCACCCTGCATTTTTGTTGTGCCTTATGGTCGCTTATTGACCACCCAGCATTTTTGTTGTGCCTTATGGTCGCTTATTGACCACCCTGCAATCTAGTTGTGCCTTATGGTCACTTATTAACCACCCTGCAATCTAGTTGTGCCTTATGGTCGCTTATTAACCACCCTGCAATCTAGTTGTGCCTTATGGTCGCTTATTGACCACTCTGCATTTTGTTGTGCCTATGGTTGCTTATTGACCACCCTGCAATTTAGTTGTGCCTTATGGTCGCTTATTGACCACTCTGCATTTTGTTGTGCCTTATGGTTGCTTATTAACCACCCTGCAATATAGTTGTGCCTTATGGTCGCTTATTGACTACTCTGCATTTTGTTGTGCCTTATGGTCGCTTATTGACCACCCTGCAATCTAGTTCTGCCTTATGGTTGCTTATTGACCACCTGCTATCCTCCTGTGCCCCACCTAGCACACAATCATGCCCATAGCCATCTGCAAGCTCGCCGCCACCACCACCACACTGCTCACTCTCCTTGTCACACTCATTGCTCACCAACCCTACACATCATCCCGCTCCCAACTCGCACTCATGACACACAGCCCACCCCCCAATCCAACACAACCCACTGCCCCGGATACCTCACAAACTCACTCACATCGCAGTAACACACCCCCTGCACCTTGCACTGCCAGAATGTATAGACTGGATAGACTCAGAGCTCGCACACAGACCACAATATTCAGCACACAACCCCCACCCATTGAACTTAGAAACTACAGATTAAGCTCCCGCATCCTCTCCAAACACATCCCCCACATTGAATACTCTCTCACCCACAAACAACCACACACTAACCAAACCACACTCCTCAATATAACCATACATAACACAACAGTCACATCTACCACCCTCACCTCCATAATCACACCTCACATTAAATGTGCCCTCCTCAATGTTCGATCCCTCACAGCTCACGCATCTGATATTCATGACCTCATAACTAATAACAACATTGACCTACTAGCCATCACAGAAACATGGTTACACGAAGCATCAGGCCCAGCCGTCACTCTTGCACTACCACCTGGCTTCACCATACTCAGACAAGACAGACCTGAATGAATAGGTGGCGGAGTAGCCTTCATCTACAAGGAGAATCTTCAGCTCCGGCTTGTTAGTCACTCCTCGACCAACAACTCTGACCTCTTATCGACCAAACTCACCCTGTCACCCAACAGCACCATCAACATTCACCTACTATATCGCCCCCCAGGCCCCACCCCTGACTCTCAGGAAAGCATCATCCACATCCTCAGCAATAATATCAAAAGCTCCACCAAAACCCTTCTCCTAGGAGACCTCAACCTGGGATTTAATGATGCTAAAGACAAATCCGCAGTCGCCCTCTCCAAAGAACTTAACGACCTAGGCTTCACCCAAAAAGTAGAAACTCCCACTCACGCCAAAGGCCGTATTCTAGACTGGGTCGTAGACCATAATTGTCACTCCACTATCACCTCGATATCATCATTGCCATGGACCGACCACAACTGCATCGAATTCTCGATTCCTATCACCAAAAATCAAAAAACCTGCTATCGCTGCACAAGTCAGAAGCTCAAAACAACTCAAAGAGGACAACCTGCGCCCATACCTCAACACCCCCAAACTAGCACCCCCTTTCTCTAATGACCCCAATATTTTGGCAGACATCTACAAAGATGTCGTCACTAAAGCTATCAATGAAATAGCACCACTTGAATGGAAAAAAGAGAAGAAATCTCTACACACCAGCGCCTGGTTCACTGAAGAACTGCCCTCAATGCGATCCCATAAAAGAGCAGCACTAAAAAGCTGGCAATCCAACCCATGCAACAGCACCAAAAATGAGTTCAACTCAATCTCCAAGCAATACAAAACAGCTATCACTGATGGTAAAGCCAAAGCATTCAACGCACAAATCTCCAATGCCAAATTGCACACTAAAGAGATCTTTGCCATCTTCAATGAGCTCATCTCCTCCCACAATACCCCAGATGAAATAATCAAAGATGAAGCGTGGTGTGCCAGCATTCAATCGGCCATGCAACACAAAATTGACCTTCTCCAAAAGAAAATCAAAGACCTTTGCAAAGCACTACCTAAACAGACAGGTACCAAGCTTTCTAATGCCTCACCCTCCTCGTCGAAGCCAACCATACCTGACTTCTCTTTCAGGGATGTCACTGAAACAGAAGTTATCAATCTACTAAAAAATCTCAAACCCTTCCCCTGCAAAGGCGATATCTGCCCACCTAAACTTGTCAAAGACTGCGCAGATTGCTTTGCGCCGCTCTTTACAGCTTTTATCAATGCGTCTTTTAAAACAGGCATTATCCCTGCTAGCCTGAAAGAGGCATGGGTCCGGCCCCTCCTAAAAAAAAACTACCCTCGACCCCCTACAACCCAACAACTACAGACCAATAACCACAGTGCCATTTCTCCTGAAATTATTGGACAAAGCTGCATCTTGCCAAATCCAGCACTTTCTGGAAACCCACTCCATCCTTGGAACAAGGCAATCAGGCTTCCGGAAAGGACACGGCACAGAAACAGCCCTGGTGGACCTAAAAAATCAGATCACCCAAATCATGGACAAGGGCAAGCCAGCTCTCTTGCTCCTTCTAGATCTCTCGGCCGCTTTCAATCTAGTTGATCACAAGACCCTCACCTCACACCTCACACACTCTGCCAACTTCTCTAAAGAATCAGCCCTATGGGTCACCTCCTTCCTAGAGGGTAGAGCCATGAAAGTCTTCTCGGACATCGCCAACGCCACTCCCACGACAATCCACTGCGGAGTCCCTCAAGGTTCCTGCACTGCTCCCACACTCTACAACCTGTTCACTAAACCTCTTTTTGACAAACTCGACTCCTACGGCATCACATCCACGAATTACACGGACGACACACAAGTGCTTCTACCCCTCTCAGGGTCATACCACGACGACGCAAAGGCACTCCACTCGATCTACGCCATCATCCAGACCTGGATGGCAGTAAACGGCCTCTGCTTAAATGGAGACAAGACGGAAATCATGATATTGGGTCAACAGAGCACCCTAGACAAACTGGACACACTGTACGCTAACTTCTCCATTGACAACTCCATCATCCCTGTCTCCACAGCGGTAAAGACTCTGGGAGTATACATAGACTCCTCTCTATCTATGAACAGACAAGTCAGCGCTATCACCTCCTCATCTGCCCACACCACCAAACTCATAAACGCCATCAAGCCTTACCTTTCCAAACCCAACTGCCTCTCCATAGCCAGAGCAACCATTGGAGGGAAACTGGACTATTGCAATGCCCTCCTAGCGGGCACATCAGAAAAAAACCTAAACAGACTCCAAGTCACACAGAACAATGCACTCCGGGCTGCTCTCAGCATCCCAAGAAGAGAGCATATCTCCCATGCCAGACTTTCAGCCCAATGGCTACCGGTTAAAGAACGAATTACACTCAAAATCCTCACCCTCACCCACAAATGCCTCTCTCTCTCTGCCCCGTCCTACCTATCAGAGACCATCTCCAAACCCTCCTCCGCCTGCCCCACCAGAACGCAATACACCAACCTACTCTGCATCCCACGCATCAAAAAAGCCAAAGCCGGTGGCCTAAGCTTCCCCTACATTGCCGCCAAGACCTGGAAAGCTCTCCCTGCAGACATTAGGGCGGAAAACTCGCTCCCGATTTTTCGTAGGAAACTGAAGAGCTCTTTCCTTGCACAATAATGTGACCCCTGCGAATCCATGTAAATATACTGCATTGCTACTGTACAAATACCATATTCCCACTGAAAATAATGTATTCCTTGTTAACATTGCTTTATCTGTATTGTATTATTTGTAACTAAGACATGTCTGTAACAAGCGCCACGATGCCCCCGGGCTGACGTGCGCTCTACAAATCTGAATAAAATAAAATAAAATAAAGTTGTGCTTTCACTACTCCTCACCCCTGCTGATGTCCACGATGAATGATGGAATGCACTAGTCACCTGCCCAAACTCTGTCCTCAGGCACAGGCCTCTGAACCGACAGATTTACATGTGCACTGCATCCACGCCATACTCCACACTCGGGGGTTGGGAGTTGGATGTACACCTACAACCCACTTCACGCTATTGACACATGTTGTATGCACTTCCACTTCCACCTGGCCGCTACATACTCATGGGTTGTCAGTGTGTTGTGTTTGATTTGTGTGACGTTCACATTTGGTGCAAGGCACAGTCCCACTTACATCCAATAGGATCACCTCCAACGTGCATTTTGACTTGACTGATGTCGATGTGACATGGACTCATGGGACGTGTGTGTCCACATTCAACATTTCACTACAGCCTTGCATTTTGCCACCTTGAGGGACTTGTGTGTATGGAGTTTTTGTGTTGCATGTCATGTCATGTCACATCCCTAATTCATGGCTATGTGACAGTGGTATGCATGTTACTTCTGATGCAGTTAGCAGATGAAGGCAAGGCTATGGTACGTGACATATGTGTCTTTACATCATGGATGTTGGTGTATGGACTATGACATTCAGGTGCTCCATGGTTGGAGCAGGTGCTGGGCACCATGCACCAAATGTGTTTTTGCCCTTCCCACACATGTCCATGTTTTCTTTCATGCTGTCCATCACTTACATTGACTGGAGGCAGAGGAGGAGGTGGAGGAGGTAAAGGATAGTGAGCAACGACCAACCACCATTGGAGGACGTGTGGTGGTAGCCCATGACAATCCACTGGTTTTGCAAGCCATCCTGGACGTGACTCAGTCTGAGACAGTCTCTGAAGATGCCTATGGCTCCGGTGGTGAAACAGACATGGATGCCTCTGTGATGTTGCAGGTGAGTGCATGAAGTGTGGATCCTGTTGCATTCCAAGCGTCTGAAGGGGGGAAACCCCTCACAGGGCCAGTCTGTGTTGGTGCATCCATCTGTGGTGGTTATGGCTGCAGGGCCATGCTCCACAGTCTTCACTCCCGGGCCTGGGCCAGCTGATCAGTGGAGAGATGCAATCCTGCAGCCACAGGCAGCACCATCACATGAAGGGCCAGGTTAACTTGGCCAGGGCAGGCGTGGGGTCTGCCAACGCGGTGGCCGTGCATCAACTGGCTTTACTGTGTGGGAGCAGTCCATGTATGCTGTTGCATGACAACAGGCTGCTTCACAGCAAATGTTGGCTCAGGACATGGATAGGGTGGCCAATTTCATGATCCCCCCAGCTAGACCGGTGGAGCACCAGCAGCAGGCATTGCGTTCCACATGCCGCTCACACAGGCTGAACATGCTGGCCAGCAACAGGAGCCGACGGGCGGACCTGAGGGATCTGCGCGCATCCTTGTCTGCAAAGGGTCGGGCCCACATGGAAGCCCTGAGTTTGTAGTATGGGTCCCTCAGGACAACACTGGCTGCACATGAGTCATCTAGCAGTAGGCGGTCTGAAGAGCAGTTGCAACTGATGACTCATGCCATGCGTGCATTCCGTGATCTGTTGCATGGAGATCTCTGAGCCGTCAGGTTGCAGATGCAGGCATCTCAGTCCTGCATGGCCACTGCCATCGAGGATCAGACCAGGGACATATGTGGTGTACCTCCCTCGCCACTTCCACATTCAGATGCACCACCAGAGTATGACGACAACAGCGACAGGTCTCCTGATCCCTTATAGCCATGCGGCCCATTAACCCATGAACGGGTTTATTTTTTTACACATAATCCACACATGTGGGTGTTGGTGTGCACCCTGCATCTTCTCCGTCCTGGGTGCCCCCCACCCCCAAAGTCCCACATGGGCAATTTTGATTTTTCTCTTTATCTCTTTTTTTATTTTTGTGCCTATTGTGCATTTATGTGACAGTGTGTTGCTTTGTGTAGCATCCGAAGGCATCCGCTGTGGTTTCCAGCTGGGCCCATGCAGGCTCGTGTCTTGTCTCGTGTTGGTACCCTCCTTGTTTGTGCCTTGGGGTCCAGACACATGTGTGCCTTCTGCTTCCCCTTTCCATGGGCTTGCAAGAAGTGCATCGTGTGAAAGTAACTTACACATTGGGAATGGGCTGCCATGATATCTGTGGGCAGTCTCAAATCCAACATTTGTATACACCCCTAGTGGGAATCATGATTGTTTGTCCCTTTTGGTTTGTGTATTTAGTCCCATACTTTGTTGGTGTGTTAACTTCATTTATATGCTTATCTGTCTTCATTGGTGTTGGCCTTACGGCTGTATACAATTTGGTGATCCCATTGGTTGTCCGGAACACACATATGTCCAAGGGTGACATGCTCAAGTTGCTGCACATTGTAGCACGAGTGCAGTTGTGTGTGGTCACGGGAGGAGGGCTTCACTGTTGGGTGCTGTGTGTCTGGTATGTAGTACTGGCCAATTGTTGTTCCTGTGTACATTGTTGGGTTTAGTTGGCATGGTGGGTTGATTCATGGACTTGGTCCATTGATTGTTGATCACTTTGTGGCAGTGGTGTTATGTGTTGGTTATTTGTTTCTCTGCTTGGGAATTGCATGTCATGCAACGTTGTGTGGGACAGATGACATGAATTGTGTGGGGGTTTGGGTGACATACTTGCATTTAGAAGGTTGCTTTGGCATGGTGGGGGTTGGAAGCTCCTTCTTCCATGAGTCCCTTTTGTACACGCCAGATTTTGTTGCTTTTAGTGCTAGGGAATGCACACAATTTGGCACTTCCGAGGCCACATTCTCATGGTAGTAAGGCTTGGACAGATGTTTGTCCCTTTGTCATCATCGATTGTGCCTGGCATGTGCCAGGGCTCTGTGCACTGCATGGGAGTTGGATTTTAGGTGGATAATTGTGCCACAAGATGGGTACGGGCAGCCTCGCCATGTGCCCTTTCCCCTCCCATGCACAGCAGCCATGCATGTGGTTGAGGATGTGGTCCCCGCCGTGTTGCAACATTGTGCAGGACACATGCTGCCACAATGATCCTGCACACTAATGGTGGTGCATATAGTAGCTGCCCACCAGAGTGGTCAAGGAAGCGAAAGTGTGACCTTAGCTCTCTGAATGTGTGCTCCACTATGGCCCTAGTTGCAATATGGGCGGGGTTGTATCTCACCTGGGGTGGGGTTCCGTATTGGCGTCATCATGTAGGTGCTCAGAGGGTAGGCACTGTCCCCTGTGGAGGTGAGATGGGTTGTCAGTGATGTGGGTTAGTCTGCGTGAGACATGCACGCAATTGGCGGGCCATTTGTACTCACCAATGAGCCATGTGTCACCATGCCTCCCAGCTTCCAGGGCCCGGTGTAGGGGTGACATTCTCTAGATGAAACTATCGTGGGTGGACCCTGGATAGTTAACATATACAGAGGTGATGATTCCCTTGGCATCACATACAACCTGCACGTTGATGGAATGCCAAGGCTTGCGATTGTGATAGATGTGCTCTGTGGCCCTAGGTGGACGTAGGGCCACATGGGTGCAATCAATGGCACCAAGCACTTTGGGGAAGTGTGCCATCCCATAGAAGCCCTGGACCATGGCCTGCCTTTCTAAGGGTGTTCGGGCATGTATATGTATATGTGCCTGGGGACTGAGGGGCGTTCACTCATGATTGCCAACACCTGGTGTAGGCAGCGTGACTGCGCGGCCTGTGAAACACCCCCAACTATGGCAGTTGTTCGCTGAAATGACCCAGTGGCCAAAGAATGCAGTACATTGAGCACCTTTTCCAAGTGGCTCAGTGCTTGGGAGCACAGGGTGGGTGTGTGAGGTCATCCTCCCACTCAGTGACCAGGTCTAGGATGATATGAGGTGGAAACCTATACCTGCCATAGACCTGGTCATCAGGCATCCCAAAAAGGCTGGTCCTGGGTAAAAGAAATGTGGGGCCTTGCTGTCCTCTTCCTCATGCAGTGTCCCACGATCACTGCTGCGAGGAATGGTACATTAATTGTAGCTGTATACACGTGTCTGTGTTCGTGCATGTATTGTTTTAGGTGCGCGGTGATGCTTAAGCCTGCTTTTGCTTGGCGGATGTGTTTCCGGATTAGCGCGTCTTCTCCTGCGTCCACCCACAGAATGCTGCATCAAAATAGCTCTGTTGCAATCCAAAATAGAAGCTAAAAAGCAAAGTCTGACTATGAGCACCAACCTCAGCAAGCCTCAAGACTCACCGCCTATACCGTGTCACCCATTACAAATCTCCCCTGTCACTAGTAAGGAGGTAGAAGTCATCATAGCGAGCATGAAACCTTATAAGGTCAGGGGGATATTTGGAAATCGCTCTGTTCATCACATCCCTGATTAATGCATCCTTTGAAACCTGCTCAGTCCCAAATAATCTTAAGGAGGCATAGGTCATGCCTTTTCTAAAAAAAAAAAAACCTTGATTCAAATAACCGACCAAGTACAGACCTATAACTATAGTGCTGTTCCTTCTGAAAATCCTAGATAGGGCGGCTTACCTCCAAATTCAAAAGCATCTAGAAGACAACAACCTCCTAGACCTGCATCAATCAGGATGCAGGCCAAGACATGGCACTGAAAATCCAAATGGATTAGTTAAAAGATAAAGGAAATCTGGCCATCCTCCTGCTGCTGGATCTGTCATCAGCTTTTGATTTAGTTGACCACAATATCCTCACCAAACATCTGACTACAGCAGCCTCTTTCTCCCTGAATGCCGCTGTCTGGATTCAATCCTTTTTAGCAAACACAACTAAGAGGGTTTTTGCACCTACAGCATCTGCCAATCCAGTAGCAATCTTGTGCGGAGTCCCGCAGGGTTCCTGTGTCTCCCCCACATTATAAAATATATATACAAAGCTCCTGTTCGACCACCTTGATGACTTGGGTGTCACCTACACTAACTACACAGATGACACCCAAATCCTCATCACTCTTATAGGCTGCTATGACAAAAATACAAAAATGTTGAACAAAATCTATCTTCACATTCAGGTATGGATGGCCACCAATGGCTTTTGCCTAAATGATGATAAGACTGAGCTACCTATCATAGGCTCACAATCTCATATAAACAAGCTAGATACTCTCTACAAAACTTTCAACATTGATGGGAACATCATTAAAGTCTCATGCAAGGTCAAAACTCTAGGCATCTACCTAGACTCCACCCTCTCGCTCACAAGGCAAGTCAATGCAACCGCCTCAGCAACAGGATACACTACTAAGTTGATTAATGCCTGCAAACCTTTTCTATCTACCAATACCTGCATTACTCTAGCCAGAGCTCTGATTTGATCTAAGCTGGACTATTGTAACACCTTATATTTAGGCTCCTGTAAACGAAACCTGAACAAATTACAAGTGCTCCAGAATAACGCACTTAGATCTGCCTTAAACATCCCACGAACCATCCACGTTTCAGCAACAAAATGTGACACACAGTGGCTTGCAGTGCGAGACAGAATCACACATCGAACCCTAGTAATTATGCACAAACGCCTTTCCCACATGGCTCTAAAATACCTGGTCGACAAATTCATCTGGAACCAATCTACCAGACCTACTAGATCAAATTACTTACACTCCCTCAACATTCCTAAATACAAACTACAAAAAGCTAGCGGGTCTAGTTTCTCGGTGCTAGCAGCCAAGCTCTGGAAATCCTTGCCTACAGCACTTAGAGCTGAACCTTCCTTTTGGACTTTCAGAAATAAAGTAAAAGCGTGGCTTTTCCCCAGCAAAACTAAAATATACAAATCCCTCCAGTTCTGCTCATCTGTACCGCTTGATTAAACGCATATATGTTACAGTATGCTTTTGCGATCTGTATCACCTCAACTGTATCTTTAGGTCACATTGTACACTTTGCTTCTGTCTGGTATGCTGACTTGATATGTAACACAAGTCAACTTCCATTTGTTTCGCTTCTGTAACCGCTGCTTCCTTTTCAAGTATAAGCGCCCAGATACCCCAGGGTTAGGTGTGCTCTATAAATAAATAAACTAAACTAAAGTCCCAAAAATTTTAATAGGCCTGGAATGGAAATAAAGAATGATCCACTGAACTTTGCCAATCAGCTTCTTCAAGTCCCATCCAGCCGCACAGTGGGTTGGTATGTTTTACACCCAGGGTCTAAACTGGGGCCACCTTGGAGTTGAATTTAGAGTACAACATGTTGTTCTAGAAACTAACAGGCAACATTGCCCTTTGCTCTCCAAGGTTTGTTCCCCGAAACTAACAGGCAACATTGCCCTTTGCTCTCCAAGGTTCGTTCCCCGTTGCTGTTTTCCACCAGAAATATACTATGGCTACTTCTCACCTTTTTATTGATATTGGGGCACCTGTATCGTACAGGGAAGAAACAATATACAAAAAAAACAAAAGGTATCCAGTCTACCCGTCCCTATTCCACATATTCATAAGTGCCATGGTTAAAAAATCCACTGCAACCAACCAGAAATCTGTTAAAAAACAGGTTAATATTTCATCAAAAACATTTTATTAAAAAAACAATTCATATTACAGAACAAAACACCAGAGGTGACGTCCCTTTATCAAGTATCATGGATGCCCCAATACATTTTTTTGAATTGGGTCACATTTTGAGTTTAGTATATAAAGGTGACAATGGCCCTCATTACGACCCTGGCGGAAAGTGACTGACCGGACCGCCACAGCGTAAATAGCGTTTCCGCCATTGCACGAAGGAGCAAAGTGCGGCCCATTCCGACCCATCGGGCACGAGCACCACGGCATGGCGGAAGTGCAAAGTCCGCGATGGCGGAAATGACCCCAAAACGGCCCACACCGCCGCCGTACGGCGCCCTAGGTGCAATACCGCCACCCATCACAGCGGACACCGCAGTGTGCGCCTACCGGAAAGTACGGTGACCGGAAATATACGGAAACGGAAGTAAAAACATGGGCCCGGAACGGGAAACATCCCGCCGTACACCTATAAAACCACTAAAACCACACAACCACTAAAAACACTACCCTGAGACACACCCCAACCCGTCATCCACCCTAGCGAAACCAAGAAAAATGGGAAAAGTAGCGAAGAAAGCGTGCGACCGCAAGCGGCAGGTCCACTTCTCCCGTGAGGAACTCACCGTGCTAACAGAGACCCTCCAGGAGAATGCTGCCGTCGTCTTCTGCACACAAATGACCAGGACGGCACTTGCAAACAAGAAGGCCATATGGGCTCTGGTGGCACAGCGGGTAAGTGCGGTGGGGACCGCACCCCGCACCCCACAGCAATGCCGAAAGCGATGGGACGACCTGCGGATACGCGTCCGCAGCATACTCTCTGCCAACCGCAACATTGCCACAGCCACCGGGGGAGGTCCTGAATCACCCATCAAGTTGACCCCCTGGGAAGAAATCTGTGCCTCCACCATCGGAATGGAGAGCATAGAGGGAGTCGGAGGGATGGAGAAAGGAGTGCAGACATCCGAAGATTCAGGTAGGTGGGCCAGATAAAACAATGCCAAATCCACAAAGTCCATCCATGTGAAGTACCATGTGTCCACATAGTGCAACAGAAACACATGTCCAGGAGAACGTCCACACACATCGGCCTGATAGCGCACGTTAAAACCCACAATAAATACATAAATAATTAAAAACCCCTAAAACACGCACTACACGTGCAGCAGGTACACCCTAACTGCAGGCTGCCAAACAACTGCACCCTCACTCCACACACAAATGAAAGCACCTCCAAGGCCCCGACCCAAATCACCCTCAGGTACCACCCCAATGCATGTGATACAATGCCATTCCAATTCCCACAGACCCATCAATAACCCTCGCCCTCCTTTACTCCACCGCAGGGTCCGATCCAAACGACGAGCTTCAGGACACCCCTACCAGCACACCTGCAAAGAGGGCCAAGACCAACGGCCAAAGACCCTCCACCTCAGCTGCACGCATCAAGACACGGCAGCAGCACAAATCAGGTGGCAGCACAGAGGAGGGAACATCAACAGGCACCCCAGCAGCCAGCATGCCCACACCACCACCACCACAGGTCCCCCCAACGGATGCCACAGAAGGCACTGCCTCTGGTGGCAGCAGCACCATAGGTGACACCCCATTGATGGCAGCATGCTCCGACACAGAAGACGGGGATGTCGAAGTCAGATCCATCCATGACCTGTCCCAATCCCCCTGTCTGTCCCATCCCGTACAACATGAGGATACCACGCAGGGGCACCCACAAGACGACGACTGGCCATCCCCCACAAGCCCTGTGGCAAGGCAACATGAGGTCAACAGCCCCTCTGTGACACCCCCGCAAATGGCCATGGCCCAGCAGAGGCAACAGTCCCTCGACAAGTTAATCGTGCAACAGCAGCAACTGGCCACGCTCCTCAAGGACCATGCCGATGAATGTGGGGGCACTAAGGCAGACATAGAAACATCAACTGAGACACTCAGGGCAGAAATGGAGAGAGGTACAGAGACACTAAGGGCACAAATGGAGAGAAGCACCGAGAGCCTGGGAGTCCAAATGGAGAGAAGCACCGAGAGCCTGAGGGGGGAACTGCATGCGACGTCCAAGGACGTATGTGCCGAACTTGCCGCAGTGCGCCGTGTGCTCACTGAGCTCTCGCAAACCCTTAGGGACATGCATGGACGTGAGCAGGCAGAGACATCATCCATTGCAAGTTCCGTCCAGGGCAGCCCCCAACGTAGATCTGGGAGGAACCTGCGCTCCACAGGCAGGGGTGCCCCTGATACCCGCAGAGGGGGCTTGCAATAGCGACTGCCCACTGACAATGAGCATCTGTGGACACTGGTGTTCGGGGGGGAGGTAGGAGGGTGGAGGGGGTGTGTTGGGCTCACTTGGGTGGCGGGTCGATAGGGTGTACAACATGATATCACATATGCCATAAACAGTGCACGATCAACCAATGAGATGTGTGGACATTGATCTTTGTGTACTAGGCCATCATAGGCGTACAGTCCATATTGTGCATGTCCCAGACACACACGCACGAGTCCCGTGTCCATGTATCAGCCACCAGGCGTGAGTGCTAGAAGCATACATCAATGAGATGCTGACGAATGTCACGGCCCTCCGGTGCCTCGCAGACTCCTTGAGGTGCTGCCACATCCCCACCCTCATCATGACCATCATCAGGTGCTTGCAGTTCTGCGTCAGGGGGCATGGGCACATTTCTACGTACGCACATGTTGTGGAGCATGACACATGCCATCACCATCTTTGCAACCTTCACATGGCGGTACAGGAGTGCCCCGCCAGACCTGCTGAGGCAGCGGAAACGACCCTTCAGTAGGCCGAATGCCTGTTCAATGACTACACGGGTACGTGAGTGGGCATGGTTGTAGTCCTCCTCATGCTGGTCCCGTGGGTTCCGGACTGGTGTGAGGAGCCATCTCTTCAGTGGATATCCAGCATCACCTGTATGTGGACGAGAAACGTATGATGTGGAATGCCATTGCTACGTACGCACCCCCCCCCTTCCTGCCAGGTCATTGCCGAATCACATACCCCACATTATCATGCATGTAATGAGACTCACCGAGTAGCCAGGATCTGTTCCCTGCGTGTCGCTCCATGTAGCGTGGTATTGTAGAGTTCCTCAAGACCATAGAATCATGGGTTGATCCAGGGAATCTGGCACAACAATGTGTAATGATCCTGTTGGAGTCACACACCATTTGTACATTCAGAGAATGAAATTGTTTTCGGTTGCGGTACTGGGCCTCCATGGCATGTGGGACGACCAATTCCACATGGGTCAGTCGATGGCACCAATGCAACCCGGTATGCCGGCAAGTGCATGGAATCCCACTTTTGTGTTGGTAATTTCCTGCTCCGAGCGTGGTAGGGAGATGTAGTCGTCTGCGTGCTGCAGGAGGGCATCGAGCACTTGCAATAGTGTCCGTGAGAACAGTGGCTGAGAAATGCCATGCAACTGTCCGACTGTGTGCTGGTAGGTGCCTGTGGCCAGGAAGTGGAGTACAGACACCACCTTCAGTAGGGGTGGGATGGCGGTTGGGCTATCTATCATGCTGACAAGGTCAGCCTGTGTCATGTCCACAATGGCGGCTATGGTGTCCCGGTCCAGACGGTAGAGGGTGTGGATCTGCTCATCAGTGAGGTTGAACGGATGTGCTCGGAGGCGTGGGATTGCGGGCTGCCTGCGTGGTGGTAGTGGCTGTGCTGGCGGCCCTTGCTGGCCCTGCCTTGCCCTCCTCCTCCTCCTGCGTCTCCTCCGTGCGGCCGGTTGTAGTTGGTGTTCGTCTTCTTCTTGGAGTTGGAGTACTTGCAGTGCTATCATGTCCCCCAGGGCCAACATCGCGAGTCCTGCCGGTAGCATTTCGGTGTGGTTGTGGGAGGAGACTGGCTGTGCAATTTATGTGTTTTCAGGCTGTATGGCCTCCACCTGTGGTGATTCATTCCACCTGTGCAAACTGCTCTCCCCTTTGGCCGAGCACGTCCCGCACACAACGCTGCAATTCGGGGAATGGCATCTTGCTATTGCAATCATGTATTTGTACCCGATGGCCGTGTAACATTGGTTGATATGTTCATTCTGCTGTGGTCCCATTGTTTCACATACTATCTGTGCAGTCGCGAACAGACTTGTGAAGGGTCAGTGGTACGTAGTACTCGAGTAACGGTGGGCCCTCATGCATCACTGTACCGAGTTGCAACGACGGGCGGGGCGTCCCATTTGTGGGTGAAGGCAGTTGCCATTTTCACACACAGCCGCACTAGATGGATTAATTAGTGATTTCAAACGGCCACAGATGCCTCTTCGACGTGATGTTGCAAATGAGGAATTCGAAGGGCGGCGCTTTCGGTTTTCAGCTAGCGGCGAGGAAATGCCCACAGGTCTGACTGCAAATATAACGTACTATTGTTCAATGTCCTTGGGACAGGGGCCATGGCGAGGATGCAATGATTGATATGAATGGTTTGGGATGCGCAATAGCGACGTGGGCGATGAGGCCGGACGTTCCCAAATACATGTTACTTCACAACACTGGAATTACGGGCTGGGGCACTGTGGATTTTGCAGGCTGCATAACGCACAGACTCAATGGATATTTCTAATGTTATGTGAGTAAATATTCAGGCGTTTTAATCCCGGGATGAGGGAATGATGAATGGATGCATGGGCAGGTGATTTGATACAGAGTTTGCCATGTACAGGGCTTCTTGGAATCTATCCGCCTCCCCTACGCTATGTGATGCAGGGCTGCCATAGTGGGACCATCGTCTATCTGGCCTTGTTGAGCCCTCCCTGTCTCGACGCGCCCTCAGACACTTGTGTCCATGCACGTTACCAATCCCATCTGATGGATTCTGTTTTGACAGACGCATGCACAGGTACACTCGTTTGTGATGGTGTTTACACCTCGATATAGATAGTTATGAGTCGCAAGTGGTTTTTGGGTGGTGATGAACCTTTGGAGTGGGCTAGCATGCATATGGCTGTGGATTTAGTGTGATCATTGAAGTGAGTTGTTCGAATGTAGTTCTGATGGCCATTCTGTTCTTTTTCTTTTCTTTTGGTTGACAGGTATCTCCTCCCCTTTTGCCACTGCCATCTGTATGCCACTCCTGCAGATGGGTTTTACTCCCGACACCTGCTGCTTCGTGTTAATCAGTGGAGCAGCATTACGATCTTATGGGACGATCGCCAATGGGCCACATGCCCTTACGCAGTACTGGTGGCTCGGAGCAACATTTCGGCCTTTCAGCTGGACTAGTGCCTCCCCATTGGGACGGCCCTGCGGTTCTGTGCGCTTCCATGTTGCCTTTTCGTACGTGAATGTGGCTCTGTGTACCATGATGGAACAGGGCGTCACACAAGTAGTGGCTGGTCATTTCTTGCGGATGCAGCCCACAATGGTGAAATGTGTTTTGGAGTTCATGGCCTGATGGCTGTATGGGCTTGGTGATTTTGTTGTGCATTAAATTTCTATTCTGATTTGGCCCGTGTAGCGTTCTTCTTTGCAAGTGATGTGGCATATTCCTATTTGGGGAGCGATGTATTGTGAGGAGATCTGCATTGGGTTCCAGCTTCGGAGTTTAGTTGCGTGGTACTGTACTGGACGCGTTTGCCTACGAAGCCCGTGAGGTCAGGGATGGGGGCTGCCAATATGACTGTTTGAATGTTGTCATGCTCAGGGGCGGGGGATTGGGTTTTGTGTAACAGATGCCGGTCAGCCAGGTGGACTGGTGGAATGATGTGATTTTCGGAATATTGCTGGTCACAGGTGCCTGTGTTTGCGTGCGTTTCTTGGTGGGGGACTGTGGTCATGTCCATTGGGATGGCTTCTGTATTCGTGCCATCTGTGCCCTGCAGCTCCCATTGGCCCCTCTTGTGTTTCATTTGTTCGTTGGCATGCATGGGTGACTTGTACATTTCAATGGTTGCATTGTGACTTCATTGCACCTACGGGGAGTTGTACTTTGTGGGCAGGGAGCGGTGTACAGGCACTCAGTGGGGCCGTTTACGGTTGATTCGCGATGCCGTACTTCTCACCATGGCGGAATGGTACATTCCGCCATGCTTGATGGCGTTAGGTACATGTCCGCTAGGGTCGGAATTAGCGTACCCTTGCGCCATGGTGGTGTTTACGGTTTGGCATGGCGCGCGCACGCGTGCTTGGTGCAGTTAGCGTTGGCGTTCACTACGGTGTCGCTAATGGCTTCGTACTTTGCGGTGACGGGTCATAGTCGCACCGAGCGCTATTCGATGGCGGTATTGCATTTCCGCCATCGTTTTCCGAATTCCGCAAGGGTCGTAATGAGGGCCAATATCTTATACTACAACAACACTGAAAAAGAGAGAGACTTGTTCTGGCACAAATTCAGCCTAGAACTATCGAAACACACGTGCCACCCTTCGTGTATTTTCAGAGAGTAATTCAAATCCTTATAACAATGTAATCACACTCAATCCAGGTGTTATTTGATGATATATAATATCTAACACAGAAGAATTACTCGTTGTGAGAATGACCAAATCAAACAAAAAGAAAGTCTGACTAATGTGTCTATTTGGTCAGGCTGTAGGTCGACACATTGTGTTTCGGCCCCTAATATGATATATGTCTGTCCTAGGCATTCTCATATGATTGTCAACGGGGCCTTCATCAGGACATAGAACATTTTGTGGTAAATGTATTTTGTTGTAGATTTTCAAAACCCTTTTTTCTATGTTGGGAACTCTTTATTATTTCCACGTGTTTAGGGGAAATTCCTTTATATATTTTCTCTCTTAATAGATTAAATCTCTGCCAACATCAAAGACTTCACCTTCTTTTCTCTTCACCACATTACTCTGTGTATATATATGGTGGGTTTAAGTAGGCATCCTTCCTTACAGAAAGCTGGACACTCTTATGGTATCAAAGGAATACCTCTCACAGTATTTTCAGAGAAATGTAAAACAACTGGATGTCGATAAGAATCAGCACAATTGCGGTGAATAATTAAACCACCAGACTAGACAAGGTCAGGAAAGCCTAGTCCATACTTTGCATCCCTTTGTTTTCCTTTTCCCACTGTGTTCTTCCCTCGCTTAATTCTTGTCCCCTAGATCCTGACAGTCTGGCTTTGCAAAAGTAGTGAGCAAGATATGTATGTGAAGCCCCCAGAGAATGAAATAAAGCTTTCCAATAGATTTGCATGTTCAAACCTATTGGCTTAGCCATTGCTTACTAGTGTGGATTTGCTGTTATGTCCAATGCTTCTTTTGTCACTGTCTGGGAGTTATTACCAGGCGTGTACTGGGAACCAAAAGAGGCTCTGGAAATTATTTTAAAAGTGGCCCCATTTTACACATTTTCAGCAAGCCCAACCGGTTTCCCATGAGAACACGAGGAAATAAAATATATTACCACACAATAAAGGCCCAGCGTGCAGAGGCCTACCGGGAAATCTCCAGAGTGCCCCATAGGCCAGTCCACCCCTGGTTACTAGTATGTTTGTTGGAACACAGTCCAATCGGTTGGCATTTAGTATTAATGCAAGGCCCTGCAAGAGATGTTAGGGTCGGTTTGAATATGTGAGAGGCACATCTTCTGCCACTTTCCAGAATTGATGCACATGCCTCAGTAACAGTCAGGCAATGGAGAAGGTGCCAGACCTGGTGTACTTTAACATAACAGGTGTATTTGTAGAGCGCACATTCACCTCCAGGGGGCGTCTTGGTGCTTTTGACAGATAACAGATGTTTATTGTTAACCAACTTAATGGTACTTATTTTATTGATCTAAGAAGGCTGAAAGGTTGCATGGACCTACCGCGATTCGAACCTGTGACCATGAGGTCAAACACAGGTCCTTGTAGTGGGTGCATTAGTCCACTGAGCCACAGACCAGGATTGCAGAAGCTGGAAGGAGTGGCCCAGTCCAGGGGCTTGGATGGCAGGAAGAAGGGTGAGAAGAGATAAGGCAGAAGGAAATGGGGTGGATTAGGAATTTTGGGTGAAGAACCCGTGCTCCTGTGTGTTTGAGATAGTCATATGGCCCATGATTATCCTGTGACAGCAGGGCTGCACTTTAGGGAGCAGATGGTCCCCTCTCTTCTAAAGATGGGAGGGGTCCCAAGTCATGCTCTCTTCAATACCAGAATTCCTGGCTCTAAGTGTGGTGGTTGCTCCTTAGAGAGAGATGGTTAGGATTAGCTCTGCCAAGTCTCAGAGGGATTTAGGGTGCTTTGCCGCTTAGTGGAATTGACAATGACCTGACAGAGTTCTACAACCCATGAGCCGTTTCTCAGGCCGGTCTGCTGCCATTTTCTTGAACAGGGTCTGGAAGCACCAGTGTCCCATTATCCTGCTGAAAAGGGGAGCTGCTTGTTACAATTCTCCTCTAAAGTTCAATCGCAGCAGCATCTGCGTTGCTTAATCTTTCCCGAAGGGCAGTCAATCAGATATCCCCCAATTGGAGTCTGCTTGTGGCTGAGCCTGCCCCGGGGTATATACCGCTTATCGTAATCCCGAGCTCAGAGATCCATACAGTGGCTGTTATAAGGGGTCAAGTCCTAAAAGAAAAAGTGGGGAGACTCATTAACATACCAATTGAATGTGCCGTCACCAGAATACAGCATATCAAGATGCCCTCTGAAAAAAAAGGGGACTCCTGAAAAAAGTGTGGGGTCCCCGTCCACTCGTGTGTATCCTCGACTTCAGCCCTGTTTTACGGATACCAAAGATTGTGACCTTCCACACTGGAAAAGCCTGTCTTCTCTTGTGTGTGTCCTGGGTAGACTAGATCTCCCCAGTGGTCCCCAGATAGACAATAAGTAGATACCTATGGGTTAAAAGGAAGTGTAGCTCAGAGGGCAGGACAGATCTCCCAGAGTGGTTGGCAGGTGAATAAGAATGAGTTGCCTATATCTAATAGACTGCTATCATAATATATAGGTATTTATTTTGTAGAGCGGCAGTCACACCCTTTTGTTACAGTGAAACCTATGAACCATTGACTTTTGCAAACATTCTATTTTTAATAACTTTTGACTCGTTGGATAAAAATGCCTGAAATATATAATTGCCTAGCAAGCTCCCCGCCTAAACTGTACAATTTCGTGCAAATCTATGAAACGGTTCAAATGTTACTAAGCGCAGAAAAAAGAAATCTGTTTTCAGACCAAGCTCATTAAATTTACCATAGAAAAAAAGGGGACTTTGTAGAGTAATATGCAGAGCGAAAACAGCTGATGCTCCTTGTGCCATATAAGAATCAAATTGGGCAAAAAGCGGTTCAGACCCGTCTTTTGGTGTTTCGGTGTAGATGTATCCAGAGGTTATGTTCAAATTTAATGGGGAAGGGCTTCCCCAGGCCCGCCAATCATTGCTACATCTCCCATGGTGCACTGCAGCACAGAGGCTTTTCAGAAATGGTTGGATGCTATGGCCAGTTGGACATGGTCATTTACTACTGAAAGGGACATGGGCTTTGCTCCGTGGGACACTGACTGTTAGTCTATTTGCTGTGAAGTGGTTTACATCCTTGAACTTCCTAAACTGCAACCAAAGGCCATGGCTATTGTGTCACTTTTTGTTATCCTAATTGGTACAAAGTGGGCAGCAACCATTTTGGGTGTAAGGAACACTTAACGTGTTTCAATTATGAAAGGAACACTGTCCACTCAACAGAGGAGTTGCTAACTATATAGCGCATAGAACATTGAGTAAGACAGAAGGAGGACCCTCCAGATAGGGCTAGTGACAGGGGACTTGGAAATTCAGGAGGCCATTAACCCTGCAACCAGTCTGCGATTACACAACACTGGTAGTCCATAGAATACCTGAAAACAAGACTGCACTCCCACTTCATGATGTATGTGTGTGGGAGGAGGGGTCCCAGAACCCCAGCCCCATCGATTCCGAGTCAATACACACTTCCTGGTTGTATTTTGGCGCGGCTGCTCTGGGCACAGGGCCCCGGCCACGGGGCACCCGCGCAGGAATGCCCCCAGTGAACTGTGGCCCCCGAGGACGGCCCAGACTAGAACCTATTAAGACTCCATCTTGTGTGCCCACCAACTCCATTTTGTTTTCATACAATGGCAGGCCCAGCCATGAAACTAGAACGCAGGCCTGCAGCTCTCCCCTTGAGACGCACACAGCGAGTGACATATTCCCTCCCCCCACCTCCTCCCCTTTGTCATCCCTGCAGCTGTCCGGTTCTCATGGGAGACTGGCCGCGCGAATGAAACAAACTTCACACTGTATCTTCTGTCTTCTGTTTTACCTCATTGACCCAGCCGCGGCCCAGCTCAAGGCCTGGCTGCAGAAAGTCGTTTGTCTCTATAAACCTGCCCCCAACATGCAGACACAGGCCATCAAGAAAACCACCCCCATACTCTTTGAACATGCCTGAATAACTGATCGCGACCCTCAAGTGTAGTATGCCATCAAGATCCATTTTTATAAATTTGAGATATAACAGAGTGTAGTACAATGTATATATTAGATGTGTGATAGAAATATATTATAGTAGTAAAACGTAGAAGCAAATATAAAACTGGAAGTGTAAGCACAAGCTACCTCATTTTAGTTTGAAGTAACCACATGCCGAGAAGTGTGAAATCATAGCCAAGTATTCACATGCCCTGTGTGGTATAATTCCACTGTAATGAATGTGTGCAAAGCCTGTAAGTAAAGAAGTTGTGTAAAGAATCCTGTCTCTTCGTGCAACATAGGGCTGCATCTTAAATGAGCCCAACTGCCCTCCACTCAGCCCACCATGCCAAGATGAACCAAAGGGTATACAGTGGTGTTTGGATAAACTGACCCATACCCCGTAGTAAAACCTGCTACCACCATGATATATATTGCTTGCGACCTGACGTTTATCTGTGATGCACACCCCATTCCTGTGTCCCCATTTGAAGTACCAGATGAACATTCCAAGTGAGCCCGTTATTCTAACCTATGGGCCTTTTGAATAAATATGTCTTAGAGTGCAATCACTTGTTGTCGACCTGTTCACTAATAGATCTAACACCAGACCCATCGAGGAACCCTTAACCTCTAACCTGGGATAAATAACCTGAACTATGCATTCTATTCACTTCTGATGTTAGATTAATGGATTTCTAGATTTGCAGGACATAATGATTCCTAATTGTCAGATGAATCAGTATGTGTGGCCACAAGGGCAAATGTTAGCAATTGTTAGATAACTCAACATGTATCATTCTGAGAACTGTCTGGAACAGCAAGCCAGCCCGATGAGCCCAGCTGACCGATTGACCCAAGAAGCATCATCACAGCATGGCATGAGCCTCCGACAATCACCAAGCACTGACCCTATAGAGGCCATAAGTGACAGCCCTTAGCAACCAATCCCCACTTTCCATGTGCCCCCTAGGCCTCCCCATCACGGATGATGAAATTATGTCTTAAAACTGAACGGTAACATGTTTTCGGCAGAGTACTCTTGGAGGTTGCAAAGTAGATTTTGCTTACCCTAATTTAGATAAAAGATTTTTGTTATCACATGCACTTGGCCTTGGTCTCATTCCTTTCGGGGGGGTGTCCTATTTGACTCTCATTGGGAGTGTTTAAGTGCAATTTGGGGACCTCTCACTTTCATATGTCAGATTAGAAAGTGCCCTGTCTGTTGAGCTCTGTCCAGAAACAATCATGAATGCTCCAGAAACCAGACAGGTCTTATTCGCAAAACCATTGATCCTGTTGCTTGGATTAGACACTGTTACTGTTGGGGTTGTCAGGAAAGGTCCCTGTGATGAAAAGGGGTTCATATTGCATGTGCCATATTTGTGACGGGGGGTGGCGAACTGGGTGCTATGTCGCAATTTCATATGTATCCAGTGTAGTTAAATGTGAATGAGATATGTTGCTTTAGTGTTACTTTTTCTATAAATTGATACAAATTAGATTTGCATGCACGTAGAAAGATAACATGTTAAACCCACCAAATGAGAGATAAACGCGATTCAAACATGGTGTGGTACGGAGTGTCGTTTCCAAATGCACATGCGAGAAAGGGAGCCTGTCCTGATTCACCCGCTCTAATGGAAAGATATTATTTATTAAACACGCATGCACACTGAGGAACATACAAATGGAATTCATGAATCTGTATGTAGCAAGCTTCTATGAATACATGTAGAATTTGCAGCCACCAGTTTGTGCAGTGAATTGCAGGTGGCTGGGGAAATCTAGTTCTTCAGGATTGAGGGCTGGGGGAGGAACAATGATTAACCAAGCAGATGGTCAGCCGTTGAACAGAACACAATGTTTAATGCTTGGTACTTCCGCAGGAGGCATATGTAATGTCTTTAAGTGCATTGAAGTTTTGCAGAGAGACCCGGCCTTTTGTTTTGACCAGCAATAAACCTGGGGTGAAGTAACACTTGAGGCTTAAGTTATCGATACCCAGGAGTTTCAGTTGTATTCTCAGATGTGCTGTGCATGCTGAAATGGTAGTCATTTAGATTAGAATGTTCCAATGACACCAGTAAGCCAGGGCAGATGAGATAGATATTGCTATTTCAAAGAGAACCTGTTTATTCAGCCTTCCTCATGTCATTTGAAGTATCCATGCAAACCATGTGCAATTAGGAGTAAATGTTATGTTATGTTATTAGGCATTTATATAGCACTCCATATATCATTGGTGTGATCTCAAAGCGCTGGTAGGTTGAACGCCCTTGGGGACTGTGGTCCAGGTCAGTTGAAAGAGTAAGGTGGCATAGGGTATGAGATGATATGATTGGTTATTCATGACGCGCTTAATACCCAGAGGTTTCTAATCACGGAAGCGTGTATCGAAACTGTGTTACTCTGTGTCATCTTGCTTCCAAGGCGAGCATGTTGCCCCTGAGCTATCCTCCCAAGACCAAAGGCTTTAAGGGTGAATCGATTATGTGTGCAGCTGAAGTGACTTTGTGATGGTAGCTGCATCCTTGCAATAGGTGTGGTGGTATTTTATACCAGTAGAATATGTGCAGTCAGAGCGAAGGTCACCAGGACTGGGTTCTGGCTGCGTTAGGCCTGTTTAGGATGCTTATGTGTGCAGGTATGCCACATTCCAGGTGTTTAGCCTCGATTTACAGAGTGTTGAGGAGTTCATGGGATAATTTTCGTATGTGAGGATTTAGGCCGAAATTGACCAAGGGGTGTAGCTGCATTCTAGTTGTGTGTCGGTGTAGAGAAGAGAGTGAGCGTAGCGATATGAGAGGTGAGTGTTTGGGGCAAGGATTTGATCTAGCGGATTCGCTGTTCCAGAATGAAGGTCTGTTTTTGCGATTGATGCCTTCAGAGTGCACTTATTTGTAATGTATTTTCTGTCTTTGGTAGCGTTATTGCTCAGGGTTTTAGAACATTTGTCATCCGGTAGCAAGGTTTCAGCAGTCTTAGATGGTCATATTCAGCATTTATGGAAAGAGCCAGGTTTTTAGAACTTTGCGAAAGGCCATGAGGTTGTGGGTGTGTCGAATATGAGCGGGGAGAGAGTTCCACAAAGTAGGGGCTAAGGGTGAAAAAGCAGATCCTGGAAGAGTTGGAGGTTGGGATCGCTAGGAAGAGGGTAGGCCTTGATCGGAGGGTGTGTAATGGGAGGTAAGGTTTTATTGTTTCTTGCAGGTATGTTGGGCCAGTCTTGTGCACTGCTCAGTGGGTAATGCATAGGGTCTTGAAGGTGGCCCTTTGTCTGGCTGGTAGCCAGTGGAGGGTTCGAAGAGCGAAAGAGATGTGCTCTATGTGTCCCAGGGCGAGGAGCAGTTTGGTGGCAGCATTTTGGGCTCTTTGTAGTTTGTTGAGTTGGTATGCCGTTGCTCCCAGGTATAAGGTGTTGGCATAGTCCAGTCTCGACATAACAATTGACATAAAAGTGACGAGTCTGTTGGGGTAGGAGACGTAAGGAAAAATGCATATTAGAAGTTTGAGGTGGTAGTGACAGCATTTTGAAACAATATTGATCTGGCGGGAGAGGGTTAGGCCTGAGTCCATAGTGCTGCCGAGGTTTTTGACTGTATCGGAGGGAGGGGAGGTGGCCCGAAGGATGGGGGCCATGGGAGAGGTTGTGGGAGAAGGACAGTGTTGCCGCACACCATGATTTCAGTTTTATTGAGGTTCAAAAGGAGGTGGATACAAGTCATCCATCGGTCAATATCAAGGAACAAGCCTCAAGGTCAGGGCGTGGGGTGGAGTTAGTCTTGGGGATTCTTAGGATAATTTGGGTATCGTCAGTGTAGTTGTAACAGGAGAGGTTGCGTGCGTGGATGATTCCAGGTAGAGTGGTGAGATAGAGGTTGAAGAGGAGAGCAGACAGGCATGCACCTTGGGGTACTCCAGTGTTGACGAGGCAAGCAGTTGAGACAAAAGGGGGAAGGAAGACAGGTTGTTTCCTGTTGCTGAGGAAGGAGGCAATCCATTTGAGTGCTGAGCCACGGATTCCTAGTGAGTGGAGGCGGTCAAGGAGGATTGAATGGTTAACAGTGTCAAAGGCTGCAGAGATATCAAGAAGTATCAGTGCTGCGCATCCTTCAGAATCTGCTGTGACCTTGAGATCGTCCCAGATCTAGACCAGAGTGTAGTTGAGCTGGGAGTATGCAGTCCGGTCAATGAGTTTCACTAGAAATCTGGTGTTGGAGATCAGTCTGAAATTCGTGGGTTCATGTGGGTCGAGGAATGCCTTTTTTAGAAGTGGCTTGATGTGCGCAGTTTTAAGGGCTTTAGGGCAGAGGCAAGAGGTGAGGGGGTCGTTAAGTATAGCTCTTGCATGTTCTCCTGTGCATGTAGACGAGAATATTTATTTCAGAACAGAGGCGGGGCAAGGGTCGAGGGGTGATACGGAGAGTCTGCTGGCTCTTAGTATGTCAAGGAACTCGTTTCTGAAGATGGGTTTGAAAGAGTTGAAGGTTGGTCGATGTCAGGATTAGTCAGCGAATATGGCAAGGGAAATGTGCACTAAATCACACAGTGAATAGCTTCGAATTAAACTACGTGCACACAGGAACAACGACTCATGTATGCTAGAACCCAGGAGTGCAAATAGAGTGTGACAACAAAACCAATATATGAAAAGGGATGTGGGGTAAGCACCTGACCGCGAGGAAAGTCGGCAAGCGCCTTACCCCCAATTGCTGTTGCAGGTACTGACAGCGCTAAACCCACGTGGAGGGCAAGCAATGACAGGATCTGTGAACTAACACTCTTGATGGTATTAAATAAGGGAACTAAAGAACAGTACTCACGAGGATGAGATAAACCTCTTGAATGTCAGCTAGCCCACGAATCCTGTTGATGAAACTGGGACCCAGAAAGGCTATAACAGCAATGGGAGGAAAACTAAATACCTAAGTTGGAATAGTGATTACAAATTAGTGAGGAAAACATAAGCATTCACACAGGAGCTAGCTACAACCGCACACCACACCTAATAATCAAATGGGAAATAAATGCAGTAGTGCAATGGAAAACATGGAATGGATCCCAATAGAAAGTAAGGATCAGGAGCAGGGAAAAACGAAATAACCAATGCAAACTTCCCCCTACCCCTCCAAGGAAAAGACAGGAAGCTAATCTAAGAGGAAGGCTAAGGCATACGGGTTTACAGCAGCAAAGGACAGAGTCAAAGAAATATAGAACACAGACAAACTGGGCTGCATCTAAAAGGGGAAAGCACTGAGGAATGCTGCCTGCAAACAGAGGAAGACAAAAAGGGAATCAAGGGAGCAGAAATCAATTAGCGCATGAATCCGAAATCCAGGGCGGAGGAACAAGAAAACAGGAACTAGGAACTAGGTACAAAAGCTAAGATCAAGGAAAAAAGGGACTAGTCACAACAGGAAACACTGCAACGATGACCAGCGCTGGACTGAAGTAAGACTGAGGCTTTTAAAGCTGCTTAACGAGCACACACCTCATGTGTGCTGATTGCTGCACCTGCAGCCACAGGTGTTGCCTATCCTCCACCCAACCTTGTCCTGCAAGGGTGGAGGTGAAGCAGTGGGCCAGGCATTCTGGGAAGCATAGTCATTTGGTTAAAGAAGCATGCTGGCTGCCAAAAACCTGGAATGGATCCGGAAGGGAAGTAGCTTGGAAAATAGGGATTTAGCGCTCCCAATTCATCACAGCACTGTAGCATAAGGTTCGGAGGAAAAGTCCAGTAGGGAATAAACCCCAAATCATGCCCCCAAGTGGTGGGAACGGGAGCAAAGGGAGCGAGTCGTGACAGTATACCCCCTCCCACGGCCGTCTTCTGGTGCCCGCCACCCGCACGAGACATCTTCTTTCCATGATGGGAGTGCTTTTTCTTTGGAGGTGGCACTGATGGAAATGGTGGCCTGTGGGCAAAGGCAGATGGACTTCCATGATAGGAGCGTTTTGTCTTTGGAGGTGGCACTGATGGAAACGGTGGCTTCTGGTGAGGAAGAGACTCATGGTTCGAAGAAAGGCATGAAGGACTTGCAGGACCTGAAGCAGAGTTGGAAGGTCCAGGAAGCTCAGTCACTGGGAGTGGACACTTATAAGTCTTTGAGGAGGGAGGCAGGCTGGTGCAACATGCCTTAGACAATGGTAGAAGCCCTGTTAGCCTTTCTGCCGAGAGTGGACATGCGGGAGGTGAGGATATTGCTGGCTTCAGGAAAGGTTTATGTTCAGCCATTAGAGAAGGTGGCGGCTGAGGTAGAGATTCAGATTTTCTTCTGTCATCCATCTGGGAAAAGGCTTGTGGTTGAAAGTGACTAAGGTTTGACTGCACATGTTCTACGCCTTGGAGACCTGGAAGTCCAATGGGTTGTACAAGGCTGGTACTCCTGGTGACAGTCGTGTAGCCACTTTGTTGCACGTGGGATACAACAGCAGGGACGTTTGGCATACTGATAGGAGTGATAGACGCAGTACTTGGTATTTCAGGCACACTCGCAGAAGGAGCAATAACAGACACATTTTGAACTGCAGCAGTCATTCCCTTCCTTTGGCTACTAGTACCCAACTGGTGCTTCTTGGCGGAATTCTGTTGCACAAGTCCTGTAGGTAATACGCCGGTCTGCACCACCCCCTGTGCACACCCAGGTGAGTGGTTCTGACTCATCACTTGGTCCAGCTTGATGACTCTGAAGCGGGAGCTGGCAAAAGTCTCAAACTCTGATGCTGCATATTTAGGAGGCTCTGATGCTAAAGTGAAGCAGTTGGGAGAATCGTCTTGTGGAAAAGGCAGGCATTCTGGTGCTCCTCCTGAAGCAAAAGAAAGGCAGGCTAGACGTTCATCGACAGTAAATGGTTGGGATTCAGGAGGAATCGCTGGAGCAGAAGAAAATACAGCAGGATCTGATGGTGTAGACAGGTATACCTCTGATATTGGCAGCGAGGCTAAGCAGGATACAGGCGTCTCATGAACTGAAGGCAAATACTCAGTATACTCCGGGACTGAAGACATGCACTTATGATGGACTACCGGAGGCTCTATGCTGAAGGATGATCTGCAGGATGAGTCACTGTAGCTGAAGACAGGCAGGCCAGAGGAAACCTTGAGGCTGAAGGCATGCAAGCTGGAGCAATCTCGGTTGCTGGATACAAACATGTCCAGGTCTTTGGGACTGGCTCTTGAATAAATGGCAGACATGGCAGCGGTTCATTGGGTGAAGACACGTGTGCCAAAGATGACTGCAGGGCTGTGGGTTGGATCATAGAAGAGTCAATGGTTGTAGGAGGACAGACAGAAGTCTCAGAAGTTGACAGACACATTGGTGGCTCAGGAATGGAGGGCACCTTTAGGGCAGTAGACTCCTTGGCACCAGTAACCAAAGACTGAGCTGTACCCTTGCAGTCCTTTTCTTTAGTGGGTGACACAGAGTCTTTTTCTTTGTAGAAGTCAAAATCAACCAGTGGAATTACCATAGTAAAGTCTCTGTTAATCAGGATTTCGTCAATTGTCCATTCCTCTGTCTTAGCTTCTGAAAGAGGCAGATTTACAATCAACAGTTCAGGAATCGCCTGCCGGTTTTTTGGTTCTGTATACTGTGGAATGAGTCCATCAGAAGATGAAATCTGTACTGTTTCTGACTGTTCGTATTGATCAGAATTGGCAGAAGGAAGAGTGAACCCAGAGGTAACATCGTTTTCCACATCAGCTTGAACATCTACTTCAGTCTCAGCAGCTGTATCAAGAGCAGGGCCTAAGCCTACTGTAGTGACTGAATCTGTGTATGCCACCATTGTGGATTGTGTTTGGAAATCAGAAGCTTGCATGTGTGCTAGCTCAGAATTATGACAACCTGCTACACAGGAAATTGTAGGTAAAGGAGTGGCTTGTAAATCTTCTGCTAACTGCAATCCCTGACAAACAGCAGAACCATTGTTAGAAACTGTGCCCAGATTAAGCGCTGTGCTAGAAGAAAGACTTTCACTCCCAATAGATCTAACATATTGACAAATATCATGGTTTACCAAAGTCTCTGCACTCAGGGGCTGAACAGTGTTCACTTCATCAACATCAACGGATAAAGTCTGAGGTGTATTCAGTAAAGAGTGCAAGGTTTTATTCTCCTCTTGTAAAGAAATGAATTCTTGTCTTAACTCCTCAAGCTTAGCTCTTAGCATGCCCTGCATTAACTGTACATCACTATCAGTAGGCACAGGGGGAGGCATAGTGGCATCAGGGCTGGATCCTGCACTAGCAATCTGGATGTGCACCGATTGTGCATTGTCCTCTACTGCTTTCAGGTTCTGAGATTTATACTTTCTCTTACCAACTTGGTCTGTGTTTCCCTTAAGCAAACTATTGACATTAGACATCTTGGCATTAGGGACTACAGTATGTACTTGTGCAAAGGAGTATGCTTTAGACTGAGGGTAGAAAACAGAAGTTATGCAAGGAACCCCTCCATTCTTTATGTTTGTACCATGAAACTGTTCTATCTGAGGTGAAGCACAACTGGAATCATGGGATTCAACAACAGAGGTACTCTTGTATAATAAGTCTAACAGTGTGTTGTTTTCTGCGGCTAAGGCTTGCGCTGACATAGAATCTGGATCAAAACAAAAGACAGAACTAGGATCAGGCAATGTAGGATGTGCCATCCTATGGGAAAAATACTTTGCACGTAAATGTCCATTCGTGACAAGGAGTTCATTTAAGTCAGGACTAGTGATTTGATTGTCACAGGTAAATGTAGGGGAAGCTTTCTGTACAAACATGTTAGAGGCCTTGCTGCCTTTCTTTCTTAAACTTGCCATATTCAATGGGAATTTTGGGCTGGTCATTCTGTCAGGATTAGTCAGGCGAGTACAAAGGCAGCGAATATGGCAAGGGAAATGTGCACTAAATCACACAGTGAATAGCTTCGAATTAAACTACATGCACACAGGAACAACGACTCATGTATGCTAGAACCCAGGAGTGCAAATAGAGTGTGACAACAAAACCAATATATGAAAAGGGATGTGGGGTAAGCACCTGACCGCGAGGAAAGTCGGCAAGCGCCTTACCCCCAATTGCTGTTGCAGGTACTGACAGCGCTAAACCCACGTGGAGGGCAAGCAATGACAGGATCTGTGAACTAACACTCTTGATGGTATTAAATAAGGGAACTAAAGAACAGTACTCACAAGGACGAGATAAACCTCTTGAATGTCAGCTAGCCCACGAATCCTGTTGATGAAACTGGGACCCAGAAAGGCTAAAACAGCAATGGGAGGAAAACTAAATACCTAAGTTGGAATAGTGATTACAAATTAGTGAGGAAAACATAAGCATTCACACAGGAGCTAGCTACAACCGCACACCACACCTAATAATCAAATGGGAAATAAATGCAGTAGTGCAATGGAAAACATGGAATGGATCCCAATAGAAAGTAAGGATCAGGAGCAGGGAAAAACGAAATAACCAATGCAAACTTCCCCCTACCCCTCCAAGGAAAAGACAGGAAGCTAATCTAAGAGGAAGGCTAAGGCATACGGGTTTACAGCAGCAAAGGACAGAGTCAAAGAAATATAGAACACAGACAAACTGGGCTGCCTCTAAAAGGGGAAAGCACTGAGGAATGCTGCCTGCAAACAGAGGAAGACAAAAAGGGAATCAAGGGAGCAGAAATCAATTAGCGCATGAATCCGAAATCCAGGGCGGAGGAACAAGAAAACAGGAACTAGGAACTAGGTACAAAAGCTAAGATCAAGGAAAAAAGGGACTAGTCACAACAGGAAACACTGCAACGATGACCAGCGCTGGACTGAAGTAAGACTGAGGCTTTTAAAGCTGCTTAACGAGCACACGCCTCATGTGTGCTGATTGCTGCACCTGCAGCCACAGGTGTTGCCTATCCTCCACCCAACCTTGTCCTGCAAGGGTGGAGGTGAAGCAGTGGGCCAGGCATTCTGGGAAGCATAGTCATTTGGTTAAAGAAGCATGCTGGCTGCCAAAAACCTGGAATGGATCCGGAAGGGAAGTAGCTTGGAAAATAGGGATTTAGCGCTCCCAATTCATCACAGCACTGTAGCATAAAGTTCGGAGGAAAAGTCCAGTAGGGAATAAACCCCAAATCATGCCCCCAAGTGGTGGGAACGGGAGCGAAGGGAGCGAGTCGTGACAGTCGAGTGGGTGTGGGGGCAATGGGATCAGGAGGGGTCAGTGTAGGGTAGGGTTTCAGTAAGGTTAGTTTGGAGTCAAGGGTTGCTGTCTGGTCAAGTGCGATGTTGTACAGATGAAGCGAGAGGGACTCTCAGAGTGATTGTGTGGGGTCGATTGGGCGGAGGTGCAGGCAGGTTTCACGAATTCAGAGATGATCTTGTGGAGTTCTTTACTGCTGTGCCACAGTTCAGAATTCGTTAATGTATTAGGCTTTTTTGGCCTTAAGGATCTCAGATTTGTACTTACGGTGGTGGAGGGCAAACAAGGATCTGGAGGGGTTGGTTGTACAAGTTTGCCATTTGCGTTCAAGAGAGTTATTTTGTTTTTTGAGTGTCCACAGGAGGGGAGTGATCCATTTGGGGGATGGTCCTTTACGTGAGGTTGCAGGGCATGAGGGGGTGAGTGGAATTAGAGATTCTTCAAGGCAGGAGCATCAGCAAGGGGAATCCAGCACAAGGGCCATCAAGAGCTTTTGCAAAGGAATCCAAACCAAGATGTCGACACAGCATCAGCAACTGCAATAGAACCGATGCTCAAGCCAAAGTAATAGGAATCACATCGCTGTGGAAGAGGATTGATTAAGGTGAGAGGACTCAGGCCAGTTGTGACTTGTCATGAATTATGTTTGTATATGAATGTGTATCATGTGCTGATGTCATGACCTACCATGAACGAATCCCAAAGAGGGGTGTGCTATGAATATGATCTGAAGATGGTAGTTAAGAAGATAACAATGGCCAATGGGAATGGAAGAATTGAAGAAAGAGGGGATTTCTTTGCATAGGTTTTTTTCCAATCACCTGTGGGGGGTGGGTTGCAATAAAATAGATGGGAGAGTTTTAACTGTTGGAAGAAAATGTATATAATGTGTCAATTTATGTGGTTCGGCAAGACTTGGGTTAGTTTTACTTGACAGGGTCCTCTGCGGACAATTGTACAATAAACTTGCTTTACGTACAAAATGTACACTCGCTTCTTTAGTGGTGGGACTGCCTTGGGTTAAGGTGATTTGGGCCCCACTCCTGCTCTACTTTCTTCCTGTAAATATTGTTACGTTTACACACAAGTTGGATTACAAGGGATTGAGTAGGAGAGGCCCTTCAGCGAAAAAGCTGCACACAGCCACAGCGCCACATAGAAGACATTTCTGTAGGTTCACGTTTACTTCAGAGCCACACCACAATGTACTATGAGGATGCAAATGAGCTGAAAGGCTTGCTTTTTGCTCCATAGGAAATTACCATTGTTTTATAGGGCTGTGCTATTGTATCAACCCAAGATGGACAGCTCTCAAAGTTCCGACACCAACCGCAGATATGTTTCAACCCTAAGGCTTGACTTATAGGTAAATGGACTCGTTGAGCATAAACAAGTTCATCCGAACTCTGACAGTTTTCATAAATAGTGCTATCTATGCACACACCAATTTGTTCTACTTTAGAAAAGCTCATTCAATACAAAACACTGATGAGAATAATCACACAATGCTTTAACCAAGCATCTCAGGGTGTACTCATCATCCGCACCCCTTCCGCGGCTTTGTAAAATGGCATAGCATAAAATAGGCAAGGAGGGCACGCAGGTTTTGTTCCAGGGTTGAATCTGACTTAAAAGTCTTCAATGGTTGGTCCAAGTGTTCAAAAGGCAGTCTACTGGGCTTCATGCCTTCAAATCCACCTTGAAACCTGCTGCAGTAAAAAGGAAAGGACCAGAAAACAAGCCTTCGCAGCCTCCTCCCCAAGACTATGGAACCTCCTCCCCGTCAGCATCAAACTCACCCCCCGGCTCCTACAATTCAGAAAAGAACTCAAGACCCGCCTCTTCGAGGAGTCTCTCCTCCTCAACAACTAGGCCATCACTTCGCCCCTCACGCCACCTGACTCGCGAGCCACTGCCCCCTGTACTCCCTGCCACCCAATACAGCTGTACCCTTCCTCTGTGCTCCTCTGTATCCTGGCCCCCGCCTGTTTATCTGTTCTGTGGTTACCTCTGTAAAGCGCTCTGCTGCTTCTCGAAGCTAGGGCCACACCCAATGAATTCAATAATAATAAGAATGACCTGAATGAAATAAAAGGCATTTTTAAATGTGCTTCTTGAAATTATTGGTCAATGTTTTATGTTAAAATTGTGTTGTAGATTAATATGAATTTAACATGTTGTGAGAAAAATGAAGACTTTTTCATTGGGACATAATGAACCCATGCCCTGATCTAAGTGACCAAGGAGCACTTGAGGTCTCTGATAAACGCAGTTTACAATTGATTGAGAGCCCCCCCCCCCCAACCCCCCCCTCCGGATAGTTAGTATTTGCCATAGGCCAGCAGCTTTCAGCAAGTTAAAGATCAGTTTATGCCAGGTGTGGGCAGGAGGGACTGCCGGCCATTTTAAGTGACAGGCGGAAGTCGGGGCGGGGTCAGGGCAAGTGGCAGCCCCATGCCTCCTCTCAGCTGGCAAGACCCCGAGCCTTGAGACTGCAGTGAACTCTGAACTCTCTCAGTGCCTGGCACTTTCTACGGGCGCCTGGAACCATGTGAAAGGTGGGTTATTCGGGGTGAAGCGTGAAGCTGTGGAAGAAAGGTTCCTGAACAGTGCTGCAGGCCACGCGCCACAATGGATGAAAACAGGAAGGGACACTGGCGTTCCTCAGCCATGATCAGTCTGGCAGAGCCCAAGCATGCTGCCAGCAAACATTACATCCATTATTAAGGAGGCCTTTAATGAACGCTCATAGGCCGGGGGAACCAATAAGTTCTCGTCCCTGGGGATTCGGTGGGCTTATTTAACTCTGAAAACAGATTTCATCTGTGAAAAATATCTCAGCATTTACACTCAGACAGGAACATGAGGTTGAAGAAACACCACTGGCACCGCCAGCAAAGCGATGACACAATACAAGGACTTGCCGTTGCCCTTTTTTTGCAATGGTTCAATTGAAGCCCTGCAGCATGTTTTGTTTATCCGTCCGCAGATTGGTCTGATTCGCTGTTAAATGATGGTGCTAGCCACCTGATTGGTGCAGAAGATCTTCGTAGAACACCTTCTGGCCCTGATGTAGAATATGCTGTTTCAGATCTGCTTGTAAAAGGCCTGGAGAAATGGGAACTGTAAGATTTTGAGAGCATCTGTACTTAACTAAAGTCTATTTTTAATCCTTGCAATGATTCCAAAAACAGGACAAGTTAAAATGTTCTTAAATGTTCCGTAATGACGAATTGATAGTCATGTGCTTATTCCTTGAGATTGGTGTTGTGTATATTCAATATGTTTCTATTTGAATTTTAATGTGCTTGCGTATTTATATGTTGCTGTTTTGAGGGCATATTGCCGAAATCAAACATTATTTGATTGAGCAAATCACTTACGGTTGCCCAAGATCACAAGACTACTCTGTAATAATGCATGCAATTCCAATGCTGATGGCTTCCCGTCTTCCCTTTGGCTGTGCTGTTTCCACTAGATAACAGTACCACACTGGATCCCTCCAACCCAGCACGGGCTGCAGTGCTGATTGCTTCCTGTCCTCCCTTTGGCTGTGCTCTTTCTACTAGATAACAGGACCACGCTGTATTGGATCCCTCCACCCCAGCACGGGCTGCAGTGCTGATTGCTTCCTGTCCTCCCTTTGGCTGGGTGCTGTTTCCACTAGATAACAGGACCACACTGTATTGGATCCCTCCAACCCATTACTGGGTGCAGTGCTGATTGCTTCCTGTCCTCCCTTTTGCTGGCTGCTGTTTCCACTAGATAAGAAGACCATACTGTATTGGATCCCTCCACCCCAGCACAGGCTGCAGTGCTGATTGCTTCCTGTCCTCCCTTTGGCTGTGCTCTTTCTACTAGATAACAGGACCACGCTGTATTGGATCCCTCCACCCCAGCACGGGCTGCAGTGCTGATTGCTTCCTGTCCTCCCTTTGGCTGGGTGCTGTTTCCACTAGATAACAGGACCACACTGTATTGGATCCCTCCAACCCATTACTGGGTGCAGTGCTGATTGCTTCCTGTCCTCCCTTTGGCTGGGTGCTGTTTCCACTAGATAACAAGACCGTACTGTATTGGATCCCTCCACCCCAGCACGTGCTGCAGTGCTGATTGCTTCCTGTCCTCCCTTTGGCTGTGCTCTTTCTACTAGATAACAGGACAACGCTGTATTGGATCCCTCCACCCCAGCACGGGCTGCAGTGCTGATTGCTTCCTGTCCTCCCTTTGGCTGGGTGCTGTTTCCACTAGATAACAAGACCGTACTGTATTGGATCCCTCCAACCCATTACTGGGTGCAGTGCTGATTGCTTCCTGTCCTCCCTTTGGCTGTGCTGTTTCCACTAGATAACAGGACCACACTGTATTGGATCCCTCAAACCCATTACTGGGTGCAGTGCTGATTGCTTCCTGTCCTCCCTTTGGCTGTGCTCAGGGGCGTTGCTAGGGGGGGGGGCTAAGTGGGCTATAGCCCCTGATCTTTTGGTTGTAGCCCCGGATAGAATCTCCGGAGCTACAGCCAAAAGACTAGCTAGCCCCCAGTCCCAACAGTTCTGATATCAGCTTAGCCCCAGGTCTTTTCCAGACCTAGCAACTCCCCTGGCTGTGCTGTTTCCACTAGATAACAAGACCACGCTGTATTGGATCCCTGCACCCGAGCACGGGCTGCAGTGCTGATTGCTTCCTGTCCTCCCTTTGGCTGGGTGCTGTTTCCACTAGATAACAGGACCACACTGTATTGGATCCCTCCAACCCATTACTGGGTACAGTGCTGATTGCTTCCTGTCCTCCCTTTGGCTGGGTGCTGTTTCCACTAGATAAGAAAACCGTACTGTATTGGATCCCTCCACCCCAGCACGGGCTGCAGTGTGATTGCTTCCTGTCCTCCCTTTGGCTGGGTGCTGTTTCCACTAGATAACAAGACCACGCTGTATTGGATCCCTCCACCCCAGCACGGGCTGCAGTGCTGATTGCTTCCTGTCCTCCCTTTGGCTGGGTGCTGTTTCCACTAGATAAGAAGACCGTACTGTATTGGATCCCTCCACCCCAGCACGGGCTGCAGTGCTGATTGCTTCCTGTCCTCCCTTTGGCTGGGTGCTGTTTCCACTAGATAACAAGACCACGCTGTATTGGATCCCTGCACCCCAGTACTGGCTGCAGTGCTGATTGCTTTCTTTCCCATGGCTGCAGCAGAAGCTGATAGAAGATACTGTCCGTCAAATATCACGCGTGTGCACTGCATTGAATCCCTTCACCTCTATGTACTGATTAATTTCCCGTCCTCTCTGTGGAAATTAAAACCTTGCCATACACTGCCTGTCCAAAATCACAAGGCTCTGCTGAAATGAATCCTTCCATCCACCAATGCAGGTTGTTTTTCTGCTCTCCCCATAGAAGCAGAGAGCTCAGCATATACTCCTTCACAGAGGTCAGAAGGATAGGCTGTAATAAGAGCCTTTATCTCCCAGTCATGATGTCTTCCTTTCCTCCTTATTGAGCACTCATGCTAAGTGGGTGTGATGTTTGTCCAGGATCACAAGGATGCGCTGCAATTGATCCCTCCATCTCCAAGTGATGATTGCTTCCCATCCCTCTCTATGTACCCATAGAGAGGAAACTCTGAACACATAAGATCCCCTGAACATCACAGGGCACTGCTTGCTACAGTTAACCACAAGGCACCCTCTTGGACATCATCCCTTTGCACAGCTGCCGTGGTGTGTTTAAGTGCCACATCAAATGGCAGCTTTTGTTGCATAGCTCAGTTGTGGGATCTCAGGAGTACTGCTCTCCTGTCTAATTCAACTGATTACTCCCTGTCTGTTAATGTTTTGGGAGGTTTTAGGAATTAAGTGTTCATTACATTGCAGTATTACCTAAACAATATCAAACATCTGTTGCCCAGTTTCATAGCGACAGCAGTAAAAGTAATTTCTAATTTGTTGAATGAGTTTGGGTAGCCTATTCCGACAATATTGAGCTACTTGATTACACCATCATGGGGCTCCAGAGTTTGCTGGGCGCTTTGGGGGAGTATGCAAGGGGGAGCGATCTTGTGATAAACCCCACCAAATGAAGGATTGTTGCATTTAAGAGACCATTGAAGAGGGAGCCTTCGTGTATCTGACGGCTAAATGATCAGGTGTTACCGTTAGTCAATGAGGTTCGTTATTTGGGGTTCAAATTGAGGTCCTTTCCATCAAAGAGATACGTAACATCAAATATGGAAGGGAACATAATGCAATTGGTTTGCCAAATGAAAACATTCTGGGGGTAATTCATAGAATTCAGCGCACAAGTGGCGCACGCGGCTGGCGCACAGTGTGCGCGTGCGAATCCCTGCGCCAGCCGCGTGCGCTAAAATCCATTTCCGCGCACAGCGTATTCATGGATTCCAGCCACCAAAACCAGCCGTGGCGCACAGTGGCGCAGCGACCCTGCAGCAGCGCCAGTTACGCCCCCAAGAATGCCTCTCGTGCAGGGAAAAGCCATCAATATACCCAATCCAGCGCAAAGGGCTGCGCTAACCCTGTACCAGCACAGCAAGCGGGCTATGTGTATCACTGGGGTGCGCGGGAAGTACCTCACGCGATTCCATCAGGGTACGTGTATTTCGGGGTGCTATCAGCAGGGTTCGTGTATTTCAGGGGTGTGCGGGAAGTTCCACACGCGAATGGCCTGGGTGCGTGTATTTCAGGGGTGCGCGGGAAGTTCCACACGCGATTGGCCTGGGTGCGTGTATTTCAGGGGTGCGCGGGAAGTTCCACACGTGATTGGCCTGGGCGCGTGTATTTCAGGGGTGCGCGGGAAGTTCCACACGCGATTGGCCTGGGCGCGTGTATTTCAGGGGTGCGCGGGAAGTTCCACACGCGAATGGCCTGGGCGCGTGTATTTCAGGGGTGCGCGGGAAGTTCCACACGCGAATGGCCTGGGCGCGTGTATTTCAGGGGTGCGCGGGAAGTTCCACACGCGATTGGCCTGGGCGCGTGTATTTCAGGGGTGCGCGGGAAGTTCCACACGCGAATGGCCTGGGCGCGTGTATTTCAGGGGTGCGCGGGAAGTTCCACACGCGAATGGCCTGGGCGCGTGTATTTCAGGGGTGCGCGGGAAGTTCCACACGCGATTGGCCTGGGCGCGTGTATTTCAGGGGTGCGCGGGAAGTTCCACACGCGATTGGCCTGGGCGCGTGTATTTCAGGGGTGCGCGGGAAGTTCCACACGCGAATGGCCTGGGCGCGTGTATTTCAGGGGTGCGCGGGAAGTTCCACACGCGAATGACCTGGGCGCGTGTATTTCAGGGGTGCGCGGGAAGTTCCACACGCGATTGGCCTGGGCGCGTGTATTTCAGGGGTGCGCGGGAAGTTCCACACGCGAATGGCCTGGGCGCGTGTATTTCAGGGGTGCGCGGGAAGTTCCACACGCGATTGGCCTGGGCGCGTGTATTTCAGGGGTGCGCGGGAAGTTCCACACGCGATTGGCCTGGGCGCGTGTATTTCAGGGGTGCGCGGGAAGTTCCACACGCGAATGGCCTGGGGGAGCGTGTGCGTGTATACCAGGGGTGCGCGGAAAGTTTTACACGCGATTTCAGCAGGGTACGTGTATTTCAGGGGTGCCGGGGAGTCCTACATGTGATTTGACAGTGTGGGTCCTCCCAGGTGTTCCCTGTACACCCTCCACGGCCCCTGCAGGCAGCCCACACCACAGGGGACTACCCTGCATCCCTGGTCATGTCCCGCAGGCAGCCCACCCAACATGGGCATGCCCCCCACCAAAGGCACATGTCTCCTTGAACTAATGAACACCAACTCATGTCCCCTTGCACCCCCACCCCCCAGCACTGTGGGGCACCTGCCAGCAGGCCCCCACCCATGTCCAACTCATGTCCCCTTGCACCCCCACCCCCCAGCACTGTGGGGCACCTGCCAGCAGGCCCCCACCCATGTCCAACTCATGTCCCCTTGCACCCCCACCCCCCAGCACTGAGGGGCACCTGCCAGCAGGCCCCCACCCATGTCCAACTCATGTCCCCTTGCACCCCCACCCCCAGCACTGTGGGGCACCTGCCAGCAGACCCCCACCCATGTCCAACTCATGTCCCCTTGAACCCCCACCCCCCAGCACTGTGGGGCACCTGCCAGCAGGCCCCCACCCATGTCCAACTCATGTCCCCTTGCACCCCCACCCCCCAGCACTGTGGGGCACCTGCCAGCAGGCCCCCACCCATGTCCAACTCATGTCCCCTTGCACCCCCACCCCCCAGCACTGTGGGGCACCTGCCAGCAGGCCCCCACCCATGTCCAACTCATGTCCCCTTGCACCCCCACCCCCCAGCACTGTGGGGCACCTGCCAGCATGCCCCCACCCATGTCCAACTCATGTCCCCTTGCACCCCCACCCCCAAGCACTGTGGGGCACCTGCCAGCAGGCCCCCACCCATGTCCAACTCATTTCCCCCACCCCTGCCACCCCCCAGCACTGTGGGGCACCTGCCAGCAGGTCCCCACCCATGTCCAACTCATGTCCCCTTGCACCCCCACCCCCCAGCACTGTGGGGCACCTGCCAGCAGGCCCCCACCCATGTCCAACTCATGTCCCCTTGCACCCCCACCCCCCAGCACTGTGGGGCACCTGCCAGCAGGCCCCCACCCATGTCCAACTCATGTCCCCCACCACCCCCACCCCCCAGCACTGTGGGGCACCTGCCAGCAGGCCCCCACCCATGTCCAACTCATGTCCCCTTGCACCCCCACCCCCCAGCACTGTGGGGCACCTGCCAGCAGGCCCCCACCCATGTCCAACTCATGTCCCCTTGCACCCCCACCCCCCAGCACTGTGGGGCACCTGCCAGCAGGCCCCCACCCATGTCCAACTCATGTCCCCTTGCACCCCCACCCCCAGCATTGCGGGGCACCCTCCACCAGGCCCTCGCCCATGTCCCATCCATGCCCCCCTGCACCCCCACCCCCCAGCACTGTGGGGCACCTGCCAGCAGGTCCCCACCCATGTCCAACTCATGTCCCCCACCTCCCCCACCCCCCAGCACTGTGGGGCACCTGCCAGCAGGCCCCCACCCATGTCCAACTCATGTCCCCTTGCACCCCCACCCCCCAGCACTGTGGGGCACCTGCCAGCAGGCCCCCACCCATGTCCAACTCATGTCCCCTTGCACCCCCACCCCCCAGCACTGTGGGGCACCTGCCAGCAGGCCCCCACCCATGTCCAACTCATGTCTCCTTGCACCCCCACCCCCAGCATTGCGGGGCACCCTCCACCAGGCCCTCGCCCATGTCCCATCCATGCCCCCCTGCACCTGGGTCCCAACAATCCCCAATCATGTCCGTAATGGCCATCCTCCCCTGCCAAAAGGCCCAACCAACTATCACATCCACCCACATATCAAAGGCAATTACATGTTACACACCCAATGTAAATAATGCAAATGAACACATGTCTGTCACACACAATGGCTGCAAGTGAATGTTAAAACACCCAACATGACATGCATGAAAGTAATGAGATGATACGACACATTGAAGGATGAAAATAAAAATGTATTGAAAATCAACTAGAATGGAAATGAAATGAGAAAAACCACAAAGCAAAACAACAAAAAGAAGATGAATGTCCATGAAAAAAATCCAAAAAATCCAAAAATCCATAGAAGAACTATTTACAAGACAATCCCGGGTCCATGAGCCCAACCAAATAAAACCTAACTATGTCAACTAACTAAAAACTGAACTATATACAAAAAAGTGGCGCATTGTCCAATCGCAACCAAATAAAAAAAAAATAATTTAAAGGAAACCCACCACTAACTATATAACTATATACAAAGGCAGCGGGCTAGTCCGACGGCTCACTGGTTGCTGTCATGGGCCAGGGCATCATCGAACTCCCGTTCAATGGCTTGGAGGCGGGCATGTTCCCTGGCCCCGAGGTCCCGCAGGGATAATGCAGTGTCCAGCTCCAACTCCCTGCGAAGACCCTCGAGGCACTCAGCCCGCCTCAGCGCCCTCCGCATGGAGTCCACCGCCCTGACCATTGTGAGCCGTTCCTCCTCTGCCCGCTGCCGCTCCGCACCTATCTGCTGGCACAAACGCTCCCACACGGAAGCCACTCCCATTCCAGGGTTCTCCAGCCCTCCGGCCGATGCCTGAACCCCTGATGTTGATGGCCCCGAGCCATGATGCCTCCCACGTTAAGCACGACGGCATCCAGGCTGATGGAAACCACCGACGCCGTCGTGCACATGCCCTGCCCGATGATGCCGTCACATCCTCCATCTGCTGGGGTCCAGTTGCTGGTGTGTCCACCCCTGCTGGACCTCTGACTCCCAACTGTGGCAGGGATGGGATCCCCACCGAGCTGGCTGCATTGGTCAGGGCAGGTCCACAGGGGGCCCTGGTGGCATCTGGGCCGGAAGACGGCAAGGAGAACGACTGGCGTATAGTCTCCACAGAGGAGGAGAGGGCCGCCAGATTGGCCGACACATGCAGGAAACCCCCCAACATGGACGATCCCAATTGGGCCACGTCGGCACGGTGCTCTTCGTGATGACGTGCGTGCTCCTCCTGGGAAGCACGCACGGCATCACGAATCACAGCCGTGCGCATCGCGACCCCAATCAGGACCTTCTCCATACGGTCAGGGGTCCCCTCGTCCGCAGGTGGAGGGGAGTCAGATGACATGGACATCCCCTCTACCTGCGGACGGGCCTGGGACGGGGTATCCCTGCTGGTGCATGGTGGTGCACCCACAGGGTCAGGGACAGCGACATGCACAGGCCCCTCCACGGTGACCTGTGCTGCCTCCTGCCCCTGCCCCTGGACTGCACCACTTGCACCAGCAGGGATGCCCCCACCAGGCCCCATGTGCGCCTCAGTGGCGGCCTCCTCCTCCTCTGTGGAAACCACCAACCTGGATGGCTCCTCACCGTCTTCCGCCGTTGCAGGCCCCTGTGGGGGCTCACCCACCCCTTCCGCTGCAGCCGTGGGGGCATCCCCGCCGCCTTGCTCCACAGCGCCGTCTCCGCCCTCTTCTTCACTAGCCGCTGCGTAGAGGGAGACATAAAACACAAGCATCAGGGTACTGTACAATGGTCCCCTAGACAGGAAGCAATAGCAGATGAGTGCCACTGTCAAAGTACACTTCCATCATGTCCCTCCACAACACATGTGTCAGTCCAGGCAAAACACACACAGTGACAGTCATGGTGCATGCCATGGACATTTCCATACATGTCCAATGGACTCTCGAAACATACAATGTAATGGTACTCACATGCATCATGGGTCATGCCTATCACATGCACACCCTTCACCTCAGTCACATCCATCTGGCCCCGTACACCCCAATCACAGTGGATACAAGGAAGACTAGGCTGTATCAGTGAATCTGTACATTGTCACAGACATGTGTCATGCATCCATGGCATTCACAAGTCACAGACACGCAGGTCAGGCACACAGACATGGATACCATATATGTACCTGGCATCAGCACCCATCCCTCACCCCCACCCATGTCCAGGAACAGAGACTGCCATGCTCTCATGTGTACAATCTGCATAGGGCTCCCCATGTCGCATTTAAACACATGCAACGACCGTGCGGTTCACACATTGCTGATCGCACATGCATTACCATGATGTCCCTGCACACATACATGCGTACATGGCCTATGTCACACATACAGGCAAGTATCAGACAACCAGCACACTGCAACATGCCCTGTCTCACACAGCAATGCTTGGCCACTTACCGCTCAACTCCAGATGGGTCTCCCTCTCAAGGACCTGGGCGTGGAGCGCTGGGTGTACGCGTTCCAGGACCCTCATTTGGATGGAACTCATGCGGCCCCGGCCCCCCTCCACGAGGCGCCGGGCCTTTATGAGGGTCCTGGACCTCAAGTCTTCCCAGCGCTTCTTGACCTTCTGGATGGTGCGGGTTGCCACCCCCTCCGCGTTAATGGCAATCACACAGTCGGCCCAGATCCTCTCCCGTCCTTCCTTGTTGGCGCGGGACGATCCGAAGAGGGCATCATACTGCCCCAGGACTTGCTCCACCAGGACACCAACTTCGGTGGCAGTGAAGCTGGTGCCCCTCTGCCCCTCTGGCCGGGGGTTGCCACTGGTGCCAGATGTGGATGTGCCCGACATGGCAACCCCAGGGGCAGGAGTGGGTGGGCAACTGGGTCCTGGGGCTGGGCTGTGGAGCGATGTTATCCGAGTCGGGAGTCTTCTGTTCCAGCAGGGGTGGACACAGCAACTGGACCCCTGCAGATGGCTGATGTGCAGGCACCAAATGGCAGGGCACGGTGGCAGCAGGCAGGCAGGCAGGCAGGCAGCAGCAGATGGCACGTGGGAGGCTGCTCGGGGTACTGGGGGGCAGTAATTCGGCCTTCTGGGCAGGAGCGTGGTCTTCCGTGTGTTTTCGCGTGGCCAGCTTGATACGGAGTGATTTGGCACGTGAAAATCCTGCACGTCAGCGTGAAAATCGAGGAAAGGCCCTTAGCGCGTAAGCGCGTCAGCACGCGTACGCGATTTCATTGGACCAAAGGCCCTTACAGCGTAAGCGCGTCTGTGACTTGGAGATCCTGCGTGCCTTTATGTTCTGTACGTGCTTTTCGTGCGGTGCGTGTGTTTTCCATCCGTTGGGGTTCACACGCTATTACTTCACAGCGGGTGTTGGCTACGCGTTCTTCTACACGCAAGGCAGACGGTGAGTGGTACCCCGCTCCCCCAGGCCCGATCGCGTGAAAAAGTTCACGCGAACCCCTGATATACACGTAGCCCGCTCCCCCAGGCCCGATCGCGTGAAAAACTTCACGCGAACCCCTGAAATACACGTAGCCCGCTCCCCCAGGCCCGATCGCGTGAGAAACTTCACGCGAACCCCTGAAATACACGTAGCCCGCTCCCCCAGGCCCGATCGCGTGAAAAACTTCACGCGAACCCCCGATATACACGTGCCCCGCTCACACAGGCCCAATTGCTGTATGTTGCCACTTTTGTAATGCGCAGGGACGCTACCCCTGCCTTCGTGTGGCGGACGTGTTTCGGCTTGTGCGTGTCTTTCGCTGTGCGTGGCTTTGCCCTATTCGATTCCATGAATACGTGTGGTTCGGGTGCATGTGGGCGTTCCGTCTGCTTCCCTGCAGTACATCCCCAGTTACGCCCTTGTTTTCGCGAGTTGTTCCCCATTCCGCGCGTTACGCCCCGTGTTCCGCCCACTTTCTAGTGTATGCGCCGAGGTTGTGCGCTTTCACTGTGCGCGTCGCGCACGTCTTTCGGGATGTTGCAGTGACATGTGCGACATGCACGGGTTTGGCGCACATCCCGAGGTAAACACGCGCAGGGACTTCCATGAATCGCACGCGTGCGCATGCGCCTGTTTTTTTCCGCTTGCGCCTGCTTGCGCCTGCTTGCGCGAAGATTTTCGGCGCACGTTTGTTCCATGAATCGGCCCCTAAATCATGTCTATTGTAGATTTCCATTGACCCCATTGACAAAGTTTAATATTGGAAAGGTGATCCTTTGCCTCATTTACGGAGCAGATATAAACCCAGTAACAAAAATGTTGGACAAGGATGGAGGGTAAACTATGGAACAGGTACTCAGACTCAGAGGCTGCCTATAGCCTGTTTAAGGTGTTCATTGCGTCTGCAGTCACTGCGACACCACATGGAATGGAGAGTAATATCGTTGGATAGATTGGTTTTGGTCCCAATGCGGAATTCTTTATATAAAGATGTGAGAGCTATGCTAGAAGAGAGGTCAAGTCCATTTTTACATGATTTGAAAACAACGCTCAAGAAATCTTGCAGGACTGTAAATGTTTGGAAAGGGACATGGTATCCAATCCTATGTATGTGAAAAGATCACTGAAAAGAACGGATTGGATACAAACTATATATTAATTGAGCAACACATTATTTCAGTCATTGCCTCCTTATGAAAAACTGCAAGGTTACTTGTTGCGATACTTAAGGCGTTTCCCTAATTCTCATTGGAGAACAGATTTTCTCAGGGTTCGACTTAATTTACTGGCAACTAGACAGATTCTGCATGTCAGACACAAGGAAACAGTATGTTGACGATTTATGCACACTGTGTGGGAACAAAGTTATGCAGACTCTACATGTTGATGGACTGTTGGAGGACCCGGACATTGAGGGTAAAGCATTTTCTGAGATTTGTGGAAATGGGGAGATGGTTGGGTCGCAATCTTTCTGGGAAAGATTGATTTCTGGGCATGAAACTCTACTGACACTCGAGGTTCTGACATTTCTGAAAGAATTGGACTTGAATATCAGCTGAATTTAGGATACTGTCAGCCTCATTACGACCCTGGCGTTAAGGGTTTAACGGCGCCGTAAAAGGTGTCGGCGCCGTTAAACCCTTAACGCCTGATTACGAGGTCCCTTTGCGGGACCCGACCTTAACGCCTGCTTTTAGCAGGCGCTAAAGTAGGGTTCCGCAAAGGGACCTTAGTGCTAAGTACGGTGCCGCAATTTGCGGCACCGTACCTAGCGCCTTCCCCATTCCCATTGAGCCCTATGGGGCAAAAATGGGAATGGGGAAGGGCCCATGGTGAATGTGGAATTACCGCCCCGCCAACCTTGGAATGGGGCGGTAATTCCGCCATTCACCATGGCAGACCCCGGCATGGACCATGGTGCTAACAGCACCATGGTTTAGCGCCGGGGTCGTAATGAGGCCGATTGGGAATGAATAGTTGTAGATATACAGGAAGATTGTCTTTCTTTTTTTAATTTTATTAGTTTTATATCATATTGGTTATATATTGTGATTATGTAATATATTGATTATTGTAAAGGTTAAACTATGGGCCTCATTACACGGTAGGCGGAGGACCAAGGTGCTATTAGCACCTTGGTCCATGCCGGTAAAATACCGGCACCGCCTTGGTGGAAAGGGGAATTACCGCCTTGGTGGAAAGGGGAATTACCACCCTATTCCAAGGTTGGCAAGGCAGTAATTCCCCCTTCCCCCATTGCCCTTCCCCATTCCCATTTTTGCCCCATAGGGCTCTATGGGAATGGGGAAGGCGCTAATTACGGTGCCGCAAATTGCGGCACCGTAATTAGCACCCTGGTTGCTTTGCGGGTTGGTTTTTAACGCCTGCTAAACAGCAGGCGTTAAAGTACCTACCTGCAAAGGGACCTCGTAGTAAGGCGGTAAGGGTTAACGGTCACCGGTACCATTACCGGTGACCGTTAACCCTTACCGCCTTCCGTGTAATGAGGCCCTATGTTTAACTATATGCAATTTAAATAAAACAAATTTAAAAAAGAATGAATTTGGATGAAGGAACGTAGTTCTTGTTTCTTAATGCCATTCATGCAGTGCTATTACTTTTATTATCTTAAAGAAGTCTATATACACAGCCCCAACATCTGGCAACACGAGCCAGATGTTCTAAGAAGCCCACCTGGAAGGATCGTGTCCCCTACTTTTCATCGGCCCTGCCAAGAAAAACAGAAGCAAGAAGAGGGAAGAAGAGGAAAGGAAGAAAAGGGAAAAGTGAAGAAGGGAGAAAAGATCAAGCAAAGAAGAGAGACAAGAGAAGAGCCTTGCACTTACCCGAAAAACACCTTCTTGCCGTTGCCGCATCTCTCCTAAGCTCTCACCGCTATTGTGGAAGAACAAACACACAGGGTCGCAAGACGTCGCCCGCTCTGGGGAGAAACTTACCTAAGGTACACGACTCCTGTGGATGGGGTTTCCTAGGAACCCCTTCACCCTGGGAAAAAACATGTAGTAATGAAGTGCCAAGAAGTATCAATATACATTGGAGCAAAGAGAAATTACCCATGCACATGAAAGCAGTGGCATACCTTCATGGGACTACTTTATGATCAAAATACTTGAGGTCAGATTCACAGAATTCTTAGCGTGGTGCAAAGTGACTTCGTACTGGTGCAGCGTGACTTTGCATTGGCACCAAACGCCTTGATTTACAGAACAGTGCAAAGGGTGCTTTTGCATTGAAAAGTCACTGTGCACTGCAAAAATGCACTTTGTACTGTTCTATAAATCAGGGCGTCTGTTGGCAGTGCAAAGTCACGCTAAGTCAGGTCCTTGGCATCAACAGAAGTTATGCAGAAAGATATAGGGTGCCGTTTAACCACCGAAATTGCCAATAGGTTGTTGAGTGAATACCAACTCTGCAGCTATTCGGCTGCCTTTGGAGTTCTTCCAGTAGTTGCTGAACAAGAATGGGAGCTGTGGAGTGACCTCTACCCTGGCCGTTGAAGTAAACAGTAAGACAGGTACTTTTCTGAACCACTGAATTGCACTATCTTTTAGGAACACTAGTCTGGAGGGGATAATGTTCATTTAAAATACAATGCAGCGATTAATTTACTATAATGGATCGTGCCAATGCAGCTGAAATTCAAAATGGGCACAGTAAAACTGCTTTTCTATAATATACAATGCAGAAAGGCTTTCACTAAAGGTATTGCTGCATGCTGCACCTCAAAGTTGTCACACACAGCAAATACACACTGAGTAGAAAGATTTTCACACAGCTACCATTCTCAAATGTGACCTGTTCCACTTTGTTGGCAGAAAACAAAAACAGCTCTAGTTTAAGATGCAGTGGCTAAATGGAAGACATAGGGCCTCATTCTAACGGTGGCGGCCATGTTATGAACGGTGCCTGTGAGGCACTGGCACCGTTCATACCGGGCCGCCATATTACGAGTTGTGCTTGCGCGTTCCTGACAGCCCACCAGGTCTTACCTGGTGGGCTCTGCGGCACCCGCGAGCAGAACTGGTGATTTCACCGGCGTCGTTATCAACGGTGCCGGTTCAACCATGCTCCCCACCCCCATTCTGCCATATGGGGCCCTATGGGGCAGAATGGGGATCGGGAGCCCGGCATTAACACCTCCCGCGAATGGGCAATTACCAGCCCATTCATCTTGCAATGGGGCGGTTATTGCCCAATCGCGGGAGGCATTGCCGGTTGCGAACATGGCGGTACACGCCATGCTCGCAATGAGGCCCATTTTCTGCTTTATGGAGAAAACGATGATTATTGATTGGGGGCCTAATAACTTTATCAATTCCTCCAGTTCCGCAAAACACTACAAACGTGGCTCGTTCAACAATACCAGCTGGACGAACACAAATTCCTCTCTCCCTCTACGAACAGAACTGCACTACTGTTTAAAATATCAATGCCAATTCTTACACCCTCATGTTGTAAAGTGCCCTGCTGCTCTTGAGCTAGGTTAGCACTATAAGCGATAAAATATATAAAAAATAAAAAAGAAACTACGCTGTAAGGAGGAGAAAGCATCTGTATATCAAGAAAAGTGGACAAAGAAGAAACTCTTAGAATCAACATTCGCAAACTCTCTCTCCAAACATATGCTTCTACAAAATGGTCAACACTATCACAGAACTTTGAAACATAAAGTTCTCGTTCTTCATCACTGAAAACATGATTGAATCTGGGTCTCCTTTGCACATGGCAGCAAATGCTCTGGGAGAAAGCCAAGGCTTCCGCTAGCTGCACCTAATAATAAAGCTCACAAGAACACCTCAGAGGGCAATGGCAAAAGGGTGAGCAAAGCCCAGTGGGATCAGAAAGCTGGGTGGCATATGATAAAGAAGCCAACATTAAACACTTAGGAAGAGGACAGGTAGCTGTGGCAGGTCTCCCAGTCAACAATGAAAAACAACCTCTAGAAAGGTTGCATGATCTGTGTGTTGGCGTAATACTAGGCCATCATTGTGTGGGTTACACATTTTGAGGCCAAATTGGCCTTCAGTTGCTCACATACCTTTGTACAGAGCATGAATGAGGGCTGAAAGCAGGCTCTAGGCCACCTCCATCAGCAATGATAGATGGATTATGGGGGTAGGCAATGTATTGCACTTAAATGTATTTAGGGGGTAGGCATGGTGTTACACATAGGGGATTTTTGAGGAGGGCAATGTGTTGCACTTGGATGGATTGTGGGTGGTTGGCAATGCATCGCGCAGGAGGTATTTATGAGGGTGGCCAACAAGTTGGACCGCATCATTAGAAAGGAGGCCATTGCTCCTGCTCTTAGATGATTTATACGCATAGCTAAGGTTTATGCTCTGAATATCCATTAGGGTAGCCAACATTTTACACTTAGAAGACTTGTGTGGTTGTCCAATTTGCAGAACCCAAGAGGGTGACCCAGCTGCTGCTCTCAGAGGATTTTGTGAGGGTAGTCATTGTATTGCACAGATTGTAGCCTTGCACCAGCGGATCTCTTGTGATAAGACCTTGTATAGCACTTGGAATGGTTGTGCAATTAACCAGGGTGCTGTGCTTAGTCGGGTCCATGAGGGCGAACAAGTTATGAATTCTGGGCAATGTAGAATGGGTTACACCACATGGGATGTAGGTCCTGGCAGCAGGCTTCCTGAACGAATAAGTACGGACTTGAATTTTAGCCACTTCATGATAGCTCGAAGCATTCACCCACCATAATTTCCAAGTCTTATGTTTCAGAATTTGCAGACTGTAGAATTTCTAGGATTTCACTTGATTGTAACAAATGCGTTATTTCCCCTCGCTTTGGAATTAGCCAAAGCATAGCCATGCTCCTGCACATATCTCTGACGTCTCTAAGAAGTCAAACTATCAGCTGGCCCTCCTTAGAGGTATTCTTCCTTTCCTCACTTTCCCCCAGAAGCTCACTGTCTCCAGAGCTTTGGTCCCCTCTAGGCTGACTACTGCAACAGCCTCTTTCTAAATCTTTCAGCCTCTTCCCTCTGACCTCTACAACTTATCCAGAACAGGACTGTGAGACTTGCCTTGGCCCCAAGCCCATGGATCGTATCTCTCCAGCTCTGAAATCTCTTCATTGGCTCCCTGTGGCAGCTAGGATCAAGTTCAAGACCCTCTGCATCGTTAACAAGGCTTTCTGGGACCTGGGACCACACTACCTCAAACTCGCTCTTCCTAACCATATCCCTTCTCGAGCTCTCGTCTCATCCACTTCCAACTCTCTGAGGATCGGTCTCTTCTCCAAGCAGAGAGTTGGGGCAGATCTCTATCTTCGGCTGAGGGCTCCCTCTGGAACAGCCTCCCTGCCTCTCTGAAACTTGAGCAGAACCACCTCCGATTTTGGAAGCAACTCAAGACATTCCTCTTCTCTTCCTCTTTCTCTCTTCCTCTGCCCTGCTGATGTCCCGATTGCTCCAAGCACTGGTCACCTGGCTACCCTCTAAATTTAGGCCCAGGCTCCTGCATGTCCAGTTGCACCTTGCACTGCCTCCCAGGTCTCGCAGCATTTGTGGTCTGTATCTGCAACCCTACAGTCCCTTCTCTCTGCACTTATGAGCCACCTGTTGGCTGCACATAGCCACACGATGGCTGCACTTATTTTGTGTTATCTGCACTTCTCCCCCCGAAACCTCCTCGGCACTTCCCCCTTACACTTTCCTGCACTTGCTCAATCTGAATGACACAGGGCCTAGTAAGATTGTTGTTTTGTCCTCCCTATTTCCCCCTGCTTTTCTTGTCGTGCCTAGAAACACTTGTGTACAGGCACGTTATAAATGCAATATCATATCGTCTGCTTTCACATACAGCTGAAATGACACTTTGCACAACACTTCTGCCATAAGAATGTAGCTACCTTTCATGAAAAAAAAATGTGAACTCTATCTACACACATAATTGACTCTTCTCTTACACCCCTCCAACTTATTTCCCCTAGTGTATCTCTCTCCACCCACACCATTGCCAATTAGACATGGGTGGCTAGCAGGGACTCGGCCAAGCCCCCATAGCCTTTAGTGGCCATTATGCACACACGCATACTAGCACCTCCCAACTTTCCCATATTTCGGACTTCGGGCCCTCTGAGGGCATTCAACCTACAGCGCATTGGGACAATACCCATGGTCAACAAATGACAAAATTAAATGAAATTAAATTAAATGCCATTTAGACAGGACTTCTCATGGTGTAAGACTACAGGCTCAGTAACTAGTTTTAAATCAAAATAATAAGAATAGCGCTGTGAATGACGTCTACGCTACTGTTGTGAATGCTTGAATGAGTCATACAACATTGACATATTTGCAAATTATAGGATGTCCCAAATCACAGCCACGCCTGTTGAGCTCTTTTTTCAGACTGCAAGTTTCAGTATTATTCAAGGATACACGGTGAGGAGGCTTGTGCTTTCTTTAAGAGGCATTTGCATATGGATTTCTCCCTTTCTGAAATGGCAGGAGAGGATGAAATACAATGGTGGTTTAGAAATGTGCCTCGGGCATTGCCAGATTCAAAACTTCTCACCCTGCACCTTTCGGTGTTGTCATGCGGAACGTCTGCATGCCTCCCCAAGATGGTGCCCGCTGTTCTATCCGCCTCATTTCCGCTTCCGGTAGTGGAGACCTAGACCCGCTTTCATAGGGACCAGGATCCCAGCGCTCTGTGCGTCGCAACGTTCAGGTAGCCTTCCTGTTCGTTGACGCCCTATGTTCCTTCCCCTGGCACTCCTAATTTCTTCTGCTGCTTCTGCTTAATCCTTGCTGGGTCTGCTATGCCTTGTCCGTGCGCCCCCTTTCTCCTGTGATCCCTCCTTGTTGTTCCTTGGTCTTCCTGCCATACTTTTAAATCTTTCATCCTAGTCCTTCCATCTCGGACCTTCCATCCTGGTCTTCATCACCTTGGCCTGCCTCCATCCTGACCTCCAGACTCCTCATCCATCCTTCTTCCAGCATCTGGACTTCTTCTCCATCCAGGCATCGTGGAGAAGGGTTTTCTCCCCAAGAGGGTTTCCCTTCCAGAGGCTTCCCTGGAGGGCACTCACCTACCCGTTCAGCAGAGACAGGTGGTGAAGTGGCCTCCAGTGGAGACCGGCCATTATTCAGCAAATCCAGGAGCAGGAGAACCACCAAGGTAGTCCAATCACTGACAGGTTTTGCATTCGTCATCATAAGTGGGAGAGGTACACACAGGCATGGGTTCCTTTATTGTACTTCAAGACAAAATGCGCACCTCACTGATGATGCTCAAATAAGTCTGAAACAGGTCTGGAGTGGCTTATGATGTCACGCTAATGGATGTGACCTTGCTTATCTGAAGGATTGGATTGACCAAAACCAGTGGTCATGATTAATCTGAAACCTTCCATCCAAGACATGAAAACTAGTCCATCCCTAAGTACTGAACACCCTCTTAGCCGCCCTCTTTGGACGAGGCACTCCTAAGGGATCTAGGAAAAATATGATGTATTTTGTTCATTTGCTAGGACACGGACTAAGCCTGAAACGTAACTGCAATACAATGAAACTGCAACTATACTCGCATCGTAAACTTGGACTAAGCATGTTAAGTAACTGGACGTAACTAATATGTTTTTGCGCCTACATGTGGACTAAGCATGATAAGTAATTGGATGTAACCAATATATATTTGTATCTGATTGTGGTCTAAGTATGAAATGCAACTGGATGTAACCATCTTCTTAAGCACAAGACTAAAATGTAACTGGTTGTAACCATATTCTTAATCATAAGCGCCCATATGCCCAAGGGTTAGGTGTGCTATATAAATGTAATAAATAAATAAATAAATAAATAAATACATCAAGCGTATATTTTCTTTTCTTTAAAAGTGACCCTGTTTCAGAACAGAATGTAGCTGCCATGGTGCTTTTAGTTTAATGGCAAGCATATATGAATGCAGATCTAGAATCCCACTGGTCGTTATCAGCATGTGCTCTTAGCAGGTTTTGTTAGTGTGAGGTTTCCATCTGGACTCTTTGACAAAAGCCCATCCTCATCAACAAACATTATCATAGTCATTTCCGCTTTGCTCTCCTTCATACATGCAGTCAAAACCATCTTCCTCAATCAGCATCCCCAAAAGGCAGTAATCTGTCACATGACCCTGTGGTGTGACCCTTGAACCTTACCGCAACCTGCCAGACACATTTACGTAATGCCTGAGCCTCATAGCTCTGCGCTTCGCCTTCAGAGGACTCAACATGTGATGTGTACATACAACTGTTACAAAAACATTTCTGACCCTCCGCGTGGAATGGCTGGACAAGAAGGACATTTGATTCACTAGGACTGACACTTCTGTGGGAGCCTTTGCAGAGATACACATATATGTAATGACATGTGTCGTATGTAATCACTTACATTTTGAAGAAGAGTCTCACGACATGCTCCGTGGAAGATTTATGCTTATTCCTGTGATGTATTCGTTTCCCCATCTTCACATCACGTTATGATATTCGACAGCACATTGCAGTCTTTGCTCAGTCAAAGAAACTGGAATTCAAGTCAGAAAACATGTGTCTCCCGTGCATTTCCAAGAAAGATTGCCTGTGACAGAGGTTAACGTTCAATGTCTCATCTTAACAAGCATTCGGTGTGCAGTGAAAGATTCAGAGCATTTTATCTTCAGGCTTTCATCCATAAGTGAGTGGGCATACGGAGCGTCTTAATCAAACACCGAACAAACACCTGCAGTCTTTTGCTGCTCAGCATCAGGATAGTTGAAAGAATTTCCTTTTACTGAAATATCTGTAGATCATTCTCTCTAACTCACAGGAGCATTCACCAATGCATAGAATGTATAGTACAGTGTTTACCCAATATTGCATCCTCACCTGCACCGCGTTCAGCCAGATCTATCCTAGAGCACATAGCAGAGGATCCTGTTCACATGAATTAAAAAGTGTTCTGTCAAGCAATGTCATCAAACTGTGTGCTGTATCGATCATGCAAGTGTTATTTCGAAGCAATTTTTTGAGATGTAATGGCTTAATTGCAGCAACAAACGTACTATAAATTCATGACAGATGTAAAAAAGCAAAACATAACACACTGACTCACTTATTTTACACTCTAGTTTGTAAAATTGCCAAGCACGTAATCATTTATTACAAATCATCTAAAAACTCTTGATCCCTTATTATAACTGGCATGTAAATAAAGGTCAGGACAACATGACAAACATGGTCAAAATATTTTCATTAACCATTAGTGCAAATTATGCTCCCACCAGTCACATTAACAATGCAGTTAAGATGGATTTCTAAACTCTGACCTGGTGGGCAGAAGTTTGGGAGGACACCCCAGTTTAGTGGAACAGGGGACAAACCAGAACAATCTACGGTAGTTTGGCAGGCGGTCAAGACGGTAAGGGCCTCCTTATAACTGTGCCGGTCCGGTAACAATGGTGCCGGTAAGCCTACCGGCACCGTTGTTACGGGACCGGCACAGTACAACTCTGGTTTGGACCTGCCAGGTGGAATGGCACCCGGCCACAGAGTTTCACGGAAGCACCAGCGCCGTTATTAACTGTGCCGGTGCTTCCGTGGTCCCCATTCCCATTGAGACTGGGACTCAATGGCAATGGGGGCTTACAAAATGACTGGCACCTGAATTCCCGGCCGCTGGGTTTGTAATACTCCAGTGTTACCAGGAATTCAGGCACTGGTCTTTTTTTTGGTATCAGGTAATAATATCCATATATATATGGTCGCTGTATATAATGTCGCCGGGAAAAGGTCATGGCGACATATATGTGACCATATATATAAGGACAAGGGCAGTGGGGGTTGCAGGGTGTCCCACGCTCCTCATGAAAAATAAAAAAGGCTGTGGGGGTTGCAGGGGTGTCCCCCGCATATTCCATGTAATAATGTCCCCGCAAAAAACCATTTATTTCGGGTCCTATAATGAGGCCCTTAGTCTCAGGAGGGGTGAGAGTGATTGGACAACAAGCACACACAGTAAAACTCCACAGAATACACTTAGACAAGTGTATATCAAAAATACATGTATTATAGGCCTTATAACTAAACACGAATAAACCACAGTAATAATAAAGTGTTACCACACACCCCTTACACTATTTATCATATATACAAACGTGTTTCATCTAATGTGGGTAAGGGGGAGAACACAACCACAACCTGTCACCAAAGAGGTAAGTAAACACACTTATCACATTAAGCACTTCTTCAGAGTCGATCCCTAACATATGCAGTCCAGCCCTATGAGGAGGGGCGCCTTGTGCTCAAAAGTACAGCAGTGCTTTAACAACACGCCGTTGTGCATAAAAGCAAAAGTGGGTCTTCTTCAGGGAGCTGTAGCAGTTCAGGAAGGGGCTTTAGGCAATGAAGAATAATGACCTATTATTCAAGGAGGGTCTACACTTGCAGGTAGAGTGACTTTTGGATTTCAGGACTCGCTGGGGAGAGCAGGCTAGCCCAGCTAAAGTGAATATCATTTTAGGGATTCTCGTGCGTAAAGACAATTGGCTGTGCCAGGGGGCCACGGGTAAGTGATGCAAGTACTCACCGACCCTTGACACAGTATGGCCAAAACTTTAGCAGTCTAGTCCAGTTTTCTTGTAGGTTTAACCCCTGCAGTTACACGTCACTCCGGCTCTCAGCGGCAGTGGGACAGGACCATCATCCATGGCGGGACAGTAGCCTATTCTCAGCTCTCAAAGAAGAAAGCAATACAGTTCCAGTGTAGCACATCTCAGGGCACAGTGGGGCAGGTATGCCAGGCTCATACAATGACCGTCACTACAGCAGGGCAACACAGGGACCACAAATACTTGCGTCATGGTGCACTTCATAAATCCTGACCCAGAGAAGCTAGGACAATGAGTTTTGGCAGGACAGGGCCCAGGACCACAAGTTAACAATTAAGAAAGTCTTGAGTGCCAATTTGGGACAAAAGCGCTCCTATACGATACCCCGGGTTTGATCTGGTCAGTTCGCTGGATGGCCTAAGAACACTTCGAAAGAGACACTTCTCGAGGTTAAGCAAGAGGTGGTGAGAGTTGTTGGTCCCACTATGCCAAAGGGTCGAAGCGCCCTTGCAGGCCTTCTGTGATCAATGCAAAAGCAGGGGTCCGAGAGACAACATTGGGGTCATGGTGCCAAACCTTCCAGCACGTTTCCGGCAGTTCCACAGGTCTTCTGTTTCGTTTCAGGATACTTGGCTCCTTCTGTAGTTCGGTGTGAACTTCAGTTGATCGTCCTGGAATGGTAGAGCCCCTTCTCTTATCCAAGATAAGTTTTACGCTCAAATCTGGGATAGCTAATGGAATATCTGTTCTCTACCATGAACGCCAGGCGTGGGCCAATCGTGGCACACAGTGGTTCCAGTCATTCAGGCATACCAGACATACTGGCGCAGTAGTCTGGATTGGGACCAAACAGTCTGTGAGAGGCTGCATGCCCAAAGAAGGAATACCTGTGTCTCTCGACCTGGGGGAAGGCAAAGGGACAAAATGGCCAAAGGACAGAGCAAAAGACTGTGTGATGGCCATTTTTGGCACTGGCCACAGTCTTGGGCCAAACGTGGCAACGCGTTATGGTCTATCAAAAAGAAGTAAAAATACTTTAAAAGTAAACTGCGGTCACCAGTTCATCCTAGGCACACTTGTACAATCACAGAAAAATCATTAAAGGGCCGTAGGGCCATTAAACATGAGTGCCAATATGCGCGGTACTGTAAGGTACTTGGCACATAGATAAAAAGTTACCAAGAAATGGCAACATAGTCAAAGACTAAGGGAAACATAGTTTCCTGTTACTGACAGCCTGAAGGACGTGCAGTTCCCCCATAACAAATTAGGAAAAGCCCAGGGAGTGTAGATGAAGGCTGTGCTCCACTGGAAAAAGTCAGGTTAGTTTAGCCAAACAAAAGCAAAAAGTTTGGGGGGGTCCATAAATGGAGGAAAAAGTACACCTAAGGGAAATCTTTCCTAACAAAAACCATGCTAACTATGAGAACGTATACAGACCAGGCCCTACATGTTTCGGTCCAACACACAACATTCATGGACCTTCAAAGGGGCTACTATGGGATCAAGACCTATAAACTAAATTGAATGCTCACACTCACACATAGACACAATGGGCCTGATTTACAAACAATCTTTTAACATGGGAAAGTCCCGTTGAAAACATTTGTGTAAATCAGGCCGTATGACAAGCACGCTATACACACAACCAATTCATTTACGTTTTCCACCAATACTCCAACAACAAAACACTAACACATCATTGCTTCCAATAGAAACCACCAAATCGATCAACAAGTGTCAATTCATTTAAGCACAATAATCCAACCATTTATACGAAATGCACAGATGATATCACAATGCACAGTTAGGTATTACTGCACTTCAACATGTCAAGTGTAGTACATGTTGCCCACATGTTCTAATACCCAGTCTTTATCATAAAACCTCCTTAGTTAATTATTTCGATGTTAATAGTGTCCGCCATCTCTGTTGACATGTCCTTTCTTATTATTTTCCATTCCAACCGGGCTCCGGCAACCCAGCTACAAGCAGCATATATCTACTGGCGTGGGCCATTGCGGTTCCTGCAGCAAAATTGCCCCAGCCAGTTTATGGGTACACAGCGGTCAGTGGATTGATATGCTGGTAGCAATACATTGAAGAATCTGGTTCAAATATATGATCCCACTGACCAGACGGTTTAGGCATGGTCCGGACAGATGGTAATCCCGGGAGGATAGCTCAGGGGGCAACGTGCTCGCCTTGAAAGCAAGACTACACGGAGCGCCACAGGTTTGATCCCCAGGTTTGCGCTTAAAAACCTCTGGTTATGAAGCATGTTATAAATAACCTATCATAATCATAAGCTTTGAAGGTTTAAATCTTTGCCTGAACTCTTTTGGATTCAAGTGGATACACTAGACGATCAAAGCTCTTATTTTTTTCAGTGAAAGATGTTACTCTACTACTGCAGTTTGTAACTCATGGCTTCCCAGATGCTTTGGACCACAACTCCCATCAGCACGAGGCACCATATTCAGTGGTGAGGGATAATCGGATTCAGTGTCCAAAACATCTGGAGACTCCGGGTCTACCAACATTTTAGGCCATTGAGAACTTTGAGACTCTAGAATCATTTTGAGAATAACCGAATTTGAGAAATATACTGGATTTTTGGAACTACCATTTGGTAGTGACTGGATAGTATTTGTGAAACATGTGACATAAGTCAGTGCAAGTTGCTTAGTTGCAGTGCTCGAGCACACATCTGCAGCTGTGGCTGCCGGCAGCCTGTGCGGGCACTGCCACTCCTGCTTTAGTAGGACAAGACCATCACTTCTACCGGCCTCAGATCTTTTTGCTTCTGGGGTACAGAATTAATTCCCACTCACTTCATCAGGGTTTCAACTTTTGAAAAGAAATGGTTGCCCGTCCGCAGAGGTCGCTTTGCATCCTTCCCAAATCTGCAAGTTTCAGTTAATGAGGAACTGTGGAAAATACCCTCTCCTGCAGTGTTCTTACCCTCACTATGCAGATGGGACTGATATTTAAGGAGATGCCAGCCTCCTCAACCTAAGGCTTGTCCTGGTCTAATTCCACACACAAATAAGACGTAGAACGCCCAAGGTGTTACATTTAAGTTCAAGTGTGACAGTTAACTTGCACTTGAGGAAATGTGATTTTGTTCTCAAAATGTAACCCTTATAGGGACGGTTGGCAACCCTCTTGGCGGCCAAGTGGAGTCCTGGTTCTTAGAAGAATCCATTTGCGTTCCCTCAGACTGTCATAAATGCTGAAAAATTGAGTTTCATAATTGATACAAGTCTCGGGAGGATAGGTCAGTGGCAACGTGCTCGCCTTGGAAGCAAGACGGCACGGAGCAACACAGGTTATATCCCCAGTCCGTGCTTAGAAACCTCTGGGTATTAAGCACGTTATAAATAACCTATCATAGCATATCATATATCATATCAACCACCTGCAGTAGCCAATCAGAAATCTCTCTTAACTGGTTCAAAGTATCTTGATGAGAACTTATGGAGTATATACATCATCACCATAATAGGAGTTTTCCACTAAGATGGTGCCTCCTGAGCGCTCCCCTGTGGTCTAACGGAGGAAAATACTACGGCCAATACTCTGGCCAAGAACTTGAAGAATTGTGCCCTACGTTAGTTGCTGCAACAAAACAAAAGGGGTGATGGCTGGAAGGTTTAGCAACCCTCCAGAGCACCTTTGTTCACCTGCCAAGCCCTTACAAAAGGAAAAAGACCATATGCATGAGGCTTGGACCCACCACATAAGGGTCTGTCCAGCCCAAAGTGCATGGTCACATGCCTTCTGCTTGAGACCACAAGCATTCCCGTTAGGTGCTGCCAGAAGGAGAAAGTGGGATGCTGGGAGACCTCTGTGTGGCCAAATAAAAGGGCTCATTGCCACAAGGAGAAAGGAATGATGTTTATAAATATAGGGCCTCATTATGACCCTGGCGGTAGCCGTGCCCTTATTAAGGGCGCGGCTGCGGCCGGTAATTATTTTTTACTGGGCCCATGGAAAGGGCAATTACCGGGTCATGCCTACCAGACAGAAAATTCAGCCCAATCTCCAATATTCCATAAATAGCAAAACACAATTGAATTAACTTTGCTACAACTCACCAAGAACATTCAACAGCATGACGTGCCCACTCCACACCCAGTTACAGAGCACAGACTCTGGAACGACTTCTATGATGGACAACTCGAGGAATTTCAATGGATTTAGGAGGAGTGGGCGCTGACACATCACTGGACCTAACCGGGGTCTTCAGAGTGGTATCACGCCAAAAACAAACTATCCGAAAAACTGAGGCCGAAAACATCTCATTTGTTTGTCAGAATTTGTAACTTAAACAATGAATAGATAGTGGGTTGGCTAAGGGTATAAAAGAGGGTGGTGGTTGTAGGGGATCTTGGGGGGGTCTCCCCCTACATAACAAAAAAGACAAAACTGAAGAAATGTTGTTTTCCCCCACTATTTTAAGGGGGATGCATTCAGCACCGTCGATCATGAGATCTTTTTGGATAGATTTAAGGTGGCTAATTGTGAGCAAGCCGTCAGTCAACAACCCTGGCACTTGGAATTCACCACATCCGATAAGCCACCCAGCAGCCGGTCTAGCAGTAAACATTAGGTGCTATAAAGACTTGGCCACTCTGGCTCTTTGAGAATCGCATTATGTTCCCAGCTCTGGGTATCAGTGGTGGGTTGATGTTTACTCTTCATTTAGACCCCAATTAGGGGTATCTGGGCACAGCATCCACCAGTCATCCCCAGAGCTTGGCCCTCTCATGTTCACCTGCCTCCTGGAACTGTCATACATGTCACACAGCCAGGGGTCCAAGTATCACACTATTGCATGCCTCACTCGGTCATCACTTACACATTCCACACAGCATAACAGACAGCTCACACATAAAGCACCCACTTCCCAAGCAACAACAATCCAGGCAGTAACTATTCAGCCATTCTCCCTTCCAAGGTCGATCAATTGCAAACCTTTAAATTGGATGATATTATCACCTGCTAAACAAATCCAGTCTGGATCAGTCCAGCCCATGGACCACAGACATAGGGCTCCGCAAGACCCTCCCAAATGACCATCACCAAGAATGACCATGAAATGGAACCAAGAACTGCAGGAAACTTGACATCATGGTTAAGACCACCAGTACAGACAGTAGTGCTTACCTTTAACCAGTGGTCAGACTGGATCCTCACTGGCCCCTCACTGCATGGGTCTATCCCATATGTGGAGAATGAAGGAGACCTCAGGAGACCTCTGAATCTCCCCAACCACTCTGCTCACCGTTTCAATCTCTTACACTCTTGCACAAGTCTGCAGGCCCACTGCAACCTAATTCTTGCTAGCAACCCCACCACACCAAACACCTCTCCCCTATTGCAGTAACCCCACCGTTAACAAGATTAGTGGCTCTTCTGGGAGTCCCAGCACTGCCAGCTAATGCATGGCTGCCTATCTCCTCTCTACAAACATACTAGCAGGTGTCACTGCAAACGACACTGCAAGAAGCATGCTGGCACGCCGTGCGTGGGTATTTCCAACCTGTACCCATCAGCCTCCTCTGGTTCCACACCAGCATCTCTGCTGCCCTCCCATTGAACCATAACCCTTGTCCACCTCTCTTCTGAAATCATGCACCGAGAGCTCCCTCAAATTGATAGAAGTGTGCTATATAAGACAACTTAACATTACCTTATCTAGTGTTACAGCGCATAGAAGGGAGTATGGAATCCAGCATGCAGCGCTGTATAAAAAGTGATAATATTATTATTCCATCCGTGTCCAGAGGGCGATAAAATGAATATTTTTTAAATATGCCTCTGACCGTAGAGTGGCTTCTCCTCACCCGCTCTCTGGTGCTGTGTAGGTGCTGTTCGATGTGATGTGATATGGCATTTATAATGCGCCTATACACAAGTGTTTCAAGGCGCAATGCTGTTTGGTTTGAGTTGCAGTGCTCCTAGCTTCAGGGACGTCATTTCACCACAATGTTAAAGGCAGTGGAAGTGACATCACACAAACCTTAACCCCGGATGACATCCTGTGATGACATTTGACCCAACCCCGAAGTGACAGCACTGGAAGTGATGGAACACCACCTTTCTCCCCTTGACGAAACAGGAAGTGACATCAATATCCCCTACACAGAGCATATCACTAAATTCAGAAAAGAGACTCACTGGTTAGAAATAAAGGACAGAATCTTACTCAAAACAGTGTCTCTCACTTCCAAATGTCTGAACAATCTAGATCCTCCCTACTCCCAAGACAGAATGTTCGGAATACAGTCAATACCAGAAGCTATTGACTACACTGTAAACATTCTGATTGGCTGAGAGGAAGTAAATGCCAATTTTAAATATACATTGGCAGATGGACGTATTTCAGCAATGTGGTATCTTTCTTATTAACTATGTTGACGATACTCAAATGAGGGCAAATCTTTTAGCAAGTAGCGATATACCAACAGTGCCAGGAAGGGAATGCCGAATGTCTATAAAGAAGTGTTCGGGTTAGAACTATCCAAAGGTTACTCCTGATAAAAGCAACATTCTAGCAGTCAAAACCACCCTGGAAATCAATCTCCTGGCAGTCCTCTTTTGGTTCCTTCATCAATCCAGCCTGCGAGGTTAGCAGTGTAGGAAGTTTGAGAATGACTCTTGATACAGAACTTACCTTAGACACACAGGTATAGCTGCTGTATCTAAGTCCTGATTTGTTTTCCCTTGTTAACTTTTACCTGACCAGTATTGGCACTGAACACCTTTGCTCCAGCTCAGATTTGAGCAGCAGCATTTATCTTCGACTCTCAGCCAAGCTGTTGCTACGACTAGAGAAAGTTCAGGCAATGCGGCATTGAGGATTCTACTTACAACAACATGAAAGGGATCACACATCACCTGGTCTGGTCTCTCTTCATTGAACCCCGATCAAAAAATGAATCATCTTGAAGGCCATGGCCCTCATTAAGAGTTTGCCGGTATCCTGCCAGTATTATTATTATTCGAATGTCACATGCAGACTGGATGACATAGAATTAGTAAGGGTACCCTCTTACAAATACTAAGGATTGCATGTGGAACATTCCCTGAAGTGGGCTAAGCATTGGACAGAAACGAAAATGAAATGCAACAGAGCAGTCAAAGCAATTTACCACCTGAAAAAAACGGACAATGATGAGTTAAAACGACAATCTTAGCTTCCTGCAAACAAAACACAGCAGTGAGTCATTTTGTGAATATATTAGTACCCGCCTGATTAAACCGGAATAGGACAAAATGGCCGAGGGAAAAAAGTCTGAAGCCCAAAAGTCTGACCCCTATGTGTTTGTATTTATATATATATATGTGGCGGGTAAAGTTAATAAAAATGTATAGGTTTAAGGTGGGGGGGTCTATGGAGAGTCTCCCCTACATATAAATATGCAAACAAATAGGAAAGAAAAAAAAACAAAACCGACTTTTGGGACTCAGACTTTTCCATTCGGTAATTTCACGCAGATCCATTAAACCAACCTATCTGACATCTATTCGACCAATCCGACCAATCTAATCCGATGTCTCCTACTCTGAGGCCACGAGCATCGGACTGTTCTACTGTGCCGTGTCCTCTGCACCTACTCCCATGGAGGCCCCCAACTATCCTCACTCTCTCCACACTCCCCCCTCCCACGAACTGTTCCATTAAAGTTTCTCTGCCACACTCCAGCGTCCTCACAGGAAGAACCACCTCACTTCTTTCTCCTGCCCAAGCTACCTCCTTGCCAACCCAGCATCAACTTCCAGCACTACCGATACGCCTTCACCTGCTCCTTTTGCTTCACCAGACAACTACCACTTCCCTCCACTCTCTCGCCCCACACTCTACTCCTCTTCCCGGCCCCTCCTCAAAACCCTCTGCTTCATCATCATGACCATCTCCACACTTAACCTTCCCTCACCACCCCATCCCTGATTGTTCCATCACCCATCTACCACAACCCACCACCCCAACCTCATCTATCCCCTAACTGTTGAAACCTCCAGCGTCATCGACATCGCCTTATGGAATGCACGATCTCTCTGTAACAAAACAGCCGCTGTTCTGGACCTGTTGCTATGGTTAAACCTTCATTTCCTGTGCATCACCAAAACCTGGATCCCAACCTTCAATTCAACTGCACCTGCTTCACTCACTTCTGCCTCCTCTTCCTTTACCTACGTCCCCCGCCCCTCTGGCCGTGGCGGCGGCATCAGTCTTCTCTTTCTCCCCAAGTGCCTATCGACCCCCTGTCCAACACCTCTCCCAGCCTTCCCCTCTTTTGAATACATACCTGTGTAAAATCCCCCCCCCCACGTTATATCCTTTCTCATCATTTACCATCCTCCTTGTCCCCTTGCATCCTTCTATGATGACTTTGACCACCTTCTCTCCCTCATCTCCCCCAGACCCACGCCCCTAATTGTACTTGGCGACTTTAACCTCCATCTCTCCACCACCCACCAAACCTCCCCCCTCTTATCTATACTTGACTCCTACCTTCTTACCCCCCTCCCTATGTCACCTACTCACTCTTCTGGCTCCACTCTTGACCTCATCTTTGTCTCTTCTTTCTCACCCTCCTCGGTTTCCAACCTCCCTAACTATCTATGCGACCATGCTCTACTCTCCTTCTCCCTCACTCCCCCTGTCTCTCCTCTTACTCCCCCTTCTTCCTCCATCTCTTTCTCCCGGCGTGACCTGTGTAACTTTAACCTCTCTCACTTCTACGACACCTGCAACTCCTCCCTCCCCCTCTCTCCCACTTTTATTCTCTTTCTGCAAATGACACTCTCTCTACTCTATCCTCTTCCCTCTCTTCCAGTCTTGACCAACTATACCCTCTAACCCCCTTAGGCCCCTCCCGCACACCCGCCCAACCCTGGCTTTCCTCACATTTTCTATCCATGCGTCACCTGCTCTGACGTCTTGAAAAACGCTGGCTCAAACACCGCTCACCAGCAGACCAAGCCTCCTACTTCTCTTACCACTCCCACTACAACGCTTGCATCAGCTCAGCCAAACAATCCTAGTTCTTTAACCTCCTCCATTGGCAATCCTCCCACCCCCACCGAATCTTCCAAACCTTAACTAACCTTCTCTCTCCTCCCACCCCTGACCACTCCGTTGCCTCTCCTCTTTCACCCTCTGACTTCGCAGACTTCTTCTTCTCCAAGATACTCACCTTACGCCAGAACATTTTAAGTTCCCCTTCTTTCTTTCCCCCTTCCCCATCTCCCACTACCCCACCCGCTGTCACGCTCACCTGATTCCCACGGAGGCGCAGGTCTGGCTTCGAGTGCTGATGCTTCTTTAATGGTGAAGCGCAGGACTCTGAAGATGGACTCTCTGGCTTGCAGGAATATTCCCCTGTGCGTATAAAGGGAGTATTACCTACTGACGGAATAATGCTCAAGCCTCCCACTCCCTTCCAACCCTCCATGATCCCCTTCCTCGATTCCCCGTGAAGTCTCACCTTAGGGTCAGGAAGGATGAGTTCTCCATCCTGCTTCTGATGCAGGGGCGCGTTGAAACCCAGTTACTTCACTGGATTGAGATTTGATGGGAGTTCAAATAAGCTTGACTATTCAGGTAAGGCGCTGTAAGAGTTCTGTAGCAAGTTCAAAAGTTAAAGCTTAATAATAATGTTCATTGTCTTTTTGCAGCAAGCGCTAACGCTTATGTCTTTTTCCCCTTAGGGGCCGGGGTTCGGAATGCCGGAGATATGGCGCCAACCCGAAGTGAAACGTGCAGTTCCAGTAGATGACAGGTAAGTTCTGGATGAGCGTTCGGGTAATGTCTTTGCATTCGCTCATTCAATGTCTTTGTCTTTTTTCCCCGTAGGGGCCGAGGTCCGGAATGCCAGGAAGCGGCAGGACCCGAAATGAAATGGGAATGACCCAACAGGTAAGTCTTAGAAGGAAACTGAGCTTTTCCTATTCCCTTCCTTCTCTCACCTTGTGTTCTTGTCTTTTTCTCTCTAGGCTCTGGGAAGTGGCTGCGGATCCGGATGATCGCTGCTGAAGATGGAGGTGCCCAGGAAAGGTGAGTGAAATGCAGCGCTGCAGCGATCGAAGCGAAATGCTTTTAAAATGATGTCTTCCCTTTCAGGATTGTCGGTGTGATGTCTCCGTGATGCAGCTTTAGCAGGTAAGGTCTTCTTTCTCTCCAATTCCCTCTTAGCAGGTGACCCAGGATGCTGACAGGCGTGGCTGAAGTCCAGATGCAGGAGCTGACACGGTAAGCGTCCAGCTGCGAGGAGCAGAACAACGCGAATCGTGAGTTGCTGATCGGGCGTGGTTTAAATAGCTTTGGAGGAAGTTCCAGGTATGTATCCTTCCACTGATCAGGTATGTATCCTTCCCCGACCACACCCAGGGGAAAGTAGTCCCACGGGTAAAGTAGTTCCATTCAGGCCTCAAGAGGGCCTGGATGTAGCAGCAGGGTCTGCATCAGGTAAGTGCACATTAAAACACTTGAACACATGTCTAGCTTTATGAGCCTGGCGCCTAGGGCGCCAGGAAAGGGGTCCAACATGAGCCTGGCGCCTAAGGCGCCAGGACTGTATCCAAAGGGCCCGAGCTTGGGCCCGCTGGCACTTCCCTGGGGGGAGTGATGCCTGCCTCTGGGGTTGCTGGGTCGGACCTGGCTCCTTGGAGGTAGGCATCATGACAGTACCCCCCCTCAAGGCCCCTCCCAAGGTTGATCCCTCCGGGGGTTTTGGTTTGTTCGGAAATCTCCGGTGGAACCTTTGTATTAACCGAGGTGCGTGAACATGGTTACTAGGCTCCCACGATCTCTCCTGAGGTCCATATCCCTTCCAGTCAACAAGATAGAAGAGTTTGGACTTTAACACCTTGGAGTCTAAAATGTCTTTAACTTTGAATTCTAATTCCCCATCAATTTGAACTGGGTCTGGAGGCTTGGACAGTCGGGTCCCTGGTTGTACTGGCTTCAAAAGTGATGCATTAAAAACTGGATGAATACGCATGTTCGACGGTAAATCCAGTTTAAAGGCCACGGGATTGATTATAGCCTTGATGGGATAAGGTCCTATGAATCTGGGATTGAAGGTTCGCGGGCCCTTGAGGGGTAAATGTTTCTTTGCTAGCCATACCTGGTCTCCTACTTGGTAAGGAGGAGTTTTACTTCGGTGCAAATCAGCGTTTTCTTTATACTTTTTCTTGGCTTGCTGTAGATGAGTTGCAGCTTCTTTGAAGGCTTGGGTTATTGTGGAATGCAGATGATTTACTGCGGGCATTTCCAGGGTCAGAGGTGGATCTAGATCAGAGGTCCGAGGATGGTGACCATACAAAGTATAAAAAGGAGTTTGTCCGGTTCCAGAATGCACTGAATTGTTGTATGCATATTCTGTGATCCAAAGGATGTCTTTCCAATTTAACTCGGATTGGTGTAACATGCACCGAAGATATTGCTAGAGAGTCTGATTGGTTCTTTCAGTTTGTCCGTCGGTCTGGGGGTGGTGGCTGGTGGATAACCGCACATCTATTTGTGCTAGTTGGCAACACTTCTTCCAAAAATGGGAGATAAACTGACTTCCACGATCCGAGACTAATATGGAAGGGAAACCATGTATGCAAACTATATTCTCCAGAAATTCCTTGGCCAAGGTGGAAGCTGAAGGCAAACCTTTTAAAGGGATAAAGTGGGCCATTTTGGAGAATAGATCCACAATTAGAAGGATAGTGTTGTAACCAGCACAAGGAGGCAGGTCAGTTATAAAGTCCATTGACAAGGTGTGCCATGGTGCCAGTGGAATATCCAAGGGTTGAAGTAGGCCGGCTGGCCTTTTCTTTTGACCCTTGTTTTGGGCGCAAATTCCGCAAGACAATACAAAAGACTTTATGTCTTTTCTCCAAGAAGGCCACCAGAAGTGGCGTTTGATTTTTTCCTCCGTTTTAGCGATACCAGGGTGTCCTTAATAGTTTGCAATGAAGTTAGGCCTACGATTCTTTGTTCAGGTATGATTGGCACAGGTTCTAAACTCGAATTGGGTTCTTCCATGCCAATCCGGGATAAGGCGTCCGCTTTACCATTCTTGCAGCCATAGGTAATTACAAAATCAAATTCCGCAAAGAATAGAGCCCATCGGAGTTGTCGTGAAGATTGAGCTTTGGCCGTCTTAAAATACTGTAAATTTCTGTGGTCCGTAATTACGGTGATGGTGTGTCTTGCCCCGAGAAGGTAGTGACGCCAAGCCTTGAAAGCAGATTTAATAGCCAGCAACTCTTTGTCGGTAATTGCGTAGTTGATTTCAGGAGGAGAAAATTTCCTGGACCAAAAGGCCACAGGGTGTAGTTGGTTAGTTTCTGGGTCTCTTTGCGACAGGACAGCTCCCATGGCCGAACTGGATGCGTCGGTTTCCACAATGTAAGGGAGATCTGGGTGCGGGTGCTTCAATATAGGTGCAGAGGTGAATTTGGTTTTCAGGTCCTGAAAGGCTTGTTCGGCCTCAAGAGTCCATTCAAAGCGTTTGTTTTTCTTTGGGAGAGCTGTGATGGGTTGGACTGTTCGGGAAAATTCCGGGATGAATCTTCGATAGAAATTGGCGAAGCCGAGCATGCTCTGAACTCCCTTCACCGAGCTAGGAGATGGCCACTTGAGGATGGCGTCCACCTTTCGCGAGTCCATTCGGACTCCTTGAGGTGTCAGGATGAATCCGAGAAACTCCACTTCTGTGGTATGAAAAACACATTTTTCGAGCTTTGCAAATAGTCTGTGCTGGCGCAATTTCTCAAGAACTGCCCTAACATGTTTTCTGTGATCGGATTCTGAAGAAGAGTACACCAGGATGTCGTCAATATAAACAATGACACAGACGTCGATAGGTTCCCGAAGAACATCATTCATAAAGTACTGAAAGGTGGCAGGTGCATTGCACAAACCGAAGGGCATCACCTGATATTCGAAGAGCCCAAATTTGGTGCGGAATGCAGTCTTCCATTCGTCGCCTTCTTTTATACGCACCAGGTGATAAGCTCCTCGGAGATCTAACTTGGTGTACACACAAGCGTCTTTCACCTGATCGATAAGCTCAGGGATCAAGGGCAGAGGATAACGATTCTTAATCGTTATTTGATTTAGGGCGCGATAGTCTATACATGTTCTAAGGTCGCCCTCTTTTTTCGGCACGAAGAACAGAGCTGAGGAGACAGGAGACTTGGACGGGCGAATAAAACCATTGGCTAGGTACTGATCTAAATACTGACGCAAATGTAGGTTCTCAGGTTCCGTAAGAGCATAAATCCTACTACAAGGTAGTTGAGCATTGAGTACCAGATCGATTTGGCAATCATAAGACCGATGGGGAGGTAACGTGTTAGCCTGTTCTTTCTGAAAAACGTCTTGGAATTCTTGGTATTCTGACGGTAGCTGTACAGGGGTGGAAGTTGCTGAGGCTAGACCCATAACTGGATTTCTTGGGTAACAAGTTGGTTCACAATCAGGAAAACTTATCTTCTTTGCTCGCCAGTCAATTCTGGGATTATGTGTTTCTAACCAAGGAATTCCAAGAATTACTTGAAATTGTGGGGCCTTGATCACATCAAACACGATTGCTTCCCGATGTCCATCCTGACCCACCAGTGTCATTTCAACAGTGGAATGCGTTACAGGCCCTGAGGCTATTTCGGTTCCATCTACTGTAGTAATGACATCTTGGGTTACTTTCGGGGGGAGAGGGAGCTTAATCCTGGAAGCCAATTCACGGTCTATGTAATTTCCAATAGCTCCACTGTCGATGTATGCTTTTATAGCATGCAACAGCTGAGGCTGTTTTGGGTCCACGAGCACCATTGGCATGACAAAATGCGAGGTCAAAGAGTTTGTTTTCAAGCTCGGCAAGCGGACCCCTACGCTTGTCGGGCTAGGTCGTTTCCCGAATCAGGTGTCAAAAAATCGTTATCAGTGGCTCCAACCACCTTCTTAGGTGGTTTAACCGGACAATTTCGAAGAAAGTGACCAGAAGTCCTGCAATACAGACAAAGTTGCATTTGCCGCCTTCTCTCTCGTTCCTTCTGCATTAATGGTCCTTTAACACCGCCGATTTGCATAGGTTCGGATACGTCGGTACTCTTGGAGTTAGCGTGGGTTTTGATCGGTACTCGGGTTTCGTACTTGAACCGATCTGCTTTTCTATTTTGAAGTCTGTGATCAAGTTGAACCACCAAGTCTATGTAGTCTGCGCAGACCTGGGGTGGATCTACTATCTGAGCTAGAACATCCTTAAGCTCTCCGCGCAGGCCTCGATGAAACAATGTGATCCTTTTGTTTTCTGGCCATCCAGTTTCCACAACCAGTCTATTAAAGGTGGCAACGTAGGACAGGAGATCCTGATTACCTTGTCGTAAGGATAGCAGTTCGTTATCAAGGGCCTGTCCTTGAGAGTGTCGAGCAAACAATCTTTCCATGCTGGCCTGGAAACCCTGAAATTTCTGGAGAATGGGATCATCCTGATTTACCAATGGAATAGACCAATCGGCAGCACTGCCACTGAGGTAAGATAGTATAAAGGCTACCTTGGTCTGGTCGTTAGGGAAGGCCCCGGGTCTGCATAGAAAGTGTAAACGACATTGGTTCATAAAGACGGCATATTTCTTGGGATCCCCCGCAAAACGATCAGGCGGGGCCAAAGGCATGTGTCCAGGTAGATTGATTTGTACCGCGTTATTCAAACCCATTGATGTGGAAGTACCTCCGGAATTAGGTAAAGGAGTGTGCCCTGCCTGGGCCTGCAATAACCTTTTGGCCAGGTCATCTGTTCTTTCCTTGGATAGGATCAGTTCCCTTTTGAGAGCGTTAGTCTCCTGGCTGGCTGAGTGCACTTCTGCCCGTAATTCCCCCAAAAGCTGGGCCAGCTGATCTGTCTCGGAAGTCTCCATAGCGCCCGGGTGGGAAATTGTGGGTAGGCTTCGCGTTCTGTCACGCTCACCTGATTCCCACGGAGGCGCAGGTCTGGCTTTGAGTGCTGATGCTTCTTATGATATGATATGATATGATATGGTATTTGTAACGCGCCTATACACAAGTGTTTCAAGGCGCGACGAGGCAGGGAGGGAGGGAAACAAGGGGAAGACAGACAAACGATCCTACTAGGCCAGGTGTCATTCAGATCGCGCAAGTGCAGAGGTAAGGGGAAAAGGAGAAAGTGCAGGGGGAGGAGGTGGGGGGGAAGTGCAGTACAAGGTAAGTAGCGTAATAAAATAATAAATAATAAATAAAAAGGGCCAGCTGGTGGCAAGTGCGAGGTAAGTGCAGAGCAAGTGCTGAGAAGTGCTGGGAAGGGGGGCTGTAGGGATACAGTGACAGTCCCACAGTGCAGGGGGAGCCAGGGAGGCAGTGCAAGTGGAGAGTGGCTGGGCCCTGGACCGAGGTCGCTGAGGGTGGCCCAGATGCAGGTTTAGTGCAGAATTCAGTGGGGAGTTAAGCAGGTTTAGCAGGGGAGAGGGAGAGAGAAGGCAGAAGCGAAGAGGAAGGTTTTGAGGTACTTCCGGAACCGGAGATGGTTCTCCTCAAGTTTCAGGGAGGCAGGAAGGCTGTTCCAGAGGGAGGCCCCTGCTGCGGAGAGAGATCTACCCCCAGCTCGTTGCTTCGAGAAGCGGCTGACCATGAGGGAGTTGGAGACGGATGAGCGAAGGGCTCGTGAAGGAAGATATTTAGGAAGAGAGAGTTGAAGGTATTTAGGCCCCAGGCCCCAGAAGGCCTTGTGGACAATGCAGAGGGTTTTGAACTTAATCCTCGCAGCCACTGGGAGCCAGTGAAGAGATTTCAGTCCTGGAGAGATACGGTCCCTGGGCTTGAGGCCAAGGACAAGTCTCGCAGTTCTGTTCTGGATAAGTTGCAGAGGGCGGAGAGTGGAGGCAGGCAGATTAAGATAGAGGCTGTTACAGTAGTCCAGCCTTGAGAGAACCAGGGCTCGGGAGACAGTGAGCTTCTGGGGGAAGGAGAGGAAGGGAAGAATACCTCTGAGGAGGTGCAGCTGGTAGTGTGACTTCTTAGAGACGTCAGATATATGAGGAGAGAAGGAGAGTGTGGAGTCGAAGATGACCCCAAGGTTTTTAGCCTTGCAGGTAGGGGCGGGAAGGGGGCCAAGGGAGGCCGGCCAGAGAGCTGCAGGGAAGGAGGGAGTGGGTGTGCCGATGAGTAGAATCTCAGTCTTACTGGCGTTAAGGCAGAGGTCATTGGCAGCACACCATTCCTGGATAGCAGACAGACAGTCGGAGATGAAGGAAGGAGAGGAGGAGGCCGAGGGTAGCCTGAAAATGAGCTGGGTATCGTCCGCATAGCACTGGAAGTGGGGGCAGAGAGCGGCGATGCGGTGGGCAAGGAGTGCCAGATACTGGTTGAAAAGCCAGGGAGAGAGGTTGGATCCCTGGGGGACACCACAGGTGGAGAAAAAGATGTCAGAGAGGAAGGAGCCCATTTGGACCTGGGAGGGTCGACCGGAAAGGAAAGAGGTCAGCCATGCCAGAGGCTGACCAGTGATACCCAGGTTATCACGGAGACGGTTGAGCAGGATGGCATGGTTGACAGTGTCAAAGGCAGAGGAGAGATCGAGCAGAATGAGAACACAGGGAGTGTTGGAATCGAGGTTAAGGAGCAGGTCCTCACGGATGTTCAGGAGAGCAGTTTCCGTGCTTCTGGCCGCTCTGAAGCCGGATTGATGGTCATGAAGATTACCAACAGATTCAGCATGGAGGTTAAACTGGGAGATGGCCAGTTTCTCCAGGAGTTTGCCCAGGAAGGGAGTAATGGAGATTGGGCGATAGTTGGCCGGGCAGGAGGGGTCGGAAGAGGGTTTCTTGAGGAGGGGGTGCACAAGGGAGTGCTTGAGGGGGGATGGGAAGACTCCAGAGGCGAATGAGTGGTTGCAAAAGTCAGCCAGGGCAGGAGCCAGGGAGTCGATGTGGTCCTTGATGGTTTTGGAGGAACAGGGGTGAACCTGTTTAGACGAGGCTTTCATAGATCGGACTTGTCTGGAAACCTCATCAGCAGAAAAAGGTGGAAAAGCAGAGAAGGAGGGCGGAGGGGCTGCTGCAAGAGAGCAAGAGGAAGAGCCGGGAAGAGAGGGAGGGAGGAGAGCAGAGGAGAGCGAGGACAGGATGTCCTGAGTTTTTGAGATGAAGTGCGAGGCCGGTGCAGTGCAGAGGGCCTGGGAGGGGACAGGAGAGGTAGAGACTGCAGCAGGGTTGGCCAGCTCCTTGCAGATTTTAAAGAGTTCGGCCGAGTTGTTAGATGCCTCAGAGATGCGGGCTTGGATAAGGGCTCTCGTCTTGGTGAGAACGGAGAGCCGGTATTGCCTTTGGAGCAGGCGGCAGGCCAGTTTGTCAGAGGATGAACATGAAGCACGCCATTTCCTCTCTGCCACCCTGCACTTGCGTTTTAGGGTGACGAGATTTTCTTTATTGGTGAAGCGCAGGACTCTGAAGATGGACTCTCTGGCTCGCAGGAATATTCCCCTGTGCGTGAAAAGGGAGTATTACCTACTGACGGAATAATGCTCAAGCCTCCCACTCCCTTCCAACCCTCCACGATCCCCTTCCTCGATTCCCCGTGAAGTCTCACCTTAGGGTCAGGAAGGATGAGTTCTCCATCCTGCTTCTGATGCAGGGGCGCGTTGAAACCCAGTTACTTCACTGGATTGAGGTTTGATGGGAGTTCAAATAAGCTTGACTATTCAGGTAAGGCTCTGTAAGAGTTCTGTAGCAAGTTCAAAAGTTCAAGCTTAATAATAATGTTCATTGTCTTATTGCAGCAAGCGCTAACGCTTATGTCTTTTTTCCCCTTAGGGGCCGGGGTTCGGAATGCCGGAGATATGGCGCCGACCCGAAGTGAAACGTGCAGTTCCAGTAGATGACAGGTAAGTTCTGGATGAGCGTTCGGGTAATGTCTTTGCATTCGCTCATTCAATGTCTTTGTCTTTTTTCCCCATAGGGGCCGGGGTCCGGAATGCCAGGAAGCGGCAGGACCCGAAATGAAATGGGAATGACCCAACAGGTAAGTCTTAGAAGGAAACTGAGCTTTTCCTATTCCCTTCCTTCTCTCACCTTGTGTTCTTGTCTTTTTCTCTCTAGGCTTTGGGAAGTGGCTGCGGATCCGGATGATCGCTGCTGAAGATGGAGGAGCCCAGGAAAGGTGAGTGAAATGCAGCGCTGCAGCGATCGAAGCGAAATGCTTTTAAAATGATGTCTTCCCTTTCAGGATTGTCGGTGTGATGTCTCCGTGATGCAGCTTTAGCAGGTAAGGTCTTCTTTCTCTCCAATTCCCTCTTAGCAGGTGACCCAGGATGCTGACAGGCGTGGCTGAAGTCCAGATGCAGGCGCTGACACGGTGAGCGTCCAGCTGCGAGGAGCAGAACAACGCGAAGCGTGAGTTGCTGATCGGGCGTGGTTTAAATAGCTTTGGAAGAAGTTCCAGGTATGTATCCTTCCACCGATCAAGTATGTATCCTTCCCCGACCACACCCAGGGGAAAGTAGTCCCACAGGTAAAGTAGTTCCATTCAGGCCTCAAGAGGGCCTGGATGTGGCAGCATGGTCTGCATCAGGTAAGTGCACATTAAAACACTTGAACACATGTCTAGCTTTATGAGCCTGGCGCCTAAGGCGCCAGGACAGGGGTCCAACATGAGCCTGGCGCCTTAGGCGCCAGGACTGTATCCAAAGGGCCCCAGCTTGGGCCCGCTGGCACTTCCCTGGGGGGAATGATGCCTGCCTCTGGGGTTGCTGGGTCGGACCTGGCTCCTTGGAGGTAGGCATCATGACACCCACCTACTTGTCTAACTTAACTCTTGTCTCTCACTCTGTTGTTTCCCTCCTCCTGTCCAAAACACACCCAATTGCTGCCCCCTCTGACCCTCTCCCCACCCCTCTGATACCCAAAATGTACCCTCTCCTCATACCTTATCTCACCTCCTTCTTCAACATCTGTCTCACTATCGCTACCTTTCCTTCACCCTTCAAACACGCTACAATCATCCCTATCCTGAAAAAACCCTCTGCTAAGCCCCTCTTTGCTTCCAACTTTTGCCCCATCTCCCTTTTACCATTCCTCTCTAAACTCCTGGAACACCTCGTCTACTCCCAACTCTCAGCATTTGTCTCCAATCTCTCTCTCCTCCCCCCCACCCAGTCTGGGTTTCACCCCAAACACTCTACTGAAACTGCTCTCACCTCCGTTCTTAACTCCCTCCTCACCGCTCGCTACTCCAAACACTCTTCCATTCTCATCCTCCTTGACCACTCAGCCACCTTTGACACCGTTGATCACCCCTTACTCCAAGCCACTCTTTCCTCCTTTTGTCTCAAAGGCTCTGTCCTCAACTGGTTCTCCTCCTACATAGCCAACTGCTCCTTTGCTGTCTCTTGGGGCGGTCGCATCTCCCCAACCCACTCCCTCGACTTTGGCGTTCCCCAAGGTTCTGTACTTGGCCCTTTTCTCGTCTCGCTATATACCATCTTCCTAGCCCCTATCATCTCTTCCTTCGGTATCTCCCACCACTTCTACGCCGATGACACCGAACTCTTCCTCTCCTTCTCTTACTTCACTCCTGACATCCACCTTCTACTCTCTTCCTGTCTCACTGCCATCAAATTCTGGATGTCCTCCCACTTTCTCACCCTAAATACTGACAAAACCAAAGTTGTATTCCTTCCTGCCAACACACTACCTCCCCCCAAACCGCCTCCTTTCATCCTCTTTCCCCCTGCACAACTCCCCTCTCTGCCTCTACCCACAATCTCAGCCTCCACTTCAACTCGAACCTCTCCTTTACTCACCACATCTCTCTCACCTCTCGTGCTTGTCGCTTCCATCTCTATAACGTTTGCAAAATTTGATCTTCCCTCACCTTTCACGCCACCAAACTCTAATTTCCTCCTTCTCTCCCACTTTTATTCTTTTTATAGCCTCTTTGGCCTCCCTGCCTCACATCTACCCCCCCTTCAACCCCTCTACCATTCTGCTATCCGTACTCTCTGTTCCCTCTCTCCCCATGCCTCCATCTTCTCCTCTCTCTCCTCACTTGGCTGGCTCTCCTTTCACTCCAAACTCAAAGTCAACTTCCTCTGTCTCATCTTCAAATCTCGTCATGATCTTGTCCCTCCCTACCTGTCCGCCCTCCTCTCATTCTACTCCCCCTCTCGCCCCCTCGGTTCTGCTGATCACTCCCTACTCACTGTCCCACCTGCACCTTGGACCCCTTTCCACTTCCGCTCCTTCCAGCTCCTTGCCCCTCTCCACTGGAACTCTCTGCCTCTCCCTATCCACTCCATCTCCTCATACTCATCTGTCTGCTCCTCCGTAAAATCCCACCTACTCCAACCTCCCTCCTGACAACTCTCTACTACTTCTCATCTGCTTTATCCTACTCAGGTTTTATTCCAATGATCTCAGAAAATTGTTCTGCATATTGTTCTTGGTTCCTTGGCTCATATGTATTATATTGCTTCTTATGTATTCTTGTTGTTTCATGTAAAGCACTTTGGCTTAAAGCGCTATATAAAATTTCATAAATACAAATACAAATACAAATCTTGTAGTCTACACTAACAGTGCAGTACAAGCTTTTGAAATTTTGCATTAGTGCAGCTTTGATCGCCCTTGGTGCCCACAGGAGGTCTTTGACGTGAAGCACGATACTGTCGCTTATGTGGTTCTGAAGCATTAGAAACTATAGAACATTTATTAATTGAGTGTGAAAGTTTACAATGCTTACGATATAGTTGTGTCAAATCTTTCAATAATCGTATCAACCTTACTGCATTGTGGGAATTGTTCATGAGTGGTTGTGACCATCATTTGATTCACCATATGGTAACATTTTATTGGAAATAAATTGTATCCAATTGAATTCTTATTTATTACCAATGTATTTTAATCTCATCCATCAAATTATTTGTAAGTAATTTTATCTGACTTTTTAACACATTGTACATACAGTACCAGCGATGACTTTGTAATATAGATGTAATTACCAATTGTGCTCTGTGTATTGTTACTATATGTACTTTTAATGTTAAATCACATGTTATGTTTTATTCTTTGTTGTATATACAAAAACCTTTTTGGTTACAAGTATATACTAAACAAATGAATAAATAGTGGCAAACTGCCCTTTCCATCTCTGCCTCCCAATATCCCCTGTATTAACAGGAGATTACGGGGGCAGAGAGCCGATAAGTTCCCATTCCCATGGAATCTCATGGGACTCCTTAGAAGGGGATTGTATGAATCACCGGCACCGTTTTTACCGGTGCCGGTGATAGAGGCATTTCTTTGCCATTAGGGGGGCCTATTCTACTGGCAGGTCGGGTCTGCCAAGATATCCGTGGCCCCACCAGCACACTTTAAGTGTGCTGGTCAGGAATAAACTGCCAGAATTACTGGTATTGTTTTTCCGGACCGACACACTTGTAATGAAACCCCAGGAGATTGTTACAGAAAGCTCTGCATGATCCGACACTGGCCTTTCGCACACACAAGTTTCAGCCTTACCTTTAATTTCGATCCTGAAGACCGCAAGTGGACGGAAAACTCTGGCAAGCCATTTATGGAAAAGGCGAGTCGGACTAATGTTCTTTCTCTGTGCCCACCATGAAAGAGTGGAATTCCATACCTCCTTCCTATTGGAATGAGAGGGGTCTTCTTTCCTTTAGGAAGTAGTTTTTGAGAGTAGCAGTTGGATGTATTATCCCTAACTCCCACCCCCTCACTGCTGTCCTACTGGAACAGTAGGAGAAAAGCTCTGCATGTTACCCCCTGTAGTGTTACTATACAGCATCGAGTGTACGAGAGACGATATGCACTCACACAGCCGTACCGAATGTACCCTCATACTGAAAGTGTGGCATGATGCCATGTGGAAGGATGTCAGCATGCACCATTGGACATCATGGAGCTCTGAGTGAAACCTGATGAAGGCAGGGTGATGTCATAGCACAAATATACGAAACATTACTGAAATAATAAGAAAATACTTAAGAGAGGCGATGTAACTAAAGTGACAAGAGAAACTTGTACGAAATGATAAAGTAATCATGAATGCGAAAGAAGACAAAGTAACTTTCTGAACAATAAGTGTAAATGTGCAGTAACGCAAGATAGAAAAGACATATAGAAGCTTGCTATAGTGGCATATATAACATGGCTAGGATAGCCATAATTGGAAAATGGACGCCATGTTAAGAATCAATTCAGCCACCTCAGAAACAGATCAGGGTTGAAGAGTCAGGAGACGCTGGAAGAACAGCTTTGTGTGCAAAACAAAGAGGAGTCTATATTGTCTTGGGATCAAGAATGCTATTTTTAAGGAATATCTGCAAAGCACAAAGGGAGGCAGCCATGGACAAAACATATTTCTTAAAGAAGAAGAAAACATCGGCAAGATACAAGTATTGGACAATTAAACATTTGTAAAGTCTATACAAGGTCGAGTGAGGAAGTCTCTAGAGGTCAAGAAGAGCAATGACACTCAGTATAATTAAATCAAATAGTAGAAAATAAGTGGTCAAAATGGACAAATTCCTGGTCTCTTCACACGTAACTCAGAACTAGAAAACAATGAATATTCATAAATCCTCACATGAAGATAACGATGTGCTTAGACTCCATTGAATGTCCCAGGACAGAGAGCGGGCTGCAAGGCCTTCTAGAGACGGGAAACTTTGGCTCATGGCCAGACTGATGAGAGATGACGGACTAATTATTGGGAAAGTGGGGAGTAATCAGACATGATTCAAGGACCTGGATTTCAGTTTCCTTACGTGCTGCTAGCCGAGCCGAAAGTCCAAAGTTGGGTGGAAATGCCAACCAATCAGTGGGTCTATGGGGCAAGCTGCTTTACAATGTTGCACATACCAATCCGCTGCCAGTTTGTTCACTACAATCAGTATTATGCATATTCAGAGGTAGATCGAGGTGTGTCTTACAAATAAGAGATAACCAATGAAGTACTAACTCATATACATTCTATAAGTAGATATGTTCCCCTAACCAATACCTCTGATAGGTTTTACAGTTTGCCACGTAGGATGGCATCTCTGTGTAATCAAGTTTGTGTGTGAGTGTGCTAGCATCAGTCCGATGTCTTCCAGTTGACCCTGCTTTATTAAACTGAGAATAAAATAGTACTTTGCCATATTCTTTGAGTTTGTGCAGTTATTTGGTCTGAGACTTTTATTGGTAATCCCATCTAGAACAAGAGTCGCTTCAAGGTTCTAGAGCACAGTTTGATGCATATCTTTCAACTTAAATGTACCCTCATTACATTGGTTACATATACCTTTGTAGTGTTACCACTTCATTCCTACCGCTATACCACCAACATGCCCTCATGGGGAACATTACACTTTTAGGAAGATTCTGAATACATACATACTCTATCTGATGTTTTTCCTTCTACCATGGCTATGGTCAACTCGCTTGTCCACATGACATCATCCTGATCTAAAATAGTTCCTGTCCCAGACAGAGTTCCCCAAGGACATGTGCAACCTTTACATGGATACATGGATCTGCAGGGTGCTCTCCTCGCACACCAAAATCTCAAGGTTCATTAATGCACAGACCACACACGGTTTTACTGAAGCATCTCTTCCACTACCAATAGCCTCTGGCTCCAAGACCGCCTTGGACTGATCCAAACCTGGTTGCTTGGCGGTGGCCACAAGCGGAACTCAACTAACATTCAATTTGTCTTCAGCTTGGATCACTTTAAAAGGAGGCGGTATGTTGGTATAATATTGGTATTATGGCATTACGGTATTTATTGGGTGTGGACCTAGCTTTGAGAAGCCACTGGGCACTTTACAGAGGTAACAACAGAACAGATATACAGTGGGAAGTGAGGAAGTAGAATACATAGTGGCACAGTGCCAGACCTACATTGGCTGCCAACAAAACCTGCATCATCTTCAAACATTCTGCATCGCCTAGAAATCCAACTTTGCAGCCGTTCATCTTCACCAGCAGAAAAGCTTGTCTCTGGAAGCCAACGCTCTACAAGGCCAGCTGCGTAGAAACATGTATGAAAGAATAAACAAAAAGACAGCATTACTGTAGCTTTATCCAGCCTTGGCCCAACACGCTCACATCAGGCCAGTAAAAGAACTGAACACTCAACACTTCATGCACCAAATCTGGCCCCACAAAGCATATGCACCCCCGCGCCATTTGAGCAACTTCATCTTCTTCCTGCTTCCTCTTTACCCCTTGTTCAGTTTGAACAACTGACCAAACATACCGGCATGCTGCCTTTGCCCAGCGCTGGTCTTGAACATTTTTCGCATGCACTAATCACGCATGCACTAATCATGCATGTGAGCAGGCTGTTGTTGGCAGTGGTTGCTGTAGTATCCCTGGTCGCGGAGTGGGGCCTTGATTGCTGTCCCCTGGGTGCCCCGGCAAATAAGGCGCAAACACGTAGCTATGATTAACACACCTTTATTCCTCACTGTACAACATAACTCTGCCCCTTCCCTTTCCTGTACATCACTTCCCACCCCGCCCCCCAGGCGCCACCCCCCTCCCGAACTACAGCATCTGACATGACACCCCCCCAAATTAAACAGTTACAACATCCTTTAATCTATATCCTTGATGAGTCATCTTGGTCTTGTTTGTGCTCATTGAGGCTTTGTGTTCTGTCTCTCTGTTGTTTGTACAATGACCTCACACACCATTTTGAGATGTTTACCTCCTTCAGAGTCTTACTGTCCTTGATAGGAGTCATCTGATGAGTAGTTTTCTATGTTTCCTCGAGGACTACACCTCCCCACTAAACCAGCCCATGTCACACTCCGGAAGTGTGATGAATTTCATGTTACTTGTTTTTGATCTCCTTCGGAAGTGATCATTGACCCTTTCCCTGCCGTTAGGATGAGTGGATCCTCGTGGTATGCAGCTGTGTGCTTGCTGGTGGTTGGCTGTCTTACGACCACTGTTTCTCCCACCTCCAACAACATTTTTGGAGCCTTTCTCTTGCCGTCCGCATATTCTTTCATCTTGTCTTTTGCTCGTCCATCATTCTCCCAAAGGTCACTATCCCCTTGGTATTGGCGGGCCTCGCCTTGATTTTGCGGCAGTCTTATGTGAATGTTCTGACCAAACATTGCCTCCGCAGGGCATTTCCCAGTCGAGCTGTGTGTTTTGCTCCGATAATCCCTTAACAACTGATGAAGTACCTGTTCATAGGGTTGTCCCGTGAGACGTGCAATTTGAAGAGCTTGTTTCAAGTTTGACATAAAACGTTCAAGCATTCCATTCGCCTGCGGCCATAATTGTGTTATCTTGCGATGATGAAAACCCATGTATTCACTGAAGTGTTTGAAGTCGTGGCTCATGAAAGGGGGCCCATTGTCTGTCCTTACTTGTAATGCGATTTCCATACGCTGTGAAGATCCTGTCCAGCACCGGGATGACTTGACGTGTCGACATGGAGGCCACCAATTGGTCCTCTGGGAATCTGGAATATTCTTCCATGACTGCAAGCACATATTTCCAAACCCCAATAGGGCCAAAGAAATCTGCTGCGACCAACTCCCATACTCCTCTTGGGAATCAAACTCATATGCATACACAAGCCCTTTAAGACGAGGTAACAATACTTTGAGATAGATCGGGATGCAGAATATACTCAAACATCAATAATCAAACTGACTCAGGAAGTTGGCAAAGTGTGTCAGTTTTATTATCAATTATCTAAAACAGGGAGTTACAACGAACATCAACTAACTCGTCCGATCTTCTCACTCAATGTATTTCATAGAAAACAACATTCTTATACTAAAACCTCAGCATCATTGACGTGAATCTTTGTTGCAAACTATAAAAACCTACTTGGGGTTGTGATAGGACTACAGGGAACCTCTAGGTATATATTCCATACTTGTTGGGAAGGTAATTGGGTCTCTATCATCAGGTGGGGCAACTAAGTCCTTCTCTAGTACAGGACACTACGAACGTCATCAAATACACATCCCATTGGTTTTAAAAACTATAGGGCTGTCTACTACTTGTCCCTCTATTATTGTTTGGCACCCTTGTACCCCTCTGTAATATTCCACCTAGGCAAGCAGCACACAGGCAAACATCCAGATGTTGGTGTGCAAGTCATAACCATAGCTTCCCACCAATTAGCCTGTCATCAATCATCACTCATGCAGTATGCCAGTCAATTAAGGGTTTGAATTTGGCCTTGGAAATGTTTTTTGTGCCTGAAAATAAGAGGGAGTATAGGCATACTCTGTCTCTCGGTTTTGATAAATCTCAACTCAATATCTATGTCCATCCATCCACGTGACTTTAGACCATGTTTCAGAGCCTTTCTGTATTTAAAATACTATTAAATGAAGAACCTATGACGTCTTCAATGTTCTCACTCCTCGTCCAAGACAGGAGTTTGTTCTTTTCACACCTTCTGTAACTACTGCATGAACATTCAGACTTCCTGGTGCTGGGCCAACAAAACCCTCTCTTGATTCACCCCTGAATGCCGATTGCTTTTCCAACGGCGACACGTTGAAAGACTTTCTTTTCGCTGGATCTAGTTCTGCTAAAATGCGTTGTGGAATCATCGATAGTCCATACATTCCTATGCATATACGTTGGCTCATCGCCGCAATATATTCATTACATAACTAGCCTTTAAGAATACTTTGTCTACTTGTGTTACTGCATCCGTACATTTGTAAAATAACTTGATATCTTCTTCATTTATTTCTGTAGCATGAGCATCTTCATCTCGAGCCCGAAATGTTGCTCATCTTTAACAGCTCCTCCTTTGTTTCTATAGAATGTCTATATTCTTCAGCCTCTTCTTCTGAGTGCATCAGCTCTGCTCTGTATGACGTCACCAGGCTTCTCTTTTGCTCAGTTTTCACACTTCTTCCGGGATTTCATTCAAATGGCCATCACAATGTCTTGAATGCTTCTATGGCTTCCTCAATGGGAATCTTACTTCCAAGATTCTTTCTGGTATCAGTATTTTCACTGATACTGCATGTGTCTTCCCAAAATATAGGCAGCATGGGAGAGGAGCTTTGGGTGGAGGTACCCTCTGGGTGATTAATCGACCACTCTCTTATCAATCTTCACATCTAGACATCCTTTTCTGAAGAAATTCTTTGGGAACCACATCTTTATAGCTCCTTTCAGGCCTCCTGCTGCTTTCACATGATCATCTTTATTCCAAGACATAAGCATGCATTGTCCACTTGGACTGCAGTAGATCCACTTCCCCACATACTTCTTTTCATTTTTTGGGTACAGGAACTTCGTTCCCTCAGGTGCATGAATACTGGCCTTCAAATAGTCTCTTATTTCTTAACCTGTTAGCTCTTTAGTCATCCATCCTGATTGAACAGCAATCATAATCTTTATTCCAATTGCCTACTTCGCAGTCTTCTTGCATTGTGTGATAATTATCCTGATCACACAAAATCCAAGCAAAAACATCACTATTAGGGCTCCAAGTAACTTCAACATGCCTGCCATCCATTGTGGAACCCTTGAGAAGATTGATCCAAACCAACTGTCATCAGCAATGTCTTCCACTTTGTCTATCATCTGGACGTGTAACTTCATCAGCATCGTTATGGCCTCTGTCAAGTTGTCATTCTCGTCATCATGAGAAGGTATAAATGTGCAACATCATTCTCCAATTGTGGCACAAACACCTCCATCCATAGCTGTGATCATATCCAGGACATATCTATTCTGAAGAGTCATCAGTCGTATGGCTCTCAGCTCTTCCTTGATAGCATTGAATCCCTTTACAGTAGTATTAATCGTCTGCAACATTTCCCATCTGGTTAGTATTTGCATCCGTCTGGATCCTGGGCATGAAGACTATTGTGCATATCGATGATGTCTTGCTGAACAATCTGTGCTCTTAGGGGATAGAGTCAAAAGCTTCTATTGACTTGGCTGAGAAATAACTCTCTCTCTTCATTCTATTAAGGAGTTCAGCTGATCTCTTCTTCCTCAGGTGAGCATCTGCTTTCCGAAGCTCACCAATGTTCAAGTCACTTTTAGGAATCACCAACACTGGAACATGGATGTTTACCATAGAACATAGTCCTCCCCTTTCTCTGGGCAGCTTCATGTAAGCTCTGGATCCACAAGCCCAGTAGTGATCCATTAGTACTGTTGTTCCAATTCTTATTCTCTCTAAGTTTTCTCGTACCATTGTTTCTGAAACACAGCTTTGCATTCTCCAGAGGCACTATCTGCAATGGATCTCCTTTGTCTTCGACCCATGTTAGTACTTTAGCAAGTGTAGGCCATAAAGGTTTGCATCCGTTCTCCACAGTGTCAATAGTTGATGTGTAGCGGATAATTACTACCCATGCTCTGCAGATAACCACTCCTTCTTCCTATCCATCTGGAGAAAGTACTGATCCCCAAATCTGCATTTGGTCTCTGTATTTACATCTTTGAATTTCTTCTTCAGATTTGCCTGGACTCTCAAGTCTTCTGTTCCCCTCCCGTCTGATTACAGTCCCTTTCACTCAAGGCTGTTTGTATCTTATCAAATGATTTTTAGTGTGTGATCTTGCGCTTGTCTTTGTGTCTTGAACATAATCATCTTCATCTGGATATGTCACTTCTGTTGCCCATAATAAGTAAGCCGTTTGGCCCACAAACTGACCTATTGTCCAGCAGAGTGCAATGCGTGATAGACAGTGTGCTGCCTGCACATCTATTTCAATGGCTATGAATATCTTAGACTTACCCATACTATAAGGCAGGAGTGCACATACATAGCATTCCTAGAGGTTTGTTTGCCCACTTCTTTCATAGCTGATACCACATTTTGTTAGTTACCCAAGTGTGCTGCACTATCTAGGTAGTCATTTAAATAATGATCATCCTCCTTTGCACTTCACTTAGGTCTCTTCCTTGCCTCATGAGCTCTTATAATCATCTCATGAAGTATATCAGCATAGTTCCTTCTTACTGGGAGAATCATAGGAACATTTGTCTGTGGAATCAGTGTTGTTACATGTGCTACTGGTGTAGGGACAATCACATACGGCCTTAGCGGTCTTACAATCGCCATAGCTGTACCTTCCTGCTGCATAGGAAGATATACAGAAACTACTGCTCTGTTTGGATCGATATGGTAAACAGTATGTATCGTGAGGGAGAAAAGAATAACAATGAACATAACACATGCATATATCATATACCAATATGTCCATTTTATACAGAAATAGCTTCTTGCACGTCATGGTGCTCTTTTGTTGTTTGCTACATTGTTGTTACTATCAATGTTAAACATTTTACCTGCAACTACTTTTCAGGAAGGAAAAAACAATCTATCACGGGTCGATTCCTGGGATGCCTCAGAAATATAGTATTTTTTTAATCATCCAATAAGATCAGGATGCTCTTCAATCAAGAAATAAAAAGACCATTGCAAGCAGTTTGTGTGCGCCCTCGTCAGATATGACCATCTGTACGTCCTGTAATATACTCAGGTAACTGGAGGATTTGCTCAATCATAGTTGTGAGCAGCATCCTCGCGATTGGACCATTTGTAGGATCTTGCAAGACCATGTGAAGGTCAGCACTTCTCCCCACTAGTGCAGGATATGCACAAAGAATGAAGAGGAAAACAGCAAAAATGATCCAATGAATGTTGCCATTTGGCACTACCATAAGTGCCTCCAAAGAGAAACTCAGTAAGAAAGGAATCTGGGAACTGCTCCCTTTTCCAGGCATCAAAGATGAACTTGAGATCTGGCACATTTCTTCTTCTGGATCTCAATGCCTCACAGTCCAATGCATTGAAAACTCTGTGGCTCAAGAACAATAGCTTTTTCACTCCTTGCTTAGCAGCTCCAAAGAGTGTCTCGAAAGAACCACAGTCCAATGTACTCTTTATCTGTCTACTGGACAGTCTCTGCATCCTTCTTCCTCGTCATCGATCTAGTATACACATGCTGAACTTCTTCTCTGTGGCTTGCTTCCGAATGAGGTGGGGGGGTGTGGGAGTCTCTCCAGCGTAGACTTTCATGTATCCCAGGTGCAACCAAGCACGTCGCCCTAGGACCTTCACTGCTGATGGGGTTACGTCCTCTACTATGAAAGGACCGTTAAAAATGGGTTGGTGCCATTTGTGGATAAAGTTCTGGTTTCAAACTTGTTGTCCGGGAAACCATTTTGATAATAATAGTTCTTTAATTCTGGCTGCTGTATGGTCTTCATCTGTGTTCTGAGCCCGACACCCCATTCACTTTACTCAGCCTGAAATGACAGAAATACTTGTACTCATACATTTTAAGTAGGCACGTACCTCACATCCTAACAATTCTGCTGTTGTCTGGGCATCACTTCTAGTCCTCGATGGAGGAGTGAGAGGCGTTCTCATTATTTTCCTCTTTGTTACTAGTTCATGGGGTGTGAGATAAAGGTCAGAGCCTGGTTGATTCCTCAGTGCATATAATGCAAGAGGCCGTCAATGCAGCCATCCTTTTTCCACTGTTAACTTTAGCTTAGCTATCCTTTCCTTGAGCAGACTGTTGTGTCTCTCACATACTCTGTTAGCTTGCGGGTGATAAGCAGAAGAAAACCTATGTTTTATGCTGAGAAATAAGCTAATTTGCTCGAACACGTCATTGACAAAATGTGGGCCATTATGTGATCTCAATAACTCACATATTCCCCGTCTAGGAAATACTTCTCGGACTAAAAACTTTGCAGTGCAAGTGGCATCTGGGTGTGTACATGGACCAGCCTCAATCCACCTCGAAAATTGGCACACCACCACTATCTGATATCTATAAACATTACAAACTTGTAGCATGTCAACATAATTAATATGTAAATGTTGAAAAGGACCATTTGGTCGAGGTATGACTCCTCTAACTATTCGCAACGTGTGCCCAGCAGTAAACTTTTTACATATGATGTAATTTACTGCATAAAAAGCAACGTGCCCTAACTAATTTGGTACAAACCAATCCTCTGCAATAGTTTCTGTGAGACTTTCCCTAGTGACATGTGTAGGGTAGTATAGCTGTTCCAGCACCACCCTTAATAAGGCTACATGCATCACCGGTCTACCAGTGCTTTCCTGTCGCCACAGTGCCTCGGAAGGGGATAAAGAACTCCCCCTTCATGTCCACAGGTCATTCTCATCCTGTGGGGCTCCATCTTGAACTTCCATCAATTGTGTCTTCGATAAATTATTAAAGCATTCATTTACTATTATCATCACCACCCTTCTTTCATTCACCTCAGTAGTATCAAAACTCATTATATCAGGTGAATATGCAACTATTTTTGCTTCCTCGTCTGCGGCTTGGTTTCCACGTGAAATAAAGTCTGTTTTCTTTGTCTGCGCTGCGCACTTGACTATCGCAATGACTACTGGGAGCTGCAGTGCCAGTGCTGCTGCAGAGTCTGTCCAATAAAGCAGCGTGTTTCACTGGAGTGCCGTCCACTCGGAGGTAGCCCATACTTTTCCATCATGCTAATCCTGCATGCACTGTTGACGTAACATAGGTGGAGTCACTATATACGGTTAGTTCCTGGTCCACGGGTTTCTCTAGCGTGACAATCAGTGCCACTAATTCTGCAGCCTGTGCTGAAAATTGAGACGTAGTTGTTCACTCGTTATTACTTCAAATTCCCCATTAGCCTTGTGCATTACCACAGCAGCCCCTGAATATCTTTGCCCATCAGTTTGATTGATTCTTGAAGAACCATCAATAAAGAGAATCTCGCCAGCTGCCAAAGCATTTTCTTTCACTCTCGGGATCTCATCATAAAATTCCTCGTATTTCGAACAATCATGAACATGATCGTCTTCTGCCAGTGGTTCAGCTACAAATGTGGCAGGATTTACTGTTTTACAATTTAGTATTTTAATAGCTGGATTTGACATAACTACCTCATAAGCCAAAGCTCTTTGAGACATCAGTCTACCTTTAGGTTTTTCCAAAACAGCAAATAATGCATGCTCAACAAACAAGGTCGTGGAACACCGCATTACTATGCTAGCAGACTTCTCAATAGAAAATGCAGCGGCTGCCAAAGATTGTTCGCAAGAGAAGTGACCTCTCATTACTGGGTCCAGAATCCCACTGTAATATGCTAAGGGCTTAAATCCCAACGTAGTTCTCTGCATGAGTACCGCAGTCATAACGGTTCAATTAATGTGCATGAATAGAAAGAATTCCTCCAAATAATTAGGAATCCCTAAGACTGGAGCCCTGCAAATTTCCTTTTTTAACTCATCAAGCCCTACTTCCATTTCCTCAGTCCATACTATTTTTTCCTGGCTCTGTTGTGCTTTTTTCAGGGCCTGCAACAGTGGCCTCGTGTATGAACTGTAATCAAATACCCATGATCTTACATACTTCACAATCCCAGAAATTGCTGCATGCTCTTTATCGTGTGTGTGTGATTTTGCTGTTTTCTAAATTGCCTCAGCCCTTTCAGGTGTGACTTTCTTTCCTTCATGCGAAATGAACTGACCTATTTATAACACATCTTCTTGGCAATACTGTAATGTTTCTTTGTTTACTTTGTATCCTTTCTCAGGCTAAAATAATCATTAGCTTAACTGAGTCATGTCTGCACTCTTCATCTGACATGCTACAGACCAAAATATCATCTACATATTGAAAAACAACACTCAGCAAATCACTTTTGCTTAAGTCCATCTGTGGAACTCTATTGAAAATTGATGGAGACTCACAATACCCTTGAGGTTCTCTTGTGCTTTTCAACTTAGTCTGACAAAACGTAAATGACGTCAGATCCTGAGAATATTTATGGAATGCGATTGAGAAAAACTCATTTTTCAAGTCAATCACGTGAAATATCGTGCTTCTTGGGGAATACTACATAATATCATCACCGGATTAGGAACTAGAAGAACCTAAGCCTCTACAATCTGATTAATTGGGTGGATGTCTTACACTAAATGAAACAAGCCTCCCTTCAATTTTTTCACTGATACACCACAGTATTACATGGTGACTCTGACGTCACTAAAATACCTTGATCTATCATGGCAGATATCATCTTAAAAATACCCTCATCTGCCTCTCGAGACATGGGATACTGTCTACAACACCTTTCAATAGGCCTACGTCATAAGGGCCCGTAGTCCATAAAGAAACTGGCGCTTTTGCCATGTCCTCTTCAAAAAATGTGGGACAATGCTGCACTATCATCATCCTCTGTGGAATCTCCCTTCTTTCTTCCCTAACCCAATATGTAATGATCATCTCAAATACTACCTCGTCATCAGATGGGTCATTCTAAAAAATGTCCTCATCATTGACGTCAGTTAGTCTGTAACCCTCTCCAATAGCAATTACTGTACTCCATGATCTGCCATTATCATCAAATTCTATTAGCATAGCCAAAAATTACTACAGCTGCTTGTAACTCCAAGTAATGGATCTGTCCCCCCTCTTTGCCCATGGGAATTTCTGGTATGAAGAGAAATTCATTGGGTATTCTCATAGTTTTACCCACTAAACCAGGCAGCCATGTTAACAGAATGCGTACCCCATAACGAAACACTTCTGGTTCTAATGGTACTCCTCGTATGGCTATCTGCCCTTCAAATGCATAATATATTCACTCACATTTAAATAATGTATTCCTGGCATTCCACACACGAAACCTTCATCAGTAAAAGATATCATCATGTTCAACTTCATCATTAACTCTCGACCCAGTATATTAACTGGTGGCTGTTTTCAATACAATAATGGAACAGACATATAACATTCTCCTATAGAGACTGGCAATTTTTCTGTAAAAGGAACTCTACTTGTAGCTCCTTTGAAACATTGAGCATTCATGGATTTACCCGATAATACAAATTTCCCCTCCCATATACATGAGCGAGTTGCACCTCTGTCTACCAAAAAAGAAAAAAAATTGCCATCTATCGTGATATCAACCATTGGTTCCTCTTGATGATTTGGAGTTACTGATTGTACTGAACACATCAAGTCACCCAGTGAGCAGTCCTGTTGTGGGTGCACACTTATTCCTGTGCCCGTGAGGATTCTCACCCTCAATAGTGACACCCCCTATCATAGGAGTCAGTAGCTGTCCTGTATTTGCCCTCTGTTGTATCTGCATGGATGCATTTTGCGATTGCCCTTGTGTCAGATTCAATGGTGCTTGCTGTGGTTGCAAAGCCTGTTGCATTCTCAGTGCTTGCGCTTGATACACTGTTTGATCTTGGGCAAATCCATCCCTACTTAGGGAGATGTATGCAGGCGGACAAGCGGTCCCCCCTCTTGAGAACTGCCCATTCTGCACATACCCTTGGCTCCCACATGTCCGTGCTATATGTCCTGTCATTCTACATGTCCAACATACAGGAGGGAGTCTTCTGACATGTCCGCCCTGCATGCCCTAGTTATCATTCTGCATGGGCTGAAACCCACCTCGGTTACTCTGAAAGTTTCCCTGATTATTCTGGAAGCTTCCTCTTCCGCAGAGATTTCCCTACCTCATGGTATAAATCCATTCCCGCTTGATCGACCTGCCTTTGGGTATTCACCTGCAGCATACCTGTTGCTTGCTGCGATCGTGAGCCTTCTCCACTAGTTAACATTGCCCCTTCTATAGCATACTTCAATAACTTTTTATGTACTAACTTAGCCTCCTCAATCTTCCTACCATCGTCTCTCTTTTGATTTTTGTCCTGCAACAATCGGCAATGATGCGCTATGGTCAGTTGTATTTCCGGCCATGGATTTGCTTCCATACCCACCAGTTTCTTGAGCTGCCTCTGCACCTTGTCTGGTAGCCCTTGACATAATATATGATAGAACTCTGGTATAGATTTTCCCCACGGCTCGCGCGTTTCCATAGACCATTACTCTTGGAAATTCTGAATGTAAACAAGCGGATCCTCCCCTTCCTGCATTTTACGTGCCATTATAGCGCCCATATCCGACGTATCAGGATATTGTACTCAAAGCGCTTTCAAGACTGCCGTTCTACAATTATTAAATGGCGCTCCATCATGAGCTGTGTTCTGGGCAGTGACACATGCATATCCTGCTCTCAAACAAATGTCATCAGCTCTCTCCCCAAGTATAGCCTCTAGAAGACGCTAAGGGCCTGATTCATATAATGTTTTCCTATGGATTGCACCATTATAAAACACTTGTGAATCAGCCCCTTAACGTCCCCATAGCTAGTGTATTGCCTCATGTCATTTTCTCTAATTCATAGATCCATTTTGCAGTAACTGACGTCAAACTCCTAAATTGTCCTTGTTCATTTGGGGCCATTGTATGTACTGTGGTCTGACTCCTCCTTTTTCTAACAACGGAAACTGTGAGATCCCAAAATCCCACTCATCTCCCATCGTCTGCCTATCCATAGTAGGGACAATGGTTCCACACCGTCTTCTTCCTGGTAGTGATCTCAGCCTGCTCACATAATGTGGTGAGTCCCACCTCACACTATGAGATTGCCCTTTAGGTCAATCTGCCCGTGCCAAAGGCTCTGGCATCCTCGGTTTAGGTAGGTCCAAAACTGACCATCTAACTTCCCTGTCTGTAGGAGACCACCCTTCAGGACCACATGCACTAGCTTCCTCCTCCCCACAGAAGGTTTTTTGTCTTCATCTGACATATCTGGTCCCCAACTAGTGTGGCTTCCCTCTTTATCATATCTGTTTAACGTTAATTTGTCCAAAGACAAGGCTCTGTGCTCGAGGCTAAACAAACCTGCCTCTTTGCCTCGTGTCGGAGCACCTTCAAAACGATAATTTATTCCTTTATTTTTCAATTCCCTTTTGGTCTTCATTTCATGATAAACTTTATCGATTTTTTCTCCAATGCTTCTTACATCACAATTATCCTCTAGATCTCCTCTAGATGGCCCTGGCATTGGTTCATGTGTCGGGAAAAATTCTTCTATGTCCCCCCTTGCTACTGCTGGATTCGGTTCCATTTAACTCTTTCTCAGTGTGATCAATGTTGTATGCCCTTTGCCTTCTCTTTCGTTCCATCTCTTTGTCAAGCTCTCTTTGTTTCTTTGCTTCCTCCCTGACCCTTTCCTCTTCTTGTCTTTTCATCTTTCTTCTCTCACTTTCCCTGTGTCTTTGCATTCTTTTATCTCTTAATTTCTGTTCCTCCTCTTCTTCTCTTTTCTTTTCTAGCTTATCTCGTTCTTCGATTGCTCTTTGCCTGTTATCATATTTTCGTTGCTGTTCTATTTCCTCTTTTCTTAACTATTCATCTTGATACAGTTGTTCCTGTCTTTGTCTACTCTTTCTTTTGGCCTCGTCTTCTTTTAATCATTTCTCTCTTTGTTATCTTTTTTACCTTGTTCGTCCTGATCTTCCTTTTGCCTTACTTCCTCGATGCTCTTCCCATCAAGTTTGAGCAATATCTGACCTCTCGTTCTGTATGAGCGCTACCTTGTCAGTTTTGTCTTTTTCTCCTTTCCATCTCTTTATTTCTCTCTCCATATCTAGAGACATACTTGGTTAATCACTTCTCTCCTTGTCCCGTGGGACTTTAGGGATCACATCTCTTTCTGGAGTCTTTTCTGGACCCTCATCGCTGCTACATGCAGGTGACTTATATGCCGGGTTGGTATACCCTGGCTCTGCCTTAACATCTCTTAAAGGATATAATCCTTCATCCTTGGACAATCGCCATTTACTTCAGATGCATTAGGGGGAGCAGAAGGGTCAACACCCCAATCTTTACACTGGTTAAGCAACCAGTCTTCAGGAGGTGGGTCTTCCCGTTCCTCCCAGTACATCTTCCAAAAATCTAAGCTAGCTAATCTTTTTTCTAACCTTTGTGCATACTGAGTGTAAGTATGTTGTCATGTGTTGCAAAACTGCTTTAGAAAGTGATCCCCCTTTTGGCCATGGGATGAACATTTTATCTGCTGTGCCCTTAACTCATTTTGCACTGTACTGCTTGAGCTTGGGTGCGTTTTTTTGGCAACTGTCTGCACAATTGCATAAGCGGAGTAATATCCTCCATCATGACTTAGCCACAATCGACTATCACTACTTACCGTTATTTTACACAAATAAATGCTTTCCAGAAAAATAATACAATATGAGCGTGCACCAATCGTCACAGATCTGTTAAAAAGCAGGTTCCAGGCTCTTTAAGATTTCTTCAGGTAAGTTTATTTCCAAGTTCTTAGTTACAAATCCACATGAAGACATAAAGGACATAAGCTGTGGCAACACCAGCTTCCATCACCCAGGGCCAGCCAGCTTTAACTGCCTCTACACAGAACACTCACTCAGAATATTCCATCATCCACACATAAACATTCCACATGACATCTCAAGCTACCTCACCTCAGACAGGCACAATACAACACACCTCCCTCCTTTACTACACCATACATGCACAGAACAAGTCACATACCAGAACAACACAACTACCACCTTCCAAGATGTACGCACGCGTAACACTCAACTGGCAGACAGACACTTCCACGGCCAAACCCAACCATCAAAACATCACACCCTGACAAACTACATTCCATGTACCAATAACAAAAATACTGTCATCCATCTGCCTGTTCCTGCCACCAACAAGCAACTGGGCTCTCACCCCAGGACCTGGCCAACCCTGAAACTGGGCTACTTCACCTACATTCCTGAACAACCACAAGACTGCTACACCTCCTACTACCTTCCCCCGCCTACAACAACGCGGGTGTCCAGGCTGCCACCCTGGAACCCCAGCAGGCCTCTAGACTGCCACTCTAGAGAACTGAGACCTCAAAGCCTCCAAAAAGACAATCACAACCTCACTCCAACAGGGATTCACAAAGTGGAAACATACAACATCACTGAGATCACAAACACCCATGGTCTTAATACCATACTCATTACACCAGACCAGGATGTACAAACCTTCCAAACACATTGGGAGCGGTGGCCACGCACTCCCAATGCCAACATCAATGACTGGTAAAAACTAAACGGTCTTACAGCAAGGAAAACATCCTGACCCAAAACAAGCTGTGAACCCTTGGATACAACAAAATCCACAATAAATACCACAAGTAACATAGAAAACAATTTACTCATCATCTCAGGACTTACCACACTCAATACCGACGGGTCATTACCAGGCGTCCCCAGCTACCCCTTTACCACCAGCTACCTACTGTCCAATGTGATGAGAAGGATAAAAAAAAAACCTAGAGGAGGTGCTACCTCCCTCACAGAACAACCTCATCGCTGTTCAACCTTTACCGGAATTAGGTAACCCCTATAACCAGACCAATCCCCTCAAATGAAATTAGAAAATCCTAACATTCTTAATGAAAGAGTCGAGGCGCTACCTCACTCTAGAACAATCGCATGGGTGTTCAACTTTTACCACGACAGGTAACTACCCAAACCAAACCAAAACAATATAAGGAAAACTATATACCTCAATGACATTACCCAAACAATTCAAACTATGCATTTCACACTGCAACACTTCCATGCTGAATGTGAGTTCAACCAATACCCAACACTCACTGACTCTCTCCAACCTATCTGAGTCACATTCATCATAACATGCATTCCAAAGTCAAAGAATGCTGCAACCATATGCTGTAAACAATGCATAAACTGCATTGAAAACATTTGCGTTGTGCACATTTGAATACAAAACCATGTTGCTCATAGTAAGTAAAATCCCCAAAATTAACACTTTTATGAACTAAAACGTCCATAGCCATTTGTAGGATCTTAAGCGAACCTATGAGTCCATAGCCATTTACACAGGCTCTATTGACATGTGCAATATAGCTGAAAATCCTCAAAATGATTAAAGCTATCACACTCATACACATACCACCCATCTTACACTAACAGCAATGATTTATGCACATTAGTGTCCATGTGCCATGGTGCTTGGCACTCGAAACCTGCAATTCCTCAAAAGAAGTATGCTAAATACCCTTCAATACAACATATTACCACACTATATTGTCACCGTTTCCCTTACCCATTTGCATAACAGAACAGCGCAGTTTAAGATGCATGTATATCTTCTATAAACACAAACTCATTTGCCTCCTCGCAGTGCCCCCATTCTACAGATTCATATCGCACCAAGGCACTCGCCATCCTGCACATGCAAAATGCTCCGTCAGTTTTAAATATTAAAGTTCCAAACTACCCAACATTATGGCTGTTACTCTCTGCACAAGCCTATACCCCACCATACTGTCATGACCTAAAAATGTCACCTTATTTGTTGGCCGCTACCTGTCGCCTCACTAACTGAGACAGAGCGGCATGCCAGCATCACAATCCGCCAAAAATGTCTCTTTTGCCAAGCAGAGACCACAGCATTTGGCACCTAAACAAACCATGTCTCTTGGATCCGATTCGTATCATAGGGTTCCCATGTTCTAAGCATTGTTCATTCCTGCCTTAGTATAGCTGCACACATATTTTGCTTCCGTCCTTCTAAGAAACATGTCTTGCCAAACGTCAGATTCCTTAAAGTACTTTCCCTTTTACATCCTCAGGGTAAACAGCACTTATAATTCGAAGCTCTAACAACAGCACATTCCAAAGAACATTCTACGCTTCACCATCTCCCCCTGCTGCATGTGTGACATCATCAGTCACTACTGCTCAGCAGGGCTATGCAGAGCTTCATAGGCCAACGGTCGTTCACTTCCCAGGAGACCTCGCCACGAAAAGCACATAAATCACCAGAGGTTTAGACAGCCAAAAACATGATGTGCACGATAAGCACAGTACGGTGCTGCCAGGCTCCCATAACTTCAAAGCCTGCAATTATCTCGTGAGAAGGACACTGTTTAAAACAACAGCTCCACATTGCTATGAGTGCACAAGACATGGGAGTGACGTGTAGTCAGGCAAACAGGCCTCCTTGTTCATGTCAAATTCACATCCATTTCCCAAACACAGAGCAGCGTCTCTTTTTTTCTATTGCCATTCTAACTTTAAAAAAAACGTAGAGTAGCATCACATTCCTCCCAGTTGGCTGGCTCTTCATTACATCTCACGGAGGACCAGGGTACAGCGTTTGCTTTCAACATCAATTTCCCAGTATTGCCAGTATTATCTTCCACCTGCTGGTCCAGCGCCATCTCCAGCCCCCAGGGTAGAGCTCTGCCTCCTACTTAGGAGCTGCCATCCAAAAAAGGGGCCTCTTTCTTGGACTTCCCCTGAACCCTGGGATGCAGTCCTCCTTCCTGCTCCTGGAGCTGATCCCTCTGCAAAGGGGCCCAATTCCTGTTCCTGCCCTGCGCTCTGGGGAGCCATGTCAGGGCTTCTCCCTGAAGACTCCCTGGGGCCCAGCTTGCCCACTACTTATGTGCGCTGGTCCGACCAAAGATGGGCTTTAATCCTCCGGCTCCCCCTGCACCCTGGGTGATGGGATTTACAGTTTTTGGGGGCAGGGTTGTCCTTCTCCAGAAGCTTGTCCTTCCTGCACCCCCCGCAGCAGGGTCCTCAGTCCATCAGCTTGTGGCACGTAGGTTACCAAAGACCGACTTGTCGCCAATGTTAAAAAGCAGGTTCCAGGCTCTTTAAGATTTCTTCAGGTAAGTTTATTTCCAAGTTCTTAGTTACATATCCACATGAAGACATAAAGGACATAAGCTGTGACAACACCGGCTCCCATCACGCAGGGTCAGCCAGCTGTAACCGCCTCTACACAGAACACTCACTCAGAATATTCCATTATCCACACATAAACATTCCACATGACATCTCAAGCTACCTCACCTCAGACAGGCACAATACAACAAGATCCAAGCCTCTTTATCACGTTCTTCTTCAATCTACCTAACAATGATCATTATTGGTCAACTAATAAATAAATAATAACATTTCAACTCTCTATATTCTCTACCTTAGTCTATTTCTTCCTTGTTTCTCAATATTTCATTTCTTCACCACATACATCATATACAATATAGGAACAGGCAGACTGGCCGGCCCACATATATCTTTGTCAACGTTCCTCGTGACCTTTATTCCTGCCCCTAAAAATGACTCTGATAGGAGGATGAACAGTCTTCTTTAACGATCCTTGATCGTTTGTAGCCTAGGTATATCCACTTGGACTCTAGGACGAGTTCTTCTAAACGTCCTTGACGTAGGATTCCAGGCATATCATATAGATCACTCCTCATCTACATGCATTAAACTATGATACTCCTCGTCTTCACCCATGAGGCTCTTCATCTTAAACCAAAAATATAATATCCCAACCAACCCTCCGTTACTCTTTCCTCGTTATCACTCTTCCCCCCTCAGTGCTCCTTCAGTTTGCCACCTCACTCAGCCTACTCACCATTCGCCTTTTCACCTTCCGACACTCAGGATAGTCTCCTCCTCAAACAGCCTTTTCAACCTTCGGTCTGCACAGCTTCCTTTAAAAGTCAGGAGGAGATTCTGCCAGAAAAAGAAATCTTACACTTATACTTGCATGATTTCTTAACTAATGGCCGCTATCTACAGGGAGTTTCAGGTTCCTCTAGCTAAATGGCAGAGGTCATCCAATATTTCCGGAACCCAAAAGCTTACTATGTCGATGGATTTTGAACCTTCATTTCTCTGCTACCTCCTGAACTTGTATGCCGAGACAAGCCCTTTAAGATGAGGTAACACTACTTTGAGATAGATGGGGATGCAGAATATACTCAAACATCAATAATCAAACTGACTCAGGCAGTTGGCAAAGTGCGTCTGTTTTTTTATCAATTATATAAAACAGGGAGTTACAACGAACATCAACGAACTTGCTCCATCTTCTCACCCAATGTAGTTTATAAAAAAATGCATTCTTATACTAAACATTCATCATCATTGATGTCAATCTTTGTTGCAAACTATAAAAACCTACTTGGGGATGTGATAGGATTGCAGGGAACCTCTAGGTATATGTTCCATACTTGTTGGGAAGGTGATTGGGTCTCTATCATCGGGTGGGTCAACTAAGACCCCCACTAGTGCCGGACACTACAAATGTCATCAAATACACAACATCCCATTGGTTATACAAACTTTAGGGCTCTCTAGCATGTGTCCCTCTATTACTGGTTGGCACCCTTGTACCCCTCTGTAATATTCCACCTACGCAGTCAGTACGCAGGCTAACATCCTGGTGCTGGTGGGCTGGTCATAACCATAGCTTCCCACCAATTAGTCTGTCATCAATCATCACTCTTGCAGTCTGCCAGTCAATTAAGGCTTTGAACTTGGAATTGGAAATGTTCTCTGTGCCTGAAAATAAGAGGGATTATAGACATACTCTGTCTCTTGGTTTCGATACAGCTCAACTCAGTATCTATTTTCATCCATCCACGTGACTTCAGACCATGTTTCAGAGTCTTTCTTTATTTAAAACACTATTAAATGATGAACCTCTGACGTCTTCAATGTTCTCAGTCCTCATCCAAGACAGGAGTTTGTTCTTTTTCACACTTTCTGTATCTACTGCATGAACATTCAGGTTCACAGTGGCCTTGACTTTCTGTTGCTGGGCCAGCCAAGCCTCCCTTCACTTCACCTCTGAATGCCGATTGCTTTTCCAACTGCGACACATGGAAAGCCTTTCTTTTTACTGGATCCAGCTCTGCTAAAATACGTTGTGTAATCGTCCATAGTCCATACATTCCTATGCATATACTTTGGTGCATCACCGCAATCTATTCACTACATAGCCAGCCTTTAAGAATACTTTGTCTACTTGCGTTACTGCATCTGTACACTTGTAAAATAACTTGATATCTTCTTCATTATTTCTGTAGCTGAGCATCTTCATCTCGAGCCCGAAATGTTGCTCATCTTTAACACCTCCTCCTTGTTTCTATATAATGTCTATATTCTTCAGCCTCTTCTTCTGAGTGCATCAGCTCTGCTCTGTGTGACGTCACCAGGCTTCTCTTTTGCTCAGTTTTCACACTTCTTCCGGGATTTCATTCAAATGGCCATCACAATGGGCCTCATTACACGGTAGGCGCTAAAAAATGTGATTTACCGTCATGGCGCTATTAGCGTGTCCGCCATCGTAGGAGACCGCTAATAGCGTTCCATTACGAGTTAGCGGACACGCGCATAGGGCCATGCCGGTAAATGACCCTACCGCCATGGCGGAAAAGCACCTTACCGGCTCCGACCAAAGTGCTGATAGCACCTCCGCCCTCATGCTGCACGCTATTAGCGGTCACCGCTGTTAGCGGTCACTGCTATTAGCGGTCACCGTAAAACACCGGAACCGGAAATAGCGTCATCGCACCGGAACGGGAAAGAGCCCGGCGGCCATCTTTAAAAACACAATCCATTGCCATCCCCTGCACTCAGGACCTGCAGCAACACCACGACTGGCAAAACCACATCCCAGAAGAACAAACAATGCCCAAGGCCCTAAAGAAAGCCGATGCGCGCCAGCGCAAAGAACGCTTCTCAAACGAGGAATTGAAAATGCTGGCAGACACCCTGGCTGCAAATGCAGACGTAGTGTTCGCTAGCGACATGCGGCGCCCGGCACTCCTGAGAAAAAAGGAAATCTGGGCTGATGTGGCGCAGAAAGTCAGTGCGGTGGGCTCCACCCCCCGCACCGTAAAGGACGTGCGCAAGCGGTGGGATGATCTGCGCCTCCGTGTACGCAGCATTTTATCGGCCAACAGGAATCTGGCCATGGGCACAGGAGGCGGAGGTGGATCCCCGATGAAGATGCAGTGGGAGGAGACATGTGCCAGCACCATTGGCATAGAATCCATCGAGGGAGTGGGCCGAATGGAGTGTGGTGTGGCAACAACGTCAGACGGAGGTGAGTGACCACGCAAGACACAGCAATGCCAAGCATGAGTCCCTAACCCAAATGTGAATTGGGAATCAGCTAATGGATGGGGTCATCACACACACATGTACACAACCCTGCATATATGCCCTGCACATCCCCACACAACCACATGCATGCAGCACCTCACACACGTGTCACCCTGACACATGTCCGGATGACCCACCCATCTGGCCAACAACCTGCAGGCCCAAAGTAGATGTCCAAATCCAAAGAACTGCAGCAACAACAACATATGCATGATGCACGTTGACCCATCACTGATGTTATCCCTGTCTTGCTCCCCCACAGGGTCACAATCTGACAGTGAGGAGCTGGACTCTGCAACGCAGGCCCCACCACCCAAAAAGCAGTCCAAGGGAAAGGATGCAGGCACCAGGCCCAGTACATCGAGGGGCACTGGGATATCTGGAGTGGCCCAGCGTTCAAAAGCCACCCACGCAACGACCACACCAAGGGTCGAAATGCCATCCGACACTGTGGCAGCACCCCCACCACCCACCCCACCACTCAGGAGCCAGTGCCAGAAGGCACGCCGTCCGCAGCCAATAGCTCCGTTGGGGAAGCAGCAGCCACGGCACCTATGAGTGATGTGGACGACCCATGTCCGACACCGGAAGGGCAGCGTACACCCAGCCCCCAGCTGTCCCCACTCCACAGCCCATGCAACACATCCAATGGCAGCATCCATGAGGTGCATGCCGGAGATGCAATGGATGGGTCATTCAGTCCCGTGGCGAGCTCACCTGATGTCGGCCACATGCAGCAAGCTGCGCCGAGGAGTAACAGGGGCAGGGCCGCAGACGACACCATGAGCCTGATACGCCAGCGCCAGGAGGAGCTCAATGCCCTGGTTGCCCGGCAAGTGAGCGAGGCTGCCTCGACCAGGGAGGAGATCCGGGTGTTGTCAAGGGACATGAAAGCTGCCATGGACAGCAACACGACGCGCCTATGTGACGAGATGGCCGCTGTGAGGCAGGTCCTAACGCGCATTGCTGAGGCGATGGAGAGCATGCGTCACTCACAGGGAGCAGATCAACCAGCCACGCCCTCGTCTACTAGCTCCGACCAGACAACCATCCTGCGCAGGTCCAGCCGGTCCTTGCGGCGGTCAGACTCACAACCCCCCAATGGTGGTAGTGGAGGAGGGAAGTAGGGCCAGCCTGTCCCTGTTGACACTTGGGAACTAATGCAGCACTGATGTGCACACCATGTTCGGTGGAGTTGTGGGGGGAGGGGGGTGAGGGTGTTCGGTGGAGTTGTGGGGGGAGGGGGGTGAGGGTGTTCGGCGGAGTTGTGGGGGGAGGGGGGTGAGGGTGTTTGGGGGAGTTGTGGGGGGAGGGGGGTGAGGGTTGTTGGGGTGGAGGGTACATGCACGTTTGAATGTCATAATGCTCAATACACACGTAATGGCATGGATAATCACATGACTGGACATTGATAATTGTGTATGTGTGCTTTATTGTTGAAGGGTGCACTGTGATTATGTCCTCCATACACCCCGTGCCCTGAGCTGAACACCAATTGCACCCTCCTAATCCATGTGCATCAGAAACAATGGTCTATCAGGTGCTGCCGCACAGCACGTCCCTCATGGGCATCGCCACCTGCATGACCTGCAGCCCCCTCTCCTCCATCCTCATCCCCGTCATCATCCTCAGACGGTGGTCGCAGTTCTATGTCAGGGGGCATTGGCACATTCCGTCTGATACACATATTGTGAAGCATGACACATGCCATGGTGATCTTGGCCACCTTCTCATGCCCGTACAGGAGTGCCCCGCCCGACCTGCTGAGGCACCGGAAGCGTTCCTTCAATAGGCCGAATGTCTGCTCGATCACCACGCGGGTACGGGTGTGTGCATGATTGTAGTCCTCTTCGTGCCTGTTCTGTGGGTTCCGCACAGGGGTAAGGAGCCACCTCTTCAGGGGATAACCTGCATCACCTGCATGGGTGCAACAATGGGTATGTGTAAGTGTCTACATAATGTGGAGCGTGCACATATCACACAAACAAACATTGCATATTCAACGACATCCACTGATCCAAGCACGCATGGCAATCAGGGTAACTGCAATGTGGGAAGGTGAGGTGGTCCTTGCAAGTGGACATGCACCATGCATGCATACAGCAGGGATTGCCATGTCCCGCCAGAGTTTAAGTGATTTGTGTTTCCTGGCCCTGGCAACGTTAGTGCCACACTGCTAGTACACTGCCATTCCTTAGTTGATGTCCCCATGCTGTTTGATGGCAATTCTGTGGTGGGGTACGGGTGTGCCTCACCACAATGGCTACAGGGGATCCATTTGTATGCACTCATGTGCGCGGACCATTTCTGATGTTGTTCAGCGTACATTTCAGTTGTGATTTTGATATGCATGTTGCTGATTTGTGTAATGGGGGAATGGTGTGTTGTGCGGTGTGCATGTTGTTTGGAATGGCCTGTTTGGCGTAATGGATTGATATGTTTGCCGTGGCACTCACTTCCGGCATGTGGTTTTGTCTCTGGTCCATTGTGGGCTGCCTCACTGTACAGTGATGCAAATATGTATGTCCATTCTTCTCATGACACAAGTTCACGCCCAGTTGGAGTATGCATCTCCCCCCCATTCACGCCCAGTTGGAGTATGCATCACCCCCCCCACTCACAATCCACATCACACTGACATGTGGTCGGCCTGCTACTCACCAAGTAGCCACGAACGTTGTCCAGCATGTCGCTCCATGTATCGTGGTATTGTCGAATTCCGCAGGACCATTGCATCATGGGTTGAACCGGGATATCGGGCACAGCAATGTGTGATGATCTTATTGGAGTCACATACCATTTGGACGTTGATGGAGTGGTATTGCTTTCTGTTACGGTACACTACCTCATTGGCATGTGGGACCAGCAGTTCTACATGGGTACAGTCGATGGCCCCGATGCAACTTGGGATGCCTGCCAGTGAATGGAAGCCAACTTTGGTGTTGGAGATCTCCTGGGCAGTCCGTGGCATGTATATGTGTTGACTTGTGTGCTGCAGGAGGGCATCGAGCACCTGGTTCAGTGTGCGTGAGAATACTGGTTGTGATATGCCATGCATCTGACCTACCGTATGCTGGTAGGTGCCTGTGGCCAAGAAGTGGAGCACTGTTACTACCTTCAGTAGAGGGGGGATGGCAGTACGGATGTCAATGAGACTCACAATGTCGTTGTATATCATGTCTACTATGGTGGTGATGGTATCCCAGTCCAGACGGTACAGGGTGTGTATCTGCTCAGGGGTTAGGTTGACTGGACTGGCTCTGATCCTGGGAATTGGTGGCTGCCTCTGTGGTATCACTAGGTGCACTGGTGCTGCTTGCTGCGCCTGTCTTGCCCTCCTCCTCCTCCTCCTGCGTCTCCTCTGTGCTGCCTGTTGTTGTAGCTGCTGCACAGCAATCATGTCCTCTAGCCCATGTAATGCTGCTAGTATTGCATCCATCTTGGTGTGGGAATGGGTGTGGGGAGGGGTGTGGTGTGCTCTTTTGTGCTGCCAGTCTCCATTGCCTCCACCTGTGCTGATTTTGTCCACCTGTGGCAGGTGGGAACTCTGCTGTGCTCTTTTAACGTGTGGTTCGCGATGCCGGTATTAGCGCCTTGCCGGTAAGGGTTCTTTGGGTCTACTACATGCCGGTATTGCCATGTACGCATGGCTCGTGATGCCGTGATATTAGCGCTATGCCGCTATTTCCGGTCTGAGGGGCTGCGCGCTCACAGACTTGCCGCTAATAGTGCCACCGTACTTTGCGGTGCCGCTAATAGCGGTATGTCCGGTTCGTGATTGGGGAGGGGATTTACCGATACCGGTAATCCCTTACCGGTAACGGTATGTCCCTACCGCCTACCGTGTAATGAGGCCCAATGTCTTGAATGCTTCTATGGCTTCCTCAATGGGAATCCTACTTCCAAGATTCTTCCTGGTATCAGTATTTTCACTGATACTGCATGTGTCTTCCCAAAATATAGGCAGCATGGGAGAGGAGCTTTGGGTGGAGGTACCCTCTGGGTGATTAATCGATCACTCTCTTATCAATCTTCACATCTAGAAATCCTTTTCTGAAGAAATTCTTTGGGAACCACATCTTTATAGCTCCTTTCAGGCCTCCTGCTGCTTTCACATGATCATCTTTATTCCAAGACATAAGCATGCATTGTCCACTTGGACTGCAGTAGATCCACTTCCCCACATACTTCTTTTCATTTTTTGGGTACAGGAACTTCGTTCCCTCAGGTGCATGAATACTGGCCTTCAAATAGTCTCTGATTTCTTAACCTGTTAGCTCTTTAGTCATCCATCCTGATTGCACGTCAATCATAATCTTTATTGCAATTGCCTACTTCGCAGTCTTCTTGCATTGTGTGATAATTATCCTGATCACACAAAATCCAAGCAAAAACATCACTATTAGGGCTCCAAGTAACTTCAACATGCCTGTCATCCATTGTGGAACCCTTGAGAAGATTGATCCAAACCAACTGTCATCAGCAATGTCTTCCACTTTGTCTATCATCTGGACGTGTAACTTCATCAGCATCGTTATGGCCTCTGTCAAGTTGTCATTCTCGTCATCATGAGAAGGTATAAATGTGCAACATCATTCTCCAATTGTGGCACAAACACCTCCATCCATAGCTGTGATCATATCCAGGACATATCTATTCTGAAGGGTCATCAGTCGTATGGCTCTCAGCTCTTCCTTGATAGCATTGAATCCCTTTACAGTAGTATTACTCGTCTGCAACATTTCCCATCTGGTTATTTGTAACCACTTAGTATTTGCATCCGTCTGGATCCTGGGCATGAAGATTATTGTGCATATCGATGAAGTCTTGCTGAACAATCTGTGCTCTTAGGGGATAGAGTCAAAAGCTTCTATTGACTTGGCTGAGAAATAACTCTCTCTCTTCATTCTATTAAGGAGTTCAGCTGATCTCTTCTTCCTCAGGTGAGCATCTGCTTTCCGAAGCTCACCAATGTTCAAGTCACTTTTAGGAATCACCAACACTGGAACATGGATGTTTACCATAGAACATAGTCCTCCCCTTTCTCTGGGCAGCTTCATGTAAGCTCTGGATCCACAAGCCCAGTAGTGATCCATTAGTACTGTTGTTCCAATGCTCATTCCTGGTACGTCAAAGATTCAACCACAATTCTTATTCTCTCCAAGTTTTCTCGTACCATTGTTTCTGAAACACAGCTTTGCATTCTCCAGAGGCACTATCTGCAATGGATCTCCTTTGTCTTCGACCCATGTTAGTAGTTTAGCAAGTGTAGGCCATAAAGGTTTGCATCCGTTCTCCACAGTGTCAATAGTTGATGTGTAGCGGATAATTACTACCCATGCTCTGCAGATAACCACTCCTTCTTCCTATCCATCTGGAGAAAGTACTGATCCCCAAATCTGCATTTGGTCTCTGTATTTACATCTTTGAATTTCTTCTTCAGATTTGCCTGGACTCTCAAGTCTTCTCTTCCCCTCCCGTCTGATTACAGTCCCTTTCACTCAAGGCTGTTTGTATCTTATCAAATGATTTTTAGTGTGTGATCTTGCGCTTGTCTTTGTGTCTTGAACATAATCATCTTCATCTGGATATGTCACTTCTGTTGCCCATAATAAGTAAGCCGTTTGGCCCACAAACTGACCTATTGTCCAGCAGAGTGCAATGTGTAAGAGACAGTGTGCTGCCTGCACATCTATTTCAATGGCTATGAATATCTTAGACTTACCCATACTATAAGGCAGGAGTGCACATACATAGCATTCCTCCTCAGAGGTTTGTTTGCCCACTTCTTTCATAGCTGATACCACATTTTGTTAGTTACCCAAGTGTGCTGCACTATCTAGGTAGTCATTTAAATAATGATCATCCTCCTTTGCACTTCTCTTAGGTCTCTTCCTTGCCTCATGAGCTCTTATAATCATCTCATGAAGTATATCAGCATAGTTCCTTCTTACTGGGAGAATCATAGGAACATTTGTCTGTGGAATCAGTGTTGTTACATGTGCTACTGGTGTAGGGACAATCACATACAGCCTTGGCGTTCTTACAATCGCCATAGCTGTACCTTCCTGCTGCATAGGAAGATATACAGAAACTACTGCTCTGTTTGGATCGATATGGTAAACAGTATGTATCGTGAGGGAGAAAAGAATAACAATGAACATAACACATGCATATATCATATACCAATATGTCCATTTTATACAGAAATAGCTTCTTGCACGTCATGGTGCTCTTTTGTTGTTTGCTACATTGTTGTTACTATCAATGTTAAACATTTTACCTGCAACTACTTTTCAGGAAGGAAAAAACAATCTATCACAGGTCGATTCCTGGGATGCCTCAGAAATATAGTATTTTTTTAATCATCCAATAAGATCAGGATGCTCTTCAATCAAGAAATAAAAAGACCATTGCAAGCAGTTTGTGTGCGCCCTCGTCAGATATGACCATCTGTACGTTCTGTAATATACTCAGGTAACTGGAGGATTTGCTCAATCATAGCTGTGAGCAGCATCCTCGCGATTGGACCATTTGTAGGATCTTGCAAGACCATGTGAAGGTCAGCACTTCTCCCCACTAGTGCAGGATATGCACAAAGAATGAAGAGGAAAACAGCAAAAATGATCCAATGAATGTTGCCATTTGGCATTACCATAAGTGCCTCCAAAGAGAAACTCAGTAACAAAGGAATCTGGGAACTGCTCCCTTTTCCAGGCATCAAAGATGAACTTGAGATCTGGCACATTTCTTCTTCTGGATCTCAATGCCTCACAGTCCAATGCATTGAAAACTCTGTGGCTCAAGAACAATAGCTTTTTCACTCCTTGCTTAGCAGCTCCAAAGAGTGTCTCGAAAGAACCACAGTCCAATGTACTCTTTATCTGTCTACTGGACAGTCTCTGCATCCTTCTTCCTCGTCATCGATCTAGTATACACATGCTGAACTTCTTCTCTGTGGCTTGCTTCCGAATGAGGTGGGGGGGTGTGGGAGTCTCTCCAGCGTAGACTTTCATGTATCCCAGGTGCAACCAAGCACGTCGCCCTAGGACCTTCACTGCTGATGGGGTTACGTCCTCTACTATGAAAGGACCGTTAAAAATGGGTTGGTGCCATTTGTGGATAAAGTTCTGGTTTCAAACTTGTTCTCCGGGAAACCATTTTGATAATAATAGTTCTTTAATTCTGGCTGCTGTATGGTCTTCATCTGTGTTCTGAGCCCGACACCCCATTCACTTTACTCAGCCTGAAATGACAGAAATACTTGTACTCATACATTTTAAGTAGGCACGTACCTCACCTCCTAACAATTCTGCTGTCGTCTGGGCATCACTTCTAGTCCTCGATGGAGGAGTGAGAGGCGTTCTCATTATTTTCCTCTTTGTTACTAGTTCATGGGGTGTGAGGTAATGGTCAGAGCCTGGTTGATTCCTCAGTGCATATAATGCAAGAGGCCGTCAATGCAGCCATCCTTTTTCCACTGTTAACTTTAGCTTAGCTATCCTTTCCTTGAGCAGACTGTTGAGTCTCTCACATACTCTGTTAGCTTGCGGGTGATAAGCAGAAGAAAACCTATGTTTTATGCTGAGAAATAAGCTAATTTGCTCGAACACTTCATTGACAAAATGTGGGCCATTATGTGATCTCAATAACTCACATATTCCCCATCTAGGAAATACTTCTCAGACTAAAAACTTTGCAGTGCAAGTGGCATCTGGGTGTGTACATGGACAAGCCTCAATCCACCTAGAAAATTGGCACACCACCACTATCTGATATCTATAAACATTACAAACTTGTAGCATGTCAACATAATTAATATGTAAATGTTGAAAAGGACCATTTGGTCGAGGTATGACTCCTCTAACTATTCGCAACGTGTGCTCAGCAGTAAACTTTTTACATATGATGTAATTTACTGCATAAAAAGCAACGTGCCCTAACTAATTTGGTACAAACCAATCCTCTGCAATAGTTTCTGTGAGACTTTCCCTAGTGACATGTGTAGGGTAGTATAGCTGTTCCAGCACCATCCTTAATAAGGCTACAGGCATCACCGGTCTACCAGTGCTTTCCTGTCGCCACAGTGCCTCGGAAGGGGATAAAGAACTCCCCCTTCATGTCCACAGGTCATTCTCATCCTGTGGGGCTTCATCTTGAACTTCCATCAATTGTGTCTTCGATAAATTATTAAAGCATTCATTTACTATTATCATCACCACCCTTCTTTCATTCACCTCAGTAGTATCAAAACTCATTATATCAGGTGAATATGCAACTATTTTTGCTTCCTCGTCTGCGGCTTGGTTTCCACGTGAAATAAAGTCTGTTTTCTTTGTCTGCGCTGCGCACTTGACTATCGCAATGACTACTGGGAGCTGCAGTGCCAGTGCTGCTGCAGAGTCTGTCCAATAAAGCAGCGTGTTTCACTGGAGTGCCGTCCACTCGGAGGTAGCCCATACTTTCCATCATGCTAATCCTGCATGCACTGTTGATGTAACATAGGTGGAGTCACTATAAACGGTTAGTTCCTGGTCCACAGGTTTCTCTAGCGTGACAATCAGTGCCAGTAATTCTGCAGCCTGTGCTGAAAATTGAGACGTAGTTGTTCACTCGTTATTACTTCAAATTCCCCATTAGCCTTGTGCATTACCACAGCAGGCCCTGAATATCTTTGCCCATCAGTTTCATTGATTCTTGAAGAACCATCAATAAAGAGAATCTCGCCAGCTGCCAAAGCATTTTCTTTCACTCTCGGGATCTCATCATAAAATTCCTCGTATTTCGAACAATCATGAACATGATCGTCTTCTGCCAGTGGTTCAGCTACAAATGTGGCAGGATTTACTGTTTTACAATTTAGTATTTTAATAGCTGGATTTGACATAACTACCTCATAAGCCAAAGCTCTTTGAGACATCAGTCTACCTTTAGGTTTTTCCAAAACAGCAAATAATGCATGCTCAACAAACAAGGTCGTGGAACACCGCATTACTATGCTAGCAGACTTCTCAATAGAAAATGCAGCGGCTGCCAAAGATTGTTCGCAAGAGAAGTGACCTCTCATTACTGGGTCCAGAATCCCACTGTAATATGCTAAGGGCTTATATCCCAACGTAGTTCTCTGCATGAGTACCGCAGTCATAACGGTTCCATTCATGTGCATGAATAAAAAGAATTCCTCCAAATAATTAGGAATCCCTAAGACTGGAGCCCTGCAAATTTCCTTTTTTAACTCATGAAGCCCTACTTCCATTTCCTCAGTCCATACTATTTTTTCCTGGCTCTGTTGTGCTTTTTTCAGGGCCTGTAACAGTGGCCTCGTGTATGAACTGTAATCAAATACCCATGATCTTACATACTTCACAATCCCAGAAATTGTTGCATGCTCTTTATCGTGTGTGTGTGATTTTTCTGTTTTGTAAATTGCCTCAGCCCTTTCAGGTGTGACTTTCTTTCCTTCATGCGAAATTAACTGACCTATTTATAACACATCTTCTTGGCAATACTGTAATTTTTCTTTGTTCACTTTGTATCCTTTCTCAGGCTAAAATAATCATTAGCTGAACTGAGTCATGTCTGCACTCTTCATCTGACATGCTACAGACCAAAATATCATCTACATATTGAAAAACAACACTCAGCAAATCACTTTTGCTTAAGTCCATCTGTGGGACTCTATTGAAAATTGATGGAGACTCACAATACCCTTGAGGTTCTCTTGTGCTTTTCAACTTAGTCTGACAAAACGTAAATGACGTCAGATCCTGAGAATATTTATGGAATGCGATTGAGAAAAACGCATTTTTCAAGTCAATCACGTGAAATATCGTGCTTCTTGGGGAATACTACATAATATCATCACCGGATTAGGAACTAGAAGAACCTCAGCCTCTACAATCTGATTAATTGGGTGGATGTCTTACACTAAATGCCACAAGCCTCCCTTCAATTTTTTCACTGATACACCACAGTACTACATGGTGACTCTGACGTCACTAAAATACCTTGATCTATCATGGCAGATATCATCTTAAAAATACCCTCATCTGCCTCTCGAGACATGGGATACTGTCTCCAACACCTTTCAATAGGCCTACGTCATAAGGGCGCGTAGTCCATAAAGAAACTGGCGCTTTTGCCATGTCCTCTTCAAAAAATGTGGGACACTGCTGCACTATCATCATCCTCTGTGGAATCTCCCTTCTTTCTTCCCTAACCCAATATGTAATGATCATCTCGAATACTACCTCATCATCAGATGGGTCATTCTTAAAAATGTCCTCATCATTGACATCAGTTAGTCTGTAACCCTCTCCAATAGCAATTACTGTACTCAATGATCTGCCATTATCATCAAATTCTATTAGCATAGCCAAAAATTACTACAGCTGCTTGTAACTCCAAGTAATGGATCTGTCCCCCCTCTTTGCCCATGGGAATTTCTGGTATGAAGAGAAATTCATTGGGTATTCTCATAGTTTTACCCACTAAACCAGGCAGCCATGTTAACAGAATGCGTACCCCATAATGAAACACTTCTGGTTCTAATGGTACTCCTCGTATGGCTATCTGCCCTTCAAATGCATAATATATTCACTCACATTTAAATAATGTATTCCTGGCATTCCACACACTATACCTTCATCAGTAAAAGATATCATCATGTTCAACTTCATCATTAACTCTCGACCCAGTATATTAACTGGTGGCTGTTTTCAATACAATAATGGAACAGACATATAACATTCTCCTATAGAGACTGGCAATTTTTCTGTAAAAGGAACTCTACTTGTAGCTCCTTTGAAACATTGAGCATTCATGGATTTACCCGATAATACAAATTTCCCCTCCCATATACATGAGCGAGTTGCACCTCTGTCTACCAAAAAAGAAAAAAAATTGCCATCTATCGTGACATCAACCATTGGTTCCTCTTGATGATTCAGTACTGATTGTACTGAACACATCAAGTCACCCAGTGAGCAGTCCTGTTGTGGGTGCACACTTATTCCTGTGCCCGTGAGGATTCTCACCCTCAATAGTGACACCCCCTATCCTAGGAGTCAGTAGCTGTCCTGTATTTGCCCTCTGTTGTATCTGCATGGATGCATTTTGCGATTGCCCTTGTGTCAGATTCAATGGTGCTTGCTGTGGTTGCAAAGCCTGTTGCATTCTCAGTGCTTGCTCTTGATACACTGTTTGATCTTGGGCAAATCCATCCCTACTTAGTGAGATGTATGCAGGCGGACAAGCGGTCCCCCCTCTTGAGAACTGCCCATTCTGCACATACCCTTGGCTCCCACATGTCCGTGCTATATGTCCTGTCATTCTACATGTCCAACATACAGGAGGGAGTCTTCTGACATGTCCGCCCTGCATGCCCTAGTTATCATTCTGCATGGGCTGAAACCCACCTCGGTTACTCTGAAAGTTTCCCTGATTATTCTGGAAGCTTCCTCTTCCGCAGAGATTTCCCTACCTCATGGTATAAATCCATTCCCGCTTGATCGACCTGCCTTTGGGTATTCACCTGCAGCATACCTGTTGCTTGCTGCGATCGTGAGCCTTCTCCACTAGTTAACATTGCCCCTTCTATAGCATACTTCGATAACTTTTTATGTACTAACTTAGCCTCCTCAATCTTCCTACCATCGTCTCTCTATTGATTTTTGTCCTGCAACAATCGGCAATGATGCGCTAGGGTCAGTTGTATTTCCGGCCATGGATTTGCTTCCATACCCACCAGTTTCTTGAGCTGCCTCTGCACCTTGTCTGGTAGCCCTTGACATAATATATGATAGAACACTGGTATAGATTTTCCCCACGGCTCGTGCGTTTCCATAGACCATTACTCTTGGAAATTCTGAATGTAAACAAGCGGATCCTCCCCTTCCTGCATTTTATGTGCCATTATAGCGCCCATATCCGACGTATCAGGATATTGTACTCAAAGCGCTTTCAAGACTGCCGTTCTACAATTATTAAACGGCGCTCCATCATGAGCTGTGTTCTGGGCAGTGACACATGCATATCCTGCTCTCAAACAAATGTCATCAGCTCTCTCCCCAAGTATAGCCTCTAGAAGACGCTAAGGGCCTGATTCATATAATGTTTTCCTATGGATTGCACCATTATAAAACACTTGTGAATCAGCCCCTTAACGTCCCCATAGCTAGTGTATTGCCCCATGTCATTTTCTCTAATTCATAGATCCATTTTGCAGTAACTGACGTCAAACTCCTAAATTGTCCTTGTTCATTTGGGGCCATTGTATGTACTGTGGTCTGACTCCTCCTTTTTCTAACAACGGAAACTGTGAGATCCCAAAATCACACTCATCTCCCATCGTCTGCCTATCCATAGTAGGGACAATGGTTCCACACCGTCTTCTTCCCGGTAGTGATCTCAGCCTGCTCACATAATGTGGTGAGTCCCACCTCACACTATGAGATTGCCCTTTAGGTCAATCTGCCCGTGCCAAAGGCTCTGGCATCCTCGGTTTAGGTAGGTCCAAAACTGACCATCTAACTTCCCTGTCTGTAGGAGACCACCCTTCAGGACCACATGCACTAGCTTCCTCCTCCCCACGGAAGGTTTTTTGTCTTCATCTGACATATCTGGTCCCCAACTAGTGTGGCTTCCCTCTTTATCATATCTGTTTAACGTTAATTTGTCCAAAGACAAGGCTCTGTGCTCGAGGCTAAACAAACCTGCCTCTTTGCCTCGTGTCGGAGCACCTTCAAAACGATAATTTTTTCCTTTATTTTTCAATTCCCTTTTGGTCTTCATTTCATGATAAACTTTATCGATTTTTTCTCCAATGCTTCTTACATCACAATTATCCTCTAGATCTCCTCTAGATGGCCCTGTCATTGGTTCATGTGTCGGGAAAAATTCTTCTATGTCCCCCCTTGCTACTGCTGGATTCGGTTCCATTTAACTCTTTCTCAGTGTGATCAATGTTGTATGCCCTTTGCCTTCTCTTTCGTTCCATCTCTTTGTCAAACTCTCTTTGTTTCTTTGCTTCCTCCCTGACCCTTTCCTCTTCTTGTTTTTCATCTTTCTTCTCTCACTTTCCCTGTGTCTTTGCATTCTTTTATCTCTTAATTTCTGTTCCTCCTCTTCTTCTCTTTTCTTTTCTAGCTTATCTCGTTCTTCGATTGCTCTTTGCCTGTTATCATATTTTCGTTGCTGTTCTATTTCCTCTTTTCTTAACTATTCATCTTGATACAGTTGTTCCCGTCTTTGTCTACTCTTTCTTTTGGCCTCGTCTTCTTTTAATCATTTCTCTCTTTGTTATCTTTTTTACCTTGTTCGTCCTGATCTTCCTTTTGCCTTACTTCCTCGATGCTCTTCCCATCAAGTTTGAGCAATATCTGACCTCTCGTTCTGTATGAGCGCTACCTTGTCAGTTTTGTCTTTTTCTCCTTTCCATCTCTTTATTTCTCTCTCCATATCTAGAGACATACTTGGTTAATCACTTCTCTCCTTGTCCCGTGGGACTTTAGGGATCACATCTCTTTCTGGAGTCTTTTCTGGACCCTCATCGCTGCTACATGCAGGTGACTTATATGCCGGGTTGGTATACCCTGGCGCTGCCTTAACATCTCTTAAAGGATATAATCCTTCATCCTTGGACAATCGCCATTTACTTCAGATGCATTAGGGGGAGCAGAAGGGTCAACACCCCAATCTTTACACTGGTTAAGCAACCAGTCTTCAGGAGGTGGGTCTTCCCGTTCCTCCCAGTACATCTTCCAAAAATCTAAGCTAGCTAATCTTTTTTCTAACCTTTGTGCATGCTGAGTGTAAGTATGTTGTCATGTGTTGCAAAACTGCTTTAGAAAGTGATCCCCCTTTTGGCCATGGGATGAACATTTTATCTGCTGTGCCCTTAACTCATTTTGCACTGTACTGCTTGAGCTTGGGTGCGTTTTTTTGGCAACTGTCTGCACAATTGCATAAGCGGAGTAATATCCTCCATCATGACTTAGTCACAATCGACTATCACTACTTACCGTTATTTTACACAAATAAATGCTTTCCAGAAAAATAATACAATATGAGCGTGCACCAATCGTTACAGATCTGTTAAAAAGCAGGGTCCAGGCTCTTTAAGATTTCTTCAGGTAAGTTTATTTCCAAGTTCTTAGTTACAAATCCACATGAAGACATAAAGGACATAAGCTGTGACAACACCAGCTCCCATCACCCAGGGCCAGCCAGCTTTAACCGCCTCTACACAGAACACTCACTCAGAATATTCCATCATCCACACATAAACATTCCACATGACATCTCAAGCTACCTCACCTCAGACAGGCACAATACAACACACCTCCCTCCTTTACTAAACCATACATGCACAGAATAAGTCACATACAAGAACAACACATCTACCACCTTCCAAGATATACGCACGCGTAATACTCAACTGGCAGACAGACACATCCACGGCCAAGCCCAACCATCAAAACATCACACCCTGACAAACTACATTCCATGTACCAATAACAAAAATACTGTCATCCATCTGCCTGTTCCTGCCACCAACAAGCAACTGGGCTCTCACCCCAGGACCTGGCCAACCCTGAAACTGGGCTATTTCACCTACATTCCTGAACAACCACAAGACTGCTACACCTCCTACCACCTGCCCCCGCCTACAACAACGCGGGTGTCCAGGCTGCCACCCTGGAACCCCAGCAGGCCTCTAGACTGCCACTCTAGAGAACTGAGACCTCAAAGCCTCCAAAAAGACAATCACAACCTCACTCCAACAGGGATTCACAAAGTGGAAACATACAACATCACTGAGATCACAAACACCCATGGTCTTAATACCATACTCATTACACCAGACCAGGATGTACAAGCCTTCCAAACACATTGGGAGCGGTGGCCACGCACTCCCAATGCCAACATCAATGACTGGTAAAAACTAAACGGTCTTACAGCAAGGAAAACATCCTAACCCAAAACAAGCTGTTGAACCCATGGATACAACAAAACCCACAATAAATACCACAAGTAACATAGAAAACAATTTACTCATCATCTCAGGACTTACCACACTCAATACCGACGGGTCATTACCAGGCGTCCCCAGCTACCCCTTTACCACCAGCTACCTACTGTCCAATGTGATGAGAAGGATAAAAAAAAAACCTAGAGGAGGTGCTACCTCCCTCACAGAACATCCTCATCGCTGTTCAACCTTTACCGGAATCAGGTAACCCCTATAACCAGACCAATCCCCTCAAATGAAATTAGAAAATCCTAACATTCTTAATGAAAGAGTCGAGGCGCTACCTCACTCTAGAACAATCGCATGGGTGTTCAACTTTTACCACGACAGGTAACTACCCAAACCAAACCAAAACAATGTAAGGAAAACTATATACCTCAATGACATTACCCAAACAATTCAAACCATGCATTTCACACTGCAACACTTCCATGCTGAATGTGAGTTCACCCATTACCCAACACTCACTGACTCTCTACAACCTATCTGAGTCAGGTTCATCATAACATGCATTCCAAAGTCATAGAATGCTGCAACCATATGCTGTAAACAATGCATAAACCGCATTGAAAACATTTGCGTTGTGCACATTTGAATACAAAACCATGTTGCTCATAGTAAGTAAAATCCCCAAAATTAACACTTTTATGAACTAAAATGTCCATAGCCATTTGTAGGCTCTTAAGCGAACCTATGAGTCCATAGCCATTTACACAGGCTCTATTTACATGTGCAATATAGCTGAAAATCCTCAAAATGATTAAAGCTATCACACTCATACACATACCACCCATCTTACACTAACAGCAATGATTTATGCACATTAGTGTCCATGTGCCGTGGTGCTTGGCACTCGAAACCTGCAATTCCTCAAAAGAATTATGCTAAATACCCTTCAATACAACATATTACCCCACTATATTGTCACCGTTTCACTTACCCATTTACATAACAGAACAGCGCCGTTTAAGTTGCATGTATATCTTCTATAAACACAAACTCATTTGCATCCTTGCAGTGCCCCCATTCTACAGATTCATATCGCACCAAGGCACTCGCCATCCTGCACATGCAAAATGCTCCGTCAGTTTTAAATATTAAAGTTCCAAACTACCCAACATTATGGCTGTTACTCTCTGCACAAGCCTATACCCCACCATACTGTCATGGCCTAAAAATGTCACCTTATTTGTTGGCCGCTACCTGTGGCCTCACTAACTGAGACGGAGCGGCATGCCAGCATCACAATCCGCCGAAAATGTCTCTTTTGCCAAGCAGAGACCACAGCATTTGGCACCTAAACAAACCATGTCTCTTGGATCCGATTCGTATCATAGGGTTCCCATGTTCTAAGCATTGTTCATTCCTGCCTTAGTATAGCTGCACACATATTTTGCTTCCTTCCTTCTAAGACGCATGTCTTGCCAAACGTCAGATTCCTTAAAGTACTTTCCCTTTTACATCCTCAGGGCAAACAGCACTTATAATTCGAAGCTCTAACAACAGCACATTCCAAAGAACATTCTACGCTTCACCATCTCCCCCTGCTGCATGTGTGACATCATCAGTCACTACTGCTCAGCAGGGCTATGCAGAGCTTCATAGGCCAACGGTCGTTCACTTCCCAGGAGACCTCGCCACGAAAAGCACATAAATCACCAGAGGTTTAGACAGCCAAAAACATGATGTGCACGATAAGCACAGTACGGTGCTGCCAGACTCCCATAACTTCAAAGCCTGCCATTATCTCGTGAGAAGGACACCGTTTAAAAAACAGCTCCCCATTGCTATGAGTGCACAAGACATGGGAGTGACGTGTAGTCAGGCAAACAGTCCTCCTTGTTCATGTCAAATTCACATCCATTTCCCAAACACAGAGCAGCGTCTCTTTTTTTCTATTGCCATTCTAACTTTAAAAAAAATGTAGAGTAGCATCACATTCCTCCCAGTGGGCTAGCTCTTCATTACATCCCACGGAGGACCAGGGTACAGCGTTTGCTTTCAACATCAATTTCCCAGTATTGCCAGTATTATCTTCCACCTGCTGGTCCAGCGCCATCTCCAGCCCCCAGGGTAGAGCTCTGCCTCCTACTTAGGAGCTGCCATCCAAAAAAGGGGCCTCTTTCTTGGACTTCCCCTGAACCCTGGGATGCAGTCCTCCTTCCTGCTCCTGGAGCTGATCCCTCTGCAAAGGGGCCCAATTCCTGTTCCTGCCCCTGCGCTCTGGGGAGCCATGTCAGGGCTTCTCCCTGAAGACTCCCTGGGGCCCAGCTTGCCCACTACTTATGTGCGCTGGTCCGACCAAAGATGGGCTTTAATCCTCCGGCTCCCCCTGCACCCTGGGTGATGGGATTTACAGTTTTTGGGGGCAGGGTTGTCCTTCTCCAGAAGCTTGTCCTTCCTGCACCCCCCGCAGCAGGATCCTCAGTCCATCAGCTTGTGGCACGTAGGTTACCAAAGACCGACTTGTCGCCAATGTTAAAAAGCAGGTTCCAGGCTCTTTAAGATTTCTTCAGGTAAGTTTATTTCCAAGTTCTTAGTTACATATCCACATGAAGACATAAAGGACATAAGCTGTGACAACACCGGCTCCCATCACGCAGGGCCAGCCAGCTGTAACCGCCTCTACACAGAACACTCACTCAGAATATTCCATCATCCACACATAAACATTCCACATGACATCTCAAGCTACCTCACCTCAGACAGGCACAATACAACAAGATCCAAGCCTCTTTATCACGTTTTTCTTCAATCTACCTAACAATGATCATTATTGGTCAACTAATAAATAAATAATAACATTTCAACTCTCTATATTCTCTACCTTAGTCTATTTCTTCCTTGTTTCCCAATATTTCATTTCTTCACCACATACATCATATACAATATAGGAACAGACAGACTGGCCGGCCCACATATATCTTTGTCAACGTTCCTCGTGACCTTTATTCCTGCCCCTAAAAATGACTCTGATAGGAGGATGAACAGTCTTCTTTAACGATCCTTGATCGTTTGTAGCCTAGGTATATCCACTTGGACTCTAGGACGAGTTCTTCTAAACGTCCTTGACGTAGGATTCCAGGCATATCATATAGATCACTCCTCATCTACATGCATTAAACTATGATACTCCTCGTCTTCACCCATGAGGCTCTTCATCTTAAACCAAAAATATAATATCCCAACCAACCCTCCGTTACTCTTTCCTCGTAATCACTCTTCCCCCATCAGTGCTCCTTCAGTTTGCCACCTCACTCAGCCTACTCACCATTCGCCTTTTCACCTTCCGACACTCAGGATAGTCTCCTCCTCAAACAACCTTTTCAACTTTTGGTCTGCACAGCTTCCTTTAAAAGTCAGGAGGAGATTCTGCCAGAAAAAGAAATCTTACACTTATACTTGCATGATTTCTTAACTAATGGCCGCTATCTACAGGGAGTTTCAGGTTCCTCTAGCTAAATGGCAGAGGTCATCCAATATTTCCGGAACCGAAAAGCTTACTATGTCGATGGATTTTGAACCTTCATTTCTCTGCTACCTCCTGAACTTGTATGCCGAGACAAGCCCTTTAAGATGAGGTAACACTACTTTGAGATAGATGGGGATGCAGAATATACTCAAACATCAATAATCAAACTGACTCAGGAAGTTGGCAAAGTGCGTCTGTTTTTTTATCAATTATATAAAACAGGGAGTTACAACGAACATCAACGAACTTGCTCGATCTTCTCACCCAATGTAGTTTATAAGAAAATGCATTCTTATACTAAACATTCATCATCATTGATGTCAATCTTTGTTGCAAACTATAAAAACCTACTTGGGGATGTGATAGGATTGCAGGGAACCTCTAGGTATACGTTCCATACTTGTTGGGAAGGTGATTGGGTCTCTATCATCGGGTGGGTCAACTAAGCCCCCCACTAGTGCCGGACACTACAAATGTCATCAAATACACAACATCCCATTGGTTATACAAACTTTAGGGCTCTCTAGTATGTGTCCCTCTATTACTGGTTGGCACCCTTGTACCCCTCTGTAATATTCCACCTACGCAGGCAGTACGCAGGCTAACATCCTGGTGCTGGTGGGCTGGTCATAACCATAGCTTCCCACCAATTAGTCTGTCATCAATCATCACTCTTGCAGTCTGCCAGTCAATTAAGGCTTTGAACTTGGAATTGGAAATGTTCTCTGTGCCTGAAAATAAGAGGGATTATAGACATACTCTGTCGCTTGGTTTCGATACAGCTCAACTCAGTATCTATTTTCATCCATCCACGTGACTTCAGACCATGTTTCAGAGTCTTTCTTTATTTAAAACACTATTAAATGATGAACCTCTGACGTCTTCAATGTTCTCAGTCCTCATCCAAGACAGGAGTTTGTTCTTTTTCACACGTTCTGAATCTACTGCATGAACATTCAGGTCCACAGTGGCCTTGACTTTCTGGTGCTGGGCCAGCCAAGCCTCCCTTCAATTCACCTCTGAATGTCGATTGCTTTTCCAACTGCGACACATGGAAAGCCTTTCTTTTTACTGGATCCAGCTCTGCTAAAATGCGTTGTGTAATCGTCCATAGTCCATACATTCCTATGCATATACGTCGGTGCATCGCCACAATCTATTCACTACATAGCCAGCCTTTAAGAATACTTTGTCTACTTGCGTTACTGCATCCGTACATTTGTAAAATAACTTGATATCTTCTTCATTATTTCTGTAGCTGAGCATCTTCATCTCGAGCCCGAAATGTTGCTCATCTTTAACACCTCCTCCATTGTTTCTATATAATGTCTATATTCTTCAGCCTCTTCTTCTGGGTGCGTCAGCTCTGCTCTGTATGATGTCACCAGGCTTCTCTTTTGCTCAGTTTTCACAAATGGCCATCACATTGTCGTGAATGCTTATATTGCTTCCTCAATGGAAATCTTACTTCCAAGATTCTTTTCAGTATCAGTATTTTAACTGGTACTGCATGCGTCTCACACTCTGGTTCCCAACATATAGGCAGCATGGGGGAGGAGCTTTGGGTGGGGGTACTTGGCTCCACCTCTACAGAATTCTGACATGTTCAGGGTGTCCAGTGTGTGTGATTAGGCAACATGTGAGTTAGTCACGCAATTGGTGCTGCACCATTGAGTCAAGACCAGTGTTAGGCGATCCTCTGCACACCAGGCCACGACACATCAGAACACTGCTCACATTCCCCCAACATCTCCTCCCAAGCTTCGAGGCTCATGTGATTCGGTGAAGCCACAGAACCGAAAGCTCCGTACCGTTGTACGGGCTCGATTGCAACCCTTTCTGCATTGGCAACTGCCTTGGAGAACGTATTGCAGAAAGGGCGGCCTTACGTCTCCACGCCGGTCACGTGATACGCTATGGCGTTCCCCATGTGATCTTGGTGGACGTCACATGATCCAGAGAAGTCACGTGACCCAGGGGCGATCAGTATAAAGGTCTGAGAGACAGAACGCTCATTGCTTCTCAGCTGGCTTCGGACACTGTTTGGCGTTACATCTTGCTCCTTGTTACCTTGATCACGGAACTCTATCTCGGACTCCCTTGGACACCCCTTGGTACTTTTGCTTGGAACTGTTTACCTGTTGCCGGATATTTGGACTGCACCTCGACTTGTCTTTGGATCATCCCTTGGTACCTTGCTGATCTTCTACGCCTTTTCCCTACTGGGGATTCAAGTCAAGCCCTGACTCCCACAGGTGGCTACCCTTCATCCACGCTAACCTGCGGTTCTACTATTCCAGGGACCGCCGCATCTAATGAGCCTCGAACCTCCCTACTAGGTTACCTGGGTCTCCCTTACACCAGATAGGTAAGACACTTTAGATTCTTTTGTTTACCTGCCTGTATTGTGATTGCCTGGTGCTTAACCTCCTTCCTTCTTGAAAGCAGCATCGGTGTTCCAGAGGCTCCGTGGATCTGGGAAGACATCTCTCACCTGTGGCCTCAAGGGTCGCACAGCGGGTTTCTATTTCGTTCCCCTGTGCGTCACTTGGGGACGGAGGTCTCATCGGTCTACACGACACTCAAGTCAGAACAGACTGAGAAGCCGTATAGTCGTGTTAGACGATGCAGGGATCCACGGACGAACCCATAACTGCTTTAGTTCAGGCAATTACAATACTAAGGGCAGACATGGCCGCCGCGAACACAGTGATCCACCAAAGGCTGGATACCATACAGAGCGTTCAGCATCCCCTTCCTGCAGACCCGGAGTTTGGAGAGGGCAGCTCCTCCCCTACACCGCCAGTACCGACTCCAATAGTCCTCCCAACTCCTTCCCCCCTGGCTGCTCCTGAACGTTACCAGGGTGATCCCAAGACATTCAGAACCTTTGTTAACCAGTGCAAGTTACATTTCTTATGCAGGCCTTTGGCTTTTCCCACGTCCACTGCTAAGGCCGCCTTCGCCCTTTCCCATTTAGCTGGAACAGCTGCCGCTTGGGCTAATCCCCTGTTAGAAAACAATAGCCCGGTTCTTTATGACTTTGATTTGTTGGTCCTAGAAATGTCCCGAGTATTCGATACTCGGCACAAGGCACAGTCTAGGGATTTGGAGTTGTTGGAATTGACTTAGGGCAAAAGAACGCTGATAGATTACATCACCAGGTTTAATCAGCTAGTTGCGGAAACATCATGGCCAGAAAACAAGCGGGCGGTGGTCTTTTACAGGGGGTTGAGTAACACCATGAAAGACGCTTTAGCTGTAATCCCTTCTATGCCTACTCAGTACCAGGAATTGGTTGATCTCGTCCTGCAGGTAGATGCACGCCGAGCGGAGCGTAGAGCTGAATCGGGGGCCTCCTCCTCTCCTCCTCTTGTTAATACTCCCGTTTCCGTTACTGAAGAACCTATGCAAGTTGGAGGGGTACGCAGTCCTATTACAACATCCGAGAGGGAACGAAGAAGGGTTGATAATGCGTGCTTTTACTGTGGCACCACTGGACATTTCGTGAAAGAGTGTCCTCGACGTCCCAAGAAGAGTCAGGTTTTTCGGAGGGCTCGACCTTAGAACCGGAGACCAGGTCGAGTGTCCCATCTTCTTCTCCGGGAACCCCTCTTACCTTTGCTCGTGTTCAACCTATCTCTGTAAAGGCTACTCTATGTCCCTCTACTGGCCTTCTGCATGCAGTCAATATCGTTATTGATTCTGGTGCCACTGGTAATTACATAGATATTGATTTGGCCCATTCCCTCAATCTACCTTTAGTGGTAAAAACACGACCGGAACCTGTCCAAGCCGTAGACGGCTCCGCATTGATTTCTGGTCCTGTTAGACATCAAACCGCACCCCTCTTGTTGAACATACAGGACATACACACAGAAACCTTGAGTTTTGATTTGATCACCGCACCTCAATTCGGTATCATACTAGGGATACCTTGGTTACGTGAACATAATCCATTGATCAATTGGCAAGCAGGCACTGTACTCTTTGAGTCCGATATTTGTCAGAATTATTGTCTTCCGATCCATCAAGCCCCTGACACACCCTCTCGGGTCTTGGGAGCCCTAGCACAACTCACACTGACGGTTGACGATCCAGAAGTCATACAGTCCCATACTGTTGGGGGGTTGGTGTCTGGGATTCCGCCAGAATATCTGGCTTTCGAATCTGTTTTCGATCGAGGCTCGTCTGAGGTACTTCCTCCACATAGACCTTATGACTGCCCAATCGAATTGCTTCCTGATTCCACCGTTCCTTCGGGCAGGATCTACTCTCTGTCTCCTTCGGAGGAACTGGTGTTAAAAGAATATGTACAGAATGCCCTGCGTTTGGGTCACATCCGCCCCTCCACTTCACCAGCGGCAAGTCCTATCTTCTTTGTACCTAAGAAGGAGGGGGATTTACGTCCTTGTGTGGATTATCGGCGTCTTAACGCGATCACCAAGAAGGATAGATATCCCATCCCGTTAATCACTCCACTTTTAGATCATTTAACACATGCTACCGTTTTTACCAAACTTGATCTACGCGGCGCATACAATTTGGTACGCGTTCGTGAGGGAGACGAGTGGAAAACTGCTTTCTGTACACGTTACGGGTTGTACGAATATCTTGTCATGCCCTTTGGCTTATGTAACGCCCCGGCCACGTTCCAACGGTTCATGAATGACATTTTCAGGGATATTCTGGATGTGTACATGGTTGTATATTTGGACGACATCCTGATCTTCTCTCGTGACCTGGATGATCATGTAAAACACGTCCGAGAAGTATTAACCCGTTTAAGCAAACATTCCTTATTTGCCAAACCTGAGAAATGTCAGTTCCATAAGACCTCGGTTGAGTTTTTGGGTTTCCACATCACCCCTGGGGCGGTATCCATGAACGAGTCTAAGGTCAAAGCAGTCTTAGATTGGCCAGTACCTCAAACACTCAAGTCCTTGCAGGCCTTTTTAGGATTCGCCAACTTTTATAGGCGTTTCATCTCTTCCTTTTCCACGATTGTAGCCCCACTCACGGCCCTGACTAGTCCTCGGGTGCCATATCAGTGGCAGAGAGAACAGCAGGAGGCTTTTGAGACTCTGAAAACCGCCTTTACTACCGCACCGGTACTCCAACATCCCAATCCGGATCTTCCGTTCATAGTCGAGGCAGATGCCTCTTCCTTTGCCCTCGGGGCGGTGCTGTCACAAACGTGTCCTAATACCGGCAAGTTACATCCAGTGGCATTCCACTCCCGTAAGTTTTCCAGTACTGAGTCTCATTATACCGTTACGGAAAAAGAACTCTTGGCGGTCATGGACGCGTTCCGTGTTTGGCGTCATCATCTTCTGGGGGCTAAGTATCCTGTCACAGTATACTCCGATCATCGGAACCTACAGGATTTGGCCTCCCTGAAATGCATTAATAGCAGACAGGTCCGATGGCATCTTTTCTTTTCCTCCTTCGACTTCCGTATTATGCACCGTCCTGGAACGGCGCATGGGAAGGCGGATGCCTTGTCACGTTCCCCGGGGGGGGTCCAATTGCCTATTTTCCCCGACACTGTTCTCGAAAAGAGTCATGTGATTTGTCTCTGTACACCCTCATTGTCACTGATAGACTCGGTTCGATCCTGGACTAGCGATCATTCTGACCAGTTGCGAGAATGGGATCCGGTATATTCTGATGGTTTACCTTTCGTACATGAACGCCTGTTCCTTCCTACACCTGATACACGTAATCTTGCCCTTGAGTGGTCTCATGACGCCCCCTTTAATGCCCATCCCGGACAAGAGCGCACTTTAGACCTTCTCAAGCGTTGGTGTTGGTGGCCTTCTATGAAGCGCGATGTGGAGTGTTACGTCAGGTCTTGTGCGGTATGTGCTCAGGCTAAACATCAAAGGGGTCGACCGATTGGGTTGTTGCTTCCGCTTCCGGTACCTCCCAAGCCCTGGCATACATTAACGATGGATTTCGTTACCGATCTCCCCAAGTCGAAAGGCTTCGATACCATCTGGGTAGTGGTGGACACGTTCACAAAAATGGCCCGTTTTGTCCCTTGCAAAGGTGTCCCTTCGGCCCCTGTCTTGGCGGACTTGTTTTTTGAACATGTGTTTATGCTATTCGGCCTCCCTTCGGTCATTGTTTCCGATCGAGGTTCACAGTTCACCTCTCGGTTTTGGAGATCCTTGACGAAACTATTGGGCATTGATACGAGGTATTCTTCGGCCTACCATCCGGAGACCGATGGTCAGACCGAAAGGACGAATCAATCGATGGAACAGTACCTTCGTTGCCTCATATTGCAACACCAGTCCTCTTGGTTGGCCGTTTTGCGGCTTGCGGAGTTTGCGTATAACAATGCGGCTCATTCAGCTACTGGTTATTCTCCTTTTTACGCCCTCTATGGTCAACATCCCAAGGTTTTGCCGGTCCCTGATGCCTCTGGTTCTTCGAATCCTGCGGCCACGACATGTCTTAGGGATCTTTCTGCTGTTCATGCGAGTACAGTGGTTCATCTCACTGAAGCAAAGGCCTCTATGAAGGCCCGTGTGGATGGCAAACGTCGTGCTGCTCCCCCTCTGGTGGTGGGTTCTAGGGTCTGGTTATCTTCCCGACATCTTCGCCTAGTGGGTTGCCGGAAATTGCTGCCTCGCTTTGTCGGGCCGTATGTGATCTCACAGGTTGTTAATCCGGTGGCTTTCCGTCTAGTCCTCCCCAGCTCTTGGCGTATCCATCCTGTGTTTCATGTCTCCCTCCTCAAACCCTGTCCTGACTCAGTCCGTCTTCGTACCCCTGTTGCGCCGGTGTCCTTGACCTCTCCTGATGTTTTTGAGGTATCGGCCATTTTGGGTTCTAGATGGTTTAGGGGTAGGCTCCAGTATCTGGTGGATTGGACGGGTTACGGCCCGGAGGAGCGTTCGTGGGTTTCCGCGTCTGATGTGAACGCCCCGCGGTTGGTAGCCCGCTTCCATAGGGATCATCCGTCCTGCCCACGGGGTCGTGGGCCGTTGGGGGGGGGCTATGTTAGGCGATCCTCTGCACACCAGGCCACGACACATCAGAACACTGCTCACATTCCCCCAACATCTCCTCCCAAGCTTCGAGGCTCATGTGATTCGGTGAAGCCACAGAACCGAAAGCTCCGTACCGTTGTACGGGCTCGATTGCAACCCTTTCTGCATTGGCAACTGCCTTGGAGAACGTATTGCAGAAAGGGCGGCCTTACGTCTCCACGCCGGTCACGTGATACGCTATGGCGTTCCCCATGTGATCTTGGTGGACGTCACATGATCCAGAGAAGTCACGTGACCCAGGGGCGATCAGTATAAAGGTCTGAGAGACAGAACGCTCATTGCTTCTCAGCTGGCTTCGGACACTGTTTGGCGTTACATCTTGCTCCTTGTTACCTTGATCACGGAACTCTATCTCGGACTCCCTTGGACACCCCTTGGTACTTTTGCTTGGAACTGTTTACCTGTTGCCGGATATTTGGACTGCACCTCGACTTGTCTTTGGATCATCCCTTGGTACCTTGCTGATCTTCTACGCCTTTTCCCTACTGGGGATTCAAGTCAAGCCCTGACTCCCACAGGTGGCTACCCTTCATCCACGCTAACCTGCGGTTCTACTATTCCAGGGACCGCCGCATCTAATGAGCCTCGAACCTCCCTACTAGGTTACCTGGGTCTCCCTTACACCAGATAGGTAAGACACTTTAGATTCTTTTGTTTACCTGCCTGTATTGTGATTGCCTGGTGCTTAACCTCCTTCCTTCTTGAAAGCAGCATCGGTGTTCCAGAGGCTCCGTGGATCTGGGAAGACATCTCTCACCTGTGGCCTCAAGGGTCGCACAGCGGGTTTCTATTTCGTTCCCCTGTGCGTCACTTGGGGACGGAGGTCTCATCGGTCTACACGACACTCAAGTCAGAACAACCAGGGAACCACACTTTTTGTCTCAACACCCTCTTGGTGGAGACAATACCTCTGTGGCCCTCATGGACTATGCCCAATGCTGTCTTCTGCAGTTGGGTCATTACTACCAATTTGTGGCAATTGAGCAGCAAGTTCTCCTCTGATAATGCAAGTTCTTCCTTGACATGAAGCATACCCTGAATGTCTTTCCTCTCCTGTTCCATTTCAAGGCGACTCCTTTCCTTTGTCCTTCTCCATTTTCCTGACCGTAGTCCTTCGATTATTATTCGGCAAGCTCTGTCCGCATCAACTTCTTGATTGAATCTTGTGAATCCCTTGAGGAATGCCTGTTGGGTCAGATACCTGATGTATCTGTCGGCCACTGATGGTATTGGCATGTCATCTATGATCAGGTGTCTCGATAAGAAGTCTGCAGGGTGGTCTGTGTATGATTTCAAAAGCATAGACCTGTAGTCTCAGGCCACCCCGGGCAATCCGCAGGGTCATTTTGGACTGTGGGTTGCCATATAGAAAAAATAGTGCTCAGTGATCTGTACTGATTTTGAAAAGTTTACCGTATATAAATAGATGAAAATGTTTGCAGGACCAAACTACTGCCAGGCTCTCCTTCTCCACCTGCAAGTATGATTGTTCAGTCTTGGATAGACTTCTACTTGCGTAGGAGACAATGGGCCTCATTACGACACTGGCGGAACGGGTTAAACGGAGCCGTAAAAGGTGACTGCGCCGTTCAACCCGTTCTGCCACATTATGAGGTCCCCTCGCGGGACACGGTAAGCACGCCTGGGAAAACCAGGCGTGCTTACCGGGTCCCGCGAGGGGAAGAGGGAGCAAACAACGGGCCATCTCGTAATGGCCCGTTGTTTGCTCCCTCGCCCATCCCCATTAGGGCAAAATGGGGATGAGGAGCACGGCATTACCGCCACCCGCGAATGGGCACTTACCGGCCCATTCAACTCGGGTGACGGATGCGAGTTCAGCGGTAGTCGTGCCTGTAATGCAGGCACGGCTACCGTTCAAACTCGTAATGAGGCCCAATGTTTCTTTGCGTGGAGTTGTCTTTGTCCTTCTGCGCCAGTATCGCTCCCAGTCCCACCGGGCTAGGATACACAATTAATTCAGATTAACGGTCTGCATCAAAATATGCTATGTTCTCTGCTTTTGTGATGCATTGTCTGATGTTCATAAATGCCTGCTGGCACTCTGTTGCCCAATTGAACGCTACATGTTCTCTGGTGAGGTTATGTAATGGTTCGCGGATGGTGGCAAAATCTCTTATGCAACTCGTGCAATAACTTGCAAGTCCTAAGAATGACCGGAGTTCAGAGAGACTCGATGTGGCAGAGTTTCGTTGAGTGCTTTCACCTATCCGGGTCTGAAGTCATGCCGTTTTCAGAATATATGTGTCAAAAGAATCTTATTGGCCCTCATTACGACCCTGGCGGAAAGTGACTGACCGGACCGCCACAGCGTAAATAGCGTTTCCGCCATTGCAAGAAGGAGCAAAGTGCGGCCCATTCCGACCCATCGGGCACGAGCACCACGGCATGGCGGAAGTGCAAAGTCCGCGATGGCGGAAATGAACCCAAAACGGCCCACACCGCCGCCGTACGGCGCCCTAGGTGCAATACCGCCACCCATCACAGCGGACACCGCAGTGTGCGCCTACCGTAAAGTACGGTGACCGGAAATATACGGAAACGGAAGTTAAAACACAGGCCCGGAACGGGAAACAACCCGCCGTACACCTATAAAACCACTAAAACCACACAACCACTAAAATCACTACCCTGAGACACAACCCAACCCGTCATCCACCCTAGCGAAACCAAGAAAAATGGGAAAAGTAGCGAAGAAAGCGTGCGACCGCAAGCGGCAGGTCCACTTCTCCCGTGAGGAACTCACCGTGCTAACAGAGACCCTCCAGGAGAATGCTGCCGTCGTCTTCTCCACGCAAATGACCAGGACGGCACTCGCAAACAAGAAGGCCATATGGGCTCTGGTGGCACAGCGGGTAAGTGCGGTGGGGACCGCACCCCGCACCCCACAGCAATGCCGTAAGCGATGGGACGACCTGCGGATACGCGTCCGCAGCATACTCTCTGCCAACCGCAACATTGCCACAGCCACCGGGGGAGGGTCGGAATCACCCATCAAGCTGACCCCCTGGGAAGAAATCTGTGCCTCCACCATCGGAATGGAGAGCATAGAGGGAGTCGGAGGGATGGAGAAAGGAGTGCAGACATCCGAAGAATCAGGTAGGTGGGCCTAATGAAACAATGCCAAAACCACAAAGTCCATCCATGTGAAGCACCATGTGTCCCCATAGTGCAACAGAAACACATGTCCAGGAGAACGTCCACACACATCGTCCTGATAGCGCACGTTAAAACCCACAATAAATACATAAATAATTAAAAACCCCTAAAACACGCACTACACGTGCAGCAGGCACACCCTAACTGCAGGCTGCCAAACAACTGCACCCTCACTCCACACACAAATGGAAGCACCTCCAAGGCCCCGACCCAAATCACCCTCAGGTACCACCCCAATGCATGTGATACAATGCCATTCCAATTCCCACAGACCCACCAATAACCCTCGCCCTCCTTTACTCCACCACAGGGTCCGATCCAAACGACAAGCTGCAGGACACCCCTACCAGCACACCTGCAAAGAGGGCCAAGACCAACGGCCAAAGACCCTCCACCTCAGCTGCACGCATCAAGACACGGCAGCAGCACAAATCAGGTGGCAGCACAGAGGAGGGAACATCAACAGGCACCCCAGCAGCCAGCATGCCCACAACACCACCACCACAGGTCCCCCCAACGGATGCCACAGAAGGCACTGCCTCCGGTGGCAGCAGCACCATAGGTGACACCCCATTGATGGCAGCATGCTCCGACACAGAAGACGGGGATGTCGAAGTCAGATCCATCCATGACCTGTCCCAATCCCCCTGTCTGTTCCATCCCGTACTACATGAGGATACCACGCAGGGGCACCCACAAGACGACGACTGGCCATCCCCCACAAGCCCTGTGGCAGGGCAACATGAGGACAACAGCCCCTCTGTGACACCCCCGCAAATGGCCATGGCCCAGCAGAGGCAACAGTCCCTCGACCAGTTAATAGTGCAACAGCAGCAACTGGCCACGCTCCTCAAGGACCATGCCGATGAATGTGGGGGCACTAAGGCAGACATAGAAACATCAACTGAGACACTTAGGGCAGAAATGGAGAGAGGTACAGAGACACTAAGGGCACAAATGGAGAGTAGCACCGAGAGCCTGAGAGTCCAAATGGAGAGAAGCACCAAGAGCCTGAGGGGGGAACTGCATGCGACGTCCAAAGACGTATGTGGTGAACTTGCCGCAGTGCGCCGTGTGCTCACTGAGCTCTCGCAAACCCTTAGGGACATGCATGGACGTGAGCAGGCAGAGACATCATCAGTTGCAAGTTCCGTCCAGGGCAGCCCCCAACGTAGATCTGGGAGGAACCTGCGCTCCACAGGCAGGGGTGCCCCTGATACCCACAGAGGGGGCTTGCAATAGCGACTGCCCACTGACGATGAGCATCTTTGGACACTGGTGTTCGGGGGGGAGGTGGGAGGGTGGAGGGGGTGTGTTGGGCTCACTTGGGTGGCGGGTCGATAGGGTGTACAACATGATATCACATATGCCATAAAAAGTGCACGATCAACCAATGAGATGTGTGGACATTGATCTTTGTGTACTAGGCCATCATAGGTGTACAGTCCATATTGTGCATGTCCCAGACACACACAGTGCCACGAGCGCCGTGTCCATGTATCAGCCACCAGGCGTGAGTGCTAGAAGCATACATCAATGAGATGCTGACGAATGTCACGGGCCTCCGGTGCCTCGCAGACTCCTTGAGGTGCTGCCACATCCCCACCCTCATCATGACCATCTTCAGGTGCTTGCAGTTCTGCGTCAGGGGGCATGGGCACATTTCTACGTACGCACATGTTGTGGAGCATGACACATGCCATCACCATCTTTGCAACCTTCACATGGCGGTACAGGAGTGCCCCGCCAGACCTGCTGAGGCAGCGGAAACGACCCTTCAGTAGGCCGAATGCCTGTTCAATGACTACACGGGTACGTGAGTGGGCATGGTTGTAGTCCTCCTCATGCTGGTCCCGTGGGTTCCGGACTGGTGTGAGGAGCCATCTCTTCAGTGGATATCCAGCATCACCTGTATGTGGACGATAAACGTATGATGTGGAATGCCATTGCTACGTACGCACACCCCCCCCCGCCCCCTTCCTGCCAGGTCATTGCCGAATCACATACCCCACATCATCATGCATGAAATGAGACTCACCGAGTAGCCAGGATCTGTTCCCTGCGTGTCGCTCCATGTAGCGTGGTATTGTAGAGTTCCTCAAGACCATAGAATCATGGGTTGATCCAGGGAATCGGGCACAACAATGTGTAATGATCCTGTTGGAGTCACACACCATTTGTACATTCAGAGAATGAAATTGTTTTCGGTTGCGGTACTGGGCCTCCATGGCATGTGGGACGACCAATTCCACATGGGTGCAGTCGATGGCACCAATGCAACCCGGTATGCCGGCAAGTGCATGGAATCCCACTTTTGTGTTGGTAATTTCCAGCTCCGAGCGTGGTAGGGAGATGTAGTCGTCTGCGTGCTTCAGGAGGGCATCGAGCACTTGCAATAGTGTCCGTGAGAACAGTGGCTGAGAAATGCCATGCAACTGTCCGACTGTGTGCTGGTAGGTGCCTGTGGCCAGGAAGTGGAGTACAGACACCACCTTCAGTAGGGGTGGGATGGCGTTTGGGCTATCTATCATGCTGACAAGGTCAGCCTGTGTCATGTCCACAATGGCGGTTATGGTGTCCCGGTCCAGACGGTAGAGGGTGTGGATCTGCTCATCAGTGAGGTTGAACGGATGTGCTCGGAGGCGTGGGATTGCGGGCTGCCTGCGTGGTGGTAGTGGCTGTGCTGGCGGCCCTTGCTGGCCCTGCCTTGGCCTCCTCCTCCTCCTGCGTCTTCTCCGTGCGGCCGGTTGTAGTTGGTGTTCGTCTTCTTCTTGGAGTTGGAGTACTTGCAGTGCTATCAGGTCCCCCAGGGCCAACATCGCGAGTCCTGCCGGTAGCATTTCGGTGTGGTTGTGGGAGGAGACTGGCTGTGCAATTTATGTGTTTCCAGGCTGAATGGCCTCCACCTGTGGTGATTCATTCCACCTGTGCAAACTGCTCTCCCCTTTGGCCGAGCACGTCCCGCGCACAACGCTGCAATTCGTGGAATGGCATCTTGCTATTGCAATCTTGTATTTGTACCCGATGGCCGTGTAACATTGGTTGATATGTTCATTCTGCTGTGGTCCCATTGTTTCACATACTATCTGTGCAGTCGCGAACAGAGTTGTGAAGGGTCAGTGGAACGTAGTACTCGAGTAACGGTGGGCCCTCATTCATCACTGTACCGAGTTGCAACGACGGGCGGGGCGTCCCATTCGTGGGTGAAGGCAGTTGCCATTTTCACACACAGCCGCACTCGATGGATTAATTAGTGTTTTCAAACGGCCACAGATGCCTCTTCGACGTGATGTTGCAAATGAGGAATTCGAAGGGCGGCGCTTTCGGTTTTCAGCTAGCGGCGAGGAGATGCCCACAGGTCTGACTGCAAATATAACGTTCTATTGTTCAATGTCCTTGGGACAGGGGCCATGGCGAGAATGCTATGATTGATATGAATAGTATGGGATGCGCAATTGCGTAGTGGACGATAAGGCAGGACGTTCCCAAATACATGTTACTTCACTAGACTGGAATTACGTGCTGGGGCACTGTGGATTTTGCAGGCTGCATAACGCACAGACTCAATGGATATTTCTAATGTTATGTGAGTAAATATTCAGGCGTTTTCATTACGGGATGAGGGAATGATGAATGGATGCATGGGCAGGTGATTTGATACAGAGTTTGCCATGTACAGGGCTTCTTGGGATCTGTCCGCCCCCCCTGCGCTATGTGATGCAGGGCTGCCATAGTGGGACCATCGTCTATCTGGCCTTGTTGAGCCCTCCCTGTCTCGACGCGCCTTCAGACACTTGTGTCCATGCACGTTACCAATCCCATCTGAAGGATTCTGTTTTCACAGACGCATGCACAGGTACACTCGTTTGTGATGGTGTTTTCACCTCGATATAGATAGTTATGATTCGCAAGTGGTTTTGGGGTGGTGATGATCCTTTGGAGTGGGCTTGCATGCATATGGCTGTGGATCTAGTGTGATCATTGAAGTGAGTTGTTCGAATGTAGTTCTGATGGCCATTCTATTCTGTTTCTTTTCTTTTGGTTGACAGGTATCTCCTCCCCTTTTGCCACTGCCATCTGTATGCCACTCCTGCAGATGGGTTTTACTCCCGACACCTGCTGCTTCGTGTTAATCAGTGGAGCAGCATTACGATCTTATGGGACGATCGCCAATGGGCCACATGCCCTTACGCAGTACTGGTGGCTCGGAGCAACATTTCGGCCTTTCAGCTGGACTAGTGCCTCCCCATTGGGACGGCCCTGCGGTTCTGTGCGCTTCCATGTTGCCTTTTCGTACGTGAATGTGGCTCTGTGTACCATGAGGGAACAGGGCGTCACACAAGTAGTGGCTGGTCATTTCTTGCGGATGCAGCCCACAATGGTGAAATGTGTTTTGGAGTTCATGGCCTGATGGCTGTATGGGCTTGGTGATATTGATGTGCATTAAAATTCTATTCTGATATGGGCCGTGTAGCGTTCTTCTTTGCAAGTGATGTGGCATATTCCTATTTGGGGAGCGATGTATTGTGAGGGGATCTGCATTGGGTTCCAGCTTCGGAGTTTTGTTGCGTGGTCCTGTACTGGGCGCGTTTGCCTACGAAGCCCGTGAGGTCAGGGATGGGGGCTGCCAATATGACAGTTTGAATGTTGTCATGCTCAGGGGCGGGGGATTGGGTTTTGTGTGACAGATGCCGGTCAGCCAGGTGGACTGGTGGAATGTTGTGATTTTCTGAATATTGCTGGTCACAGGTGCCTGTGTTTGCGTGCGTTTCTTGGTGGGGGACTGTGGTCATGTCCATTGGGATGGCTTCTGTATTCGTGCCATCTGTGCCCTGCAGCTCCCATTGGCCCCTCTTGAGGTTCATTTGTTCGTTGGCATGCATGGGTGACTTGTGCATTTCACTGGTTGCATTGTGGCTTCGTTGCACCTACGGGGAGTTGTACTTTGTGGGCAGGGAGCGGTGTACGGGCAGTCAGTGGGGCCGTTTACGGTTGATTCGCGATGCCGTACTTCTCACCATGGCGGAATGGTGCATTCCGCCATGCTTGATGGCGTTAGGTACATGTCCGCTGGGGTCGGAATTGGCGTACCGTTGCGCCATGGTGGTGTTTACGGTTTGGCATGGCGCGCGCGCGCGTGCTTGGTGCAGTTAGCGTTGGCGTTCACTACGGTGTCGCTAATGGCATCGTACTTTGCGGTGACGGGTCATAGTCGCACCGAGCGCTATTCGATGGCGGTATTGCATTTCCGCCATCGTTTTCCGAATTCCGCCAGGGTCGTAATGAGGGCCACTATGATTTGTGCAGTTCGGGATATGTTTAATAACATTGTGGATTTCAGCTTGAAAAATGTCTGCCTCAAAGGACAGCCTGAAGCTTAACCTTTTGCATCTGTAGAGCCCCAAGTGCGTTTTGAAAGTTGTGATATGCCTGCTTTCAGAGCTTAGTACTAGCTGATGGTACCCTTTTTACAAGTCGAGCTTTGAAAAGACTTTGGCCCTCATTACAACTGAGGTGCTAAGTGCACCAACTTTACCACCATGGTGTAAACTACGTTTACACCATGGTGGATGGCGGATTTACCGCCCCATTACAAGGTGAGTGGGGCGGTAAATCCCCATTTCCCATTTTCCCTTCCCCATTCCCATTTTTGCCCCATAGGGCATAATGGGAGTGGGGAAGGCGCTAATTACGGCACCGTAAATTACGGTGCCGTAATTAGCACCAAGGTGCCTTAGCACCATGGAACTTAACGCCTGCAAAAAGCAGGCGTTAAGGTGGGAATCAGGCGTTAAGGGTTAACGGTGGCGTTAACCCTTAACGCCTGAGTTGTAATGAGGGCCTTTGGCTCAGTTTAGTATTTGAATCATATCAGTGACGGATGGGCCCAGGTGTCTTTCTCTTTTAATGGCTTGGTTCGCCCTCGCATGTCTCTTGGGGAGAGGGAAAATGGGGAATACCCAGGTTGTGGGGCCCACGGCTGGCTCTATGATGCCTTGTATGAGGAGCCTGTGCAGGTCCTCTTTGACTTGTTGCTGGATATTGATGGGTACCCCATGGTAATGCTGAGCTACAGGTTGAATATTTTCATTGATATGTAACTTGACCTGACAGTTCCGTGGCTTCACAACACATTTGAAGAGTGTTGGGTGCAGTTGGCTTATTTTGTCCACTGGGTCAATGTATTTGTAAACCATCAATTTGTAGAGATCATGGATTAAACCCATGTCCACTGCTCCCTCTCCAATATGCATCCACATTCTGTTGAGGTGGAGATTACATGGATGGGAATACTTTTTTCTTGTGGTTTGTGTCTGCATTGGGCGTGAAACTGTGCAAGACATTTTAAAGGTACTTTTGCCCCGTACGGGTATATGGCCACACTGGTTGGCCAAAGTCAGGATATGTCTGGCAGCGCCTTGAATACCTGTTCACTGATCACGTTAACTGTGGTGCCAGTGTCTATAAGAAACTCAATCGGCTTCCGAGGGCTGTTGTCGGTTGCTGTTTTGTTGTCTAGTGCATATAAATAGCCCTTCTACCTCTTGTCTCCTTCAGAGGAGCTCACCTCTGTTTCGGACATGGATTGTTCCACCAGATATCGGATGTGTCATCTGGTGTGTCGTTCTGGTCATGTTGCGGCTACTTCATACCTTCTTCTCTCCCTCTCTCTCTCTCTCTTCCCTTCCTGGCCTCTCCTCTCCTGATTCTTGGTCCCTTCTTTTCCCTTCCCTCCATTGTCCGTGTATCTGAGCTGCCGTCTGTGATACTTGGATTGCCGTTGTGTTGCTCTTTACCCTTGAACGACTGCCCGCTCCTTTCTCGGCTTCTCGCACGATGTGGCATACTGACTTGAAATGCTTTTCTTCTCAGCAGGCAGAACACCTTTGTCCAATTGCTGAGCAGCTTCCTTCATGTGGGAATTTGTATCCACATTTCAAACAGAATTGTTCACCTGGAGCCCTTGGTTCCCTCTGTAGCTGATGGACCATCTCTGTGTTGTTGTAAGACCTTTGGGGCTATTGAAAATTTCCACTAGCATCTCTACCGCCAGTTCTGTTCTTGCCAAATCAGGATTTCTTCTAATGTCCTGGATTTTTGCAGCAACTTGCATTGAAAGTATTGGGATTCACGCCCTGCAATGATCTGTGCCTCCGTAATTGAGTAGTTGGCAAAGTCACAATGTTTCATTTTTGTGCGCACCCTCATGACAAAGGCATCCATGGATTCTCTCTTCAACTTCTTGGTACTATGAAATGTGTGCCTTTTGTAGTCCGCATTTGTATGCATAGTGAAATATGTGGCCAAAGCTTCCTTTAAATCTTGAATGGTGTCAATGGGGTCAGCGGGCAACTCATCTATGACATCCCTTGTGACTGGCCCCACCGCTAATTTCAGCAAGCATTGCTGTCGAGCATCTTCCAGAGGTCCTGTGGCCCCAACATACAGATCAAAAGCCCTGATCCACCTTGCCCATTGTGGTCCCATATCACTTGTGTCAGACACATCAAATACCCCTGGCAATTGTACTCCCTCCAAGGGAGATGTAGTGGATCACTCTCCTTCCCACTGTCGACCAGCGTGGATCTTTCACTGACTGACTGGGTGTGAAGTTACTCCTCATTGAATATAAAAGGCCTTCCAGTGTGTAAAATGGGCGCCACTGTAGGCTCACCCACTGGCGTCACCAGGACGTGTTGCGTGGCCGCCCGACACAGGCGCAAGCACCGCTGTCTTCCGTAGGCTGGGAACGATGCCTCTGTGAGGCACGAGCACCGCCTATCTGATCCCCGGGCCACTCCCCCTGGATTGTCTCAATGCTGCGGCGCCGGGATGTAAATCGTGAAGCCCTGTAGCGCAGGACTCCTTCCTCCTATCCGCTGACAGGTGGATTCACAGTCGGGCTGTGAGGTGCACGCCTGCGGTTGCCACTGTAGTATCCCTGGTCGGAGAGCAGGGGAGCCGACTTATGAATTTCCCGGGGGGGGCTCAAATACAGGAAGTGACATCACTGGCCATGACCGAAAATTTGCATATTGTCGCCAACTTGGTGCAACGGCGCGCAGGGGTGGGGTCGCGCGCAGTGCAGAACAGTGGAAACATTGGCTAGCATGTACTGCATATACTAAAGTCAAGAAAGAAGGAGATTTAAGCCTTCAAGTTGCATTCCAGTAAGCTATCACTGCCCCTACTCCACCCCTCTATAATCATCCAGGTTGTAGTAGCCCTCCCTCAAAAGGCAGAGCAACATGGGAGAATGAAATGATTGCTAAACAGAAGGTACAGCTGCAAGGTGGAGTACCACCACCACAAAAAAAGTTCCCAATTCAAGGGAAACGAGAAGTAAAGACGTTTACCGATTAAAAACTACCAAGCAAGTGCTGCTGTAGAGGAGAACAGGTGAACTGTTTTTATTGCAGCACCTTCCCCAGGCTAAATGTATTTTTACGGACAACAGTTCGTTGAATAAATTCATCTGCAATGGCCTCAACATCCAGATGTGCAGCTTCATCTTTGTGTCCATGCAGCAAAGCAACAGCATTTAATCGAGCTTGGCCCATTGTAGCCCTCAGGTAGGTTTTGATGCGCCGAAGGCATGAAAATGAACGCTCCGAAGAACAAGAGGATACAGGGATGGTTACTGCAATTTGAAGCAGTCGTGCCAGTTCTGGGAACAAATTGCGCATAGGACGAGCCCTTTCACCTTGGAACAAGTCAAAGACATCCTGAAAACACATAACCGGAGTCTTATCCCTCTGTATAAGTTCAAGGAACATATTTCTATGCAACTCTAGATTGCATTCATGGAAGTCAGTCTTATAAAAATTCATGACATAATCACTGGAGGCATTCCCTGTAACAAATTGTTCAATGTTAACCATATGGTCACATGCAGTTGTATTGAAACGTTCTGACAAAGCTACCAATGTAAGGTCCATGAGTTCATAATAACCTTGTCTATAGAGGTCTTTGGGAGACTCAAAAACATGAGGAACTGACCCTTCATCCAGGCGCCGTGGGATTTTCCTGGCCCTTCTTTGCACAAAATGTTCCTCTAGTTCCACATCTAAATCATTGGCCGCTGATGTGGTTTTTGAGAAGAAGTCTTCAAATCCCTCACGCAGTTGTGCAACTATGGTCTTAAGGTTTTCAATCATAACCGCTGCTTCATGGAACCTTAAATTGACCTTCTGTAGAGCAGTGTTCACAGTTTCAACACGGGAAAATACCAAGTACAGAAGATTAAGACCTAGATAGGTTTCGAGTTTATGGAGCTGCAAGTGCAACCCATGGGCTTTTGCTCCCGCTTCATTGTGGTCACCGGCTGCAAGTCCCAGAAATTCAATTACAGAACTGTAGTTAGCTAGTACAGTCTTCAAAGATTTTGCTTGAACGGTCCATCGGGTAGGGCAGAATGGAAGCAGTTTGACACTCCCTTCTTCTTGACAACGTTCAAAACAAGCAAGCCGTTTTGGGGAATTTCGAATGAACCCAATCAATTCCCTTACAAAAACCAACAGATCCCTGAACTTGGCAGTGCCCATAGCTGCATCCTGAACTACTAAATTCAGATTGTGTGCAAAGCAGTGCACATAAATAGCTCGTGGTGCCACCTCCTGCACCAATGTCTGCAAAACATGTCGATGTCCAGCCATATTGGAAGCACCATCATAACACTGCCCCCGACAGTTTTCCATATCATAGCCAAACCTCAGGAGAACATCTTTTAAAATGGCAAACAGAGTTTGTGATGTAGTGCTAGACGTTTGATAAAAGCCCAAAAAAATCTCCTCTACCTGAAGATCCTCTTTTGCAATACGAAAGACTACAGAGACCTGCTCTTTTATTGACACATCAGCAGTCTCATCCAAAATAATCGAAAAGAATTTTGCATCATGAATCTCTTTCATTAGGCCACGGAGCAAATTATGTGACATAATTGCCAGCATTTCATTTACTATGTCATGCGACATCCATTTGTATTCTGTTCTTTGAAGCCAAGTTTGAAGTTCTGGGACATCTCTGCCACGAAGCGACAGAATTGCATTTAAATTAGAATCCTCATCAGTATGGCCCCGAATTGCAAGACCTTGCCGAGCTAAAGCCAACAATGTGGTCAAGATATTCAACAGCGCACTTCTGTTATCCCTCATCTGCTTGAGGTGGCCCAACGACAGAGCTGCTACAACATTTGTACCCCTTTCCACAGATACTAGCACCACTGCAGCCGCCCGATGAAGATTTGAAGTCTGATGGCCGTTACATCTCTCTATGGCCTTCTTAAAATTATTAAAGCCATGTTTATAGGCCCCATATCGCCATCTCTCTCTTACCCATCTCTCTCTTACACAGAGTTTACACTGGGAATAGGCAGATGAGGGGAGGGGGAGCAGGCTGACTGGACTCCACACACCACCCTACTGCAAGCGCTAGCTGCCAGATCTTCATGGGCTCAGCGGAACTCATCAACCACAAAACGGTCCTTCTACACCATGTGGGTGCATGAGCTCTGCATGTATGCAGTCTCTTGGAGCATTTGAAAGCAGAACGCTCCTCTCTTGGTTCAGTCTATCCCTCCCCTGTTGCTTTCATCCTCCCTCTTGTGCACCCGCTCTTACCCTTAACCTCAGAGCTATGAGACTGCTCTACCACTGTGCGAGTGCTGTACAACCAACATAACCAGCCTAACATGATATAAACACACTTGATTGGCCACTCCATTCCCGTGCCTCCTGTTACCAACATCATTCACCTTTATACACAGTCTGTCCTGGACTGCCACTCATGGCACAGGCGTTTTGTCGTTTTGACCAGTGTTACTGAATGAATGTTCTCAAGTTGCATCACATTTGACACAAGGCAAGGTGGGTGAACCGGGAACAAGGGTGGAGCCGGACTGGACGGGGGCACAAACCCTCCTGCCCCCCTGTATTCCACCACTGCATTAGTCTCCTGCCCCCCTGTATTCCACCACTGCATTAGTCTCCTGCCCCCCTGTATTCCACCACTGCATTAGTCGGCCATTGTGCCTCTGAATTTTCTTGCATGCAATTCAATGAATCTTGTAACAGTTACTTGTCCTTTTATATTTCTACATCAACAATGTTTAAATACGTTAACGCAATACACATCTAACGCAGGTCACCATTGAAGGGCACTTGCTAGTCATGAGGTGACAGATTAGGCCTGTGCACTTGAGGCTGTACTGAGGACCCCCCCCCTTCCCCCAGCCAAACGTCTGCGCTACTGCCAAAAATAGCGGAATCGGTTGTGCTGCAACGAACGACGCTGCTGCTCCGTCTATGGCCAACGTTTGTGGTGCGTTTGCCTATTTGGGCCCTTTCATAGCTCCTCCATCTCTCCGTATTGATCACAATTTGCATATGCGGATTGCCTGCATATTTGTCTCAACGCCTGCAGACGGGAGATGCCTTACGTACAAAGTGTACTCCTTAAGACTACATTCAGAACATGAGGATGCAGAGAAAACCAGCAGAATAGCCTTTTCCCTGATTGTCCCTGCATCCTCGGATTTAAGAATGAGGGAATTTACTCGCAGGTTAACTCTGGGTACAAGCTCAATCCAGGAAGTTAGTCCATCCTTGGAGCTCTCATTTCTGGGGCAGGTAATGTAACTGGTGCACACCAGGGGCGCCGAGTACGGGGGAGGGCTATGGGGGCTGGGGCCCAGGGGGCTACGGGGGCCGGGGCCCGAGCCCCCCCCCGGCAAAATCAACAAACATTCCCGCCCACCCCCTAACACCAATAGGAGTCCTAGAGGGGGGGGGAGGAAACGGACAATAACTATCGTACTAGGCCTGAGGGTCCCTGATTCCTCTCTTGCTAAGGCACTGAGGGTCCCTGATTCCTCTCTTGCTAAGGCACTGAGGGTCCCTGATTCCTCTCTTGCTAGGGCGCTGTGGGTCCCTGATTCCTCTCTTGCTAGGGCACTGAGGGTCCCTGATTCCTCTCTTGCTAGGGCACTGAGGGTCCCTGATTCTGCTCTTGCTAGGGTACTGTGGGTCCCTGATTCTGTTTTTGCTAGGGTGCTCTGGGTCCCTGATTCTGCTCTTGCTAGGGCGCTGAGGGTCCCTGATTCCTCTCTTGCTAGGGCGCTGTGGGTCCCTGATTCCTCTCTTGCTAGGGCGCTGTGGCTCCCTGATTCCTCTCTTGCTAGGGCGCTGTGGCTCCCTGATTCTGCTCTTGCTAGGGCGCTGTGGCTCCCTGATTCTGCTCTTGCTAGGGCGCTCAGGGTCCCTGATTCCTCTCTTGCTAGGGTGCTGTGGGTCCCTGATTCTGCTCTTGCTAGGGCACTGTGGGTCCCTGATTCCTATCTTGGAGCGCATTGGGCCCCATATCTCCCTAGTTAAGGTGCTGTGGTCCGCTGATGCCACCCTACTCCGAGCACTATGGGCCCCTGTTACCATCCTCGTAATAGCACTGTCCGCCCTAGATGCGACCCTCGTTGGAGCATTGTGGGCCCCTGATATCACAATAGTCGCAGCACTGTGAACGCCTGGAGCCTCCCTCTTTAGAGCCCTGTGAGACCCTGGACCCTCTCTTCTTAGGGCGCTGTGGGTCCCCGATATCTCCCTAATTGGGACCCTAGGAGCCTCTGATACCGGCCTAGTTCGTGCATTCTGGGTCCACCTCACTAGTTAGGGCAGTTTAGGCCCCTGACATCTTTCCTAGTGCGGGTCCTGTCGGTCCCCTATTCCTCTTATATTGGGGTGCTGTGGGCCACCGATGCCACGCTAGTGGAGCACAGTGGGGCCCTGAAACCGACGTGGTTGGGGCACTGTGGGCCCCTGGGGCCTTTCCTGTGAACCTCAACTGTTGGCGCGCTGCAGATTCTAAATGTCTCCCTAGTTGGGGGACTTTGAGTGCCCGCTTCCTCTCATTTTGGGGTGCTGTGGGCCCCTGATGCTACCCTAGTGGAGCACTGTGTGCCCTGGAACCTTGCCCACCCCCTAACCATGGCAACAAAATAAAAATAAAATCACTTACCTGCTGCTGCTGTTTTCCGAACGTTCTGCTCCCTCTGCTTCTCTGGATGGAAACGTCTGCTATTGCTGCCGCTGCCGCTCCTGCTTTAAACATGGGCGAACCGGAAGCAAAACACAGAAGCTTCCGGTTCGCCCCTAAGCCCTCCCCTCCAGGACCATACACCAATAGGAGTCCTAGAGGGGAGGGCTTAATCCGACATTCTCGCGCTTTTACCCGGGCCAGATTGAAGTGCTGCAGTATCGATGGAAAGGGCCATCGATACTGCATCACTTCTCTCCGGCCCGGGGGGGGCTCAGCCCCCACTCGATTTTGCCGGGGGGGGCTCGGGCCCCGGAGCCCCCCCGTACTCGGCGCCCCTGTCGGAGAGTGTGGCCTTGATGGAGCAAACACAGAGCTAAGGTTCACACACCTTTATGCCTCACCGTACAACATAACTCTGCCCCTTCTCTTTCCTGCACGTCACTTCCCACCCCGATCCCCAGGCCCCATCCCCCTCCCAAACTACAACATCCGACATGACAGTTGCCACGCGGCAGCAGCCAGGACTGAGGCAGAGCAACTAAGGAGGAGGTAATTGAGTTGGATGAGTGAGCAAGATGGAAGGGGACGCCAACACTCACAGGGAGGATGGCGTGCAGGGCTTTCCCCCACACTCACAGCACACTGACAGACAGACGGAACGGGGTTGCAGAGAGAGTGGCACCTACACTTATATCGGGGAGTGAAGGTGGGGCGCGGGTTTTGTTGGAAATTAAGCACCTGTGACCACGATTTCTTGCCGCAGCAGCAAACACAAGCCTGTGAAAGCCGGGTTTGGCAAACCAGGCTTCTGACAATATATCATAGAAGAGAATCATCCTACCCCTCACGCGGCGTGGCTTGCTTAAGTGCCAAGGACGAGTCTGCTCGCCCTTTTTGCATAGACTTGCATAATAGGGCGAGCAGTTAATTTGCGAACAAATTACTCATGTTCTTTTGGAAGAATTATTCTTTATTTTTAGGGGTTAAGGGGTTAAGGAAATATGGCTATAGAAATATAAGCACTTAACTCTTTTTCTTTATCGGTTATTGAGAAGCAGTCCTGGAGCTCTTCTGAATCTAACTGCTTTGGATTGTGTGTGGAGAACGCTACTTCGAGTATTTTTAACTTGACCTGCCCCTGCTAAAAGCTTTTACTGAAATGTCAAAATGCACAGATATCCTTAAATGCACTGCGGTGTATCCTTGCAACCTTTTTAAATTGAACTGAAGTACCTGGAGAGATTACGGTAATTATTCCTGCCATCGCTCCTATATGAACATGTGTGATTTAGCATAGGACGCATGCAGTCAAGCGTCTCTGATTCAAAGTCACAGTAGACACACAGGCCCTTTATAGTTTACCGGTACCGGTAAATCCTTACCGCCTTACTACGAGGTCCCTTTGCGGGTTGGGGGATTTAACGCCTGCTTTTTGCAGGCGTTAAAAACCAACCCGCAAAGTGACCCAGGGAGCTAATTACGGTACCGCAATTTGCGGTACCGTAATTAGCGCCTTCCCCATTCCCATTGAGCCCCATGGGGCAAAAATGGGAATGGGGAAGGGCAATGGTGGAAGGGGGAATTACCGCCCCGCCAACCCTGGAATGGGGCGGTAATTCCCCTTTCCGCCAAGGCGGTGCCGGTATTTTACCGGCATGAACCATGACGCTAATAGCGGCATGGTTCCCCGCCATCCGTGTAATGAGGCCCCTAGACACGATATCTCTCTGCCGAAAAGAAACCATGTGCATTGATTCAAATACTTCCACAAAATCTGATACTTGTGGATCAATCCAAGGGGGGAAAAGAAAAAAATAATGTCCCAGCCGCAACAGCCCCAAAATTCTACCCTTCAACTTGATTTAGCTCTGCATACTCCAATGCAGTTTAATACCCCCACATCAAATTCAGGACCCTTTTATCGAGGATTTAGAATCAATGAGGTGTATACTTATTCCATAGTGGCCCTCCCTCCGGCTTCACCCGCAGACTCACATCTGCCTCCACCGGACCATGTGCCCTTTCGAAGCAATACCCACACAACTGTTGAGATTAACCGAGCTGATGCATTTAATGATGACTTTATCACCATGGAGGAAAAAGACAATTAGGCCTCTTTACGACTTTGGCGACAGCCGTGCCGCCGTAGTCGTTATTTTACCGGCGCCCAGGAATGAGCAATTACCGGATCATTACAGCCCCGCCAGACCCAGGAATTTCCCATTCCTGGGCGCCCGTAAAAAATGCTCCCCATTCCCATTCCAGCCCCATAGGGTTCCATGGGAATGGGGGGGCCGGATGCACCGGCACCATTCAGAATGGTGCCGGTGCATCCAGCATGGTCTGCTTGCAGGTGGCGGTCCACACGCAAGGTCAGACCTGGTGGGCAAAAAGGCACCCGCAAGCAGAACTCGTAGTTTCCTGGTACGGTAACAACGGTTCCAGCAAGTTGTTACTGTACCGGCAAACTTGTAATGAGGCCCAATGTCTCTTAAAGCCATTGTATCCCCCCAAGCCACGATCTAGCTCCACAATTTGAAACATGTCTTCATTGCACTCCCGAGATCTACCAATTTCGTCTTTTAGCTCTCATATTAGAGATTCTACCCAACATCAACCTATTAATCTAGGTGGTGCGACCCGCTCTTCAAATGACAATGGGCCTCATTACGACCCTGGCGGAGGACCATGGTGCAATTTGCACCATGGTCCATGGCGCAAAGCTGCCAACTCCGCCATGGGGGTTGGCGGACTTACCGCCCCATTCCGAGGTTGGCGGGGCGGTAAGTCCCCAATCCCCATTTACCCTTCCCCATTCCCATTTTTGCCCCATAGGGTATAATGGGAGAGGGGAAGGCGTTAATTACGCCACCGTAAATTACGGTGGCGTAATTAACAACAAGTCCCGTAGCGCCATGGATTTTTCCGCCTGCGAAAAGCAGGCGAAAAAATCACCATGGCGCTACGGGAACTCGTAGTCTGGCGGAAAGGTACGCCATGCTTTACGCCGGCGTAAAACCCTTTCCGCCAGGGTCGTAATGAGGGCCAATATAAAGGCCTCATCCACAGGAGCGGAAACTCTAAGGAATTTAGATTGCTTAAACTTATTAATGAAAGATAGACAGAGGCATGACCCTTTCCCCAATAGAACAACAATCCTTAATCTGCTAAAAACTATTCTGAGTTTAAAAGCTATTCAATCGAACGATATAAAGTATGTTCGATTTACAGATCATTGTAAGCTTGTTAAAGTTTCCCATCTTGTATAGTCAGACAGATATTATGAGAAACAAAAGATGAGCTGTAGTTTGATTATATCGATTGAGTCACATTCCCATAGTCCATCTAATAGAGTCCCTCCAGCACATCTGCGTCTTAAAGCATCCTCAAACTCTCATCCTGAACGCTTATCCATCACTTACCATGTAGCCCAAGGCCCCCTTGCACGAGATGTGACCTTTGGTCGCTCTCATCCAACATCAAATGATTGTTCCTGGACTTGGCTTGCACAAGAAATCAATAAAAACGTAACCATCTCTAACCATTAATGTCAGGGCCATAATGAGCTGATCATCTTAAAAATTGCAGTTTGGAGAGGGAGGATTTATCCCCAGGAGATCAACCTCTCTCAATATTAGACGGCTCTTTCTTTAATGTCATGTCAAGGATTGACCAGGATTCGGATGCTGTGGCAGTGACGCTAGATGCCCAATAAGCTTTTGATATGTGGGCAGTTCTGGAAAAAAATGGGCGTAGGCCCCACAATGATTGGATATATCAAATTACTGTATACAGATTCCACAGCTAGAGTTCCGATCAACTCTATGACATCCACGGCATTTACGCTGCATAGGGGCACACGGCAGGGCTGCCCGTTCTCCCCGATCCTCTTTGCGTTAGTCATCAAGCCTATGGGGGACTATATCAGAGCGATACATGCTCACAGAGGGATACGCTTGAAGGATACCCCTGAAATAATATCCCTATATGTCGATCACGTACTGTTGTACATCAGGGACCCCGCTACTAACCTTGGCCCTGTTCTACGTGATGTGACACGCATAGGCACCTTCTCTGGATTCATGATGAACTACTCCAAATCGGAGATGTTCCCACTCACTCGCACTACCCCGAAACCTGCATGTGAATATCCTCTCCGTTGGTCTCCAGGGGAAATTAGATATTTGGGGGTCCAGATATCCTTAACCAGACCGACACTAATGACAGGGAACTATACCGCCGTGGCACAGCAGTCTGAATCGAAGCTTATGAGATGGCGCTCCCTCCCTCTTTCACTCGCCGTGAAACTTTCCCTGATTAAGATGATTCTGGTTCCCAAATTCCGTTTTGTCTTTGGGACTGTCCCGATTTGTCCAGGTAAACAGTACTTTGATGATCTGCATAAACTGTGTGCGCAGTTCCTGTGGCATGACGGGGTGGTTCGGAAAAAATGGTTACATATGACCCTGCCCTCTGACAGGGGGGATTTACCGCCCCTAACCTTCTCCTATACTGGACTGCTGCATAGGCTCAATATGCTTCATACTGGTACCCATCTCTGATGGTGCCGCCACATGTCAAATTGGACAAGCTGGCTACTCCTGAGGTTAATACCATGACATTCATACTATGCCGTAATTATGCGGCTGATTCATTGGCCGACCCCATTGCAACCACATTGCTAGCATGGAACCGGTTGCTTTGCCCAACTGCCCAGCCCTGTCCTCACTACAAGTGGCTCCCGATCTGGGAATTCCCGGGTTTGGAACCTACACGTGACAAATGTCTGGCCCAGCACTGGATCTCCTTGGGTTACCAGGCACTAACTGATCTCTTTCCAGATGGGAAGTTCATTACCACCTCAGACGTGGCAGCCGGCCACACCGGGTCCACGCTCGAGATGCTGCAATATTACAGGCTCCGAGCTGCTCTCCGCACCATGTGGCCTTCGTGCCCTGATGAGCCCCCTGATGCTCTTGAAGTTGCGTACATAGCTAACTCGGGCAATGCCCATGGAGTAGTCTCCTCTCTTTACAAAATGTTGTTTGCAAAATGTCCGGACCAGCCCCCTAGAGCGTGCAATGGCTGGGCTGAGGATCTAGGCATGGGAATTTCAGACGATATGTGGAAGAGGATGTGTTCCCACACCAACAGGGTGTCCCTTAACTTCAGGTATAGGTGCATACAATACAAACTCCTAAACAGGTTGTACTACACCCCCCATCGGATTGCTAAATTCACGAGCGATAGGGTACACATATTTTACCGTGTCAAGAGGAGGGGGCTGATCATCTGCACATGTTTTGGACTTGTCGGGCATTGGGGGACTTCTGGGGTGGCCCTCTCGGATATCATTGGTGCAGCGGTAGATCCTCACCCGCTTGGAGTGTTATTTGGGTTATGCAACACAGATGACACCAAATAAAATGGTACATTTCTGACTGTAGGCTGCATGGTGGCCAAGAAATGTGTGCTGCAGGACTGGAAGAGCACGTCCCCTCCGTCTTTCAAAAAATGGCTGAACGCACTAACCTGGTCTCAGACCTGCGAGGAGGAATACATTAAAACTCTTCCGCCTCACTCGCGTCCCACAAATGTGTGGTCGGCATCTGGTAGCTATCTTATTAGACAAGCTGAGAATGCCTCTGGAACATCTTCTCCTGAGGTCCTGTAGGAATGATTAAGGTTGACTAAGCACGATGTGACTATCCACTCTAAAATCTGTACTGTCCTTCTCTGTGTAATACTGGAAATATGTCGACAGCAATTGTACTTTAAAAAAATTGCAGTTTGGAACACTCAAGGTTTCAAACATTTCCTAGCTCAACCTGAAAAAAATCCCCTATCCACTTTTGATATCTTTCTTTTAGAGGAAACTTGGAAAACTGCAACTCCCACTTGGCCCGGGAGAGAAGTATGTTGGATTCTAGCAATAAAATGCTCTGAAGGCTGTCCGTCAACCGAACCACTTGCAGCCATCAAATTAGACATAGGCCACATTTTGCTACCCTCGGCCTCTCCTCTTTGATTTATACATCTTCTTAAACTTTCCTCCTTGCCTGCAGATGGGTTTAAAAGTAAATCTACAGCCATCCTTAGCTTGTATTGGGACCCTGCTATCTCTGATGACGTATTTCGATCACCTGTGAATCTCATGTTAGACTTAGCAATCGCTAATACTTCAATAGACACCATATTGATAGCTGGTAACCTAAATATCAAATGTCTCAATATTAGAGACTACCAAATTTCCTCAAGAGCCAAATAATGGATGTCTCTGATGAATGATATGGGCTTCACTATGCTGAATGGGGATTTATCTGATGATATTAAACCTAGGCCAGCCTGGCATTGAGATTCATTCTTGGCAATGCTAGATTATATCTTCGTTTCAAAACACTCCATCTTCTCTATGGAGTCATTTGAGATTCTTTCCATGTCGATGAGTGATCATAATATCCTGACATTAACTATACTTCAACCTCATTTTCAAATGCCCTGGGATGAATACAAATCTACCTTGCAAGTTCAAGGAAGACGAAACAGAAACAACTGGACAGAAAACAAGCTTCATTACTTTTATGATTCTTCAATCTCCTTGAGAGATGTCCCTCTTTTTCCTTCTGCTCTGCTTTACACTGAACCTCTCCACTTTTTCTCAGAAAAACCTCACTTGAACCATCGCCCTCTTTCATCACTAAGTATCAAAATGATTCCAGCATCCAACACATGAAAAGTCAAGTTAGGAGATTGCATAGGGAAATAACTCGTCTGAAGCCACCTGACAAAAACTGCAAGCTAAGAAATCTTAAAAACAAATATAAAAACTGGCTTAAATGCCGTAGGCATAACAAACTTCAGCAAAATGGGGAAGCAATACTGCACGCACTTGCCTCTAAGTCCAGTGCAAAGATCTGGTCACTATTAAAGCTCGGCATAAATGATACCTCTTTTCCATTGATGATCAAACCTATCAATGAGCATACTTGGTACTTCATTTCTCCACTCTCTTTGCTAAACCGTCTGATCTATCTCTTTTCCCTGAACTGCCTTTAGTTGATCTTCACGGTATGAGCTTTTACCATGAAGATATTTACTTGGAAATCAAGAAACTGACCACCTCGAGAGCCGTTGGTCCGGATGGCCTTTCAAACTAGACATTGAAAGCACATCCAGAAATATGGACATCCATCCTATTCTCTATTTTTCAACAAGTTCTTGCTTCTGGCATGATGCCAAGCTCTTGGAAGCAATCGATCATTATTTCAATTTTTAAGAAAGGCGATATGTCTCTACCGTGCAAACTATAATCAAATAGCCTTATTTGCCATTCCGGGTAAAATCTTTGCTTGTCTGGTACTTAACAATTTTCAAAAATGGCTTACAGCCTCTTCGCTGCTAGGGATACATCAATCTGGATTTGTGCCTAATCTGGGAACCTCGCTCAACCTTCTCATCCTGACAGCCATAAAAAAACGCATCTTTCATTCAGGCCAAACTGTATATCTGGCTTTTATTCATTTTAAACAAGAGAATTGCTCTGGTCTAAATTATCAAATGTGGCGTGCCCTCCCCATCAGCTTAATTTTTTGATACCATTTCACACAGGCACTACCATTCCTGTCACATTAATCAGGAAGATGCCATATCCCAATCGATTCTGATCTTCCAGGGGCTTACACAAGGCTGCATTCTAGCATCTGTCTTATTAAATTTATTTAACAGAGAAATTGGAACATATATTAATGCCATTTCTTCCTCACCCCAAAAGTAGGCACCGCCGCAATATCCTGGCTGCCCTATGCCGATGACCTTGACCTTTTGGATAAAACTCCAATAGGACAACAAAGAAAATTAAAAGCCCTAGAACATTATGCTTTTATTAATTCTCACTCAATTAATGTGGAAAAATCTGACATTCTCATAATGACCCCACATAAATCAACACGGTTGAATCGGTATAGATGGACCATAGACAAATGTAGGTATTTGGGCCAGAATATTAATAGCAGAAGAGTAGATTCCTTTATAAAATAAAATTAAGACTTAAAATTGAATCTTTGGCTGCCCAAGTCACCGTTTTAATACTCAAGTATGGGAAATTCTCACACATTCAAGTCTTAACATTCTATAAGCAGAAGGTAGTTCCCATCATTGCCTATACTGCCTATGCCAAACCCCCTGAACATTGGCCGAAATGGGATCTTTTAGAAGGAATCTTCTGAAAGAAGGTCCTCTATCTACTTCGATCCTTGTCCTTTCAAATCAATCGACATGAACTAGCCCTACTATCCTTAAAAATTATAGTAAGCCGGCATATGATCATGTTATATCGCACATGCCTGTTAAATGAATCGCCTGCTACTAACCTATTACCAGCTTTGGCTTCCATCTTGCGAGCTGACCATGACCCATCCCTAAGCTCTTGGTAGATCCATTGTCTCAATCTAATGCTCATGGCAGATGTTGAAAACAATGTACTTTTTCAAGCTCCTACAAGAGCAAAATTAAAGCTATGGGACTACGATTGCCGTTCTACCTGGGAGGAGTGTCACCAGTAGGCTCTATTGGATATTTGAAAATGCTAAAGAAGAGAAAGTTAAATCAGATTCCAATATATATTTACAAAAATTTCTGATCCCATCTATTGCAGTTAACACATGCGATTTAGATTTAACCTTTGGCGACTAATGTTATTCTAGCCTCTCGTGCTAAATCCAGTCATTTTCAACCTTGGTGTAGATTTTGCTAGAACACCACTCATATAGAAACACTTAATCACTTAATAGTCCATTGCCCAAGCCTAGTTATCCAAAGAAAAGAAAGCTTTTATACATTCTTATCCGGCTTTGTGCTCCTAACACCTGAAACCATGCGGAACATGATCATTAACGGACACTCCATTTCTTTAAATTTAAATGTTGTTAATAATTTGCTAAAACTGAATTTGATCAATTAACTGTTTACGTATGTATGTTTTATTTAACATGCCTTTCAATCAATCGCATACTGATTTTATTTCTGTTTTTATATTTGCTTATGTACATCCCTATGATTTTTAAATGGCATGTTTAAAAAGGTCTGAGAAATATGTCTTTTACGGGTCTATGAATCAAACTTTGTATCTCGTGTAACTGATCTGTATATCCTTTTGTTGTCTTGTCTTTTCCTAATATTGTAAAGTTGGAATTTGAACCAAACCAATGAACAATTATATAGAAGAGCTTACAAGTACAAAGTACAAAGGCAGTGTTTACAACCGATCCCTATGGAGTCGATCTACTTTATGCTGGTGCATGTAGCCAGTGAGCTCAATAGGGATTCCCAGCATGTCCGCTGAAATGGCAGAGAGGAAGGGACGCGGCAGAAACACAAGCTGCGTTCTGCCCCTCCTCTCCACCATACAAATTATTTAAAATGGGGCATGACGTTAATAGAAGGCGTAAAAGCATTACTCAAGGCATGTACGCCTTCCATTAACATTACGGCTCAACGGAACACAAGTTCTAGAGTCTTAGCAAAGTAAGCACGGTGTACAGACCAGAAGCGATGAGTGGAGGGAGGAGCCGTGCGGGCATCAAATACTCAACAGAACACACCTTGTGATTGTGAGAGGTAAGTCTTATACTGCAGACTACAAAACTCTGACAGCCACTACATAGCTGGGCTCAGACCGAAGTTTAAATATCAGATGTTGCAGTGCCAGTTTTGGAGTTGGATTGTGGATGCAATTTGTAATTTAAAAAATAACGTGGATCAGAATTTAGTGGCCATTTTGTAAAAGACAACATTGTATTGTGAACTAAGAGAGGTATGCCTACTCAATTTTGATACACTTCCTATATATTCCTTTCTAGCCCCTCTAACATGCCCCCTCCATTATCTATGCATCCCACTTCCCTCTTTGAACACAATATGTTCCCCTCCATCTCCCACAACATCACCACCTCGCAGATCCTCTGGGCACCAAACCCAAACAGCACCAAGCCCGCCACCAGCGAACGCCCATGTTCCACTTACCACCCCCCACAAACTTCAGAGCCTATCACTACCAACATAGCACCCGATCCCATGCAAGTGTTCTATCGAAGGCCTGAGACTGCCTGCACCCTCATCCGGCCCCCAATCCTCCACCCACACTCTCTACCCCCACCAAAAGAATCCTTCTTTCTGACCAACACCAACCCTCCAGTCACACCGAACGACCCAGTCCAACTGATCACACCGTCCTACACATTTGCCAACACAATCCCACCAGCCACACTGACCAACCCAGTCCTGCCAGCCCCGGACACCCGGGGAAGAACCACCACCACAATTTCCCACAAACTCATATGCCTCCTTATCAATGCCCATCCTTGGCCAAAAACAGACACAGCATCTATGACCTCCTAACCTCCGACTATCCTGATTTCACTTTCATCATGGAAACATGGTTCTTGGACGATTTCAAACTAATCGCACACGAAGCATTCCCACCTCACTACTCACTCATCACCCACAACAGACCCTCTAGATGAGGCGAAGTAGCCATCCTCCACAAACCACACTTATCCATTACCTTCACTGAAACACAGCCTTGCACAGCTAACTGTGAATCCCTACTAGTCAAACTCTCTGTCCTGCCCATTCTCTCGCACAACTTCCTACTCATCTACAGGACTGCCGGGTATGACAGACATTTCACCAACACCCTATGCAACTCACTAGCAGCCACATTAGTTAACCACCCGGCACTCACCCTACTGGGGGACTCAATGTCTGGTTTGATGCCATTTTCAGCATCTCCAACCCCATTTCCACATTAACTGCTAAACGCCTCACCTGGACAGACCACTCAGCCATACCTTTCTCTCTCCGCACACCGCCCCTGCCTCCCAAGGCTTCCTCTATCCCTCCATCTCAGTTCAAGTGGTGGAACAGGTCAAGGTATTACCTGACTTGGCTGAAGCCTTGCTACCCACCCTCCCCTGCTCCCGGTCAAAGATAGACCTGTACCCAAAACTCTCTCCCTCCTCTTACCCCCTCCAGCGCCACTGCCTCTCGCAAAGGCCCAAGCCCCAAGTGATTCACCCCCACCTGAAGGTATTCAAAACCCAAAACTGCTCCCTCAAGCGCAAATGGTGAGCCTCCAGAACCCTGCAAAGCAAAACAGTTTATGCCCATCAACACAAAACTACAAATCAGAGATCCGAAAGGCCAAAACAGCCTATTACAATAAAAGAATCCTGAGCTGCCGCAGCAGCAGCAAAGAGGTCTACATGATCCTCACAGAATTCCTGAACCCTTCTTGCACTTCTGCCCCGACCACCTCCTCACAATTGCTCTGCAACTCCCTCTCTGAATATTTCCACAAAACAGCCCTAGACAGGAAGGCCACCCTCAACACCAAACTTTCCAACCTCACGGACCGCCCAACAACTGCTCTGCAAGAATCAACCCTCCTGCCCTCTGAGACCACTTTGTTCTGCTCTTCAACCCTATCTCAAGCAAGGAATTTGTCAAACTGCTGTCTGATAGCTGACCTTCCAGAGAACTGGCGAGGTCCAACCTTAATGACTCCCTTACCTCCGGCAACTTCCCAGAACCCTTCAAAATCACGCATGTGAAAGCCTTTCTTAAGAAAGCATCCCTCGACCCTCTCCAACCAATCAACTACAGGCCCATTTCCAACACCTGATTCTTGGCAAAGCTCATTCACTGCACTGTATACTCACAGCTCAACTGTGTCATGGAATCCAGCAACCTCCTAGACCCCGCTCAATCAGGTTTTCATCTGCGCCATGGAACATAAACCACACTGATCTCTGTCTTGGATAACGTCAAAGTCACTGCAGGCTCAGAAGGATGCGCAGCACTTGTTCTTCTTGACCTCTCAACAGCGTTTGACACTGTTAAGGACATGATCCTCCTTGACAGATTACACTCTCTAGGAATACGAGATTCAGTGCTCAACTAGATTGCTTAATTCCTCACTAAGAGACAGCAAATCACCTATCCTCACCTTCCTCTCTACTGAACACCAAATGAGCATTGGAGTATCCCAAGTCGCCTGCCTCTCACCCCTTCTTTAAACCTTTACATTACCCCTCGGCCCAGGCTCATCTGCTTTCACAACCTCACCTGCTATAACTACGCCGATGCCAGACACTCTATCCTGAGAATTCCCAAATGTACCTCCTATCTTCGCCATGACCTAGCAGCATGTCTCACAGACATTGACCACTGGATGATGAGTGAACATCTCCTTCTGAGCCCAGGGAAAAGTGAGAACATTGTGTCCAGAAAACCAGCTCTATTCCCGCAACCATCTCCCTGGCTGCCTCCCATCCCCCACCTGGAATATGATCTAACTATGTCTCACCACATTAACACTGTATCCAGATCCTGTCACTTCCACCTTAGGCTTCTGAACCGCATGTTCCCTATCCTCTCATAGCACAATAGACTGGCTGCAATTGTGTCCATTGTCATGTACAGACTTGACTGTGCAAACTCCCTTTAGTTTGATCCACCGGCCTTCCAACTAAACAGACTCCACAGAGTCCTGAAATTGGCTGCCAGGCTGCTTCTTGCACTGGGATGAAGGGATCACATCTCACCTGCTCTCAGCACCCTACACTGGCTCCCAATTGGACGAAGGGCCACCTTCAAAATCCTGTGCATTACTCACCGAGCGGTGCACAAAGCCGGCCCCAAATACCTGCAAGAAAAGATCATGCCTTACCTCCCTACCTGCACCCTAATGTTAAGCATGGGGCTCCTCCTAGCCCACCTCTGATTCAGCTAAGATTGGAGGGTCCGCCTGCTCGACCCTGGCACCAGCATTGTGGAACTCAGTGCCACCCCGCATTTGACACAGCCATGACTACATTGCTTTACGGAAAGCACTCAAAACCTGGCTTTTTCCACTAAAATCATGTAAGGGACCATTGTGACCACTCAACCCCACTTTCTTCAACTCCTGCCTCTCCTCATCAACCTTTTCTCTCTGCTTTCAAACATGCAACGATTATTCCTATTCTAAAGAAACCCTCTGCAGATCCACTTCTCACTGCTAACTACAGACCTATCTCTCTTCTACCTTTCCTTTCTAAGCTTCTTGAGTGCCTTGCCTACTCTCAACTCTCATCCTTTGTCACTACTTCCTCTCTCCTTCCTCCCTTCCAATCTGGCTTCCGTCCCAAACATTCCACTGAAACTGCTCTCACCTCTATCCTTAACTCCCTCCTCTCTGCTCGACATGCCAAGCAACCTTCTATCCTTATTCTCCTTGATCTCTCCGCAGCTTTTGACACTGTCGATCATCCACTCTTGCTCCACACCCTTTCCTCCTTCGGGTTTAGGCCCTGTTCTAAAATGGCTATCCTCTTACCTCTCCTCCCGTTCCTTTGCTGTATCATGGGGAGGCCAGACCTCTCCTTTCTTCCCTTTTATTTATGGTGTTCCTAAACGTTCTGTACTTGGTCCTTTCCTCTTCTCTCTTTACACCTACCTCATTGCCCCTGTTATCTCCTTGTTTGGCATCTCCCACCATTTCTATGCTGACGATACTCAAGTCTTTCTCTCTTTTTCCTCCTTCTCACCTGACCTTCACCTTAAGCTCTCCTCCTGCCTCACTGCTATCAAGAACTGTATGTCCTCCCGCTTTCTCTCTCTTAACACCGATAAAACCGAAGTCCTTTTCTTCCCCTCTAATTCTCTTCACCCTCTCACTCCTCCCCCTTTCATTCACTTTCCTCCCTCCAATCTCCCTATCTCTCCCCAATATCGTAATTTAGGCGTTCTCTTTGACTTCTCTCTCACTTTCTCGCAACACATTTCACTCACCTCTAGCACCTGCCGATACCACCTCTACAATATTCGCAAAATCCGTCCCTCCCTCACATTGCACGCCACCAAACTCCTAATTTCCTCTCTCATCTTTTCCCGCCTCTTCTACTGCTCTTCTCTACTGTTCGGACTTCCCGCATCTCATCTTGCCCCTCTTAAATCCATATACCACTCTGCTGTTCGTATCCTTTGTCTCCTCACCTCCCGTGACCCCATCTCTTCCTCGCTCTCTTACCTTGGCTGGCTACCTTTCCACTTACAGCTAAAATTTCACTTTCTCTGCCTTGTCTTCAAATCCCTCCATGGTCTTGCTCCTCCTTATCTCTCCTCCCTTCTCTCCTTCTACTCCCCCTCCCGTTCCCTTCGTTCCACTGACCCTTTCCTTCTCACTGTACCTCCATCCCCCTGCGCTTCCTCCCATTTCCGCTCCTTCCAACTCCTTGCACCTATGCACTGGAACTCGCTCCCTCTCTCAATCCGCTCTACCACGACCTTCACCTCATTTCGCACTTCCCTTAAATCCCTCCTCCTCCATTCTCCTCCTTGAAAACTCCCCCTCTGCCCTCTCTACTTCCCCTCCCCCCTCTCCCTTCATCTGATTTATCTCTCCCCTCTCCTGCTCCTCCTCTCTCTCCCTTCCATTTTTCCTCGTCCAATCCATCTCCACCCCCCCTCATCTAGTCCCACTCCCCTTTCCCCCCTTCAGTTAATTGCTCTTTGCACTGTTTTGTCGAATGATTCATGATGTAATTCTGCTCCCAATGTTATTTGTTGTTGTTATCTTGTATTTTGTTGTTCAATTGTACAGCGCCTTGGTGTAAATCGCTCTATAAATAAATCAATCAATCAATCAATCAACGCTGGGACACGGAACCTGTCTAAGTGATCAATGAAATTCAATGCTATTTACCTGCTGGCCCCTACATGCTCAGAAATAACACCTAGTTGCTCTCAAGCGCCAACACATTGATTGTGCTACCCTGAACGATTCTAGAAATTAATGCCCAGGACTCCATGTTAGGCAGAAACCTGTGCAGTTCCCTCTGGGACCACTGCAAAAGATTTAGGACTACAGGTGTTTGGCAGTAAACCCACTTGGTAGCAGTCTGTACCATACAGATTCACTTGGTAGCTGTGGCTGAGCAGTCAGACTTCCCTCAAGAAGAGTCAGGCAGTATGTGGAGTATACAAAATAGGGCAACCTACACAGTAGAACAAGCAAACACGGAACAAGGCTTCAGTGTAAAGATATAAAGGTATTTATTTATAACGACACATCTATAGAAAACACTCTGGCACTAATACGGCAAACACTTCAATTGCAATTACTCTACGCAGAAAAAGATAAATCCCCCTAACAATAGTTCGACAAGTCTAGGTTTGCCAGCATCACTTATTTGCAGACAGAGGTGTATGCTTTAATCTAGATGGCACTCTAGTATTCGTTAGGACGGGAGAGAAAAATAAGCAGGTTATGAAATCAACACGGTTCCTATACTTTACGGACAAATGCAAGGCAAGAAGACAAGAACCACTGTAGATCATAAAGTTCAGAGGCCAGGCCCACTCGGAGAGAGGCAAGGCGATATGTCCCAAAAAGTATCTTAGTGGAAATGCGTTTGAGTCTTTGTAGCAAATTGTTATTGGAAGATTGGATCAGTTCAGAACAACACGCTAGAGAAAGCTTGGAGGCGACCCTATGGAGAGGCGAGGATTAGGACACCTCACTCTATCCGGCAACAAGGGAAGCCAGGCGGACACAGTACCTTGATTGTGGAGAGACAGCTCCGGCGGGGGCAGTTGTTCCTGGTGGTGGATGCACGTCCGGTCTTTGCCAAGAGAAGAGATGATCTCGTCGTCGAAGGAAAGCTGAAGATCGGTGCACCACCAGGGAAGAGACCAGCCGCGGAGTGCTCCGTCACAAGACACCACCTTTTGGTCGCGGTACAGGGGTAGTGGCTATCCGGTTGCCGAGGTGCTCTGCACGGGCAATTCGACCACTGCGTCCTGAGGCGAAGAAAAAGCAAAGGGGACTGGTTGTTCCCACCAGTCAGGGGAAGAGACTCTCCGGCAGGGAGATCTCCTCTGTCATCGGGAAGTGGTGAGTCGATTCCGCAGGGCTCCACCGGAGGTGTCGTCGTTGCAGGTCGGCTCAGCTTTACCCTCGTAAAGCTGAGCCGACCTGCTCTTAGGTCCTGTGGCGACTTCTAAAGATCCAGTCCCAAAAGCCCTGCTTTTATGCAGAAAACCCCTATTCATTCAGCCTAGCTGTCAATCAACACACGCTAAGTGGTGAGCGGGGAGGCTCACCACTTGGGCCAATCACACCAGAGTGCGACCGGAGTTGGCAAGGCAACTCGGTGCAGGGTGCCTAAACCCCCTCCCACACCCCTGTGGTAACCCAGACAGAATGGCACCACTTTGGAGGGTCTCTGTGCAGAAGCCCGCCAAAAGTGGAACAAAGGGCTCAACCTTTGGTTTAGGAGTCACAGAGACGAACACAGACGCCATTTTAAAAAGCCGAGTTCTGGCAGAAAATACCATCCGATAGACTTATTTAAGATAAGTAGACCAGTGGTATGTTAGAGATTAACGAGAAAAAGTATCAATCTCCAACAATGGGAAGAATCCCATAGGGTTATATTCGGGGTCGAATATAACAAGTAGTTTCCACTGCCACCAGCCAAAACTCGACGAGGGGGGACGGGACAGTGCCCCCTCGAATAACAGACCTAGGAGTAATCGAATTACCCCTACTAGTGCGTCCACAATAGGATGGTTTGTACTAGTTCTGTTAGTAAATTTAGGTCTAGCAAAGCCAATGGTAACTTTACATGCCCGGGGAGACAGTAGTCAGTCCCCGGGTATGGAGTCTATGATGGAGGTCCTCGAGGACGCCCCAGTGCTACGGCACGGAGGGTGCGGTGTAACACACATAGCAAAACATTTGAGACCCTATGGAGTAAAAGACCCCATAGCCCATAGAACACATTGACATTTAAAGGAATTACACACATTCATGTCCAAGAGTGGGAGAAAAAGAGTCTCACTCTTGGCAGGATGGAAAAAACAAACTCCAGAAATCCAGCAAAGCTACTGGGGGACTCACTAGGTTAGGAAATTCAGCCTAAACAGAGAATTCTCCCTAACACTCGTCCCCCCCAGACTAAGGGACAGGAGGATTTAATCCACTCCTGGATGAATCTCATACCTCTAGTCGATGACATACATCCTAGAGAGACCATCAGCATTTTGGTGGTGACACCCTGACCTGTGCTCAATGGTGAAATCAAACCCTTGCAGGCAGATCGACCATCTCAATGGGTTTTCCCCTTTCATTTGCATTAACCATCTCAAGGGTTGGTGGTCAGTCTGAATGACAAAAGTAGAACCATACAAGTACGGCCTAAACTTCTTCAGAGCCCACACGATAGCAAAGCACTCTCTTTTGATTGTTGCCCACCTTGTTTCAGGATCCTTCAGCTTGCGGCTGATGAAGCAAACGGGGTGCTCCCTACCTTTCCCATCCAGTTGACTGAGTACGGCACCTATTCCTACATTTGAAGCATCTGTCTGCACAATGAAGTGTTGGCGGTAATCAAGAGCTCTGAGTACTGGGGCTTGGCAATAAGCCTTTTTCAGGTTTTCAAAAGCCTGATTGCACTCCTCGTTCCATCTAACCTTTTTAGGAAATTTGGGCGAGGAGATGACATTCAGTGGAGAAGCTATGGTCCCATAGTTCTCTATGAAATTCCTGTAGTACCCAGTGAGGCCTAGGAAGGCTCTCACTTGGGTTTGAGTAGTAGGTGTTGTCCAATTTTGCACAGCTTCAATCTTACTGAGCAAAGGCCTTATTTCTCCACCTCCTACCTCATGTCCAAGATAGACTACCTTACTCTGTCCAATTTGGCATTTACTTGCCTTTATGGTCAGATTGGCTCGTCCAAGAGCCTGCAAAACATCTCTCAGGTGGGTTACATGTTCTTCCCAGGAATTGCTGAACACTGCGATGTCATCCAAGTATGCCATGCAGAAGTCCTCCATCCCATTCAGAACCTGGTTTACCATCCGTTGAAACGTAGCAGGTGCATTCTTCAATCCGAAAGGCATTACCTTAAACTGGTATAAGCTAACGGGGGTAGAAAATGCAGTTTTCTCCTTGGCATGGTCTGTCAGGGCTATTTGCCAATAGCCTGACGTCAAGTCAAATGTGCTGAGGAACTTGGCGGCGCAAAGTTTATCCACCAACTCATCTGTTCTTGGCAAAGGGTGGGCATCAGTCTTGGTGACTGCATAAAGAGCTCTATAATACACGCAGAATCTAAGCTCTTTAGATCCGGCCTTTGGTACTAACACAACTGGGCTAGACCATGGACTAGTAGAGGGCTCTATTACCCCGAAATCGAGCATCTTGCTGACCTCACCTTTGATGTGGGTTCGTACGTTCTCTGACATTCGGTATCCTCTGCTTTTGACCGGCAGACAGTCACCAGTGAGTATGTCATGCTGGCCCCAAGGGGTCAAGCCTGGTGAAAGCGAGAACAGAGAGGCAAACTGATTCAACATAGATTTGCACTCTTCTTGTTGCTCGGGTGTCAGATTTGAAGAGAGATTTACTCCTTCAATTTTTTTCGTCCAAAGGTAAGCCTCTGAGGAGATCTGGAAGAGCTTCACTCTCTTCTTCTTCCTCGGATGATGCTAGAAGCAATGCTCCTACATCAGGTCTTGAGACATACGCTTTGAGTCGGTTGGTGTGAAAGACTGTCGGAGCCTCCTTGGGATTGCCCAAGTCCACCAGATAGTTGACCTCTCCGAGTTTACCCACAACTCTGAAGGGTCCCATACATTTGTCTTGCAAGGCCCTCTGCCTTGTTGGGATCATAACGAGAACGAGCTGGTCTTGAGCGAACTCAACCATGTTAGCCTTTTGATCGTGCCAGTGCTTGACCAATGCTTGTCCAGCTTTCAAGTTATCGCTTGCTTCCGTCATCATGTGCGACATTCTCCTCCGGAGACTTATCACGTAGTCAGTCACTCTGACTGGCTTGGGAGAAGGAGCACTCTCCAACCCCTCCTTAATCAGGGCCAATGGACCTCTGACGGGGTGACCATAGATAAGCTCGAAGGGAGAGTAACCTACTCCCTCCTGAGGGACTTCTCTATAAGCAAAGAGAAGGCATGGCAGTAGAAAGTCCCACTTACGCTTAAGGGGTTCCTCTAAAGCACCTATCATGCTCTTCATGGTTCGGTTGAACCGTTCTACCAACCCATTGGTTTGTGGGTGGTAAGCTGTTGAGAACTTGTAAGTAACTCCACAGGTTTTCCACATGGCTTTCATGTAGTGGGACATAAAGTTTGACCCCCTGTCAGAGATTACTTCCTTAGGAAACCCGACCCTAGTAAAAATACCAAGGAGGGCCTTAGCTACAGCCGGACGGAGCTGTAACAGTCCTCATAGGAATTGCCTCAGGATACCTAGTTGCATGGTCTACTACAACAAGTATAAACCTATTGCCTGAGGAGGTTGGAGGATCAAGGGGACCAACAATGTCAATCCCTACTCTCTCAAATGGGACTCCCACAACTGGGAGAGGCACTAAAGGTGCCACATTCTTGGAGCCCACCTTACCAGAGGTCTGGCAGGTGTGGCAGCTCCTGCAGTGTTTTTCCACTTCGGCCCCCATCTTCGGCCAATAGAAGTAGAGAGAGAGCCTTTCCTTAGTCTTCTTGAAACTCAAGTGACCAGCCAAAGGAATCTCGTGGGCTAACTGCAAGAACTGTGGTCTGTTCTCTTCGGGTACTACAAGTTGTTTGTAGTCTCCAGGTGCAGACTCGGTCGGTTCACTGTAGAAGAGGCCATCTTCCCAGTGCAACCTGTATTTCCCAGGCTCTTGCCCTTCAGCCTGAGCTTCTGCCTGGTGGCGAAGACCTTCCAGAGTTGGACATTCTCTCTGTTCCTTACTGAAGTCTGCCCTGCTGGGTCCACCTTCTGCCAGTAAAGACTGCAGCTCAGGATGGTCAACAGGATCCAGATCTCCAATGAGTTCCTGGCCTTCCATTAGCTCTTCCTCAGAGTCTAATTCTACCACACAGGGTTGTACCTCCCTCCCAGCCTCGGCTGGAGGTGGAGTTACGGGTGTAACTTTGGACAACCGTGGGGAAGTCCTTGTTGGCTGCACTGAAATGCTGGCTGCTGGTTTCGGTGTAGAAGTTTTAGGTTTCCCTTTCGCTTCTGATTTCTTCGAGACAGCGGCCGGCAATTCCAGTGGAGCAGGAGTGATTTCTTTCTTCATCATCTCTTGGAGAGTACCGCGCATGGTCCTCTCTCTTGCGGGTCTGGTTAGCTCCTGTAACCGTTTACTAGGAGGCCTGGGAGTATGCGATACAACTCCGAGAGTTTTCAAATCGTTACCCAACAGTACGCATCCTGGTACCTCACTCTGTATGCTGACATGTATCTTCACAGTCATGTCGTTACACTGGATGAGAACTGGTAATTGGGGAAGCATCTGCACAGGCCCTCCAGCTAACTTGGTGAGGCGTTTGGGTGCCTTAGCAACATCCTCAGCCTGAAAAAACGATTTATCAACCACAGTTATGCTGGCCCCAGTGTCCCTAATGGCAGGAGTCTCCTGACCATTCACCTGGACACTGTCCTTATAATACTCTTTAGTATTATCGGGGATAGAATTATAGACATCTAAATTCTGTTGTTCCCACAACCCCAGAGATACTAAAGAAACGCTGGCTGAGACTCCGATGGGTTCGTCAGCTAGCAGTAGAAAGTTTCCACTTGCCATTTGAACTTCCTCCTCTGGAGCGAAGGCTAAGGAGACAAACTGGACCCCTGAAGGTTTACCCTTACATCTGGGATCTCCTTTCACGTGGTCAGTTGAGCCACAAACAAAGCATTTACCGAATGCTTTCTGGAATGGTGGCTTGTTCTGGCCTCCTTCCGGTTTGGCACCAGAAGACACACTATTCTGCTGCAGTTTTCCTTGTGGCTTACCCTTCTGGTTTTGTTTGGGGCCCTCTTTGGAATTTGAGTTATTCGAATTCTCTTTTGAGTCTTTTTTAGGCTGTTTTCCCTCATCCTTTTTCTGAGTTGCCCCAGAATCCTTATGAGTAGCCCTGTTGGCAACCCATAAGTCAGCAGCCTTAGCTAGCTTCCGGGAATCCAATTCCTTCGAATCAGCCAAGTGCTGTCTGAGCTCAGGAGAACAGGCATCATAAATAGACTCCAACATAAAAAGATTCTTCATACCCTCATAAGTGTTCACTTTGTAACTCTTAATCCATCCCTCTAAGTTTTTCAACCCTTCACTCACCCAGGTAGCCCAAGGGGTACCATCATGCTTTTTGAGGGTTCTAAACCTCTTAAGATACTGGGAAGGGGTCTTCCCGAACCTAGCTTTCAAAGCTAGTTTCACACTTTCGTAATCCGTCTTATCCGCCTCCCCCAACTCCATTACCACATCAGTCGCAACAGGAGGGAGCCTAGAGAACAACCAGGGAAGTAAATCATTCCCGGTGATGTCCTGGAGCCCATGATTGTACTCAAACAGCTTTAACCAATCCAACACATCCAATCTCGGTTCATACATACCCACTAATTCCTTCGGCATCCGGGGTCTTTTAGGACTGGAGCTCCTAGAGGAACCAGAGGAGAGAGAAGCATTTTCCATAGACAACTTTTTCATCTCTAACTCGTGATTAAGTTCTATTTCCCTGAGTCTTAACTCAGCTTGCTTCTGCTCAGCCTGGGCATTCATCCGTCTGAACTCGAGCTCTTGGTTTCGTTCAGATTGAGCCAAGAACCGTTTGTATTCTAATTCGAGCTTAATTTTTTCAAGTTCAAAATAAGCAGGGTTACATGTGGGACCTGGTATGGGCCCCGTAGGTACAGCTGGTAAGGCAGGTAGAGGAGCAGGGGAGACAGTTTCGTTAGCCTCTCCTTCCTCTTCAGCCTCTTCATCGCTATCATCAGAATTACGATTTAGATCAACGCCATCACTGTTATCTACATTTGCTGGAGAAATTGGTTCCTCTGAACCAGTACCCAGACTTTGGTTCACCAGCAATCTCTCTATTAGTTCTAACTTCTTGCCCCTTACAGAAAGATTCTGTTGCCTACAGAGAGCTCGTAAACTCTCAGTATTTTCACCTGACAAGGATTCTTGACTGTAAGCTTCCATAGTAGACATGTTTTGGAAAGTTGCTTTTTATTGCTAAGCTTTGTGGTTAGTTATCCTAAAGTGTCGAAAAGCACTCTAAACTGTATACTCGATACAAATCCCACTGCTGTACACCAGTGTTAGGCGGAAACCTGTGCAGTTCCTTCTGGGACCACTGCAAAAGATTTAGGACTACAGGTGTTTGGCAGTAAACCCACTTGGTAGCAGTCTGTACCACACAGATTCACTTGGTAGCTGTGGCTGAGCAGTCAGACTTCCCTCAAGAAGAGTCAGGCAGTATGTGGAGTATACAAAATAGGGCAATCTACACAGTAGAACAAGCAAACACCGAACAAGGGTTCAGTGTAAAGATATAAAGGTATTTATTTCTAACGACACATCTATAGAAAACACTCTGGCACTAATACGGCAAACACTTCAATTGCAATTACTCTACGCAGAAAAAGATAAATCCCCCTAACAATAGTTCGACAAGTCTAGGTTTGCCAGCATCACTTATTTGCAGACAGAGGTGTATGCTTTAATCTAGATGGCACTCTAGTATTCGTTAGGACGGGAGAGAAAAATAAGCAGGTTATGAAATCAACACGGTTCCAATACTTTACGGACAAATGCAAGGCAAGAAGACAAGAACCACTGTTGATCATAAAGTTCAGAGGCCAGGCCCACTCGGAGAGAGGCAAGGCGATATGTCCCAAAAAGTATCTTAGTGGAAATGCGTTCGAGTCTTTGTAGCAAATTGTTATCGAAAGATTGGACCAGTTCAGAACAACACGCTAGAGAAAGCTTGGAGGCGACCCTATGGAGAGGCGAGGATTAAGACACCTCACTCTATCCGGCAACAAGGGAAGCCAGGCGGACACAGTACCTTGATTGTGGCGAGACAGCTCCGGCGGGGACACTTGTTCCTGGTGTTGGATGCACGTCCGGTCTTTGCCAAGAGAAGAGATGATCTCGTCGTCGAAGGAAAGCTGAAGATCGGTGCACCACCAGGGAAGAGACCAGCCGCGGAGTGCTCCGTCACAAGGCACCACCTTTTGGTCACGGTACAGGGGTAGTGGCTATCCGGTTGCCGAGGTGCTCTGCACGGGCAATTCGACCACTGCGTCCTGAGGCGAAGAAAAAGCAAAGGGGACTGGTTGTTCCCACCAGTCAGGGGAAGAGACTCTCCGGCAGGGAGATCTCCTCTGTCGTCGGGAAGTGGTGAGTCGATTCCGCAGGGCTCCACCGGAGGTGTCGTCGTTGCAGGTCGGCTCAGCTTTACCCTCGTCATATTCTTAGGTCCTGTGGCGACTTCTGAAGATCCAGTCCCAAAAGCCCTGCTTTTATGCAGAAAACCCCCATTCATTCAGCCTAGCTGTCAATCAACACACGCTAAGTGGTGAGCGGGGAGGCTCACCACTTGGGCCAATCACACCAGAGTGCGACTGGAGTTGGCAAGGCAACTCGGTCCAGGGTGCCTAAACCCCCTCCCACACCCCTGTGGTAACCCAGACAGAATGGCACCACTTTGGAGGGTCTCTGTGCAGAAGCCCGCCAAAAGTGGAACAAAGGGCTCAACCTTTGGTTTAGGAGTCACAGAGACGAACACAGACGCCATTTTAAAAAGCCGAATTCTGGCAAAATACCATCCAATAGACTTATTTAAGATAAGTAGACCGGTGGTATGTTAGAGATTAACGAGAAAAAGTATCCAACAAGCTTCTGTGTATTCTTTCTACCTTGCATTTCAGCGTATTTACATTTACTGACCAGTGAACATTTCATTCTTCTTTTTACTCGTAAGTACTGTATCATTGGGTACATGTTTCTCTTAGTATTTCAATTACATCGTCATTCTTAAGTATTTTCATATAGTTTCACCATAGGTTCGTATATCTTCTTTCGGATATTCTATTGTTGTTATTTGACTTTATTTAACGTACATCAATGCCGCGCACCATTTCATTCATGGCTGCTTTTCAACAACTCGGCAAGGGAAATTCTTCATGGTAGCTTTCCCCCACTATTTCAATGTGAGTGTATCTTCTGAATGGCTGCCTGAGTGCATATCGTTTTTCATATAGTCGAGGCAATATGGACATGTCGCATAAACGTGTGCTTGTGTTTACAATTGTGGCACCTCGTCTATTACTCCAATAGGGTGGGGGTAAAGGGGTGGTGACTAAGGAGAATGTGTCCACTTGCTCCTCTACATTAGCATGGCAGAGGGGCAATAAAACCTGCCCTGGACCTGTATATGGAGCAGGCCACAGCTGCACCCCTTTATGGGGCAGAGCTTTGTGGGTATGCAAATGTAAAGTCATTGGCTGTTGCAGAAAATAAATTCCTGAGGTCACTTCTTTCACTATCACATGGCACACCCAATGCATTATTACACCTAGAAATTAATGCATACCCTACTGATGTAATTGATGCAACCAACCCCATTTTATGTTGGCTACACCCATAGCAGGCCCCAAATCCCTTGGACTTCAGGAATGGCTTATTGCATGTATTGAGCTCAGAAGGCAGTATGAATCTACCATGGATTGCTCATATTACAAAGGCCTTGCTTGACCTGAACGAGACTGAGCTATGGTCAGGCCCTGGTGAGATAAATAAAAAATGACCTTACTAGAATCAAAAATAAGCTTGAGAATTGAATATTCAATTGCCTAGTTTGTGCTTTTAGGACAGGGTAGAGCTGTGAATGTGAAGTCCCAGAGTGCCTTTGAAGAGTCTGTTCTTCTTGGGGGACAATGAAGGCTTTGGGTCCAGCATCTATGAGTTGGCTAAACAGGGTCCCAACTTTTTATCTTGTTACCTTAGATGTACCTACTCATATACCGGTCACACCTTCTTTTTGGCCTTTTGATTAATTACATCTCACTTTATCCAGGGGCTTCCAAACTGTGGCCTCATACTATGTGGATGGGTGCACATAACGAGTGATGTTCTTGAGGCTAGACCATGCTTTTTAGCAGGTCCTATCCAGACCTAGGCACCCTACTGCCCAGAAACTCAGAAATATCGAAAACCACATCTGGGGAGCCTACAACACCATGCAGTGGGATACAGTTCCCCTGTCTGTGGATCTACACTCATGTGCCTGGTGCCCTTTCTCTTAGTGGCACAGGGAGGTGGCCTGGGAATACCGCATGGGTCTATACAGAATGTGCCTCTGCTAATGCCTCACAGAGACCCTCTAGCACCGATAAGCAGCACTGTTGGAAGCTTCCTGACAGACCCTCAATACAGGGATTCATCAGTTTCACACTAGCATGCAGTGTCCCCAGGAGCAGGGACCGAGCAAATGCTACAATGTGCCGCACTGCACAGCAATGCTCCTGCAAACAGGAAACGTAAGTCTCCCTCGCCCAAGGAATCAACAGTGTCTGCAAGATAACTTCACTTGTCAATGAGTAGCTTCCAAAGAGCTCTACTGACAGATTCTTTCGGGACTGGTCTTGCAAGTGTAATAAGCTAACAGTTTACGAGTAAACCACTTTATCTGACACTAGTGTCTACATTAGGCCCTAGTATTACATTCCATGCTAGAATTGCAATGATCATTTTCTATGAAAGCCCCAGATGACACATTGCACAAACAACATTTCACCCTCAGCCAGGAATCTCCAGACTAGCACTCGATGATATTGCCTCTTAAATGTGCCTCCCCCAGAGGGCAGCTGAAATAGAGACATTGGGCCTCATTATGAGTTTATGGTACCGGGTCACGCAAAAGGGGACTTACCGGGCCATTCCGACCTTGGAGGGCTCAGTATTTCCCCATTCCAGGAACCCATCCCCATTCTCATCCGGGCCCCCATAGGGCTCAATGGGAATGGGGAGGATGCTTACAACGGGCCTGTTAATGACGGGCCCGTTGTTAGCATCCTCTACTGCTAGCGGGTCCCGCTCGGCACGTCTGGTCTGGCCAGGCGTCCAGAGCGGGACCCGCTGCAGACCTCGTAATGAGGCGGCTCGGAACGAACGGTGCTGGTCTCTTACCGGCACCGTTCATTCCGCGGCCGCCTACGTTGTAATGAGGCCCATTGTACCTTGGAAAGTCACAACCTGTCACAGGCTAACACCCTTCTTTGCAGGGCGGCACATATAGGGAGTTCCTAATTGTGGTATGATTATCATACACGTCTCGCCCAATTTTCAAGAAACAAAAAGAACTCTCCATATGGCAGCCATTGCAGGGTACCCAGCATTCTGACTGGGTATTTTGTTCACATCTTAATTGCGTGTGCTGATTGCATCACTGTGACACATTCAGTGTCCTCACAAAGGAGACGCCTGGCACAGAGGTACACTGGGACCTTTCCCCTTATCCCTGTGCTCCAGTCCACCACTGGTTGTACTGCAAGTCCGCCGTCTCCCCGCAGGATTTATTTATTTATTTGTATGTCTTTATTTTGCCATTTGTATAGCGTGCCTAACCCGTAGGCATCGGGGCGCTATTCTTACATGAGTCCGAAGTATATTCCTTACTTAGTTGCATATATGCACAGTGCAAGGTTATTGGCATATAGATATGTAATTACGATGATGCATATGGGTAAATCCAGACAATACAGTTATTAACATGCATACACTCGCAGATCCGCCGACCTGGTAGTAAAGGTTCAGTAATTAGAGGTAAAGGCTGTTTTACTAGGTGTATGAAGTGAGTTTGTGGCAAGTTCCCTGTGTAAAGATACAGGTTTTCAGTTGCTTACGAAAGGTCCAGAAGGAGTGTTCTGCTCTCAATGTACACACATGAGGATATGAGCACATTTCTCTGAAGTAGCATGAGTAAACAAGTGGCTGCAACGATCTCCAATCCAACCACTCAGAGCAGCCCATGGGACATGCTGGCCTGGTTCCATGTGTTAATATCCCCTCAAAAATATTGCGATACAAAACTATCGTCATATTTTTGCGGCGATATTGACCCATGGACCCTGCGGGGGACACCCCCACAACCATTGCATTATTTTAAAATGACCGGGGGACAACCCTGCATCCCCCACTCCCACAAAATATCATCCCCAAAAATATCACCTATGGCGAGACAAATGGCCATATGTATGGCAATATTTTTGGTGGGAATATTTTGTAGAGATACCACTGGCCTCCTATTGGCCCAGGCTTTGCACGCTGCTTCATCTGCAGTTTCTGGCCACTCTGATTGATAGGAACTCCAGTCTTCCCCTTCAATGAAAGATGCCAGGGGCGTAGCTTTTGGAACTTCAGCACTGGGGATGCTTGTGGGGTCTACGACCCTGAACAAGAAGTGGCAAGTGAAGAAACAAAAGAGAAGCATGATAAATGGTGATGTGTTGAATATAGAGGAAATGAGATATTCATAAAAGCAAATGGAGAGCTTAAAAAGGACACAGGTAAATAGGTAAGAGGGCAAGACGTAAAGAGGGTTCTCTCTAGGTTGAACTATTGTAACAGCCACTTTTTAAATCGACCTGCCTCCACTCTCTGCCCTTTACAACTAATCCAGAACAGGACTGCAAGACTTGTCCTCGGCCTCAAGTCCGAGGATCGTATCTCTCCAGCTCTGAAATCCCTACATTGGCTCCCTGTGGATGCAAGGATTACATTTAAAACCCTCTGCATTGTCCACAAGGCATACTGGGGCCTGGGTACAAAATACCTCCAACTATCCCTCTGTAAATACCTCCCCTCTTGAGCCCTGCGCTCCTCTAATTCTAGCTCCCTCAGGGTCAGTCGTTTTTCAAAGAAACAAGCTGGGGGTAGATTTATGTCTTCGACTGGGCCTCCCTCTGGAAGAGCCTCCCTGCCACACTAAAACTTGAGGAAAACCATCTCCGGTTCTGGAAGCACCTCAAGACCTTCCTGTTTGCTTCCGCCTTTATCCCTCCTCTCCCCTGCTGATCTGTCCTCTCTCTCGCCACTGTGCACCTGGACACCGCTTTGACCTTCTGACCCAGGTACCTGCTCACCCTGCCTCCTTCCTGCACTGCCTCCGGGCCACCCCTGCACTGGGGCCTGTATCTGTACCCATACAGTCCACCTCCCACTCTTCTTCTGCACTTAACAGATATACACTATCTGACGAATTCTAGCACATGCACTTTCTGGCTGCACTTCCACTGTTCATTGCCTTTATTTATCTTTTTATTAATTATTTATTCTGTTTCTCTCCTCTGTTCCACACTTTCCACTTCTCCCCCTTCTTCCCTTTTCCCTGCACTTGCACATTCTCAATGTCACTGGGCCTCGTAAGATTGTTGTTTTCGTTTTTTTCTCCCTTGTTCCCCTCCCTTTGCCTGGTCGCGCTCTGAAACACTTGTGTACGAGTGCAATACAAATAAAATATCATATCATAGCATATCAAGCACAGCAGTAGGAGAGATGGCAGCTGAGAAGGACTTAACACATACATTATAGTACACAATGCAGAAGAACCCAGAATGAAATCACACTTGATGTCCTGTGGAATTAGAAAAATACAATATTACGGCTGTTACACCAAGCAAAGGAAAATACACTGACACAGGCTTGTAAAGATTCCCAGAATCTTTATTACAAAACTGAACAGTATTCAACAAAGTACACAAATAGCTATTTGGCTGTCAATACATCACAGAGACCACCAGCAGGGTTCAATGTGAGCAGTGAGCAGAATTTCCTAGCTGGACATCAGCGTATTTATACAGTTTGTTATAATGATGTCCAGCCTCTTACAAGTTAATTATACACTGGGCTAGGGTCGCGCCAGGTTAATTTCCTAATTTACATATCCCGTGCATGCGGTTTACTTTTAAATACACTTACTAACAGACATTATTATTCTCTAATTTAACGTTACACTCTTTACATATTGCTTTAATACAAATCAAACAAATGTTTCGCATGTCGTATTTGGATTGCATTATTGTTCTTGTATACTTGTAGGTTAACATTGCTAATTCAAGTAATCCCCTGATCCCGAGGTCAACAAAGGACAAGGTCTACATGACCCTAACATGTAGCCTGAAGGCAGGATGGACATTAACCCTCCTACAGAGGTTGAAGAGGTTAAGGCAAGAACAAGAGCACACGAGATGGCCATTTTAGACTACAGGGTGACTTTGTACAATAAACTAAAATGACGGTTCTAACCTAAAATGGAGGCTCGATTCTCTTGGGGTCACGACCTTGTAATACGGATTTCCTAGCAAAGCGACTTGGCATAGGCCAACATATATAATGAGGACGAAACAATATTATATCAGTTCTAACAAACCCTCCTTTTGGCCTATGCCAAGTGCTAAACTACCTTCAATCACTTTGCGACTAACTCCACACTTCAACATCTATACATCCTGAATCATTGTCTGACACATCTATTGCCATTAGATCTGACACCAGTGTTTCTTTTAACACATACTCTTTGGAAACCTTCTCTGGGGCATATATTTTATGCCCTAATACACTTGTTGTCTGCGCACAACATCCCCCTAATACTGAGCATATACCAGAGAGACACTGTATACAACAGCAAAGAAACAGAAAACTTCCCAAGATAATCAGCAGGGCAGAAAACAACTTCCATCCCCATGACCGTAGGAGGTCCCAAAACCATGCACTAAGTTCCCAGTTCCCCTCAGGAACATGTACTTCTGAACTAAGAACATGTAGATTTTGGATAGCCCTAAAGATCGTCGGAGAGGAGTCTGGTACGTAAACGCAGCAAGCGGACCCCACTAATTTACATACTCCTCCACGCTCGGCCAGAATGACATCTAATGCCATCCGGTTCTGAAGAGCCACTAATCTTATCGCTTTCTGTTCTAACGTCATATTATAGAGTATGTCAGTGGTCCGATTGATGGTTCTCTCCAATACTCTCGCTAGTCCCCTGATATCTTCTGAATTCGTAATTTGCCCAAAAAATGGCACAAAGGATTTCCTGAAATCTCCTAGAGTTTGCGCTGGAGTATCCCCTTTCACACCTCGTCGTGGACGAGTTTTCAAAACATCTGCAGTACTAGCAATAGATACCCCGGGTAGTAGAATCCCTAAATAGCAGGTTCCTTGCCAATCCCTAGGCAACCATGGAAATGCCAAATTACAGCAAACAAAATAGACAGGTTTGCCTACGTACAGAGGTCTGTTCTCACTAGTCAAATTCGCAACGTTGGCGCACTTTCTAAAATTACCCATTGACCGTGTTCCATTCCTCTGTATGCAGAAGGATACTGAATCGGGGCTATGATTAACAGAATAAGATAGAGGCGTGGCATCCTTATTGCCTATAGGAGCCATTTTGAAAGAGATTAAAGACTGAAAAGGACAATCTATCAGAGGGCCTAACAGAAGCAACGTTTGGCTTACTTCTATTTGCAAAAAGCGTGCAACCCAGGGGCATCAAAACATGCTTTTCAAAGTTATTTAAATTTGTACCATCAAAGTTCCCTGAGATGCTGTCATTCCATCTACCAAAAAATAGTGCTCTAAGAGAAGCGTAACAGGCAGTTGTCAAAGGTAAAGGATGAATATACCAACCTAGCCCCTTATCCCCATGTTGCAGTAAATGCGAACAGATATAATAATTGGTCTTATTAAAAATTGCATGAGTGGCATTCATGATTAACAAAAGGGTATTATTCTGATAGTTCCGTCTATGCAAATAATCTCTAGGTGACAAAGTATGCAATTGCACGTAAGGAGTGGGGATAACAGATACATTTTCAATAGGTAAAAAGTCCTCTAACGGATATGCTTCCTCCAGATACCATAACCCAAAACCAACAGTTACTAAAAATACAGCAATTATCACAAAAAGGCAACAATACACTTTGGGGGTCCCTTTACATGCTTGATCATTGTTTCTGCTAGTCACATGTGTATCTAAAAGTTCGGTACGAGCGGTAGCGTGTGCAGGCATTGCAGTCTTCAACCGAAAAAACACCAATTGTTCGTTTGCTGGCGACTCCAGTCGCGCGTCTTCTTAATTTATTTCCCACAACCCTTAGCCAAAAGAATCTTCCCGTACAGTCGGGCAAAAAGGCAAGCCCTCAAATGATTTTCTCAATCGCACAGTCAAACCATGCTGTACGTTTACTTCCTTGGACGCAAATTATATTTTGCAGTTTCTGGTGAGGACAAAGTGTCATCACTTCCTCCTGGAAGTTGTGAATGAACGGAAATGGGATCAGAAAAGGATTGATCCGGAAGTTCCACTGTTGGGGAATGTGGAAACAAGATGGCCGTTTTGTCTGGCCTTGCGGATTCTGAAGCGGTCTCCGATTCTCTCTTGTTGGTTGTTGCTGTTTCAGGCACGCTAGTTACAGCAGTGGGAAGGGATTTTGTATCTTCTGTATCGTATGGCACGGGCTGTGGGATCCGTTTGGTGTGCGTCGCATGAATCCAGTTCTTACGACCCGCTACCAGCACAGCAGTCTGAGTGACCAGCAGGACCTGGTAGGGACCCCTCCACCGAGGTGCAAGGCAAGACGACCTCTCAAAAACCTTCGTGAGGATCCAGTCCCCCGGTCGTAGACTGTGACCGGGACCCTCGTAGCGTACAGGTAATGCCTCTCGCACCTGGTGATAAATTGAAAACAGATTTTTAGTCAACTGGTTACAGTAATCTGAAAGAAGCACATTTTCTATGTCCCGTAGTGAACGGCTTTTTGGCAAACCCCAAATATTAGCAGGTCTCCCCATTACCACCTCAAAGGGAGAGATCCCAGTCTTAGTTTGAGGGGTTGTGCTCATCGACAGCAACACGATCGGTAAGGCGTCCGGCCATTTCAGCTTTGTGCCAGTGCACGTCTAAGCGAGCTTGTTCTTTATAATGCTGTTATGCCTTTCCACTAAGCCGGCACTTTGGGCATTTCTGGCCGAATGGAACCGTTTGTCAATCTGTAATCCTTTGCAAATTTGTAAGATTACAGTAGCGATAAAGTGTGCCCCATTATCTGACCAGATGACTCTCAGCAGCCCGAACCTAGGAAAAAACTCTTTCAACAGAGTTTTTGCTGTGGTTATGGCCGTTGCATCTCTAACCGGGAAGGCCTCAACCCACTTACTAAAGGCACAAATGACAACCAGCACGTATTTAAGATTGTTCCAACGTTTCATTTCAATAAAATCAAAGTGAATAACCTCAAACGGAACAGAAGGTGGAGCGAAACTTCCTCTAGGCGTCGAGGTACCTTTTCCTACATTGTGCTGCAAGCAGACCATGCAGCTTTGGACAAAACACTCCGCAGTTTTGAAAATCTTATCATTGGCTCATACACTGTGTAGCATTTTAGTCAATTTACACGCACAATCATGTGTCGGACCATGAGCCATAATAACCATCATTGTAATGTAGGCGTCAGGGAGTAACCATTTTCCTTCAATATTGTCTACCCAACACCCATCGTCATCCAATCTCCCTGCACCCTCGATCCATCTCTTAGTTTCCTCTTTGGTAGTATCTGCTTGAATATCTTTTACAGCATCGATACTTTCACCCAAAGTGCAAATGTTTACAATTTCTTTTACAGCATACATTTCTGAACTGAAATCAGTGGCAGTTTGTTTAGCTATCTGATCGGTGAAAGCATTCCCTTTTCCTACATCATCTGTAACCTTGTGATGTGCTGAACATTTTATGATAGCTAACTGAACAGGGAGTGCGAGTGCTGAAAGTAATCGCACTATTAAAGTGACGTGCTGGATTTTCGTTCCGTGCGAGGTCAAGAAACCTCGTTCTTTCCAAAGTCTACCGAAATTGTGGACGACCCCAAAAGCATACTGACTATCGGTATATATATTTACTGTAAGCCCTTCAGAAAGTTCACAAGCTCGAGTTAACGCTATAATTTCTGCGGCCTGCGCGGAATTATGCATAATTCTTTTAGTTTCCACAATCGTGTTTAAAGTAGTGACGGCATAAGCAGCCGTGGATGTACCGTCTGGAAGTTTAAAACAAGAGCTATCACAAAATTGCTCTCCTTGTGGACTATTCAAAGGCGTGTCTTTCAGATCGATTCTGCCTTTAGTCTCCTGTTCTGTCATATAAAGGCAATCGTGTGAAGTATCGTCACCATCAACAGTATCTCGCGAGACAGGTAAAAGTTCAGCCGGATTTAATACGCAACACCTCTGAATTTGAATGTGGGGAGCAAACAAGATCAGTTCATATCTTGTCAATCAAGCAGAAGTGAGGTGTTGCGTTTGAGTTCTATTCAATAGAATATCTACAAAGTGAGGTACCATTAGGGTTAACGCATGACCCAGGACCATTCCCTCACTCTGTTTTACAGATGCAGCAGTAGCAGCAACAGCGCGCAAACATCTTGGCAAAGCGCATGCTACAGGATCAAGGGTGGAGGAATAGTAACCGCACGCTCTATTCTTCCCTCCATGCTCCTGCGTTAATACAGCCAAAGCACATCCATCACGTTCATGCACAAACAATACAAAGGCCTTGCCATAATTCGGAGTTCCTAAAACCGGCGCTGAACACAGCGCGGATTTGAGCAAATCAAATGCTGTCTGGTGTTCCAAAGTCCATGGCAAAGGCAAAGAAATGCCCTTCTTTGTCAAAGCCAGCATTGGTTTAATCGTTAACGAAAAGTTAGGGATCCACAATCTACAATAAGAAGCAATACCTATCAGGGCTCTAACTTCCTTCTGCGTATTTGGGTCAGACATGCCAGAAACAGTCTTTATTCGTTCAGGTGTCAACCGTCTTCCCTCCTTTGACAGGAGGTCGCCTAAAAAGGCGACCTCCTGACAACAATATTGGAATTTTTTAAGTGAAGCTTTGTGGCCATGTTTCGCTAGGTGACAAAGCCACAACACGGTGCCTTCTTTACAGGCGCTCTCAGAATCAGCAGCCAAGAGGAGGTCATCTACATACTGTAGTAATGTGCAAGTAGTAGACAACTCAAGAGTATCGAGCTGCTCTTTCAATGCCCTACTATAAATACTTGGACTCTCAGTGTACCCTTGTGGTGCACGAGTGAATGTAAACGAGCGTCCACCAGGGGTAAACGCGAACAAATACCTGCTATCCTTGTGTATGGGAATACTGAAAAACGCGTTTTTAAGATCAACAACGCTAAAATGAGTGGCAGAAGCTGGAATCATGGTTAGTTCATTGTAACATCAGGTACAATAGGAAATTGAGGAGCCACAATTTTGTTAATAACACGTAAATCAATTATAAAACGAAAGGGAATCGCATTATCACCTTTTTTGTATACTGGCAAAATGGGGCTGTTACATAGGCTACCTGTAATTTCCTCAATTACTCCACGATGTACAAAATCAGAAACTATACATTTCAAAGCCTGTTCGCCTTCAACAGAGATCTTATATTGCGGGATGCGAGGCAATTTTACTCCATGTTTCAAAATAATTTTAACAGGTTCAATTTCAAGAATGCCCACATCATTATCATCAATTGCCCATAAGCATTCTGGAACATTACTAAGTTCTGGCGGTAAAGGTCGAGTCAAAAACTGAGAGGCGGGGGATTGCTGAGGTGAAATTGTGAACCGAACTCCATCCGGAGAACAATGTATTACTGCATGCAATGCTTTCAACAAATTTAGCCCCAGCAAGTTCTCCCCACAGTTTGTGGTAAGTAGAAATGGACACTGTTCCGTGAAGGGACCCAGTGTTATCGGTACCGGCAAAGAGACCGGACAAACTACAGGTGTGCCTGAAAACCTTACGGAAACGTTGGACTGCCCTGACAGGGGAATATTTGGAACCCGTGAATGATCAATGGAACATTTCTGTGCTCCCGTATCTACTAAAAATAGATGCTTCCTATTTCCCACCGCCATCTCAACGTAGGGGCCTTTCTGATGAACGGGAATAGGCGTAGGTTCCAAATCCTGCTTCGTGCAATCCTAACGAAACAGAATATTATCAAAAGGAAGCTCTTCAGAGAGGTACGCAGCAGAAGGGTGATCAAAAATGTTTCCATTATCCACATTCGAAGCTTGCTTATCTTGTGAAGGAGGTTGCTGTTATTCTGGTACAAACTGACCTCTGCCAGGGCCCCCTGCACCTGGGCGACCTCTGGATCATCTACCCATGTTCCCAAATGACCTTTGCTGCAAGGTCGGACATTGTGCGCGCCAGTGGCCTTCCTGCTGGCAATAGGCACACTGGTAAATGGTTGCCGGAGCCAAGGGCGCACTTCCCTGTGGAATGTACTGACCTCTAAATTGATTACCCCCTCTAGGGCTTCTAACAATCTGTTGTAATAAAACTTTTGTTTTCAGGTCACCCTTTTTTTTCTCAAGTTTTTCCTTTTCAGTATTTACACGATTTTCATAGTACTGAGCCATATGCAGTACTTCTGATTGAGACTTCGCCTGCCAAGCGCGTTCAGAAGACATAATCTGTAACTGGATGTCAGGCAGCAATCCACGTACAAATTTGTTGACAAACAACCTTTTCCCTGACTCTGTGCCTAAGTCTTGTCCACTGAAATCTGAGAATACCTGCTCGAACCGATTGAAGAAAACGGTAGCACCCTCAGACTTTCCTTGGACACAGGCCGTAAGCTTGTCCCAAATGATTCTTTTTTCAGGAACCATAGTTTTCAATTTTACAATAATTCTATCAGGCAAGGTTAATATCACTTGAGGCGGTTGTTCGCCAGCTGGTCTTTGTCTATCTAGCCTAACCATGTTATCCCATGTATCTCCCAACCCAGGTATGTCATCTATAGTCCTGATCTGTTTCCACAAATCGACTGGTAGGAGTACGGGAAATAATAGGTCAATATCACTTAAGGTGAATACCGACGACTGTAAGACCGACTCTATTTCTTTATAGAATCCGGTCGGATTCTTTCTTATATCGGGAATAGATTGTTTTATGGTGTTCACTTCCTGTCTTGAAAACGGGACGTGAACAAACTATGAAATGTAATGTGCAGGAATTTCTCCGGCGACTATACCTCGTGCATCATCGGCCGCAATCTCAACTTTCGGGACAAATGTCGGAGGGACCTCTCTCATAGGCAACTGAGAAGTAGGCAGCTCTGAACGCTTACTAAGCAACAGAGCCAAATCAAGCGCTAGGGCAGTCGAAGAAGTATCAATCGAAAAAGCTCTCTTATAAACACTCAACAATTCTGCGGGACATCAAATCTTTCTTTTTACACACTCATCCCGCAGGTACTCTACCATCACCTGTATCACTTTCTTCTGCATTTCTAACGTATACTGACTATAAGTGTCATATACTTCATCTGGAGTTATCAACATATACGAAATCCATCTTATCGCATCCTTTATACAAATTCGCGCTTCCTCACCTTTTAATTCACGGCGAGGAGAAAGCCATTTCTGTAAGTACATAATACCTAAACTACCACCATCTGCTTCCTCATTCTGTAACCCTTCCAACTCCTTCCTATACTCAAAAATCCTCTCAACATGCTCATATACCTTCTCCGCAGTATCTCTGGACAACGCTAAGGGGTTCAAATCCCATAACCCCTGTGGGAAATCTTCATCGTTCAATCTATTCCACATTATACTCAAATGAGTCCTTAATCCTTCAATAAAAACATTTTTCTCGGCAATGCCTTTTAAATTTTCGAGTGTGGAAAAAACACTGACTTGTTCACCCTTCTCCATACAATGTTTAGCCCAAGCAATCAATTCACTCTTTTTGTCTGGGGACACAGTATTGCGAGTCACAACCCTTGGTCTCGCTCCCTGGTCTACTACAAGCGATGCAGAATCACTAGGAAGAGGAAGAGTAGGCACATTCTGAATATCAACAGGTGGAGGCAAGGGGGCAGGCAAAGGAGTGACGGCTGGAAGAACAACTAGAAGAACAGCAGGGAGGACCGGAGGAACTGTAGGAGGGGGAACAACAACGGGAAGGGGCAAAGCGCCAGGAGGAGGGACGTACGGAGGTGGCACGGAGGCATCGGGCCTTCATTCATGCAAAAGTTTATTAATCAATTCATCTGACATATGAAAATCTTTTGAAGGGTAGATTTTCTGAATGGCTAATTGAAACGCCCTGTCCGTGTTCCTAACTGACTCCAATTGATTAGTTTGGTCATATAACCATGCCATTTCGACACTTATCATATGTCTACGCATATGTTTCTCACTACTCTTCTGTTGCTGCAAAGCTTCTCTTTTCCAACTATGTAACACGTCAAATGCTGCAGGTCTAGCCTTTTTCTTTACTAATACAGGCTCTAAATATTCTATACGAGGGATTTCAAAACTACCATTGGTTGGCCACCGAAGATTAGAATTATGTCTGGTCTGTCTGTGCCAAATGTCATTAAATGCTATACTACCAAAGCCTTTCTTACAGTACATAGTACATGCCGGCGACCCCTCCTGTGGTGCGGGACGGCTATCTTCCAAAGATTGTCTGTCGCTGCGGAATAATGCCCTAAAGCAGGCAGACAATTTCCCAGGCATATCAAAGTTCTGGTGTTACCTGGTTAAATAATTGTGCTCGCGAGTACAATGCTCCAAATTCAAATTGTCAGGGTTAGATTAAGAATCGGGACACGATTCACCTGACCAAAGGACTGGGAGGCCCGATCGGGTTACTAAGGACAATGCTAAGGACCCACGTGTCTGGTGATTTTCGGCAAATTTTCCCACCTCGATACATGGACCCTCGTCAAGACGTCGCCTCGGGCTACAGCTCACCGTTGGGGGATCGGATCGTGCAGTTTTGTGGAGGAATTCACTTCTCGTCTAGAGTGGCCGTTTCTGTTGGCACCGTCCGATCCCGGTCCGATAGCCGAGCCAACCTTCAACGAGACAAAGTCAATCTTGAGGGTCCCTATTCGGGCGCCATCTGTGGAATCAGAAAAATACAATATTACGGCTGTTACACCAAGCAAAGGAAAATACACCGACATGGGCTTGTAAAGATTCCCAGAATCTTTATTACAAAACTGAACAGTATTCAACAAAGTACACAAATAGCTATTTGGCTGTCAATACATCACAGAGACCACCAGCAGGGTTCAATGTGAGCAGTGAGCAGAATTTCCAAGCTGGACATCAGCGTATTTATACAGTTTGTTATAATGATGTCCAGCCTCTTACAAGTTAATTATACACTGGGCTAGGGTCGCGCCAGGTTCATTTCCTAATTTACATATCCCGTGCATGCGGTTTACTTTTAAATACACTTACTAACAGACATTATTATTCTCTAATTTAACGTTACACTCTTTACATATTGCTTTAATACAAATCAAACAAATGTTTCGCATGTCGTATTTGGATTGCATTATTGTTCTTGTATACTTGTAGGTTATCATTGCTAATTCAAGTAATCCCCTGATCTCGAGGTCAACAAAGGACAAAGTCTACATGACCCTAACATGTAGCCTGAAGGCAGGTTGGACATTAACCATCCTACAGAGGTTGAAGAGGTTAAGGCAAGACCAAGAGCACACGAGACGGCCATTTTAGACTACCGGGTGACTTTGTACAATAAACTAAAATGGAGGTTCTAACCTAAAATGGAGGCTCAATTCACTTGGGGTCACGACCTTGTAATATGGATTTCCTCGCAAAGCGACTGGGCATAGGCCAACATATACAATGAGGACGAAACAATATTATATCAGTTCTAACAGTCCAACTTCAACAAAATGTAGTTGGACGTTTTTCAAAAAGGGGAAATAAACAGCGATGCACAGTGGACTGGTCTCTCTGTGTGGATTAGGCTTTGGTGAATGTATTGGTATGAATTCAAAATAACCCCTCAATTATAAAAATGGCTGGGTTTAATAAATCATTGCATGCTGGATTCCTCCCACTTCTGAGTTCTGTACTATGAGGAATTTGGTGGTATTCATTGTGTCGACCTCTGATGGAGTAAGAGCTGGGTCAGCGCTACCAGGATGAGCTCGTATGCAGTAATAAATGTGCGGCAAAAATGTTGCCTTTACAAAAAATCACGACAAAAAGGTAGTGGTTTGACCCAGTAAAGGTGTACCCTATTATACCATTTAAGGGGAATGGGTCCGGGGGTTGCGGGGGTTTCCACTGCATCCTTTACATATATTGCGGTGGCAAAACCACTGCCTTTTTGCCGCGATTATTTGTGTAAACAGTAATTTTTGCAGCGATTTTAACACATGGAACCGATGAGCTCAGAATGCCAGCCACATGCTCCTAGGTGTCTGAGACAAGTGCTTACCTGGCTGAGCTGTTTAATTGTTTATTTGGTGCTTGACAAAACTCCCCAAATATTTAAGAAAGATGGATGTTAAGTTTTTGTTAAGTCAGTGCTACCTTCAGGGAGATGAGATCTGAATGTCACTGGGCCTAGTAAGATCGTTGTCTTTGTCTTCCTTCTGTTCCCCCCCCTTGCCTCGTCGTGCCTTGAAACACTTGTCTATAGGCGTGTTATAAATGCCATATCATCTCATATCATTAAACAGTGTTGCGAAAAGTTCAAAACCTTTCCACACTCAAGCTAAGAGGAAGCATCATGTGGGCTAATTAATTGCAGATAATGTGGCAGTTTGTGATGGACAGCCACAATTTTCGTTCTGTTTTTAGCTATAAAACAGAAGCAATCCTTTAACAAAAGATTGCCTTCAAGGATCCAAGCTGTGCTGGCCTTTCTCTGGCACAAGTCTGTCCATGAGTTCATGTTGTTGTAATATTCCCCCTCTCAATGGTGTTTGCTTAAGCAACCCCAGGGGAGTATTGGATGAATTGTGAAGCTTTTAGACATGACTGATTCTTCCCCACCCCTACCACCTTTTTAAAGGCAAATGCACACAATCAGCGCCACTTCAATTGCTATTATCGACTGCGCATCCGCACTTTCCGCAAAGGCAAGAAAAAGTTCATCCACCCGCGATTTGGACGTGGATTAAGCACCGGACAAGACAGAGTTCTTTATCCGGCCCCTTTTCAGCATTGCCAATACTTGTTGCCTAAAAGGAGTCATCGGATATAATCTCTGGGCACGACAACAATTAAAAGTGCCAGGCTATTATGCAAGTCTATGCAAAAAGGACAAGCATATTCGTCCTTGGCACTTGAGGGGTTAAAGTGAATCAAGGATCACAGATGACGCTCCTCATGGCGAGCCACTGAAACAGGTGTCGAGGAATGAGGGTTTTCTAAATTCTCTTTGCATAGTACAGTTTGCGACTTTAGAGCCAGGACTTCCCGCACCGCGCGATATGTTGACGCAAAGTGTGAGGCCTTTTTTGTATCTTTTGTGTATAACATAATGTCCTGCTATCAACTGCAAGGAACTCCACAAGCCTCAAAGGAACTCCAACCGATCAGTTAGAATCTTTTCTTGTAGAGCATAACTTGCTGGTAATAAATGCAAGGAACTGCAAACTATCAAGCGTTGCATTCAATAATAAGGCATAATCAGCTGATTAAGAATCTGGGCCTCTTTACACGGTAGGCGGTAAGGGTTTACTGGTACCAGTAAGGGCACCGGTAGCGGTAAACCCTTACCGCCTTTCTACGAGGTCCCTTTGCGGGACCCGACCTTAACGGCTGGTGTAGACCAGCCGTTAAAGTTGGGACCCGCAAAGGGACCTTGGTGCTAATTACGGTACCGCAATTTGCGGTACTGTAATTAGCCCCTTCCCCATTCCCATTGAGTCCTATGGGGCAAAAATGGGAATGGGGAAGGGCCATGGAGAAAGGGGGAATTACCGCCCTCCAACCTTGGAATAGGGTGGTAATTCCCCTTTTCTCCATGGTGGTACCGGTATGGTACCGGCGGCAACCATGGTGCTAATAGCACCATGGTTTACTGCCTACCGTGTAATGAGGCCCTCTGTGTTTAACTCTGACATGATATGATGTGGCATTTATAACGCGCCTGTACACAAGTGTATCTAGGGAGTAAGAAGGGAGGACAAAAAACAATCTTGCCAGGCCTTGTATTATTCAGATCACACAAGTGTGGAGAATAGGGAAGGGTAGAAGTGCCAGGGGGGAATGAAAGAGGCAAGTGCAGTTACCTCACAAATGCAGCCAGTGGGTGGCTCATAGGTGCAGAGAGAAGGGACTGTAGGGTTGCAGCTACAGACCCTTAGGTGCTGGGGAGCCCAGAGGCAGTGCAAGAGCAACTGGATGTACTGGAGCCTGGGCCTGAGTTCAGAGGGTGACCAGTGCGCTGAGCAGTCATGTGCATCAGTAGGGAAGAGGAAGAGAACGCGGAAGCAAAAGGAAGGTCTCGAGTTGCTTTCGGAACCGGAGGTGGTTCTGCTCAAGTTTGAGAGTGGAAGGGAGGCTGTCCCAGAGGGAGGCCCCAGCCGAGGAGGTAGCCCAACACACACTGGGTGATGTCTGTGCCATCTGCATTCGAATACCATAGCACATGGAGAATGGCAGTGCACAGCTAGAACATGCCAACTGCCTCCAGTTCAGATATTTGATGAACACCATAAAGAGAGCATCATGTGTACTCTCCGAGTCTTGAGCTGACAGCCCCCCCCCATTTCAGATTGACCCCAATCGCATCAACAAAAGACATTATGAATAGCAGGTTGATAGCCAAGACGCCCAGAAATTAGTTTAATTGGGGATGTGCCGAACATAATACAAAATAGGCTTAATAAAACATTGGGAAGCGACTCGCTGCTGGCACAGCCCCATTGTGGGCAATCGGGAAAGTTCATTAAAAAGAAGATTTAAAGTGCAGCGCACTCGCTGGCAACCTTTGCAACACGTTGCACATCTCCTCAAGGCACTAAACAAAGGTAGGCTGCATGTGATCAAACAGATGTCAAATTGCTCATTTAGGTAGTAAGGCACACAACAAGGATCAGTATTGGACTGTTGATCGGGCCTTTGTTTGCCAATTAGGTCATAATTTGTTGATAGCAGAACTCCAGGAGTGATATGATTTTCAGTCATTCGAGGAGTTTAAAATAAGAACTCCCGAAACAGTATATATATATATATATATATATTACACGGCCACGGTACTGGCCGTGTAGTTATGGTTAAGTTGCTGTTTCCATAGGAAGAGCACTTTTTGGGCGGCTTATAACTCCGCTCCCCCTGGACGATTCCTCACCAAACTTTGCATAAACAGTATATGGGCCACTCTGATTTTTTTTTGCAAAGTTTGGTGATGTTTGGTCCAGGGGGGGAAAATTTATAGGGGGGGTTCCAAACGTCTTTTTTTCCCATTGACTGAATGGGGGAAAAACTTTGCGCACGGCTACAGGTCAAACCGCTGGACGGATTTTCAAGAAATTTGCGGCAGGTATAGGGGCTTGGTCCAGAAAGCGTGCTTTTGTAAATTTGGTGACAATCCGTGTAGTATTTTTCTTTAAAACAACCAAAAAGTATGTCTCAAAAGATTTGTGATATCTATGTCCGCTCCGCAGTCACACTTCCCTGTTCGCTCCGCAGACAAGATAACAATTGGCTAATGAGCTGGCGTCATGACCGCGGACACGCGACAACTCTGCCGATTGGCTGCTGCGAGACGTGCTCTGCGTCAGATTGTTTGGCTGCGCCCGACATCTTGGATCCGCCGATAGCAGAGCAACAACCAGCGTACACATGCTATATTTATAAAACTCTTTTGCTGTGTCACAGAGCATTGGGACAGGTTCAGACAGTAAGACATGGGTGATCAATGCATTTGTTCCGGGGGTCGGTCTTCACAATGTATTTTCTATGGCCACCTTGTACGCACAGAAAATGACAGTGTAATAACGGTAGCATTTCAGTCCATGCAGTGCACAGGAAACTTGATACTGTTGTAAGGAGACGTGTAATGGTAGCGAATATTGAAATTAACAACATGCCATAATTGCAATACGTTTTCCTATGGGTATTATTATATTCATGAGTACGCCGCCATGGGTGTGACATTCTACAGTGGTTGTGGCCAGGGCCTAGAGTCTTGGATGCATGGCCGTCGGCCGAAGGCCTTACTTCCAAGACTCTAAGTCCTGGCCACAACCACTGCAGCGTGTCACACCCATGGATACACCAATAGTATTGCGTATTGATTGCTAAGTTGTGGGGAGTGTGTGCAGTCTTGGGTGCATGGCCTTCGGCCATGCACCCAACACCAAAGTTATAAGTACTGGACGTGCAAGCTACTGCACACCCATCCCATGTAATATCTATGGACATACAGCTAGGAGTGAAGGCTCTGGCCAGAAGCAGTGAAGGATACCACACTTATAGAAAAAAAAAACACTTCCACACATCACTGAGGTGGTTGTGGGGAGACCCTGCACTCTTGGGTGCATGACCGAAGGCCATGCACCCAATAACAAAGTTAGAACCTCTTCATGATGTATTTTCTATGGCCACCTTGTACGCACAGAAAATGAGTGGTGTAATAACGGTAGCATTTGAGTCCATGCACTGCACAGGAAACTTGTTACTGTTATAAGGAGACGCGTAGTGGTAGCGAACATTGAAATCGCCAACATGCCGTAATTGCATTACTTTTTCCTATGGGTATTGTATTCATTAGTACGCCGCCATTGGTGTCACATGCTACGGTGGTTGTGACCAGGGCCTAGAGTCTTGGACGCATGGCTGTTGGCTGAAGGCCGAAGGGCTTACTTCCAAAACTCTAGGCCCTGGCCACACACACTGCAGCATGTCACACCCATGGATACACCCATAGTAATGTGTATCGATTGCCTGGTTGTGGGGAGTGTGTGCAGTCTTGAGTGCATGGCCAAAGGCCATGCACCCAACAACAAAGCTATAACCTCTTCACTTACAAGTCCACATGGGTTTTATCTAGTGCGGTGGTTTTGGCCAAGATGTGTACTTTTGGGTGCATGGTTGCAGGCTGTATGCCATACACCCAAGCATGCACCCAAAAGGAAACTTGTAAGCACTGGAGTTATAAGCCACTTCACAACCATATATTGAAATATTGAAATGTATGGACATACACCTAAGATTTTAGGCCCTGCCCACAAACAGTGAAGCATTTCAGAGCTACAGAGACACCCCTAGTATTCAACATCAGTCCGGTGGATGTGTGGAGGCTCTACAGTCATGAGTGCATGGCTGCAGTCTATGCACCAAACAGAACAGTTGCATGTAGTGTACTTACAAGGCACAATGGGTGTGATATGGTGTGGTAGTGCATCACTCTGGCGGCTGTGGGGAGGGGCTGCAATCATGGGTATATGGCCGAAGGCCATTCCCCCAAAAGCACATTTGTATGTAGTGTAGTTATATGCCACAATGGATGTCATATGGTGTGGTAGTAGTGGCCAGGATGCAGAGTATTTGAACAAAGTAATAAGAACTGCCGTTGTAAGCAACAGTGCATTTTACATACTGTACACCAATACATTGATAATTCTATGGCCTCAAACTCACTTCTGTAGCCTGTGGCTACAAACTACTGCAACATATCACAGCTATTGGTACACTTGTACTATGCAACATCATTAAGATGGTTGTGGGGAGGGCGTGGCATTTTGGGAGCAAACCAACTTTGTATATATTGAAATGAGAAGGCACAATGGTTCCGATATGCTGTGGTGTTTTTGGCCAGGACCCAAAGTCTTGACTGCATGCCCAAAGGCCATGCACCCAAGACTGAAGTCATAAGCAGTGGAGTTATAAGTGAATATGGGAGTGGTGTAATGCGCCGCTAGTTGTGTGCAGGCCCTAATGTCTTGGCTGAATAGCTGCAGACGATGGTCCCAACAGTAAATGTATAAGTAGCTAATTTACAAGGACCATGGTTTCGATATGCAGCAATGGTTGTGGCTAGGAAGTATACTCTTTATACTTTGGTCGTAAGGCATAGGTCGTAGATTAGACACTGAAGATGCATTAGCCAGCCTCCAGCCACTGCAGCATATTACTACCATAGATTAGATGTGTAGATTTGCATGTGTACAAAATGACTGCCAATATACTTACTCCTTACTTTGTTCAGAATCCACATATAATTTTGAAATGCTTTTCGTACTTCATGGAAGTATCCCTTTTCTTAAATTCTGTGATAAAAGAAAAATGTATGTTAGTCTTTGCATTTTATGAAAACTTACTACATTGCATAATAGACAGTTTACCTTTTTTTTACCCTCATATTTAGTTTACAAACCAGTGTACTGTGCATTGTGCTCAGTTTCTGTGTTTGCTTTTCTAATCCTTGGGTCTGGAAAAAAAAAGCCTTGTCGGATTAAAAAAAACCTTCTTTTGCTATGGTACTAACTACTTCTTTGTTTCCTTTGAGTGTTTCCTTCTTCTTTCTGATTAATGTTATGTTTGTTGCCTTCCTGCCGATTTTTAACAACAGTTACATACCTGTAGGCATATTGTAACTGTGCATTTGTTCCTACAGATCTGTGATATTCATTTATTTGTGTCATTGTTATATACTGTTTCCTTTATCTTTCTGATTAATGTTGTTTGTTGCCTTCCTTCCGATTTTTAACAACAGTTAGATACCTGTAGCCGTATTATAACTGTGCATTTGTTCCTACAAATCTGTGATATCCATTTTTGTTTGTGTCATTGTTATAACCTCTTGGGCAGTTAGATACCTATGGGCGTATTCAAACTGTTTGCAGACTTTCACATATTGTTTTGGCAATCTTGAAGTACACATTATTTATTAAATTTTGGCTTTAAGAAGATTAAATACGCATTTGTAAGATTAGCTGGCAATCTTTGCTTTAGAGTAATGGTGCTATCATTACATTCGAACCATCCACATTTCTTTTTAATGTAAGCAGTGTAGTGACCTGCATTGGTTGTAGTTCCTGCATGGTAGATTATACCTATTGTTGTAAAGGTTTTCTTTCCAAGTGACACTTGACTGTGTGTGAATCCAGTCAGTTTGCAGTTGTTTTTGGTACCATCTGCATTATAACATAGAAGCATAAGTATTATGTAGGCACTATGTGATTGTATCAGTAAGGTTGAGCGATTGTCTGAATTGCAATAGTACATAATCTGCCAGGGTTTGCATACAGGTTTCTGAAATGGAATGCTTTCACAATTTGGTATGGAAACATACACAAATCGCTAATTCGGGATTTCTTCCTGTATCACATTGCTACAGAGAGTGCATGTATGTTTCCACATGTACGAAATCTGGAAGATTTCATTTACAGGTATGCTTTTGTTTTCCAGTACTAATAGTAAGTACATTAGAAATTCTTGTGGATCTTCTTGTGAGTTCAGAGTGAATCTCACCATTCCAGCACAGTGGGCCAATTCTTGCCGTATTCCATGAGCACTGTATGTGTTGTCAGGATTGCTTGTTGCATTTTTATGAAGCACTAACATTTACAAACACTATTGGTCTGTACTGTGCAAGTAACTATTGCTAAAAATTGGTGACAATTGAAATAGAATATTCATTGCTACATTTGCATAGAAACTTACCTCACTTTCATTTGCAAATTTGAATGGACCAGCTAGTTCTGTATCTGCGTGCATTTTTCAGAATTTCTGTTCCTTCTTTGCAGACGGCCCTGGTTTACATTCCCTAATAGGTTCTTCTTTGTTTGTGGTAATTGCTGAAACTTTAGCTTCTTTTCTTTTCTTTGAGGAATTTGCTGTTGGATTCTGTTGCATTTCTGTTTCATTTAGTTTTCTTTTACCACGTTTTACTTTATCTGGAACAGGATATTGTTTCATATGAGGGGTGTACAGTGAATGGAGTCTATTGTATTCTAGAATGCAAGGAATATCAGCTTTCACTTTACTTGCATCAAAGTTCATTAGCAATAGACCGTCGCATGTCCGTAAGAGTGATAATGCCGCGTAGCTCATGCCTTCTTTAAAGACTGTGTTTCCTACATCTATCAATGCTTTGTCTAGGGTAAGATCTTGGGATTTATGAATGGTAACTGCATATGCAAGAGTTAGAGAAAATTGGTCTCTAAGTACATACATGTCTTTGAAGAGAAGGAATCGAGCAATTGAGTGCCCTATCCTTTTCCCTTCTGAAACTTTATCAAAGCGAATATTGACAAACGGAATGTTGTTGTCACGTGGGTATGTTTGAAAGCCAACAACTGTACCTAGTGCTCCATTAACTAGCCCTTGCTCGACGTCAAGGTTACGTTTAAGCATTACTCTACAATTTAAGCATAATTTTTATATTTTTTCCAACCCAGCTGAGTTGGAGATTGAATTTTCTAAACTATTTAGTCTTGTTGTGGCTTGCTCACATATGGGTACTGTCATACCATATACGTCTAGTTTGTCTGTGGCGCTAATTTCCATTATTGGTTGCATTTCTTTATTTAACATTGTTCATTGAATTTGAAACAGCTTGCAAGAGTTGGCATTAAGGCCATACAATTGACATTTTTGTGCCCTATTTGTTCCATAACATCAGTTGCACATGCATTATGGCCAAACAGTGCATGAATGTGCCAGTTTTTCAATACAACTTGTTCTTCTTACGATAGTACACCAACTCTAATACTTTTTAAGATGTAGGCATAAGTGAGATCTGCTGATTTCCGCATGTTCTCAGTTAATTCTCTGTATTGGAAATGTTGCCAAAGGTTGACATTACCTATGTTACCAACAGTTCTCCGGCAGAGTTTGTGGCCTAAGGTTTTAAAAATAGGTTCACCTTTCACTGGTGTCAATTGTAGAAGATCTCTGAAAACGATAATGTGTTTCCCTGCAAAGAGTTCTTCGTTGTTACTTTTAAGTACTTCTTGTAATCTGAGGTGAATCAAATCCAACATTAGGTTGGAGACCATGCTCACTTCATCTATTAGTAGCATTTTCCTTTGTTTTAATACTCTGCGTAATTCTGCAGAAAGTTTGCAACAGTTTAATTTATTTTGATGCTCTACTGGAAGCAGTAGTAATCGGTGTAAAGTGACACCGCCTATGTGGTAGGCAGCTAAACCTGTGGGGGCCGTTACAACAGCTGACAGTTTGTTGTTTGTCAATTGTTGAAGGAACTTGCTGATGATTTTGATTAAGAATGTTTTCCCTGATCCAGCTTCACCACACACGTACAGCAGTATAGATATGTAATTTTGGCAGGTATATTCTTTATTTTCGTGTTGTACACCCTGTACAATTTGTTTTGTTACGTCTTCAAAAATGGTGCGCTGATCTTTGTTAAGTTTTGCTTGTTGTACATTTAAGTCTTCTGTATCTTCTTGATACTGATACATGGTGTTTTCTACTTCTGCCATAGAAACTTCAGCCTCATTTGCTATTAGTGGTTGTCCTAGTGGTTCATGACTTCCTGTTACAGAAGGTTGACTACTGTCGGAAGACTCCTTATCTAGTTGGGCCTGAAGTTCTTATTCTTGTTGCTGCTCATTGTGTAACATTGTTTTGTACTGCGTAAAGTTCACATTGGTGATAGCGCTTTCATTTGCTTTGAAAGCATCTTCATAGCAGTCATAGTTTTCTAGTATGTCTTCCTCTTTTCTCCATGGTTTGAAAAGTTGTAACAGAGACATGTAATATAGTTCTTTCTGTTGAAGAGTTTTTAATGACAATTTTACATGATTAACTAAGCTTCGTTTGGTAAGTTTCACTAAGCTCCCTTCACAATCGGTCACTCTATATTTACGTTTGCTTTCATCGGGTTTTACATTATTTTTTGTATGCACAGTTTTGAGCTATGTGGTATAGACACACACTTTCCAAAGTGCTACTCATGTTCGGATAGTATGTGTCCAGTAAATTGTTTTTTAGAATGTCTTGGCTGTTGAGATCATTTTTGGCAATTGATTCTATGTCCTCTTATGATTTTAGCATTATTTTGTCTATTTTAAATCATAAGGCTTCCACATGTTCTCTGATTAAAATATACATACCTGTACTCTAAACTGATGCATCTGGACATGTATGGAGCTGTATGTAGAAATGTGCAATCCTTGCACAGTAGCTTGTAAAGTATGTGCTTTGCAATCGTATGCGATTTCCATTAAGAATCATCAACAGTAATTTTGAAGTGCGCAATGTTGATGACGGAGTTGAAATTAGCGATGTTCTTTGTGATTGGTGGATGATTGTGCGACCGCTTAGTTGTGTCCAATGAGGGACTCGCTTTGGTACCGCTGTGGAAAGGGTGGAAGGACTGGGTAAGAGTTACGTGCTGCACGTAGCCAACGCTTGTCCGCTGGTAGGGCGTGTCACATACGGGTTTCTACAGCAAATCCTGCATGGAAAGGCGACTGTAGGCATCAGCCAATCAGATGTTCACATTACTCTTTTGTGTCGAAAGACGGTGCGCACACTGAAGATGACAGAGGTGGAGAGGGTCAGGGTTTTGATGCTTGGAGACATTTTTGTACTAGGCTTACAACACTATGCCGAGAGTAGGCATGTGGCGCACCATTTCGATGTGCGAGGAGTGGAGGTGGTGTGGAGCGCTGACACTGATGCCAATGCTGCGGCAATTCTGCAAGTTTGTAGAGATATGCGTAGAATGACCTCTCCTCATGTGGTAATTTTGCCAAAGGTGCTTGCCATTTGGGATAACTGACTTCACGTACTTTGTTGGCAGATTTGGCACAGTTGGTTGAAGCACTCATGACCATCTTCCCAACAACGAAAGTAATTTTTTCTGCTTTACTCCCGAGAGTACAATGGAACAACACTTCTGTTTTCTGTCCAGATCAAAGCATCGGGAGGTGTATCATCAATCGCTGCACACGTGCATTTATGCTACGCGTTGGTATGTTTTTTTGTAGCCACGATAACATTGTTCCAAGCAATGTGCTTTACTTTGAAGGAGATGGTGTTGCGCTATCCTCTTTGGGAAATGCGATGTTCTTTTGGAATGTAAGGCTTGCTTTAGAGAAGGTTCTGTAATGTTTGCAAGAGTAAAGCAAGGACAAAAAATACAAAAAATACATAAAATACCAGATGTCTGTACGGTATGTGGCCAAAAATGTTTTAAAAAAAGGCTCTTTTCAGAGCCTACCTTAAAGGGGAAAAAGGGGAATAGTACTTTAATGTACCATCGTCATGCTCTGATCCTATACATGTCCGCAGACATGGCGGTAGTTTGCAGCCAGCGCATATCACCAACGGGAATTCTGGGGTGGAGACGCATGCAAATGAAAATGAGCAGACCTAGGGATTGGTCAATAAAGTTCAGTGGCTGTGTTCTGAACTGCGAGATTTAGTAAGACCGTCTTCTCCCTGACAGGAAACCACACAGCCATGGCTTTGTGTGCTCGCAAACATATTATTTGGATTTTGTAAGACTCATGGATACATTGGTTGAAGATGCATGCATAAAGCTGCTGTTTATCTGCAGATCTCGGATTTCCTCATGTGGAAGTGCACTGGCATGGCATGCGTGGAATGAGATGGCTGGACTTGGTACGCCTCTGTGTTACTTTACTAACATAGCGTCCTCCAGATATACTTATCATTCATTGCAGAGGAAACAGTTTAGGCCATGTCTCTGGAATTTCTTTGCAATTTGCTATGAAGGAAGGACTTACGAAGCTCATGGACATGTTTCCAAATTGTCAAATACTTTTTTCCCGTATTGCACAAAGACAAATATGGCTGCGTTCTTCTGCTTTTGTTCCACAAATGGAGAAAGCAAGACACAATGTGAATACGGCTGTTTGTGCCTTTTTAAGAGATGTTGACATGTCCTCATTCCACAATGAAAACATTTTGTTTCGCAACTCTTTCAATTTCCGCAGAGATGGAGTCCATCTCACATATGCTGGCAATCAGATTTTTCTTCGCAATGTACAAAATGCATTGCAACCTCTTTTGGATTCACAATAACCTATGTGACAATCTGTTTTCTCCAATCCACAGTTTTTGACCCACACAACACCCCACCGAAAAGCTCTTTTCAGAGCCACCACTTACTCCCAGCGTACACTTCATTGTATTTGCTCCCTTTGCACCCTCCTTTTTTTCCCTACAACTGTCTGCGAACTTTTCCACAACTTCGCGGGGGTCTACAACGGTCACTGTTCTATTGTTAAACTGAGAAAATAGCCTTTTGTGTAATTTTTGTTGTTTTCTCATTTATTGGTTCTCAGCACACGACACACTAGGAGAGGAGGCCAAAGGAGGATAAGGAAGGGACAGCAGCCACGGGGATAAGAAAGGGCAAGTGGACAGAGAAAGATATAGGGTGAGCTTCACTTAGGTAAGGAAAAGATCTTCTGGTGCTCCGTGACAGTGGCCTCAAAAGCACTTCGAAAACTCTCCCCCCTGCAGAGTACTACGTCACAATACATACACACTATTGTCACCTTTGAAAGGTGACAACAGTGTGTATTGTATTGACATGTATTGTCATCACATCAGTGATGTCATCAATGATATTTGTGATGTCATATTTGATGTCCTGGGTGTTAGTCTTAGCAATGCACGTAGATGCTGCGAGTTATGGTTGCTGAATTTACCAATATGGGGGAATGTGCAGTGTTTTTTGGTTTCACTGTGAAGTATAACATCCCTTTAACAAAGTTTTTTTTACTGAATGTACATGTATATATATGTGGCAGGGAATGAAAACAAAGGGGTTAAACGTGATGTCGTCAGTGATGTCATCAATAACATTTGTGATGCCATCTTTCATGTTCTGGGTGTTAGTGTTAGCAGTGCACAGTGGTGATGGCAGGTATGGGGGCTTAGATTACCATAACTGGCGAATTTCAGGGGTTTTTCGGTTTTAATTTGAACCATAATGGGGAGGTAGATTTTTTTTTTTTTTTTTAATGAAGTACACAGGTTTTTGGTAGGGCAACGTAACCATAACGTCCACTCAACAAAGTTTTTTTTTAGTGAATATGTATACATATATTTAGTTTTTTACCAACAGGTACTTGTGCAAATGTGGGCAGGGCATTGGTAGACTAGGGTAAGGGACCACAACCTTGCTGTGGAGAATGAGTTACATGACTACATCAAAGTAACTTAAAGCAGCATCCAAACCTCGACAGAAGATATCACTGCATAGGTGTTGGCAAAATGGAAGCACCAGCAATGATAACTGAAATAAACGTGACATTAAAATCAAGCTATGCCAACTTATCGTAATGACCAGTCAATGCCAATAGACCGAGTGCCTTTAGAATGCCTCTTAACTTTCTGAGGTTTTTAGTTGGTGTTCACAGGGTTTGAGTTTCTCCCGAAAATGTTGGGAGAGTTGATTTACAAATGAAGATTTCTGTAAGCCTTTGGGCCCAGGAAACTGCTCAAAACATTGTGTGTACCAAAAGCCCTTTACAGTAGTGTGGAGGACCTGGCAGAGTTGGGTTTGCGGCTACTGCACCCAATGAAACTCCAGCTGGGGCCTGGTTCATGGAACATTTTGCACGGTGCAAAGGTTTTCAATGGTGAAAAGTGACTTTGCACTGGCAACAAACACCACTTTGCACGGCAAAAAGACACTTTGCACTGCTCCATGAATCAGGGTGGAGCAGTGCAAATTGTCTTTTTGCCCTGCATGTCACTTTGCTCGGCAAAAAGACACTGCACTGTTCCATGGATCAGGGTGTTTGTTGGCAATGCAAAGTGACTTTTCACCAGTGAAAAGTCACTTTGCAACGTGAAACAAATTCCATGAATCAAGCCCCAAGACAGTTCCAGCTGCCCTTTTCACTTGGAACCCGTGCACTCTAGCGACCCTATGATTTTTCAGGTTGAGTTGTTGCGCATCGACTATTGTTATGCTGTATCCGGCAACCGACCTATTAAAACGACAACCTCCACAATGTGGCTGTCGTGATGTTCACTGAATGATGTGGTCGATCGCCTCCTCTTTTGTCCTGGAGACCAGGAAATGGAGGACTCCCTGGGATATCCACAAACCTTTCACCCATGATGGAATGCCGACAGTTCACAGGCTCCACTTGCAACATCTGGAGGGTAGTCATTTCTCATTGACACTGTTGGTACATCCTTAGAAATTGGCCAATCCATGTTGCAGAATTTCTGAGATAAGTGGCTTTATACGGGTTGGCCATTGGATGTGTTTCACTTTGAATGTGATACTCAGATTTATTTCCCATAATTAGGTCAAGGTTACTATTTACATTTTTACCTTTGTTTAGTGAATCTAAACACAAACCGTGATGGCCTATTTCACGCTTTTTACCAAAAACATTTAAAATTAAACTCCAGTTAGGCTACAAATTAGTTTAATCACTTTAAATTGATCTGTTCAACCCCACCAATTAGTTTTAACAGTAGAGTATCTAAGTTCTTTCCTGTGTTTACTTAAAATACAGACCATTTTTTTAGCTGTATACCCTACTAGTTAGTAGCTCCAGAAATATTCCTCGTCCTGAAGAAGGATGGCATCCAACTATTGGAACTATCTGCCGAAACTATAGTCGACCACTGAAGGGCATTTGGCTCAACAATTAACCATCCTATAGCAAAGACGCTTATACACCCTTCAGCTAACATATGCTATGAACAATGCAAATTAGGCTGTTTGGGAGATGCAATAATTCATTTTAGGGCACTAGAAACACATTTGTCAGGTTAGTTATTATGTTGGTACTTGCAAATGTCGAAGCGTTTTTGCGTTATTTGGAAGCACCCTATCCTGCCTATCTGAATAGTTGTCATAGGATGAAAGATATTTATTTGTATCTCTGTTACATTTTGTAATTGATTTGTTTCTGTACGTTATTCGTTTCTGTTGATTACTTGGCATGCGACTCAGGGTGGCTGGTGGCACATTGTGCATTGTAGGAACTATTTTGATAGTGCTTATTGAATTAATTGAATATCTTCATTTTTGCTGAATTCCCCGCCCTTTGTTTGAGAATTTTCCTTGTTATGGGGTCACTGGATCTGTGGCTCAGTGGACTAATGCATCAACTCGAAGGACCTGTGTTTGACCTCATGGTCAAAGGTTCTAATCCTGGCAGGTGTACACTCCATCCTTCTGAGGTCAACGAAATGAGTCCTGCTAAGTTGGGTAACAATACGCATCTGATATCTGTCAATAGTGCCAAGATGCCCCTCTGGGGCAGAATCTGCGCTCTACAAAAACACGTTATAGTTATGAGTTTAAATAGTGAACATCTCTGATGATGACATTGTCACTCATTGTTTACATGGATAAGCACATCCACAGGATAGTCTTTAGTGGCCCATATGTGCATTCTTTCTGCTTAGGACACCTATGGCTGTCCCACGTGCATTCCTATTCCTGAAAGAGGGATAGAAATGTACTCTTACATCTTTTCCAACCATGGGCGTGGGTTTGGCTCCCAAACATGGTATGCAGTGTTCCAGAAATATCACATTTATGAAATATATGTGCAGGCTCCGCCGCAGTGGCAGTAAACACATGGGGCCTCATTCCGAGATTGGAGGCAGTCATGGCGCTATTTGCACCATGACTGCCTCCAATAACGGTACCGGCACCGGTATGGTTCAATGGGGACTTACTAGTGTAGTCCGACCTTTGCGGGACTGGTAAGTCCCTATTGAAAAAGCCATTCCCCATTCCCATTGAGCCCCCTGGGGGCTCAATGGGAATGGGTAAGGCGCTAATAACGGTACCGCAAATTGTGGTACCGTTATTAGCTCTGAAGTCCCTTAACGGGTCCCTCCTTTAACGCCTGGTCAGACCAGGCGTTAAAGGAGGGACGCGCTAAGGGACCTCGTAGTATTGCGGTAAGGGATTACCGGCACCGGTCTCCTTACCGGTGCCCGGTATCCCTTATCGCCCTACCCGGAATGAGGCCCATGATCTATTCATGCTCCTCATGGTGTTGTATGATTTGATGCCACTGAACACATGGTCTTCCTTCCTGCTGAGAATACCATAGCAGTCCTAATGCATCCCTCTGAAATTACTGCTTCTAGGTAATAGAACCTCTCTCTGGTAGTAAAAGCATTTCATAGATTTGGTATTTGAGAAATACTGCTGCAGTATTTTGGAAATAACCCCTCTTTTCATTTGTGAATAATTAAAGAATGTAACCCCATAAATCCTGGATGAAATGCATATGGGACTGCAGCGGCTAGTCACGTGGCTGCAGTCCAGCAGAAATTAAATGCACTGAAAGTTCAGCATCTCCATGCAGAAAATGCTTATCAGGCTGGCCCCCGCCATCCTTAACTTGAGGATGGGTCTGAAAACCCTACTATTCAAAGACCACTTGGCCAGTTGCCAAGATCTCCACTCAAAGCTACTTCTCACCCCTCGAGTGCCCCACCCCCTTGCTGCACCCTCCCATCTTGGCAGCCTCTGTTACACCTGCACCCCAAGTGTAAGCCCTGTGTGGGTCCCTATGTACAGTTTACCAGGTGGGTTGCGTGTTTTAAATCACATACATACATACATACATACATACATACATACATACATACATAGAAAGCGAGCTACAGCTGTCTGGCATGATTTGGCCTGAAAGTGAAGGAGACGCGTGTTAGGAGGGCTCAATGACCGGGTAGGGGTGTACATTCGTGCAATCCATCCAACTGTATATTCAGTGTCTGTAAATAGTTCCTTCACCAGCGTTACAATGTTGTACTGTAAATAGTTCCTTCACCAGCTTTACATGGTGGGCTGTGTTCCTTGTTGGAATCTGGAACCTTGTCCTGCTTGTAGGTTCCAGGTTCCAGACTGGTTAGTTGGAGGGGATGCACTGGCTGGGGGTCGCTAAGTAAAGGACCTGTCTTCCCTTGCAGATTCACAATAAAATGACATGTTGCAGCTCAAGCACGTGTGCATCTCCATTATGTGTGTGTCAGCCCCCTCACACATAACAACCTGGTAGCCCATCCCTTCAGTATCTAAATGACCAACCGTTCACCAGCATGCTGCCCTACCCAAAATGAGCCGAATCAACTCACACGCATTCAAATACCCTTTAATACCCATGAATGCACACTCACAGATATATGCATTAAAAAGAGGTGCACAAACATGTGCACACACAGACACACTAAACACACATGCACAAACAGCTGGGGATAATGATGTCTTGAAGGGTTGACTAAAGCTGGTGCTGATGCCTAACTGGTCTGTCTCCCAGCAGTCCCGGTGCCAAGGGTGAAGTGTTGGGTGATATGATATGATGATATGATATGGCATTGTAACGCGCCTATACACAAGTGTTTCAAGGCACCACGAGGCAGGGAGGGGGGAACAGGGGGGAAGACAGACAATGATCCTACTAGGCCAGGTGTCATTCAGATCGCGCACGTGCAGGGGTAGGGGGAAGGGAAAAAGTGCAAGGGGAAGGGGAGAGGGGTAAGTGCTGAACAGGGTAAGTAGAATAAAAAAATAAATAAATAAATAGGGCCAGCTGGTGAAAAGTGCAAGGTAAGTGCAGACAAGTGCTGGGAGGGGGGGCTGTGTGCCGCAGCGTGACACTTGCAGGCACATGGGAGATCTAACTAGAGTGCAGGAAGCAGCTGCCATGTCATGTGTGAATTGTGGACATTGATGCAGCTGTCATGGTATGTACTATTTAGAAAGTCCAAACCGTTATTATAGGGGTCCCGAAAAAGATTTTTCACCGGCGACCATAGTATCATTTCCACGGTTCAAAGTACTTTTATTCAGCCCCAAACAACAAAAATACACTAGAGCACTTCAACAAAAGGTAAAACTTCTCATGAGCATCAAAATAAAACGACTGATTTGCCAATGCCAACTCCTGTAACATCTTCACAAAAAACAACTTTAAACGTCTTCTATTTCAACAAGTTGTATTTTAGCAAGTACAATTAGTGTGGCCCAGAAAAATGAAAAAAAAAAAAAATTAATGATTAGTGGTACTTCTTTAACTTATACATCAGAAATTCCAACTACCGAAGAAACGTCACAACAAAATGCCCCTACTACTGATAGTAATATAAGCATTTCAAGTGGTGTTACTAGCATAAACAAAAGATAACATAAAATAAAATAACTACTTCTGGAAGAATTCCATTTGGCAAATTAAGATCTTGGATTTGGGACTACTTTGAAACACCGCATAACCAGCTGATGTGCAAAGTAAATTTAAAAAGCGATAACCCACACAGATATCTTTTAGGAAATTCTGCAATGGTGACACATATGTGAAATTGGAAGATATATTTAAAACAAATGTTATTCAAATAAAACAGCAGCGGAAATTTAAGTAAACAAACCCAGTTTCACTGTAGTTAGTACAAATAAAGGGTAACAGTAGAACAGGAACATGCATGAACCTGTGCCTTCTAAAGTTGCACAAAATATCAACTTGTTGATTCTGTGCCACTTCCAGAGTACGATTATTCTTGTTAAGGCTGCTTAAAATGTGGAACAATAATTACAGTAGGAGAAATAAATGCTGCTACTTGTCTGCAAAAATTAAAGCATCATCAATTAAGACATACTTTAAAAAGTAAAATACTTAGTAACATTTTTTTTTTTTTAGACTATAGCATGCATATATAAATAAGTATTTGCACTTTACGTTATGTACTTTCTTGCCTATTCATAAATGTTGTCCTTTTTTTTTTAATAAACTTCAAATTTTCATTTGTTTTTTTCTAGACATTAGGAAGATCAACAAAACCAATTACATCTTACCAAGGTCTATGTTCCATTTTCAGCCCTCCCCCCACCCACTTGCTTTCCTATAAACGTGCACGACACAGAGATACAGAGCATATATCTTCGGACGCACGCCTGGTGAGCTTTGGATGATGACACATTCAGAGACACATTGCGTAAAATACATGAGACTATCCCTGTATTGGGACCAGTGGCTGAAGCGAGAATCTACTTTGAACCAGCCCTACAATCACTCCTGCTACGGGTAGGCAGGGGCAGAGGGGCAGGTGAGACTTACCAAAAATGGTGTAAGCTGTGCCACTGCCCAATGGGATCCTTACAGTGGGACATAACCACTCTCTGGTTTATATGCTTGGTTTGCAACTACCCCATTTCATAATGCACAATCCCCAGTCTATGTGGAAGGCTTCCACGCCGCTGTTCACTATTGCAGTGAGCTTCTCTGGGATGAAGATATCCCACAGTTTATTCATCCAGTTTGCCTTTGAGAGGGTAGATTTAGTTTTCCACCTTTGTGCTATTGCCACCCTTCCAGCTCTTAACATAGCCTCCCACATTCTTGCAAGTCGGGTTTCATCTCTACCCCTCCTGGAACACCCAGGAGCATCTGCAGTGGTTCAAGGTCCAAAGAGATTCCCACAATCTCCATCATCCAGCTAAGGACCTCAGCGCAGAGCACCTGGATATTAGGACAAGTCCACCAGAGGCGATATGCTGTACCCTGCTGGCCACATTCCCTAGGGCAGAGGGCAGACACTCCGGAGAACATTTGCAAGAGTTTCACAGGGGATACATGCTGGCTGTGTAACATTTTGAAATTATGTTTCATTATAGAAGTGAAAAGGTTCCCATGGAACAGAATCTCGTAGACTCCATGCATCCTCAGATATAGCTAATCCAGTTTGTGAGGCCCAATATTGTTTAAAATGTTGTCTCCCTGAAAGATCTGCTGTCATCATTGCTTTGTACGATTTGGATACAATCCCTTTTCTGTCGGTGTCCTCGTTAATAGTTTATTCAAACTCAGTCAGTGGGCGTGACATTTTTGGGAGCATTCTCGGTTGTGCACATATAACCTTTAACCGCAAATATTCAAATACAATGTGTACATCCCTCCCCAGCATTTCTTTCACCGTCTCAACGTCTTTAAATTGGCTGTCGATAAAGAGTTGGCCCACCCTCTCCAGGCTTCTATCAGACCATAGTTGTGTGTGTTTGAATTCCTTTTTGTCCAGATCCAGTGGTGTTCCCCATAGCAAGCTCAGAGGGGTTAGCCAGCTAGAGAGACGTTCGTTGGGACCATTTCTTTCCATAGTGTCCATAGTACATCCAACTATGGGTGATTCCTGACCCTAGCTCGGACTGATTTAATTGGGCACCATAGCAGATCTCTAACTTTCTTGGGGTGGGTGAAAGGTCTTCCAAGTATGTTCAATATGTGCCTATGTTATCCCTCATGTGTTCTAACAAGATTCGCAGTTGGGAAGTGTTAGGAAAGATTGCTCTTTACTGCACCTTTCCTTCCATCTTTATGGAACCCCCACACTTTTTTGCTTTTATTTTTGATTCTGTCCTGCTCTCTTTGCAGTGCACTGACTGAAGCCTAAGCTTCATTGCACTGGCTTTTGATCATATGTTATGGGGAAACTGACATGTCATTCAGGCTGTCAGTACTTGGCAACATTGTTTCCCTTAGTCTTGTTAATGTGTTGCTACTTTTGGTTACTTTGTATCACTTGTGATAACTTTTACCATTGTGCAATGCAGCTTACACTACAGTACAATGGGGTACACGTTTTTGTTTTGCCCTAGACTAACACTCAGAGGATTTTTGGTTACTCTAGGTGTGCTGAAAGGATAGGTAGGTGGCAGCAGTGACTTTTTCCTACTTTTTGGGACTTTTCATTTTAGCTTTACAGTGTTTACTGTGTTTGGCTATTAACTGTGGCTACTGGTCAAACATGGCCGTGCCACGAGAACTGTTGCTTGTGATTTGGTCATCTTGTTCATAGCCTTCTTTCTGGCCTCTGAGGCCAGGAAACCCCTTATAAGGACTTACTCTGCCTGGGAAAGCAGAAGATTGTGGCGGGCTACTGGAGGGCTCTGTGTGTCTGCTGGCAGGATGTGGACTGGGACTGTCTGGTCCCACCACAGACTGGTTTCAGTGTGTTTGAGTCATATGCATGAATGTTCCTGCCAGTGGTCCTGATTGGATCACTGCTGGTGTGTGTGTGTGTGTGGGCTAGTCCTGTCATTGGCCAGTGAGGGCAGCTGCTCTTACCTCACTTCTAGGATAAGAAAAGGACCCCTGAACCGATTCTTGAGAGGTCCTGGAGAAACCTGAAGGAGCCAAGACTTCTATCCAGCTGTGAGACCGGCAAAGAAACTGGAGACCTGTCAGAAGGAGGCCTGGCTACCAACTTCTGCTGCTGTCCTGGAAGAGCCGTGTCTTGCTGAAGATCTTTAGCAGTCCTGTGTTGGGGCTGCAACCTGGTAGTGGAGGGAACATCCATTCCTGGCGTCTGCTTGGTACTCTGCAAAGAAGAGCCTTTAGACCTGTCCCAGGACCGTCCTGTGGCTGACCAGCTCCAAGTTTGGGCTACAGTGCTGCCGATGCCACTGTTATGGGTTTTGGCCTGGAACTTTGAAGATCATTAGCTTTCCCTACAAGACTCACCTCTACAGAATATTGGCATCATAGCATCGAGGGGACCCGAGATAGGAGGAAAAGACTGACCACATCAATTTAGTCCCTTTGCATCACCATACTGAGGTGACCACTGTCTGAAATTGCTCACCTGACCTGAGTCCAGCCCTGAGAGGGGACTTGCATCGAGTTTTGCTGCATTGTGCATTCAAGAGTCCTTGCAACAGTAAACGACACCAACCAGAGATGAGCTAGAACCTGCAACCCCTGAGAATTCAGGACTGCGACTATCAGCGGGAAAAGCAACCTCTGACCCTCTTCCTTTGTCCTGCCAAGTCTGGGGAAGAATCCGAGAATGGGGTAAGTTACATTGATTCTTACCTACCCTAACTTCCCAATTATAGGTCTATGGGCTTATAATAAACTTTATTATAACAATATTGGCTTTGCCATTGCTTGCTTGTGCAAGACCTCTGAAAGTAGAGGCTACTTCAGTTAGCTAGTTTAACTTGTACTCTGACAATTAGATCCCTTCACTGCTCCCCAGATAGCCTAGCTGCATTTATTCCTGCCTCAAAGATTCTGTGGAACTTTACCTGAACTATTGGGCACAAGGCTCCGAACAAAATAGGGCTGGACATTTAGTTAGGGATCATTCTCAATGGACCTTGAGTGCATAAATATAACCTTACCATTCCTTTGCAGGAATTTGTGATGTATATTATGCCCTGTGATAAGTGAATGTATATGTGTAATCTATTTTGCCAGTGTTGTGTGATAACTCTACCTGCCAGTAGTCATTTCTATATAGTGTGTCAATAAATAAGAACTCAAATCTAAATTGTATTTGAATACATCCTGTCTAAATGTAATTTTTAATTCCCATTGTGTGAACTCATTGTGGACCCTTTACAAGCTTTAGAACTTAGCCTAGACCGCCTGTCACTGCTACCTGAACTGGTTTGGATATAGCTCCCTAGAGATGTCCCTGTTACAATATAGGTTGGCCTTCTTTACATCTGTCCACCAGGCCAGAGTATAGCAACTCAGTCCTTACAGGCATCCTTATAATAGAGGTAGAATTCTGGGAGTCTAAACCCTCCAAAGTCTCTGGGAAGGGTCAACGTGGTTCGTTTGACTCTAGGTCTCTTCCCTTGTCAAATACAGTTGGATAACATAAAATTCAGATTTCTAAAGAAAGCTTCATGGAGTGGTGATGGAATGGCGGTAAACAAGTATAGAAAGCATTTAAGGACAGTCATTTTGATCGATGTCATCTTACCGTACCATGACAGAGTCAGGGGGACCCAACGAGTGAGGTCATATCTAGGTTTGTTAATTGCAGGAGTAAAGTTGACGTCAATGAGCTGACGCAGATCTCTGGATAGTCATATCGCCAGGTAAGTAATTTATTAAAGTTCAATTCTCATCCCTTCCAGTGGGCTTGGGTCCTTCAAGGGTGAATAATCCAACTGGAGTGGCATGACACGGGAATTAGACGCATATATTTTTACACCTGAGAAAAGACCAAAAGGAAGCTATCTCATCTAGGAGTCTCAGAAGGGATTGGGGTACATCAGTTAGGTAACATAAAATGCCATCCGTAAATAGGGACAATTTAAAATCATCTTTGCCGCATCTTATCCCTGTAATGTCAGGATTTTCTCTAATTGCTATCGCCAGGGGTTCCATAGTAAGTGCCTATAATAGCAGGGAGATGGGGCAGCCAGTACCTCTGGTTAGATGGACGGGGGTGAAATTATACCGTTCACTAGCACTCTAGCTGTCATATCTCTATATTCTGCGGAGATCCAATGCTGAAAGTTGAGGCCAAAGCCCATATTCTCTAGTACTTTCCCCATGTCCACTCGACCCGGTCAAAAACTTTTCCTGAGTCGATAGAAACTAGGTATCCATCCTGTTTCTGATCTTGTGCAGTGTGCATTAAATCAATTGTTTTTCTGATGTTATCACCTCCCTGTTGCCCGGGGATAACTCCCACTGTGAATTAATGTTGGCATTAGTGTTTCTAGACTTTTACCCAGCACTTCAACCAAAAATGTACGTCTGTATTTAACAGAGAGGTTGGGCAGTATGAATGGCACAGTGTCGGGTCTCTTCCTTCTTTTGGGATCACAACTATTAAGGCAACCAGTAGGGAGTCGTAGGACTCCTGTTTCTAACACCTGGTTAAACATCCTGGCCATGAACGGTGCTATGGTAGAGTGGTACGCTTTGACGAAGCACACTGTGAAGCCATCGTCCCCTGGTGCCGTCCCCCTTTAATTTTCCCTATCATTAGACATTTTTCCCCCACTGAAATTGGGTCATCTATAGTGGGTGCTTTGTCCAGGGTCATCCCGGTGATGGGTTGGCTATCTAGGAATGTATCTATCTGAGAGCCACTTTCCATACATTTGCTTGCGTATAGGTGCTCATAGTAAATCCCTCTGCTATATCTCTATCCTTATAGACTCTTTCAGCCCCTGTCTGTTGTAGTGACCCCAATCTCCTGGCATTTCTTGGATCATGTGGTCTTCAGGCCAAGATCCATGCTACATGGAGGAGAAAAAAGGCTGGCATCATACTCTGGAATGAACTTCCCCACAACATACTGCGTGTTCCCCTTTCTCCATATACTTTTGTTTCAGGAATGCCAGCTTTTTCTCTATTTGGTGTCCCAGTAAATCCCGCAATTGCATTTTGTATTTTTGCACTTTTTAGGTTTTCAGAATTTTCTTGGGTTTTAAGGCCTCTATCTTCTTCCTTTTTTTCTCTTTCCCTCTTTTTGTTTGCCACCTATCGCATTAGTTCCCCTCGGATTGATGACTTAACTGCTTCCCCTACTATCGGTACCTCAACTTCCGCCTTATATCCACCATTATTATGGTGGTGGATCAGGGCGCAGTGGGAGGCCTAATTCTGTTAGATCTCTCAGCGGCGTTTGACACGGTTGACCACACCATCCTGTTATCTCGCCTGCAGGCCACAGGTCTCTCTCGGACCGTCCTAGACTGGTTTGCCTCTTTTCTTGCGGATAGGGGTCAATCACTATCATTCGCTTTTTCTTTCTTCTTTTCGCACGCTGTTCCATGGTGTTCCTCAGGGGTCGGCCTTGTCCCCTATGCTTTCTAACTTCTAGATTAAGCCGGTAATTTGCCTTATCAGGTCCCACAGGTTCCGCTGTTATTCCTATGCCAATGACACTCAGATACTGGTCCATCTTGATCGAGACCAGAGGTCTGTAGCTCCAAAATTATGACAGTTCTGTTGGCAGTGGGTAACTGGATGAGTGCAAACTGGCTGAAGATGAATGGGGACAAGACCGAAATCCTGGTGGTGGGTTCTTCTTCTATTTCGGCAGCATGGTCTGATTTTTTTTGGGCCCCTACTCTTTGTGATCTTCCTATTCTGGTGAAGGTGGTCAAGAATGTAGGGATCCTTTTATCATCTGACCTATCGATGCTACCTCAGGTCAGCGCAGTCTGTAAGACTGGTCACTTTTTGCTCAGAGTCCTCTGCAGAGTTTTGCCCTTCTTGCTGGAACGGCTGTGACCACTCGTAGTGGCTGCTCTCATTACCAGTCGGATCGACTATTGTAATGCACTCTTTTTGGCACAACCTCTTGGGCTGATAGGCTGGTCACAATTGTTGCTTAATTTGGCAGCTAGGGTGGCTACGGGCTCCCTTTATGGAGCATATATAAGTCTGGTGCTTCGATCACTGTATTGGCTCCGGTAGCCCAGAGGATTAAGTTTAAAGCCTTGTGCCTGGTACATCATGCCTTTTTTAGGCAGCGACCGGAATACCTGCAGGACAAATTTTCCCCCTATATTTCAGGCAAAGGTATTTTGTTCCAGTGATGCCAATCTAGTGGCTATCTGTAAAATCCGTCTGGCCTGTGCGGGCAGCCATGCATTTTCATATACAGTTAGTAGACTGTGGAATGGGCTTCCACCTAGCCATAGAGGCCTGGTGAATCACTTTCAATTTAGAAGGGCGTTGAAAACTTTTTTGTTTTAGGGTTACTGCTAGGGCTAGTACTTCTTGCACCAAGATGCCTTTGAGCAAAAGTGCCAGCTATAAGTATGTATTCCATAACATAACATAACATAACATCATGAAATTGGAAGAATTCTTTGATCGATTTTAACAAACCCTGAGCCAATTCCTTGTTTCTCAATAGTAGGTCATTGCATATCCAGCTACACCTCCTTTCTTTTCTAAACCAGTCTCCTAAATCGACTCTAACTAGGTCATGGTCTGACCAGGGAATAGGCTTGGTGGTAGATTTTATTACCCTGTTTATCAAGGTAGTCTCTAGGAGGACATTGGAGTAATATGTATATGGAGAGTCTGCCTTTCCCATTCGTATCAGCGAGTCTGCCACCCCCAACTCGTTATACACGGTCCACACATATTTGTTGCTGTATGCAGGACCAATAAAGTCAAGCTGAAGTTCACACCATGGAAAGATCATTCCTCTACTTTGTAGAGGAGCCTAGTGAGTGGGAGAACTCAATTGGAACTGAGAACACACCAGACAGCCCTTTAAATAAATGCACATTGAGTGCCGTATTGATACTGACAACATGGCCCCAGCAACCAGACCGATGCACAGGGATTGTGCTAACAGCAAATAGATCACCATCTCATATCCAGGTAAGGAGCCGCAGCCCCTTTTTTAAGATGCTGCCATGGACATCTGTACCAGGCAGCACTGCCTTGAGGGCCTAGCAGGAGTCCCTTCTGCCCGCACCGATTGGTAGAATTCAAGGCAAGCCCTCACTGTTCCCCATAGCTGGCAGGCAAAGCCAGCAGAGTCCGACATCAAAGGCTGACCAACAAGGCTGGAGCCTGTCTGTGCCTGTCTGTACCAGGAGGGCCACCCACACGATAAACGAGCAAGGCGTATGCTCAAATTCTTGCAAACCACATTCTGTTTAATCTCCAACCCATCACTCTGCTATTCCACCTGAAAGTGCTCACTTCCCACTTTACCAATGCAAACTCAGAATAAAAGACACATCCCAGTAGGGAATGAGACTAAGAGAACAGGTTGCAAGGTTGCCAAAGTTTTATATGGAATCCGGCATCCAGAGAACTCTGCTGCCCTGTGAGCACTCTGGCAAACATTACACTTACAATGGATTACAAAACAAAAAAGCATCATCAGTGACGTCAGCTATACAGGTTACAAAAATTGAATACTATTGGTTACACAGCGACGATGCATAGGGGCCTGTAGGTGCTGCTTTGTCAGGATTGGCTGCTCCTTTGGTGGGAGGGTGAGCCTCACGTGGTTCAGCTGGACGTGTCCGGAAGGGGTGAGTGTCGGGTCACGCAGGCGATGCAGTTGAAACTAGCTAAGCTGGCATAGTTACTAATTCTTGGCATACAATAAAGAAAGACCATCAATATACCTTTGAGTAAATCTTAGAGGCTTACACGTTGTACATACATCACTACATCATTTTGCATTGGGTCCTTCATAAGGTGAAAGGTGTGGGGGTCTTACTTTATGCAATGACCTGGGTACTGGGCTGGCCTGGCACATCTGTGTAAAATGGGGGGTGGAGTGACACATATTATACTAAGGCAGGATATACAACAGAGGTCTGAGTTTATTGGGGGCACTCTGGAGTGGTCAGCACAGTGGGGGCACACTTCTGTTACATCAAGAGAATACCTTAGGAGGGCGCAGGGTTAGACAAGCAGTAATTTTCCACCAGCGAGGGTGAGGGGTGCAGGAGCAGGTTTGTGGAGATGGATGAGCCACAAGACATGGTTCAGGCGGGTTCACGCACAGGACAGTGATCTCAGAGGAAGAATGATACGATACATAATGTTAGTTGTTGCAGTTAGCTTCAGTGCATCCGTGAGAAAGGGACTTGGGCTGCGCAGAAAAGGTGGGGGCGACTGGTGCTCGCTGTGTGCGGCGCTGCAGAGGCGAGCGGAGACTTTGTAGTGCCTAATTGAGGCCTTGTCCAAAGATGGAGTCGAGGGTACACAAAATGGAGTCCAGGTGTGTCTTAGTCCCAAAAGAGGCCTTGTTCCGCATCGCAGCAGAAGGGCAATGGAGGCGTCCCCCACTAGTGCAAGAGCAAGCGGTTCATCTCGTGTAGAATGTATGCGGGGGGGCTAATTTTCCCCTTCCTTCCTTACACACCCACAACCTTCCTCCGGCCAGGTGTGCCAGCTTTCGATACTCCAAATGCCCCTGTGCCCAGCCCCTCATCCCAGCATCCCCTAACCAACAAAGTGTTAGGGCAAATTTCTCTTACTGCTAATTAACTCTATATTTGTGGACCACCATCAATCTTTTTGCTTTTGTTGCAGCATCCTAACCTGACTTTTGCCAGTGGAGCACAGCCTTCAGCTGCATTCCACTGGGCTCTCGCTCATCGTTTTGGGGAAATGACACATCCTTCAGACTGTCAGTGCTGAGAAACTTAATTGCTCTTAGTCTTTCGACTTTGTTGGCACTTTTGGCAACTGTATTTCATTGTGCAAAGTACATTACTGGACCGTGCAATGGGGTCCTTGTGTTTTCAGGCTCTAGTCATCCACTAAGGATTTTATGGTGACTGGACTATGATCCTAGGAGTAGACTGGTGGAAGCAAAAGCTTTTTTGTATATTTTTATAACTTTCTACTGAGCCATACTGTGCTTACCACTTTTGACTCATGACGATGGCTAGTGTCCGTCATGGCTGTGCCACAAGGTCATTTGTCTATTCCTTGGGCCATTTTGCCCATTGGCCTTCCCCCTGATCTTCGTGACCCAGGAATTCCTTATTTAGGCATGCAGTTGAAGTGAAAGCCAGTTCTTTCGAGGGCTACTGCAGGTCACATGTATAGGTACTGAGGAAGTGGGTTAGGACTGTCTGGTCCCAATCCTCACTACTGGTGCCAGGATATCTGGTGTGCACAAGAGCATATAAACCAAAGTGGTCCCCTTTTGGATCACTGCTGGTGTGCATGAGTGGGGCAGATATTCTCATTGGCTGTCTGGGTGTGAATGCACTCACCGGACATGTGGATATGAGGAGGGGTCCTGAACGAATACCTGCAGATCAGCCACAGGTCCAAATCGACCTGTAGACAGAGCCAAGTATCTAGAAAAGCAGGCCCAAGAACTATCCAGAACTACGCAGAAGAAGGTTAGCACCCTGAGCCGGCTGTTGTCCTGATAGAGCTCTGCGTTGCGCTCAATCGCCAAAGACCTGTGAAGGTGCTTCAACCACTTGGCGTGGTGGAACCAATCACTCTTGATGCCTACTGGGTGTCCTGCAAAAGAGAATTGTTTGGAAGTGTTCCTGGGCCATCCAGTAGACTGTTCAGCTCTAAACCTGGCAGCTGTGCAGGAGCTTTGTCTTATCGAGTTTTGCCTCGAACCTTTGGGGAATCCTAGCTTTCACTGCAAAGTACCTTCTTGCCAAATTTCATCCCAGCTGCTTTGAGCCATGAGGAGAAGCGTGCATCAGATCATGAGGGTTGGGTGCCCCTGCATCACTGTGTGACAGTGAGTGTTGCTGAATGTGGTTTTCCTGTGTTCCTTCTTGTTCCCTGAAACCAGCTACATCAGTGTTTTCTTTGTTCTTCAAACGAGATGAGAGATACAGCTACTGGTGTAAACCGGACTCGCCTCAGCACCCACAGCGCCGGTGCACCTTGAAGATGAATCAAAGCTGTGAAATAGTACCTCTGGCAAATCCCTCCAAACCTGCCAAGTTTGCAACCAAACTGAGCTAAGCGCGGTGATTACTGAAACCACTTACTGGTGACCCCTTGTTCATCCATTGTATTTTAAGCACAGGGGATCCCTTGTGGTCCTCTTCTTAGCTTGGGTAGCCCCTGCTTCCTAAAGTCCTCATAAAAGATTAAAGAAATATTGAGGCTTAATACCACTTAATAGAAATATGCCAGGCACGAGTACAATGGTACAAGTACACTTTTATTTTGCAGAACAGCTGTCTGGTCTCTCTACACCTCGCAATGTGTGGTAGCGGACACTGTGAGATGAGAGAGTGTTGGACATTACAAAGCAAGCATTTTTATACTTTTCTCTCACAATCCCGGACACATTTCCCAGTCCATCTTCAAGTTACATATTCATTAGGGTTCACAACCCGTTCACATACTAATGCAGATTCAAATAACTATACATTGTTCAATGTTTTCCTCAAACACTAGACATGTTTTCCCTGCACATGTGATACAATGGTAACAATTATTTTGCATTTTTAAAGCAGTCACACAGCCCACGGGTATCGAGGCGCTGTTACAGGAATTGTTTAGTTTTTGTGTTTTTTTTTAGTTGCGTAATTGTAATTTTTTTTGGGTCTTATTTGCTTATTTATAACGCGCTTAAATACACCGAGGTTTCTAAGCACGGACCCAGGGATCGAACCTGTGTTGCTTCGTGTCATCTTGCTTCCAAGGCGAACACGTTGCCGCTGAGCTATCCTCCCTGGACATTTGTTTTCAAGTCTAAAGTTAATCTAGTTTCAAGGAACGTACACACAGATTTCTGCAAAGGCACACAGTTTCAGCTATTCAACATTCTTTTCCACTGTTTGAACGAGGATGACGCTATTGGTACAGGAACATCTAAATTATTGTTCAGTTCAACTTCAGTTTAGCTCCAAGGTTTCTTAGTGCAGGACAAACAATCCACTCTCAGCAGCCACAACATGTTTATCTGCATTGACAGAGTGCAAAGTTCCTTTTTCCCTGCTGGAGCCGAAAACACAAAGTTTAAAATGAGACAGAAACAGGAGTTAAACAAAATGGCGGATGATTCTAAAATGGCGGCGTAGTCAGTCTTATTCAGGTTCATTCAAATGCGATTTTCAGTGCTATGCGAATGTGCTCAGGCCAATGTTCGTTATCAGGCGTTATTATGTGAAATATACTTTAACACTCCAAAAGTTGGGAATAGCTTTTTTCTTGACAGAATATCCTCCCCTGACTCTTGGAACCTGTTTTCACCCTTCAGAATCCTTTCTCTAACTAAACATTGAGCACAAGACTCCATACATCGTAGGGCTGGACTTATAAAGTTAGTGTTTTCCATCTCTGAAGATTGCCAATGCTATAAAGTTTGCCTGCCTTTTTTCCTTACATGTTTCAGTGCGATTCGGCAGTTTACCACATTGACCAAAGTGACAGTATATATTTCACAAAGTGTGTTGTTTGATTGGTGATTTTAATGTGATTTTCATTATTCACTTATGTTTATTCTTGGGCCTAAAACATTGTATATTTTTGTAAACTACTGTCTAAGGGTCATTATTGGTGTCCTGCTGGGTGTGCTCACCAAAGATCTCAGATCACCACCACTCCTCCTGTGACTTAGCCTTGACTGCTCTCCAAGCTATTGTTAATTGGTCTGGCAATCTTCCCAGAAGTGGTCCCAGTTTCACTAACAAGGGTGGCCTCCTAAACATCTGTTCACCAGAGCAGAGTTTAGAAATCCATTCGAACACAAACCAGTACCACAGACAGCCACTAGAACTAACAACAACCAGCACAGGTATACACAGATTAACCCGACTCAGGGCCGCAATTCTCTTCCTTGTCCTATTCTCGCACTAACCAACCTGCTCCCACACACAAATGCCCGCTAGGCGAGTGAACGACCCCCTCACTAACCATCAATGGGGCTAACCTCCTCCACACAACAGCGAGCAGTGCCCTAAAAGATGCTGTTAGACTCACAAGCACATCCATTACCAGCAAACCCAAGCTCACCACCAGTCTGTCAAACAGTGACCCTTACAGTGTCTTGGCCAATACACACCCTCTCCAGCACTCTGCGAGCACAGCTGTTCCAGCCCAGCCCCGATCCATCACAACCAGCCAAACAAATACTGGGATCACCTACACCAAAGATCATATCCAGCCCGTCCTTCTGACAAAGACTGTGCTGATCAACCCTACCTGCCTTAGGCCTCCTAGCAGGGGAACCTCTAGATCGCCTGACTCTCCAATGGCTCACCAGTCCAACGCCTTCAGTAGCATTGGTAGCCACACCCCAAACAGCACGGTGAGCTCCCTGCAGCCTAGCTTTCTAGCCGCGTCTAGAAACAATGCCTTGACTGTGGTCACCAGCCACCTGTCTGCCATTACCTCCCACAGCAACCTGACTTACCTTCCTGACATGAATGCGAAATGCTCTGTCAGCTCAGCACCCATGAGCATGGCCCACACCAGCCTGCCCAAGCATCAGACACCATCACCTAATTGCACTGCAAAACCTGCTGCATGCTACGTGCCTACCAACCTGGTCACTAGCACACTGCCTAATCCCCTCATAATGATACTTAATAGTGCCCACAAAGAAGCTGTCCACAGCACATCCAGCACTATCTCGCCCAAGCACATTACCACTCTACTAAGTATCCCCTCAAACTGGCCCCACTGGTAAGACTAACACTGGTTGCCCACTGGTAAGACTAACATCCAATTGCCTAAGCCTCCGGCCACCCCTTTGACCACCCCACTGAAAGACACCACCATCTCCTGGACCTCTATGTGACTGAACATCAACCTACCCAATCAGCCCACCCTACCACTAGAGTGTGCTTTTGTCAATGCCAGGTCTATCCAAGCCCACCCTCTGGACATCGTAGACCTCATCACCTCCAACAATCTGGACCTCCTGGCTATCTTTGAAAATTGGCTACATGCCGCCTCTGGCCCTATCCTATCCCCTATCCATAGCGATCCCACTGGGAGTCCTCATCTTTCGCAGTGATAGACTAGACGTCAGAGGTGGAGGGGTAGCGTTAATCTCTAGGGATACCGTGCCTGTCAGGCAGATTAGCTCCTCCCTGATACCCAACTGTGATACTCTCTCCATCAAATTATCCCATCTACCATCACTATACACATAATGTAATGTCCCGCTACTATCATTTGAGGAGGATCTCCTTCACTTGCTCAGCACCAACATCAAGCTAACCTACAAACACACAAATCTTGGCGACCTCAATCTAGCCTATAATGACATTGAAGACACAGACATCCTAACCAATTTGCTTGCATTTAAACATCATATAGTGACTCCCACGCACGTTAATGGCTGCATTTGTGACTGGCTGGCAGACCTCAACTACCAGGCTACTGTCCTCTCGAACCTCCCCTGCCCCTGGACTAACCATCAAGTCATATCCTGCACCATCTGTACCAGCACCCGCCTTCAGCAACCACCTGTGAACTTTTCACAATACTAAGAGAACTGGACTCCACCTCTTATCCCCCTACCAACCTCACCAAAGATGAGACATGGTGCACTAATATCCAAAATGCTCTCCTTGACAAAATTGCCAGTCTGCACAAGAAAATCCAACTAAAACAAGCTTCCATCTGCAGTAGCACGCATCTTTCTCCCACCTACCAGCCCCCTACCTCACTGCAAGACCAACTGCCATTCAGATTTAGCTCATTCTCTGACGCCGAAGTCACCCTCATCCTAAACGTTCCTAAACCTTCACGGTGCAAAGGAGATGCATGCCCAGCACCAATTATGAAATACTTCTCTGATGCCTTGACTCCCTTCATCACAAGATGTGTCAACGCATCCTTTACCGCCTGTCCGGTTCCCACAAGCCTTAAAGAAGCCTGGATTCTTCTGCTGCTCAAAAAAGCCACCTAGGATCCCACCATCCTCATCAAGTACTGCCTCATCATGACAGTCCCTTTCCTCCTAAAGATCCTGGATAGGGCAGCCTACTTCCAAATCCAAAAATACCTAAAGGCTAACAAAATCCTCAAATCCAACAGTCAAGCTTCCGCCCGAGTCACATCACTGACTTGGTTCTGCTCGCACTAAAGAACCAGTTCGATGAGCGCAAAGATGCAGGAAAACCTGCACTCCTACTGCTCCTTGACCTCTCAGCAGCATTCGACTTGGTAAATCATAAGATCCACTGCCAACACCTGATGTCTGTGGCCACCTTCTCGCTGAAGCTACCAGCTGAATCGCCTCCTTCCTGGCAGACATATCTATCAGACTCTTCTCTGAAATCGCTTCTGCCCCACCATCGTCAATCACTTGTGGCATTCCCCAAGGCTCTTGTGTCTCTCCCATGCTCTACAACATTTTCACTAAACCACTATTTGACCTTCTGGACTCACGCGGCACCTCTTATGCTAACTATGCAGATGACACGCAAATCCTCATCCCCCTATCTGGTGACTACTCAGTTGACGCCAACACTGTACACGCAGTGTACCAAACCATCCAGGATTGGATGACCTCCCATCTACTGTGTCTCAATGACGAAAAAACTGAAATTCTCCTGGTGGGCTCTTCAACCATGCTCATGAACCTAAACGACCTATATGTTTTTTTCTCCATTGACAGCAACCTGATTGCTGTCTGCCCAGTGGTGAAGACTCTGGATGTGCACTTTGATGCCACCCTCTACCTAACTGGCCAAGTAAACACTATGGCTGCATCAGCGGCCCACAGCACCAAATCAATGAATTCTTGTTGACCACTCCTATCCATTAACAGCTGCCTCACCATTGCCTGGGTTGTAATAGCCTCTAGAATGGACTACTGCAATGCGCTATTTGCAGGCACATCAACAAGAAACATGCACAAACTTCATGTTATCCAGAGTAACGGTCTTCGGGCCACTCTTAACACTCCCAGATGAGAGCACAAATCAGCTTCTAGAAGAGAGACGTACATTGGCTCTCTATAAGTGAACGCATTGCCTTTAAAACCCTATCAGTCATCTAAAGATGTCTGTCCAACAATGCCCCCCACCTCTCCCAAAAATGTAAAAGAGCCCAGTGCTTGAGACTGACTCGCTACGCTTACGCCCACCTCCCCACCACCAAAAGATTCAGACTGGTTAGAGCCGATAATTGCAGCAAAACTATGGAACACACTACCTCTGACCATGACATCTGAACAATCCTACTTAACTTTCCTCAAACTCCTAAAAATGTGGTTCTTCACCATGACTATATCTGTCTGCTAATATATGACTGCCTGTAACCTGTCTTGCAACTAGGGCCTTGATGCCTCTTGGTTTAGTGGGCTGCTACAAATGAGATAAATAAATAAAAATACATTTGGGTCTTTACCCAGATGTGGCCAATAAGCGACCTCGCGTAGGAACCCCATTGCCTTTTGAAAACCTGTGTGGCCAACTGTTGCTGCATCATGTGCAGGATTTAACACAATGCTACAAAAATGCGGAAGGTGGCACCCCCTGACAGTAACCACGTTGGATTTTCCTAACTAAAAGTCCATCTTGAATTTTGAACAACTTCTGGAATTTAATTTCATGAACACTTGAAGATCGTCCTTTCCCTGGCAATCCAGTTCAAATGAGGGAAAGGTTTTCCAGACCGTCAACATATGTTTACAATAGCTCTTGAATTGGGGCTTCTTTCTGTGTGATAATGAGATTTTGGTCTGGAGCATCTCTACTCCACTGCAGAATGGAAAGCTCACTTTCAGCTTGAGTTTGTGATTGAGCCAGTACTGTTATCTGTACTTACTTGCCACTGTGATGCCACTTGAGAAGAAATATCGCTTCCCTGTGATTATACAAACCATGCATGATAAGTCTCGATGACCAAGCCACCATGCTAATAGCACCTCACGGGAGGTATTGCAGAATAGTTCACCAGCACCCAGTCAGGGAATGTGTATATTACACGCAAGGAAATGCTGTGACTAAAAAAGTTGTATATTTTAAAATCAAAGCAGGGTAAAAAGAAAGTTAATAATAACAAGAGGCCTTGCGTTCCGACTCAAAAGGCCTCATTTCAAGGGCGGCCAGGACGGAGGCTAATCGTCACCGTAAGAGAGAAGCCGAGAATTCTGGTGACCTATCTAAATGGGTTATAAGGCCACCCCTTCCACTTGGAATACAGGTTGATTCCATTGCCCTAGATACTATTGATCTGTCGACGGAACAAAGTCAGCTGAGTTGGGTGGTAATAGGTCCACTAGTGACCAACCTGACATTGGTAAAGTTCTGGCACCTTTCAATGCCGGTTCTGGTCCAAGATACTACATTTCCCTGACTAGAAGTACGGAATGTCCGCTGCAGGGCAACGCAACTTCTAAGACTTTTGCCATTAGTAAAATATTTCCCGAGAAACAGGACTCTAGGATGAATCGCTCCTATATACTGAATTTATTTAACGTTATTAAACCGTTGCGAGTGTTGACATCAAGCACCCTTGACTATATCGGCCTTGAAGACCAATCTGGAACTTCTACTACATTTGTGCATTGTCCCATGAGGGATACAGTGGATTTAATCATGTCCTACAAATTGAACTTTTTAAAAATGGGTCATGGCTTGTAACTGATTCATTCTAAGGTTCTTTCCTTTGAGCCACCTCCAGCCTTCTGCTGGGACTTTAAAGTGACAGCCACCCAAGAATGTCGAATAGCTCGGTAGATCAATGGATAGCAGACAGAAAGATGGATAGATACATAGAATGGTAGCCAGACACATATGTAGGTGTGATGATGATTTCCCCTTCGTGTCACTGTGGCAATAGTTTCATGAATCAGCCTGCTCAGTATCCCGGCAATGTGGCTGAGTTGACGTGCAGCGGTATCCGTCTAGTTGTTAGTTCCCAGGCAGCACCGGCAAGGGTAGCCACGCCCCTTTCCATCTCCGCATATCTGAGAGAGCCGCCATGGGATCTTCGTGTTGCTACTCTCATAGGAGTACTCGAACGCTAGGTAAGTTCACTTAGAGAATCCCATTGCTATAATCGTTTAGACCCTTTTTGTCCTTTCCTTTGAATCTTCTCTTATCTTTGGTATCAGATAATAGGTAATAAAATTGTGGGAAAAATGTCACCGGTAAAAAAAATTGTGCTAAAAATGCCGTGATTTGACCCGGTAAAGGTGTACCCCATTACAACATTTAAGGGGAGTGGGAGTTGCGGGGGTGTCCCCTGCTCTCCTTAAATGGTATAATGGATCCGGGGGCTGCGGGGGTGTCCCCCGCATCCTTTACATGATTGTGGCGGCAAAACCACAGCATTTATGCCACGATATTTTGTATTCACTGCCATTTTTGCTGTGATTTTAAGACATGGAACCTTATCTTTCACAACTCTTCCAGAACCCTGGTGTGCGGCCCGCAGCACCCCCTAACTTTGGCACGGGAAGCCGATCACTGTTTACCTCCAGCCTCGCTTGCCTCGCTTGCCCTCCACGCAGTAGGTGTAACAACTTACATTCATGACTCCAGTATTCTCCGTACCACGGATCGGGGTATAGTAACCTCTTCTTTTCTCTCAGCCAAAGGCTCACAGCAGATCTCTCTGAGCCGTGTGTAGAGGTAGTACAACTAAAATACCCAGAAGCCAGTTTGGTCAGAAGACCATACCAGTCTCTGGAATCGGGTAGGGTCACAGGCCACCCCAGTCTATCTAAACACACACCTACTTTTACTTCCTTTTCCCTGTGTACCCAGCGGTTCAGAGCTTTTCACAACATCCTCCCAGTCCTAGAACCTTTTGATCTACAAGAAGGCAGTGGATCCTGCATGGGGTAAAACACCCAGGCATCCGCTGGCCACACTTAGTTCCCATTGGGAACTACCAAGAAGGAATACAATATTCTAATATCCTTCTCCTGTATATCTTTAGCTAAAGTCCGGGTATGACGGTTCCGGCTAGCCAGACCCCCTAGGATCAACTCACCACTGCTCCGGATTCTCTAGAGACAACGCACCCCAGCAGCTCTCCACAGGGTTTTATCCCTCATGAGGGTTTTCCTGGGGTCCTCTCAGTGTCCAAGCCTTTGTGCCGGGCCACGAAAGGGTACCCAGGTGAATTCCTCTTATCGGCTAGAACCAGCAGAGGTCTTCTGCACACGTAGGTAGGTGGCCTTCCGAGATTTCTTTGCGCTCATTTGTCATACTAGATTGATTGTAGAACAGTAGGTCTGTAGTCAGGCAGGTGGGTAGATTGATGGATAGCAGACAGAAAGATGGAGAGATATATAGATTGGTAGGAAGACAGGTATGTAGATGGGTAGCCAGGCAGGTGGGTACATTGATGGATAGCAGGCAGAAAGATGGAGAGATAAATAGATTGGTAGGCAGACAGATGTGTAGGTGGGTAGCCAGGCAGATGGGTAGATCCATAGATAGACAGACAGAAAGATGGATAGATTTATAGATTGGTAGGGCAGACATATACATAGATCGATAGATATCAGAAATATAGTAAGATGGATGAAGAGAGAGAGTGAGAGAAAGAGTGGGGAGAGGGAGAGGTTGCAAGACGTCACGCTCCATTCGATAGCTGTCCATTCTCCTGAGGGCACGTTGCCCTCTACACATCCCTTTTAAGGACGGCACCGATCCTCTGTTGCTTGAGTTAGAGATGCTGGTAAAACAGCCGAGGCGGGCTCGTGTGGTCGCAGGAGAAAGCCTCTAAGAGGCCATGTGCGGCTCTCCAGATTCTTAATGCGTTTCTGCTTTTCTGACTTTTTAATGAGTTTGTGGAGGCAAGTGCAAGCTCAGTCCATTTGGCCCCCGCTGCAGAGCTGCGCCAGCTAAGACTCGCCCCTGATTCATGCTAATGGCCGATGCAATTCGCAGCTCGATGCAGAAAGCCAGCTTCCGCGCCGTTCTGCAGGTTCTGAAGTCTTGTGTACACAACCCGCCGGCTGCTCTTTGCAGGGGGTTAATGGGGCAGGAGAATAAACACATAGGATTAAGATGTTAACACAGAACACGCTGAATCAGCAGGAATTGCAATTAGACGAGTGTGTGGAGCCAGGACACTGCTTTACAAAGTGAACCCATTGAAAGGGACGCTTTTCATTTATGTATACATGCGCAGATGGGATTAAGGGGGGTAATTCATAGAATTTAGCACAGAAACAGCGCACACGGGGAGCGCAGAGAGGGAGCGTGTGCCAGCATGCGCCAGCCACGTGCGCCAAAACCCATTTTCACGCACAGCGTGTTCATAGATACTTACATCCATAACCAGCCGTGGCGCTGAGTGGCGAGGCGACGCTGCAGTAGCGCCAGTTACGCCTCCAACCCCGCCCTGTGTGACAAAAACATTGCACAAATCCCCTACATGGCGCAAAGGCCAGTGGACCAGCATACAGCGCTAAAAAATGGCACTCAGCCCTTACGCGCCAGCTAAATCGCATGTAAAACTCCCCGCGCACCCCTCAGAATACGCATACCCCGTTCGTGTCAGCGAAATCGCGTGTAAAACTCCCCGCGCACCCCTCGGATTACACGTACCCCGCTGGCGGCAGCGAAATCGCGTGTAAAACTCCCCAAGCACCCCTCGGATTACGCGCTGTACCCCTCTAATGCCAGCGAAATCACGTGTAAAACTCCCAGCGCACCCCTGTAATACGCATACCCCGCTTGCGCCAGCAAAATCGTGTGTAAAACCCCCCGCGCACCCCTGGAATACGCGTACCCTGCTCATGCCAGCAAAATCGGGTGTAATTCTCACTCCCGTACCCCCAGATTCATGTAGCAGTGTGGTGAGAAGCCACATGCACCCCCTGCAGCCAGACTACTCCACAGGGGTCCACCCTACACCCTTCCCCATGCCACACAGGCAGCCCATCCACTCTGACCATGACTCGCAGGCAGCCCATCCACCCTCCCCATGCCCCGAAGGCAGCCCATCCACCCTGACCATGCCCTGCAGGCAGCCCATCCACTCTGACCATGCCCCGCAGGCAGCCCATCCACCCTCCTCATGCCCCGCAGGCAGCCCATCCACCCTGACCATGCCCTGCAGGCAGGCCACATGGCACCATGCACTTGGGAGCTCCGATTCATGCCACCCCCACCCCCCCATTGACAGGCACCTGCCAGCAGGCCCCGACTCATGTACCCCCCACCATCCCCCAAATGACTGAGCACCTGCCAGCAGGCCCCGACTCATGCCCCCCCACCCCCACAATTGACGGGCACCTGCCAGCAGGCCCCGACTCATGCCCCCCCAATTGACGGGCACCTGCCAGTAGGCCCCGACTCATGGCCCCCCCACCTACCCCCCATTGACAGGCACCTGCCAGCTGGCCCTGACTCATGTCCGCCCCCACCCCCCAATTGACGGGCACCTGCCAGCAAACCCCGACTCATACCCCCCCAATTGACGGGCACCTGCCAGCAGGCCCTGACTCATGTCCCCGCCACCACCCCCCATTGAAAGGCACCTGCCAGCAGGCCCAGACTCATGCCCCCCCATTTAACGGGCACCTGCCAGCACGCCCCGACTCATGGCTCCCCACCCACCCCCCATTGACAGGCACCTGCCAGCTGGCCCTGACTCATGTCCCCCCCACCCCCCAATTGACGGGCACCTGCCAGCAGACCCTGACTCATGTCCCCCCAATTGACGGGCAGCTGCCAGCAGGCCCTGACTCATGTCCCACCCACCACCCCCCATTGACAGGCACCTGCCAGCAGGCCCCGACTCATGTCCCCCCCACAACCCCCCATTGACGGGCACCTGCCAGCAGGCCCCGGCTCATGTCCCCACCACTCGCCCAAGTGACGGGCACCTGCCAGCAGGCCCCGACTCATGTCCCCCCAACCCGCCCCATTGACAGGCACCTGCCAGCAGGCCCCGACTCATGTTCCCCCATACACCATGTCATAACTATACAGACCCATTGTCCCAATGGCAACCCAAATCCCACACACCCACCCCCAGTACAAACACCCAACGATCCACTGCACCCACTCCCTAGTAAATTACCTATTCCATGAGAGTCTGAAAAGAACCAGCATGCCCACCAATAAATGTCCTACAGAGTCACACAGTGGCAACACATGACTGAGCCAATGCTCATGGAGACACGCACACAATAAATCATAGTAGACCACACAATAATGTCGAACTATGAAATGTATTAAAAAGTAAAACAAATGACAAAATGAAAACCACACATTTAAATGAAGAAATAATTAGTGCAATAAGAAAAAGAAAGTCAAATTCAAGGGAAAAAAACAAATCCAAAACATGAAAAAATATAAGTGGTCCATACCCAAAGACCATAGAAAAAAATTATAAGTTGAAAAGCATAAAAAACATTAATCCCTGTGAACATCTAAAAAAGAAAGTATGTACATGTCCGGAAAAATTGTAAACAAAAGTCTGAAGGGGCCATTATCCCAAAACAAAAGTAAACCTACCTAAAACCCTATCTAAAATACAACTATATACAAAAAGTGGAGCAAAGTCTGTGGACTCCAAATCATAATAAAAACCAAATGAAACTTAAACCTAAATAACTATATAAAAAGGCGGCGGGCTTGTCCATCGGCTCACTTATTGATGTCCCGAGCGAGGGCATCATTGAACTCCATGTCGATGTTCCGGAGACAGGCCTGTTCCCTGGCCTCGAGGTCTCGCAGGGATGCAGCCATGGCCTCCTCCAACTCCCTGCAAGTTGCCTCGAGGCACTCAGCCCACCTCAAAGCCTGGTGGATGGAGTTCTCTACCCTGACCATTGTGAGCCGTGCCTTCTCCGCCTGCCGCCGCTCCGCACCTATTCGCTGGCCCAACCGCTGCCACATGGAAGACACTCCCAATCCTGGGTCCTCCTGCTCGCCGGCCGATGCCTGCCCCGATGATGTAGAGGGCCCCAAGGCCACATGCCTCCTACGTCGAGTATGCTGCCGCCTTTCTGCTGCCGTCACCACGACTGCCTCCGGGTAGATGGCAACACCCGTGGCAGTTGTGCAGGTGCCCTGCTTGTATGTGCCTGCACATCGTCCGTTGCCAGGGGTCCAGTTGCTGGGGTGACCACCTGTGCTGGACCTCCGACTCCCGACTGTGGCAGGGATGTGATCTCCACCGGGCTGGCTGTGTTGGTTGGGGCAGGTCCACAGGGGGCCCTGGTGGCATCTGGTCCGGAAGACGGCACAGAGAACAACTGGCGTATAGTGTGCACAGAGGAGGAGAGGGCTGCAAGACAGAGCGACACATGGAGGAAACCCCCGACCATGAGCCCTCCCAACTGGGTCATGTTGGTACACATCTCTTCATAATGATGTGCGTGGGCCCCCAGGAAGCACACATGTCATCACAAATGTCACATGTGCGCAACGTGACACCAATCAGGACGGACTCAATCCTGTCACGGGTCCTCACATCCGCAGTTAGAGGAGTGCCAGATGATGTGGACCTCCCCCCTACCTGCGGACGGGCCTGGGACGGGGCATCCCTGCTCGTGCATGGTGATGCAGTCACAGTGTCAGGGACAGTGACATGCACAGGCCCCTCTGTGGCGACCTTTGCTGCCTCCTGTCCCTGCCCCTGGACTGCACCACTTGCACCAGTGGTACCACCCCCACCAGGCCCCTGCGGCCTCCTCCTCCTCCATACACAACACCAACCTGGATGGCTCTGCACCGTCTTCCACCGTCACCAGCCTCTGTGGGGGCTCACCCGCCCCTTCTGCTGCAGCCGCAGTGGCGGACGCGGCACCAGTCCCCTCTCTCCCGGATCATAGAATTTCCTGGGAGGGTGACTGGGCCTTGCGTCGCCGGCCGGTGGGGGCATCCCTACCACTTTCCTCCACATCGCCGTCTCCGCCCTCTTCTTCACTCGCCGCTGGGTTAAGGGAAACATTGAACACAAGCATCAGGGTACTGTACAATAGTGAGTGGCACTGTCAAACGTCACTTCCATCATGTTCTCCACAACACATGGGTCAGTGTAGGCAACATACATGCAGGAACAGGCATGGCACATGCAACAAACATTTGCATCCAATTCCAAGGCACCGTAGAAACATCCAATGGTGGGCTGAAACTCTCATGCATCATGGGCCATGCTGATCACATGCACACACATCACCAGAGGGTCATGCATCTGGCCCTGTATACCCCCAGACACAGTGGATACAAGGATGACTAGGCTGTATCAGTGAATCAACACATCGTCACGGACATGTGTCATGCATCCATGGCGTTTACCAGTCACTCACACACTACTCAGACACACGGACATGTACACCATGCATGTCCATGACAGCAGCACCCATCTCTCACACCCCAAACATGTCCAAGTACAGACACAGGCATGCATACATGTGTGCGTTCCACATGCTGCTCCGCATGATGCATTGTAACACATACACCAGCCATGTGGGTCATGCCTGACTGGACTCACATGCAGCACCATCATGTCCCTGCACACACACATCCATATATGACCCATGTCACACATACAGCCAAGTAGCTAACTACCACCACACTGCAACATGCACTGTTTTAAACGGGAATGCATGGGCAATTACCGCTCGACTCTAGACGGGCCTGCATCCTGAGGATCTGGTGGTATATCACTGAGCGAATGCACTCCAGAACCATCATCTGCTGGGTGGTAAAGTGGTACCGGCGTCCCACTGCATCTGCTGCATTCAAGAGGTGCCCGGACTTCTTGAGGGTCCTGGACTTGTAGTCCTCCCAGCACTTCTGGACGTTTTTGAGGTCGCGGGGTGCCACCCCCTCCGCGCTGATGGCACCCACTATGTCTGTCCGGATCCTCTTCCATCCTTCCTTGTCGGCGTGTGATGGTGTGAAGAGGTCATCATAATGCCCAAGGACTTGCTCCAACAGGATGCCAACTTCATTTGTACTGAAGCTGGCAGCCCTCTGCCTCTCTGCTGGAGGGTTGCCACTGGTGCCGGATGGTGTTGCGTCGGACATGGCAACCCTTGAGGCAGGTGTGGGTAGGCAACTGGGTCCTGGGGCTGGGATGTGGAGCTATGGACTACCAGTCGGGAGTCTTCTGTTCCAGCAGGGGTGGTCACAGCAACTGGACCCCTGCAGATGGCTGATGTGCAGGCACCAAATGGCATGGCACTGTTGGCAGCCGGCAGGCAGGCAGCAGCAGATGGCTTGTAGGAGGCTCCCCGGGGCTCTGGGGGGCAGGAAAATGGCCTTCTGGGCAGGAGCGTGGTCTTCTGTGTGTTGTCGCGTGGCCAGCTTGATGCATGCGCGCAGGCATTTCCCTCGTACGTGTGCATAGTGAATCCGCATGTGCAAAAACAGCACATCTGCGTGTGAATGTGTGTAATTCGAGGAAAGGGTTATTAGCAGCAGCTTACCTGTGATTCCACCACTAGCTGCCCTCTGCTCCTGCAAACAGCATCCAAGGAACAGCGAGCCTCCCGGACCGTCGGATCTGCAAAAGGACAGAAACAAGACATTAGACATTTACAATTGTGCCGGCAGCTTACCTCTCAAGTCGCCCATCGACCAGCACCGCCTTGGGACTTCTTACTCCGAGTGAGCACCGCAACCTACGGGAACAAAAGACAACAGGTTAGCAAAGGCAAGGCATCATAGCGCTGCACATAGCGCCTACTTACCGCATCAAGGCGCTCTCGAAACACCATCACCTGCCGGGGAGTCCAAATTCAGCCAACGTTCCACAGCGAACTTCCATGCACCTAAGGAGAGAGAAAAGACATTGTTGAATCCAAGAAAGGCTTACAGTATAACAGTAATAAGACCTACATGAAAGACTCTAAAGGGCAGCATCAGCGAAATATCTAGATCGCACTCGCCCACAAATGACAACGCGCCCCTGCCAAGAAGGCAGGACGGAGAGCACACCAAAACCCATAACAAGGTGAGGAAAGGTCTGGGGAGGGGCTGCGGGCATACGGGGTGTTGGGAGGCTCTTACCCCAGTTGCCCAGTCTTGAACATTGCCCACCTGTTTTCCAGGCAGAACTTCCCCGCTGATTATACCAGGGAGCGGCTAAGAAGGGGACCAAAGTCCCTGCAGCTGGGTGGCGTTCCCGTGGATACCAGGTGAGCGTAACATAACGCGAAGCCTGCCAAACCAATCCACCTGGGCGCCATGGAAACATCAAAATTAGACTAATTGCCCCAATTGTTGGGAGAACTTTGTGCCGAGGTTCACTCTGCCAGACAGGAGACTAACGCTCACCGGAGAGACTTATTGGTGACTAAAGAGCGTACCGAAGATATCAGCAGGCAAGTCTTGCAATCACAAGCGGGTCAGACGCCTCTACCTGGGAACAACCCACTGATGCAAAATCCTAGCATGCCATCCACTGTCTCTACCTTGGCGCAAGTTGTGTTACCAGGTACAGTTCCTTTGCCACCACCGGAGAGGTTTGCTGGAACCCGAAAACCTTCATCTGAAGGCTTATTTAGACCAGTACCTCGCAAATGGATTCATCCGCCCATCCAAGTCCCCTGCAGCTAGTCCTTTGTTCTTCGTACCGAAAAAAGAAGGGGACCTAAGAACCTGTATTGACTACCGCGCATTAAACCAGATCATTGTAAAGAACCGTTACCCATTGCCGCTCATCCCAGAAATGCTGGACCAGGTCAAAGATGCCCAAATTTACACCAAACTGGACCTTCGAGGAGCATACCACCTGGTGCGGGTCAGAAGCGGAAACAAATGGAAAACTGCTTTCCACACCAAATATGGTTTGTTCGAATATCAAGTCATGCCCTTTGGGTTATGCAAATCTCCTGCAGCGTTTCAGTATTTTATGAATGACGTTTTGACAGAGTTAATTGATGTCTGCGCCCTAGTGTACATAGATGATATCTTAGTGTACTCAACTTCAAAACAGGATCACATCAAGCACGTCCATTCAGTCCCCTCCAAGCTCCGGGAACATCGTTTATATGCAAATCTGGAGAAGTGCTTTTTTCACGTCACCGAAGTTGAGTTTCTGGGTTTTATTCTTACTCCAGGAGGCATCAGAATGGACCTACATAAAGTGGACGCCGTTTTGAAATGGCCATTACCAACGTCAGTAAAACGGGTACAGAGCATGTTGGGCTTTGCGAACTTCTATCGCCGGTTCATACCGGACTTCTCATAGGTCGTACACCCGATCACCATATTGCTAAGAAAAAATAATAAGAAATTTGCCTGGACCGAAGAAGCAGAGAAGGCTTTTCAGGAACTCAAAAAAAGGTTCACCTACGCGCCAATCCTGAGACATCCTCGCCCCGATCTTCCTTATATCCCAGAAACAGATGCTTCCAGCATAGAGATGGGAGCTGTCCTCTCGCAAAGAGATCCAGTAACAGGCCAGCTACATCCAGTGGCCTTTTGGTCGAAGAAATGTTCTCCCCCGGAGATGAATTATGCCATCACAGACAAATAACTCTTTGCAATCAATTCCGCCTTTAAGGCCTGGCAGCACTACCTTCTGGGGGCCAGACACACCATTACAGTTATCACAGACCACAGAAACCTGCAATACCTTAAGACAGCTAAAGCCCAGTCTTCACGCCAATTGCAGTGGGCCCTTTTCTTCACTGAATACGACTATGTCATCACTTTTCAACCAGGGGTCAAGAATGGAAAAGCTGACGCGCTCTCTCGTACAGGCACTGATGACTTGGTATATACGCCCCCAGATCCAGTCCCCATAACACCGGAAGACAAGCTCTCGGGCCTCACTACGGCCTTAACCCACGTTGAACTGAGAAATAAGATTCAACGAACCATGAACCCAGATGCCTTCCTCGCATGGCAAGCGCAAGGAGAACAATATTCCATTAAAGATCACTTCCCCTTTTTTAAGGATTGGTTGTATGCACCCACCAAAGACTTACAACAACAAATTGTTGCTAGTTATCATGATTCCCTGATCGAAGGGCACCCAGGAATCACCAAGACTCTAGCCAAGGTAAAACAGAACTTCTGGTGGCCTTCCTGGCGTAAGGATGTCATCCAATATGTTCAGTCCTGCGGAGTCTGTGCGCAAAAAAGTCGCAAAAACAAAAACCATCCGGTCTTCTGCAAACTTTAGACATTCCTCCCACTCCCTGGCACACTCTTTCCCTCGGTTTCATCACTGACCTACCCCCCAGTCAAGGGTTTAACACAATCCTGGTAGGCATGGACTTGTTCTCAAAGATGGTGCACTTTTTTCCACTCAAAGGCCTCCCTGACGCACCCACTCTAGCCAAAGTGTTCCTGGATGGTATTGTAAAACTACATGGCTTCCCATCAGTCCTGATCTCTGATCGAGGTAGCCAGTTCATCTCCAACTTCTGGAAAAAATGTTGTGCAATGGCACAAATTGACGTCAGGCTATCCACTAGCCATCACCCCCAAACGGACGGTCAGACGGAGAGGACCAACCAGACCCTCGAACAATACCTACGGTGCATGTTACTCCATGAACTAAGAGACTGGAAAGATTTGTTATGGATAGCCGAGTACGCATATAACAACTCCTTGCACTCCAGTACCGGACAAACACCCTTTTATACCCTTTATGGTAGACACCCACGTACCTCAGAACTAGATGTCCCAACAAATTTGGAAATGCCAGCAGTAAAAACTCTTCACACCAACATCACTCAGGCTTTCAAAAAGGCCAAAGAACATCTTATTTTCGCCAAAGAAAAACAAAAGCAATTTGCCCACCAACACTGGAAAAAGGCCCCAGACTATCAGGTAGGAGACAAGGTTTGGCTGGCTGCCAAGTTTGTACCCATCAAGGGAACCCGGACTTTTCAACCCAGGTACTTAGGACCTGGGGACACAAAGGACAACGCGCCCCTGCCAAGAAGGCAGGACAGAGAGCACGCCAAATTCCATAACAAGGTGAGGAAAGGTCCGGGGAGGGGCTGCGGGCATACGGGGTGTTGGGAGGCTCTTACCCCAGTTGCCCAGTCTTGAACATTGCCCACCTGTTTTCCAAGGAGAACTTCCCCACTGATTATACCAGGGAGCACCTGAGAAGGGCACCAGAGTCCCCGCAGCTGGGTGGCATCCCTGTGGATACCAGGTGAGTGTAACACAATCTCAATGAGATGTCATATCATGTCATATACATCCTTTGTCCTTGGTGCAGTGTGTCTCACTCTGACTGTGCTGATGGCAGTGGCTCCCCGTGCACACGTGTGCACATTCATGTTCCATGTGCATTCCATGTATGCCCCTAGGTGTCCTTGACCGCCTGCTCATTGTAGTATGTCTCCAGGATGATCCAAGTGTCCTGTTATTTGGACAGCCATTTCATGCTCACTTTGGGTCTGTGTGTCATCACACACGACTTTAGGGTGTCCAATCTGTGTCGTGCACATGGCTCCCCCTGTTACAGGCCCACTGCCTCTTTTCAACTGGTGTTGTGTCTTCTGCATGCATGCATGGGTGTACTACTGATGGTTCCTCATCTATCCTGCATCATGTCCACTTCTCATCGGCTGTAGTGACATTTGACCGACGACATGCAATAGACGCATGCCAACACTGTCTGCCAATGCACAGTTCTGTGGTGAACCTTTCATTGTCATGCTGTGCCTCCCTGCTATTGCCCAGAGGGTTGGTGTTTCACGGTATCCGTGCTACATGGTGCATGCCATTTGCACATGATGGCTGCAATTGCCCTTACACTGCCGTCACGTTTGGAGATCGACATCACTACATACGTGTTGATGTTGGAAGTTGAGGGGGTACACATGCACTAACCGCAGACACCCACTCCTGTGCCAAGTTCAGCACTTCAACATGCCAACACAATGCTGCTGTGTGATAGTGACCTGCCATGTATGTACCCATGTCCCTCCTTTCACTGTATCGAAACGCAGTAGCGTAGGTGCCTCCTGTGACACATGTACTCTGCCTAGTCAATGGTTGTTGAGTGCTGCACGTGAACATGCATGTTACATGTGTCATGGTGTGTTTGGTGTGATTGCCAGCTGTGTCTATTTGTGTGTTCCCACATGCTTATGCTACGTGCCATCTCTTTGTTGCCATCTCTCATTTCTGCCTTAGATATGTGCCTGCTAGAGGTTGTGTGTGATGCACGTGATGGGCAACATGCAAAACATGTGCTGGCTTCACATTTTGCACACATCCTTTTCTGTTTTCGGGAGACCCTTGCATTGCAATGCCACTGGGTGCATGTTGGGCTTTGAGTTGCGTGTGACATGTCTGCTTCATGTGTTGGCTGTCAATGTTGTGATATGTATGTGTGTGGTATGTGCTATTGACATGCGTGTTCTTGTTTCTTTTGTTTATGTTGCAAGTTATGAAGCACTGGAGGCAGAGGATGAAGATGTCATCCCAGACACGGTGGTCAGTTCACATGACCATCCAGGCACCAGTGGTGGTCGTGGGGTGGCAGCCCACGAGAACCCACTGGTGCTCCAGGCCATCGTGTCCAGAGCGGACTCTGAGTCAGGCTCTGATGTATCCTCTGACCACTATGTTGAGCCGGATCTGCATCATGACGTGTCGTCGCCGTTAAGTGATCCTGTGTTGGATGATCTTCTGTCCACGACAACTGCAGTAGGGGGCCAGGCGGGGTTGGAATGTCTGCCTGTGGTGGTTACGGGTGCACGGTCACACTCAACACCAGCTGGCCATGTTCCTGTGGCATCAGGTCGATGGAGGGATGCAGTCCTGCAACCTTGGGTGGCACCAACCCAGCAAGGACCACATCTCCTTGGGCCCGGCAGGTGTTGTGTCTGGCAACGCGTTGGCCGTGCGCTACCGTGGTCAACTGAGTGGGAGCATGCTGTTATTGCCATAGCACAGGAACAGGGGGGAGCATTTGAGATGATGGCTCGAGGTATAGAAAGTGTGGCCTGTTCCATCCTCCCCCCTGAAAGGCAAGTGCAGCTCTAGCAGCAGGCTACGCAGTCCACATGCCGCTCACTCAGGCTGGGCATGGCGGCCTCAGACAGGGCGCGCCGGGCTGAAATGGTGGCTCTGTGTCAAGCAATTTCTGCTCAGGCAGAGGCATACCGTGAGGCCCTAAGGGTCGAACACCAAACCCTCCGAACTACTCTGGGTGCTCTCATGATGGACGACAGTAGGCAGGCAGAAGACAGGATGGAGCGGCTTGAAAGAACCATCTCAGCTGAACTCCATGCAAGCCGGGGGGTACTCCGTATGTCATGTGAGGCCATGCAGGCTGAACTCCGTTTTACACGTGAGTCCTTGCAGGAGGAAGCACGTGTGACATGTGAGGTAATGCATGCAGACCTACATGTCATTGCCATGCAGGACCTGGCTTACCAGACCCGCATGCTTGCTGCCTCTGAGGGGCAAGGTGCGGATAGGCATGGTGAGGCAACTATGCCGCGTCCACCTTCTGATTTCCATCCAGAGGGTGACGACGACAACCTATCTCCCACATAGGTTGGGCCGTGCAGGCACTGAGCCCAGTGATTTTATTTTTTATCTCAACATCTACACATGTGGGTGTTGAGGTGCACCCTGTATCTCCCCCCTCCTGGATGCCCCCCCACCACCGAGGTCATATGTGGGCATTTTTTTAAATTTTTTTTGTTTCCTGCAAGTGGTTTAAACAAAGAAATTGTCTATTGTGCATTCATGTGACAGTATGGTGCTTTTTGGCATTTGAAGGCACCCACTGTGTGTTCCAGCAGGGCCCATTCAGGTTTGTCTCGTGTATGCACGGCCTGGCCTCCCTATCGCTGACACCTACATCAGTGCCTCCTCCAAGGAAACTCTCACTGACATCCTCTTTTTCGTGCCTACGCCTGACCTATGGACCCTTCATATGGTCTCTGTGCTCTCTCCTTTCTCCACTTCTCCCATTAATGGTGGCACCCAACGGGATGTCCTCTTGGCCTCCTTCCACTCTTCTAAGGCCATCATTAATGTCTACTCTAATGGGACCGTCTTGGTCCAAGGCCCTCAGGCCAACCTTCACCTCTTTGATAGACACTTCCCGCGCCTCATCAACTTCCTTTCCTCTCCTGCTGTCCCCCCTCCTCTGTCACAGGCTACCTTACCTCCACCCTCCCTGCCACCTCTTGTGCTCCTTCTTCACCTCCGCAGGGCGTACCTCTGATCTGTATCCCTCCCCGGAAATCCGTCAAGGCTGGCAATCTTCTCCACATTGCCACTCTTAACTCTTGCTCTGCCGTCAAACATTCCTCTGACATCTGTTGCCTTCTTGAGGAACTGGACCTTGACGTCCTCGGTCTCACCGAGACATGGTTCACAGCCAGCTCTGTCACTAGCTTTGACACACTCCTACCTGACGGCTACAAGATCCTCTCCGTGCCCAGGCCCAACCGTGCTGGTGGGGGTGTGGCCCTTATCTTCCCTGAGTGGATTCCTGTCACTGTCACTCCTACGCAGACCTACCCCTCATTTGAATGCCTTGTCTGCTGACTCTCTCTCTCTCCTAGCCAGTCCCTTACCGTGGCTACTATCTATCGACCACCTGGTCAAATTTTCTCCTTCCTCTCTGAGTGGGCGGACTTCTCCTCACTCCTGTCCTCAACCACTCAACTCCTCTTTCTTGGTGACTTCAACATCCACCTGGATGCCTCTGGTCCCCCCTCATACTCTTTTGCGACCTCTGCGACTCTCTCTCACTCTCTATTCTCCCGTCTGGGCCGACTCATTCTGCAGGGCACACTCTTGATGCTCTGATCTCTTCTAACCTTCCCCTCTCTGTCCCTCTCTCCAGTCCTCTCTCCTGGAGTGATCACTTTCTCCTATCCTCCCACCTCACCTTCCCTACCCCACAGGCAAAGCCACCCTCATCACTGCCACCCTCCTTCTCGGTCATCCGACCAATGAAGCGCGTGTCAGTTGAGGCTTTCGCTGCCACCTTCTCGCCCCCCCCCCCTTCGGCTGACTCCCACCCTGACACAGCCCTCTCCACGCTTCACTCTGCTATATCTGATACTCTTGATATCCTTGCCCCTGTCACGAGAATCCGCCTGAAGCCCAAAGCCAAATGTAACTCCTGGTATGGCTCGGATCTCGTCACCCTTAAACGCAAGTGCAGGGTGGAAGAGAGGAAATGGTGTGCTTCATGTTCATCCTCTGACAAACTGGCCTGCCGCCTACTCCAAAGGCAATACCGGCTCTCCGTTCTCACCAAGAAGAGAGCCCTTATCCAAGCCTGCATCTCTGCAGCATCTAATAATTCAGCTCTTTAAAATCTGCTAGGAGCTGGCCAACCCTGCTGCAGTCTCTACCGCTCCTGTCCCCTCCCAGGCCCTCTGCACGGCACTGGCCTCTCAATTCATTTAAAAAACTCAGGACATCCTGTCCTCACTCTCATCCTATCACCTCCCACCCTCTATTCCCTGCTCTTCCTCTGGCCCTTCTGCATCCACCCCTCCTCCCACCTTCTCTGCCTTTCTCCTTTTTTTCTGCTGACGAGGCTTCGAGACAAGTCTGATCTATGAAAGTCTCGTCAAAACAGGTCCACCCATGCTCCTCCAAAACCATCAAGGACCACATCGACTCCTTGGCTCCTGCCCTGGCTGACTTCTGCAATCACTCCTTTGCCTCTGGAGTCTTCCCATCCACCCTCAAGCACTCCCTTGTGCACCCCCTTCTTAAGAAACCCTCCTCCGACCCCACCTGCCCGGCTAACTATCGCCCAATCTCTATCACTCCCTTCCTGGGCAAGCTTCTGGAGAAACTGGCCATCTCCCAGCTTAATCTCCGTGCTGAATCTGTTGGTAGTCTTCACGACCATCAGTCTGGCTTCAGAGCTGCCAGAAGCACGGAAACTGCTCTCCTGAACATCCGTGAGGACCTGCTCTCGAACTTTGACTCAAACACTCCTTGGGTTCTCATTTTGCTTGATCTCTCCTCTGCCTTTGATACTGTCAACCATACCATCCTGCTCAACCGTCTCCGTGATAACCTGGGTATCACTGGTCAGGCTCTGGCGTGGCTGTCCTCTTACCTCTCCAATCGACCCTCCCAGGTCCAACTGGGATCCTTCCTCTCTGACATCTTTTTCTCTACCTGTGGTGTCCCCCAGGGATCTAACCTCTCTCCCTGGCTGTTCAACCAGTACCTGGCACTTCTTGCCCACCGCATCGCCGCTCTCTGCCCCAATTTTCAGTGCTATGCGGATGATACCCAGCTCATTTTCAGGCTATCCTCAGCTTCCTCTTCTCCTTCCCTCATCTCTGACTGTCTTTCTGCTATCCAGGAATGATGTGCCGCCAATGACCTCTGCCTTAATGCCAGTAAGACTGAGATTCTTCTCATCGGCACACCCAATCCCTCCTTCCCTGCAGCTCTCTGGCCGGCCTCTCTTGGCCCTCTTCCTGCTCCTACCTGCAAGGCTAAAAACCTGGGGGTCATCTTTGATCCCACACTCACTTTCTCTCATCACATATCTGACGTCTCTAAGAAGTCACACTACCAGCTTCACCTCCTCAGCGGTATCCTTCCTTTTCTCTCCTTCCCCCAGAAGCTCACTGTCTCTAGAGCACTGGTTCTCTCAAAGCTGGACTACTGTAACAGCCTCTATCTGAATCTGCCTGCCTCTACTCTCCGCCCTTTGCAACTCATCCAGAACAGGACTGCAAGACTTGTCCTTGGCCTCAAGCCCATTGACCGTGTCTCTCCAGGACTGAAATCGCTACACTGGCTCCCAGTGGCTGCGAGGATTAAGTTCAAAACCCTCTGCATTGTCCACAAGGCCTTCTGGGGCCTCGGGCCAAAATACCTTCAACTCTCTCTTCCTAAATATCTTCCTTCTCGAGCTCTTCGCTCATCCACCTCCAGCTCCCTCAGGGTCAGCCGCTTCTCCAAGCAACGAGTTGGGGGTAGATCTCTCTCCGCTGCAGGGGCCTCCCTCTGGAACAGCCTTCCTGCCTCCCTGAAACTTGAAGAGAACCATATCCGGTTCCGGAAGCACCTCAAAACCTTCCTCTTTGCCTCCGCTTTCTCTCCCCCTCTCCCGTGTTAATATTACTGAAACTGCACTGAATCTGCATCAGGGCCACTCACCTACCTCGGTCCGTGGCCCTGCCACTCTCCCCTGCACTGCCTACCTGGCAATCCCTGCACTGTGGGACTGTCTCTGTATCCCTACAGCCCCTCCTCCCAGCACTTGTCTGCACTTATCTTGCACTTGCCACCAGCTGGTCCTTATTATTTATCTTGTTCTACTAAACCTATACTGCACTTCTCCTCTCTCTTTCCCCCTTGCACTCCCCCCCCCCCACCCTGCACTTGCGCGATCTGAATGACACCTGGCCTAGTAGGATCGTTGTCTGTCTCCCCTTGTTCCCCCCGCCTCGTCTTATAACACTTGTGTATAGGCGCATTATAAATGCCATATCATATCATATCATATGTGTTTTGCCTAGGGTCCTGACACATATGCTACTCCCGCTTCCCCTTTCCATGGGCTTGCAAGGATGGCTCGGTGTGACAGCATCTCACACAGGGGCATTGGGCTTCCATCATATCTGTGGCCAGCCTGCAGTCCTACTTGTGTGTACACCCCTTGTGGGTATTCCGGACGGCTTCTCCAATGCATGTCTGCATTTCATTTTGGTGAGTATTCTGTTGACTGTGCATTTTATCATGTTGCTTATGATTTTTTAATGAATTGACTGTCTATGTTCATGCACTTCCTACTGTAGGTGGTACCATGCACCCTTTGGCTGTGTAACACACACTGGTGGTGGGAGGGGTCCGTGTGCTGACAATGTTGCATTGGGACACTTGGCCTACAGTGATTTTGATATGCCACATGAACGCTGCATGCTGAGTTATCCTTGTCACCACGCGTTTCAACTACCCCCATTTCCTTGCTTACCCTGCTTTGGCCATCTTGCAGCCCTGCCTGGTATTTTGTTGTGCCATTGGATATATGGCCGCATTGCTTTTGACTTGCCTGTTATGTTTGTGGCCTGGACCTGCTCCCCCCCTCCCATTGGTTGCACTTGGCCCTTGTGACAATCCAGCCAACCAGGATGCTGGAGCCTGCCACGACTACCAAAGGACCACAATGGAGGCCCTGTCTACCCCTGTCCACCACCCTTCTGGGTCCCTTGATTGTCCCCCTGTCTCCCCTGCCCACCGCCTGTCTCCACCTGCCCCATGCCGGTCTCCCCCTGTCTCTCTTGCCCCCCGCCAGTCTCCACCTGCCCCCGCCAGCCTCCCTCTGTCACCCCCCATCACCGTCACGCCCCCTCCCCTTCTGCACTGTTTTATTTCCCTCTGCCCCCTGTGTGTGCTTTCTTTCCTCCTCTCCCCCTTCCTGCCTTTACACCTTGGTCCCCTCCTCCCTTCTCTTCTCCCTCTCCCTCTCCACCACCCTTTCCCCTCCTCCTTGTCCTCTGTCTGTCTTTTTCCGGCACTACCTCAATTGCCGTCAGGCATGATGATATGTAGCCGCTTGTTCTTTGCAGACACTTCCCCCTCTGCCTCCGTCCATCCACCCGCCACCTTCACCTTTTTGAGTTTTATTTTGGCACTTACTTTTATCATCTGTCCCTCCACCACTGATTACAGGTTGTCTGTTCCCCCTTTCCCTTCTGTGTTTCTTCTCCCCTTCCCCAGCACTATCTTGATTCTTCATCGACCTTCCATAGTTTGTCACTTGTTTTGTTACTCTCCTCACCTCTTCCCTCCTCTTCCCTCACCCCCCTCCTTATGTGACTCCTGCACTGCAACTATTGCCGTCAGGCATAGCAATGATGATGCTAGTTTTGTTTTCACACATTCCCTCCCTAGACTCTCCCTTATTGTTCCAAGCACTTGTACTATGTACTTTGATTTGATAGTTCATTTTCACATTCTGGACTGTTTGACGGACTTGTAGGAATGTACTGTTATTCTCCCTTGTTCCCTCCCTCCTTGAGGCTCTTTGATGCACTTTGTGTGTAGGCCCTATAAAGATTTTCATTGAATCAGTGATTGCTCACTGTCTGCCATTGTCGATGTGGGGTACTCTGTACATGATATGTTCTGCTGGTCAATGGCTGATCCTATGTTGGGTTTGATTTTGAGGTGTCAGGGGATTGGTGTGGTTTAACACACAGGGGGGTCCTTGAGTGCAATGTTTAAATGTTCACATGTGCTGTGTACAGGGCTCACTTGATTTCACATGCATGTATTCGATGCATGTCCCTACTGACACAAACACTTAGGCAACGCCCCCCCACACCAACTACGGCGACACCATGCACACACGTGCACCCAGATTTCCTTCTCAGGCATGCTGTGTCCCAACAATCCATGTTCACTTCCGATTCATTGATCGTATACATGCATGACAGGGTACTATTTGGTTGATTGTACTTATTTTTCATGATGCTCAAAGGGTTTCCCCAACACAATGCACACTCACTGTGCTGTCCGGTGAGCGGTGTGTTGCAGGGGACACACATGCAGCAAACAGTGTTTGTGATGCCAATTTGCTATTGGCCAATGTGCATGGCAACAGGTATTATGACTTTTGTTGCTTGCACCACTGGTGGCATGCATTTGTGCCACCGTTTTCAGGGTGTGAGGTTTTGGTCAGTCATTTCCTCAGATTCCATGTCAAGTGTAATTGTCTGGTGCCAATTTACATTTCTCATGTGGCACTTGATGACTATTGTGTCATGTGTTGTACATATGGTTTGATGTTTTGCCATTGCATACCATGGTATGGTGTGGCAGATGGGGGTCATTGGGGTTGGGAGGGTTTGGGTGGCATACCAGAACATTCATGGCCTGTTTTGCAAGGGGGCGGAGGGATATGCACCTTGCATGTGTTCCTTTTGGTCACATGGGATTGGTTGTGTTTAAGTAGCTAGGGATGCACACTATGTGGCACTTCTGTGGACACATTCTCAGGGTCGTAAGGTTGTGACAGTTAACTGTCCCTTTCTCATCATCGATTGTCACCTGGTATGTGCTAGGCCTGTGTGCACTCCGCAGGGGTTGGAGTTTAGGTGTAAAATGTGGCCACAAGCTGGGTACGGGCTGCCTCGCCACATGCCCTTTCACCTCCCATGCACAGCGGCCGTGTGTGTAGTTCGGGATGTGGGGGCACCACCATGTCCACTGGTACGCCCCGCCGTGTTGCAACGTTGTGCAGGATACATGCTGCCACAGTGATCCTACACACTACTGGGGGTGCATATAGCAGCTGTCCGCCAGAGCGGTCAAGGGAGCGGAAGCGTGACTTGAGCACTCCGAAAGTCCGCTCCATTATGGCCCTGGTTGCAATATGGGCTGCGTTGTATCTTACCTGGGGTGGTGTGGTGGGGTTCTGTATTGGCGTCACCATGTAGGTGCTCAGAGGGTAGGCACTGTCCCCTGGTAAGGTGATAATGGTTGTCATTAGTTAGGCTTGTGTATTTGTCTGTGTGTGACATGCATGCATGTGCACAGGCATTTGTACTCACCTATGAGCCATGTGTCGCCATGCTTCCCAGCTTCCAGGGCCTGGCTCAGGGCAGACATTCTGTATATGAAACTGTCATGGGTGGACCCTGAATAGTTTGCATAGGCAGAGGTGATGATTCCCTTGGCATCTCATACAACCTGCACGTTGATGGAATGCCAGTGCTTGCGGTTGTGGTAGATGTTTTCAGTGGCCATAGGTGGGCGTAGGGCCACATGGGTGCAATTTATGGCACCGAGCACTTTGGGGAAGGGTGCCACCCTGCAGAAGTCCGGGACCACGGCCTGCCTTGTGGCCAAAAAATGCAGTACATTGAGCACCTTCTCCAAGGGGCTCAATGCTTGGGAGCACAAGGTGGGTGATGTGAGTTCATCCTCCCACTCAGTGACCAGATGATATGAGGTGGAAACCTATACCTGCCATAGACCTCGTCGTCAGGCATCCAAAAAGGCTGGTCCTGGGCAGAAAAATGCGGGGCCTGGCTATTCTCCTCCTCCTGCGGTGTCCCACGATCACTGCTGCGAGGAATGGGACATTCATCGTAGCTGTATATGCTTGTTTGTTGTTTGCGCGCACTTTCATGCTTCGCGGTGGCGCTTCCGCCTGCTTTCCTGTGGCGGACGTAATGGTGCGTGTGCATTTGTTTTGACATGCGCAGGTTTTCCCTATTCGATTCCATGAATACGTGTTGTTCACTAGAGTGTGGGCGTTGCGTGTGTTTCCCAGCGTTACTTCCCACGTTACGCCTACATTTTCACGCATTGTTCCCCATTCCCCGTGTTCTGCCCCCTTTTTAGGTGTGTGCGCCAGAAGTTGTGCGCTTTCCCCGTTCCTGTTGCGCACGCATTTGGAAAGTCGCAGTGATGTGTAAGGTAAGCGTGGATTTGGCGCACATCCCGGGAAAAACACGCAGGGCCTTCCATGAATCGCATGCATGCGATTTGCACGCATGCGCTAGCTTTTTCACTCTTGCGGCACAAATTTTGGCAAACATTTATTCCATGAATTACCCCCTAAGTGTAGGGGCAATGACACTGCTGTCTGGGAAGCTAACGTCACACAAAAAGGCTGGGGAACATGGTGCACGTGGAACCGGGAACACACAACATCTGGGCCGGAGAAACTTGAATGTGCTCCAGTGCTAGCATTTTCAAAGATTCAGGGACGTCATTTCACCAAAATGCCAGGGGTAACAGAAGTGACGTCACCTGACCCTTGATGTTTGATGACTTCACAGGAAGTGATGTAATTTGACCAAACACCGAAGTGACATCACGGGAAGCGATGGAACACAACCGTTTACCCCTTGACAAAACAGGAAGTGGTATCGCATAGCATTGTTTCTAAGTACACTTTGAAAAATATGGTTACAATATTACTGCAACGGGATATACATTTCATACAAGAATGGATCACCATATGTATCGCCAGAAAAAAAACATGCTATAAATGCAACATGCGAAAAGCAAAATACATAGGGGGTCATTACGACCCAGGCGCTAATTGCGCCAACTTTACCACCATGGTGTAAACTATGTTTACACCATGGTGGATGGCGGATTTACCGCCCCATTCCAAGGTGAGTGGGGCGGTAAATCCCCATTTCCCATTTTCCCTTCCCCATTCCCATTTTTGCCTCATAGGGCATAATGGGAGTGGGGAAGGCGCTAATTACGCCACCGTAAATTACGGTGGCGTAATTAGCATCATGGCAGGTTAGCGCCATGGATTTTAACGGCTGCTAAGAGCAGCCGTTAAAATCAGAATAGGCGTTAAGGGTTAACGACGGCGTTAACCCTTAACGCCTGGGTCGTAATGAGGCACATAGTCCGAAATGGATGCTTATTCTACTCTAAATGCTTTTTGGAGGATTTTGTCTGCATTGTGAATTTGAGGCGTTTAAGAACAGACTAAATCAGTGACTCACCCCCTGAAGTGCACCTGAAATAAATCTTTAATGAGTTTAGCAATTATTTTATGAAATTCCAGAAAGCCAAATGACTCAAATAGCCACATGGCATTGGCCACAGCCCAGGGGGTTCAATTTGTAAAAAACTTTTTTTTAAAAGTAGTTTTTTTTCTTTTTAGGGGTAGCAAGGGAGACCACAGGGGTAGCAAGCGAGACCTCAGGGGTCGCAAGTGCGACGCCTGGCGACCCCTAAATTACGTCCCTGCCAGTGTTGCTACTTAGGTTATTCGGAATGGCGCAAACAGGTTTTGCCCCAATTTAAATTATCTCAAAACATGTGCACTAGGGCAAAAAGAACTGCGTTTTCTACATTTGTTTTTATGTCATGCAGACCACTTAAAAAAGCAGTCTGCTGCATTATTGCCCTATTAAAAACATTTTCGATTGCTTCCTTCCCTATCATACAGGCAGCACAGTTGATGCTAAACTCATTTGCTCCACTATTTTGCCCAATCGGCCAATGTGCTTCTTTAAGCCTCTAACATGGTCAAAGGTCGCCACAACAAAATAACTGGGGTGGTGCGGGGGGGAGGGGGGGAGGGGGTCGGGAGAAGCCGCATTGAGGGCGTCCTGTATCAAAACTTGTCGATGTTTCTTTGACCAGCACTGGGGGGAGAAGGGGGGGCACATCACAAAGGGAATCTAGGAATGGAGCCTTTACATGAGTATAGAGCCCGACATTCCAAGCTTGCTGATTGGCTAGAGAACTGGAAGGCGTGAGAAGAACAAAGGAGAGACTGAGAATACAGGCTATTACTGTGGTTAGAGCCTGGATGCCACACGTTCAGGTTGCGTAAAGAGAAGGAAACATGCTCCAATGTGGGGGTATTACCCAAGAAACCTGTCGTAACAGCCCACCTCCCAAGTTACGGCCTGAGCAAAGTGAACGTCTCCTACCATGGCCGGAGTGCTGTAACCTATCGGGTTGGTCTGCACCCTCAAAGAACCAGCAAGGGTGCTAAATGATCTTTACTAATTCATAATCCCTACAGCCCCCTACCAGCACTTGACACCTGATGTCTGCACTTACCCTTGCACTTGCCACAAGCTGGCCGCACTTCTTATTTATTGTTCTTATTTATTGTATTTTATTTATTTACTGTTTATCCTATGTAGTATAGTTTAGTTTCGTTTATTTGTTTGTAACGCGCTCCGAACCCTGGGGTAACTGGGTGCAAGCAGTTAATAGAAGGTTACAGAGATACAAGAGGATTAAAATACAGACGTGCAGGTCAACTGGAAATTACAGGTAGTTGAGATGCGAAATAAGTACAAGAGAAAATAACGCGGGTCTACTAGAGGTTACAGGTAGTCGAGATGTGAAATAAGTACAAGTGAGCAAGAGTGAAAGGCGCCAGGGGTTACAGTTTTGGCGACAGTACTATGCAGATAATGATACAATGGGTGAAACAGAGTAAATTAACAACGCACAAAAGTGTATAGTCAGTTAGTGATTCTTGTCAGCGAGCCAACTCTTTACTTTGGCTCTGAAGGTCCAGAAGGGTGGTTCCATTCTTATGATGAGAGGGAGGGAGTTCCACGCTTTAGCGGCCAGTGCAGGGAAACTAGCTCCTCCAGCTCGTTTTCAATTTGAACCTTAGAATAGTGAGGCAGTGAGAGTACAGTGTTCTGGTGATTCTGGTAGATTGGTATTTGGAGAATTTGTCTGACAGGTACATGGTCCGAATTAGACAAACATTTGTGAGTGACGACTAAAGTGTAGAGAGATATTCTATTGTGCACTGGGAGCCAATGGGCATCTTGTCTGAAACTGGTGATGTGGCTGGACTTGGGGATGTTCAGAGCAGATTTTAGGGCATTATTTTGAAGTCTGTTGAGGTTCCGTTCCGAGGAGCCGAAGAACAAGTTGTTACAATAATCAATTTTAGATAGTACTAAGAACCTGGCTAGCGAGATGCAACTATTAGGAGAAAGAAATGATTTGCATGCATTAATGAGCTTATTGGTGTAGGCAGTAGCTGAGGCGGTGGCACTCACTGGTTTCTTGAATGAGAGGGTTGAGTCTAATTAGATTCCCAGTGTTTTTATTTCCTTAGCTACTTTATTCGAGTTCCCATCGATGTTAAAAGATGTGTATCGGGGGTCTAGTTTGTTTAGCCGTACTTGGGAACCAATGATCAAGAGATCGGTCTTCTCGTCATTGAGGCAAAGGCTATGGTTAGCCATCCAGGCTTGGATCTCCAGATATATGTCATTGATCAATTTAGTATCGTCTTCATAGGATCCTGACTGTGTGATTAGAACCTGGGTGACATCAGCGTAATTCGTGTAAGTGACACCCAGGTTATCAAAACGGTCAAAGAAGAGCTTAGTGAAGATAATGTAGAGTGTCAGCAAGACCCAGGAGCCTTACGGGACACCGAACTGGATGGGGATGGGGTCCGCTGAGGCTGAGGGTGCGAAGACCCTGGTAGTTCTATTGGAGAGGAAAGTCTGTATCCAGTTAGTAGCGTTGCTGGAGAAGGTGGCTGCTATGGTTAGGTGATCTGAGAGGATCTGATGATCCACCAGATCAAATGCTGCCGAGAGGTCTAACAGCAGGAGCGTGGCCAGTTTGCCATTGTCCTTGGTTTCATCGATTTGGATTTTGAGATCCAACAAGGCAGTTTCTGTGCCGTGTCGCGGCCTAAAGCCGGATTGTCTCAGGCCAGGTAGATTGTTGTCCTGCAGATGTTTCTGGATTTGTAGATAGGCCACTCTAGCTAGTATTTTTAATAGGAAGGGGACGGTGGTGATGGGCTTGTAGTTGGTAGGTATATTCGGGTCTAAATTAGGTTTTTTTAAAAGAGGCATGACCCATGCCTCCTTGAGGTTGTTGGTGACTGAGCTGGTCTTGAAGGGGGAGTTAATGAGGGTGGCAATGAATGGTTCCAATTCCTTGGCGCCTTCCAGGATGATTGAGGCCAGACAGATATTGCCTTGGCATCTAGAGGGTTAAAGGCCTTTGATAATTTGTTCAACTTCTTTAGGTGTGACTGGTGAGAAGGAGAAAGGTGGGCAGGATGGTGCATGAGTGTTAGAAGAGTAGGGAGGGTTGGCGCTACTGATCAAGCTATTCTTTTTAGCCTTGATTTTAGTTTGAAGCAGAGTGTTTTTATCGGTGAGAGCTTTTTGTGTTTTGGCACACCAGTCTGCGGCTTTCTGATGGTGGGGCTGGAGACTTCAGTTCCCTTAGGATGCTAAAGAGCTCCTTAGTCCTAGATGTGGCTTTTAGTATTCTATTGATATAGGTCTCTTTTTTAGTGTTGTGAATGGCCAATTTGTACCTGGAGGCAGCAGTGGTGGAAAGCAACTTATTGGTAGGAGTAGGTGATTTTTTCCATATGGATTCGGCTGTTCTTTTGGCATTCTGGAGGATCTTTAGTTCAGGTGTGAACCATCTGTTCAGGTGAGCTGTAGGTTTGGCTTATTTTAACTTGGCTTGATAGGGGCAATGATGTTTATAGCTGAATCAAGTGTGTCATTGAAGAGGTCAACTAGATTATTTGAATCAAGGGCTTTGTAGTTAGAAAAGTCTAGGATATTGTGAATCAGCAGACATTGGTTTTGAAGAGTTATGTTCTTACTGTTTCTAAAGAGGATTTGGGGTGGGATTTAAGGTGGGGGTACATTCGCCTGAATGGCAAAGGAGATGCAGTGATAGTCAGACCATGCGGTAGGTTGATTGTGGAGGATGGCGGTAGAGCAGTTGAGATCAGCCAGCCAGTCCAGCGTTCGACCTTTATTGTGCGTGGGGCCTGTGATGCGATGAGTGAAGCCGAGTTGTAAAATGGAGTTTTCCACTGCAGTAGCATTGTGGTCATTAGGGTCGTGGAGACCTAAATTAAAATCACCCATCAGAATAATTTGCGAACATGGTTTAGTTTTATTGGTTAGCAAATCTGTAATATCTTCCTTGAAGGAGGAAGTGGGACCTGTAGGTCGGTAGATGAGATGCAAAAGGATCATTTGAATGGCTGAGAAAGGGAGCTTAACTGAGAGTAGTTCCGCCGACGGGATGCTGGCATGGTGGATGGCTCTAAGACCCAGGTGTGTTTTAGCTATGAAGGCTACTCCGCCTCCTTTGCCGGCATCTCTGTCTGATCTAGTGTTTGTGAAGCCCTCTGGGATGGCTAAGGAAAGTGCTGGGCCGGCTGCCTGATGTGACCAAGTTTCAGTGATGGCGAGGAAGTTCAGGCCGTTAATTGAGATGAGGTCGGCAACATCAAGTGTGTGGGCGACTAGAGAACGTGCATTAGTGAGTGCTCCTTTAACAGATAGGGGAGGTTGTTGAAGGTCGGTCAGTGGTTGGGGAGTGGATGGCAGTGGGCTGGAATTTGCTGTAGCTTCCAGAGCTTTAGTTAGGTGGGTAGTAGGCTTAGAAGTCAGCTGGGAGGTGTTATATTAGGTTTAGTGGTATGAGCCTGTCTAGGAGGAATTGTGGGTGTCTTGTGGATTAGGAAGCGAGAGCCTAGTCTCAGGTTTCTGATGTTCACTGGCCAAGTTATCCATGGTGTTGGAGGTGAGGCAAAGCATTGGATCCATTTTACAGGGCTAATTAGATTGTTTGGGCTGCCTGTGGTTTGGTTGCTGGGGGCAGTAGTCGATCCTGTGTGTGATGGGGGTGATTGTAATGCAGGAAGAAAGTAGGTAGGGGCAATAGAGTTGAACAGTGGGAGAATGGTAGGCATGATTAATGTGACCCTGCGGAGGTCAGCCATGAGAGCGGCGATGAAGCTAGGGGAGGAGGACAGTAGACTAATATGCAGTGGGCAGCAACAGCAGTAGCCTAGGCTAGACAGATATTCAATAATTATAAGCAGAGGGCAGCAAAAACAACAGGGTCGGCTAGTCAGATATGCGATAGTGGCTAATATGCAGTGGGCAGCAACAACATAGTAGGCTAGTCAGATATGCAATAGTGGGTAATGTGCAGTGGGCAGCAACAACAAAAAGGTAGGATAGTCAGATATGCAATAGTGGCTAATGTGCAGTGGGCAGCAACAACAATAAGGTAGGCTAGTCAGATATGCAATAGTGGCTAATGTGCAGTGTGCAGCAATAACAATAAGGTAGGCTAGTCAGATATGCAATAGTGGCTAATGTGCAGTGTGCAGCAACACCAACAAGGTAGGCTAGTCAGATATGCAATAGTGGCTAATGTGCAGTGTGCAGCAATAACAATAAGGTAGGCTAGTCAGATATGCAATAGTGGCTAATGTGCAGTGTGCAGCAATAACAATAAGGTAGGCTAGTCAGATATGCAATAGTGGCTAATGTGCAGTGTGCAGCAATAACAATAAGGTAGGCTAGTCAGATATGCAATAGTGGCTAATGTGCAGTGTGCAGCAATAACAATAAGGTAGGCTAGTCAGATATGCAATAGTGGCTAATGTGCAGTGTGCAGCAACACCAACAAGGTAGGCTAGTCAGATATGCAATAGTGGCTAATGTGCAGTGTGCAGCAATAACAATAAGGTAGGCTAGTCAGATATGCAATAGTGGCTAATGTGCAGTGTGCAGCAACACCAACAAGGTAGGCTAGTCAGATATGCAATAGTGGCTAATGTGCAGTGTGCAGCAACACCAACAAGGTAGGCTAGTCAGATATGCAATAGTGGCTAATGTGCAGTGTGCAGCAATAACAATAAGGTAGGCTAGTCAGATATGCAAAAGTGGCTAATGTGCAGTGTGCAGCAACACCAACAAGGTAGGCTAGTCAGATATGCAATAGTGGCTAATGTGCAGTGTGCAGCAATAACAATAAGGTAGGCTAGTCAGATATGCAATAGTGGCTAATGTGCAGTGTGCAGCAATAAAAATAAGGTAGGCTAGTCAGATATGCAATAGTGGCTAATGTGCAGTGTGCAGCAATAACAATAAGGTAGGCTAGTCAGATATGCAATAGTGGCTAATGTGCAGTGTGCAGCAACACCAACAAGGTAGGCTAGTCAGATATGCAATAGTGGCTAATGTGCAGTGTGCAGCAATAACAATAAGGTAGGCTAGTCAGATATGCAATAGTGGCTAATGTGCAGTGTGCAGCAATAACAATAAGGTAGGCTAGTCAGATATGCAATAGTGGCTAATGTGCAGTGTGCAGCAACACCAACAAGGTAGACTAGTCAGATATGCAATAGTGGCTAATGTGCAGTGGGCAGCTACACCAACAAGGTAGGCTAGTCAGATATGCAATAGTGGCTAATGTGCAGTGTGCAGCAATAACAATAAGGTAGGCTAGTCAGATATGCAATAGTGGCTAATGTGCAGTGTGCAGCAACACCAACAAGGTAGGCTAGTCAGATATGCAATAGTGGCTAATGTGCAGTGTGCAGCAACACCAACAAGGTAGGCTAGTCAGATATGCAATAGTGGCTAATGTGCAGTGTGCAGCAATAACAATAAGGTAGGCTAGTCAGATATGCAATAGTGGCTAATGTGCAGTGTGCAGCAACACCAACAAGGTAGGCTAGTCAGATATGCAATAGTGGCTAATGTGCAGTGTGCAGCAATAACAATAAGGTAGGCTAGTCAGATATGCAATAGTGGCTAATGTGCAGTGGGCAGCAACAACAACAAGGTAGGCTAGTCAGATATGCAATAGTGGCTAATGTGCAGTGTGCAGCAATAACAATAAGGTAGGCTAGTCAGATATGCAATAGTGGCTAATGTGCAGTGTGCAGCAATAACAATAAGGTAGGCTAGTCAGATATGCAATAGTGGCTAATGTGCAGTGTGCAGCAACACCAACAAGGTAGGCTAGTCAGATATGCAATAGTGGCTAATGTGCAGTGTGCAGCAATAACAATAAGGTAGGCTAGTCAGATATGCAATAGTGGCTAGTGTGCAGCAATAACAATAAGGTAGGCTAGTCAGATATGCAATAGTGGCTAATGTGCAGTGTGCAGCAATAACAATAAGGTAGGCTAGTCAGATATGCAATAGTGGCTAATGTGCAGTGTGCAGCAACACCAACAAGGTAGGCTAGTCAGATATGCAATAGTGGCTAATGTGCAGTGTGCAGCAACACCAACAAGGTAGGCTAGTCAGATATGCAATAGTGGCTAATGTGCAGTGTGCAGCAATAACAATAAGGTAGGCTAGTCAGATATGCAATAGTGGCTAATGTGCAGTGTGCAGCAACACCAACAAGGTAGGCTAGTCAGATATGCAATAGTGGCTAATGTGCAGTGTGCAGCAATAACAATAAGGTAGGCTAGTCAGATATGCAATAGTGGCTAATGTGCAGTGTGCAGCAATAACAATAAGGTAGGCTAGTCAGATATGCAATAGTGGCTAATGTGCAGTGTGCAGCAATAACAATAAGGTAGGCTAGTCAGATATGCAATAGTGGCTAATGTGCAGTGTGCAGCAACACCAACAAGGTAGGCTAGTCAGATATGCAATAGTGGCTAATGTGCAGTGTGCAGCAATAACAATAAGGTAGGCTAGTCAGATATGCAATAGTGGCTAATGTGCAGTGTGCAGCAATAACAATAAGGTAGGCTAGTCAGATATGCAATAGTGGCTAATGTGCAGTGTGCAGCATCAACAACAAGGTAGACTAGTCAGATATGCAATAGTGGCTAATGTGCAGTGGGCAGCTACACCAACAAGGTAGGCTAGTCAGATATGCAATAGTGGCTAATGTGCAGTGTGCAGCAATAACAATAAGGTAGGCTAGTCAGATATGCAATAGTGGCTAATGTGCAGTGTGCAGCAACACCAACAAGGTAGGCTAGTCAGATATGCAATAGTGGCTAATGTGCAGTGTGCAGCAATAACAATAAGGTAGGCTAGTCAGATATGCAATAGTGGCTAATGTGCAGTGTGCAGCAATAACAATAAGGTAGGCTAGTCAGATATGCAATAGTGGCTAATGTGCAGTGGGCAGCAACAACAACAAGGTAGGCTAGTCAGTGGCTAATGTGCAGTGTGCAGCAATAACAATAAGGTAGGCTAGTTAGATATGCAATAGTGGCTAATGTGCAGTGTGCAGCAATAACAATAAGGTAGGCTAGTCAGATATGCAATAGTGGCTAATGTGCAGTGTGCAGCAATAACAATAAGGTAGGCTAGTCAGATATGCAATAGTGGCTAATGTGCAGTGTGCAGCAACACCAACAAGGTAGGCTAGTCAGATATGCAATAGTGGCTAATGTGCAGTGTGCAGCAATAACAATAAGGTAGGCTAGTCAGATATGCAATAGTGGCTAATGTGCAGTGTGCAGCAATAACAATAAGGTAGGCTAGTCAGATATGCAATAGTGGCTAATGTGCAGTGTGCAGCAACAACAACAAGGTAGACTAGTCAGATATGCAATAGTGGCTAATGTGCAGTGGGCAGCTACACCAACAAGGTAGGCTAGTCAGATATGCAATAGTGGCTAATGTGCAGTGTGCAGCAACACCAATAAGGTAGGCTAGTCAGATATGCAATAGTGGCTAATGTGCAGTGTGCAGCAATAACAATAAGGTAGGCTAGTCAGATATGCAATAGTGGCTAATGTGCAGTGTGCAGCAATAACAATAAGGTAGGCTAGTCAGATATGCAATAGTGGCTAATGTGCAGTGTGCAGCAATAACAATAAGGTAGGCTAGTCAGATATGAAATAGTGGCTAATGTGCAGTGGGCAGCAACAACAACAAGGTAGGCTAGTCAGTGGCTAATGTGCAGTGTGCAGCAATAACAATAAGGTAGGCTAGTCAGATATGCAATAGTGGCTAATGTGCAGTGTGCAGCAATAACAATAAGGTAGGCTAGTCAGATATGCAATAGTGGCTAATGTGCAGTGTGCAGCAAAAACAATAAGGTAGGCTAGTCAGATATGCAATAGTGGCTAATGTGCAGTGTGCAGCAACACCAACAAGGTAGGCTAGTCAGATATGCAATAGTGGCTAATGTGCAGTGGGCAGCAACACCAACAAGGTAGGCTAGTCAGATATGCAATAGTGGCTAATGTGCAGTGGGCAGCAACAACAACAGGGTAAGCTATAGTGGCAAATGTGGAGTGGGCAGCAACAACAACAAGGTAGGCGGGTCTGATATTGAACAGTAGCAGCAGCAATAGCGCGATATACCAGTATAGTGTTAGCATTGGTCTGAAAGCAACGGGCAGCAACAGCAGTAGGATATGCAGAGATAAGCACTGGGCTTGTGTACCAATGGCGGCAAGGGCAGCAAGATGGGCTGAGAGCTGAGCTGGTTAAATAACGTGCAGTGAGTTAGGCTGCGGTGAGCAGCATAAAGGGGCGGGGTGTGTAGGCATTTACCATAGTTACCGTTGGTTTTGGCAACAGGAACAGGCTGTGAAGAAGGAATCATGCCGAGTGGTTTCCGGTCGAGCAGTAGAATCCTCGTGTGAGCTGGGCCTAATGTAGGCATCGTGTTGTAGATGATGAGGGTGGGCACAAAAGTTTTGAGTTCAGGTGCATCGAAAAATGTTTGGCTTTAGGGGCGCCCCGGGCAAAGAAGGGGCAAACAGGGCCTTTTTCAGGCCTTCTTCGAGGCCGGCTCTTCCACCTGCCAGCAGATACAACTGGATGTTATAGCACACGGTAACCAAGCAATGAGGTAAACAGAGCCTCGTTTTGGCACTGCGTCGCACCCAACATTTTGGATTCAGGCAGGTAGGAACTGCACTTCCCCTACCCTTTCCCCTTGCACTTTTCCCTTTCCCCCCTCCCCTGCACTTGCTTGATCTCAATGTCACCTGGCCTAGTAAGAACGCTGTCTCTGTCTTCCCTCTGTGCTCCTCCCTTGCCTCGTTGCCCCTTGAAACACTTGTGTATAGGCGCTTTATAAATGCCATATCACCATCATCGAAACAAAGAAAAAGAAAACTTACCTCAGCAATCCGGAAATGCCACTGGGAGTTGCCAAAGTCTGTTTTCAGTGTTGATGACCATTGCGGCATGAGGAACGTGTGGCGGCGTACATCTGAAAAGAGGATGTGGGGAGTTGGCAGGTTTTATCCAGAAAGTGGAGGGAGATGGTGGTGGGTTAGAGATGATCACTTTAAATACTAAGAAACAGGACAATGGCAGGGAAGGTGATTGGGGGTGAAGAAACAATGATTTTTAAACAACAGAAAGACTCTGGAACCTTCTGCGGAAGAGGTTGGTACAAAAGGGACCAAGCTCTGATTGTCCTTTCTTTGCCTCCTTTTGAACACTGCATATAGATGTATTTGCGTTTGCTTTTGGGGAACTTAGTTTACATGTTTTTGCATGGCTTCAATGCCTTCCACAAGACACCCAATGCCTTAAATATCATCTTCTGCAAAACAGTACATGTAGGGGGAGGACCTGGGTGATGCCGGGATGATGAATTCTCTGATGACCATAAAGAAGTGAAGAAGAGATTGGAAACACAGCACTACACCCTTACCACCAAGATCTGGGAGCTTGAGCTGCAACGTGCCAAGCAGGTTGGACAGAAAATGGGACTGGAAGCTAAGGTCTCCCACCTCAGGAGGGAAACCCTTGGTTAGGGGTTATAATTACTGCAGTTTGCAAGCTACTAGGGTAAACAAGTCCTACCCAAGTGAGCGCTTGTACAAGAGGGGTGCCTGTCCAGGAAGGGTGGTGTTGGCAAGGGGATATAATCGCAGGCAGATCCCTTTGCTGCCTGTTTAGGAGGGGTGGTGTTGGCAGGGGGATAGGAACTTAATCCTCGCAGCCACTGGAAGCTAGTGTAGAGATTTCAGTCCTGTAGAGATACGATCCCTGGGCTTGAGGCCAAGGAAAAGTCTTGCAGTCCTGTTCTGGATGAGTTGCAGAGGGCAGAGCGTAGAGGCATGCAGATTTAGAAAAAGGCTGTTGCAATAGTCCAGCCTAGAGAGAACCAGAGCTCTGGAGACAGTGAGCTTCTGGGGAAAGGAGAGGAAAGAAAAAATACCTCTGAGGAGTTACAGCTGGTAGTGTGACTTCTTGGAGACGTCAGAGATGTTAGGAGAGAAGGAGAGTGTGGAGTGTTTCCACATTGAGAGTTTAAAGGTACCCCTATGGCAAGAGAGGTAGAAGGCACAGCTTTTCCCCGATGAGAGTTAAGGATACTCTTCGGGCACGAGTGGTACAATGCAAAGTCTTCCTTCAATGAGAGCCAAACAGAGAAAGGTAGGGCAAGAGGGGTATTCTGAATGGTCTCCAGCCGGTTGGAGCATGCCACATGGGTACGTATTCTCTGAGGTTTGCTCATTTTCTGGATTATCTGCCAAAGCCAAGTAAAGAAGTCTTCTAGGTAGTGAGTCTGTGAGTGAATGTAACAGAGCTTTCTCCTGGGTGCAGACAATCCAGTAAAGTATGTGGATTGATTGGTGATCGGCCCTTTGACTAAGTAGATGAGGTCCTTTTAATTTAGACCCCTTCTCTTTATTTAATGTGTACCACCAATCGGACACTGTTAAGAAGTAGTTGTTGGTTAGATATTTCCAGAGGCACTGTTTATGTTCTTATCACTCTATTATGATCCTGGGACTCAGGTCAAGAGGAACCCAGGGATCAGTTGGGAAAATCAGCCCAGAGAGATGAGACAAATGGTTGGTAAAGAATTGGAAAGCAAAGGGGAGCAACATTTCCATGAGACTGACTGTAACCACTGGGAACATAATGTATGAGTATTAACAGATTGGGCACTGTCATTTGTTGAGTCTCTGGCCGGTCAGAAGAAGAACACAGACCCTGACTTTCCATCGTACTGGTACTTTTATAAACAAAACAAAAAACAAACACCTATCTTTCCCTAACTAAGGCAGTCGTCATTCATCAGTGAGAGTTCAAATTAGGATCAGTCCACTGTCCAAATGTACCCTATTTTAACCCTATCACTTTTATAACAACAACGGCAGGAGAATCACTCCCTTCTCCTGTGACATGATTCTTCACCAAGTTCCATTCAATAAAGTAGTTTTAAGTAAATCTTTGTAACTACTTTTATTAAGTCACACAGTTCTGCTACTGGTTTCATCAAGGTTTCAAGCGCCTCTTTCCTTTGATTACTCTTTTGGTCCTTTTTGTATTTCTCATCTCTTTCTCTACGCTATGTATCCTTTTCCTTTAATAGGATAACTGTGTTCAACAGTTATAACTTATCCCTCGGCTTCCTGAGTTCCTTATCTTTACTTCACAGACGTTGGTTCCGCTTTGGCCTAGGCCCTTGTTTTCTATTTCAATCTGTTCTCTCGGTTTGTCACTCTCACAGTATAACCTTCCAGTAAGGATTATAATTCCACGTTTGTGTCTTAGTTTGACTGGGATGAGTATGAGTGCTCCGCAACAGTTCTCTTTTCCGTCATTCACTTCTGATTCTTTTCCTGGCTGTGACAAGTATGAATGTTCAGTAACGATTCTCTTTCTCTAATATCAACATCTGATCTTGACTGAGACGAGTATGAGTGTGCGAGTAACGTTTCTTCTTTTCTTCATTCAGTCTCAACATCTGATCTTGACTGAGATGAGTTTGAGCGTGCAAGTAATGATTCTCTTGCTCCACAATCAATTTGAATATCTTTTCTTGTCTGGGACAAGTAGGAGCGTGTCACTAATCATTTTCTCATTCTCTTCACTCAATGCGAATATCTTGTCTTGACCGGGACGAGTATGAGCGTGCCACTAATGATTCCCTCCAGTCCCCTTCTCAGGTTTCCCATTTTCCCTGTTACCTACTATGCTCGAGTAAAACATCACTGTGACTTATGACAGGTTGGGATTTTCTTCTGCACTGGTAAGACTGGCCTCTCGTAGTTCTTGTGGTTTCCCACACAGTCTCTGCAGTTTCTGATTTGCCGTTTATTTTCTTCTTTCATTCAACAAAGTGGCATCCGTGTTGTTCATGGATCTCCTGGTCCACTCTGCGCAACCTCGGCCACGCCACACTTAGCTCTTGTTCTGGGCTGCAACGTGTCAGCTTCGTTTGACTTCTCTTGTCCCACCTCTTCTCCAACACCATGCATTGGAGAGCCCAGCTGCATTTCGCCTACGCACATTATGGCACATCTGCAGCTTTCCTTCAGGATACTTCAAAAAGCAAGTTCGTAACTTGCAGGTTTTCTTGCTCATCTCCCAATTGTCGCCAACATCCTTTATTACGCTTTCCTGGGACTTCCCCAGCGTAATGTTACAGTCCTCTCTCTCGGTTTACTTCATGATCTGTATTCCTCCACACGTCTCTTTCCTCGTCTCAGTATCAGACAGTTGTTCCCTTAGAGGATTAACCAGTGTATCTTTATTTATTTTATTAATTTTTACATTTATAAAGCACCTAAACCCTCAGGCATCAGGGCGTTGTTACAACCAGTTACACGTGCTTACTTCATCAGGTGGGAACGGACACAAAGGGTGACTGTGAAAGGATTAGTTGGATGGGGTGTCCCATTTTGGCAAATAACCAAGTTTTCAAGATTTTGCAATAAGGCCAATATGAGGTCTCGGCTCTAAGGTCAGCAGGTAGCGTGTTCCAGTGACTTGCCGTGAAAAACAGGAAACCTGCCCCATCCCCAGTCCTCTGGCTTTTCGGACTTTAGGCAGAACAAGTCTGTGGGAGTAGACAGGCCTAACTGGTCTGTTGGATTTGGGTCTTTCTATTTTCTCAGAAAGATAGTTGGGGGCAGTTTTACTCAGGCATTTGTGTGTGATGGAAAGTGTTTTGAAAATAATCCTTTCCTGGATGGCTGATGTGATGTGGTCCTTTTTAGGGATGTTCTGTGGCACTCTTAGTGCATTATTCTGGATAACCTATTGTAAAAGCAAAGGAAATATCGAGGCTAAGTACCCCAAAAGGAAATACACCAAACATGGGCTTATAAATATTCACAGATCTTTATTCTATTACTGCGCAGTTACAAAGAAACAAACAGATACAGATGGCTATCTGGCCCTCAGTACATCACAGCGAATACCACCCCTTTCGGTGTGAGAAGTGAGAGGTACTGGATGTCTAAACAGTTGTGCATTTTATACATTTTCGATAATAACGTCCAGCCCGTCTGCAAGTTAATAATCCATGGTCTAGAGTTCTTGCCGAGTTCACTTATGGCTTGTATGACAATATGCACATGGATCATACTCGGTTTACATACAAACAGGTTACAATGGCAACAGTGTATTCTTGGATTTAACAATAAGCCTTAGCACATGTCCTTTACAATGCAGTTCAGCCAGTGTCCACGTTCAGTATTTGCTCAACATTGTGATCGATGTATGTCTGCGGATCAAACTTAATGGCACAGACAATCCTCTGTCTACAAGTCAGGCATGGGACAAGGTCTCTTTACTCAACCCAAACATTCGCCCAACGGACAGTTTGAACATTAACTTTGGTACAAGGTTCAAGATGGCTCAGTTACAAGTGGGAAACACTGTCCACCATTTTAGAATCCAGAGTTACATGGAATGGAAATCAAAATGGCGGATAGACCTAAAATGGCACCGAAAATGATCTAAAATCGGAACTTTGCAACGCGGTTTTATTTACAGAGCGACTGGTCTATATACAAGAAAGGAGGCACAACATGATATCCTGTTTAACACTATAGTTTATTTAGGTTTTATTTGGAGGTTACCACAAATAGAGAGTTGCAATAGTCAAGTCTGGCATTTGTTATTGCTCTGGCAATAGTCATGCAACTTTGGCTGCATTGATATGATATCCCGTTTAACAACCCCTCCTTTTGGCCTAAGCCAAGCGCTAAACTACTTCTAGTCACTTTACAAGTAACTTCACGTCTCAATGTCCATACATCCTGAATCACTGTCAGAGATATCGATCGCCATGAGGTCAGATGCTGAGATTTCTTTCAACACAAATTTGTTAGTCATTTTCTCAGGGGCACATACCTTGTGTCCTAATGTACCCATGGCTTGTGCACAACATCCTGCTAACATCGAACACATACCAAGAAGACATTGTATACAACAACAGATAAATAACAGAATACCCAAGATGATCAACAAGACCGAAAGTAGCTTCCATCCCCAAGATCACAAGAAGTCCCAAAACCAAGCGCTAAAATCCCAGTTTCCCTCAGCAACATGCACTTCTGAACTAAGGACATGCAGATTTTGTATTGCCTTAAAGATAGTTGGGGAGGAATCTGGCACAAAAAACCAACAAGCGGACCCCACTAATTTACATACACCACCATGCTCAGCCAGGATGACGTCTAATGCCAACCAGTTCTGAAGTGCCACTAACCTTATCGCTTTTTGTTCTAAAGTCATGTTATAGAGTATGTCAGTGGTCCGGTTGATGGTCCTCTCCAAAACTCTCGCTAGTCTTCTGATATCCTCAGAATTCAGTATTTGCCCCCAAAATGGTACGAAGGATTTAGCTACGTCACCCAGAACTTGTGCTGAAGTATCGCCATTCTCGTCCCACCTTGGACAAGCCTTTGAGATTTCTACAGTGCTAGCTATGAATACCCCGGGTAACAGAATCCCTAAATAATAGGTTCCCTGCCAATCCCTAGGTAACCATGGGAAAGCTAATTACCGCAAACAAAGTAGACAGGTTCGCCTACATACAAAGGTCTGTCCTCACTGGTCAAATTTGCAACATTGGCGCAACCCTTAAAATCACCCATTGACCGAGTACCATTTCTCTGTATGAAGAAAGAAACTGAATCGGGGCTGTATTTAACAGTATAAGAAGGTGGTGTGGCATCCCTATTGCCTATAGGAGCCATCTTGAAAAAGATCAAAGATTGAAAACGACGGGACAGTCTATCAGAAGGCCTAATAGAAGCAACATTAGGCTTGCTCCTATTCGCAAAGAGTGAGCATCCCAGGGGCGTTAGAACACGTTTCTCAAAGTCATTCAGATTAGTCCCATCAAAGTTCCCTGAGATGCTATCGTTCCATCGGACAAAGAATAATTCTCTTAAAGAAGCATAGCATGCAGTAGTCAAAGGTAAAGGATGGATATGCCATCCCAGCCCTTTATCCCCGTGTTGCGGTAAATGCGAGCAGACCCAACAATTGGACTTGTTAAAAATGGCATGTGTGGCATTCATGATGATTAATAGAGTATTCTTATGGTACCTCTGTCTGTGCTGAGAGTCTCTAGGAGATAGAGTGTGCAGATGCAGAAAGGGTGTAGAAACAGTAGGTACATTTTCAGTGGGCAACAACATTTCAAGCGGATGTACTTCCTCCAAATACCAAAACCCTAAGGCAATTACTATTGTGAAACCAATTAACATAATCACAAGACAACAATACGTTTTCGGGGCCCACGCATTCGATTGTTCATTACTACAGTTGGTCACACAGTCTCTTATCTGTTCCGTACGAGTGGGAGCGATTGAAGGCATTGTTTCTTCAAACAAATACGCCAAAGTCAGTTTGCTGGTGATTTCCAGATCGCGGGTTTTCTTAGTCCTTCCCAAACCCTAGCCAACAGAATTCCCTTACGTGCAAAAGAACGGGCCAAAAAGACAAGCCCTCCGATGATTTTTTCTGGTGGCACAGCCGAACCGTGCAGTAAGTCTAACTCCTCGGACGCAGATCGTACCTTGTGACTCCTGGAATCTGTGTGAACTGCAAACAATGTGTCGTTGCTTACTGATGGAAGTGATGAATTCGAAACAGGGTTTAAAACAGGATTAGACAAAGGTGCAGAAGGATCTGTTGGAGAGTGTGGAGATAAAGCAGCTGTTTCACCAGGCCCCACGGGCTCAGGGAGAGTCTCCAACGCACTCTCAATGCTGTTTGAAGCTTTGTGATTGTTGGTTACGGAACAGGTAGGGGAATCTGTATCTTCTGTATCGTGTGGAAGGGAAGGGAAATCAAAGGGAAGGGAATCCTCTTGATGTGGGATGCGTGGATCCAGTGTTTTCGCCCTTCCACTCACACAGCGGTCTGTGTGACCAAGAGAACTTGATGTGGGCCCCGCCAACGAGGTGCGAGGCAAGATGATCTTTCAAACGATTTGAATAGGACCCAACTGCCTGGCCGTATGCTGTGGCCTGGGCCCTCGTACTTAATAGGGAGAGCTTCTCGCACCTGTTGGTAAATCAAATACAGATTTTTAGTTAACTGGCCACAGTAATCGGAAAGAAGTACATGTTCAATATCACGTAATGATCTGGGTTTAGGTAGGCCCCAAATGTTAGCTGGCTTACCCATGACCACCTCAAATGGAGAGAGCCCAGTCTTAGTTTGAGGGGTCGTTCTCATAGATAATAACACGATCGGTAAGGCATCCGGCCATTTCAGTTTGGTGCCGGCACACGTCTTAGCAAGCTTGTTCTTGATGATACCGTTGTGTCTTTCTACCAAACCAGCCCTCTGAGCGTGCCTAGCCGAATGGAACCGTTTATCGATCTGTAATCCCGCGCATATCTGCAGAATTACAGCAGCGATAAAATGTGGACCATTGTCCGACCAGATGACTCTGACTCTCGGCAAACCAAACCTAGGAAAATATTCCTTCAGCATGGTCTTCGCCGTTGTCATGGCATCTTTAACGGGAAAAGCTTCAACCCACTTACTAAAAGCGCAGATAAGCACTAGCCCGTATTTGTAATTGTTGCAACGCCCAATGTCAATTAAATCAAAATGTATCACCTTGAAGGAGACAGAAGGTGTACCAAAACTACCCATGGGAGTCGATGTGCCCATTCCCATATTATGCTGCAAACAGATCATGCAACTCTGGACAAAGCGCTCAGCTACTTTGGAGATTTTATCGTTCACTCAGAAATTTCTCAACATTTTGGTAACTTTTCGTGCACAGATATGGGTGGGACCATGAGCCATAGCGACCATCATTGTAATGTATGCATCAGGCAGTAACCATGTCCCTTCTACCTTGTCCACCCTACACCCATCATCATCCAATTTTGCCAAACCCTCAGCCAATTTCTTAGATTCCTCTAAAGTGGCATCAGCTTGAATACTTTTCACAGATTCGATAACCTCATCCAAAGTACAGACATTTGTGGCTTCCCTTGAAGTATACATTTCTGAAGAGAGATCAGTGGCAGTCTGTTTGGCTATCTGGTCAGCGAAGGCATTCCCTTTTCTCACATTATCTATGATCTCTGATGTGCTGCGCATTTCATGATTGCTAACTGAGTAGGGAGTGAAAGCACTGAGAGTAACCGTACTATCAAGGAGCCATACTGGATTTTAGTGCCATGTGAGGTCAAGAAACCTCATTCTGACCAAAGTCTACTGTAGTTGTGAACCACCACAAAAGCGTACCGACTATCAGTATATATATTTACGGTAAGCTCTTCGGAAAGTTCACAAGCTCGAGTCAATGCTATAATCTCTGCCGCCTGCGCAGAGTTATGCGTGATTCTTTTGGTCTCCACAACCGTGCTCAATGTGGTGATTGCATAAGCAGCCGTGGATGTACCAACCGGAAGTTTGAAGCAGGAGCCATTACAAAACAGCTCCCCTTGTGGATTGTTCAAAGGAGTATCTTTTAAATCGATTCTGCCTTTTGTCTCTTGCCCTGTGGTGTAAAGGCAGTCATGTGACTCTTCGTCACTGCAAGCAGTACCTTGCGGGGAAGGTAAAAGTTCAGCCGGATTGAGAACACAACATCTCTAAATTTTAATGTGCAGTGCAAACAAGATCAATTCGTATCTCGTCAATCGTGCGTAGGTGAGATGTTGCATTTGTGTTCTGTTTAATAGAACATCTATGGAGTGAGGTACCATAAGGGTTAAAGCATGGCCTAGGACCATTCCCTCGCTCTGTTTCACGGACCCAGCAGCAGCGACAGCTCTCAAACATCTTGGCAAAGCGCATGCAACAGATTCAAGGGAGGAAGAAAAGTAGCCACACAGCCTATTCTTCCCTCCATGTTCCTGCGTTAATAGTGCCAAAGCACATTCATCACGTTCATGCACATACAACACAAAGGCCTTTTCATAATTTGGTGTGCCCAAAACTGGTGCCGAGCACAGTGCAGTCTTGAGCAGATGAAACGCTTGCCGGTGTTCCAAGTTCCACGGTAATGGCGAAGAAATGCCCATCTTCGTCAAAGCCAACATTAGTTTAATCGTTAACGAGAAATTGGGGATCCACAGCCTACAGTAAGAAGTGATTCCTATCAAGGCTCTGACTTCCTTCTGTGTATTTGGGACAGACATGCTAGAAATGATTTTTATCTGCTCAGGCGTCAACCTTCTTCCCTACTTTGACAGGAGATAGCCTAAATAGGCGACCTCCTGTCGACAATACTGAAACTTTTTGAGTGAAGCTTTGTGTCCATGTTGTGCTAGGTGAATAAGCAACAACACAGTGCCTTCCTTGCAGACGCTCTCTGAGTCAGCAGCTAAAAGTAGATCGTCTACATACTGAAGCAGTGTACAAGTGGTGGGCAACTCAAGTGTGTCAAGCTGCTCTTTCAAAGCCCTACTATAGATGCTAGGACTCTCTGTGAAACCTTGTGGCGGATGGATAACTGTAAACGAGCATCCCCTAAGGTGAACGCGAACAGATATCCACTATCTTTGTGTATAGGAATACTAAAGAAAGCGTTCTTAAGATCCACAACACTAAAGTGAGTAGCAGAAGCCGGAATCATAGTTAATATTGTTGTCACATCCGGCACAATAGGAAATTGTGGAGCAACAATCTTATTTATGGCACGTAAATTAATAATGAAACAAAAAGGAATTGCATTATCTCCTTTTTTTTGTACACGGTCAAAATCGGACTATTGCACAAACTACCTGCAATTTCCTCAATTAACCCACGATGCACAAAATCGGAGACTATGCATTTCAAAGCTTGCTCGCCATCAACCGAGATCTTATACTGGGGAATACGTGGCAACTTTACTCCATGTTTCAAAATAATCTTAACAGGTTCATTTTGTAAAACACCGACATTATCATCAATTGCCCACAAACACTCCGGAACATCACAACAATTCTGGCGGCAAAGGTCTGGTCAAGAACTGAGAGACAGAAAGTTGCTGTGGTGAAATCGTCAAATGCACTCCATCCGCAGAACAATGAATTACCGTATTTAATTCCTTCAACAGATTCAACCCAAACACATTCTCTCCACAATTCGTAGTCAAAAGAAATGGACAGTGGTCCGTGAATGGACCCAATGTAATCGGTACCGGCGAAGAAACCGGACAGACTACTGGTGTACCATAAAACCCTACAGAACATTGGTTTGCCCTGACAGTGGAATGTTTGGAACCAGTGGATGGTCGATAGAACACTTCTGCGCTCTTGTATCTATCAAGAATAGATGTTTCCTATTTCCCACTATCATTTCAACGTAGGGACCTTTCTGATCAACGGGAAAAGGCTACTTCAGGCAATCCTAGCGAAACAGAATGTCATCAAAAGGAAGTTCTTAACCAGCAGAAGAATGATCAAAAATGTTTCTATTATCCACACTTGGTGCCTGATTATCCAGCGAAAAAGGTTGCAAATTTTGTGAAAACTGACTTCTACCCTTCACCAGGACCCCCTGTCCCAGGGCGGCCTCTGGACCATTTACCCATGGCACCAAATGCGTTATTCAACCTCTGCTGGAGGATCGGGCATTGTGCACGCCAATAACCGTCTTGTCTGCAATAAGCACACTGGTTCACGTTTACAGGACCCAATGGCGCATTCCCCTGTGGAACATACTGACCCCCTAAATTGTGAAGTACCCCCTCTAGGGCCTCTAACGATTTGCTGTAATAGAACTTTTGTTTTCAAGTCTCCTTTTCTCTTTCAATTCTTTCTTTTTCATTATTGACACGATTCTCATAGTACTGAGCCATACGCAATACTTCTGACTGAGACTTAGCTTGCCAAGTGCTCTCCAAAGACATACTTTGCGACTGGATGTCAGGCAGCAATCCACACACAAATTTGTCCACAAATAGTCATTTCCCAGACTCTGTGCTCAAATCTTGTCCAGTGAAATCTGAACACACTTGTTCGAACCGATTAAAGAATTCGGTAGCACCCTCAGATTTCCCTTGGACACAAGCAGTAAGTTTGTCCCAAATAATCCTTCTTTCAGGAATTATAACTTTCAGCTTCATGACTATCCTATCAGGCGAAGTCAGTATTATCTGCGGCGGTCTCTCGCCAGCTGGCCTTTCTCTATCTAGTCTAACCATATTATCCCATGTATCCCCCAACCCCGGTACATCATCTACAGTGCTAATTTGTTTCCACAAATCAACAGGTAGGAGCACGGGAAATAACAAATCAATATCGCTCAAGGTAAATACTCATGACTGCAAGATAGACTCTATCTCTTTATAGAACCCTGTTGGATTCTTCCTAATATTGGGAATGGATTGTTTAATGGTGTTCACTTCCTGTCTCCAGAACGGGACGTGAAGAAACTGTGACACATAATGTGCAGGAATGTCTTGGGCAGGTGTACCTGCTACGGCATTAGCTGGAATCTCAGCTTTTGGCGGCAACTGAGACAATAGGAGGAACAACAGCCGGAGGAAGAGGAACAACAAGAGGAGCAATAGGAGGAGCTGGAGGAACTACGGGAGGAGGAATAAGAGCACTGAGCAGCAGAGCTAGATCGAGTGCTAAAGCAGCTGAAGAAGTGTCAAACGAAAAAGCTCTCTTGTAAATATTCAATAATTCTGCAGGACAACAAATCTTTCTTTTTATGCATTCATCCTGCAAGTATACTACCATTGCCTGTATCACTTTCCTTTGCATTTCTGGCGTATACTGACTATACGTGTCATATACTTCTACGGTAGTTATCGACATATCTGAAATCCACCTAATCGCATCTTTTGTGCAAATTTGTGTTTCCTCATTTACCATCTTACGACAAGGAAGGAACCGTTTCTGTACAAACATAGCGTCCAAACTATCACCATCAATATCTTCATTCCATAACCTTTCCAACTCCCTTCTATACTCAAAAACCCTCTCGACGTGCTCATGTATCTTCTCTGCAGTATCTCTTGAATATGCTAAAACATTCAGATCCCTCATCCCTTGTGGGAGTTCTATATCATCTAATCTGTTCCACATTAAACATAAATTAATTCCCAACCCTTCAATAAAAACGTTCTTCTCAGGAAAACTTGCTAGATTAAAGAGTGTGGCAAAAACATCAGATTGTTCACCCTTCTCCATGCATTGTCTAGCCCATGCAGGTAAATCGTGCTTTCTCTCTTTCGGTACAGTATTACGAGTCACAATCCTTGATTCCGCTCCTTTATCGACTACAAGCGGTACAGAACCACTTGGAGGAGGAAGAGTAGACAAATCTTGTACATTCGGTAACAAAGGTGCTAATACTGGTGCAGAAGCCAAATCTACCAAACCCGTAACAGTAGGCAAAGGTGGAAGAGCAAGTAAAGGAGCAACAATAGGAGGAGGAACAACAGCCGGAGGAAGAGGAACAACAAGAGGAGCAATAGGAGGAGCCGGAGGAACTATGGGAGGAGGAATAAGAGCAGGAAGAGGCAAAACAGCAGGAATGGGAACATACGGAGGTGGTGCAGTGGCACCAGGCCTTTGTTCATTTAAAAGTTTATCAATCAACTCATCAGATACATGAAAGTCTTTAGAAGGATACATTTTCTGAATACCAAGTGAAAAAGCCCTATCCATACTTCTAACGGACTCACACTGTTTATTTTGATCATATAACAATGCTTTTTCGGTGTTGGTCATCTGACGGTGCGCATGTTTTTCCCTACTTTTAAGTTGCTGCATAGCTTCTTTCTTCCAATTCTGTAATACATCAAATGCTGCAGGTCTAGACTTTTTCTTTAATAATATAGATTCTATGTATTCTATGCAATGAATTTCAAAACTACCATTGATTGGCCACTGAAGTTCGGAAGCATGTCTAGTTTGTCCCTGCCAAATATCATTAAACACTATACTATCAATGCCTTGCTTACAGTACATAGTACACGCCGGCGACCCCTCCATTGGCGCCGGTCGGCCAAATTCCAAAGATTGTCTGTCCTTGCGGAATAATGCCCTGAAGCAGGCAGACAATTTCTCATGCATATCAGATTACTGGTGTTACCTGGTCAATAATTGTACTTGCAAGTCCAATGCACCAAAACAAATTATCAGGATACTTAAGAATCGGGTCACGTCTCACCTGATCAAAATTCTAAGGAGGTCCGATCAGATTTCTAAGAACTCAAAGGACCCACGTGGTTGGTGATTTCGGCAAATCTGCCCGCCTCGATATATGGACCCTCATCAAGATGCCGTCTCGGACCACAGGCTCAACGTCCAGTGATCGGGTCGTGCAGTACTGCTGAGGTATCGCGTCTCATCCAAGAAAAGGGCCCCCTTTTTCACCGTCCGAACCCGGTCCGATAGTCGCATCAACCTTCAACGAGATGGCATCAATCTTGAGGGTCCCTGTTCAGGTGCCATCTGTAAAAGCAAAAGGAAATATCGAGGCTCAGTACCCCAAAAGGAACTACACCAAACACAGGCTTATAAAGATTCACAGATCTTTATTCTATTACTGCGCAGTTATAAAGAAACAAACAGATACAGATAGCTATCTGGCCCTCAGTACATCACAGTGAATACCAGCCCTTTCGGTGTGAGAAGTGAGAGGTACTGGACGTCTAAACAGTTGTGCATTTTATACATTTTCGATAATAACGTCCAGCCCCTCTGCAAGTTAATAATCCATGGTCTAGAGTTTGTGCCGAGTTCACTTAGTTCAGCCAGTGTCCACGTTCAGTATTTGCTCAACATTGTGATCGATGTATGTCCGCGGATCAGACTTATTGGCGCAGACAATCCTCTGTCTACAAGTCAGGCATGGGACAAGGTCTCTTTACTGAACCCAAACATTCGGCCAATGGACAGTTTGAACATTAACTTTGGTACAAGTTTCAAGATGGCTCAGTTACAAGCGTGAAACACTGTCCACCATTTTAGAATACAGAGTTACATTGGAATGGAAATCAAAATGGCGGATAGACCTAAAATGGTGCGAAGTTGATCTAAAATTGGAACTTTGCAACGTGGTTTTCTTCATAGAGCTATAACACTATAGTTTATTTAGGTTTTGTTTGGAGGTTACCACAAATAGAGAGTTGCAATACTCCAGTCTGGCATCAGTTATTGCTCTGGCAATAGTCATGCAACTTTCTGTGGTGAAGAATTGTCTGGCTGCATTGATCAGCTTGGCTGTGCAGGCAGCTGAGGAGGCTATTGAATTGGATTGTTTGCTGAGTTCAAGGGCTGTGTCCAAGTGTACCCCCAGTGTTTTTGCCACCTCAGAGGCTTTGATCTAGATGCCATCTATCCAGAAAGAGGAGAATTGGGGACTGAGTTTTTTTTTGCATTGATTGGGAACCCACAAGAAGGATCTCCTTTTTGTCATCGTTACGGCAAAGTTAGTTGGCCGCCATCCAGGATTGTATGGAGGGATAAAATCTGTTGATCATATGGGAGACTTCTTTGTAAATGCCAGAGTGGGGGAGGAGGATTTGGGTGTTGTTGGCATAATTTGTGTAGGATATGCCAATGTTATCCAGAAGGTCAAATAATGGCGTACAGGGAAGGGGAGACATAAGAGCCCTGGGGCACTCAGCAGCGAATGGGGATGTGTGGAGGCAGCTGCTGTTTCTGAGAAGCCTCTCATGGATTGGCCCTCCAGCAATGAAGGTATCCATTGTGCAGCTTCCGGAGAGAAGTAGGCTGCCGATGTGAGATTGTGGTAGAGGGTACTGTGGTTGACTAAATCAAAGGCTGCTGACAGGTCTAACAATAGGTGGAGTCCTGGTTTACCCTCATCCTTGAAGGCGCCCATTTGAATGTTTAAGTCTAATAGGGCTGACTCTGTGCTATGGCCTGGTCAGAACCCTGTCTGCCGCATGTTTAGGATCTGGTTAGATTCTAGGTAGTGTTGGATTTGATTGTAGCAACTCTATCTAGAATCTTGAGCAAGAAGGGTACTGTAGTGATTGATCAGTAGTTGTTCGGCGAGGCAGAGTCTAGGGAGGGATTATTTAAGAGAGAGCGGACCCAGGATTCCTTAAGGCAGGATGGAACCTGGTGCGTGGTGAACAAAGCAAGGATGGATTTGGCGATGAATGGCAGTAGAGAATCAGAACAATCTTTAATGACTGTTGCTGGACAATTTTCACCTTTGCACCTAGATGGTTTAAGGTTTCTGCTGATGTTGGGTGTTTTTTTAGGGAGTTCCTCATCAGAACGGGGGTCCTTGTCCTCAAATTGGGAGTCTCTCCCAGTGACGTCCTACTTCCCTTTAGCCCTAGGGGTATTTTGGAGCGGGTTCCCCTCACTAGCCTCACAGGGAAAGGCTCCGCATTGGGGAGAAGTGACGGATATCTGTGCTTCGTCACAAGTCCCAATTACCAGACACACCCATAGGATGTGTGTTTCTCCTCACATTTTATTGCCATCCTATCTGTTTTCCACAGCATGCATTCTTGTTGTACCTATTAGGTAAAACATCTCTGAATCAATGGGAACTACCCGTCATTGCTCTGGCCAGCCTTCCATACCATTGTTTGCATATCAGCATTGGCCCTGTCACTAATGCCAGAAGCCCTTCCCAAATTGCTAGACCACAGGGCCTACAAATTCCTATGGTTGCTTGTGTTCCAGTGCAGATGGAACACGGCCTACCAACTGAGATTGAACTGCACCTTTTGGTGGCAGCACCAAAAGTCGTTTGCTAATGGCTTGTCCCCTTCTCTAATCGTACAGACATATTATGGCATGGAATGTTGCACAGAGCAACGGTAGTGGTAATGTTTAATTCAAAGCCTTGCGTTTATCATTTTTTTATTTTACTACTCTCCCCTTCAGAATTGCGTTTTTGTTACTACCAACCTTATCTTTTCACTTATACTGAAGTAGTTAATGCAGCAGAATGTAAATTGTAACGGCCCCCAGTCAGTTGACGCACCTTCTGCAGAAATCTGTTTTCAAGCATTTTTCGCTGTCATTTATAGTTTGATATAGTTAACCATTTTATTAAGCATGATCTGAAAAACAAAAAAATAAACATACTTTAAATTACAGAAACCTAAATTGTGATTTTAGGTTTAAGAAAATAGTTGTAGGCAGCCAGCTTGAATAAGTGTGCTACCTCACTTAGAGGTGTGAATGGTCCTCCATCTCCCTGGTCATTTGTACTTTATGGCTGTGGGGCATAAATCATTGTACAGGGCAAGAAAAGAAATCCTGGCCAGGCCTCCTGCAATTCAGTCTCACAGAATGATGTCCTTGAGAGGGCTGCTGAATGTATAGAGTGACAACCTCCCCCCACTCCCTCGATAACCAGTGGTGTATAACACAACTGACATGGCCTTCTTTCTAGGGGGTGGGAGGGCAGTGGCTGACTCTGGGGCGGCCTTGCACCCTCTGCTCCCCCTGCTGGAGTATGGCCTGGCCCTGGCTTCCAACATCGGTGGGGGTTCCGGGAGAGCTCCGTAGTGGCGGGTTGCCATTACGCACACTGACGCTCCTGTGTCTACAAGTACAAGCGTTTTTGCTCTGTTCACAGCTAATGTACACATGGGTTGTCTCCTTTTCTTCTTTATGGAGTCTATGCTTGAGATGAAGAAGATTTATTCTTCCTCCTCTTCTTCTTCTACCAGTTCTTGACTTGGTGCTTCCTGTTCAACAAATGCCACTTGCCTCTGTCTTCGTGTAGCGTCACTGGGCATCCTGCTGGGCCCTCTGGGAATTGTTACAGGTGTGGGGGCTTTACACATCCCAGCGATATGACCCGCTGTTCCGCATTGCCGCATACCCTCCCCTTCGCTGGGCATTCCCCAGCATGCGGATGGTCATAGCCACATTTGGGGCATGGCTGCAGCGTTTCATTTCTCCTCGTGTTCCATCTGGGCCTTACCGGACCAGCATTCCGAGAGCACACAACTGCGCACAAGTCTTCCACTTTTAGTGAACGAATCGCAGCATCCATTTTTGTTGCGCGGCTTTCTGCCATTTGGTATGCTCTGCCCATTTCCAGAATGCGGGCTAGTGACAGGACAGGCTCATGCAGCACTTGGCGGCGCAGCTTCCCTGAAGCACACCCTTGTATCAGTTGGTTTCTCACCATACCGTCCTCATTCTCCCATGCGCACGAACTTGCCAGATGACGGAGTCTGCCATAGAACTGGTCCAGGCATTCCTCCTCCTTCTGCTTCTCACTGCTCATAATGAACCTTTCCTAGTTCTGATTGGCTAACGGCAAGAAGTGCTCTTTGAGGCTGTCCTTTTCTGCTTGATAAGAGTTATCTATGGGTGTGAGGGACCTGAAGATCCTGTGTACCTCCAACCCAGCAGAGTATATGAGGGTTGCAATGTTTGCCTCATCATCTCTCTCGCCAGTTGCTCTAAAATACATGTCCAATTTCTCTATCCAGAGTAACCATTTCGGTCGCAGCTTCGAAGGATTTGCTGAAGTGTCAAATTCTGGCATTGGGGCCAGTGTCCTTTATTGCAGTGGAGTCTTTCCCACCCGAGGGGGATTTGCAGTGCCTTGACCCATGTTCGCATGGTTGCAGGCCGCACTGGCACCTCGTATAGGGAAGAAGGACGCGACCCGCACCTGCCGGCGCAATTCAGGACATCAACCGCTGTGGTGCGCACACTCTACTCCCTCTTGGAGGCAACGCCTTGGTGTGAGGCATATCTGCCCCTACCGATGACAACTCAGTGGGTCTGAAAAATCTTGATGGTAGAAAAAGGAGACAGAGAAAGGGCCCCTATGGCCCTGCTTGTGGGCTATAGCCCTGTGAGTTCCAGAAATGTCCCACACGGCGCACAAGCACTCCATGTGTGGACCCACCACCATTGGGAACACAAAATGGCGGTGTTATCCTTACCACAATGACTGAAGCACCTGACAGGCGTTGGGTTAGGTTGCCGGAGATGATATCAACTTCTGAAAACCATCCCCCTGCCCAGCTGCATCCTTGTCGCCAATGTTGTGATCTGCATTGCCCCAGGCACTCCTCATGCAGGCCTTGTCCCACCTGTCCCTGAAAGGAACACACAGACTCAGGTCTTGATGTTCAGGGTCCCGGAACGCACTGCATGTGGTGTGGGACCTCCCCCTTTATTCTTAACTATGCTATCGCGCCACGTGACCACATCACAATCGGAACACAGGCTTTCCTTTTTGATCACAGCCCGCTTTCCGCACATTTTCATTGGCTACAGGCGCCTCCCACTGTGCTAATCGTCATTAGACGCAAGTCTTTTTATGTACTAGGAATCGAATTCCATTTAGCTTTTTTGTCCAGTGAACAGCAGTTCGAACCCCTGGAGAGCTGCAGTTTGACCCCATGGTTAAGATTCCTACTGTCGTCGTTGCTTTTTTTCCCCTTATCCCACTCTTGCATTTATACAGAGCTGTTTGTTGTAACTGAAATACAGATATAAGAGACAGATGCTGACACACGTATAAGCTAACTGTTGCAGATAGAACTTGTGCTAGCACGACTGTATAATTCATACTTTTGTTGTTTTTTTTTAATTGAAAATGAATAGAGAAATTAAAACAAAAAGAGTCCTTGTATCTCTTCAGATTTTCTTAGCGGTGGTACCCCAGCCAACTCAAGTACCCGCTCTTAACCCTCTTCAGAGAGCGTCTTCCTCACGCCTGAAGCTGTTAATTGAGAAAGAACCTAATTGCTTGGAGAAATAAACGAATGAGCATTTACAAGTGATTTTGGTCTCACGTGCATTGGAGTGGTGGCTATGGAATAATTGGAGCGCTGGAGAGGTTAATTAAAACTTTGCATAATAGTTTGCTTTCTTCTGCAGCCTGCAAGGGACGGCACCTGCTACATTTGAAGAGCTCTCTGGATTCACTGGGAAAGGAGTAACATCTACTGCAGTCACGTCAGTCAAGTGTAAGCTCCATCGGCACTCATATCAGGATGGCTACCCTAAGTGGTGTGGGTGAAATGTCAATACACAGCGTTCCCCCCTCAAATGTTTTTGCCTGAAGTTGGAGAGCTTACATTGCTGTGGAAAAGATAGCTCAAGACATTTGAACATTACGCCAATGTAGTATGTGGCACAAATGACAGTGTAGAGTGAAAGAAATCTCTACCATTGCACTGTTTAGGACCAGCTGGTCAAGAGAAGTGTGAGGACTTACCTGATCTTGCTGCAGATGAGTGTGGGGACATGAACGAATATGAGAAAGCCACACAGAAGATGAACAAACATTATTAGAAGAAGATAAGTATGATTTTAGAAAGATACAAGTTTAGGAAAAGGGTAAAGGAAGAAGGAGAACGTGTCGAGCAATACATCACAGATCTGAGGAAACTTGCCAGAACATGCAAATTCAACCAGCAACTAGAGGAAGACTAAGAGACCAGTTCATGTTGGAGTGCAACAGCAGCAAGGTTAGAGAATAACTATGGCGACGGGATGATCCACCTTTAGACACCGTTCTGAAAATGGCTATGGAAGATGAACACACAGAAAACGTATGGTGGTGCAAACATGTAATTGATTGGTTGGTTCATGGCAACCTTAATGTTCAAAAATAGGCAAGTCAAAGGTCAAATTTATGTTTCAAGGAGAGGGGCTTCCTCTCTTCTCAGTTGGACCCATAAAAAATTAATAAAGGTTTAACTGCATCCTAATGCTGCAGAGGCTGTTTTTTTTGTAAAAGGTCCAGAGGTAAACAGAGTGAAAATACAAGCAGAAATATTCAAAGATGATGCAATAGGCTGTGTGAAAGGTGTCACGCATTGCATATTATTCAAACAAGGTGCCAAACCAGTAGCACAGAAATTGCACAATGTTCCCTTAGCACTGAGAGGGGAAGTAAAAAAGGAATTCAAGAAGCTGGGAGGAACAAGGAATTATTGAAAGTATTGATGCATCTGAGTGGGTGTCCCCTTTGGTTGTGGTTAGGAAGAACTTAGGGTGTGCATTGATATTAGAGAACTGAATAAATGTATAGTTCCGGATAGACACCCATTACTTAATATACAGGAATTGATCTCGATAATGGGGTCAGCAAAGGTATTTTCAATACTTGATCTCACAGCTGCCTATCATCAAGTGAAACTACATAAGAGTCAAGGCATTTGACTGTGTTTGTTACTGCGGAAGGGCTCTATCAATATTGCAGGATGCTGTTTGGGCTGATATCAGTGGTTTCTGTATTTCAAAAGATTATGTACCACATCCTGGATGGAGAGACAGGAGTTTTTTTTTCTTCAAGATGATATTCTGGTTTACTCTGAGAATGAGGAGGAACGCAACAGAAGGCTAGAGAGAGTATTCAAGAAGTTCTATGAGGTGGGGATGGTACCCTGTAAAGAAAAGTCAAAAATTAACAGGAAAGGGATTGAATATTTAGGACATGTAATCTCCAGAGAAGGGATCACGCCGAAGAAGGTACTAGCTGATGGAATAAAACACACGGTTACACCAAATAGCAAGGAACAACTCATAACCTTTTTAGTCATGGCCAGGTATTATGCTAAGCTCATCAGTGGATTTGCTGATCACACAGTGTCTCTGAAGAACATGATGAAGATGAACAAGAAGTTCATGTGGGATGGAGAGTGTGAAAATGAATCCAGATATATAAAAGAAGCTTTAGCTACGGCAACGGCTTTGCAGAATTATGTAAGAGGAAGATGCACAGTGATCACCATGGATGACAGTAATGTGTGTCTAGGAGCGATTCTAACACAATTTCATGATGGAAAGGAGCACATCATAGCATTTTCTTCCCGTTTGTTTAAAGGAGCAGAATAGGCATATGCGACGATTGAGATGGAAGCACTAGCCATCAGATGGGCTGCGGATAAGTTCGGGACTTTGTCAGGGGTGTTACATTTGAATTGAATATGGATTGCAAACACCTAGTGGAGGTTTTTGCAACAAAAGGTCTGGATAAAGTTTTGAGCAGAATAAGGAGGTGGGTGTCCAGACTACAATAATTTGATTTACAATATTGTACATCCCAGGTGTGAAGAACTATGCAGCAGACTACCTATCATGGATGACCAGCAATATGGATTTAGGAGAGGAGGATGATGAACAGGAGATGATTTGTGAGATATCGGATGCAGCGATATCAAAGCAGGAGTCGAATGAAGTACTATTGAAGGATACAAGGATGTTGTTGATCATCAAGGGATTGGATGAAGGAAGATTGCACAAGGATGAAATGGAAAAGGCAGGAGCCGGTGGCTTCTGGAATGTGAAAGACGAGCTATGTATCCAAGATAGGTGTTTGATGAGAGGAGAAAAGTTGGTGCCACCTGAGGGAATCATAGAGAAAGTGATACATCTTGGGCTTGAAGGGCTCCAAGGAATTGTGAAGATGAAATGCAGGATAAGAAGCACATATTGGTGGCTTTCATATGACTTGCAAATTGAAAGGAGCGTCAGGAAATGTATCCTTTGTATAAGCAGTGATAAAGTATGTGTGGGTGCAAAGTATCCAATGTTGCTTACAGATATACCGCAGGGTCCATGTAAGAAAGTGGCCGTTCATATTCTAGGGGCGGTATGGAGTGAGGGATGTCAAATGTTTTGTATTGTGGTTATTGATATGTTGACCAGATGAGTGGATCTGACTATAACGCCTCAGGTGACAACCAAGAAGTTAATTGATTTCTTAGAAGAGTTGTGAGAACGTGAGGGATATCAGGAGGAGGTGCTGACTATAATGGGTCATAGTTCAGGTCTAAAGAGATGGAAAAATACCTGGAGGAAAGATCAATTATTCATAAAGTCAGCACCATCTATCACCCCCAAACTAATGGCATTGTGGAGAGGTTCGATAGAGTGATAAAGGAAGCCATTAGATGGGTATGGTCGAATGGGAAAGATTGGAAGGCAGTGGTGAGAGAAACTGTGGTGGCGCATAGGTTCACACCTATGGGGTCTCCCCATTTGAATTGAGCAGGGGAAGAAAAGCTAACACCAAACTATTTTCGGGTTGGATGACATTTGAGAGACTATGCCGAGTCATAACAGCTGTCAGCAATGTTTGTGAAGGAAAAGGGATGTGGAGCATGGGGGCTTCATGCGGCGCTTCATGTGGTGAAGAGAATGCTGATGGATGTTCAAGGGTTAGAAGGAGAGGAGCGAGAATGGCGGTTGAAGGAGAGATGGTGAAGGAGAGGCGGAGCCTTCATGTCCCCAAACATCATCCATTCCCAAATTATTCTTATTGTTCATGTTAAACTGTTAAACCCTGTTACAATAAAGTTCATGTTACAGATCAAGTTGCCTCTGCCTACCCCTCCTGACACCTACCTATGAAGCACGGAAATGGTATTATTGCTCTATCTGAAATTATTACCTGCCTCCTCTGCTGTTCTGTCCCCATTGTAAAGCAATGGAGGTGGCAGCACAGAATGTTACCTGGGCAGCAAAAACCCTTGTGCCCTGCTCTTAAATTGACATCAAGGAATGCCTTTTTATCCTGTGTGGCCACAGAGAACCAGCCACAGATCCAATGTGAGATGGAAACATCTAGGTTAAACCCACATTTTTATTTCCGTGAAACTTTGCATTGATCATTTCATAGTACATGTTACATCCTGTCCTTGTGTCATTTTCCAATTATGTGTGCCATTTTTGCTGCAAACTGATTGATAATATTTTTTAATAGCTGTACAAAAATAGTTTTGGGATTATAATAAAACTCTTGCTACTTATGGAAAACATCGATAGGTGCACGCAATGGTCTGGGGGCCTGATGTTCCGAAATGGGAAGCCCAAAAAAATGCTTCTACAAACATCCAGCGAGCACGTGGGAGAGCGCAGAGGGGCTTGTGGGGTGTGCATGGTGCAGGGTGGCACTGCCAGGAAAAGAGAGTGACATTTGAGAACAGACTCGACCAGCAGAGAGGAGGGCAAGGGGTGGCATGGCACATCACAACAGGGTGAGGAAGGGTGGGACACAGATCAGCGAGTGATGGTTGGCATTAGAGTGCAGGGGAGACCCAACAAGAGCGGAAACAATGGTAGGGGGTTGGAGGAGGACACAAGCAGGAGAAGGGGCCCGCTCCCTCCTGATCATGAGGACCAGCATTAAAAGAGGGCACAGATCACCGACTGATAGAGTAGGCAATCGGAGGGGAGTGGGGGTTTGGGAAAATCACAGACAAGAGCCTGGGTAGTTGCAGATGGAGCGGGGTGGGAGTTCGAGTGAAGGGAGAGCAAAATGGAAACCAGCAGAGAAAAGGTAATTGGTGGCAGAGTGTGAACGGGAGGGAAAAGGGCCAGAACTAATTTCAGTCCTGTCCGGTGAGTCCATGCATAGCTGATTATATTGGAAAACATTTCGAACTGTGTAAGTGGAATCATTGGCCTTGAGGACCCTTCCAGTTGTCAACATAAATGTAACTTGACTCTCATCTGGAGGTCAAGCCTTGTTGGAATGATAATAATATTTTAAGGGTGTTTATTGAGCACTACCTAACTTCTTTACAAGTCATAGAGGGAAGGACATGGTCAGGGAAGCAGAGACACAAAGGAGCAGGGAGTTAACAGGGGAGGGGTGGGCCACTTGGCAGCAAGGTATCTATATGGAGGCAGGGGAAGAAACAGGTGAGGTATCACCTATTCTCAGGTTAGCTGGGGAGAAGAGTGTGTGTTGGCCTTGGTTCTAGTGAGGAGCTATTTCTTGAATAGGAGAGTCTTGATGTAGAAGTGAGGGGTTGAGAATGGTGCTGATATAGATGAGGTTCCAGAGACTGGGGGCATAAACAGTGAAGGCATGAGGGAGCCTGGTGGCAGCTCCCTTGTAGTTGATGCATCCGGATTTCAAGATGAGACATGCTTACTGCGGGAACCAATGCAGTTCGCTGAGGATTGAAAGGATGTGGTGGAGTTTGAAGTCCCAGGGTAGTTGCTGGAAGGTCTTCCAAAAGGGCATTGCCGCCATCCAGGTTGGAGAGAACCAAGGCTTGGAAAAGCAGTGCTGAAGTTGTTTTCTGGGATGAAGGGCTGATTGTCTACAGGAGAGAAATTTGGTACCAGGCCGTTTGTGTCTTGTTTGCTATCTGCTGTGATGAAGGAGAGGTGTCCGCCGATGTCAAACCCAAGAGACTTGGCACAGGAGACCAGATTGGGAGTGAAGCCCTTGAGGTGCACAGCAGAGAGCCACGTCTGGATATCCGGGTGGTCAGTGTTGGTGGTCAGCAGAAGGATTCTGATTCTGGAGGACTTATCTTTCAGTTTGTATTTGTCTGTTCTTTTTAAATAATGAACAAACAAATGTAATGCATTCAGCCCTTTTGTACTGTCCCCTTGTGGGGAGGTGCTAAAGTTGATTGGCCTTATCTATTTTGCAGCGCTAAGTCTGTGTACAATAAAAGCTGTAGTGCCTTACACTACCCCACTCGTGAGACAGCCCGAAGAGTTGCTTTTTTTTGTTTGTGTTCTTAAGACTGTTCAACATGTTAAACCATTCATGATAAGCGTGTGAAAATGTTAAACAAAATGGTGCATCTAAAGAGATCTTTAGAGCAGGGAATTCAACAAAATTAAATACTGAGGACTGGACACAATCAGTGCCAATTCCTCAACTATCTTAAATTGCTACTCAGAAGATCAGATCAGTGCTTTCGAAAACTTTCTTCTAATTATTCTTTCTAAGCATGCAGCTATGGAATGCTTGTGAACATACCTTTTGGTTATGTTTATTTAACTGAGTGAGGAGGGGAGTTTCAGGAGGATAGCTCAGGGGCAATTCCGTCTGTCTTGCAAACAAGACACATAGCAGCAAAGGTTTGAATCCCGGTCTCGCGCTTACAAACTGGTACCCTGTATTAAGCGCGTTATGAAGGAACTACTTTTCTTTTTTAAAGTAAGTGAGCAGACCAACCTAGCTTTCGGAAAATGTGACTACATGGGCCAAATGCAGCATTTAAAAGGTATTTCTTTCTAGCTAAAGTGCCTTAAGAGCTATAGAATTGAAACCGAATTAAGCTCTTTCAAGACATACAAATACGAAAAGGTGCTATATAAATGACTACTACAATGCAATGCAATACACTTAAGAATGCATCAATCCAATACTATTGCAGAAAAATGCAATGTGGAAGTTGGGCAGCGTGGACTGTGTTTGCCGTTATGAATTGGTGAACATTATTAATCACTTAAGCTTAGCTTGGGAGCTCGGTGCTTGGCTTGGAGAGTGTGTTCTTTCATGTACTATATTAGCTTGGGAGCTAGGCGCTCAGCTACTCCCCCAGCTGCCTTTAAAATCCTACTGCCATGGATTCCAAGATGGCTGCTGCACTGTGAGGTTGTATTTCCTCGAGCTCTGCACCGGGCCCACCAACGCAGCTATAGAAGCTGGCAGAGGAATGCATCAGACCAAGTGAAATCCCCCCAGGTCGCATTAATAGAAGGCAACAGAAATTAACGAAATCTGGTGCCCCTCGTCCCTGGAAGAAAAGCACAACATTAAGACGACTCGCCGGATGACAGCGGACATTGGTGCTGTCGATAAACACTTTGGGCCGGAGTACAGTCGAGGGTGCAAGCAACACTGGGCTTTTAGTAACACCTACCCGGGTAAAGTGTATTCCAGAAGTCAGTCCCATGGGGATACCAGTCACACTTGAGGAGCCTGATAAAATAATCGGAGACCTGCCTGTAGAGTGAGGCCCCCCACGGCTGCAGCAATCCCAGGAAGGAGTGGAAGCGAAACGCCTGCCGAAGGAGAAGGGGCGGCAAAGCGAACGTGTAGCGACACAGGGTGTGTCACCCACGGGCGAGCTCATGTGGGAAGAATAAGGTGGTGGAGCCTTGGAGGAGAGCGGTAGCAGGGACACTGGGAAGCGCCCATGACAGTGGGAGGAACAGCTGAACAACTTGTGGAAGAGCTCTCCTCACCCCCACCATACAAAGGATAAGAGGAGCCTCGTGGGTGGTGGCGACGACACTGGGAAGCGTTGCTTCTATTGTCCAGCGACGAAGACCAGAAAGCTAGGGCCTCCAGGCAAACAGACATAGAGCCACAATTGAGGGCCTTATCCACAAGCAATCAAGTGCTTCACGACTCTGGGGAAGCATAACAACGACATACACCTGAACAAGGGGCTCCCTCACTGGGGGTTGGTAAGTGGGCCCAACAGGTCCTGAAAAGTATTCAGCAAGATTTGGAAGCTTGAAGTTTGTTTCGGCACACAAAGCGGGCGGGGGGTGTCAAACAAAGACTCACGGTTTTGGCATATCCGGACCCATGTTGCAAGCAGGGCGTAGAGGCAAACAAATAATGATTCCCTGGAGAAGGTTTCAAGACCATATACCCACAAGAACTGGGCGCAGCAGAGGGCTAGACTAATGGTGTGTCGGAGGGGGGCTGCAGTCCATTACAAGTGCGATTGGACGGAGCCTTCCCCCCGCTGTCACTAGCAGAGAGCAGCACTGCAGAGCTGCCTGCATCGGAGTAATCACCCAATGGAAAGCTGCAGTGGGAAAGGCAAAGCCCTTGGGGTTCCACAGGATCAGCTTGACTCTATCTCTCTCGGAACACGTACTTTAATCAACAAACTCACATTTGGAGAGTGAAATGATTCTGGGGATCGTGTAGATCCTGAGATGGCAGGACCAAAAGAGAAGACGACCCCTGCAGGAAAGCAGGTGGTTCAAGACGTGAAGGAGGGCCAGTTAGAACATTGCTGGCGACAACATGCTGAAGAGATCTCATAGGTGCGAGAGAAAGACATTGTAGTGTGGAAGAGGTCCCGGAAGAGGACAGAGATATGTCACTTATTAAGGAGGACCTAACTGCCTGTATTAGAGGTCTGGAAGAGGACAGAGATATGTCACTTATTAAGGAGGACCTAACTGCCTGTATTAGAGGTCTGGAAGAGGACAGAGATATGTCACTTATTAAGGAGGACCTAACTGCCTGTATTAGAGGTCTGCAAGAGAGGATGACAGCAACTTTTCATGACCAAATTGCGGGTCTGAAGGAAGATCCAAAGAACTTCCCGAAGGAAATCAAGGAGGACATTAAAACTCTAGGGAACAGAGAAGACATCACGGAACAAGGCCTCTCAGTGGTCTCGAACTAAGTAATTCAGAATTCAGATCTATTGTAAAAAATCTCCATGGCAACACATAATTTGAAAATCCAAACAGAACACTTAGAAAATCGCTTCTGGAGGTCAAATATCAGAGTAAAAGTTCTGGCTGAAACAAGCACGGACGCTGATCTAATAACTGTAACAGAACAATGCTTTGCGAACTTGTTGACGGACCGGAATATAACCGTATAGACTGAATTCACAGGGTAGGCCCAAAGAGGTCTGGTCAAGGGGACAGGCCCAGAGATGTTCTGGCTGCACTGCCTCATACGAAATCAAAGAAGGACAGCCAATTGATCATAGGTATTACTCTATCAGGTCTTGGCTGCAACTACGCTACAGAAAAGGAGAGCGATGGGGTCAGTCACAAGGGCTCTGTCTGATAAAAAATCCTCTATAAATGGACCTTTCTGTTTGGCATTTTGCTTACCTGGGAAGGTAAACAACATAGAACTACTACGTGCTCAGAGGGACTCTCCATCGTAGGCCTGGAAGAAGATGACAGTGCACTAAGAGAGGATCGATGGGGACGCCCCAAGCAGGGAAGGAAACCATGGGAATGGTCAGGCTCAAGAGGGAGGAGAGGAGAGAAGATAAAAGGCCCTCCCATCAAGCCGTGAAGAGAAGATAAACACTGAAAGTGATGCAGGGGTAGTCGCCAAAGGCCTTGGGGCAAAACACAGGTGTTTTATATGGTCTGTTGTGGGGTGGGGACGTTAGATATTGGACACAAGAGAGGACGCAGACTCTGCATATGAATTAGCAGACCTCGTCAGAGATGTGTTCCCTGACAAGATCTTGGAATCGATTGGAGGGGCTAGTTCTCTCACATTTCGCTCCTGGATTAAACAAGAGCCTGTTCCCAAGAATTATTGGGATGAGTCATAGGATACCAGGTCCAGATCCTGAGAGGGAGGGTAGGGAGGGTGGGGGGTTAGGGTAGTTAGAGAAAGGGTGGGGGGAGGGCCAAGGAGGGACGAGATCTTAGGGCCACATCACAGGGATTTATTTGCACAAGCCAACATGAAGCTCACATACACAAAAATGTATACAAAGTCACAATGGGCCTCAATTGGGAATGGGGAGTTATGGATACCGGCACCCGGCAAAGGGTAATTGCTGTGTCCGCCGGGGTTGGCATACCCTGGTAATTGCCGGGTGCAGGTAATTTCACAAGTTTGGCGGCAGCCATGCCGATTTACCAGCACAGCTACCACCAAACTCGTAACGCGGCCCAAAGTCTATAAAAATTCTATCCCATAACATAAGGGGATTAAATACCCAGACGGAGAGTAAGAAGCTATAGATGCAGGTAAAAAAGGGACTAGCAACATAATCATGCTCCAAGAAACCCATATTAGAAGGGTGGATAGATCTAGCTTCTGACTGAGTCACTTTTCGCAGATTTTTCCAGCCAATGCAAAAGGGAAAACGGTTGGGGTCATGATTGATCTCAAAGACTCACTAAATGCCAAGGTAATTGATAGACTATTTTCCACCGATTGATTGTAGGGAACATGGAGATGACAATAGGAACATTATACGCCCCCAACCATGGGCAGGAAGAGTTCATATACATGGCATTAGAGAAACTGGAACGATTTATGGTAGGAGAGGTACTGTTAATTGGGGATTTCAACTTAGGTTGGGACCCTATGATAGACACAAGTGCCCAATTGGTAGGGGAGCTGGACTGTCATGTATACTTAAAGAGACGTTTTTGGACATGGCTTTGAAAGGGAATGAAAACGGATACATATGCTTCTCACGTGTACATCACAAATTTTCAAGAATAGACTACGCTTGGGGCACCTCTGGCATGATTGGGTCATTATTAGATATAGAGGTGGATTCGATTGCACTGTCCGATCATGCCCCGATAAAGGTTGCGTTGCAGGGAAGGAATCAGGGTAACAGACTGTGGACATGGACACTCCCAACAGAGATAGTTCATGATACGCTTTCATTGGGAACACTGAAAGGGAAAATGAAAGATTACTTTCAAATTAACACTACAGGAAGTGTCCTTGGACAATATATGGGATGCTTTTAAAACAGTGATTAGAGGGGTGTTGATCTCACTTAGAGCGCAAAGAGCTAATCAGAGGGACAGGTTGGAAAGCAGTGTGAGGACATACTGACCAAGGCACAAACAGAATTAACGGAGAAAAAGAGTAAGGAGGGATATATTTTGGACAGGATGGGAAGAGAAATCCATATTCAATATGAAGTAATGTTACTATATTAAAGCCAACAAGGCCGACAGGTTACTTGCAAGACAATTGAAAAGACAAAATTCAAATTGCCATATTGATGGCATAAAACAAAGTGATAGATCTATAGCGACGGATATGGATGTTATTGTAAAATCCTTTGTGGCATACTATAGACATCTATTCTCCACTGAATACACAAACCATGAAGCAATAAAGAGGTTCCTAAATGAACTACAGATGCCAAAAGTAATATTGGAGGACAATGAGGAACCGGAAGGGCCCATTACAGAAGAAGAGGTGGAAACATGATAAAGGTGCTCCCCAGAAATAAGGCACCGGATTTTGATGACTTTTCAGCGCTCTTCTATAGGACATTTAGTAAGGAGTTGTCTCCCATTTTGGCAAGATTATTTCATTCATTTCGACATAGGGGAAATTAACACCGTCGATGTCAGAAGCAAAGGTGATCCTGTTTGGGAAACTGAATAAAGACTTGACACTGCCTAGCTCCTGTCGACCCATAGCACTGCTAAATTTAGATGCTAAAATATATACAGGGATTCTAGCCGCAAAATTGAAAAACATACTCCCTTGTCTGATACGACAAGATCAATCAGGATACATAATGGGGAGACAAACATGGTACAATAAGAAGGGATATACACCTTGTACAGAAACTAGCAATTAAACACATCCCAGCGACACTGATATCCCTTGATGCCGAAAAGGCATTTGATAGAGTGGAATGGCCATATTTTTTTAAGAAACTGGTACACATAGGCTTTGCTCCAAACCTCCTACAGATGGTAGAGGTAAACTATACCGATCTATGAATGCTCTTATCTATTAACTTATGAATTTCCAATGCCATAAATATTAAATGAGGTAAAGGCTGCCCTATATCCCCCTTTTGTACTGAATCTACTCGGAACCATTGTTAGTTTCGATTAAACAAAATCAAGAGATAAGGGGCCTCCGTTTCGGAGGGCAAGTGCATAAGACCGCGGAATACGCAGATGACATGTTAATGACAATAGTAGATCCCGAGCCTCGATCCCAACACTGGTAACAAATTTGGGAGAGCAAGAGAAGTTATCTGGCCCTAAAATAAACATGACAAAATCTGAACTACTGGAATTGGAGATCAAACTTCTAACATGAATACATTCTCACCTTTTCGAACATCCGAAAATAACTTAACATACTTAGGAGTAAAGCTGACAAGTAATGTCGCTCATCTCTACAAAGCGAACTACCTTCACTCTTAAGGTATTGTGAATAGGTTGCATTACTATGGTTAAAATGACGACTTTACCTAGACTTCTCTACCTATTTCATGCTCTTCCAATCCTGATTCCTCAGACATTTCTTTAAACAGTCAATAAACTTATAACAACGTTTGTTTGGCAAAAACAAACATCCCAAAGTCTCCTTCGAATTTCTGATAACACCTAGACATAAAGGGGGTCTAGGGTTGCCATGCATGAGCAGATAGTATGAAGTGGCACAACTGCGAGTGATTTGTGAATTGTTCACGAATAGTAGAGACAAAATATGGGCACAAATGGACAGGGCAGGTCTGATGTGGGTATCAGAAAGGGAAAGACCCCAGAGCGCTCGAAGGGAGTGTGGTTATAAAGACGGCATGCGACATATGAGATTAACAGCTGAAGAAGAGACACCTATCGATGCACCCCTGCCCGCTTACTCCCCTTTTGAGAATCCTCAATTCTCTCTGGGAATGCTAAAAGGTTAATTTAGACAGTGGAGAAAGCAAGCATGCTTGAAGTTAGTAGACATGGCATGGGGTGGTGATATAGCAATGTTTGAAGAGTGTAAGAAACATTTAGCCCTAAAAGAGACAGATAGATTTGAATACAGCCAGATGAGACATTGGTTGATGTAACCTGAAGTCAGGCAAGCAGCAGTGAGACGTCTAACACATTTTGAGGTATACATAACCTCTCACACAGGGATAAACAATTAGTGTCACAACTATATCAGATACTGCAAGCTTGTAACCCCCAACATACTTGGGCATGCCAAACAGCCTGGGAGGGAACAATAGGGGAAAGCATCCCAGAGGAATTCTGGGAAGACCTATTGGGAATATTCCAAAATTAACCAGGTCCACACAGTTAAGAGGGATGTGGTACAAGATGATGACACAATGGCACTATACACACAATGTACACTACAAAATCAAATAATTGCTGGAGGGGATACAATGAGAAAGGGGACTGGAGACATTTCTGGTGGGACTGCCCAAAGATCAAGGGATTCTGGGACGACGTCCAATTACAAATTAAAAGACTGCACCCGGGAATGCATTCTCTCTCATTGGGAGGAAATCTATGTGGGCTGCTTGGCCCAGAATCATGCCTAATTCCAAAACCATTCCAAGAATCTTTAATGATCCTACTAACAGACACTGGAAATGTTCAGATCCCCCTATGAAAACGCACAGATTGCAGAAGCTATGGGAAATATTATCAATGGAAGGGAAAAAATATAGGGTTGAGGGGGAAGCAGGTACATTTAGAGGGGACTGGGGGAAATGTTGGACTACTTGAAAAGTGATTTTGTGACGCAATGAGACCCACAAAACATTTGGATATTGGACGTGAGGTGAAGATTTGAGGTTATCTATATGGACAATGAACTATTTAAATTACTCAGCTACCTTTGTGGACTTTTGTTTCAAAGTCACTGTGAGCTGGGGGAGAGGTGTAGGAAGTGGGGAGTGGGTGTGTTGTTTGTTGTATTAACCAAAGAAAATGCTAATAAAAATTAGTTTTTAAAAATCAACAAAGAAAATCCTACTGCCAGTGCAAAGCACACGCAAATAAGTGTGGATAAGTGCACTGTGGCAGTTGGGCACAGTGGGCTGTGTTTGGCATTTTGAATTTGTGAACATTATTAACCACTTTACCTTTGGCTGGGAGATCAGTGCTCGGCTTGGAGTGTGTGTTCTGTCATCTACTGGATTCTCCTTGGAGCTCGGTGCTTGGCTACCCCCACCCGCTGCCTTTAAAATCCAGCTGCCAGAGTGAGGCGCTTGTGAAGAGCAAATAAGTGCACTGTGGCAGTTGGGCAGTTAGGCTGCAAGGCAGGTGCAGGGAATTGAAGGTCGCAATGGCACAGAGTTTGCCTCCCACGACCGTGAGTATTAGTGTTTCCATACAAATCAATATCTGATGATCGCATGCTCATGGCCAGAAAACTGCATATGCATTACACAGCAACTCCACCTTCCCTCTGGAAAGCTCTTAACCGAGAAGGGTCGGGGCGAGCACCTCGCCTCGTCTTAGTGAACAAGGAGAGACTTTGTCAGGTGGTATTATGAAAAATGCTACTCAACCTGGGTGAACCCCTGGGAAGTGTGAATGGGAAACCATCCAAGCCACAACTGTGTTAGATTACGGCAGCCGACTCTGCGGCCTCATAAACCTGGCAGCAATCAGATTCCTATGTCAGAAAGTGGTTTTAAATGCAAGCGAGGGGGTGTGCTATGGAACTTCCCTACGAGCATTCATAAAAACAAGGGGTTGTTCCGGAGGCACTGGGGGTTGCTGTGGCGACGCTGGCACATAATGCGGCTCCATTCACATGGCATTTCATCATTCCGATCACGTGACTCCCCCATTGCTAGGAAGCCAATATAGTCCTGCCCCAATTGCCATCCGTCGCTTCTGATTGTTGTTTTGTATTGCAACAGTGGCTCTCTATTTTGCTTTGTAATTCTGTGTCTTGACCCTTGCCTGTTTCACTGACCTTCGTTTGCCTTGCCCCTAAGTACTGTTCTGTCTACTGCTACGACCCGGACAGCTCTTGGCTTCTGCTCTTTCCTCGTAACTTCATCTACATTGTTACCTTTGGATTATTGACACGGACTGGCCACGGATTTGCTTACCTCACGGACCTGGTTTGTATCTACCCACCAAGTACTGCTTATTCTACGAAGAACTTTTTCATGGCGTACTCGTTCCGGCGGGAATAGGGATTGTTGTGCTGGACTTGAGACTGCCTGCAGCACTTATGGGAAATTAGGCGTCCTCGTTTCGGCGGTGTAGGAGGATTTTCTATTTATTCGCGGATTTTCTGGACTTGCTGACTTTCATCAAACATCGCCTCCCTGCTCTGGTATCTACTGTTAGCGAATCAGATCTTGGAAACACAGGTAAGACGAGACTGCCATTTCCTATCATATCTATCAATTGTAGCCTAGTTATTATCTCACCTAATTTGGTCTCATTATTCATATCGTTAGGGTTGATCTCATCCACACTGCTGCCTATCACGTGCTACACATGCCATATGAACCTTCCGTATAGTCAGGTCAGTTATCAAGACATTGATGTATGATACATGTACCGTCATCTTACACTTGTGTTAACCTAGTGTTTTCTTTCCAGCCATCTTTCAACCAATTGAATGCTCAGTCTGTTCTTTAGTACACCTGAGTGTTACATTGGTGGGAAGAACTTGTTTACTTCACTACGTTTTCAATGTTCCACCATTGTTACAAGGCTCAGTGTTCTGACAGAATCAGAAGCCAACTATGGACACAGCTGCTGATCCCCTGGCTATCCTGGTCCAATTGGTGGCCGATTTACGTGCTGACATGCAAACAGCACATGACGCCACACATCGCCGCATTGATGACATTCAGGCGGGTCTAAGAACTGGCGTTACAGAGCCACAACCACTAGCCGCAGCATCTGGCTCGGGTACAGCCAGAGGCCAGGCCAGACCAGACACGGTACCTGTATATATATGGCAGCACAATTCCCTTTGGCCCCAGCTGAATGTTTTTTAGACGATCACAAAGCCTTCAGAACATTCATCAACCAATGCAGACTGCACTTCTTATGCTGGCCGATGTCATTTCCAGACTCAACTACTAAAGCTGCTTTTGTCTTGTCAAATTTGGGTGGTATGGCTGCAGTCTGGCCCAATCCTCTTTTGGAACAGGGAAGTCACTTGTTATTTTATTGCAATGCCCTGATAGAGGCACTGACACAGGTATTTGACACCCGATATAAATCTAAAGCCACTGATATGGAGCTGCTTAACTTACAGCAAGGCGAAACTTCCCTTTTGACATACCTTGCCAAGTTCAACCAGCTCGGTGCCGAAACCAGCTGGCCGGTTGGGAAAGAGGCGGCATTGTTCTAAAAGGGACTATCAGACTCCCTCAAAGACATCATAGCTAGTGTACCGGTGGTCCCTGCCTCTTTTCCTGATTTCTTGGATCTGGCCCTCCAGATCGACGCTGAAAGGCCAAGAGGAAGGGAGCAAAAAGGACCCAACCTCCGGTCCCAGTTAACCTTATGACTTCTGTCTCGGGCAATGGAGAACCCATGCAAATAGGGGCGGTAAGGGGACCATTGTCCAGGGATGAAAGAGAAAACCGTAAGAAGAACAATTTGTGTTTTTTTGAGGTTCTTCTGGTCATTACTTACGTTCTTGTCCGAAAAAAAACAGTGAAATCGGAAAACGCTAAGGCCCGGCAATAGAGGGAGCCCCTATGCAGAGCACTTGTCTTCAGGGCTCCAATTTCTCCATCCCATTTACGATTAGTGTCACCCTTGTGTGTCCTGAAGGACAGCCTTGGTTGTCCGAAGCTGTCTTGGATTCCGGAGCAACCAGGAACTACATCGATATTCAGAATGTCAAGGAGTGGGATATACCACTCATATCCAAGGATCATCCAGAAGTGGTAAATGCGGTTGACGGTAACACGCTTCTTTCAGGTTTAGTAACCGAATCCACTGTGCCTCTGGTCTTGAACATTGACAACTCCCATACTGAGGTTATCTCATTTAATGTTATTTCAGCACCCCAATTCCAGCTCATCCTAGTTTTACCTTGGCTTAGAGCCCATAACCCTCTTGTAAACTGGGTTACCGGGTCTGTGTCCTTTACCTCACCGTATTGCCTAACTCATTGTGGGCAATCAAGCCACATGCAGGCAATCCATGTCAAGCCGTATTAGAGTCAGCTGCTATGATCGGTGGTGTTCTTAATACCACCATACCTCTGGGTTATACTGAATTTAAGGATGTTTTTGACAAGGGAGAGGCGGAGAAGCTTTCTCGCCATCGCTCATATGATTGTCCAATAGAATTTAGGGAGGGTGCTAAAATCCCCTCAGGAATCTACTCCCTCACGTTGGAAAAAGATGCGGTATTGAAGGAATATTTGGATAAGGCATTGGCTTCGGGCTTCATTCATCCCTCCCGTTCTCCTGCTGCCTCTCCATTATTCTTTGTTCCCAAGAAGGAGGGAGACCTATGACCATGTATAGACTGTCGGGACCTTAACACAGTAATGATACGGAACCAATATCCCATATCTCTAATTTCCATTCTTTTGGGCCAGTTGGGGTCTTCAGTGATCTATACTAAACTGGATCTAAAGGGTGCCTATAACCTTGTGAGAATCCGAGAGGGGGACGAATGGAAGATGGCCTTCAAGACCCGGTATGGCCTAATTGAATATCTGGTCATGCCATTTGGGCTATGTAACACCCCTGCACGTTTCAGCATTTTATTAATGACGTCTTCCAGGACATGATCTATCGTTTCGTGATTGTATATCTAGACGATATATTGATCTACTCCCCCTCTCGCGAACTTCACATACAAAATGTTTCGGAAGTCCTACAACGTTTACATGATACCAGGTACTTTGCTAAGTTAGAGAAGTGCATATTCCATGCCTCAGAAGTGGAGTTTCTTGGATATGACATCACAAATCAAGGTGTGCAGATGAGTCAAGCGGAAGTCAAAGCAGTTCTGGATTGGCCAGTGCTGACTACATTGAAAACCTTACAAACCTTCTTGGGATTTGCAAACTTTTATTGTTGCTTTATCGGGCACTTCTCTAACAAAGTAGCCCCTCTTACTGCATTAACTAGCAACAAACGTCAGTTCTTGTGAAACCAGGAGGCACAAAAGTCTTTTGATACTCTCAAGGATGCTTTTATCTCGGCTCCTGTATTACTGCATCCTAATGTCAATCAGCCGTTTTCTGTGGAGGCTGATGCTTTGGATGTAACAGTAGGGGCGGTTTTGTCTCAACCTTGTCCAGACTCCAGTCTCCTTCATCCGGTTGCCTTCCACTCACGTAAACTCTCTCTCATAGGAAGCTTCTAGCTCTGCAGTCATTGAAGTGCACGACAGCGCGTCATGCACGTTGGCACACATTTTTTTCCATGTATAACTTTGTGCTGATTTACCGTCCTGGGGTTCTGCATTCCAAAGCGGATGCTCTTTCTAGACTACATGGGGAGCCGGAACTCCGGATACAGGAACGTGCTCTGCTCTTGCCCAACCAAGTAATATGTGGCTGTACTTTGCAACCCTCATTGAAGACCGGCATCCAGCAGTGGGTGGTTACTGGTCCTCCTGAACTGGACGAGTATAACATGGACGTGATCCAGTCATTACTGTACGTTCAGGGCAAAATATGCATGCCAGATTCTGGTACTCGATGTACTGCCATGTCGTGGTGTTACAACTCCATGTTGGCTGCTCACCCCGGCCATCGTAAAACCTTGAAATTTCTTAAAAGGTTGTGTTGGTGGCCTTCCATGTCAAAGGATAATCCACAGTACATAGCGGCTTGCGCTGTTTGTGCTCAATGTAACACGACCCCAGCCAAGTGTATGTGCCTTTTGCAACCCCTACCCATACCCACCCGACCTTGGGCTTTGATCACCATGGACTTTGTAGTAGACCTACCTATGGATGGGGATTTTGACACCATTTGGGTGGTGGTGGATGGAGTCACTAAACTGGTGCTCTTTCTGCCCTGTCGGGGTCTCCTGTCGGCCCCTGTTCTAGCTGACATGTTCTTGCGAAACGTGTTTCGTTTCTTTGGCCTCCCTGACATCATTGTATCAGATAGGGGTGCGCAGTTTACCTCTCGTTTTTTGAGGTATCTCACGCAGTCTATGGGTATAGACGAGAGGTATTCCACCACGTGCCATCCCCAAACCAATGGCCAAACAGAGTGGGTCAATGCCACCATGGAACAATATTAAAGGTGTCTTATTATGCAACACCAGGAAACCTGGCTCTCTGTGTTGTCAATGACAGAATTTGCTTACAATAACTCTGCCCATTCTTCCACTGGTGTCGCACCTTTCTATGCCCTGTATGGATACCATCCTCATGCCTTGCCATTGGATCTTGGTTCATCCTCGGAGGGTCCAGCCTTTCGGTTCTGTCTTAGGGACCTGTCTTTGTTACATACCAGTGTCATGGAGCATTTGACACATGCCCAGGAGCAAGTTATAAAATATGCTGACCGTCATCGCAGGCCAGTCCTGATCTACAGTCCGGGCATGTATGTATGGCTTTCTGCTAAACACCTCCGCATCCTGGGCTGTAAGAGTCTTTTGCCTCGCTTCGTCAGTCCCTATGTCATTAAGAAAGTACTCAGTCCCCTGGTTGTAAAACTGGATCTGCCCCAATCTTGGAAGATACATCCGTTTTTTCATGTTTCTCTGGTCAGGCCATGTTCTGAGCAAACCAGGCTGTCTGTCCGTCCGCCCCCCTTGTTGGTCCATGTGTTAAACGGGATATCATATCGTGCCTCCTTTCTTATATATATTGGCCTAAGCCCAGTCGCTCAGCGAAGAAAACCGCATTGCAAAGTTCCGATTTTAGATCAACTTCGCTGCCATTTTAGGTCTATCCGCCATTTTGATTTCCATTCCAATGTAACTCTGTATTCTAAAATGGTGGACAGTGTTTCCCACTTGTAACTGAGCCGTCCTGAACCTTGTACTACGGTTAATGTTCAAACTGTCCGTTGGCCGAATGTTTGGGTTGAGTAAAGAGACCTTGTCCCATGCCTGACTTTTAGACAGAGGATTGTCTGCACCAATAAGTCTTTTTCCGCGGACATACGTTGACCACAATGTTGAGCAAATATCTAACGTGGACACTGGCTGAACTGCATTGTAAAGGACATATGCTAAGGCTTATTGTTTAGTCCAAGAATACACTGGTGCCATTGTAACCTGTTTGTATGTAAACTGAGGATGATCCATGTGTATATTGTCGTACAAACCATAAGTGAACTCGGCACGAACTCTAGACCATGGATTATTAACTTGCAGAGGGGCTGGACATTATTACCGAAACTGTATAAAATGCACAACTGTTTAGACGTCCAGTACCTCTCACTTCTCACACTGAATGGCTGGTATTCGCTGTGATGTACTGAGGGCCAGATAGCTATCTGTATCTGTTTTGTTTCTTTGTAACTGCGCAGTAATAGAATAAAGATCTGTGAATATTTAATAGCCCATGTTTGGTGTACTTCCCTTTGGGGTACTCAGCCTCGATATTTCCTTGCTTTTACAGATGGCGCCCGAATAGGGACCCTCAAGATTGATGCCAACTCGTTGAAGGTTGACGCGGATATTGGACCGGGATCGGACGGTGAAAAAGGGGGCCCCTTTCTTGGATGAGTCGCGATACCTTAGCAGTATTGCACAACCCTATCCCTGGACGGCGAGACAGCATCTTGACGAGGGTCCACATATCGAGGCGGGCAGATTTGCTGAAATCACCAACCACGTGGGTCCTTTGAGTTCTTAGAAATCCGATCGGACCTCCTTAGAATTTTGATCAGTCGTGACCCGATTCTCAAGTATCCTGATAATTTGTTTTGGCGCATTGCACTCGCAAGTACAATTATTGACCAGGTAACTCCAGTAATCTGATATCCCAACCCCCTTTTTTTTTTCTAAAAAACACTTTTTTTCCCTAAACGAAAACCTAAAAAAATATATATAATAAAAAAAAAAAATTCGATCCTTTGACCTGTCGACCCTTTGGTGTCGATCCTTTGACCTGTCGACCCATTAGATTCGATCCTTTGACTAGACACGCTTTTTCACTTGGTATTCAGAAAATGTATCCATCTAAAGACTTTCATATATCTGATGAGTTCATTGATAAACTTCTAAATGAATGAAGGCCTGGTGCCACTGAGCCACCTCCGTTTGTACCTATTCCTGCTGTTTTTCCTCTTTGCGTTGTTGTTCTCCTCCAGTAGTTGTTCCTGCTCCTCCTATTGCTCCTCTTGTTGTTCCTCTTCCTCCGGTTGTTGTTCCTCTTCCTATTGTTGCTCCTTTACTTGCTCTTCCACCTTTGCCTACTGTTACGGTTTTGGTAGATTTGGCTTCAGCGCCAGTATTAGCACCTTTGTTACCGAAAGTACAAGATTTGTGTACTCTTCCTCTTCCAAGTGGTTCTGTACCGCTTGTAGTTGATAAGGGAGCGGAATCAAGGATTGTAACTCGTAATACTGTACCGAAAGAGAGAAAGCGTGATTTGACTGCATGGTCTAGACAATGCATGGAGAAGGGTGAACAAGCTGATGTTTTTGCCACACTCTCTAATCTAGAAGGTTTTCCTGAGAAAAACTTTTTTATTGAAGGGATGGGAATTAATTTATGTATAATGTGGAACAGATTAGATGATATAGATCTCCCACGAGGGTTGAGGGATCTGAATGTTTTAGCATATTCAAGAGATACTGCGGAGAAGGTACATGAGCACGTCGAGAGGTTTTTTGAGTATAGAAGGTACTTGGAAAGGTTACGGAATGAAGATATTGATGGTGATAGTTTTGACGCTATGTTTGTACATAAACGGTTCCTTCCTTGTCGTAAGTCGATAAATGAGGAAACGCAAATTTGCACAAAAGATGCGATTAGGTGATTTCAGGCATGTCGATATCTCCCATAGAAGTATATGACACGTATAGTCAGTATACGCCAGAAATGCAGAGGAAAGTGATACAGGTGATGGTAGAATACCTGCAGGATGAATGCATAAAAATTTGTTGTCCCACAGAATTATTGAATATTTACAAGAGAGCTTTTTCGTTTGACACTTCTTCAGCTGCTTTAGCGCTCGATCTAGTTTTGCTGCTCAGTAAGCGTTCGGAGTTGCCTACTTCTCAGTTGTCTATGAGAGAGGTTCCGCCGACATTTGTCCCAAAAGTTGATTCCAGCTAATGCCGTAGCAGGTACACCTGCCCAATACATTCCTGCACATCAGGTGTCGCAGTTTGTTCACATCCCGTTCTCGAGACAGGAAGTGAACACCATCAAACAATCCATTCCCGATATTAGGGTTCTATAAAGAGATAGAGTCTGTCTTGCAGTCATCAGTATTTACCTTGAGCGATATTGTTTTGTTATTTCCCGTGCTCCTACCTGTTGATTTGTGGAAACAAATTAGGACTGTAGACGATGTACCAGGGTTGGGAGACATATGCGTAAATATATTTGGAATGGATAGAGAAAGGCCAGCTGGCGAGAGACCGCAGCAGGTAATACTGACTTTGCCTGATAGATAGTCACAAAGCTTAAAGTTAGAATTCTTGAAAGAAGGATTATTTGGGACAAACTTACTGCTTGTGTACAAGGGAAATCTGAGGGTGTTATCAAATTCTTTAATCGGTTCGAACAAGTGTTTTCGGATTTCAGTGGACAAGTTTTGAGCACAGAGTCTGGGAAACGACTATTCGTGGACAAATTTGTGCGTGGATTGCTGCCTGACATCCAGTCGCAAATTATGTCTTCGGAGAGCGCTTGGCAAGCTAAATCTCAGTCAGAAGTATTGCATATGGCTCAATACTATGAGAATCGTGTCACCAACGAAAAAGAAAGAATCGAAAAGAAAAAGGGAGACCTGAAAACAAAAGTTCCATTACAACAAATTGTAAGAGGCCCTAGAGGGGGTACTTCACAATTTAGGGGTCAGCATGCTCAACAATGAAATGCGCCATTGGGTCCTGTAAACGTGAACCAGTGTGTTTATTGCAGACAAGAGGGTCATTAGCGTGCACAATGCCGATCCTCCAGCAGAGGTCGAATAACGCATTTGGTGCCATGGGTAGACGATCCAGAGGCCGCCCTGGGACAGGGGTTCTGTCATGATCTCTGCTTCCAAAAGGTCAGGGTTTTCCCAACTCCCTTGGAAGCAGATCCATAACCCAGGTTCCGAGTGCCAACCAGTCCCAATTGGGACCTTTTGGACCCAGTCCTGGCGCCAGTGGCACCAGGTTCATAAATATGCCCAGTCCCAGCGCTGGAAGCGCCGGGCTCATAATGCTTGGGTGGACTTACCTGCAGCAGACCATGCTGCTTACTTGCCTGCCAGTTGAGCCTCTGATCCTCTTCTGTTTGGAACTACTTTTCCTGTTGGGTGGGGCTGGAGCCACTCCCTAGATTTAGAACACTGGAACTCTTCTGGAAGGCAGGAACTCTTTTCTTACCAGGAACTCTTTTCTTACTTAGGCGTGGCTGTGGAAGGAGACACCTAGGCACTACAGGAGGCTATTTAAACCACACCCGGTGGATGAATCTTGCTTTGCGTTATTCTGCACCCTCTGCAGCAGGACGCTCATCGTGTCTTCTGCATCCAGTCCTGGGCCTAAGGAAAAAGGCTTACCATCCTGAATCCAGTCTTCAGCAACACCTATAAAGACAAGAAAGAACAGGTTAGCATTCCGGCATCTGAAAGGCAAAGGCTTACCATCCTGAATCCAGTCTTCAGCAACACCTATAAAGACAAGAAAGAACAGGTTAGCATTCCGGCATCGGAAAGGCAAAGGCTTACCTACTCTTCGTGCGCTCCGGAGGTCTTCATACTGCATTCCGGCATCTGAAAGACAAAAGCTTACCAACTCTTCGCACGCTCCGGAGGCCTTCGGCGCTGCATCCGCATCTGAAAGACAAAACAAGGTGCGTTTAAAGACATTGGGGAACTTTAATACTCACGTGCCATTACTCCTTTCCACATCTAATCCAGTGGGTATTCCGGCACCCTGCAGCCGCTCCGAACTCGTACCTGCAAAATAAAAAGACAGTTAGAGCGCATCGTGAAGCAGGCAACAAGCGCTTACTCACGTGCTTCCAGGCGCTTCTATTCATCACACAGGCTCCATCTTCAACTCACTTCAGCCCGTCATCCGCCATCGCCGGAACCCTGCAAAACAAGAGACATCATTACTAAAGACTTTAAAAAGACATTTGAATGACTCGAAACTTACCGTTCGTATAGCAAACGACAGACAGCAGTCCTCTGAAGTCAAGAGGCCTGCGCTACCTATCCAGTGAAGAAAGTGGCTACAGCACCCTGCCCCGATGCAGATGGAGAGCTCGGCATTCACTTACCTAAGGTGAGAGCGTTAACCTTTGGGGTCTACAGGAGAGGAGAAGAGGAAAGAGATAGGGACACCCCAATAACCCCCGTTCATTAACCCCATATTTTCTATCTGCAGATATCTTACTCTACACGTCAGGCATACAGTGCACAGAGGTCCAGCCCAAAGAGCCAACCGGGTGCTACACATCACCTTTGAAGATACGGTAGTCACCCAGTCAAGACCGGCGCCTCTGCGAGAATCAGGTGAGCGTTACAGGTTCCTGGTAGAAGTAAGTTTTCACAAAATGTGCAACCTTTTTTGCAGGATAATCAGGCACCGAGTGTGGATAATAGAAACATTTTTGATCATCCTTCTGCTGCTTACCTCTCTGAAGAACTTCCTTTTGACGATAGTATGTTTTGTTAGGATTGCCCAAAGCAGGGTTTGGAACCAATGCCTATTCCCGTTGATCAGAAAGGTCCCTACGTTGAGATGATAGTGGGAAATAGGAAACATCTATTCTTGATAGATACAGGAGCACAAAAGTGTTCCATTGACCATTCACGGGTTCCAAACTTCCCACTGTCAGGGCAAACCAATGTTTCTGTAGGGTTTTCTGGTACACCAGTAGTTTGTCCAGTTTCTTCGCCGGTACCGATTACATTGGGTCCATTCACGAACCACTGTCCATTTCTTTTGACTACAAATTGTGGAGAGAATTTGTTGGGGTTGAATCTGTTGAAGGAATTAAATGTGGTAATTCATCGTTCTTCAGATAGAGTGCGTTTGATGATTTCACCACAGCAACTTTCTGTCTCTCAGTTCTTAACCAGACTTTTGCAGCTGGAATTTAGTGATGTTCCGGAGTGTTTGTGGGCAATTGATGATAATGATGTCAGTGTTTTACAAATTGAACCTGTTAAGATCATTTTAGACGTCATCATGGCTGAGCATGGTGGGGTATGTAAATTAGTGGGGTACGCTTGTTGCGTTTTCGTGCCAGATTCCTCCCCAACTATCTTTAAGGCAATACAAAATCTGTATGTCCTTAGTTCAAGAATGCATGTTCCCGAGGGAAACTGGGATCTTAGCGCTTTGTTCTGGGACTTCTTGCGATCTTGGGGACGGAAGCTACTTTCAGTCTTGCTGATCATTTTGGGTAATCTGTTGTTTTTGTGTTGTTGTATACAGTGCCTTCCTGGCATATGTTCGGCGTTAGGGAGATGCTGTGCACAGGTGATGGGTACATTAGGACACAAGGTATGCGCCCCTGAGAAAATGACCAACGAATTTGTGTTGAAAGAAATCTCAGCATCTGACCTCATGGCGATCGATATCTCTGATAGTGATTCGGGATGTATGGACATTGAGACGTGGAGTTACTAAGCCTCGTTTATAAGCCTGTGTTTGGTGTATTTCCTTTTGGGGTACTCAGCCTCGATATTTCCTTGCTTTTACACGTGGGGTCGAGGAGTATGAGGTCAACGCAATCTTGGACACCAAACTCTCTTGTGGTGTGCGATTGTTTCTGGTGGCCTGGAAGGGGTACGGTCCTGAGGATCGCACCTGGGAACCTGAGTCCAACATCCATGCTCCCACCTTGTTGTCCCGGATCCTCTCCTCCCGGGGCTTGAGGGAGGATACTGTTAGATTACGGTAGCCTACACTTTGGCCTCAGAAACCTGGCAGTGATCAGATTCCTACATCAGAAAGTGGTTTTAAATGCAAGCAATGGGGTGTGCTACGGAACTTCCCTGCGGGCATTCTGTTAAGGGACTTCAATTCAGCACTCCAACTAAGTCAATGCCAAGTCTGGGATGCCCAAGGGAAGCCCTTAATTATATATTTTTATGACAAGTTCATGGATCTGGATGATAAACCCTTGTATAACGCCCCTCTCTTTGAATCCCCCTGACCTCACTGAGCCAAGAAGTAGGTTTGTTTTGCAAATTAAAAGATTTATTTGAAAATTAAACAATATATATATGATATGATATGATATGATATGGCATTTGTAACGCGCCTATACACAAGTGTTATAATACACTTTTATAATAAATTAATATTTGATCGCACACTTATGAATATGACATTGATCATCCATGGATAATATTACCCTAGCACACTTTTGTAATAACTTAGGAGTTGGTATAGGAAGGATAAGGTAGCTGAGAATGCTCTTATGGTTTCAAGGACAAACAATGACGGAAAGAATGCAGCACAGAAATAAACTGATATGTGGTTTCAACAAGAGAGAATATAATCAGTTTTCCCCTTGTGGCAATTCCCTCCCGCCCTATGCAGTATAAAGAGATGGAAGGGGAGCACACAATTTTCAGGAATACAGTCACAATGTACTACCAATTCAGTTCCCCCCTAGCAAGCTTAGAGCACAGGGATGATTTTCAAACACAGGCAAAAATACTTTAAATGTGATTTGCAAAGAAGTGAAAATAGGCTAAAAATTATTTTAATTCCCTATAGGAGATTCAGGGTAGGTGATAGCTACTTATGATTGGTTCAGGTCAACACTACCAATTATTCCTGAGGGATTATTAGGTTGAAACAAATCTCAGCAATGCAAGCAAAAGCAGCTATTTTTTTACAAGTGGTGAAATGAGCTAGTTGTAATTTGCGGCACTATTTCCGAATGCGTCGAGTGCGATTACTGAAAAACTATAAGGAATAGAAAGTCGGTTGGAAAGCTCAGGATCTTAGCTTTAAAATTAAAGTTACATCTCGTTCCTAGCACGTGTGGTTCCAAAGATACGGACAATTTTGTGGAGGTAGATTTTCAGGAATGAAATAATGATTCAGAATGGCAAATGACACTTTCGCAGCTTTAAAATCAGAGAATCGACACACGATTCCTATGATGCAGTTCTGGACAGGTTAAAATGGTTTGAATCAGAACTTTCACAGGTTCGAAATCACGGATGAACACACGATTTCTATGATGCAGTTCTAAATTATGGAAATGGTTTGAATCAGATTATTTTAGACTAAGAAATAGGTTCTGGCACAGTTTTCAGAATACTCACTCATAGTCTTGGAAGGAATGGGCCTCCGTCACAGATCTGGTCAACAGGTTTAGCTGTAGTTCTCTCGCCACGGACGGTCTCTGGTACCGGTTCTGCTCACAGCGATCTGTGTCAGCTCTGCTCTGCTGGTCTGGATCTCTGGGTCTGGCAAAAGTTCTTGGCACTGCACAGCGGTCTGGACTTCTGGAACTGGATCAAGTGGTTCTGGATACAGCACTGCTTTCTGGGTTCTGGCACAGGGTCCTAGCCAGAATCAAACAGCACAGCCTGGCTGTTGAATAGTTTGGTTAGGTTGCTGGATTCTGAGGCCTGCTGAGAAGGATTCAGCTTTTGGACTAGGCCTCTCTGCTGCAAGTTCTGAAGTCTGGATTATAAGTTCTGGTTCTGGAGTCTTCTGGATATTATCTGGTCCGGCAAAATGCTTTGCAAGAAATCAGTTTGAAGTGGAAAGTGAATGTCTCTTCCTGGATTTCAGTGGTCCTTTTTATGTCTTTTGAAAATGGGTGAGAAGGCTGACATTCTATGCCCAACCCTCTGAGGATCCTGATAGGCTGGAAAATTCTCTGTGCTCTCACTGGAGAACAGAGTTGTGAGTCAGAGTGTTGCTACATTTTACAATCTATTGAAGAAACGCCCCTTTGCTTTTACTGGGAAAATCAATTTTACCCAAAACACTTATTTCCCAGATACACAAGTTGTTCAAAATGCATGTACACATGATGGATGAATTAAGACAGGTCTCTGATCAAGCCCCATGTTCCTGCGAGCTTGGGTTCAGAAATGACAACATTTTGCTCTTTTTAGTAGCTTTTGCAACATTGGTTTTTCCTCAAAATTTACACAGAGGTACACCCTCTCCCTGAGCACATTACAATAAGTTTTCAATTCTCTAGTGTAAGCACAGTGTCTGCAATATTAATAAATAGAGGGGTTCGGCCTAAGAACATCGTACAGGGTCCTAACACCTCTTTAAATGTGCACAGAAAAATCACAGGAATCATGATATTATTTATATAATTTTTACAGTTATGTACAATGAATTATCCATCTTTTTAAAATGATGCTCTGGCCCAGATGGGTGTGGTTTAGGTTCCAAAGCACATGGGGCAATTTCTATCTGTCCCCGCCTCCAAGCTCAGCTGGCTCACAGAGGCACTGCTCCTCCCAGTTTCTTCCAAGAGGAAGCCATTTACGACCCCCCTAATTTAACATTTGCCTGAGCCATGGACAGTTCATTGTTCTGTTTCCCTGCAGTCCCAGGTGCCCCTCCTCTGATTCAGTCAGAGAGGTGTGATCTCCTTTTGGTGGGAACAGTGGAAGGCAGCCAGGCCTGTGAATGCAGTTGCTGGGCAAGTTTCAACTCCTGTCGGGGGTAGTTGCCGGGCAGAATTCAATCTCTTCAAGCCAGGCTTCAGCTCAATGTCACTTTTGTTCCAGTTTCCTTCATGCAAAGCAGACTTACAATTTTGACACATGCAGCTAGAAAACTGATTCTAAGTTCAAAACTATGACATTTAAACAGTTGCAACCTATGTGACACTCAAAAGTAGGTCACTCATTTATTTTAAACATTTCGATTTTAGTGGTTTTAAATCCAATTTCACTTAAGCTGCTGACATCCACAGCTCAGCCAGTTTTGTTATAAACATTGCTTTAGGCTCTTCATCTTTCCAGATTTGGTATGCACACAAGACTACATTCTGCCAAATGTCTGCTGGTGTTCAGTGAAATTTTTGAATATCTTGCAATGTTTAAAATAGGCATTTTTAGCTTGCATTTCAGAGAAACAAATGTGATTTCAAAGCGCTTTTTGAGCTAACAGGCACTGCTGTTTTTCCTTTGGCACCACGTTTCACTCATGGCGCTTCTGGCCCATCACGCTCGCACTGGTGGGTGGCAGGTCAGGCGACCATTTTGGTTTGCACAAAACTGTGCGGTTTTCCTGGATTCTGGCGCAAATGTGGACTTTTCAGCCATCTTGGATTTTCTAAGCCCACAGCACCAACTGTTGTAGCATAATAGTTCAAATGTGGGTCAAGACACCGGACAATTCATAAAAACAAGGGGTTGTTCCGGAGGAACTGGGGGTTGCTATGGCGACGCTGGCACACAATGCGGCTACATTCACGTGTCATTTTGTCATTTCGATCACGTGATTCCTGCGTTGCTAGGAAGCCAATATAGTCCTGCCCCAATTGCCATCCAGTGCTTCTGATTGTTGTTTTGTATTGCAACAGTGGCGCTCTATTTTGCTTTGTAATTCTATGTGTCTCGACCCTTGCCTGTTTCACGGACCTTCGTTTGCCTTGCCCCTTCAAGTACTGTTCTGTCTACTGCTATGACCCAGACTGCTCTTGGCTTCTGCTCTTTCCTCGTAACTTCATCTACATTGTTACCTTTGGATTATTGACACGGACTGGCCGCGGATTTGCTTACCTCACAGACCTGGTTTGTATCTACCCACCAAGTACTGCTTATTCTACGAAGAACTTTTCTAGGCGTACTCGTGTCGGCGGGAATAGGGATTGTTGTGCTGGACTTGAGACTGCCTGCAGCACTTATGGGAAATTAGGCGTCCTCGTTTCGGCGGTGTAGGAGGATTTTCTATTTATTCCCGGATTTTCTGGACTTGCTGACTTTCATCAAACGTCGCCTCCCTGCTCTGGTATCTACTGTTAGCGAATCAGATCTTGGAAACAAGGGTAAGAAGAGACTGCCATTTCCTATCATATCTATCAATTGTAGCCTAGTTATTACCTCACCTGATTTGGTCTCATTATTCATATCGTTAGGGTTGGTCTCATCCACACTGCTGCCTATCACGTGCTACACATGCCATATGAACCTTCCGTATAGTCAGGTCAGTTATCAAGACATTGATGTATGATACATGTACCGTCATCTTACACTTGTGTTAACCTAGTGTTTTCTTTCCAGCCATCTTTCAACCAATTGAATGCTCAGTCTGTTCTTTAGTACACCTGAGTGTTACATTGGTGGGAAGAACTTGTTTACTTCACTACGTTTTCAATGTTCCACCATTGTTACAAGGCTCAGTGTTCTGACAGAATCAGAAGCCAACTATGGACACAGCTGCTGATCCCCTGGCTATCCTGGTCCAATTGGTGGCCGATTTACGTGCTGACATGCAAACAGCACATGACGCCACACATCGCCGCATTGATGACATTCAGGCGGGTCTAAGAACTGGCGTTACAGAGCCACAACCACTAGCCGCAGCATCTGGCACGGGTACAGCCAGAGGCCAGGCCAGACCAGACACGGTACCTGTATATATATGGCAGCACAATTCCCTTTGGCCCCAGCTGAATGTTTTTTAGACGATCACAAAGCCTTCAGAACATTCATCAACCAATGCAGACTGCACTTCTTATGCTGGCCGATGTCATTTCCAGACTCAACTACTAAAGCTGCTTTTGTCTTGTCAAATTTGGGTGGTATGGCTGCAGTCTGGCCCAATCCTCTTTTGGAACAGGGAAGTCACTTGTTATTTTATTGCAATGCCCTGATAGACGCACTGACACAGGTATTTGACACCCGATATAAATCTCAAGCCACTGATATGGAGCTGCTTAACTTACAGCAAGGGGAAACTTCCCTTTTGACATACCTTGCCAAGTTCAACCAGCTCGGTGCCGAAACCAGCTGGCCGGATGGGAAAGAGGCGGCATTGTTCTACAAGGGACTATCAGACTCCCTCAAAGACACCATAGCTAGTGAACTGGTGGTCCCTGCCTCTTTTACTGATTTATTGGATCTGGTCCTCCTGATCGACGCTGAAAGGCCAAGAGGAAGGAAGCAAAAACGACCCAAACTCCGGTCCCAGTTAACCTTACGAGTTCTGTCTCGGGCAATGGAGAACCCATGCAAATAGGGGCGGTAAGGGGACCATTGTCCAGGGATGAAAGAGAAAACCGTAAGAAGAACAATTTGTGTTTTTTTTGCGGTTCTTCTGGTCATTATTTACGCTCTTGTCCGAAAAAAAACAGTGAAATCGGGAAACGCTAAGGCCCGGCAATTGAGGGAGCCCCTATGCAGAGCACTTGTCTTCAGGGCTCCAATTTCTCCATCCCATTTATGATTAGTGTCACCCTTGTGTGTCCTGAAGGACAGCCTTGGTTGTCCGAAGCTGTCTTGTATTACATTACAACCGGGAACTACATCGATATTCAGAATGTCAAGGAGTGGGATATACCACTCATATCCAAGGATCATCCAGAAGTGGTAAATGCAGTTGACGGTAACACTCTTCTTTCAGGTTTAGTAACCGAATCCACTGTGCCTCTGGTCTTGAACATTGACAACTCCCATACTGAGGTTATCTCATTTAATGTCATTTCAGCACCCCAATTCCGGCTCATCCTAGGTTTACCTTGGCTCAGAGCCCATAACCCTCTTGTAAACTGGGTTACTGGGTCTGTGTCCTTTACCTCACCGCATTGCCTAACTCATTGTGGGCCATCAAGCCACATGCAGGCAATCCATGTCAAGCCGTATTAGAGTCAGCTGCTATGATCGGTGGTGTTCTTAATACCACCATACCTCTGGGTTATACTGAATTTAAGGATGTTTTTGACAAGGGAGAGGCGGAGAAGCTTCCTCGCCATCGCTCATATGATTGTCCAATAGAACTTAGGGAGGGTGCTAAAATCCCCTCAGGAATCTACTCCCTCACGTTGGAAGAAGATGCGGTATTGAAGGAATATTTGGATAAGGCATTGGCTTCGGGCTTCATTCATCCCTCCCGTTCTCCTGCTGCCTCTCCATTATTGTTTGTTCCCAAGAAGGAGGGAGACCTATGACCATGTATAGACTGTCGGGACCTTAACACAGTAATGATACGGAACCAATATCCCATACCTCTAATTTCCATTCTTTTGGACCAGTTGGGGTCTTCAGTGATCTATACTAAACTGGATCTAAGGGGTGCCTATAACCTTGTGAGAATCCGAGAGGGGGACGAATGGAAGATGGCCTTCAAGACCCGGTACGGCCTATTTGAATATCTGGTCATGCCATTTGGGCTATGTAACACCCCTGCCACGTTTCAGCATTTTATTAATGACGTCTTCCAGGACATGATCTATCGTTTCGTGATTGTATATCTAGACGATATATTGATCTACTCCCCCTCTCGCGAACTTCACATACAAAATGTTTCGGAAGTCCTACAACGTTTACATGATACCAGGTACTTTGCTAAGTTAGAAAAGTGCATATTCCATGCCTCAGAAGTGGAGTTTCTTGGATAGGACATCACAAATCGAGGTGTGCAGATGAGTCAAGCGAAAGTCAAAGCAGTTCTGGATTGGCCAGTACTGACTACATTGAAAACCTTACAATCCTTCTTGGGATTTGCGAACTTTTATTGTTGCTTTATCGGGCACTTCTCTAACATAGTAGCCCCTCTTACTGCATTAACTAGCAACAAACGTCAGTTCTTGTGGAACCAGGAGGCACAAAAGTCTTTTGATACTCTCAAGGATGCTTTTATCTCAGCTCCTGTATTACTGCATCCTAATGTCAATCAGCCATTTTCTGTGGAGGCTGATGCTTTGGATGTAACAGTAGGGGCGGTTTTGTCTCAACCTTGTCCAGACTCCGGTCTCCTTCATCCGGTTGCCTTCCACTCACGTAAACTCTCTCTCATAGGAATCTTCTAGCTCTGCAGTCATTGAAGTGCACCACAGCGCGTCATGCACATTGGCACACATTTTTTTCCATGTATAACTTTGTGCTGACTTACCGTCCCGGGGTTCTGCATTCCAAAGCGGATGCTCTTTCTAGACTACATGGGGAGCCGGAACTCCGGATACAGGAACGTGCTCTGCTCTTGCCCAACCAAGTAATATGTGGCTGTACCTTGCAACCCTCATTGAAGACCGCCATCCAGCAGTGGGTGGTAACTGGTCCTCCTGAACTGGATGAGTATAACATGGACGTGATCCAGTCATTACTGTACGTTCAAGGCAAAATATGCATGCCAGATTCTGGTACTCGATGTACTGCCATGTCGTGGTGTTACAACTCCATGTTGGCTGCTCACCCCGGCCATCGTAAAACCTTGAAATTGCTTAAAAGGTTGTGTTGGTGGCCTTCCATGTCAAAGGATATAGCACAGTACATAGCGGCTTGCGCTGTTTGTGCTCAATGTAACACGACCCCAGCCAAGTGTATGTGCCTTTTGCAACCCCTACCCATACCCACCCGACCTTGGGCTATGATCACCGTGGACTTTGTAGTAGACCTACCTATGGTTGGGGATTTTGACACCATTTGGGTGGTGGTGGATGGAGTCACTAAACTGGTGCTCTTTCTGCCCTGTCGGGGTCTCCTGTTGGCCCCTGTTCTAGCTGACATGTTCTTGCGAAACGTGTTTCGTTTCTTTGGCCTCCCTGACATCATTGTATCAGATAGGGGTGCGCAGTTTACCTCTCGTTTTTTGAGCTATCTCACGCAGTCTATGGGTATAGACGAGAGGTATTCCACCATGTGCCATCCCCAAACCAATGGCCAAACAGAGTGGGTCAATGCCACCATGGAACAATATTGAAGGTGTCTTATTATGCAACACCAGGAAACCTGGCTCTCTGTGTTGTCAATGACAGAATTTGCTTACAATATCTCTGCCCATTCTTCCACTGGTGTCGCACGTTTCTATGCCCTGTATGGATACCATCCTCATGCCTTGCCATTGGATCTTGGCTCATCCTCGGAGTGTCCAGCCATTCGGTTCTGTCTTAGGGACCTGTCTTTGATACATACCAGTGTCATGGAGCATTTGACACATGCCCAGGAGCAAGTTATAAAATATGCTGACCGTCATCGCAGGCCAGCCCTGCTCTACAGTCCGGGTATGTATGTATGGCTTTCTGCTAAACACCTCTGCATCCTGGGCTGTAAGAGTCTTTTGCCTCACTTCGTCAGTCCCTATGTCATCAAGAAAGTACTCAGTCCCCTGATCGTAAAACTGGATCTGCCCCAATCTTGGAAGATACATCAGTTTTTTCATGTTTCTCTGGTCAGGCCATGTTCTGAGCAAACCAGGCTGTCTGTCCGTCCACCCCCCTTGTTGGTCCATGTGTTAAACGGGATATCATATCATGCCTCCTTTCTTGTATATATTGGCTTAAGCCCAGTCGCTCAGCGAAGAAAACCGCGTTGCAAAGTTCCGATTTTAGATCAACTTCGCTGCCATTTTAGGTCCATCCGCCATTTTGATTTCCATTCCAATGTAACTCTGTATTCTAAAATGGTGGACAGTGTTTCCCGCTTGTAATGAGCCGTCCTGAACCTTGTACTACGGCTAATGTTCAAACTGTCCGTTGGCCGAATGTTTGGGTTGAGTAAAGAGACCTTGTCCCATGCCTGACTTGTAGACAGAGGATTGTCTGCACCAATAAGTCTGATCCGCGGACATACGTTGACCACAATGTTGAGCAAATATCTAACGTGGACACTGGCTGAACTGCATTGTAAAGGACATATGCTAAGGCTTACTGTTTAGTCCAAGAATACACTGTTGCCATTGTAACCTGTTTGTATGTAAACTGAGGATGATCCATGTGCATATTGTCGTACAAACCATAAGTGAACTCGGCACGAACTCTAGACCATGGATTATTAACTTGCAGAGGGCCGGACATTATTACCGAAAATGTATAAAATGCACAACTGTTTAGACGTCCAGTACCTCTCACTTCTCACACTGAATGGCTGGTATTCGCTGTGATGTACTGAGGGCCAGATAGCTATCTGTATCTGTTTTGTTTTTTTGTAACTGCGCAGTAATAGAATAAAGATCTGTGAATATTTATAAGCCCATGTTTGGTGTACTTCCCTTTGGGGTACTCAGCCTCGATATTTCCTTGCTTTTACAGATGGCGCCCGAATAGGGACCCTCAAGATTGATGCCAACTCATTGAAGGTTGACGCGGATATTGGACCGGGATCGGACGGTGAAAAAGGGGGCCCCTTTCTTGGATGAGACGCGATACCTTAGCAGTACGGCACGACCCTATCCCTGGACGGCGAGACAGCATCTTGACGAGGGTCCACATATCGAGGCGGGCAGATTTGCCAAAATCACCAACCACGTGGGTCCTTTGAGTTCTTAGAAATCCGATTGGACCTCCTTAGAATTTTGATCAGTCGTGACCCGATTCTCAAGTATCCTGATAATTTGTTTTGGCGCATTGCACTCGCAAGTACAATTATTGACCAGGTAGCTCCAGTAATCTGATATCCCAACCCCCTTTTTTTTCTAAAAAACACTTTTTTTCCCTAAACGAAAACCTAAAAAAATATATATAATTTTAAAAAAAAAATTCGATCCTTTGACCTGTCGACCCTTTGGTGTCGATCCTTTGACCTGTCGACCCATTAGATTCGATCCTTTGACTAGACACGCTTTTTCACTTGGTATTCAGAAAATGTATCCATCTAAAGACTTTCATATATCTGATGAGTTCATTGATAAACTTCTAAATGAATGAAGGCCTGGTGCCACTGCGCCACCTCCGTTTGTACCTATTCCTGCTCGTTTTCCTCTTCGCGTTGTTGTTCTCCTCCAGTAGTTGTTCCTGCTCCTCCTATTGCTCCTCTTGTTCCTCTTCCTCCGGTTGTTGTTCCTCCTCCTATTGTTGCTCCTTTACTTGCTCTTCCACCTTTGCCTACTGTTACGGGTTTGGTAGATTTGGCTTCAGCGCCAGTATTAGCACCTTTGTTACCGAAAGTACAAGATTTGTGTACTCTTCCTCTTCCAAGTGGTTCTGACCCGCTTGTAGTTGATAAGGGAGCGGAGTCAAGGATTGTAACTCGTAATACTGTACCGAAAGAGAGACAGCGTGATTTGACTGCATGGGTTAGACAATGCATGGAGAAGGGTGAACAAGCTGATGTTTTTGCCACACTCTCTAATCTAGCAAGTTTTCCTGAGAAAAACTTTTTTATTGATGGTATGGGAATTCATTTATGTATAATGTGGAACAGATTAGATGATATAGATCTCTCACAAGGGTTGAGGGATCTGAATGTTTTAGCATATTCAAGAGATACTGCGGAGAAGGTACATGAGCACGTCGAGAGGTTTTTTGAGTATAGAAGGTAGTTGGAAAGGTTACGGAATGAAGATATTGATGGTGATAGTTTTGCCGCTATGTTTGTACAGAAACGGTTCCTTCCTTGTCGTAAGTCGATAAATGAGGAAACGCGAATTTGCACAAAAGATGCGATTAGGTGATTTCAGGCATGTCGATATCTCCCATAGAAGTATATGACACGTATAGTCAGTATACGCCAGAAATGCAGAGGAAAGTGATACAGGTGATGGTAGAATACCTGCAGGATGAATGCATAAAAAGAAAGATTTGTTGTCCCACAGAATTATTGAATATTTACAAGAGAGCTTTTTCGTTTGACACTTCTTCAGCTGCTTTAGCGCTCGATCTAGTTCTGCTGCTCAGTAAGCGTTCGGAGTTGCCTACTTCTCAGTTGTCTATGAGAGAGGTTCCGCCGACATTTGTCCCAAACGTTGAGATTCCAGCTAATGCCGTAGCAGGTACACCTGCCCAAGACATTCCTGCACATTAGGTGTGGCAGTTTGTTCACATCCCGTTCTCGAGACAGGAAGTGAACACCATCAAACAATCCATTCCCGATATTAGGGTTCTATAAAGAGATAGAGTCTGTCTTGCAGTCATCAGTATTTACCTTGAGCGATATTGTTTTGTTATTTCCCGTGCTCCTACCTGTTGATTTGTGGAAACAAATTAGGACTGTAGACGATGTACCAGGGTTGGGAGACATATGCGTAAATATATTTGGAATGGATAGAGAAAGGCCAGCTGGCGAGAGACCGCAGCAGGTAATACTGACTTTGCCTGATAGATAGTCACAAAGCTTAAAGTTAGAATTCCTGAAAGAAGGATTATTTGGGACAAACTTACTGCTTGTGTCCAAGGGAAATCTGAGGGTGTTACCAAATTCTTTAATCGGTTCGAACAAGTGTTTTCGGATTTCAGTGGACAAGATTTGAGCACAGAGTCTGGCAAACGACTATTCGTGGACATATTTGTGCGTGGATTGCTGCCTGACATCCAGTCGCAAATTATGTCTTCGGAGAGCGCTTGGCAAGCTAAATCTCAGTCAGAAGTATTGCATATGGCTCAATACTATGAAAATCGTGTCACCAACGAAAAAGAAAGAATCGAAAAGAAAAAGGGAGACCTGAAAACAAAAGTTCCATTACAACAAATTGTAAGAGGCCCTAGAGGGGGTACTTCACAATTTAGGGGTCAGTATGCTCCACAATGAAATGCGCCATTGGGTCCTGTAAACGTGAACCAGTGTGTTTATTGCAGACAAGAGGGTCATTAGCGTGCACAATGCCGATCCTCCAGCAGAGGTCGAATAACGCATTTGGTGCCATGGGTAGACGATCCAGAGGCCGCCCTGGGACAGGGGGTCCTGGTAGAAGTAAGTTTTCACAAAATGTGCAACCTTTTTTGCAGGATAATCAGGCACCGAGTGTGGATAATAGAAACATTTTTGATAATCCTTCTGCTGCTTACCTCTCTGAAGAACTTCCTTTTGACTATAGTATGTTTCGTTAGGATTGCCCGAAGCAGGGTTTGGGACCGATGCCTATTCCCGTTGATCAGAAAGGTCCCTACGTTGAGATGATAGTGGGAAATAAGAAACATCTATTCTTGATAGATACAGGAGCACAAAAGTGTTCCATTGACCATTCACGGGTTCCAAACTTTCCACTGTCAGGGCAAACCAATGTTTCTGTAGGGTTTTCTGGTACACCAGTAGTTTGTCCAGTTTCTTCGCCGGTACCGATTACATTGGGTCCATTCACGAACCACTGTCCATTTCTTTTGACTACGAATTGTGGAGAGAATTTGTTGGGGTTGAATCTGTTGAAGGAATTAAATGTGGTAATTCATCGTTCTTCAGATGGAGTGCGTTTGATGATTTCACCACAGCAACTTTCTGTCTCTCAGTTCTTAACCAGACTTTTGCAGCTGGAATTTAGTGATGTTTCGGAGTGTTTGTGGGCAATTGATGATAATGATGTCAGTGTTTTACAAATTGAACCTGTTAAAATCATTTTGAAACATGGAGTAAAGTTGCCACGTATTCCCAAGTATAAGATTTCGGTTGATGGTGAGCAAGCTTTGAAATGCATAGTCTCTGATTTTGTGCATCATGGGGTAATTGAGGAATTGCTGGTAGTTTGTGCAATAGTCCGATTTTGCCCGTGTACAAAAAGGCGATAATGCAATTCCTTTTTGTTTCATTATTGATTTACGTGCCATCAATAAGGTTGTTGCTCCACAATTTCCCATTGTGCCTGTTGTGACGACAATATTAACTATGATTCCGGCTTCTGCTACTTACTTTAGTGTTGTGGATCTTAAGAACGCTTTCTTTAGTATTCCTGTACACAAAGATAGTAGATATCCATTCGCGTTCACCTTTCGGTGACGCTCGTTTACTTTCACCCACAAGGTTACACGGAAAGTCCTAGCATCTATAGTAGGGATTTGAAAGAGCAGCTTGATACACTCGAGTTGCCCACCACTTGTACACTGCTTCAGTATGTAGACGATCTACTTTTAGCTGCTGACTCAGAGAGTGCCTGTAAGGAGGGCATTGTGTTGTTCCTTATTCACCTAGCACAACATGGACACAAAGCTTCACTCAAAAAGTTTCAGTATTGTCGACAGGAGGTCGCCTATTTAGACTATCTCCTATCAAAGGAGGGAAGAAGGTTGATGCCTGAGCAGATAAAAATAAATTCTAGCATGTCTGTACCAAATACACAGAAGGAAGTCAGAGCCTTGATAGGAATGGCTTCTTACTGTAGGACAGACCTTTGTATGTAGGCGAACCTGTCTACTTTGTTTGTGGTAATGAAGCTTTCCCATGGTTAGCTAGGAATTGGCAGGGAACCTGTTATTTAGGTATTCTGTTACCCGGGGTATTTATAGCAAGCACTGTAGGAATCTTAAAGGCTCGTCCAAGGTGGGATGAGAATGGCGATACTTCAGCACAAGTTCTGGGTGACGTAGCTAAATCCTTCGTACCATTTTGGGGCAAATATTAAACTCTGAAGATATCAGAAGACTAGCGAGAGTACTGGAGAGGACCATCAACCGGACCACTGACATACTCTATAACATGACTTTAGAACAACAAGCGATAAGCTTAGTGGCACTTCAGAACCGGATGGCATTAGACGTCATCCTGGCTGAGCATGGTGGGGTATGTAAATTAGTGGGGTACGCTTGTTGCGTTTTCGTGCCAGATTCCTCCCCAACTATCTTTAAGGCAATACAAAATCTGCATGTCCTTAGTTCAAGAGTGCATGTTCCCGAGGGAAACTGGGATCTTAGCGCGTCGTTCTGGGACTTCTTGCGATCTTGGGGACGGAAGCTACTTTCAGTCTTGCTGATCATTTTGGGTAATCTGTTGTTTTTGTGTTGTTGTATACATTGCCTTCCTGGCATATGTTTGGTGTTAGGGGGATGTTGTGCACAGGTGATGGGTACATTAGGACACAATGTATGCGCCCCTGAGAAAATGACCAACGAATTTATGTTGAAAGAAATCTCAGCATCTGACCTCATGGCGATCGATATCTCTGATAGTGATTCGGGATGTATGGACATTGAGACATGGAGTTACTAAGCCTCGTTTATAAGCCTGTGTTTGGTGTATTTCCTTTTGGGGTACTCAGTCTCGATATTTCCTTGCTTTTACACATGGGGTCGAGGAGTATGAGGTCAACGCAATCTTGGACACCAAACTCTCTTGTGGTGTGCGATTGTTTCTGGTGGCCTGGAAGGGGTACGGTCCTGAGGATCGCACATGGGAACCCGAGTCCAACATCCATGCTCCCACCTTGTTGTCCCGTTTCCTCTCCTCCCGGGGCTTGAGGGAGGATACTGTTAGATTGCGGTAGCCGACACTCTGGCCTCAGAAACCTGGCAGTTATCAGATTCCTACATCAGAAAGTGGTTTTAAATGCAAGCAATGGGGTGTGCTACGGAACTTCCCTGCGGGCATTCTGTTAAGGGACTTCAATTCAGCACTCCAACTAAGTCAATGCCAAGTCTGGGATGCCCAAGGGAAGCCCTTAATTATATATTTTTATGACAAGTTCATGGATCTGGATGATAAACCCTTCTATAACGCCCCTCTCTTTGAACCTCCCTGACCTCACTGAGCCAAGAAGTAGGTTTGTTTTGCAAATTAAAAGATTTATTTGAAAATTAAACAATATATATATATGATATGATATATGATATGATATGATATGGCATTTGTAACGCGCCTATACACAAGTGTTACAATACACTTTTATAATAAATTAAAATTTGATCGCACACTTATGAATATGACATTGATCATCCATGGATAATATTACCCTAGCACACTTTTGTAATCACTTAGGAGTTGGTATAGGAAGGATAAGGTAGCTGAGAATGCTCTTATGGTTTCAAGGAAAAACAATGATGGAAAGAATGCAGCACAGAAATAAACTGATATGGTTTCAACAAGAGAGAATATAATCAGTTTTCCCCTTGTGGCAATTCACTCCCCCCCTATGCAATATAAAGAGATGGAAGGGGAGCACACAATTTTCAGGAATACAGTCACAATGCACTACCAATTCAGTTCCCCCCTAGCAAGCTTAGAGCACAGGGATGATTTTAAAACACAGGCAAAAATACTTTAAATGTGATTTGCAAAGAAGTGAAAATATGCTAAAAATAATTTTAATTCCCTATAGGAGATTCAGGGTAGGTGATAGCTACTTATGATTGGTTCAGGTCAACACTACCAATTATTCCTGAGGGATTATTAGGTTGAAACAAATCTCAGCAATGCAAGCAAAAGCAGCTATTTTTTTACAAGTGGTGAAATGAGCTAGTTGTAATTTGCGGCACTTTTTCCGAATGCGTCGAGCGCGATTACGGAAAAACTATAAGGAATAGGAAGTCGGTTGGAAAGCTCAGGATCTTAGCTTTAAAATTAAAGTTACATCTCGTTCCTAGCACGTGCGGTTCCAAAGATACGGACAATTTTGTGGAGGTAGATTTTCAGAAATGAAATAATGATTCAGAATGGCAAATGACACTTTCGCAGCTTTAAAATCAGAGAATGGACACACGATTTCTATGATGCAGTTCTGGACAGGTTAAAATGGTTTGAATCAGAAGTTTCACAGGTTCGAAATCACGGTTGAACACACGATTTCTATGATGCAGTTCTAAATTATGGAAATGGTTTGAATCAGATTATTTTAGACTAAGAAATAGGTTCTGGCACAGTTTTCAGGATACTCACTCATAGTCTTGGAAGGAATGGGCCTCCGTCACAGATCTGGTCAACAGGTTTAGCTGTGGTTCTCTCGCCACGGACGGTCTCTGGTACCGGTTCTGCTCACAGCGATCTGTGTCAGCTCTGCTCTGCTGGTCTGGATCTCTGGGTCTGGCAAAAGTTCTTGGCTCTGCACAGCGGTCTGGTCTTCTGGAACTGGATCAAGTGGTTCTGGATACAGCACTGCTTTCTGGGTTCTGGCACAGGGTTCTAGCCAGAATCAAACAGCACAGCCCAGCTGTTGAATAGTTTGGTTAGGTTGCTGGATTCTGAGGCCTGCTGAGAAGGATTCAGCTTTTGGACTAGGCCTCTCTGCTGCAAGTTCTGAAGTCTGGATTATAAGTTCTGGTTCTGGAGTCTTCTGGATATTATCTGGTCCGGCAAAATGCTTCGCAAGAAATCAGTTTGAAGTGGAAAGTGAATGTCTCTTCCTGGATTTCAGTGGTCCTTTTTATGTCTTTTGAAAATGGGTGAGAAGGCTGACATTCTATGCCCAACCCTCTGAGGATCCTGATAGGCTGGAAAATTCTCTGTGCTCTCACTGGAGAACAGAGTTGTGAGTCAGAGTGTTGCTACATTTTACAATCTATTGAAGAAACGCCCCTTTGCTTTTACTGGGAAAATCAATTTTACCCAAAACACTTATTCCCAGATACACAAGTTGTTCAAAATGTGTGTACACATGATGGGTGAATTAAGACAGGTCTCTGATCAAGCCCCATGTTCCTGCGAGCTTGGGTTCAGAAATGACAACATTTTGCTCTTTTTAGTAGCTTTTGCAACATTGGTTTTTCCTCAAAATTTACACAGAGGTACCCCCTCTCCCTGAGCACATTACAATAAGTTTTCAATTCTCTAGTGTAAGCACAGTGTCTGCAATATTAATAAATAGAGGGGTTCGGCCTAAGAACATCGTACAGGGTCCTAACACCTCTTGAAATGTGCACAGAAAAATCACAGGAATCATGGTATTATTTATATAATTTTTACAGTTATGTACTATGAATTATCCATCTTTTTAAAATGATGCTCTGGCCCAGATGGGTGTGATTTAGGTTCCAAAGCACATGGGGGAATTTCTGTCTGTCCCCGCCTCCAAGCTCAGCTGGCTCACAGAGGCACTGCTCCTCCCAGTTTCTTCCAAGAGGAAGCCATTTACGACCCCCCTAATTTAACATTTGCCTGAGCCATGGACAGTTCATTGTTCTGTTTCCCTGCAGTCCCAGGTGCCCCTCCTCTGATTCAGTCAGAGAGGTGTGATCTCCTTTTGGTGGGAACAGTGGAAGGCAGCCAGGCCTGTGAATGCAGTTGCTGGGCAAGTTTCAACTCCTGTCGGGGGTAGTTGCCGGGCAGAATTCAAACTCTTCAAGCCAGGCTTCAGCTCAATGTCACTTTTGTTCCAGTTTCCTTCATGCAAATCAGACTTACAATTTTGACACATGCAGCTAGAAAACTGATTCTAAGTTCAAAACTATGACATTTAAACAGTTGCAACCTATGTGACACTCAAAAGTAGGTCACTCATTTATTTTAAACATTTCGATTTTAGTGGTTTTAAATCCAATTTCACTTAAGCTGCTGACATCCACAGCTCAGCCAGTTTTGTTATAAACATTGCTTTAGGCTCTTCATCTTTCCAGATTTGGTATGCACACAAGACTACATTCTGCCAAATGTCTGCTGGTGTTCAGTGAAATGTTTGAATATCTTGCAATGTTTAAAATAGGCATTTTTAGCTTGCATTTCAGAGAAACAAATGTGATTTCAAAGCGCTTTTTGAGCTAACAGGCACTGCTGTTTTTCCTTTGGCACCACGTTTCACTCATGGCGCTTCTGGCCCATCACGCTCGCACTGGTGGGTGGCAGGTCAGGCGACCATTTTGGTTTGCACAAAACTGTGCGGTTTTCCTGGATTTTGGCGCAAATGTGGACTTTTCAGCCATCTTGGATTTTCTAAGCGCACAGCACCAACTGTTGTAGCATAATAGTTCAAATGTGGGTCAAGACACCGGACAATTCATAAAAACAAGGGGTTGTTCCGGAGGAACTGGGGGTTGCTATGGCGACGCTGGCACACAATGCGGCTACATTCACGTGTCATTTTGTCATTTCGATCACGTGATTCCTGCGTTGCTAGGAAGCCAATATAGTCCTGCCCCAATTGCCATCCAGTGCTTCTGATTGTTGTTTTGTATTGCAACAGTGGCGCTCTATTTTGCTTTGTAATTCTATGTGTCTCGACCCTTGCTTGTTTCACGGACCTTCGTTTGCCTTGCCCCTTCAAGTACTGTTCTGTCTACTGCTATGACCCAGACTGCTCTTGGCTTCTGCTCTTTCCTCGTAACTTCATCTACATTGTTACCTTTGGATTATTGACACGGACTGGCCGCAGATTTGCTTACCTCACTGACCTGGTTTGTATCTACCCACCAAGTACTGCTTATTCTACGAATAACTTTTCTAGGCGTACTCGTGTCGGCGTGAATAGGGATTGTTGTGCTGGACTTGAGACTGCCTGCAGCACTTACGGGAAATTAGGTGTCCTCGTTTCGGCGGTGTAGGAGGATTTTCTATTTATTCCCGGATTTTCTGGACTTGCTGACTTTCATCAAACGTCGCCTCCCTGCTCTGGTATCTACTGTTAGCGAATCAGATCTTGGAAACACGGGTAAGAAGAGACTGCCATTTCCTATCATATCTATCAATTGTAGCCTAGTTATTATCTCACCTAATTTGGTCTCATTATTCATATCGTTAGGGTTGATCTCATCCACACTGCTGCCTATCACGTGCTACACATGCCATATGAACCTTCCGTATAGTCAGGTCAGTTATCAAGACATTGATGTATGATACATGTACCGTCATCTTACACTTGTGTTAACCTAGTGTTTTCTTTGCAGCCATCGGGTTCCCAGTGTGTCCAGCCATCTTTCAACCAATTGAATGCTCAGTCTGTTCTTTAGTACACCTGAGTGTTACATTGGTGGGAAGAACTTGTTTACTTCACTACGTTTTCAATGTTCCACCATTGTTACAAGGCTCAGTGTTCTGACAGAATCAGAAGCCAACTATGGACACAGCTGCTGATCCCATGGCTATCCTGGTCCAATTGGTGGCTGATTTACGTGCTGACATGCAAACAGCACATGACGCCACACATCGCCGCATTGATGACATTCAGGCAGGTCTAAGAACTGGCGTTACAGAGCCACAACCACTAGCCGCAGCATCTGGCACGGGTACAGCCAGAGGCCAGGCCAGACCAGACACGGTACCTGTATATATATGGCAGCACAATTCCCTTTGGCCCCACCTGAATGTTTTTTAGGGATCACAAAGCCTTCAGAACATTCATCAACCAATGCAGACTGCACTTCTTATGCTGGCCGATGTCATTTCCAGACTCAACTACTAAAGCTGCTTTTGTCTTGTCAAATTTGGGTGGTATGGCTGCAGTCTGGCCCAATCCTCTTTTGGAACAGGGAAGTCACTTGTTATTTTATTGCAATGCCCTGATAGAGGCACTGACACAGGTATTTGACACCCGATATAAATCCCAAGCCACTGATATGGAGCTGCTTAACTTACAGCAAGGGGAAACTTCCCTTTTGACATACCTTGCCAAGTTCAACCAGCTCGGTGCCGAAACCAGCTGGCCGGATGGGAAAGAGGCGGCATTGTTCTACAAGGGACTATCAGACTCCCTCAAAGACACCATAGCTAGTGAACTGGTGGTCCCTGCCTCTTTTCCTGATTTATTCAATCTGGTCCTCCTGATCGACGCTGAAAGGCCAAGAGGAAGGGAGCAAAAAGGACCCAACCTCCGGTCCCAGTTAACCTTATGAGTTCTGTCTCGGGCAATGGAGAACCCATGCAAATAGGGGCGGTAAAGGGACCATTGTCCAGGGATGAAAGAGAAAACCGTAAGAAGAACAATTTGTGGTTTTTTTGCGGTTTTTCTGGTCATTATTTACGCTCTTGTCCGAAAAAAAACAGTGAAATCGGGAAACGCTAAGGCCCGGCAATAGAGGGAGCCCCTATGCAGAGCACTTGTCTTCAGGGCTCCAATTTCTCCATCCCATTTACGATTAGTGTCACCCTTGTGTGTCCTGAAGGACAGCCTTGGTTGTCCGAAGCTGTCTTGGATTACATTACAACCGGGAACTACATCGATATTCAGAATGTCAAGGAGTGGGATATACCACTCATATCCAAGGATCATCCAGAAGTGGAAAATGCGGTTGACGGTAATACGCTTCTTTCAGGTTTAGTAACCAAATCCACTGTGCCTCTGGTCTTGAACATTGACAACTCCCATACTGAGGTTATCTCATTTAATGTCATTTCAGCACCCCAATTCCGGCTCATCCTAGGTTTACCTTGGCTCAGAGCCCAGAACCCTCTTGTAAACTGGGATACTGGGTCTGTGTCCTTTACCTCACCGCATTGCCTAACTCATTGTGGGCCATCAAGCCACATGCAGGCAATCCATGTCAAGCCGTATTAGAGTCAGCTGCTATGATCGGTGGTGTTCTTAGTACCACCATACCTCTGGGTTATACTGAATTTAAGGATGTTTTTGACAAGGGAGAGGCGGAGAAGCTTCCTCGCCATCGCTCATATGATTGTCCAATAGAACTTAGGGAGGGTGCTAAAATCCCCTCAGGAATCTACTCCCTCACGTTGGAAGAAGATGCGGTATTGAAGGAATTTTTGGATAAGGCATTGGCTTCGGACTTCATTCATCCCTCCCGTTCTCCTGCTGCCTCTCCATTATTCTTTGTTCCCAAGAAGGAGGGAGACCTATGACCATGTATAGACTGTCGGGACCTTAACACAGTAATGATACGGAACCAATATCCCATACCTCTAATTTCCATTCTTTTGGACCAGTTGGGGTCTTCAGTGATCTATACTAAACTGGATCTAAGGGGTGCCTATAACCTTGTGAGAATCCGAGAGGGGGACGAATGGAAGATGGCCTTCAAGACCCGGTACGGCCTATTTGAATATCTGGTCATGCCATTTGGGCTATGTAACACCCCTGTCACGTTTCAGCATTTTATTAATGACGTCTTCCAGGACATGATCTATCGTTTCGTGATTGTATATCTAGACGATATATTGATCTACTCCCCCTCTCACGAACTTCACATACAAAATGTTTCGGAAGTCCTACAACGTTTACATGATACCAGGTACTTTGCTAGGTTAGAAAAGTGCATATTCCATGCCTCAGAAGTGGAGTTTCTTGGATATGACATCACAAATCGAGGTGTGCAGATGAGTCAAGCGAAAGTCAAAGCAGTTCTGGATTGGCCAGTACTGACTACATTGAAAACCATACAATCCTTCTTGAGATTTGCGAACTTTTATTGTTGCTTTATCGGGCACTTCTCTAACATAGTAGCCCCTCTTACTGCATTAACTAGCAACAAACGTCAGTTCTTGTGGAACCAGGAGGCACAAAAGTCTTTTGATACTCTCAAGGATGCTTTTATCTCGGCTCCTGTATTACTGCATCCTAATGTCAATCAGCCGTTTTCTGTGGAGGCTGATGCTTTGGATGTAACAGTAGGGGCGGTTTTATCTCAACCTTGTCCAGACTCCAGTCTCCTTCATCCGGTTGCCTTCCACTCACGTAAACTCTCTCTCATAGGAATCTTCTAGCTCTGCAGTCATTGAAGTTCACCAGAGCGCGTCATGCACGTTGGCACACATTTTTTTCCATGTATAACTTTGTGCTGACTTACCGTCCCGGGGTTAGGCATTCCAAAGCGGATGCTCTTTCTAGACTACATGGGGAGCCGGAACTCCGGATACAGGAACGTGCTCTGCTCTTGCCCAACCAAGTAATATGTGGCTGTACCTTGCAACCCTCATTGAAGACCTCCATCCAGCAGTGGGTGGTTACTGGTCCTCCTGAACTGGACGAGTATAACATGAACGTGATCCAGTCAATACTGTACGTTCAAGGCAAAATATGCATGCCAGATTCTGGTACTCGATGTAGTGCCATGTCGTGGTGTTACAACTCCATGTTGGCTGCTCACCCCGGCCATCGTAAAACCTTGAAATTGCTTAAAAGGTTGTGTTGGTGGCCTTCCATGTCAAAGGATATCACACAGTACATAGCGGCTTGCGCTGTTTGTGCTCAATGTAACACGACCCCAGCCTAGTGTATGTGCCTTTTGCAACCCCTACCCATACCCACCCGACCTTGGGCTATGATCACCATGGACTTTGTAGTAGACCTACCTATGGTTGGGGATTTTGACACCATTTGGGTGGTGGTGGATGGAGTCACTAAACTGGTGCTCTTTCTGCCCTGTCGGGGTCTCCTGTTGGCCCCTGTTCTAGCTGACATGTTCTTGCGAAACGTGTTTCGTTTCTTTGGCCTCCCTGACATCATTGTATCAGATAGGGGTGCGCAGTTTACCTCTCGTTTTTTGAGGTATCTCACGCAGTCTATGGGTATAGGCGAGAGGTATTCCACCACGTGCCATCCCCAAACCGATGGCCAAACAGAGTGGGTCAATGCCACCATGGAACAATATTGAAGGTGTCTTATTATGCAACACCAGGAAACCTGGCTCTCTGTGTTGTCAATGACAGAATTTGCTTACAATAACTCTGCCCATTCTTCCACTGGTGTCGCACCGTTCTATGCCCTGTATGGATACCAACCTCATGCCTTGCCATTGGATCTTGGCTCATCCTCGGAGGGTCCAGCCATTCGGTTCTGTCTTAGGGACCTGTCTTTGATACATACCAGTGTCATGGAGCATTTGACACATGCCCAGGAGCAAGTTATAAAATATGCTGACCGCCATCGCAGGCCAGCCCTGCTCTACAGTCCGGGTATGTATGTATGGCTTTCTGCTAAACACCTCCGCATCCTGGGCTGTAAGAGTCTTTTGCCTTGCTTTGTCAGTCCCTATGTCATTAAGAAAGTACTCAGTCCCCTGATCGTAAAACTGGATCTGCCCCAATCTTGGAAGATACATCAGTTTTTTCATGTTTCTCTGGTCAGGCCATGTTCTGAGCAAACCAGGCTGTCTGTCCGTCCACCCCCCTTGCTGGTCCATGTGTTAAACGGGATATCATATCGTGCCTCCTTTCTTGTATATAATGGCCTAAGCCCAGTCGCTCAGCGAAGAAAACCCCGTTGTAAAGTTCCGATTTTAGATCACCTTCGCTGCCATTTTAGGTCCATCCACCATTTTGATTTCCATTCCAATGTAACTCTGTATTCTAAAATGGTGGACAGTGTTTCCCGCTTGTAAATGAGCCGTCCTGAACCTTGTACTACGGTTAATGTTCAAACTGTCCGTTGGCCGAATGTTTGGGTTGAGTAAAGAGACCTTGTCCCATGCCTGACTTGTAGACAGAGGATTGTCTGCACCAATAAGTCTGATCCGCGGACATACGTTGACCACAATGTTGAGCAAATATCTAACGTGGACACTGGCTGAACTGCATTGTAAAGGACATATGCTAAGGCTTACCGTTTAGTCCAAGAATACACTGTTGCCATTGTAAGCTGTTTGTATGTAAACTGAGGATGATCCATGTGCATATTGTCGTACAAACCATAAGTGAACTCGGCACGAACTCTAGACCATGGATTATTAACTTGCAGAGGGCCGGACATTATTACCGAAAATGTATAAAATGCACAACTGTTTAGACATCCTGTACCTCTCACTTCTCACACTGAATGGCTGGTCTTCGCTGTGATGTACTGAGGGCCAGATAGCTATCTGTATCTGTTTTGTTTCTTTGTAACTGCACAGTAATAGAATAAAGATCTGTGAATATTTATAAGCCCATGTTTGGTGTACTTCCCTTTGGGGTACTCAGCCTCGATATTTCCTTGCTTTTACAGATGGCGCCCGAAAAGGGACCCTCAAGATTGATGCCAACTCGTTGAAGGTTCACGCGGATATTGGACCGGGATCTGACGGTGAAAAAGGAGGCCCCTTTCTTGGATGAGACGCGATACCTTAGCAGTACGGCACGACCCTATCCCGGGACGGCGAGACAGCATCTTGACGAGGGTCCACATATCGAGGCGGGCAGATTTGCCAAAATCACCAACCACGTGGGTCCTTTGAGTTCTTAGAAATCCGATTGGACCTCCTTAGAATTTTGATCAGTCGTGACCCGATTCTCAAGTATCCTGATAATTTGTTTTAGCGCATTGCACTCGCAAGTACAATTATTGACCAGGTAACTCCAGTAATCTGATATCCCAACACCCTTTTTTTTTCTAAAAAACACTTTTTTTCCCTAAACGAAAACCTAAAAAAATATATATAATTTAAACAAAAAAATTCGATCCTTTGACCTGTCGACCCTTTGGTGTCGATCCTTTGACCTGTCGACCCATTAGATTCGATACTTTGACTAGACATGCTTTTTCACTTGGTATTCAGAAAATGTATCCATCTAAAGACTTTCATATATCTGATGAGTTCATTGATAAACTTCTAAATGAATGAAGGCCTGGTGCCACTGCGCCACCTCCGTTTGTACCTATTCCTGCTGTTTTTCCTCTTTGCGTTGTTGTTCTCCTCCAGTAGTTGTTCCTGCTCCTCCTATTGCTCCTCTTGTTGTTCCTCTTCCCCCGGTTGTTGTTCCTCCTCCTATTGTTGCTCCTTTACTTGCTCTTCCACCTTTGCCTACTGTTACGGGTTTAGTAGATTTGGCTTCAGAACCAGTATTAGCACCTTTGTTACCGAAAGTACAAGATTTGTGTACTCTTCCTCTTCCAAGTGGTTCTGTACCGATTGTAGTTGATAAGGGAGCGGAATCAAGGATTGTAACTCGTAATACTGTACCGAAAGAGAGACAGCGTGATTTGACTGCTTGAGCTAGACAATGCATGGAGAAGGGTGAACAAGCTGATGTTTTTGCCACACTCTCTAATCTAGCAAGTTTTCCTGAGAAAAACTTTTTTATTGAAGGGATGGGAATTCATTTATGTATAATGTGGAACAGATTAGATGATATAGATCTCTCACAAGGGTTGAGGGATCTGAATGTTTTAGCATATTCAAGAGATACTGCGGAGAAGGTACATGAGCACGTCGAGAGGTTTTTTGAGTATAGAAGGTAGTTGGAAAGGTTACGGAATGAAGATATTGATGGTGATAGTTTTGACGCTATGTTTGTACAGAAACGGTTCCTTCCTTGTCGTAAGTCGATAAATGAGGAAACGCGAATTTGCACAAAAGATGCGATTAGGTGATTTCAGGCATGTCGATATCTCCCATAGAAGTATATGACACGTATAGTCAGTATACGCCAGAAATGCAGAGGAAAGTGATACAGGTGATGGTAGAATACCTGCAGGATGAATGCATAAAAAGAAAGATTTGTTGTCCCACAGAATTATTGAATATTTACAAGAGAGCTTTTTTTCGTTTGACACTTCTTCAGCTGCTTTAGCGCTCGATCTAGTTCTGCTGCTCAGTAAGCGTTCGGAGTTGCCTACTTCTCAGTTGTCTATGAGAGAGGTTCCGCCGACATTTGTCCCAAACGTTGAGATTCCAGCTAATGCCGTAGCAGGTACACCTGCCCAAGACATTCCTGCACATTAGGTGTCGCAGTTTGTTCACATCCCGTTCTCGAGACAGGAAGTGAACACCATCAAACAATCCATTCCCCATATTAGGGTTCTATAAAGAGATAGAGTCTGTCTTGCAGTCATCAGTATTTACCTTGAGCGATATTGTTTTGTTATTTCCCGTGCTCCTACCTGTTGATTTGTGGAAACAAATTAGGACTGTAGACGATGTACCAGGGTTGGGAGACATATGCGTAAATATATTTGGAATGGATGGAGAAAGGCCAGCTGGCGAGAGACCGCAGCAGGTAATACTGACTTTGCCTGATAGATAGTCACGAAGCTTAAAGTTAGAATTCTTGAAAGAAGGATTATTTGGGACAAACTTACTGCTTGTGTCCAAGGGAAATCTGAGGGTGTTACCAAATTCTTTAATCGGTTCGAACAAGTGTTTTCAGATTTCAGTGGACAAGATTTGAGCACAGAGTCTGGGAAACGACTATTGGTGGACAAATTTGTGCGTGGATTGCTGCCTGACATCCATTCGCAAATTATGTCTTCGGAGACCGCTTGGCAAGCTAAATCTCAGTCAGAAGTATTGCATATGGCTCAATACTATGAGAATCGTGTCACCAACGAAAAAGAAAGAATCGAAAAGAAAAAGGGAGACCTGAAAACAAAAGTTCCATTACAACAAATTGTAAGAGGCCCTAGAGGGGGTACTTCACAATTTAGGGGTCAGTATGCTCCACAATGAAATGCGCCATTGGGTCCTGTAAACGTGAACCAGTGTGTTTATTGCAGACAAGAGGGTCATTAGCGTGCACAATGCCGATCCTCCAGCAGAGGTCGAATAATGCATTTGGTGCCATGGGTAGACGATCCAGAGGCCGCCCTGGGACAGGGGGTCCTGGTAGAAGTAAGTTTTCACAAAATGTGCAACCTTTTTTGCAGGATAATCAGGCACCGAGTGTGGATAATAGAAACATTTTTGATCATCCTTCTGCTGCTTACCTCTCTGAAGAACTTCCTTTTGACGATAGTATGTTTCGTTAGGATTGCCCAAAGCAGGGTTTGGAACCAATGCCTATTCCCGTTGATCAGAAAGGTCCGTACGTTGAGATGATAGTGGGAAATAGGAAACATCTATTCTTGATAGATACAGGAGCACAAAAGTGTTCCATTGACCATTCACAGGTTCCAAACTTTCCACTGTCAGGGCAAACCAATGTTTCTGTAGGGTTTTCTGGTACACCAGTAGTTTGTCCAGTTTCTTCGCCGGTACCGATTACATTGGGTCCATTCACGAACCACTGTCCATTTCTTTTGACTACGAATTGTGGAGAGAATTTTTTGGGGTTGAATCTGTTGAAGGAATTAAATGTGGTAATTCATCGTTCTTCAGATGGAGTGCGTTTGATGATTTCACCACAGCAACTTTCTGTCTCTCAGTTCTTAACCAGACTTTTGCAGCTGGAATTTAGTGATGTTCCGGAGTGTTTGTGGCCAATTGATGATAATGATGTCAGTGTTTTACAAATTGAACCTGTTAAGATCATTTTGAAACATGGAGTAAAGTTGCCACGTATTCCCAAGCATAAGATTTCGGTTGATGGTGAGCAAGCTTTGAAATGCATAGTCTCCGATTTTGTGCATCATGGGGTAATTGAGGAATTGCTGGTAGTTTGTGCAATAGTCCGATTTTGCCCGTGTACAAAAAGGCGATAATGCAATTCCTTTTTGTTTCATTATTGATTTACGTGCCATCAATAAGGTTGTTGCTCCACAATTTCCCATTGTGCCTGTTGTGACGACAATATTAACTATGATTCCGGCTTCTGCTACTTACTTTAGTGTTGTGGATCTTAAGAACGCTTTCTTTAGTATTCCTGTACACAAAGATAGTAGATATCCATTCGCGTTCACCTTTCGGTGATGCTCGTTTACTTTCACCCACAAGGTTACACGGAAAGTTCTAGCATCTATAGTAGGGCTTTGAAAGAGCAGCTTGATACACTCAAGTTGCCCACCACTTGTACACTGCTTCAGTATGTAGACAATCTACTTTTAGCTGCTGACTCAGAGAGTGCCTGTAAGGAGGGCATTGTGTTGTTCCTTATTCACCTAGCACAACATGGACACAAAGCTTCACTCAAAAAGTTTCAGTATTGTCGACAGGAGGTCGCCTATTTAGGCTATCTCCTATCAAAGGAGGGAAGAAGGTTGATGCCTGAACAGATAAAAATAAATTCTAGCATGTCTGTCCCAAATACACAGAAGGAAGTCAGAGCCTTGATAGGAATGGCTTCTTACTGTACGACAGACCTTTGTATGTAGGCGAACCTGTCTACTTTGTTCGTGGTAATGAAGCTTTCCCATGGTTATCTAAGAATTGGTAGGGAACCTGTTATTTAGGTATTCTGTTACCCGGGATATTTATAGCAAGCACTGTAGAAATCTTAAAGGCTCGTCCAAGGCGGGATGAGAATGGCGATACTTCAGCACAAGTTCTGGGTGACGTAGCTAAATCCTTCGTACCATTTTGGGGGCAAATATTGAACTCTGAAGATATCAGAAGACTAGCGAGAGTACTGGAGAGGACCATCAACCGGACCACTGACATACTCTATAACATGACTTTAGAACAAAAAGCGACAAGCTTAGTGGCACTTCAGAACCGGATGGCATTAGACGTCATCATGGCTGAGCATGGTGGGGTATGTAAATTAGTGGGGTACGCTTGTTGCGTTTTTGTGCCAGATTCCTCCCCAACTATCTTTAAGGCAATACAAAATCTGCATGTCCTTAGTTCAAGAGTGCATGTTCCCGAGGGAAACTGGGATCTTAGCGCTTCGTTCTGGGACTTCTTGCGATCTTGGGGACGGAAGCTACTTTCAGTCTTGCTGATCATTTTGGGTAATCTGTTGTTTTTGTGTTGTTGTATACAGTGCCTTCCTGGCATATGTTCGGTGTTAGGGGGATGTTGTGCACAGGTGATGGGTACATTAGGACACAAGGTATGCGCTCCTGAGAAAATGACCAACGAATTTGTGTTGAAAGAAATCTCAGCATCTGACCTCATGGCGATCGATATCTCTGATAGTGATTCGGGATGTATGGACATTGAGACGTGGAGTTACTAAGCCTCGTTTATAAGCCTGTGTTTGGTGTATTTCCTTTTGGGGTACTCAGCCTCGATATTTCCTTGCTTTTACACATGGGGTCGAGGAGTATGAGGTCAACGCAATCTTGGACACCAAACTCTCTTGTGGTGTGCGATTGTTTCTGGTGGCCTGGAAGGGGTACGGTCCTGAGGATCGCACCTGGGAACCCGAGTCCAACATCCATGCTCCCACCTTGTTGTCCCGTTTTCTCTCCTCCCAGGGCTTGAGGGAGGATACTGTTAGATTACGGTAGCCGACACTTTGGCCTCAGAAACCTGGCAGTGATCAGATTCCTACATCAGAAAGTGGTTTTAAATGCAAGCAATGGGGTGTGCTACGGAACTTCCCTGCGGGCATTCTGTTAAGGGACTTCAATTCAGCACTCCAACTCAGTCAATGCCAAGTCTGGGATGCCCAAGGGAAGCCCTTAATTATATATTTTTATGACAAGTTCATGGATCTGGATGATAAACCCTTGTATAACGCCCCTTTCTTTGAATCCCCCTGACCTCACTGAGCCAAGAAGTAGGTTTGTTTTGCAAATTAAAAGATTTATTTGAAAATTAAACAATATACATATATATGATATGATATGATATGGCATTTGTAACGCGCCTATACACAAGTGTTATAATACACTTTTATAATAAATTAATATTTGATCGCACACTTATGAATATGACATTGATCGTTCATGAATAATATTACCCTAGCACACTTTTGTAATAACTTAGGAGTTGGTCTAGGAAGGATAAGGTAGCTGAGAATGCTCTTATGGTTTCAAGGAAAAACAATGATGGAAAGAATGCAGCACAGAAATAAACTGATATGGTTTCAACAAGAGAGAATATAATCAGTTTTCCCCTTGTGGCAATTCACTCCCCCCTATGCAGTATAAGGAGATGGAAGGTGAGCACACAATTTTCAGGAATACAGTCACAATGCACTACCAATTAAGTTCCCCCCTAGCAAGCTTAGAGCACAGGGATGATTTTCAAACACAGGCAAAAATACTTTAAATGTGATTTGCAAAGAAGTAAAAATATGCTAAAAATTATTTTAATTCCCTATAGGAGATTCAGGGTAGGTGATAGCTACTTATGATTGGTTCAGGTCAACACTACCAATTATTCTTGAGGGATTATTAGGTTGAAACAAATCTCAGCAATGCAAGCAAAAGCAGCTATTTTTTTACAAGTGGTGAAATGAGCAAGTTGCAATTCGTGGCACTTTTTCCGAATGCGTCGAGCGCGATTACGGAATATAAGGAATAGAAAGTCGGTTGGAAAGCTCAGGATCTTAGCTTTAAAATTAAAGTTACATCTCGTTCCTAGCACGTGCGGTTCCAAAGATACGGACAATTTTGTGGAGGTAGATTTTCAGAAATGAAATAATGATTCAGAATGGCAAATGACACTTTCACAGCTTTAAAATCAGAGAATGGACACACGATTTCTGTGATGCAGTTATGAACAGGTTAAAATGGTTTGAATCAGAACTTTCACAGGTTCGAAATCACGGATGAACACACGATTTCTATGATGCAGTTCTAAATTATGGAAATGGTTTGAATCAGATTATGTTAGAGTAAGAAATAGGTTCTGGCACAGTTTTCAGGATACTCACTCATAGTCTTGGAAGGAATGGGCCTCCGTCACAGATCTGGTCAACAGGTTTAGCTGCGGTTCTCTCACCACGGACGGTCTCTGGTACCGGTTCTGCTCACAGCAATCTGTGTCAGCTCTGCTCTGCTGGTCTGGATCTCTGGTTCTGGCAAAAGTTCTTGGCACTGCACAGCGGTCTGGTCTTCTGAAACTGGATCAAGTGGTTCTGGATACAGCACTGCTCTCTGGGTTCTGGCACAGGGTTCTAGCCAGAATCAAACAGCACAGCCCGGCTGTTGAGTAGTTTGGTTAGGTTGCTGGATTCTGAGGCCTGCTGAGAAGGATTCAGCTTTTGGACTAGGCCTCTCTGCTGCAAGTTCTGAAGTCTGGATTCTAAGTTCTGGTTCTGGAGTCTTCTGGATATTATCTGGTCCGGCAAAATGCTTCGCAAGAAATCAGTTTGAAGTGGAAAGTGAATGTCTCTTCCTGGATTTCAGTGGTCCTTTTTATGTCTTTTGAAAATGGGTGAGAAGGCTGACTTTCTATGCCCAGCCCTCTGAGGATCCTGATAGGCTGGAAAATTCTCTGCGCTCTCACTGGAGAACAGAGTTGTGAGTCAGAGTGTTGCTACATTTTACAATCTATTGAAGAAACGCCCCTTTGCTTTTACTGGGAAAATCAATTTTAGCCAAAACACGTATTTCCCGGATACACAAGTTGTTCAAAATACATGTACATATGATGGATGAATTAAGACAGGTCTCTGATGAAGCCCCATGTTCCTGCGAGCTTGGGTTCAGAAATGACAACATTTTGCTCTTTTTAGTAGCTTTTGCAACATTGGTTTTTCCTCAAAATTTACACAGAGGTACACCCTCTCCCTGAGCATATTACAATAAGTTTTCAATTCTCTAGTGTAAGCACAGTGTCTGCAATATTAATAAATAGAGGGGTTCGGCCTAAGAACATCGTACAGAGTCCTAACACCTCTTGATATGTGCACAGAAAAATCACAGGAATGATGATATTATTTATATAATTTTTACAGTTATGTACTATGAATTATCCATCTTTTTAAAATGATGCTCTGGCCCAGATGGGTGTGGTTTAGGTTCCAAAGCACATGGGGGAATTTCTGTCTGTCCCCGCCTCCAAGCTCAGCTTGCTCACAGAGGCACTGCTCCTCCCAGTTTCTTCCAAGAGGAAGCCATTTACGACCCCCCCTAATTTAACATTTGCCTGAGCCATGGACAGTTCATTGTTCTGTTTCCCTTGCAGTCCCAGGTGCCCCTCCTCTGATTCAGTCAGAGAGGTGTGATCTCCTTTTGGTGGGAACAGCGGAAGGCAGCCAGGCCTGTGAATGCAGTTGCTGGGCAAGTTTCAACTCCTGTCGGGGGTAGTTGCTGGGCAGAATTCAATCTCTTCAAGCCAGGCTTCAGCTCAATGTCACTTTTGTTCCAGTTTCCTTCATGCAAATCAGACTTACAATTTTGACACATGCAGCTAGAACACTGATTCTAAGTTCAAAACTATGACATTTAAACAGTTGCAACCTATGTGACACTCAAAAGTAGGTCACTCATTTATTTTAAACATTTCGATTTTAGTGGTTTTAAATCCAATTTCACTTAAGCTGCTGACATCCACAGCTCAGCCAGTTCTGTTATAAACATTGCTTTAGGCTCTTCATCTTTCCAGATTTGGTATGCACACAAGACTACATTCTGCCAAATGTCTGCTGGTGTTCAGTGAGATTTTTGAATATCTTGCAATGTTTAAAATAGGCATTTTTAGCTTGCATTTCAGAGAAACAAATGTGATTTCAAAGCACTTGTTGAGCTAACAGGCACTGCTGTTTTTCCTTTGGCACCACGTTTCACTCATGGCGCTTCTGGCCCATCACGCTCGCACTGGTGGGTGGCAGGTCAGGCGACCATTTTGGTTTGCACACAACTGTGCGGTTTTCCTGGATTCTGGCGCAAATGTGGGCTTTTCAGCCATCTTGGATTTTCTAAGCCCACACCACCAACTGTTGTAGCATAATAGTTCAAATGTGGGTCAAGACACCGGACAATTCATAAAAACACGGGGTTGTTCCGGAGGAACTGGGGGTTGCCATGGCGACGCTGGCACATAATGCGGCTCCATTCACGTGTCATTTTGTCATTTCGATCACGTGATTCCTGCGTTGCTAGGAAGCCAATATAGTCCTGCCCCAATTGCCATCCAGTGCTTCTGATTGTTGTTTTGTATTGCAACAGTGGCGCTCTATTTTGCTTTGTAATTCTATTTGTCTCGACCCTTGCCTGTTTCACGGACCTTCGTTTGCCTTGCCCCTTCAAGTACTGTTCTGTCTACTGCTATGACCCAGACTGCTCTTGGCTTCTGCTCTTTCCTCGTAACTTCATCTACATTGTTACCTTTGGATTATTGACACGGACTGGCCGCGGATTTGCTTACCTCACAGACCTGGTTTGTATCTACCCACCAAGTACTGCTTATTCTACGAAGAACTTTTCTAGGCGTACTCATGTCGGCGGGAATAGGGATTGTTGTGCTGGACTTGAGACTGCCTGCAGCACTTACGGGAAATTAGGTGTCCTCGTTTCGGCGGTGTAGGAGGATTTTCTATTTATTCCCGGATTTTCTGGACTTGCTGACTTTCATCAAACATCGCCTCCCTGCTCTGGTATCTACTGTTAGCGAATCAGATCTTGGAAACACGGGTAAGAAGAGACTTCCATTTCCTATCATATCTATCAATTGTAGCCTAGTTATTATCTGACCTAATTTGGTCTCATTATTCATATCGTTAGGGTTGATCTCATCCACACTGCTGCCTATCACGTGCTACACATGCCATATGAACCTTCCGTATAGTCAGGTCAGTTATCAAGACATTGATGTATGATACATGTACCGTCATCTTACACTTGTGTTAACCTAGTGTTTTCTTTGCAGCCATCGGGTTCCCAGTGTGTCCAGCCATCTTTCAACCAATTGAATGCTCAGTCTGTTCTTTAGTACACCTGAGTGTTACATTGGTGGGAAGAACTTGTTTACTTCACTACGTTTTCAATGTTCCACCATTGTTACAAGGCTCAGTGTTCTGACAGAATCAGAAGCCAACTATGGACACAGCTGCTGATCCCATGGCTATCCTGGTCCAATTGGTGGCTGATTTACATGCTGACATGCAAACAGCACATGACGCCACACATCGCCGCATTGATGACATTCAGGCAGGTCTAAGAACTGGCGTTACAGAGCCACAACCACTAGCCGCAGCATCTGGCACAGGTACAGCCAGAGGCCAGGCCAGACCAGACACGGTACCTGTATATATATGGCAGCACAATTCCCTTTGGCCCCACCTGAATGTTTTTTAGGCGATCACAAAGCCTTCAGAACATTCATCAACCAATGCAGACTGCACTTCTTATGCTGGCCGATGTCATTTCCAGACTCAACTACTAAAGCTGCTTTTGTCTTGTCAAATTTGGGTGGTATGGCTGCAGTCTAGGCCAATCCCCTTTTGGAACAAGCAAGTCACTTGTTATTTTATTGCAATGCCCTGATAGAGGCACTGACACAGGTATTTGACACCCGATATAAATCCCAAGCCACTGATATGGAGCTGCTTAACTTACAGCAAGGGGAAACTTCCCTTTTGACATACCTTGCCAAGTTCAACCAGCTCGGTGCCGAAACCACCTGGCCGGATGGGAAAGAGGCGGCATTGTTCTACAAGGGACTATCAGACTCCCTCAAAGACATCATAGCTAGTGTACCGGTGGTCCCTGCCTCTTTTCCTGATTTCTTGGATCTGGTCCTCCAGATCGACGCTGAAAGGCCAAGAGGAAGGGAGCAAAAAGGACCCAACCTCCGGTCCCAGTTAACCTTACGAGTTCTGTCTCGGGCAATGGAGATCCCATGCAAATAGGGGCGGTAAGGGGACCATTGTCCAGGGATGAAAGAGAAAACCGTAAGAAGAACAATTTGTGTTTTTTTTGCGGTTCTTCTGGTCATTATTTACGCTCTTGTCCGAAAAAAACAGTGAAATCGGGAAACGCTAAGGCCCGGCAATAGAGGGAGCCCCTATGCAGAGCACTTGTCTTCAGGGCTCCAATTTCTCCATCCCATTTACGATTAGTGTCACCCTTGTGTGTCCTGAAGGACAGCCTTGGTTGTCCGAAGCTGTCTTGGATTCCGGAGAAACCAGGAACTACATCGATATTCAGAATGTCAAGGAGTGGGATATACCACTCATATCCAAGGATCATCCAGAAGTGGTAAATGCGGTTGACGGTAACACGCTTCTTTCAGGTTTAGTAACCGAATCCACTGTGCCTCTGGTCTTGAACATTGACAACTCCCATACTGAGGTTATCTCATTTAATGTCATTTCAGCACCCCAATTCCAGCTCAGCCTAGTTTTACCTTGGCTTAGAGCCCATAACCCTCTTGTAAACTGGGTTACCGGGTCTGTGTCCTTTACCTCACCGCATTGCCTAACTCATTGGGGGCAATCAAGCCACATGCAGGCAATCCATGTCAAGCCGTATTAGAGTCAGCTGCTATGATCGGTGGTGTTCTTAATACCACCATACCTCTGGGTTATACTGAATTTAAGGATGATTTTGACAAGGGAGAGGCGGAGAAGCTTTCTCGCCATCGCTCATATGATTGTCCAATACAACTTAGGGAGGGTGCTAAAATCCCCTCAGGAATCTACTCCCTCACGTTGGAAAAAGATGCGGTATTGAAGGAATATTTGGATAAGGCATTGGCTTCGGGCTTCATTCATCCCACCCGTTCTCCTGCTGCCTCTCCATTATTCTTTGTTCCCAAGAAGGAGGGAGACCTATGACCATGTATAGACTGTCGGGACCTTAACACAGTAATGATACGGAACCAATATCCCATACCTCTAATTTCCATTCTTTTGGACCAGTTGGGGTCTTCAGTGATCTATACTAAACTGGATCTAAGGGGTGCCTATAACCTTGTGAGAATCCGAGAGGGGGACGAATGGAAGATGGCCTTCAAGACCCGGTACGGCCTAATTGAATATCTGGTCATGCCATTTGGGCTATGTAACACCCCTGCCACGTTTCAGCATTTTATTAATGACGTCTTCCAGGACATGATCTATCGTTTCGTGATTGTATATCTAGACGATATATTGATCTACTCCCCCTCTCGCGAACTTCACTTACAAAATGTTTCGGAAGTCCTACAACGTTTACATGATACCAGGTACTTTGCTAAGTTAGAGAAGCGCATATTCCATGCCTCAGAAGTGGAGTTTCTTGGATATGACATCACAAATCAAGGTGTGCAGATGAGTCAAGCGAAAGTCAAAGCAGTTCTGGATTGGCCAGTACTGACTACATTGAAAACCTTACAATCCTTCTTGGGAATTGCGAACTTTTATTGTTGCTTTATCGGGCACTTCTCTAACAAAAGTAGCCCCTCTTACTGCATTAACTAGCAACAAACGTCAGTTCTTGTGGAACCAGGAGGCACAAAAGTCTTTTGATACTCTCAAGGATGCTTTTATCTCGGCTCCTGTATTACTGCATACTAATGTCAATCAGCCGTTTTCTGTGGAGGCTGATGCTTTGGATGTAACAGTAGAGGCGGTTTTGTCTCAACCTTGTCCAGACTCCAGTCTCCTTCATCCGGTTGCCTTCCACTCACGTAAACTCTCTCTCATAGGAAGCTTCTAGCTCTGCAGTCATTGAAGTGCACGACAGCGCGTCATGCACGTTGGCACACATTTTTTTCCATGTATAACTTTGTGCTGATTTACCGTCCTGGGGTTCTGCATTCCAAAGCGGATGCTCTTTCTAGACTACATGGGGAGCCGGAACTCCGGATACAGGAACGTCTCTGCTCTTGCCCAACCAAGAAATATGTGGCTGTACTTTGCAACCCTCATTGAAGACCGGCATCCAGCAGTGGGTGGTTACTGGTCCTCCTGAACTGGACGAGTATAACATGGACGTGATCCAGTCATTACTGTACGTTCAGGGCAAAATATGCATGCCAGATTCTGGTACTCGATGTACTGCCATGTCGTGGTGTTACAACTCCATGTTGGCTGCTCACCCCGGCCATCGTAAAACCTTGAAATTGCTTAAAAGGTTGTGTTGGTGGCCTTCCATGTCAAAGGATATCGCACAGTACATAGCGGCTTGCGCTGTTTGTGCTCAATGTAACACGACCCCAACCAAGTGTATGTGCCTTTTGCAACCCCTACCCATACCCACCCGACCTTGGGCTTTGATCACCATGGACTTTGTAGTAGACCTACCTATGGTTGGGGATTTTGACACCATTTGGGTGGTGGTGGATGGAGTCACTAAACTGGTGCTCTTTCTGCCCTGTCGGGGTCTCCTGTCGGCCCCTGTTATAGCTGACATGTTCTTGCAAAACGTGTTTCGTTTCTTTGGCCTCCCTGACATCATTGTATCAGATAGGGGTGCGCAGTTTACCTCTCGTTTTTTGAGGTATCTCACGCAGTCTATGGGTATAGACGAGAGGTATTCCACCACGTGCCATCCTTAAACCGATGGCCAAACAGAGTGGGTCAATGCCACCATGGAACAATATTGAAGGTGTCTTATTATGCAACACCAGGAAACCTGGCTCTCTGTGTTGTCAATGACAGAATTTGCTTACAATAACTCTGCCCATTCTTCCACTGGTGTCGCACCTTTCTATGCCCTATATGGATACCATCCTCATGCCTTGCCATTGGATCTTGGCTCATCCTCGGAGGGTCCAGCCTTTCGGTTCTGTCTTAGGGACCTGTCTTTGTTACATACCAGTGTCATGGAGCATTTGACACATGCCCAGGAGCAAGTTATAAAATATGCTGACCGTCATCGCAGGCCAGTCCTGCTCTACAGTCCGGGCATGTATGTATGGCTTTCTGCTAAACACCTCTGCATCCTGGGCTGTAAGAGTCTTTTGCCTCGCTTCGTCAGTCCCTATGTCATTAAGAAAGTACTCAGTCCCCTGGTCGTAAAACTGGATCTGCCCCAATCTTGGAAGATACATCCGTTTTTTCATGTTTCTCTGGTCAGGCCATGTTCTGAGCAAACCAGGCTGTCTGTCCGTCCGCCCCCCTTGTTGGTCCATGTGTTAAACGGGATATCATATCGTGCCTCCTTTCTTGTATATATTGGCCTAAACCCAGTCGCTCAGCGAAGAAAACCGCGTTGCAAAGTTCCGATTTTAGATCAACTTCGCTGCCATTTTAGGTCCATCCGCCATTTTAATTTCCATTCCAATGTAACTCTGTATTCTAAAATGGTGGACAGTGTTTCCCGCTTGTAACTGAGCCGTCCTGAACCTTGTACTACGGTTAATGTTCAAACTGTCCGTTGGCCGAATGTTTGGGTTGAGTAAAGAGACCTTGTCCCATGCCTGACTTTTAGACAGAGGATTGTCTGCACCAATAAGTCTTTTTCCGCGGACATACGTTGACCACAATGCTGAGCAAATATCTAACATGGACACTGGCTGAACTGCATTGTAAAGGACATATGCTAAGGCTTACTGTTTAGTCCAAGAATACACTGTTGCCATTGTAACCTGTTTGTATGTAAACTGAGGATGATCCATGTGTATATTGTCGTACAAACCATAAGTGAACTCGGCACGAACTCTAGACCATGGATTATTAACTTGCAGAGGGGCTGGACATTATTACCGAAAATGTATAAAATGCACAACTGTTTAGACGTCCAGTACCTCTCACTTCTCACACTGAATGGCTGGTATTCGCTGTGATGTACTGAGGGCCAGATAGCTATCTGTATCTGTTTTGTTTCTTTGTAACTGCGCAGTAATAGAATAAAGATCTGTGAATATTTATAAGCCCATGTTTGGTGTACTTCCCTTTGGGGTACTCAGCCTCGATATTTCCTTGCTTTTACAGATGGCGCCCGAATAGGGACCCTCAAGATTGATGCCAACTCGTTGAAGGTTGACGCGGATATTGGACCGGGATCGGACGGTGAAAAAGGGGGCCCCTTTCTTGGATGAGACGCGATACCTTAGCAGTACTGCACGACCCTACCCTGGACGGCGAGACAGCATCTTGACGAGGGTCCACATATCGAGGCAGGCAGATTTGCTGAAATTACCAACCACGTGGGTCCTTTGAGTTCTTAGAAATCCGATAGGACCTCCTTAGAATTTTGATCAGTCGTGACCCGATTCTCAAGTATCCTGATAATTTGTTTTGGCGCATTGCACTCGCAAGTACAATTACTGACCAGGTAACTCCAGTAATCTAATATCCCAACCCCTTTTTTTTGTAAAAAACACTTTTTTTCCCTAAACGAAAACCTAAAAAAATATATATAATTAAAAAAAAAAATTCGATCCTTTGACCTGTCGACCCTTTGGTGTCGATCCTTTGACCTGTCGACCCATTAGATTCGATCCTTTGACTAGACACGCTTTTTCACTTGGTATTCAGAAAATGTATCCATCTAAAGACTTTCATATATCTGATGAGTTCATTGATAAACTTCTAAATAAATGAAGGCCTGGTGCCACTGAGCCACCTCCGTTTGTACCAATTCCTGCTGTTTTTCCTCTTTGCGTTGTTGTTCTCCTCCAGTAGTTGTTCCTGCTCCTCCTATTGCTCCTCTTGTTGTTCCTCTTCCTCCGGTTGTTGTTCCTCCTCCTATTGTTGCTCCTTTACTTGCTCTTCCACCTTTGCCTACTCTTACGGGTTTGGTAGATTTGGCTTCAGCGCCAGTATTAGCACCTTTGTTACCGAAAGTACAAGATTTGTGTACTCTTCCTCTTCCAAGTGGTTCTGTACCGCTTGTAGTTGATAAGGGAGCGGAATCAAGGATTGTAACTCGTAATACTGTACCGAAAGAGAGAAAGCGTGATTTGACTGCATGGTCTAGACAATGCATGGAGAAGGGTGAACAAGCTGATGTTTTTGCCACACTCTCTAATCTAGAAGGTTTTCCTGAGAAAAACTTTTTTATTGAAGGGATGGGAATTCATTTATGTATAATGTGGAACAGATTAGATGATATAGATCTCCCACAAGGGTTGAGGGATCTGAATGTTTTAGCATATTCAAGAGATACTGCGGAGAAGGTCTATGAGCACGTCGAGAGGTTTTATGAGTATAGAAGGTACTTGGAAAGGTTACGGAATGAAGATATTGATGGTGGATAGTTTTGACGCTATGTTTGTACAGAAACGGTTCCTTCCTTGTCGTAAGTCGATAAATGAGGAAACGCGAATTTGCACAAAAGATGCGATTAGGTGATTTCAGGCATGTCGATATCTCCCATAGAAGTATATGACACACGTATAGTCAGTATACGCCAGAAATGCAGAGGAAAGTGATACAGGTGATGGTAGAATACCTGCAGGATGAATGCATAAAAATTTGTTGTCCCACAGAATTATTGAATATTTACAAGAGAGCTTTTTCGTTTGACACTTCTTCAGCTGCTTTAGCGCTCGATCTAGTTTTGCTGCTCAGTAAGCGTTCGGAGTTGCCTACTTCTCAGTTGTCTATGAGAGAGGTTCCGCTGACATTTGTCCCAAAAGTTGATTCCAGCTAATGCCGTAGCAGGTACACCTGCCCAAGACATTCCTGCACATCAGGTGTCGCAGTTTGTTCACATCCCGTTCTCGAGACAGGAAGTGAACACCATCAAACAATCCATTCCCGATATTAGGGTTCTATAAAGAGATAGAGTCTGTCTTGCAGTCATCAGTATTTACCTTGAGCGATATTGTTTTGTTATTTCCTGTGCTCCTACCTGTTGATTTGTGGAAACAAATTAGGACTGTAGACGATGTACCAGGGTTGGGAGACATATGCGTAAATATATTTGGAATGGATAGAGAAAGGCCAGCTGGCGAGAGACCGCAGCAGGTAATACTGACTTTGCCTGATAGATAGTCACAAAGCTTAAAGTTAGAATTCTTGAAAGAAGGATTATTTGGGACAAACTTACTGCTTGTGTCCAAGGGAAATCTGAGGGTGTTACCAAATTCTTTAATCGGTTCGAACAAGTGTTTTCGGATTTCAGTGGACAAGATTTGAGCACAGAGTCTGGGAAACGACTATTCGTGGACAAATTTGTGCGTGGATTGCTGCCTGACATCCAGTCGCAAATTATGTCTTCGGAGAGCGCTTGGCAAGCTAAATCTCAGTCAGAAGTATTGCATATGGCTCAATACTATGAGAATCGTGTCACCAACGAAAAAGAAAGAATCGAAAAGAAAAAGGGAGACCTGAAAACAAAAGTTCCATTACAACAAATTGTAAGAGTCCCTAGAGGGGGTACTTCACAATTTAGGGGTCAGTATGCTCAACAATGAAATGCGCCATTGGGTCCTGTAAACGTGAACCAGTGTGTTTATTGCAGACAAGAGGGTCATTAGCGTGCACAATGCCTATCCTCCAGCAGAGGTCGAATAACGCATTTGGTGCCATGGGTAGACGATCCAGAGGCCGCCCTGGGACAGGGGTTCCTGGTAGAAGTAAGTTTTCACAAAATGTGCAACCTTTTTTGCAGGATAATCAGGCACCGAGTGAGGATAATAGAAACATTTTTGATCATCCTTCTGCTGCTTACCTCTCTGAAGAACTTCCTTTTGACGATAGTATGTTTCGTTAGGATTGCCCAAAGCAGGGTTTGGAACCAATGCCTATTCCCGTTGATCAGAAAGGTCCCTACGTTGAGATGATAGTGGGAAATAGGAAACATCTATTCTTGATAGATACAGGAGCACAAAAGTGTTCCATTGACCATTCACGGGTTCCAAACTTTCCACTGTCAGGGCAAACCAATGTTTCTGTAGGGTTTTCTGGTACACCAGTAGTTTGTCCAGTTTCTTCGCCGGTACCGATTACATTGGGTCCATTCACGAACCACTGTCCATTTCTTTTGACTACGAATTGTGGAGAGAATTTGTTGGGGTTGAATCTGTTGAAGGAATTAAATGTGGTAATTCATCGTTCTTCAGATGGAGTGCGTTTGATGATTTCACCACAGCAACTGTCTGTCTCTCAGTTCTTAACCAGACTTTTGCAGCTGGAATTTAGTGATGTTCCGGAGTGTTTGTGGGCAATTGATGATAATGATGTCAGTGTTTTACAAATTGAACCCGTTAAGATCATTTTGAAACATGGAGTAAAGTTGCCACGTATTCCCAAGTATAAGATTTCGGTTGATGGTGAGCAAGCTTTGAAATGCATAGTCTCTGATTTTGTGCATCATGGGGTAATTGAGGAATTGCTGGTAGTTTGTGCAATAGTACGATTTTGCCCGTGTACAAAAAGGCGATAATGCAATTCCTTTTTGTTTCATTATTGATTTACGTGCCATCAATAAGGTTGTTGCTCCACAATTTCCCATTGTGCCTGTTGTGACGACAATATTAACTATGATTCCGGCTTTTGCTACTCACTTTAGTGTTGTGGATCTTAAGAACGCTTTCTTTAGTATTCCTGTACACAAAGATAGTAGATATCCATTCGCGTTCACCTTTCGGTAAAGCTCGTTTACTTTCACCCACAAGGTTACACGGAAAGTCCTAGCATCTATAGTAGGGCTTTGAAAGAGCAGCTTGATACACTCGAGTTGCCCACCACTTGTACACTGCTTCAGTATGTAGACGATCTACTTTTAGCTGCTGACTCAGAGAGTGCCTGTAAGGAGGGCATCGTGTTGTTCCTTATTCACCTAGCACAACATGGACACAAAGCTTCACTCAAAAAGTTTAAGTATTGTCGACAGGAAGTCGCCTATTTAGGCTATCTCCTATCAAAGGAGGGAAGAAGGTTGATGCCTGAGCAGATAAAAATAAATTCTAGCATGTCTGTCCCAAATACACAGAAGGAAGTCAGAGCCTTGATAGGAATGGCTTCTTACTGTAGGACAGACCTTTGTATGTAGGCGAACCTGTCTACTTTGTTTGTGGTAATAAAGCTTTCCCATGGTTATCTAGGAATTGGCAGGGAACCTGTTATTTAGGTATTCTGTTACCCGGGATATTTATAGCAAGCACTGTAGAAATCTTAAAGGCTCGTCCAAGGCGGGATGAGAATGGCGATACTTCAGCACAAGTTCTGGGTGACGTAGCTAAATCCTTCGTACCATTTTGGGGGCAAATATTGAACTCTGAAGATATCAGAAGACTAGCGAGAGTACTGGAGAGGACCATCAACCGGACCACTGACATACCCTATAACATGACTTTAGAACAAAAAGCGATAAGCTTAGTGGCACATCAGAACCGGATGGCATTAAACGTCATCATGGCTGAGCATGGTGGGGTATGTAAATTAGTGGGGTACGCTTGTTGCGTTTTCGTGCCAGATTCCTCCCCAACTATCTTTAAGGCAATACAAAATCTGCATGTCCTTAGTTCAAGAATGCATGTTCCCGAGGGAAACTGGGATCTTAGCGCTTCGTTCTGGGACTTCTTGCGATCTTGGGGACGGAAGCTACTTTCAGTCTTGCTGATCATTTTGGGTAATCTGTTGTTTTTGTGTTGTTGTATACAGTGCCTTCCTGGCATATGTTCGGCGTTAGGGGGATGTTGTGCACAGGTGATGGGTACATTAGGACACAAGGTATGCGACCCTGAGAAAATGACCAACGAATTTGTGTTGAAAGAAATCTCAGCATCTGACCTCATGGCGATCGATATCTCTGATAGTGATTCGGGATGTATGGACATTGAGACGTGGAGTTACTAAGCCTCGTTTATAATCCTGTGTTTGGTGTATTTCCTTTTGGGGTACTCAGCCTCGATATTTCCTTGCTTTTACACATGGGGTCGAGGAGTATGAGGTCAACGCAATCTTGGACACCAAACTCTCTTGTGGTGTGCGATTGTTTCTGGTGGCCTGGAAGGGGTACGGTCCTGAGGATCGCACCTGGGAACCTGAGTCCAACATCCATGCTCCCACCTTGTTGTCCCGGATCCTCTCCTCCCGGGGCTTGAGGGAGGATACTGTTAGATTACGGTAGCCGACACTTTGGCCTCAGAAACCTGGCAGTGTTCAGATTCCTACATCAGAAAGTGGTTTTAAATGCAAGCAATGGGGTGTGCTACGGAACTTCCCTGCAGGCATTCTGTTAAGGGACTTCAATTCAGCACTCCAACTAAGTCAATGCCAAGTCTGGGATGCCCAAGGGAAGTACTTAATTATATATTTTTATGACAAGTTCATGGATCTGGATGATAAACCCTTGTATAACGCCCCTCTCTTTGAATCCCCCTGACCTCACTGAGCCAAGAAGTAGGTTTGTTTTGCAAATTAACAGATTTATTTGAAAATTAAACAATATATATATGATATGATATGATATGGCATTTGTAACGCGCCTATACACAAGTGTTATAATACACTTTTATAATAAATTAATATTTGATCGCACACTTATGAATATGACATTGATCATCCATGGATAATATTACCCTAACACACTTTTGTAATAACTTAGGAGTTTGTATAGGAAGGATAAGGTAGCTGAGAATGCTCTTATGGTTTCAAGGAAAAACAATGATGGAAAGAATGCAGCACAGAAATAAACTGATATGGTTTCAACAAGAGAGAATATAATCAGTTTTCCCCTTGTGGCAATTCACTCCCGCCCTATGCAGTATAAAGAGATGGAAGGGGAGCACACAATTTTCAGGAATACAGTCACAATGTACTACCAATTCAGTTCCCCACTAGCAAGCTTAGAGCACAGGGATGATTTTCAAACACAGGCAAAAATACTTTAAATGTGATTTGCAAAGAAGTGAAAATATGCTAAAAATTATTTTAATTCCCTATAGGAGATTCAGGGTAGGTGATAGCTACTTATGATTGGTTCAGGTCAACACTACCAATTATTCCTGAGGGATTATTAGGTTGAAACAAATCTCAGCAATGCAAGCAAAAGCAGCTATTTTTTTACAAGTGGTGAAATGAGCTAGTTGTAATTTGCGGCACTTTTTCCGAATGCGTCGAGCGCGATTACGGAAAAACTATAAGGAATAGGAAGTCGGTTGGAAAGCTCAGGATCTTAGCTTTAAAATGAAAGTTACATCTCGTTCCTAGCACGTACGGTTCCAAAGATATGGACAATTTTGTGGAGGTAGATTTTCAGAACTGAAATAATGATTCAGAATGGCAAATGACACTTTCGCAGCTTTAAAATCAGAGAATGGACACACGATTTCTATGATGCAGTTCTGAACAGGTTAAAATCGTTTGAATCAGAACTTTCACAGGTTCGAAATCACGGATGAACACACGATTTCTATGATGCAGTTCTAAATTATGGAAATGGTTTGAATCAGATTATTTTAGACTAAGAAATAGGTTCTGGCACAGTTTTCAGGATACTCACTCATAGTCTTGGAAGGAATGGGCCTCCGTCACAGATCTGGTCAACAGGTTTAGCTGTGGTTCTCTCACCACGGACGGTCTCTGGTACCGGTTCTGCTCACAGCGATCTGTGTCAGCTCTGCTCTGCTGGTCTGGATCTCTGGGTCTGTCAAAAGTTCTTGGCACTGCACAGCGGTCTGGTCTTCTGGATCAAGTGGTTCTGGATACAGCACTGCTTTCTGGGTTCTGGCACAGGGTTCTAGCCGGAATCAAACAGCACAGCCCAGCTGTTGAATAGTTTGGTTAGGTTGCTGGATTCTGAGGCCTGCTGAGAAGGATTCAGCTTTTGGACTAGGCCTCTCTGCTGCAAGTTCTGAAGTCTGGATTATAAGTTCTGGTTCTGGAGTCTTCTGGATATTATCTGGTCCGGCAAAATGCTTCGCAAGAAATCAGTTTGAAGTGGAAAGTGAATGTCTCTTCCTGGATTTCAGTGGTCCTTTTTATGTCTTTTGAAAATGGGTGAGAAGGCTGACATTCTATGCCCAACCCTCTGAGGATCCTGATAGGCTGGAAAATTCTCTGTGCTCTCACTGGAGAACAGAGTTGTGAGTCAGAGTGTTGCTACATTTTACAATCTATTGAAGAAACGCCCCTTTGCTTTTACTGGGAAAATCAATTTTACCCAAAACACTTATTCCCAGATACACAAGTTGTTCAAAATGTGTGTACACATGATGGGTGAATTAAGACAGGTCTCTGATCAAGCCCCATGTTCCTGCGAGCTTGGGTTCAGAAATGACAACATTAATTTTGCTCTTTTTAGTAGCTTTTGCAACATTGGTTTTTCCTCATAATTTACACAGAGGTACACCCTCTCCCTGAGCACATTACAATAAGTTTTCAATTCTCTAGTGTAAGCACAGTGTCTGCAATATTAATAAATAGAGGGGTTCGGCCTAAGAACATCTTACAGAGTCCTAACACCTCTTTAAATGTGCACAGAAAAATCACAGGAATCATGATATTATTTATATAATTTTTACAGTTATGTACTATGAATTATCCATCTTTTTAAAATGATGCTCTGGCCCAGATGGGTGTGGTTTAGGTTCCAAAGCACATGGGGGAATTTCTGTCTGTCCCCGCCTCCAAGCTCAGCTGGCTCACAGAGGCACTGCTCCTCCCAGTTTTTTCCAAGAGGAAGCCATTTACGACCCCCCTAATTTAACATTTGCCTGAGCCATGGACAGTTCATTGTTCTGTTTCCCTGCAGTCCCAGGTGCCCCTCCTCTGATTCAGTCAGAGAGGTGTGATCTCCTTTTGGTGGGAACAGTGGAAGGCAGCCAGGCCTGTGAATGCAGTTGCTGGGCAAGTTTCAACTCCTGTCGGGGGTAGTTGCCGGGCAGAATTCAATCTCTTCAAGCCAGGCTTCAGCTCAATGTCACTTTTGTTCCAGTTTCCTTCATGCAAATCAGACTTACAATTTTGACACATGCAGCTAGAACACGGATTCTAAGTTCAAAACTATGACATTTAAACAGTTGCAACCTATGTTACACTCAAAAGTAGGTCACTCATTTATTTTAAACATTTCGATTTTAGTGGTTTTAAATCCAATTTCACTTAAGCTGCTGACATCCACAGCTCAGCCAGTTTTGTTATAAACATTGCTTTAGGCTCTTCATCTTTCTAGATTTGGTATGCACACAAGACTACATTCTGCCAAATGTCTGCTGGTGTTCAGTGAAATTTTTGAATATCTTGCAATGTTTAAAATAGGCATTTTTAGCTTGCATTTCAGAGAAACAAATGTGATTTCAAAGCGCTTTTTGAGCTAACAGGCACTGCTGTTTTTCCTTTGGCACCACGTTTCACTCATGGCGCTCCTGGCCCATCACGCTCGCACTGGTGGGTGGCAGGTCAGGCGACCATTTTGGTTTGCACAAAACTGTGCGGTATTCCTGGATTCTGGCGCAAATGTGGACTTTTCAGCCATCTTGGATTTTCTAAGCCCACAGCACCAACTGTTGTAGCATAATAGTTCAAATGTGGGTCAAGACACCGGACAATTCATAAAAACAAGGGGTTGTTCCGGACGAACCGGGGGTTGCCATGGCGACGCTGGCACATAATGCGGCTCCATTCACGTGTCATTTTGTCATTTCGATCACGTGATTCCTGCGTTGCTAGGAAGCCAATATAGTCCTGCCCCAATTGCCATCCAGTGCTTCTGATTGTTGTTTTGTATTGCAACAGTGGCGCTCTATTTTGCTTTGTAATTCTATGTGTCTCGGACCTTCGTTTGCCTTGCCCCTTCAAGTACTGTTCTGTCTACTGCTATGACCCAGACTGCTCTTGGCTTCTGCTCTTTCCTCGTAACTTCATCTACATTGTTACCTTTGGATTATTGACACGGACTGGCCGCGGATTTGCTTACTTCACGGACCTGGTTTGTATCTACCCACCAAGTACTGCTTATTCTACGAAGAACTTTTCTAGGCGTACTCGTGTCGGCGGGAATAGGGATTGTTGTGCTGGACTTGAGACTGCCTGCAGCACTTATGGGAAATTAGGCGTCCTCGTTTCGGCGGTGTAGGAGGATTTTCTATTTATTCGCGGATTTTCTGGACTTGCTGACTTTCATCAAACGTCGCCTCCCTGCTCTGGTATCTACTGTTAGCGAATCAGATCTTGGAAACACGGGTAAGAAGAGACTGCCATTTCCTATCATATCTATCAATTGTAGCCTAGTTATTATCTCACCTAATTTGGTCTCATTATTCATATCGTTAGGGTTGATCTCATCCACACTGCTGCCTATCACGTGCTACACATGCCATATGAACCTTCCGTATAGTCAGGTCAGTTATCAAGACATTGATGTATGATACATGTACCGTCATCTTACACTTGTGTTAACCTAGTGTTTTCTTTCCAGCCATCTTTCAACCAATTGAATGCTCAGTCTGTTCTTTAGTACACCTGAGTGTTACATTGGTGGGAAGAACTTGTTTACTTCACTACGTTTTCAATGTTCCACCATTGTTACAAGGCCCAGTGTTCTGACAGAATCAGAAGCCAACTATGGACACAGCTGCTGATCCCCTGGCTATCCTGGTCCAATTGGTGGCCGATTTACGTGCTGACATGCAAACAGCACATGACGCCACACATCGCCGCATTGATGACATTCAGGCGGGTCTAAGAACTGGCGTTAAAGAGCCACAACCACTAGCCGCAGCATCTGGCTCGGGTACAGCCAGAGGCCAGGCCAGACCAGACACGGTACCTGTATATATATGGCAGCACAATTCCCTTTGGCCCCACCTGAATGTTTTTTAGGGATCACAAAGCCTTCAGAACATTCATCAACCAATGCAGACTGCACTTCTTATGCTGGCCGATGTCATTTCCAGACTCAACTACTAAAGCTGCTTTTGTCTTGTCAAATTTGGGTGGTATGGCTGCAGTCTGGGCCAATCCTCTTTTGGAACAGGGAAGTCACTTGTTATTATATTGCAATGCCCTGATAGAGGCACTGACACAGGTATTTGACACCCGATATAAATCCCAAGCCACTGATATGGAGCTGCTTAACTTACAGCAAGGGGAAACTTCTCTTTTGACATACCTTGCCAAGTTCAACCAGCTCGGTGCCGAAACCAGCTGGCCGGATGGGAAAGAGGCGGCATTGTTCTACAAGGGACTATAAGACTCCCTCAAAGACATCATAGCTAGTGTACCGGTGGTCCCTGCCTCTTTTCCTGATTTCTTGGATCTGGTCCTCCAGATCGACGCTGAAAGGCCAAGAGGAAGGGAGCAAAAAGGACCCAACCTCCGGTCCCAGTTAACCTTACGAGTTCTGTCTCGGGCAATGGAGAACCCATGCAAATAGGGGCGGTAAGGGGACCATTGTCCAGGGATGAAAGAGAAAACCGTAAGAAGAACAATTTGTGTTTTTTTTGCGGTTCTTCTGGTCATTATTTACGCTCTTGTCCGAAAAAAAACAGTGAAATCGGGAAACGCTAAGGCCCGGCAATATAGGGAGCCCCTATGCAGAGCACTTGTCTTCAGGGCTCCAATTTCTCCATCCCATTTACGATTAGTGTCACTCTTGTGTGTCCTGAAGGACAGCCTTGGTTGTCCGAAGCTGTCTTGGATTCCGGAGCAACCGGGAACTACATCGATATTCAGAATGTCAAGGAGTGGGATATACCACTCATATCCAAGGATCATCCAGAAGTGGTAAATGCGGTTGACGGTAACACGCTTCTTTCAGGTTTAGTAACCGAATCCACTGAGCCTCTGGTCTTGAACATTGACAACTCCCATACTGAGGTTATCTCATTTAATGTCATTTCAGCACCCCAATTCCATCTCATCCTAGTTTTACCTTGGCTTAGAGCCCATAACCCTCTTGTAAACTGGGTTACCGGGTCTGTGTTCTTTACCTCACCGCATTGCCTAACTCATTGTGGGCAATCAAGCCACATGCAGGCAATCCATGTCAAGCCGTATTAGAGTCAGCTGCTATGATCGGTGGTGTTCTTAATACCACCATACCTCTGGGTTATACTGAATTTAAGGATGTTTTTGACAGGGAGAGGCGGAGAAGCTTTCTCGCCATCGCTCATATGATTGTCCAATAGAACTTAGGGAGGGTGCTAAAATCCCCTCAGGAATCTACTCCCTCAAGGATGCGGTATTGAAGGAATATTTGGATAAGGCATTGGCTTCGGGCTTCATTCATCCCTCCCGTTCTCCTGCTGCCTCTCCATTATTCTTTGTTCCCAAGAAGGAGGGAGACCTATGACCATGTATAGACTGTCGGGACCTTAACACAGTAATGATACGGAACCAATATCCCATACCTCTAATTTCCATTCTTTTGGACCAGTTGGGGTCTTCAGTGATCTATACTAAACTGGATCTAAGGGGTGCCTATAACCTTGTGAGAATCCGAGAGGGGGACGAATGGAAGATGGCCTTCAAGACCCGGTACGGCCTAATTGAATATCTGGTCATGCCATTTGGGCTATGTAACACCCCTGCCACGTTTCAGCATTTTATTAATGACGTCTTCCAGGACATGATCTATCGTTTCGTGATTGTATATCTAGACGATATATTGATCTACTCCCCCTCTCGCGAACTTCACATACAAAATGTTTTGGAATTCCTACAACGTTTACATGATACCAGGTACTTTGCTAAGTTAGAGAAGTGCATATTCCATGCCTCAGAAGTGGAGTTTCTTGGATATGACATCACAAATCAAGGTGTGCAGATGAGTCAAGTGAAAGTCAAAGCAGTTCTGGATTGGCCAGTACTGACTACATTGAAAACCTTACAATCCTTCTTGGGATTTGCGAACTTTTATTGTTGCTTTATCGGACACTTCTCTAACAAAGTAGCTCCTCTTACTGCATTAACTAGCAACAAACGTCAGTTCTTGTGGAACCAGGAGGCACAAAAGTCTTTTGATACTCTCAAGGATGCTTTTATCTCGGCTCCTGTATTACTGCATCCTAATGTCAATCAGCCGTTTTCTGTGGAGGCTGATGCTTTGGATGTAACAGTAGGGGCGGTTTTGTCTCAACCTTGTCCAGACTCCAGTCTCCTTCATCCGGTTGCCTTCCACTCACGTAAACTCTCTCTCATAGGAAGCTTCTAGCTCTGCAGTCATTGAAGTGCACGACAGCGCGTCATGCACGTTGGCACACATTTTTTTCCATGTATAACTTTGTGCTGATTTACCGTCCTGGCGTTCTGCATTCCAAAGCGGATGCTCTTTCTAGACTACATGGGGAGCCGGAACTCCGGATACAGGAACGTGCTTTGCTCTTGCCCAACCAAGAAATATGTGGCTGTACTTTGCAACCCTCATTGAAGACCGGCATCCAGCAGTGGGTGGTTACTGGTCCTCCTGAACTGGACGAGTATAACATGGACGTGATCCAGTCATTACTGTACGTTCAGGGCAAAATATGCATGCCAGATTCTGGTACTCGATGTACTGCCATGTCGTGGTGTTACAACTCCATGTTGGCTGCTCACCCCGGCCATCGTAAAACCTTGAAATTGCTTAAAAGGTTGTGTTGGTGGCCTTCCATGTCAAAGGATATCGCACAGTACATAGCGGCTTGCGCTGTTTGTGCTCAATGAACACGACCCCAGCCAAGTGTGTGTGCCTTTTGCAACCCCTACCCATACCCACCCGACCTTGGGCTTTGATCACCATGGACTTTGTAGTAGACCTACCTATGGTTGGGGATTTTGACACCATTTGGGTGGTGGTGGATGGAGTCACTAAACTGGTGCTCTTTCTGCCCTGTCGGGGTCTCCTGTCGGCCCCTGTTCTAGCTGACATGTTCTTGCGAAACGTGTTTCGTTTCTTTGGCCTCCCTGACATCATTGTATCAGATAGGGGTGCGCAGTTTACCTCTCGTTTTTTGAGGTATCTCACGCAGTCTATGGGTATAGACGAGAGGTATTCCACCACGTGCCATCCCTAAACCGATGGCCAAACAGAGTGGGTCAATGCCACCATGGAACAATATTGAAGGTGTCTTATTATGCAACACCAGGAAACCTGGCTCTCTGTGTTGTCAATGACAGAATTTGCTTACAATAACTCTGCCCATTCTTCCACTGGTGTCGCACCTTTCTATGCCCTGTATGGATACCATCCTCATGCCTTGCCATTGGATCTTGGCTCATCCTCGGAGGGTACAGCCTTTCGGTTCTGTCTTAGGGACCTGTCTTTGTTACATACCAGTGTCATGGAGCATTTGACACATGCCCAGGAGCAAGTTATAAAATATGCTGACCGTCATCGCAGGCCAGTCCTGCTCTACAGTCCGGGCATGTATGTATGGCTTTCTGCTAAACACCTCTGCATCCTGGGCTGTAAGAGTCTTTTGCCTCGCTTTGTCAGTCCCTATGTCATTAAGAAAGTACTCAGTCCCCTGGTCGTAAAACTGGATCTGCCCCAATCTTGGAAGATACATCCGTTTTTTCATGTTTCTCTGGTCAGGCCATGTTCTGAGCAAACCAGGCTGTCTGTCCGTCCGCCCCCCTTGTTGGTCCATGTGTTAAACGGGATATCATATCGTGCCTCCTTTCTTGTATATATTGGCCTAAGCCCAGTCGCTCAGCGAAGAAAACCGCGTTGCAAAGTTCCGATTTTAGATCAACTTCGCTGCCATTTTAGGTCCATCCGCCATTTTGATTTCCATTCCAATGTAACTCTGTATTCTAAAATGGTGGACAGTGTTTCCCGCTTGTAACTGAGCCGTCCTGAACCTTGTACTACGGTTAATGTTCAAACTGTCCGTTGGCCGAATGTTTGGGTTGAGTAAAGAGACCTTGTCCCATGCCTGACTTTTAGACAGAGGATTGTCTGCACCAATAAGTCTTTTTCCGCGGACATACGTTGACCACAATGTTGAGCAAATATCTAACATGGACACTGGCTGAACTGCATTGTAAAGGACATATGCTAAGGCTTACTGTTTAGTCCAAGAATACACTGTTGCCATTGTAACCTGTTTGTATGTAAACTGAGGATGATCCATGTGTATATTGTCATACAAACCATAAGTGAACTCAGCACGAACTCTAGACCATGGATTATTAACTTGCAGAGGGGCTGGACATTATTACCGAAAATGTATAAAATGCACAACTGTTTAGATGTCCAGTACCTCTCACTTCTCACACTGAATGGCTGGTATTCGCTGTGATGTACTGAGGGCCAGATAGCTATCTGTATCTGTTTTGTTTCTTTGTAACTGCGCAGTAATAAAATAAAGATCTGTGAATATTTATAAGCCCATGTTTGGTGTACTTCCCTTTGGGGTACTCAGCCTCGATATTTCCTTGCTTTTACAGATGGCGCCCGAATAGGGACCCTCAAGATTGATGCCAACTCGTTGAAGGTTGACGCGGATATTGGACCGGGATCGGACGGTGAAAAAGGGGGCCCCTTTCTTGGATGAGACGCGATACCTTAGCAGTACTGCACGACCCTATCCCTGGACGGCGAGACAGCATCTTGACGAGGGTCCACATATCGAGGCGGGCAGATTTGCTGAAATTACCAACCACGTGGGTCCTTTGAGTTCTTAGAAATCCGATCGGACCTCCTTAGAATTTTGATCAGTCGTGACCCGATTCTCAAGTATCCTGATAATTTGTTTTGGCGCATTGCACTCGCAAGTACAATTATTGACCAGGTAACTCCAGTAATCTGATATCCCAACCCCCTTTTTTTTCTAAAAAACACTTTTTTTCCCTAAACGAAAACCTAAAAAAATATATATAATTAAAAAAAAAATTCGATCCTTTGACCAGTCGACCCTTTGGTGTCGATCCTTTGACCTGTTGACCCATTAGATTCGATCCTTTGACTAGACACGCTTTTTCACTTGGTATTCAGAAAATGTATCCATCTAAAGACTTTCATATATCTGATGAGTTCATTGATAAACTTCTAAATGAATGAAGGCCTGGTGCCACTGAGCCACCTCTGTTTGTACCTATTCCTGCTGTTTTTCCTCTTTGCGTTGTTGTTCTCCTCCAGTAGTTGTTCCTCTTGTTGTTCCTCTTCCTCCGGTTGTTGTTCCTCCTCCTATTGTTGCTCCTTTACTTGCTCTTCCACCTTTGCCTACTGTTACGGGTTTGGTAGATTTGGCTTCAGCGCCAGTATTAGCACCTTTGTTACCGAAAGTACAAGATTTGTGTACTCTTCCTCTTCCAAGTGGTTCTGTACCGCTTGTAGTTGATAAGGGAGCGGGATCAAGGATTGTAACTCGTAATACTGTACCGAAAGAGAGAAAGCGTGATTTGACTGCATGGTCTAGACAATGCATGGAGAAGGGTGAACAAGCTGATGTTTTTGCCACACTCTCTAATCTAGAAGGTTTTCCTGAGAAAAACTTTTTTATTGAAGGGATGGGAATTCATTTATGTATAATGTGGAACAGAATAGATGATATAGATCTCCCACAAGGGTTGAGGGATCTGAATGTTTTAGCATATTCAAGAGATACTGCGGAGAAGGTACATGAGCACGTCGAGAGGTTTTTTGAGTATAGAAGGTACTTGGAAAGGTTACGGAATGAAGATATTGATGGTGATAGTTTTGACGCTATGTTTGTACAGAAACGGTTCCTTCCTTGTCGTAAGTCGATAAATGAGGAAACGCGAATTTGCACAAAAGATGCGATTAGGTGATTTCAGGCATGTCGATATCTCCCATAGAAGTATATGACACGTATAGTCAGTATACGCCAGAAATGCAGAGGAAAGTGATACAGGTGATGGTAGAATACCTGCAGGATGAATGCATAAAAATTTGTTGTCCCACAGAATTATTGAATATTTACAAGAGAGCTTTTTCGTTTGACACTTCTTCAGCTGCTTTAGCGCTCGATCTAGTTTTGCTGCTCAGTAAGCGTTCGGAGTTGCCTACTTCTCAGTTGTCTATGAGAGAGGTTCTGCCGACATTTGTCCCAAAAGTTGATTCCAGCTAATGCCGTAGCAGGTACACCTGCCCAAGACATTCCTGCACATCAGGTGTCGCAGTTTGTTCACATCCCGTTCTCGAGACAGGAAGTGAACACCATCAAACAATCCATTCCCGAGATTAGGGTTCTATAAAGAGATAGAGTCTGTCTTGCAGTCATCAGTATTTACCTTGAGCGATATTGTTTTGTTATTTCCCGTGCTCCTACCTGTTGATTTGTGGAAACAAATTAGGACGGTAGACGATGTACCAGGGTTGGGAGACATATGCGTAAATATATTTGGAATGGATAGAGAAAGGCCAGCTGGCGAGAGACCGCAGCAGGTAATACTGACTTTGCCTGATAGATAGTCACAAAGCTTAAAGTTAGAATTCTTGAAACAAGGATTATTTGGGACAAAATTACTGCTTGTGTCCAAGGGAAATCTGAGGGTGTTACCAAATTCTTTAATCGGTTCGAACAAGTGTTTTCGGATTTCAGTGGACAAGATTTGAGCACAGAGTCTGGGAAACGACTATTCGTGGACAAATTTGTGCGTGGATTGCTGCCTGACATCCAGTCGCAAATTATGTCTTCGGAGAGCGCTTGGCAAGCTAAATCTCAGTCAGAAGTATTGCATATGGCTCAATACTATGAGAATCGTGTCACCAATGAAAAAGAAAGAATCGAAAAGAAAAATGGAGACCTGAAAACAAAAGTTCCATTACAACAAATTGTAAGAGTCCCTAGAGGGGGTACTTCACAATTTAGGGGTCAGTATGCTCAACAATGAAATGCGCCATTGGGTCCTGTAAACGTGAACTAGTGTGTTTATTGCAGACAAGAGGGTCATTAGCGTGCACAATGCCGATCCTCCAGCAGAGGTCGAATAACGCATTTGGTGCCATGGGTAGACGATCCAGAGGCCGCCCTGGGACAGGGGTTCCTGGTAGAAGTAAGTTTTCACAAAATGTGCAACCTTTTTTGCAGGATAATCAGGCACCGAGTGTGGATAATAGAAACATTTTTGATCATCCTTCTGCTGCTTACCTCTCTGAAGAACTTCCTTTTGACGATAGTATGTTTCGTTAGGATTGCCCAAAGCAGGGTTTGGAACCAATGCCTATTCCCGTTAATCAGAAAGGTCCCTACGTTGAGATGATAGTGGGAAATAGGAAACATCTATTCTTGATAGATACAGGAGCACAAAAGTGTTCCATTAACCATTCACGGGTTCCAAACTTTCCACTGTCAGGGCAAACCAATGTTTCTGTAGGGTTTTCTGGTACACCAGTAGTTTGTCCAGTTTCTTCGCCGGTACCGATTACATTGGGTCCATTCACGAACCACTGTCCATTTCTTTTGACTACGAATTGTGGAGAGAATTTGTTGGGGTTGAATCTGTTGAAGGAATTAAATGTGGTAATTCATCGTTCTTCAGATGGAGTGCGTTTGATGATTTCACCACAGCAACTTTCTGTCTCTCAGTTCTTAACCAGACTTTTGCAGCTGGAATTTAGTGATGTTCCGGAGTGTTTGTGGGCAATTGATGATAATGATGTCAGTGTTTTACAAATTGAACCTGTTAAGATCATTTTGAAACCTGGAGTAAAGTTGCCACGTATTCCCAAGTATAAGATTTCGGTTGATGGTGAGCAAGCTTTGAAATGCATAGTCTCTGATTTTGTGCATCATGGGGTAATTGAGGAATTGCTGGTAGTTTGTGCAATAGTCCGATTTTGCCCGTGTACAAAAAGGCGATAATGCAATTCCTTTTCGTTTCATTATTGATTTACGTGCCATCAATAAGGTTGTTGCTCCACAATTTCCCATTGTGCCTGTTGTGACGACAATATTAACTATGATTCCCGCTTCTGCTACTTACGTTAGTGTTGTGGATCTTAAGAACGCTTTCTTTAGTATTCCTGTACACAAAGATAGTAGATATCCATTTGCGTTCACCTTTCGGTGATGCTCGTTTACTTTCACCCACAAGGTTACACGGAAAGTCCTAGCATCTATAGTAGGGCTTTGAAAGAGCAGCTTGATACACTCGAGTTGCCCACCACTTGTACACTGCTTCAGTATGTAGACGATCTACTTTTAGCTGCTGACTCAGAGAGTGCCTGTAAGGAGGGCATTGTGTTGTTCCTTATTCACCTAGCACAACATGGACACAAAGCTTCACTCAAAAAGTTTCAGTATTGTCGACAGGAGGTCGCCTATTTAGGCTATCTCCTATCAAAGGAGGGAAGAAGGTTGATGCCTGAGCAGATAGAAATAAATTCTAGCATGTCTGTCCCAAATACACAGAAGGAAGTCAGAGCCTTGATAGGAATGGCTTCTTACTGTAGGACAGACCTTTGTATGTAGGCGAACCTGTCTACTTTGTTTGTGGTAATGAAGCTTTCCCATGGTTATCTAGGAATTGGCAGGGAACCTGTTATTTAGGTATTCTGTTATCCGGGATATTTATAGCATGCACTGTAGAAATCTTAAAGGCTCGTCCAAGGCGGGATGAGAATGGCGATACTTCAGCACAAGTTCTGGGTGACGTAGCTAAATCCTTCGTACCATTTTGGGGGCAAATATTGAACTCTGAAGATATCAGAAGACTAGCGAGAGTACTGGAGAGGACCATCAACCGGACCACTGACATACTCTATAACATGACTTTAGAACAAAAAGCGATAAGCTTAGTGGCACTTCAGAACCGGATGGCATTAGACGTCATCATGGCTGAGCATGGTGGGGTATGTAAATTAGTGGGGTACGCTTGTTGCGTTTTCGTGCCAGATTCCTCCCCAACTATCTTTAAGGCAATACAAAATCTGCATGTCCTTAGTTCAAGGATGCATGTTCTCGAGGGAAACTGGGATCTTAGCGCTTCGTTCTGGGACTTCTTGCGATCTTGGGGACGGAAGCTACTTTCAGTCTTGCTGATCATTTTGGGTAATCTGTTGTTTTTGTGTTGTTGTATACAGTGCCTTCCTGGCATATGTTCGGCGTTAGGGGGATGTTGTGTACAGGTGATGGGTACATTAGGACACAAGGTATGCGCCCCTGAGAAAATGACCAACGAATTTGTGTTGAAAGAAATCTCAGCATCTGACCTCATGGCGATCGATATCTCTGATAGTGATTCGGGATGTATGGACATTGAGTCGTGGAGTTACTAAGCCTCGTTTATAAGCCTGTGTTTGGTGTATTTCCTTTTGGGGTACTCAGCCTCGATATTTCCTTGCTTTTACACATGGGGTCGAGGAGTATGAGGTCAACGCAATCTTGGACACCAAACTCTCTTGTGGTGTGCGATTGTTTCTGGTGGCCTGGAAGGGGTACGGTCCTGAGGATCGCACCTGGGAACCTGAGTCCAACATCCATGCTCCCACCTTGTTGTCCCGGATCCTCTCCTCCCGGGGCTTGAGGGAGGATACTGTTAGATTACGGTAGCCGACACTTTGGCCTCAGAAACCTGGCAGTGATCAGATTCCTACATCAGAAAGTGGTTTTAAATGCAAGCAATGGGGTGTGCTACGGAACTTCCCTGCGGGCATTCTGTTAAGGGACTTCAATTCAGCACTCCAACTAAGTCAATGCCAAGTCTGGGATGCCCAATGGAAGCCCTTAATTATATATTTTTATGACAAGTTCATGGATCTGGATGATAAACCCTTGTATAACGCCCCTCTCTTTGAATCCCCCTGACCTCACTGAGCCAAGAAGTAGGTTTGTTTTGCAAATTAAAAGATTTATTTGAAAATTAAACAATATATATATATATATATGATATGATATGATATGGCATTTGTAACACGCCTATACACAAGTGTTATAATACACTTTTATAATAAATTAATATTTGATCGCACACTTATGAATATGACATTGATCGTCCATGGATAATATTACCCTAGCACACTTTTGTAATAACTTAGGAGTTGGTATAGGAAGGATAAGGTAGCTGAGAATGCTCTTATGGTTTCAAGGAAAAACATTGATGGAAAGAATGCAGCACAGAAATAAACTGATATGGTTTCAACAAGAGAGAATATAATCAGTTTTCCCCTTGTGGCAATTCACTCCCCCCCTATGCAGTATAAAGAGATGGAAGGGGAGCACACAATTTTCAGGAATACAGTCACAATGCACTACCAATTCAGTTCCCCCCTAGCAAGCTTAGAGCACAGGGATGATTTTCAAACACAGGCAAAAATACTTTAAATGTGATTTGCAAAGAAGTGAAAATATGCTAAAAATAATTTTAATTCCCTATAGGAGATTCAGGGTAGGTGATAGCTACTTATGATTGGTTCAGGTCAACACTACCAATTATTCCTGAGGGATTATTAGGTTGAAACAAATCTCAGCAATGCAAGCAAAAGCAGCTATTTTTTTACAAGTGGTGAAATGAGCTAGTTGTAATTCGCGGCACTTTTTCCGAATGCGTCGAGCGCGATTACGGAAAATCTATAAGGAATAGAAAGTCGGTTGGAAAGCTCAGGATCTTAGCTTTAAAATTAAAGTTACATCTTGTTCCTAGCACGTGTGGTTCCAAAGATACGGACAATTTTGTGGAGGTAGATTTTCAGAAATGAAATAATGATTCTGAATGGCAAATGACACTTTCGCAGCTTTAAAATCAGAGAATGGACACACGATTTCTATGATGCAGTTCTGAACAGGTTAAAATGGTTTGAATCAGAACTTTCACAGGTTCGAAATCACGGATGAACACACGATTTCTATGATGCAGTTCTAAATTATGGAAATGGTTTGAATCAGATTATTTTAGACTAAGAAATAGGTTCTGGCACAGTTTTCAGGATACTCACTCATAATCTTGGAAGGAATGGGCCTCCGTCACAAATCTGGTCAACAGGTTTAGCTGTGGTTCTCTCGCCACGGACGGTCTCTGGTACCGGTTCTGCTCACAGCGATCTGTGTCAGCTCTGCTCTGCTGGTCTGGATCTCTGGGTCTGGCAAAAGTTCTTGGCACTGCACAGCGGTCTGGTCTTCTGGAACTGGATCAAGAGGTTCTGGATACAGCACTGCTTTCTGGGTTCTGGCACAGGGTTCTAGCCAAAATCAAACAGCACAGCCCGGCTGTTGAATAGTTTGGTTAGGTTGCTGGATTCTGAGGCCTGCTGAGAAGGATTCAGCTTTTGGACTAGGCCTCTCTGCTGCAAGTTCTGAAGTCTGGATTATAAGTTCTGGTTCTGGAGTCTTCTGGATATTATCTGGTCCGGCAAAATGCTTCGCAAGAAATCAGTTTGAAGTGGAAAGTGAATGTCTCTTCCTGGATTTCAGTGGTCCTTTTTATGTCTTTTGAAAATGGGTGAGAAGGCTGACATTCTATGCCCAACCCTCTGAGGATCCTGATAGGCTGGAAAATTATCTGTGCTCTCACTGGAGAACAGAGTTGTGAGTCAGAGTGTTGCTACATTTTACAATCTATTGAAGAAACGCCCCTTTGCTTTTACTGGGAAAATCAATTTTACCCAAAACACTTATTCCCAGATACACAAGTTGTTCAAAATGCATGTACACATGATGGATGAATTAAGACAGGTCTCTGATCAAGCCCCATGTTCCTGCGAGCTTGGGTTCAGAAATGACAACATTTTGCTCTTTTTAGTAGCTTTTGCAACATTGGTTTTTCCTCAAAATTTACACAGAGGTACACCCTCTCCCTGAGCACATTACAATAAGTTTTCAATTCTCTAGTGTAAGCACAGTGTCTGCAATATTAATAAATAGCGTGGTTCGGCCTAAGAACATCGTATAGAGTCCTAACACCTCTTGAAATGTGCACAGAAAAATCACAGGAATCATGATATTATTTATATAATTTTTACAGTTATGTTCTATGAATTATCCATCTTTTTAAAATGATGCTCTGGCCCAGATGGGTGTGGTTTAGGTTCCAAAGCACATGGGGGAATTTCTGTCTGTCCCCGCCTCCAAGCTCAGCTTGCTCACAGAGGCACTGCTCCTCCCAGTTTCTTCCAAGAGGAAGCCATTTACGACCCCCCTAATTTAACATTTGCCTGAGCCATGGACAGTTCATTGTTCTGTTTCCCTTGCAGTCCCAGGTGCCCCTCCTCTGATTCAGTCAGAGAGGTGTGATTTCCTTTTGGTGGGAACAGCGGAAGGCAGCCAGGCCTGTGAATGCAGTTGCTGGGTAAGTTTCAACTCCTGTCGCGGGTAGTTGCCGGGCAGAATTCAATCTCTTCAAGCCAGGCTTCAGCTCAATGTCACTTTTGTTCCAGTTTCCTTCATGCAAATCAGACTTACAATTTTGACACATGCAGCTAGAACACTGATTCTAAGTTCAAAACTATGACATTTGAACAGTTGCAACCTATGTGACACTCAAAAGTAGGTCACTCATTTATTTTAAACATTTCGATTTTAGTGGTTTTAAATCCAATTTCACTTAAGCTGCTGACATCCACAGCTCAGCCAGTTTTGTTATAAACATTGCTTTAGGCTCTTCATCTTTCCAGATTTGGTATGCACACAAGACTACATTCTGCCAAATGTCTGCTGGTATTCAGTGAGATTTTTGAATATCTTGCAATGTTTAAAATAGGCATTTTTAGCTTGCATTTCAGAGAAACAAATGTGATTTCAAAGTGCTTTTTGAGCTAACAGGCACTGCTGTTTTTCCTTTGGCACCACGTTTCACTCATGGCGCTTCTGGCCCATCACGCTCGCACTGGTGGGTGGCAGGTCAGGCGACCATTTTGGTTTGCACAAAACTGTGCGGTTTTCCTGGATTCTGGCGCAAATGTGGGCTTTTCAGCCATCTTGGATTTTCTAAGCCCACAGCACCAACTGTTGTAGCATAATAGTTCAAATGTGGGTCAAGACACCAGACAATTCATAAAAACAAGGGGTTGTTCTGGAGGAACTGGGGGTTGCCATGGCGACGCTGGCACATAATGCGGCTCCATTCACGTGTCATTTTGTCATTTCGATCACGTGATTACTGCGTTGCTAGGAAGCCAATATAGTCCTGCCCCAATTACCATCCAGTGCTTCTGATTGTTGTTTTGTATTGCAACAGTGGCGCTCTATTTTGCTTTGTAATTCTATGTGTCTCGACCCTTGCCTGTTTCACGGACCTTCGTTTGCCTTGCCCCTTCAAGTACTGTTCTGTCTACTGCTATGACCCAGACTGCTCTTGGCTTCTGCTCTTTCCTCGTTACTTCATCTACATTGTTACCTTTGGATTATTGACACGGACTGGCCACGGATTTGCTTACCTCATGGACCTGGTTTGTATCTGCCCACCAAGTACTGCTTATTCTACGAAGAACTTTTTCATGGCGTACTCGTGCCGGCGGGAATAGGGATTGTGGTGCTGTACTTGAGACTGCCTGCATCACTTATGGGACATTAGGCGTCCTCGTTTCGGCGGTGTAGGAGGATTTTCTATTTATTCCCAGATTTTCTGGACTTGCTGACTTTCGTCAAGCGTCGCCTCCCTGCTCTGGTATCTACGGTTAGCGAATCAGCTCTTGGACACACAGGTAAGACGAGACTGCCATTTCCTATCATATCTATCAATTGTAGCCTAGTTATTATCTCACCTAATTTGGTCTCATTATTCATATCTTTAGGTTTGATCTCATCCACACTGCTGCCTATCACGTGCTACACATGCCATATGAACCTTGCGTATAGTCAGGTCAGTTATCAAGACATTAATGTATGATATATGTACCGTCTTCTTACACTTGTGTTAACCTAGTGTTTTCTTTCCAGCCATCTTTCAACCAATTGAATGCTCAGTCTGTTCTTTAGTACACCTGAGTGTTACATTGGTGGGAAGAACTTGTTTACTTCACTACGAGTTCAACGTTACACCATTGTTACAAGGCTCAGTGTTCTGACAAACTGCTCGACTATTAATTCAGGAAACAGTCCGTTTGTCAAACCAAATATGGGCTGAATGGCATCCTCCTCCTTTATGTCTCTGATTGCAGGGCATACAATTAAAGACTTTTTTCCACAATCAGTTATAAGTTTGGAGCTTTGCCTATCAAAGTCAACGTTCGCCCTAGGCAAGATGGACTGCTCACATATTAACGACCAGAGTATGATAGATGCAACTGATAAATTATTAAACTCAGAGCAGAATAACATCATGGCGATGCAAGGGAGGGGTTTGACACCTTGATGGTTGATCCTGTATTCCCAATACATCTAGAATTCCATTCTGGTACATCTACTGCACTACCAGAGTTGCTAAGATCAAATTTAATAGATGCATTGGGAACGGCATGCCTAAGTGAATATGTTCCTTTGCACCACACACTTAGGAAGAAGGACGAAAGTAGTATGTTAACATCCCCCCACTGTCTCTGCCCTAAATTCCATATTAAGCTCCTTTGTCGAATTATACAACAATATTCGGGATGAGGTCAGAGTCCATACGCTGATTTTGAGAGTAATAAATTAAAAAAAATGAATCCTTTGCTAGTGTCTTTCCGGTAACGGGTACAATGCTGTCCCAGACACCCTTTTCGATTGTGTTGAACCGCAGATTGGAGGGGCAACATGGAACTGGATCAAATTTGGAGAGGCCTCAATACATTTCAAGTGCCACTCAAAAATTTATCGCCACAAGAAATCGGCAAGGAAGTGAGTCTAACGCCATTACTAATAGGAATTGAGGTGCTCAGGTTGGGCAGGATAGTTCTCCCTTATTGGTTCAAGAAGATAGGATGGCATGTCAAACGCGTGTTGTCTCAGAAATAGTTTCCGTAATTATTCAGCAATGTGCAGAAGTGGAAAAAGATGACCATCTTGAGGGAATATCTTCTGCTGCAGAGCAACGAAAGGAGCAACGAACTGGAAAGAATCAAGTCAAGAAATCCAAAAATATTAACAAAAGCAACAACAGAGGGAAATCATCCAGGAAATGTGGGTGTAATTGACCATTTAGGAGACCCCGAATGGACAATCTACTAAGACCCAAGATTTAAGGTCAGGGTCGACTATCACCTTGGCCCATGAGTATGCAGAGGGGTTGAGACGGCCAACATTACTATAGCATCTGAGACTGACCTATCTATACTATTGATAGAAAAATGTGCTAAAGAAATGGCAGTTTAGACAGACCCGTTGCCTAAAGCAAATTTAGCCTTGGAAATCGATGACTTTCATGTGATTTCCAATCACTCACAAACTATCCCTGCATCGTCTGCTATAAGGACTTGCCTTGGAATGGTGAAACTCAGGGGACATCAGATTGTTTCTTGGAATTTCCGGAGGGGGCCCCAAGTGATTTATGTATTAATGAGTGGTCGAATAAGTGTCCAGTCTGGTCCAGGGGTTGAGTTAGTTGCCAGTAACGCACTGATGGAAAACGTTTCTCGATCCCATAGTGTTATCCAGGTGTGTAACTAGGAAACAGGCTTGTCCTTTTGAGGGATCCAATGGGGGGCAGCGACTGTAGTAAATCTGGGGGTAACATGTTTATAGGAGAATTGTCAGAGATTGACACAGAAAAGGGGGGAGTGGACGGGCCCATCCGGCTTACAGTATCCGAAAGTGAGCACGCAGCACTGAAAATGATGTTCAGGCCATTAAGAAACCGGAAGTTATGTCTTCCAAGCCTGAGAACAGAGTGCTGCCCGAAGTCCCAGGCGAACAAGCCACTAGGACTAACAGCATATTTGTGACCAGTCTGTACGGGGAAGATGCGGCAATGTGTTTAAACAGAACAAACATTCTGGCAATGTTTGCTGAGATTCTGAACTTAAGAGCTCTCTCCACAAGGGTCATTGATAGAATTGAATTTGTGGACATGGTCAAAACAGACAAGGTTATCTGACATATCGGCTCAAGAATTGCATGTGACATTATTTTACAGGAAAGACCACCTATGCGACAATTAGGGTTTGAGATTGTGAATTATATTATTAGTATAATAGTTCTTTTATAACGCGCTTAATACCAACGATTGGTTTCTAAGTGTGGGATCAGTATTTGAACCTGTGTTGCACTGCATTGTCTTGCTTCTAAGACAAACACGTCTCCCTAAGCTATCCTTCCTCCCTATAGACCCCATTTTACAGTGGCAGGCCTCTCATTAGCCCATGGGGCATGCAATATTATTGTCTCTCTTAAGACTGATGGGAATACCAGCAGAATGGTTTCCTTTAATCATAACGAAGAGGAAAGAAGGCTCGAACATGAGGATTGGTCATGGATGGCTACACCACTGAGAGGGGTTGGTACCCCTAGGGCCAATAATAACCATTCATGTCTTCAAAGCAATTGATTGGTTAAAGGTCCTCTCCTGGAATACAAGAGGGAATAATCATATGTTTACCAACACTGAGATACTGAGCATAATAAGATCTAATGGGAATGTAATGCTGCAAGAAACCTGGCAACTGAGTGTCCAACACCAGATGGATACTCTTTGTTCAAGAAGCAAGACCAAGTAATGGAGGGCATGCGGTGGGGTGTTTGTGAAAATGATAATGGGGTATTCTTACTTACTTGGGATTCAGATTCCTCATGTATTGTCGACAACGACACTGATGAGGACTGGAACTCAGCCCTCATACCCACAGGTTCTTCTACAGGGGAAGACACATATGGTAGAACATGGTATTCCTGTCTGTTACCCTTAGGCCTGCACGTTCTGAATGGATATGTTCAAGGTGATTGTCCTAGTAAGCATAGTGGCATAATGGTAACAGCGAATCGACTTGGACTATCTGTTCGCTGATAATGTGTTGTATCAATGTTGAAATTACATAAATGTTAAAAGAACGACCTGGAGCGATCACCATATGATGCAGGCTTCCCTTGAGACGGCTCTGGGGAAAGATGAAAAGGGTGCCCCTGGCCAGTCAGGGAAATAAATTGGGTAATTAGGAACAATCGATTAACACTATTATAAATGACAATTTCCGCACTCCTAATGGATCTAAATCCAGTGAGATGCAACTCTAAAAGACACCACCCTGTGTTTGATGTGAATCGCGCTAGCGCCCAAACAACTATGCGTGCAGAAGTTAAGAGCATCAATGAATCCCTTATTCCCCAGAAGGAGAAATCCTTCTGGATTAAGAAACCAAACCATGCTACAAGAATGATCTTAAACGACATTGTGGACTTGTATTACAGAAGGACGCTAAGACTATGGTCGACATCTTAAAAACCAGAAATGCCTCAGGCTTTTGGGAAATTCTAAAGACACAGGAATCATGCCAAGCACAGTTTAACTCAGTTGCAGAAGGGGATTGGGTTTCCCATTATAAGGCTCTGTATTTATAAAGAAAGGTTGTGTACCAACATCCATGGTGAAGACTTTCAAGGGTAGCCAAGATCATTGGGAGTTAAACATCGACCAGGGGAACGTTTTGGAGCTTACTGAGCGAATTTGTGACTCTATGGCCCTGGGACCTAATCGACTCAAATACAGTTTTTATGTAGTCTGACATACTTACTATTTTATTTAAGAATATAGTAATGACAGTTTCCTGGAGTCCTGGAGGACATTGTGCATAATCCCAATTTTTAATAAGGGCGTGAAGACTGATCCAAAAACGACTGCCTCATTTCTATTCTGGACGCGGATACCAAGGTCTTCGCCTCCCTTCTATTATTTCATCTGGAGTCTTGGGCTATTGAAATGGGTGGATCGAATAAAATGCAGATAGGTTTTAGAAAGGGCCGCAGCACCAATCTGAATGGGTTTATAGTTACATTTCTTCAGGACTAATCCTGGTCCAGAAATTGACATTAGTCTACGTGGCGTCAATCGATCTGTCTGCCACTTGTAATCGTGTGGATCGCAAATTATTATGGGGCAGATTGGCACGGTGGGGGGTCCCTGGCCTATGGCTTATGTTAATCATTGGTCTGCATGACTCTTCTGCGATCCAGGTCAGATTCAACATAGAGGGTTCTCTATTGTGTCCGATTGTGCCCGGCTCGGGTCTGAGGCAGGTATGCATTTTAACCTCTATGTTTCAGATGTGGGGGACTTCTTGAGTCCAGTTACATTTGTTTCCCCCAAGATGGGTTCCATTATTATAATTTGGATGGCTTACACAGGTGATGTCTTATTATCTGACTGCACGGCTATAGGCTTGCAGCGGCTTTTGTCTGCCTTTTCCCAATTTGCAAAAGACAATATTTTGACAGTGAATCCCGGGAAAACGAAGATATTACAAAACAATCCTACAAGGCCAGGTGACATTGAGATCGCTCAAGTGCAGGGGAAGTGGGAGGGTATTCATGGCTCTCAAGCCTCAAGCAAGTATCCTGTGCAGCCTGCTGACCTAGCGGACCTAGGTATCCTATTAGATTTAGCCAAGAAGAAGGTAGTATATCCCCTGACTGGAGTTTCCGAAACACAGAAGTTGATTCAATCAAGTGTTTTCTGGCCGGGGGAAGGACTTCTCTTAGTTGATGCAATGCAGACTGCTGATTCTCTTCAGCTCAGATGTGTCCTTTCTCGTGAGCCTCTATTGCCTTTCTCACTGATTCAATTTCTTCACTCTGTAGACAGTCATCAGCATCTGCACTCTCTGCTTGCAAGGCAATATGATTTTGCAGAACTGATGATCCATCACCCAATGCTTCTAAAGCAGCTTCCCTGATGTTGTGTTTACTTTGGTAGTGAAACCAAAGAGTGTGGATCACAACCATTCTCTGGGTATTTGTTTCTCATATCTCACTTTCAACTCCTGTTGGCCCTACTCTACTGGCCCTCTAACTCCACCAGCTTGAAGGGTTAGGACTTGGTCTCCAGGTCATGGAAGTTCCACCTCTCAAACCACATGTGGTATTACTTGGATCAAGAACTCAGGCCTAGACAGAAGCATTGGAAACTGAAACATTACAATTGTTTTTCTTAAAACAAAATGTTTAATAGTGTCTTATTAAGTTCATTAATTAGCTAGTGAAACAAGCCTTTCACACTGTGTAAAATGTAAAACAGATACACTAAAAAAACTTAATTCATGATACATCAATTCTTAAAAGAGTAAGAGCGCAAAGATAACAAAAGTCATCAATTTCTTCATAGTTAAAAGAAATACAATTGACAATGATTCGGTCTAAAAAAGTGTATAATGATTTGATTGCATTATATTTAAAAGATAATGTAAACAATAAAGAGTACCAAAGTAAAGAGTGAATCCAGATTTTTTTTGTGCCCAGATCCAAATTGTATAGGCAGCTGCCGTCATTACTAGCGATTCGGCCCCAAAAATAGATGCCCAATACTAATCACTCCAGTAAGTGGGGAAATTAGCACAAGCTTTCTCATATTCCTGAGTTAGTGTGGGGCAGGCCATCACGATCAGTCCAATAAGGGGGGAAAAATCAGGATATCCTTTCTCATATTCCTTAGTTAGTGTGGGGCAGGCCATCGCCGATCAGTCCAGCAAGTGGGGAAATTAGCATAGCCTTTCTCATACTCCCCAATTAGTGTGGGGCAGGCCATCATGATCAGTCCAATAAGGGGGGTAATCAGGATAGCCTTTCTCATATTCCTTAGTTAGTGTGGGGCAGGCCTTCGCCGATCAGTCCAGTAAGTGGGGAAATTAGCATAGCCTTTCTCATACTCCCGAATTAGTACGAGGCAGGCCATCAATGCTCTGTCCAGTAAGGCGGGAAATCAGGATAGCCTTTCTCATACTCCTGAGTTAGTGGGGGGCAGGCCATCGCCGATCAGTCCAGTAAGGCGGGAAATCAGGATAGCCTTTCTCATACTCCTGAGTTAGTGGGGGGCAGGCCATCGCCGATCAGTCCAGTAAGTGGGGAAATTAGCATAGCCTTTCTCATACTCCCCAATTAGTACGAGGCAGGCCATCAATGCTCTGTCCAGTAAGGCGGGAAATCAGGATAGCCTTTCTCATACTCCTGAGTTAGTGTGGGGCAGGCCATCATGATCAGTCCAATAAGGGGGGTAATCAGGATAGCCTTTCTCATATTCCTGAGTTATTTCGGGGCAGGCTATCACCGGTCACTCCAGTAAGTAGGGAAGTGAGCATAGCCCTTCTCATACTCCCGAATTAGTGTGGGGCAGGCCATCGCCGATCAGTCCAGTAAGAGGGGAAATTAGCATAGCCTTTCTCATACTCCTGAGTTATTTCGGGGCAGGCTATCACCGGTCACTCCAGTAAGTGGGGAAGTGAGCATAGCCCTTCTCATACTCCCGAATTAGTGTGGGGCAGGCCATCGCCGATCAGTCCAGTAAGAGGGGAAATTAGAATAGCCTTTCTCATATTCCCGAGTCAGTTCTTTATTAGGGGAGTACAATTCTGGGAGAGTAGAAAACGCGCATTGGGAAGATTGATTGCTAACTTATGATTTTGTGGAGACTGCTCGAGTCTTGGAAAAACAAATATATAATAAGGTTCGGGGTTAAAGGGTTTTCTCATACCTTATGTGGCATTTCTACAACGGTCTCTTTTCATGTCTTAAAATGTCTTTTGGGTTTCACCCTGTAATTACCCCCTTAGTCTCTCTGAGTTCCTCAGTCTTCATTCTTGGCCTGAGGATTTCCCGCACCCTTTGATGCTCTTAGCTCCTATGGACTCAGACTCAGGGTAAAGTGTTTCCTGTAATCTGTCATGATCTCTTGAGCTTCTCTCCACTCTTGGATTCCTAAACTCAGGCTTCAGAGTTTTCCAATATAAACGTCAGGAAATCATAGTCTTAATTTTGAGCAATGAATTCAGCAAACCGGTCAGCTTGCAAGACAAATGGACAGCAACCTAGCATTAACCTATTCGATAGCAACCAAGCCACTCAGAACTCCACACCTGCTCCTGAAATCGGTTACAGACACTCGACTCTGGCACACTATTCCCACCTTCTTTAGGACAAATATAGTCTTGGAGGATTGGTCTGCCCTCTTTGTCTATCTCCATGTCCATGTGGTGGACTATTTCCAGGTGGCTCCTGCACACTTCTGGTCATATCCTCTTCAGGCGAGTGGTATAGGACCCCCACCGCATGACGATTCCCGCCACCGATTAACAGTCCTTTGATAGGGCCGTTTCAGATCAGCGCGATACACTGGCTCAGAGCCTGAGGCACTGCCCCAGTAACCTGAGGTGGAAAACAGTCCTTTCCCAGCGTATTTTAGTGATCATGTGCAGTCCAGATGATGACAACCACCAGTACCTGAAGCCAATAGCTACAGGGGCACCCTAACTAGAGTCCGCTAGGATTTAAGGAAAAATAATAAACTCTGAGATTGGAGCTATGGGGGTGACACCATAAACTAGATCAATTTTCTTCTCTCATTATCTACCAGGAAAATCCTGACCGAAACACTCATCGTAATTAGACCCGTAATCCTTTCTTAACTTTCTAAGGGGATGGCATAAGAGCATCATTTTCCACCATGCCGCAGACTGGCCATTTTTCTAAATATGCCCAGGGATTGTTCTATTACGGGCAAATGCCAACGAGGAGTTCATAACATAGGAACAGTGGCATATCCAGGACCACAATAAGTGCAGAGCGCCTTGTTTATTTGGCAGCCGCGTCTGGTGTGGTGTTCTTATTTCTAGAAGTTCTGATGTGAATAACTTTGAGATTGTTTTGGAAAAATAAAATATGCACAAAAAAAATTACAATACTAGAAAGCTGTGGACCTTTAAAAATGTGTGGAATAGTGTGGAGAAGTGAGTCCTGGTCGACATGCGTATGAGGGTGATTAGTGGTTAAACAACCTGCTTAGCCCCCACACTTCTATACTTGATTCTAATCATAAAGGTGAAACAGACCCAGCCAAGAGACATACCTCCTGTGCTGTTTCTGATAAAGTGGGCTGAGGGATGGATATACTCTCAGAAGGGGTGTGAATGTGATCCAGTAGATACAGCAAAGTATACAAGTTAAAAAAAGGAATGTCCAATCAAGGTTTTATAAATATATATATACTTTAATCAAACACACCAATGTTCAAATATCTATACAAGACTACACAATCCCCCCAGCCCTACGAGAGAGAACACAGAATATGCAATAGATAGAAAGATGCAAGATTTTCGGTAATGAAGACAGGTGAAAAGTCAATAAGCAACCTCAACACATTTAAAGAATATTTTTTCCAGTCGAAATGGTGCAAAAAGGGTCATAACCATTCTCTAGTGCCCAAGGATAGATCAGTGGCACAGTTATGGGTCAACAGTACCCTTTTCACTATTTTTGGGTGGTTCAAAAGCATTGAACCAGGCTTTGAAATGTGCTGCGATGTGGGTCGAAGTGGGTCGAACCACGTTCGGATGTGGCGAGTAATGTTGGTCCAAGCAGCAAGCTGGGAGGAAGCAGGTTCGAATGTAGTTGTTCAGAGTGATTCGAAGACAGTGATAAAGGTCGCAAAGATCAGTTCAGAGTTAAGCTGGGTCGAGATGTGTGGTAACCACTAGTTCTGCTTGGCAACTGATGCTCCAGCTGCTCGAGTAGAGGTCCAGTGCTGGTTTGAAGCAGGGATACTGATGTTCCAGTGTGCGGTCTGACGAAGCAGTGATTCGGGGCCGACCCAGTTCACGTAATTTGTTAACAGATGCGAGTGACACTCCAGCAGTTACAGTCAAAGACTGCGATGAGCAGTTGAATCAAGCTGTAAATGTGATGGGCTCTGCGAAGTACGATGTGGCATAGAATTGTTTCAAAAGGTGCAATGCATCAGCAGTTCAAGTTGTGGTGTCGGATCGAGAGGTGGGGTCCGGTGGGGGGGTCTGCTCAGCCCCCGAATCCATAGAGGGTGCGTCCCTGGCACTTCAGGGCATAGACCACATCCATGGCGGAGACCATCTTCCTCTTGGCGTGCTCGGTGTAGGTGACGGCATCCCGGATCACGTTCTCCAGGAAGACCTTCAGCACGCCCCGGGTCTCCTCGTAGATGAGGCTGGAGATGCGCTTGACTCTGCCACGGCGGGCCAGGCAGCGGATGGCAGGCTTGGTGATGCCCTGGATGTTGTCTCGCAGCACTTTCCTGTGCCTCTTGACGCCGCCTTTGCCGAGCCCCTTCCCTCCTTTGCCGCGTCCAGACATGCTGACACTTCTCTTCTTCACAAGCGAGCGGAGAATGACCGGCTGTTCAAGCTCAATGGAGTGCAAAATGTTGCACCAGTGAGCCATTCTAGTTTGAGCACAATAGACACGGTTCGAATGTGGTTTGACAGGGATGATGCAGCAGAACAGTGAGTTTCGGCTGATCTGGTTCTTACAGCCTCTGAGACCCACTCAGGGGCTCTAGGAAATGATGAGTTCATTCAAGTTCTGCTCTCCCAGCCCGGGGAGGTTTGTTGCTGAGTGGCAGGACTTGGTCTTCAGCAAGAGTCACATATTGTGTGCCCTAGGGGTTGGTAGGGAACAGAGCTTTCCTCTGCTGTGGACTGGTCTTGCGTCACTTCAATAGATGAGGGCTTTGGAAAGGCCATCTCTCTCAACGATCTATGTGAAAATATCGCACACGAAAATTCCGAAGGCAAAAATGCAGGCGCGCTGTGATCACATAGATATGTCATGGCTTGTGCAATGGCACAATCCTGGCCTGGTGACTATGGGGGGCACCCCAGCCATCCGTGCAGCCCCTTGTACCACACACAGGGTGCAGGGGACACCCCTGCAATCCCTGAACCCTTTATACCACACAGAGGGTGCAGGGGACTCCCCTGCAATCGCTGAACCCTTTATACCACACAGAGGCTGCAGGGGACCCCGCTGGCGCCCTCAATCCGCTTGTGTGGTATAACAGGAATTCTGCATTATTGTTTACTGTGAATGTGCAGTAAATGTAACTTTGTTTTTTTTGCTCTGTATTTTGGGGTGATACCCTCTCCCAATAGAGGTCTAAAGGAATGTCTATGTAAGTGTTAGTGTTTGTCAAAATGTGAATCAGAGAAGGAGTGGGAGACTCCCTATGTTAAAGGCACAAGTTCACAGGTAATTGGACTAAAGCAAGCCTGCCTTACGCGGTCCAAGTCTGTTCTTGAGACAGGTGGTCGTTGCTTCTGACATTATACCCCAAGTGCTCCTTAAAGTGGAGGTACAGGAAGATAAGAGAAATATAGAGAAAAGATGAGGCAATCTTCCTCCAACTCTGCTGAGCTCCCTCTCAGTACACTAAACCGCCCCTTCCCCTGTCAATGTCATCAAAGACCCTTTTGGTATGCAGCATCCTGGTGTGAGATTAAACCTTTTTGGAATGGGTGTGACCTTTGATTCTTGATGCTGAGGATAGCGCCTGCTGGGAGGCTGTCCTGCTGGGGAGAGGTGCTACCAGACCTCCGAAAGGCTCAAAGGAGACAAACAGACATTTTGTATCCAGCCTTGCTAGTAGCAGGGCCAGGCTATCTCACCAAAATTCCACAGCTGAGCTGGGCTCACATTGCTGACACATGCATGACATCAATCTGATGTGATTTTAATAATTATGGGACAAACGAGCCACCTTACCTTACACACAGGTATGGCTTAACTTATAGGTAAAGTTTACGGCTGCCACTAGGGTAATAACTCTCACAGTTAATGTGGTTTGGGAACAGAGGCGCATATCATGCATGCAGCCTTTGCGCTAAAGTCACTTGGCTGTCAATGCAGCTGATAAGAGGGCCCCTGATCCTGCTCTGTGCCACTGGGGACCAGGCACTGCGGAGCAGGGTACTGACATAGCAGGCACAGGTTTACACAATGCTTTTGGTATAGAGTTTGCTGAAAGGGGGTTCTGGTTAGCTGGGCCACCGCTTCTGAGTCAGAATTAGCCTAACGGGGGCCTCTGGTGTCTTATTTGCATAATTCTCCTGCAGAGAGGTGAACAAGCATTGCAGATGGTGATGGAGAAGACCGATGATACATAAGTAAATAAAGAAGTGAATAAAAGTAAACCAAATTAAATTGCAACCGGAGAAGAACCCATAAAATGCCTAAAGAAGACCATGCCCATTTTATGTCACTGCCCATTCCTCTTGTGTTTTGCTGTAGCTGACCTTTTGAGACATTCCCTGAATCCATTTGCCTTTGCCACTGTTTGTTTCCTTATGGACCCTCTTGAGCATGTGGATTGAACTGGAAAATCCTGACCAGCGAGGTTAGTGTGCCAAGGATGAAGGCATCCATATGGTGGTTATGACCTGCTTAAACCGGAATGAACAAGGGCACTGCTCATAAGCAACCGGAAGTGGCCATGTGTCGAGGTCAGCAGACCGGAAGTGATATTATTTCATAACCAGAAATGAGCCAGTAATGAACACTAACAGTTAAGGATGAAGGGGCACCACTAAGGGTGAAGAGGACTCCTGTCTGGGCCTCAGGGCCAGGGCGGTGCCCCGTCCGTCTGGCACCCAAGCCGTTTCAAACTTCCTGCTCCCGCCTAGTGTTATGATTGTAACTTACCTGCAAACCACTTACCCCCGTGCAGCCTTGATATGATATAATAGGTTATTTATAACGCCCAGAGGTTTCTAAGTGCGGACCCGGGGATCGAACCTGTGTCATCTTGCTTCTAGGGCGAGCACATTTCCCCTGAGCTATCCAAATACGCTGTTAATTTAACTTACATGTAACACCTGACAACGTCTTGTAACACCATATCCATTGTAACTAGCGCTTAGATGCCTCTGGGCTTTGTGGCGACTATAAATCCAAAATAAATAAATAAATACAAATAAATAAATAAAACGCCTTCATTGCTTCAGGTGCTGGAAGGCCTATTGATGTGTTCCCAAACGTTCATAAGTTTTGATGCTGTCAGCGATCTATTAAGGTAAGGGGACTATAGGGCGGGTCGGGTTAGTGCAGTGAGCTCCGGTTGGTTAGGTGCAGGTTGCTGATTTGCTTGGTGAGGCAACAAATAAAGACGCCTCTGTTTATCATCCCCCTAAATGTATGCGTGAGCCCGGTTTCTCTGAGAATAGGGTGCTGGGTGGTGCATGGGGCGTGCCCTGTGTCTGGCAGGAGAGTCTGCCCGCTAAATGAAATATCACTTTGGCCTCCAGTGGTGTATTTTGCCACCTCCACAACACAATAAGGCACTGCAGATGACTGAATGTGGAAGTGTACACAACTGGCGTCAGGGAACCTCCAAACGCAAAATAAACCGGAGACAAAGACGAAAATCCTTTGCAAAAATACGAACAAAACAAGGTTACATTTACAACTCACAAGAATGATGTATTGTCCTTATGTCTGATATGAATTTGAGATATGGATGCTGTTACCCTTTCATCAGGGGGCGGCTAATGAAGACAAACGATGTATTATTAATTATTAACCTCATATACCCGAGGGGTGCAGGGGTTGGGTCGCATAACATGGCATGGGATGTGGTCATGCCTTAAACGTTCAGCATTAGCACAGGGACTCAGCGGCAAAGAAAGGTCAAATGTGCAAACCAGAATTCTTGCACAAGCAGTGAATGGATAAACAGTCAAAAGCATTTCTCAACGTTGTACCTCTCCTCGTCACGTGGTTGGAAGGCAAAGCAGGAAGGCGCATGCGCCTGTGCAAACTGGCCATATGTGAGAGTGATAACTATTGTTATATAACGCGCTTAATAACAGCAAGTGGTTTCTAAGCACTCAATACCAGAGAGTGGATTCCAAGCGCGAACTCAGGATTCGAACCTGTGTTGCTTTGTCCTGCCGATAAGACAAACACGTTGCCCCTGAGCTATCCTTCCACGACCTGTGTAAAACCTGAATGCACATGCACGCCTGTGTTTAGTGAGTGTTGACAGATCATTATTCAGCATGCTCAGCTCACTGAAACCTAAAATCAGAACATAAGGCACTGCACTATTACACCAAGAAGTGCATTGCTTTGCAGTACTTAGCTGCATGCTTTCCCTCTGCTTGAACCTGCCGCAGAGGCGTTGCTTTGGTGGGGCTATAGCCCGGGTTCTTTTGATTGCAGCCCAGTATAGAAGCTCAGGGGCTACAACCAAAAGGCTAGTTAGCCCCGAGTCCCGACAGTCCTGACATTAGCGTAGCCCCGGATCTTTTCCAGACCTAGCAACACCCCAGGTCCAACCATGACTGCAGTGGTGTGGAATCGATCTGGGAAGGCCATCAGCAGGGACCATAGCAAAACAAAAGAGGTGATGGTTGGAAAGTTTAGAATAAATCTTAACCTCTGGCATTACCAGGGGCGTTGCTAGGGGGGGGGTAAGGGGGCTATAGCCCCTGATCTTTTGGTTGTAGCCCCGGATAGAATCTCAGGAGCTACAGCCAAAAGACTAGCTAGCCCCCAGTCCCAACAGTTCTGACATCAGCGTAGCCCCGGGTCTTTTCCACACCTAGCAACTCCCCTGGGCATTACTCTGGGGAACCCACCAGATCATCGTTCATTGCCTGCCAAGCCATTACAAAAGGAGAAAACACATATGCAAATCAGGCTTGCTCCCACCACAAAAGGGGCAGTCCAGCCCATTTTGCAATGACGCAGACGAGCCAAAAAACGGCGGTGTGAAAGGTTTCCCAGAGCAATGCCAGCGGTTCAGATTAATTCAAAGCCCTCCACCCATCACTTTTTTGGCGGCAGGTGGATCATGTCAACATAACCAGAGAGGTGACCTTGGGGTTAACAAAGTGTGCTTGAAAGTGATAATATGACATATCACATTTGTATTTCACACATTTTGCCATTAGAGCACAGCATTGCTTCCAGCCATCTGACATAGAGCACAGCATTGCTTCCAGCCATCTGACATAGAGCACAGCATTGCTTCCAGCCATCTGACATAGAGCACAGCAGTGCTTCCAGCCATCTGACACAGAGCACAGCAGTGCTTCCAGCCATCTGACACAGAGCACAGCATTGCTTCCAGCCATCTGACACAGAGCACAGCATTGCTTCCAGCCATCTGACACAGAGCACAGCATTGCTTCCAGCCATCTGACATAGAGCACAGCATTGCTTCCAGCCATCTGACATACAGCACAGCATTGCTTCCAGCCATCTGACATAGAGCACAGCATTGCTTCCAGCCATCTGACACAGAGCACAGCATTGCTTCCAGCCATCTGACATGGAATCGATCTGGGAAGGCCATCAGCAGGGACCATAGCAAAACAAAAGAGGTGATGGTTGGAAAGTTTAGAATAAATCTTAACATCAGTCATTACTCTGGGCAACCCTCCAGATCATCGTTCATTGCCTGCCAAGCCATTATAAAAGGAGAAAACACATATGCAAATCGGGCTTGGTCCCACCACAAAAGGGGCAGTCCAGCCCAAACTGCTAGGTCACATCCCTTCTGCACAAGACCACAGGCATCCCAATCATGTTTCAGCCTCATTGGGAGTCATCAGTGAGGAGTAGCTTAGGTCTCTAGGCCCAGCAGGCACGGGACCCACGTCTGGGCATACCCGTCCCTCTCGGGGTGACTATAGAAAAATAGAAGGGGTGATGGCTGGTATTCAAAACCTTCCACTCATCAATTTTTTGGTTTTAGTTTGTCTCCCTATGTGAGAGAGGGTATGCCCAGACGTGGGTCCCTTGCCTTCGGCACCATAGGGAACCAAGCTACACCTCACCGAGGAGGCCTAACAAGGCCGAAACATGTCTGGGATTGCTTGTGTTTCCCTGCAGAGGGGACCTGGCCTAGCAGTTCGGGAAGGGCTGCTCCCATTGGTGGTAGTACCTGACTGATTTGCATTTGGCTGGACCCTTTAGCAATGACGCAGACGGGCCATAAAACGGCGGTGTGAAAGGTTTCCCAGAGCAATGCCAGTGGTTCAGATTAATTCAAGCCCTCCACCCATCACTTTTTTGGCGGCAGTTGGATCATGTCAACATAACCAGAGAGGTGACATTGAGGTTAACAAAGTGTGCTTGAAAGTGAGAATATGACATATCACATTTGTATTTCACACATTTTGCCATTAGAGCACAGCATTGCTTCCAGCCATCTGACATAGAGCACAGCATTGCTTCCAGCCATCTGACATAGAGCACAGCATTGCTTCCAGCCATCTGACACAGAGCAAAGCATTGCTTCCAGCCATCTGACACAGAGCACAGCATTGCTTCCAGCCATCTGACACAGAGCACAGTATTGCTTCCAGCCATCTGACACAGAGCACAGCATTGCTTCTAGCCATCTGACGCAGAGCACAGCATTGCTTCCAGCCATCTGACATAGAGCACAGCATTGCTTCCAGCCATCTGACACAGAGCACAGCATTGCTTCCAGCCATCTGACATAGAGCACAGCATTGCTTCCAGCCATCTGACACAGAGCAAAGCATTGCTTCCAGCCATCTGACACAGAGCACAGCATTGCTTCCAGCCATCTGACACAGAGCACAGCATTGCTTCCAGCCATCTGACACAGAGCACAGCATTGCTTCTAGCCATCTGACGCAGAGCACAGCATTGCTTCCAGCCATCTGACACAGAGCACAGCATTGCTTCCAGCCATCTGACACAGAGCACAGCATTGCTTCCAGCCATCTGACATAGAGCACAGCATTGCTTCCAGCCATCTGACATAGAGCACAGCATTGCTTCCAGCCATCTGACACAGAGCACAGCATTGCTTCCAGCCATCTGACATAGAGCACAGCATTGCTTCCAGCCATCTGACATACAGCACAGCATTGCTTCCAGCCATCTGACATAGAGCAAAGCATTGCTTCCAGCCATCTGACACAGAGCACAGCATTGCTTCCAGCCATCTGACACAGAGCACAGCATTGCTTCTAGCCATCTGACGCAGAGCACAGCATTGCTTCCAGCCATCTGACATAGAGCACAGCATTGCTTCCAGCCATCTGACACAGAGCACAGCATTGCTTCCAGCCATCTGACATAGAGCACAGCATTGCTTCCAGCCATCTGACACAGAGCACAGCATTGCTTCCAGCCATCTGACACAGAGCACAGCATTGCTTCCAGCCATCTGACATAGAGCACAGCATTGCTTCCAGCCATCTGACGCAGAGCAAAGCATTGCTTCCAGCCATCTGACACAGAGCACAGCATTGCTTCCAGCCATCTGACGCAGAGCACAGCATTGCTTCCAGCCATCTGACATAGAGCACAGCATTGCTTCCAGCCATCTGACGCAGAGCACAGCATTCCTTCCAGCCATCTGACATAGAGCAAAGCATTGCTTCCAGCCATCTGACATAGAGCAAAGCATTGCTTCCAGCCATCTGACACAGAGCACAGCATTGCTTCCAGCCATCTGACGCAGAGCACAGCATTGCTTCCAGCCATCTGACATAGAGCACAGCATTGCTTCCAGCCATCTGACATAGAGCACAGCATTCCTTCCAGCCATCTGACATAGAGCAAAGCATTGCTTCCAGCCATCTGACATAGAGCAAAGCATTGCTTCCAGCCATCTGACACAGAGCACAGCATTGCTTCCAGCCATCTGATGCAGAGCACAGCATTGCTTCCAGCCATCTGACATAGAGCACAGCATTGCTTCCAGCCATCTGACGCAGAGCACAGCATTGCTTCCAGCCATCTGACATAGAGCACAGCATTGCTTCCAGCCATCTGACATAGAGCACAGCATTTCTTCCAGCCATCTGACATAGAGCACAGCATTGCTTCCAGCCATCTGACACAGAGCACAGCATTGCTTCCAGCCATCTGACGCAGAGCACAGCATTGCTTCCAGCCATCTGACATAGAGCACAGCATTTCTTCCAGCCATCTGACATAGAGCACAGCATTGCTTCCAGCCATCTGACACAGAGCACAGCATTGCTTCCAGCCATCTGACATAGAGCACAGCATTGCTTCCAGCCATCTGACATAGAGCACAGCATTGCTTCCAGCCATCTGACACATTTCTGCCCAAATCATTCCCCAAGATTCCTGTTGCATTCATGCAAAATGCTCCATGTCATTCTGTCAGCAGGTGCTTCCTTCCCATACAGTGGAAAGAGTGGCCCCTGTCTCCATTTCAGCCTTTTCTCACAAATCCGCCAGTGGGGGGAAGTGCATAAGGGGCGTTGGAGCGCAGCATCCGCTCCCATTATGCAGAGGCTGACCCTTATACTGTCATGCATAGCGCGCAATTTCAGGAGCGCTCAGCGTAGCAGAATAAATGCCTGGGGCCTGATTCATGGAATATTTGCCCGGTTCAAAGTGACTTTACATTGCTGAAAAGTTATTTTGCATTTCTGACACAAACCCTGATCCATGGAACCGTGCAAACTGTATTTTTGCAGTTCAAAGTCCCGACAAAGTCAGCGCATAGTCATTTTTGCAGTTCAAAATGACTTTCCTCGGACTTTGCATGCAAGAATACACTTTGCACAGTTCCATGAATCCATGTCGGCCTTGACAAAGTCACTTTTCAGCAGTGCAAAGTCACTTTGAACCGTGCAAAAAATGCCGTGAATCGGGCCCCTAATGTCTGCAGGCTGAGCGGTCAGTCTTAACCTCATTTGGTGAGCAGTCCCAACTAGAGGCCTGCAAGTAGAGGCGTTGCTCACGTGGGGGAGGAGGGGCAGGGATGACAGGGCTATATCCCCGGGTCTTTTGGCTGATTCGCCAGATAGAATGCCCCAGGCCCCGAGCCGTCAGAATGACGGCACCATGAAGGGCCTGGGAGGTTAGGCGCGGGGTGGGGGTGAAACGGCGCGAAAGCCGTGGGGAAGGGTGGCCAAAAGGCGCCCACGAAACAAAAGGACAGGAAGCACGGGAAAGGACACCTGGGAGAGGTGTGAGGTCTAACAGCAGGGGGGGTGGCGGGGGGGAAGCCGGGCCCCCAAAGGAAGAACAAAGGGGGTGGGAGGTATAAGTACCCCTAGGAAAAGATAGGAGGCACAAACCAGGTAAGGAGCTCACCTCTCTCGGGTAAGCTCCTAGGGCCTGGAGGAAGGGGAAAGGAAAAAGCATTTGTTCACTCTTGCGGGTTTACAAGCTTTTGCCTTGCTCTTTCCGGTCCAGGACTTACTTTTATGCAGCATTCACCCTGTCACGGAACAGCGGGGCCGTGCAACGAAGATTTCCGGGTACGCGGAGGAGCGGGCTGCAGGCGGGTCTTCGAGTGAAGAGCCGGGGATCTGCATCAAGAGGATTAGCCGAAATAGCAGGAAGGAGGGGCTGCATAGCCCACGGCGGCAGGACCTGGAAGTGGTGCGCGGTCGGCATCCACGGAGCGAGGACCAGCTGAGCGGAAAGTCGCCAGGAGAAGGGAGAAGCATCACGAAGACCGTGAAGGCGTCCGACGAGGCGAGGGTGTCCCAGGAAGGAGGGGCTGAATCAACGCAAGGCAGCCGGGGGGGGGCCGTCACAAGACCAGGAAGTGGGGCGGCGCATCAGCGCTAGCTACAAAGGAAAGCCCGCGAATGTGAAGAGTGGGTAAACAAGAAGGCGCGGCAAAGGGGACGTGGCCTAGTTAAGGAGCAGCAAGGCTCAAAAAGCTCGGGCCAAAGGGAAAAAAGATATTACAATTTTAAGATCTATTCAGTGGCTCAACTGATTAGTACTTGTTCTTGGAAAGCTGGGGACCTGAGCTATAATCCTAGGACAAAGGGGAAAAAAGCTGCTATTCAAAGGAACAGTTACGGCAAGCACCGTTTTTAGAATCACGTTACTGGAAAAGGAAAAGCTACAATTTAAAGGAACAGTTACTCGCAGAAATAGCAAAAACATTCTGAAAGAGGTATTAAAAGAAAAATTACAATTTGGAAGAGCCACGGGGAGAAAAGAGAAGACGCGAAAAGGCAGTGCAAAGGAAAAGAACAGGTGTGCGACAGTGTAATCGAAAGGAAAGCAGCAGAACAGAAAGGAAGAATTGAAACAAAGAAGGATGGCAGAAGAAAGGGCAAAGAGGGCACAGGAATTCAGCGAATGGGCAAAAAATGCAGAAAAAGAGTATGGAGCACAATGGGTGCTGGAAGTGATGCAAAAGGAGGAAAGGGCAAGGGAAATGTCGCCTTTGCTGATCGAGGAGTCAAGCAACAGTGAGGGAGAAGATGCAGTGCCGCAAGGACAGAAGAGGAGGAGAGAAGAGCCGAGGAGATCGCAGGACAAGCCAGAGGCTCCCAGGAAGAAGAAGAAGAAGAAGGAGGAAAAGAACAAAGCTACTGTGAATAATGATGTGGGGATACAATTGTACAAATGTTGAAAGCTTGTGTCACGGGTACGGGTAAGTCGCCCAAAACCAGTGGCAGGAGGGGCAGAAACCAGAGGGAACCCAGGGAAGTACAGGGGTGTTCCTCATCCGAGGCAGAGAGCAGTGACGATGAAGAAAGGGATCACTTAAGGGCTTGGGTCAAATGGAGGGGTGTCGTAAGTAAGGAAAAGCGAAAGGGCTCTGGGGCACAAGAGGAGGGAAAGGGGGTAAGGGGGGCAGAACCCATAGAAACTCCGGCACCAGCACCACAGGATGCACCTGTGATCCCTAACACAGAGGGGGTACCACAAGGTACTAATCCACAGCCAGTAGCACCAATAGCAGCAGCAGCAGTAACAGTGGCAGGGAACACACCGCAAGTGGTACCACCAGTGGTAGCAGCAGAAGGGTTAGCGGATAAAGAGGGGTGGCCAATCATGACTAAATATGGCAGACCAACAATGGGGAAGGATGTACAGGGCAGGTCCATGAAGGCAATGGCATGGTATATAAATGACAAAGTAAAAGAGAAGATATAAAGAAAAGAATTCATTGACATCTTTACATTATTAAATTGTCAGAAAAGATGGATGAATGTTGCATTAGAGGATATTAAGGAGGACAAGAAAGGCTTACTGAGGAGAGGATCAGTAGTGAGAAATTTCGACAACTGGATGGCAGCCTTCCAGATATTAACTACAATAATTTTAACGAAATTCCCGGAGGATGGGGTCGCCCTATGTGCATATCAGCAGAGGGTACTGAAGGTATACAAGGCATTCGGGGGGGATGCGTGGCAGGAGTATGACCACGAGTTCAGAAAAGAGATGGACTGTTTTCCAGACATGGGGTGGGACGAAGAAAATTTTAACCTCTACATATTCAATGTATTAAAAGAAAAATGGGAGACCAGGGAACGGGGCTCGGGAGTGCAGCAGAGGAGATAGTATTGGCAGAATGACTACAGGTCAGATTATAGATACAATAACAGAAGGTACGAAAATAGTTATGACAGATCAAAGGATCCAAATTTTCGGAAGAGGCAGTATGGCTCACAAAGAGGGTGGTAAAGCAGCTTGCCACCAACGATGCAGGGAGGTGGCAGCGGGAGCAACTGGGCAGCACGGGTGGAGCCAGGCCAATGTCGAAATTTTGAAAAAAGGGGTTCCATGCAGCTGGGGCTGGAAGTGAAAGTTCAGCCACAAGTGCGAAAGATGTGAGGGTGACCATAGCACCTCCAAATGCACAAGAGCGACAGCAACCAGCAACGCCAGGAACGAGAAGCGGAAATAGGGAATTTGGCAGGAAGGGGGCAACACCAGTGAAAATTGAGAAAATGGAAAGGTGGCTCCAAATATTCCCAGATCAGGACGTGGCACAGCTGATCAGACGAGGTTTTCAAGAGGGTTTTAACATCCCGTTTACGGGGCAAGGATCTCAGAACATCACCAGGAACCTAAAATCTGCTATAGAGAACAAGGAGATAGTGACATAACAAATTCAGAAGGAGGTGGAGCTTGGTAGGATGGGGAGCCCGTTTCCAGTATTGCCATTTAGAGAGTTCATATGCTCACCACTGTGGCTGATCCCAAAAAAGGAGGAAGGGGAATACAGGCTCATCCACCATTTGTCATACCCCCCGGGGTGTCAGTAAATGACGGGATTTTGCAAAGTGAGGCAACAGTAACTTTACTCGGATTTCCAAGAAGCAGTGGAATTAGTCAGGAAGGCAGGGAAAGGGGCGTGGATGGCAAAAGCGGACATTAAGTCAGCCTTCAGGCTGTTGCCAGTCAACAACAAATTCCAGAAATGGCTATGTATGCAGTGGGAGGGTGATTATTTTGTCGACAAATGTCTACCCCTGGGGTGCGCCATCTCATGCGCATATTTCGAAAGGGTAAGCTCATTCTTGCAATGGGCGGTTACGAAAGAGATGGGGGAGGCTATGATCGTGCATTACCTGGACGACTTTTTGTTTGTAGGGCCGAAAGGTTCGAAGCTATGCAAAGCAACGCTGGACAAATTTATAGCAATAACAAGCGAATGGGGCTTTCCACTGGCTGGGGAAAAACAATGGGGCCGACACAGGTCATACAATTTCTAGGAATAGAAATTGACTCAAGGCAGTGAATATGCCGGATTCCGGAGGACAAAGTAACAGACTTACTAAAAGCAATGGAAGAGCTGAAAGAGAGGAACAAGGCTACAGTAAGAGAGCTGCAAGCATTAGCAGGGAAACTAAACTTTGCGGGAAGGGTGATGCCGCAGGGGAAAGTGTTTCAAAGAAGCATTGAGTTAAGGACAAGGGGGGCTAAATTGGGGCACCACAGAGTACGGATAGGAGGAGGAATCAAGAAAGACATAGAAATTTGGGCAGAATTCCTGAGGTCTTTCAACGGGTCGGTCATATGGCGATCACCGGTAAACAATGAAGGGAAAAGGGTGTTGCTCACTGATGCAGCAGGTGGTTTTGGTTTCGGTGCAATATTGGGCAAAAAGTGGTGTGCAGAAAAATTGCCTGAATCATGGCAGGAGGCGGACTGGACAAAGAACATAACGCTGCTTGAGATCTTTCCAATCTATCTCATTTGCAGTGGAAAAATTCAGGGAGCTGAGACCGGACGCCGACAAGGAGAGAACGCCCACGCCGCGGAAGGCATGGGTCCCGTCATTGGCACTGGAAAGGGAAAAACTGTCAACCACAAGGTCGACTCAAAAGAAAGGAGAAACCCACAGGAAACGGAACGGGTCATGGACAAATTGACCAGGAACGCCCTAACGTACAGAACGGGTAAGCAGTATGAAAGACATGTAAAAGATGTGTTGACAGAAACAGGAGTGCAAGATGTGGGTAAAATTTCAGCAGAAAAAATGTGTGAATTTCTGGAGGGGGCATTTGCCAAAGGTAGAAGAAAGAGTTGGGCGGCAGCACACCTAGCCGCAGTGGCCTACACCACGAAGGTAATCGGGGTAGCAGATCCAGCGGATAGCCCAAGAATAAAATATGCGATGAAGGGTTGGGCAAGGTTGGAGGGGAGGAAACCAGACAGCAGAAGGCCACTACATTTTGGAAAACTAATAATCCTGTTAAAAGTATTAAGAAATATATGCAGCAGCGGGTACGAAACAGCTTTGTTCAGGGCAGCATTCGCACTGGCATATTATGGGGCATTCAGGATTGGAGAACTGGTGGCAAGGAACACGACAGCGGGGGATGGCCTGTCAAAAAGTGATATTAGCATGGAGAACTGGTGGCAAGGAACACGACAGCGGGGGATGGCCTGTCAAAAAGTGATATTAGCATGGGAACCAAGGGAATGTCCATAATATTAAGGAAATCCAAGGCTGACCAGGCAGGTAAAGGGAGAGCGATAGAGCTCAATTGCATCAAAGAAAAGGACCACTGTCCCAGATGCATCACACATGAATTTTTAGAAATACATAGGGACGGTAGCGCACTCAGCAGGTACCAGTTTCAGGCGATTATGAAACAAGCATTGGCAAAAGCCGGATGGGACCCAGCTGAATTCGGTACACACTCATTCAGGATAGGGGCAGCAACTTCGGCATGGGCAGGGCGCATGGGAGCAAAAGTGGTGAAAAAGATTGGGGGGTGGAAATCACAATGTTTTAAGAGGCACATAAGAGAGGAAATGATCTGAATGCTCTTCTCCCCATTTCTACAGAAACAGGCCCCCACAAATCGGCGTGGATAGTGGGGCCCTCCTTCATGACACGGGCAGGCAGGTGAATAGAGGAAGTGAAGCAAGGACTCCACTTCAGAAACACGATTACATCCTGGTGGGGCCTCCCGGGGATGCACTGGGAGGACATCCACGACAGGTTGTCGGATATGATCGGCTTCAGGGACCCCCCCCATCCCCCTGAGTACCTGGTTATACACCTCGGGGGGAACGATTTGGTCAGCACAAATAGGGGGGAGTTACAGAGGAACATCTGTGAGCCGCTGCATAGCATATCACACAGTTGGTGGAGAACTGAAATATTCATGTCGGAGGTGATAGCACGAAGAGTATGGTATGGGGCACAGCGGAGGCAGGCAATCGAGACAGCGAGAAAGAAAGAAAATAAAGCAGTGGAGAAATACTGTAAGAGCACAGACTCCACTTCATAAAACACGGTCTCTCACAAAATAATCCAGAAATGTTTCACCAGGACGGGGTGCACCTGTCAGCGAAGGGTACGGGGGTTTTCGCTGACAACATTTTTAGAGCGCTAGAGGAACAGGGATGCAAATAGAGGCGCTTTTGGGGGGGACCTAAGTGGCTGAGGTAGCACCCACTCAGGTGTGGCGGCATGTGCCCAGGAACGGATGCTCATGGCCAACAAAGACTGGGGAGTAGAAGTCTTGGGCATCTCCAAGCTGGACACAATTTGCCCAAAAGCAAATATTGTATAATGTGTTTTTGTGATATGTATTTTCTGTAGAAAATAAATTGCCTACGGCCTATAATTGTTCCACAAACGAAAGTAGTCAGCTATGTTATTGAGCAAGGAGGGGTCGGGGAACAGGAGCAAAAGGGAGCCCACACTACTCAGCCTAGCTCAGGGGCTACAACCAGAAGGTTAGCTAGCCCCGAGTCCCGACAATCCCGACATTAGCCAGCTCTGGAACTTTCCAGGCCTAGCAACACCACTGCGAGACCTATGTCCCTGCAGACAGTAGAGGGAGCATGCAAGCATGGTTCATAGGTCCATTGAGAGCATTTATTGAGGCATTCTTCCTTGTGTGTTGCTATGGGCCGCTGCGCGGGGAGGAAGCCGGGCATTCCGGTGCAGTGCGTTGGGCCCCCGACGTAAGCGCTGCGCTTTTGGGGCAGGTCACTTTTAGGCCCGCCCAGTTTGCCATGGCCATCATGGAGCAGGGACCTGCCCGCTGAGATATTTATGTTTTACTTAAATATATTTTCAGCCAAAGCAGGGGAAAATGCAGTTTTTTGGTTGACAGTATATTTAACCACACAGTAGCCGTTCAGTACATGGAGCTGCACTGTGAGAGCATGTTCCATGCACAGACAGGTTGCTGTGCCCCGCATGTTACTGTTTGCAGGACACAGCAACCAATTTCTGCATGGAACGTGCACTCACGGTGCAGTTCCATGTACTGAGCGGCTACTGTTTGCTTAAATATACTGCATTTTCCCGTGCCAAAAAGGGACTTGCGCCAAAAGCGCTGCACTGAAACAGCCAGCAGCCAAAGTGCTGCACCCAAACACAGCATACCGCGCAGGGACTCCGAGAAGTTTTTCAGCAAGGGTAGAGCAAGGCCCCAGGGCCACGTGGCAGAGAAAGGTGAATGTTCAAAAAAACCTGTATTCGTGTGTGAGTGTGGTGCCTAAATGCCTCCCTCTCCCCATGTGTGCATGCGTCTGTAGGTGGGTGCAGGTCTATCTGTGCGCATGTGAGTGTGTGTGCATTCTCTGGGTTAGCAACATGGATAACAAGCATTGGCAATGCCAATACCGTTGTTGTTTACTGCTGTTCTTTGCATTTGGAATTTATATGCACCGGGGTGCAAGGAGGAGAGTGCAACATTCCAAAGGAGGATGCAATAAGGGGTGCAGAGGTGCAACAGAATCAGAAGGTGAATAGAGCAAGGGAGGAAGCCATTGATAGAGGCTGCCATTGATGATGAGCGAGAGAATGAGAAGGGGAATAGAGCAAGGGAGGAAGCCATTGAGAGAGGGAGCCATTGATGATGAGCAAGAGAATGAGAAGGGGAATAGAGCAAGGGAGGAAGCCATTGATAGAGGGTGCCATTCATGATGAGCGAGAGAATGAGAAGGGGAATAGAGCAAGGGAGGAAGCCATTGACAGAGGGTGCCATTGATGATGAGCAAGAGAATGAGGAGGGGAATAGAGCAAGGGAGGAAGCCATTGATAGAGGGTGCCATTGATGATGAGCGAGAGAATGAGAAGGGGAATAGAGCAAGGGAGGAAGCCATTGATGATGAGCAAGAGGAAATCTGAGCGAGAAAGGGCAAGAGTGAGAGGGTAAGAAATAAAGTGAGAGTGCGAGAGGAAGGATGAGAGAGGATAGAGAGAAGGGGAAGGGTGTGTGGCGGAATAGAGTGGTGGGGGTGGGGTAGGGTGGGTCAGTGGGGGAATAAAGCATTTAGGGTGGGTGGTAATAGAGTGCGAGGGAGGTAGGGTGCGTGATGGGGTAAAGAGAGAGGGTAGGGTAAAATACAGAAAGAAGGGGTTTTATGTTTGGCAGTATAGAGAGGGTTAGGGTGGGTGAGGGTAGAGAGAGTGGAGTTTGGGTGGGGTAGGGAGCACGGGTGATCGGTGGGAGTTTAGAGAGTGGGGGTAGGTTGAGTGGGTGGGGGTAGAAAGAGTGGGGTAGGGTGAGTGCTTGGAGAAAAAGAGAGTGTGGATATGATGGATCGAATAGAGAGAATTTGAGTAGGGTAGTGGGCTGGAGGTAGAGAGAGTGGAGGTAGTGTGAATGGGCAGGGGTAGCAAAGATGGGGGTAGAGATAGTGGGACTTGGGTAGGAGACTAGTGGTAGGGTGGGTGGAGTAGAGAGAGGGGGTCTGGTGGGTGGGGTAGATAGAGGGGGTAGAGGTCGTGGGGCTAGGGTGGCATACCTGCACCAACAAACACTTGTGTACAGGCGCATTATAAATGCCATATAAATGATCATACTGGTGGTACAGTGGGTGGGTGGTGTAGAGAGAGCAGGTAGGGTTGGTGGGGGTAGAACTAGTGGTGTTAGGGTGGGAGACTGGTGGTAGGGTGGGTGGGTGTAGAGAGCTTTGGGATAGGGTGGCTTGGTGGGGTTGAGACAGTGGGAGCAGAGAGAGTTAGGGTAGCGAGAGTGGGGGTAGTGTGGGTGAGCAGGGGTAGGGTGGGTGGGGCTAGAGAGTGGGTGCAAAGTGGCTGGGTGTTGGTTGGGGGTGGAGTTAGAGAGAGTGGGGAGGTTGGGTGGCTGGGGGTACAGAGAGTGGGGCAGAGAGGGTGAGGGTAGCAGTTAAGGGTGCGCATATGCAGATTCGCGGAGTGCAGCCATCATTTACGGTGTTTTGCACACAGATTTATCAGAGGCCGACTTGAGTTACGTGACATGTAACACATTATTCCAGGGTGCAGTTAGGCGATACAGTGGTAGGGTGGGTGGGTGTGTGTTGTAGAGATAGGGGGTAGTTTGTGTGGGGGTTGAGATAGTGGGGTTAGGGTGGGTGGCTGGGTGTAGAGAGCTTGGGGTTAGGGTGGATCAGTGGGGGTTGAGAAAGTGGGGGTATTGAGAGTGAGGGCAGAGAGAGTGGGGTAGCATGGGTGGGGCTAGAGAGAGTGGGGGCAGGGTGGGTAGGGATAGGTTGGGTGGTTGGGGTTAGAGAGAATTAAATGGGGTAGGGTGTGTGGGTGTGGGTAAAGAGAGTAAGGGTAGCGATAGTGAATAGCGGGTGGGAGACTGATAGCAGGGTGGGTTGGGCGGGTGGTTGTAGAGATAATGGGGTTAGAGAGAGTGAGTGCAGAGATAGTTGGGTTAGGGTGGGAGACTGGTGGTAGGGTGGGTGTAGAGAGTGTGGGGTGGAGAGGGTAGAAGTTAGGGATGTGGATATGCAGATTAGTGGGGGTGCAGCCGTCAATTACAAGGGTTCGTACACAGGTTTACCAGGGGCCGACTTGATTTACGCGACATGTAACACATTTTTTCAGGGGGCAGTTAGGAGTTACAGGGGACCATACGCAATGTCACCAGGGGTGCTGCCTTGATTGTGGGGGGGATGCCCCGCAGTATTGACGGGGCTGATGGCGGGGATGCGGACAGAGCAAAAGTTTGCTATGTTGATTTATTTATTTATTTATTTATAGAGCGCCTTACACCAAGGCGCTGATATATGTGGCTGGATCTGCCTTACGAGGGGGCGTGTCGTGGGTATTCCAGACACTGCTTGCGCCTAGGGTTATTTTGCGGTTGATATTCTATGAATACGTGGAACGCGCCTAACATGCTGTTGCGCGCAGGTACGCGCAAAGTGGTGTTACGTGCAGAGTGCTTTGTGGGGTCTATGCACTATTTCTATGAATCAGTCCCACAGTGTCTGCTTGGCTCAAAGAAACCCCATCTAGACACATGCATTCAGCTCCTGCTATGAAAGGCTTTCAACCGAGACAGAAAAAGTGTTCTTCTGCTTGCTACTCTCACAGTGAGAAATCTACCCTTTCCTTCATTTTGCATTATTTTTTTAACACCTCTCCATTTACCTTCCCTTCTATGTGTACTTTCAGTAATCATGCTTTTTACTTCGCTTTGTGTGCCTGACACAGCTTTAAATAGCAGTATATACTCGCAGCGTGATTCCTAAGGAAAGCTGTCCTTTGAGGACACAATGAAGCCGGCGTGCCCTGCACTTAGTGTGTGGCAGAGCCTGCGCCTGAAAAACACTAGACATGAAGGAGGGCCGATGACGACTAGAGAGTGAACACACATTGCAGAGGCCTTGCCTCAAATCTCCCACGGCTCTCGCAGGAAACATGAACAACAAAGCAGTCTTGGGAGAACCCATCCAATGTAGCCCAAAATAGCCCACATATAATCCAACCAGCACATGTAATGAGGGTGGGGTTGGTTGGTGTATAGAAAGTGGGAGTGGGCTGGGTGAGGGCACAGCGAGTGGGGGGTGGGTGGTTGGTAGTAGAGAGGCAGCCTCGGGAGTCATCAAAAAAAAGATTGCAGCTGGGAAATGGATAGCCCAATGGTCTTGCTTCTTACAAAGCTGCGTGTGAGGAATTCGACCATCCGCACGGTGGGTGTGTGCTCGCCTGGGCTTTTTTTGAAATTTTGAAATAAATGGAAGGACGGCAGATCGACCCCAGGAAGATGTGTGTGACAAATCCACACACATTTTCCTATGCTCACACCACAACAAATGCATGCACCCGAGCACTATGTCATGGACACAGACTGAAGGCACAGTCTGCCCTGTCATATTTAGCTGGAATGTGACACCCAAGGAGGGCACAATGTCATCCTAGGAAGAGGGATGCCACATGTCCCCCTGCTATGGTTGGCCTGATTAACTAACAAAGGCTCCATGGAACCGCCCTGCTCTTTTGTTAGGCCCTGCAGCTGGTGGCAGAGATTAACGTACCAACAGAGGGTACTTCAAACAGGCCCCCAGGGAGCCTGGCTTTGGAGGATTACAAAGGCGACTGGAAACCCAACCTTTCATATGTAACTGTGTACACCTGAAGCCAGCTCTTGCCTTCAGTATCAGTGACAGCTAACTGACATGTCTGGGTCTTTTGTTGGGGGACACCATTCATAAGACACTAGAATGTGGTTTGCGGAAGCCAGTGAGTCTGATCTCTCAGCATCTTCAAGGGAGTCCTGACGCTTTAATCAGAAACCACAGCGACATCCATTAACCAGAGAGACTCATTGAGCATAGTAGACAGGAAGGTGGGTGGGACCTAGTAACACAGGGAGTGAGCCCAGAGCTCTTTCTGTTGAGAGAAGGTTACTGCCATAAGGGTTCTGGGACCCCCCTTGTTTCTGTAGGACCCCCTTAACCTTTTCTGTTGCAAAGCTCTCTGGTTATGACCTCACGCATGTAGAAAATTGTTGGTGGGAACCCCAGGATTGATGCACTCAGGGAGGCTTAGCCTGCACGAATCACTGTGGCCCACTTTGCTATAAAAGAGGGCTGGAACCCCTTGTTAAGCAAATCTGAAGAATTCACAAGAAGCAGAAAGAAGAACACATCCTTGGACCCTGGCTGAAGGTACCGTTTTCCATACAGCTTCTGCCAAAGAAGGAAGGCCAGGAGCATCCAAAGAGGTAAGCAAGATCCATCACCTTAACTTCTCCCAGGGAACAGAGGGAGAAAAGAACTCAGAGAACCCTTCAGCCACTAGAGAAACCTAAAATGTCTCGACCAATGCTTCAGAACAGTCGATCAGCACTGAGGCAACGATTCCAAACCCTGAGTCACTGTGTAGGTCACCCTGCAGCCGTCTGTCAAGCTCCGCTCGCCGAAACCATCTTGTCACCTGATACCCGCATCTGATTTGTGTCTGGAACTCTGTCACAGAAGCTGCAAAAGCACCCTGAAGCCGACTCAACCATGTCAAGCACCAAGAACATCTACAGCAAAACCTTTAAAACCATTGTGGTTATAACCATACCAATGGCCCTCCTGTCAGTATCCTTCGTAGAAACTGCCCCCTGCATTCCTATACAGGGTGGGTTGTAATTTAGTAGTGTTGATAAACTGTCTATTGTGATAATAGTAAAGTAGATATTTTTATACAACCTTGACTGGACACTCCTTTTATCATTGGGTGATGTATTTTCGCTGTGTTGCAACTGAACAACAATCCACGACCTTGTGGAGATAAGCCTGCCGTTCCATCCACGTTACCAAAATTGGACAAGGAGGATTATCATTTTAATTGTATGCTTGTTCATTCCAATCTGTTTGGATCCATTCGAGTGTACTAGAGATGTGGGGCTGATTGATGGCTTAGAAACTGATATTCGCCCCTGGACCAACGGTACCGTCACACTGCTGATTGGAGCAAATGTTGATATTGAGTTCGTCATTGGGTAGTATTGCAGAGGAGTTTGGTAAAAGATATTTTAGTGAGTTGTCCATTTCCTGCCATGGCTTTGCTGGTTGCTATGCCAAACAGATGTGGTGCGCTAACGGAAATACATTATTTATGAAGTCAGACGGACTGCAAATAGAAACCATTTATTTTTGAAGTCATAGGTGCCTCCACCCGAACCCCGCCCTGTGTCTTTTTAAAGTAAGTCTGCCTCCATAAAAAAAATATTTCAGTTACAGGACCGTATCAGATATAATTTCTTTATGAAGTCAGAGTGACTTCAAAAATAAACTATTTCTTTTTCAAGTCATAGAGGTCCTCCGCACACAGTGACATGGAGACCTTCAGCTCTGTGACGGAAACCAGCTTTCCTGCTGAACTGGAGGCCTTGTTCCCTGTCCTGGATCAATGGATTCTAATTTAAGAATATATAGTTTGTGTAAATGTATGTTCGTGCATGTACATAATGTAATGTGTGTGACTGAGTGAGTTAGTGCATGATGTATGGATGGCTGCCTGGCTGTGAGTGTATAGTGAAGGTATGCACATGTAAATGTATGGGTGACTGGGTGTGCGTGTCTGAGTGTATGGTGTATATGCTGATTACTTACAGACAATCTTCATTACTCCTAGTCCTACTCTTCACAGTACTTGTGTATGATGCACGTTGCCTCGTACAGAGGTAATGGGATGAGGTAGAGGGACGTGGATGTAATGCCTGGCTTAGTTTTCTGTAATCTTTATTACTCCTGATCCCACTCTTCCTCATCCGCGTACTTACCTATGAGGCAAGAAGCCTCATAGGTAAGTACTGGGACGAGGAAGAGGGACGTGGAGGAAATAGTGCGTGCTTGTGTTTAATGCCTGGGTTACTTATAGGTTATCTTCATGAATCCTAGCCCTACTCTTCCGTGTCCCAGTACTTGTGTATGAGGCACATTTGTCATACATAAGTATTGGGACGAGTTAGAGGCATGTGGATGTAATGACTGGCTTAGTTACCTGTAATCATTATTACTCCTGATCCCACTGTCCCTTGTCCCAGTACTTACCTATGAGGCATTGTGCTTCATAGGTAAGTAGTGGGAAGAGGAAGAGGGACATTGAGGTAATTCCGGGCAGAGGAGCTGATTTTGGCAGTTGGGGTGGTAGTGTAGGCCAGCCCAGAGTGTGGTGTGACCCGTGATTTGTTACGGAGCATGGGGGGCCCCTCAGCAAGGCTCGCAGGCAGGCCCCCAAATGTTGTGCTATGCCACTGCACGCTCTTGCTCCATTCGACCACTTGGTCATAGCTGACACACCATAGTGTGGGATCCGGGAGGAGGAGCTCTTCTGGGACAAGCCCACCTTTCACTACAACAGTGCACCTGAGCAGCGCTGACGTGCATTCCTCACGTGCGCATCCGGCCTAAATGTCATCCTCGATGCTGGCCAGGGCCTGCCTCCTCCACCCAGTGTCAGACTCTAAATCTGCTAAATGCCATCTTCTCCTTTCAGCACCGCTCATGCTGCCTGAATCCATGCCCTGTCCACCCTGATAGTGCAGCAGCCTGTGGTTTCATCTAGGCTGGGACAATCCTCACTCCATGTACCGGCCCCTCTCTACCTCACAACTGGGTTGCTCCTGGCAATTCAGCCCCTCTGCTGTGATGCTATACCTCACTGATACTTCTCACCATCCCCGGGTCCTCTGACTGGCATAGTGGCCCAGGGCAGGGTCCTCATTCGACCCAGAGGCTCTCTCCATGGGCAGCTTTGCTCATTGGCACGGCTCATCTTCCTTGGATGGACCTCTTGCGGCTAACATAGAAGCTCCTCAGTTGAGAATGACTGCCCTCAACCTCTGCTTGGAGAACATGAGGCCTGTCCTTGGAGTCCAACCTCATTAACCCTGGGGGGTGCCCAGGGCAGCAAACTCCCCACGACCCCCTCCGGGAGTCAGCCTTCAGTTTCCTCTCATTCAACTGTCCTCCAACAGCCCTCCATCTGCCACCCCTGTGCCCCATCCATGCCTCCAGGCAACTGCAGGGTGAGCGGCCCATCCTCCTCAGCTGAAAGCTCTATGTATCCACGGATCTATGTGATTACTGCTACCCCAGAGGTCCACCCCCTTTACAACACATACATATGCAGGGGGAGACCCCCTGCAGCCCCCCTTACTTGTATTATATCCCATTATATTGGAATTTTCGGCAGTCAGAGTTCTGGAGGCGACATTTTGGTCTATTTCCTGCGTGTGTCCACTATGTTATGGGACATTGGTTCACATGGGCAGTAATCGAATCAACAACAGAGTCGAAATGAACAATAGCATTTCAAAGTTCATGTGCTCTTTTCGCATTAAATAATCAGTATTTGCACAACCAATGCTGTGCATTTGTAATTAGTATTTTCTTTCTTCCAAATGTGGGCCCTGTTGACTCTGTGAAGAGAAAGTAACCCCAATTTATGAGGGTCTATTGTCTATCGTCACCTCTGGCCTAAACCCTACTAGCCTTCTATGGCCTAAATTCACCTGGCAGTGATGGGGTTTTATTTCAGTTTATGAAGCTCCATGTAAAGTACATGGTGCATTTCCAATGCTCTGTCACACCTGCTGCAAGTGTCCCACCACCCTTCAAACCGGATGCTATATGGATCAATACACAAGTCAACATTCTGCCAATGGAGAATAGTATGGTGGGAAGGACAAAACATGTATGGCCAATTCTTGTTTTATAGATTGGAAGTTACCAAATCTTACCTCGGAATCATTGGCTGATCAGAAGAAAGAACCCTTTTTCTGGGAAGCATTCCTGGCTTTCAGATTGATTTATCTAGGGCTTGACGGGGTGTCCTACCACACAGAACCATGATGACTCCCATACAATTTCCAAGGGTGTTTGTATGAAAATGTTAACAGACAGGATGGCTGTATCTTCTGGGTAAAGGTATTTAGGACCTACTGGGGCTTGGGATTTCAGCGCTAGGGACATCCCCCTCCACCTAGTTTCCGCATTATTTCCCCTCCCTAGCCCAGGCATCCATAACGGGGTTGTTAGTGTCTCGCCATTGGTGACCCCTATCTGTCTGATGTGTCTGACTAAGGGTGATGATGATGGCTAACTAACTCTCTAGGGATTTTCTAATCTTTCCCTGACCTAGCCAGCTTAGTACTCTAGGAAGTTAGGGATGGCGCCTTCTTTTGCCCAGTGTCACTCCCCCGTCACTCACACCCAATCTCTCCTGACACTTCTCTACTCTGGGTCCCGAGATGCGCTCCCCCTAAAGTACTAAAAGTCCAACACTTCTCTCATTCCGCCTTTCCACCTCCACCGTTTGATCTTACTTCTCGTCTTTCTTCTTAACTCCTTCACATCCTATTATTGCTACCTTCTGTTACTCATGATGTTATTTTCTCCTTTTTTCCTTCCTCCTACTCTGCCTCTTTGCCTCTTGCTATTCTCCTGTTGTAATCACTGTCTCACTCTATGCTGATAGTTACTCCTATTCTCCCACTCACTCTTACTCTTACTACTCTGTCTCTCCTACTACGTCTACTCATACCTAACCCGTGCTATCATCCTCTACTACTCACTACTGATCCACTGCTTCTTCTACTCACTAACGCCTCTACTGCCTACTCCACTTCCAATATTATCCTTTATCCCCACTTCTACTACTATTAGTTTCTTCTTCTTCCTCACATGCTATTCCACTATTTCCACTACCACTATCTCTACCCCACACTACTACTACCTCCAGCAATACTACCACTAACACTCGTCTTCTCCTACTCTACCTCTACTCCACACAGTTTCTGCTCTCACACTCAAACATTCCACAGACCGCCTCCTAACAATATCCTCTGGACTCCAATCAATCTTGCCTCCTCTGGTCTCTCAGACGCCTCCTTCACCACCTCATGTCCTCACCCTACTAACCCACACTAGACAACTCGCATGCACCTACTTAAATGCCCCAAGGATTGGCAATTTACCTTATCCAATCTCTTATCTGTCTCCAGGGGGTTGGACAGGGGAATGCCATGGGAGGGATTGTATGCCCCGCCCCTTTCCAACCTGGAACCTGATGGGGTCCAGTGACGTTGGATATGGAAGACCTACATGGGCCTTTTAAGGTAAGATACATGCACCGGTAAAACAGCTCAGCGGATTGAGTGATTGTTGCTGTGATCTGAGCGTGATCTGCAGGTCGCAGGTTCGAATCCCGGCAAAGCCAACTCAGCCTTTCATCCTTCCGAGGTCGATAAATGAGTACCAATTTCGGTTGGGTGATAGTGTATGTAAATATGTGCTCTGTAAAGCGCTTTGGATTAAGGCGCTATATAAATAACACATCATCATTATCATTAATATAATAATTATAGCCCTGGTGGCATAGTGGGCTATTCTTAAAGCCTTTAGTTTATATCAAGCAATCCCTGGTGGGTTAGTGGAGGCTTGTCCCGGTGCGGGAATCCAGCTGCTGCACTGTGAGCTGGAGCTGCGCCTTTGATGCGCCTTTGTGGGTGTTGCACTACCCGTTTGGTTTCTGCCATCCCGTTGCTGTGTCCTCCAGCGTTGAGCGGCCTGTGTTGTGCTGCTCTGAGCATTCTGCAGCATAATGCACTCAGCTCTCCTCGCCGTGTCCGGTGGCTCTGGTGCTGGGGGAGGTGGCGGTGCTGCCGGTCTTCCTGGGTCCTGTTGCAACCTGGAGGCCGCCATCTCCTCAGGTAATGCAGAGTGAGGGCGGGGCCTGTCTACACTCGGGCACCGTGGTTGGGTTGGGATGGGGTCCCTCCTGGGTTGGGAGGGAGATAGGCTCCCTCCCTCCCTCTGACAGGGCCACTATGTCGAGTAACGCCAGGAAAGCCCTTAATAAGTCTGAAATTAGACCTTTACACCTCAGCATCAGGGGTGTTGCTAGGTCTGGAAAAGATCTGGGGCTGCGCTAATGTCGGGACTCGGGGCTAGCTAGTCTTTTGGTTGTAGCTCTTGAGCTTCTACCTTTGGCTACAACAAAAAGACCCAGGACTATAGCCCCCTCAGCCCCCTCACCCCTAACAATGCCTGGAGGTGCATCTTTCTCAAGGTCGGGCTACCTATAAGCATCCCAAGACAGTCTGTCTGGCAGGGTGTGACCCGGAAATAGATCATGATTGCAAGCAGAAGACCCTTTTCTCTACAGACGGCAGGGCACAGGATGACCTAATGCTGTGTGGGAACTCTGCCCTTGTGGCACACATTCCACCATGTCTAGAACTCCCTGAATGCTTTCCTCTACCCTTCAACGACTCTACTGGGAGCTGAGGCCTCTGGGAATTGCAGCAAAAGTGGGTGGGCACTTCTCTAGGAAATCGTCCAAATTGGACTCTAGCAGGAGGCTTGAAATTCATCCATCCCCTGCTAGGATTGTGTCATAGCTCCCGGATCGTTTATTCTCTGCTTCCATCACTGTGTTCTTTCCCCTATGATTGTAAAGCACTCAGTTACTTCCCGAAGCTAGGTCCGCGCTTAATAAAAACCCTCATGATAATAATTATAATAACTAACATAAAATAATACTAGACAGGCTATGCGCATCAGGTCAATATATCTGCCATTGAATAATACTGATGACAATGCAGGCACTGTATTTCTCACAATGTTTAAGAATATGTCTTAATATATCACAGATTGCTGTTCTTTTGATCATGTATTTATAGTAACACTTCTGTTTTTTATCTTGTAGAAAGGCAGATGTACACGTCATCTATAATGCATACCCCCTCACCTCCGTCATATTGGAAGAACAGCAAGAGAGCATTGTGTGTGACACCAGGTATCATCACAATACTGCATTTAAGATATGCAAAACATTATGCACTCAAACAACCGTATCGAATGTACCTTCGCACTGACGTGGTAGAAGGATGTCTGCAGACAGCAATGAACATAAAGGAGTTATAAGTGAAATCTGACGAGAGTAAAGTGACGTCATAAAGAGGAGACACAAGGACACACTGAAAAGATATAAGAATACTTAAAGAATGAAGATGTGACTGAAGTAACAAAGTAACTGAGCATGCAAATACGAAGAAATCATATACGCTGAGAAGATAAGTGAGAAGAGATGCAGTAGAAGTACATACACAGAAACGCAAGGCAGAAGAGAAACATACAGGCATGCTACAGTAGAAAATATGACACGGGTAAAGCAGCCATGATGAGAAGATGGACGTGGACTCTTTATAAATAATAAGAAAGCAGCCTGAAGGAGAGAGAGCGAGTGTGCAGAGCCGACAGGCGCTGGAAAACAGCTTTGTCGAAAGAACAAAGAATATCTGCTTGTCTTGGGATCAATGATGCCTCATCAGGAGGCAACTGCGAGGCACAAGGGAGTCAAAGAGGATAATCTACATACGCAGGACATATTTCTCTTAGATTAAGTGAAGGAGTGAACAACTGTGAGTGCCAAGTATTGAACAAATAAAGATGCAGAAACCACAAGGAAGACGGAGCAACCAAGTCTCCAGAGGCCAAGAGGAGTAATTACATCCAGTATAATTGAATGAAATAGCACTAAATAAAATGCCAGAATGGTCAAAATCATGGTCTATTCATTAAGCTCTAGATGAAAATAGCAATGTACCTTTAATCCCTTAAGGGTTCCAAGGAAGAGAACAGTAAGTCAGGTCTACTACAAAGAAGAAGCCTTGGCTTAGGGCCTAACTGATGAGAGATGGTAGGCTAATTGGTAAAGTGGCCAGTGCTCTGACGTTGGTCCCCGCAACTGGGTTTTGTTTTGCTTATGTGCTGCTAACAAGCCAAATATCCAAGGTTGGGAGAGAATGTCAACCAGTCACGAGGGCCTATGTTGTAATGGACCATGCATTGTTGCAGAAGCCAATGCGCTGCTGTTATTCTGCTATTAATCTGTATGATATGTAGTTAAAGGTAGTGCAAGGAGTGCCAAACATCTAAGGGCAGACAATTGTGTTACTAACACCTAAACGAAGTATAGCTATATATGTTCCCCTAACCAACCCCCCCTTCCAATAGGTTTTTACTATTTGCCACATAGGATAACGTCAGAGCTGGCATACATGCAGGTATAAAGCTTTTGTGTAACGGAAATGTATTTGAGAGGGAGTGGGCTGCAATCTGTTAGTTCACCAGGTTTCCCTACTTTATTGAGCTGAAAATAAAGTCGCATTTTGCCGTATTCTCTTAGTTTGGTTATTTGGGTCTGAGATCGTTTATTGGTAATTCCATCTGGCACTTGGAATGCTCCAGGTGCTACTGCACAATCTTTGGTAACATTATTGTTTTGCTTTTATAGAATCTTTATCCTGAAATAAACTGAACCCGACTGACTGATAAATCAAGGTGTTGATTCGCAGATGTTGTGGACAACTCAAAGTCCCTTCCCATGGGGTGAATATGATGAAAGGACTACTGCAACACTTGGCAAAGTTCCATGAATCAGGGTTTGCCTCGGCAGTGCACAGTCACTTTGAATCGGGCCCTAGGGTTAGAACGGACAGTATTTTCAAGTATTGTTTTACCACGTCACCTGATGATGGGTTTCGAAATGCACAGGGCATGAAAACTGCCCGTTGGTGAGTGCCCCCTTTACCTTCATGCACAATGGTGGTAAAGGTGGAGGCGGTATTATCGCACGCAGCAATACCACCACTCCCCCATGATGTCCTCCCGCACTTCAGAATCAGGAGTAATTGAAACCATAATGGTTAATGATAATGATGTGTTATGTATATAGCGCCTCAAGCCAAAGCGCTTTACAGAGAACATATTTACATACATTCGTCTTCCCAACCGAAGTTGGTTCTCATTTCGTGTTAATTAGATGGTATACCAGCAAACTTGCAATGAAGCCCCACCTGGGTGCCAGGGTGAAGACTACAGATCTCGTTGGGCGAAGCCAGCAGGGTGGCCCGTTACAGCGCCCGGCTGCTGGCAGCACTCTGAGGTAATTAAGGGAGGGATTAATGGCCGAGGCGGACTGCTGCTCGCGAAGGATGGCGGGAGGAGCGCATTTGCAATCACTCCAGAATGAACGCGCCTGTCCTCGGGAGCTCTGCATTCATTCAAGACGCGGGGCCTCGCGCCGAGAAAGCAATTATTCCCCGCGCGAGAAGCGCTCAAGGAGCGCAAATGAGCCCCGTGCCGTGTAATGTGCGTTGTAATTAAAACGTGTTTCCACCTTGTAAAAAGAAAAGAGTATCATTCCCACACAACAATAGTGTGATATGGTGTGCTTCGCGGAAACGTGTTTACATGTTCATCACCCGGGCGGCCCTCCGTTGGAATGCAATAATAGCGGCTGGGAGGGCTATGGTGGTTTTCAAGGAGCCGTGTTCTAAGACGTGGGTTTTATTAGGTGGTAAATTCATTGAATTACTTCCAAACCCATTTACTGTGGTTCTTCCATATTACCACAGGATTACAAGTGGTGGCTTGACGGTGCAAATCCCCATTTTTGGGAGTCCAAAGATCTCCATGGTGGTATTCAATGAATTCAATGAATTTCCCGTGAGCAGTAATACCGTGTGGTAAATCTGATGAATTTTGTCAGTGAAGCAGAGGCTTTACCACCAGCAAAATACTGTCAAATCTATAGTCTGGCAATGAGGTAATTTGGTGGTAAAGTGGCCGTCAAAGACTAACTGCCTCTTCACTGCAGTTTTGACTGCCCTACTCACAAAGAGGGGCTCATTACAAGTATGGCAGAGTGAGGAAAAAATAGCAGAAACGGAATTACCGCCAATATTCCCGCTCCGTCACACTAAGAGTATGGTCCTGGAGTGGAGGTTTTGCCTCCAGCATGACGCCGGAGGTAAATCCTCCAATTTGCTGCCGTAAAAAATCTGCAAAATCGGTGGAATGATCACAGCCGAATTACCACTGTGTTAATTCTGCCAAAAAAGCCTATGGACTCATAAAAAAGGTGATTTTAAACCGCCATCGCCACTTGTAATCCAGCGGGAATTCCACTGGACCAAGTGGCGGACCAATTCAGTTGGGTGGTGCAGATTTACCACCAGTATACCGCCTAACTCGTAATGAAGCCAATATCGTCTACACTAAAGGCTGCAATGACTGCAGTGCTATTTCCAGTTTTCAAAAGGGTGCCTGTGAATGATCACTTTGGTAGAAAGACCCATTGCTTAGTTCTTGGGAGCATCAGGTCTGGCCCAGTCATACCAAACAAGGCCCAGCCACAGCAGCAGGGCTGCTAATATATCGCAAGGAATACAATCAGTTCTTCAAGGCAACAGCAGACATGTTAAGAAAAACTATAGCGTGCTCCCAGCAGCAGTGTATTCATGCCTCTTAGGTTTTAGTTTGGCTAATGGCTGGCACAGCCACCAATCACAAACTATGGTAATGTACATGGCAAAGGACTTTGGGCATCAACTGGACTAAGAGCTTCATTACGAGTGTGCCGATCCAGAAAGAATGCTGGGAGAAATGCCAGTAATTCCAGCTCTGGCATTATTTCCGGACCACAACACTCCAAGTTTGCCAGTGGGGGCCACAGATATCCCTGCAGGCCTGACCTACCGGGAGTTCAGGCCCGTACCGGCAAACAAATGCCTGAATCACCAGCATCGTTGCTAATGGTGCCGGTGATTCAAGCAATCCCATCCCAAGGACTCCTAGGGGACTTCATGAGAATGGGGACTTACTGGCACTCCGCGGCCCAAAATATCCCGGTAACATCGGGATATTGGGTGGTGGAGATGGTAAGTGCAGTTTGCTGGTAATACCAGTGGGATACCGCCAAACTTGTAATCGGGGCTTATGGGTGTCTTTATAAGTTTGGTGGGAATTTTACAGAATTTCCATGGGGGAAGCAAGGTGATTTATGTCAGGACCAACTGGACAGAGCCGCAGCTGCACGTTGAGCCTGTTTCTCATACTTTCACAAACTGTATCCTGTAACGTGCCATAAAATCCAACATGGCTGAACTCCTGCTACCTTAGCTCCCGGATCTCATCTTTACTGCAACACTTCTTGGACTCCATCTCACACGCCTACCTATGTCAGCTACATACTAGCACTTCTCTTAAAACATAACACTGTATACTACAGCTAAATGCAAAAAACATCCCCCAATCTTCAACCTCTTCACCCGCAACATGAATACATTGTCGCTCTTTCTGTGTGGCTATATGGTGTTTCTAATGTGTCAAAGCGAGAACTGCTAACACTAGGATGACTGCTAATATGCTTTTTGCAGTCTAAATCTCTTTGCCTGCCAAGGATGTTGCACTTGCATCCCAACGCTCCCCCTTTTAGTTAATAATCGATTAAAACACCCAGTTCCCCTTCTTCTGTAATCATCATATCAACCACAAAGGAATCTAGCGCTTCACCCACTTATTATTATTAGAAAATCACTAATAGCAACAAAGGTTGGGTGTTTTTGTAAAATGACAAAGGTCACATTGAAAAAAGGGGCTTACCAAATGTTGATTGGAAAAGCCATTAATGCAACAAAGGTGGCGCATTCGATTAAACTGACAAAGGTCACAGTATTTTTTTTTAAAAGGAGGAGCCCAAATATGTTGACCTTATTTGTACCTGTTTTCTAAGGTCGACAAATGTCATCTTGAAAAAAAGTAAATAGCACATATAATAGTGATGTATGATGGGTGCTGCGGAGATGGGAATTGATCTCTGATAAGTATTGTTTATGAGTGGGTGCCCCGGTTCTCCAAGGGGCAGCCAAAAGGATTATGGTGAAGCATTGTTTGCCGGAAGTAATTGGTGCCCCAGTTCTCCAGGTGGTATCCACAAGGAAGAGTGACAACCATTGGTTGATGCTACTATGTTGGATCCCAGTGCCCCAAGGGATTTCCACATAACATTTTGAGTAAAGGATATTAGAAAATGGCATAATTCAGTGCATATACACAATAATGTGGTGTATGCTGCCGTGGTGTTGTTATCCACTTAACTTGGCTTCCATTTTGAATGGCTAGTCAGGTTGTGTGTGTGCTGAGAGAGCGGTGTTTTGTGTTGTTGCCAAAAATGAGCTGACAAAAGCCACTACGCTTGTAAGCTCCGTAATATATATTTATTTGTGTACTATAAAAAAGGCCCACGACACAGTCTTCTCAAGGCAAAAGGAATGTGCCCAACTGACAATCTTCAACTGCACTTTTTCCACAGCTGTGCGCAATGACACTCCAGAGTTAGTTCAATAAAGGAATGGCATGGCGCGCACCACCCTGTATCAGATAGAGCATACTCTTTAAGACTGCCTGCATTGCCTATACAGTGACCACTGCTCGCAGAGCTGCCTACTGATTGAATAACTCTGTGGGTCACAGTCCTCCAGAAGGCAGGCAATTGCTAGGATTGAGATGAAACTGGCACACAAGGGCCATCTTTTACGATCCCCTTTCATGCTGGGACAAAGTCTTGGTAAGAATCTGTTCCCGGTTAATGCTCTTGCAGGACAGGAAATAATTCAAAACCTTACTCTTCAGTCAAACAGTGATTCCACATCAGATCTCACCCGCGTGGCCACCTAAGGAACATTCCAAGCCACATCTGTTAACCCCCACTCCTTCCCTCATATGTGTCCCTTCATGACATGCACAGCAAAGTGTTGCTTCCTAGCTAGGCCTGCACTAGAAAACCCTGCATACAAAGAATGCATTGCTTCAAACAGTCTTTGTGGGCTGGAAGAATGTCAATTGCTCGAATGTAACCGATTGATTTTGTTTTTGCTAATTTTTATTTTTACTGTATTTTATGCATATTATGCTGGGGAGACCATCTACATTTTGGTGGTTAAAAAAACGTTAATACAATTTAAAAAAAAAACAATTTAATCAGTTGCGTGGCGAGCAAAAGACCTCATACCTGAGTGGGTCTCCCTGGAATTACTTAAACATTCCATGAATAGAAAGCAACACAGACCTGTACAGCACTCTGTTGCTCCGGAGCGAACCTTGCTCTATACAACATATAATAGTAATTATACATCCAGCCAGGCTCGTTGTAGCTCAGGGAATCCTCTTGCGCTGCGCCTGTGCACTCATATCTCTGTGGCGACCCTCTCTGACACTTTTTATATGTTTCTTCTGATCCCCTCACTGTGCAACCACTACAACCACTGACCCTGCACGCAGCCGTTGGCTGCCTCCGAACCTTCCTTCCAGCCGCGTGCTGCTTGTGAACTCCTACGCTACTACACCACCGACCATAACCGCCATGTTACTGGCCCCATGGCTCTGTACAATTGTTGGTGGTATTAAGTCGAATGCTCTGATTTCTGCCGCCCTCCTGTGCTATAAAGTGGAATTTAGCCATTTTTTTCAAACCAGTTCATCTAGCACCTCTGCTGCTATGCTGCTGACCCTCAGGTTAGACCCTTCCAATCTGCATACTGCACCTACTTTGTCCTTCTTGACGTGTGCATGCCTGATGTAGCCCCCTGTAACTTGAGGTGAGGCTCTGCCAGTCTGTGTAATCATACCTCTGTATGTCTGTAACCATATGCTTATGTATCATGCACTTTCTGTAACTAGCGCCTAGATGCCTCAGGGCTTTGTGCGCTGAAATAAATGTGAAAATGAATGAATGAATTAATGAATAAATAAATAAATAAATAAATAAATGCATACATAATAATATTAATAATAACAAAGCACTTACGGCAAGTTGCCTTATAATTCCGTGGTCCTCATCAGCAAGTTCTCTGCTTCTTCCAGAGATGAGGTTGGCAAGGTGGACCCTGATCACCTTCCTGACAGAGTCTTCTTCCTGTAGCCACCAATCCAGTTCTTACTTTCCTCCTCACCGGTCTGACGCTCCCTCCTTCCTGTGTGTGGGCCTACTGCCTAGCCTCACCGCTGGACCTCGTGTACTCTTAGGGATAGCCTCCTTGACATTCCACCATAAAGTCATTCCTCCTGCCACCTCTTACACAACCTCTTGAATCAGGTTGTGTCTCTCTCTTACTTGCACTCATCCTACACTGCCAAGGGAGTGCTCATTCTCTGTATCACCAAATATCTCCTTTGCCTCCTCTTTGCCACCTCTCTTCCCCAGCTCATGGACTCCTTCCTCCATCTTCCTGCTTCCCTCCAACACTTCCTCCTTTCCAACCTCGATTCAATCCTCCTCCTAAAATGTCACTCTTTGTATCCTCCCCTCTAGACTTTCTCTCTTCCACCTCCTTCTTCCCAGTCCCCACTAGCCTCCTCCTTTCCTGCTGTTCACTTGTTTCAGATTACCACTGCAGCTCCTCCAAGGTCTCCTGTAACTTTAGCCTCTGCCCCTCCTATCTCCTTCCCGTCTGCAAACTCTTATGCATGTCTCACCTCTCCCACATCTCTGCTCTCTTTTCCAATCTCCTGCCCGCCACTGCGCTTGTTCTGCAGATCAGTAGGTGAGAGATAGTGCACCGTTCATTGACTTCGCGTCATACCAGTGATTTGAAGTCCATGTGGTCTGTTCTTCTGGGGAAGCAGAATTGCAAACAAATGATATTGCCTACCCCTTAAAGGGGGCAGCACCAGCTAGGAAGCACATGTGTGGAGCCTCTATTACCTGCCACACTATTGTGGGGCACCTGGGAATCTTCCCATACCACCCGTAGACCCCACATTATGTTGCTGTGATGGCACGTTCTGCCCCCCTGGATTCCCCCCACACACGTCAAGTTCAGGCAGGGTAACTACAGTGTGGTTCTATGGTCTGTCATCAACAGTAATTTTTTACGACTGCCTTTTTTACAGTAAAAAGGTCATCAACATCTTGGGGGGGGGTTCCCCCAATCCCCACCTAAAATCCCGACCCCCCAGCACATTATCTTCCCTTTCCCACCACCCCTGAAAATTCTCGATGACCTTTTTCGTAATTCTGTACTCGTAAAAAAGGCAGTCGTAAAAATGACCGTACATTGTAACTGTACCGATTGAGCCGCGTGTTAAATTTGTGATAATATGTGATCTTGTTTTAAAAAAAGAAAAAGTGGTTTTCCAAGAAGAACAATAAATACACCAACTTGATGGCTGGAGCAGTCTCATTGAAGAAATGCTTCACCTAGTTACTATAAACTAGTTAACACCTTAAACCTAATGGCTGATCCTATGGAGATAAAAGAGTAAATGGCAAAGGCGTAGACAAGGTAGGGCCTGAGCAGGACTGTGTGGGTATTTACAGATGTTAACGTCACTGCGGTTGGGCCAACTACATGAGCTTCAGGCCCCACTTGTTAGACAATCCTGGCTACGCCTCTGGTAAATGGTCCAACATAAGACAGACTTTGTATACATCTTCAGTAATTGCAACATTTACAGATGTGTGCTGGCTTGCAGTCCAGTGGTGACAGTGGTTGGGGACATTTGTGGCCTCAGACGAATTATGATACCACTCTAGGATTCTGCCCCTCAATCTAACTCCACCTGGCGTATCATCCTGGGAGAAAAGGTGTTTCTTAAGCATGATCATGGAACTAATCACTGATTTCATCTCCTTTGTTTCTGGAAAGAGGGAGTTCCAGCGATGGGTGAAGAAGCAAAGGTTTGCTGTGGCACAGGGAGAATGAAGAAGCATTAGGATGAGCGGACTTGGAGAGTGTGGGTGAGAAGCGGGAGGTAGTTTCAGCCTAATCGACATTTGAAAAAGTGACCATCTTGCATCCATAGCCTACCTGCTCGAAGGCGGAGTGTGAAGTTGTGGGAGGGTTAAAGGAGGTTATGGAGGGTAAGAGTAGCAAAGTGAAAAACTTTGTTGAAAGATCTAAAGGTAAAATGGGAAATCCAATGAGACAGCCAGAACAGAAATCTGTCCAATCGAGGATAGATCAGGGATGTGTGTTTGGGGGAGTAAATGTCACAGGGGGCACATTTAATGTTATGATGAGGTTAGACCTGGCAGCTATAGGGATGGAGATGAATGAGGAAAGATCTTTCAGAGGTGGTCAGAGGTCTCGGGAGGATAGCTCAGGGGCAATGTGCTCACATTGGAAGCAAGACGACACGGAGCAACACAGGTTCGATCCCCGGGTCCGTGCTTGGAAACCTCTGGGTATTAAGCGTGTTATAAATAACCCATCATATCATATCATTGGCAAGGGGACATGGGCTATGACATTGAAGGCTGGGGGAGATCACCTCAATTTCAGAGAAGTTGAGGATCAGGCAACATAATGCCATAAAGCGATGGGGAGCCGGGAGCCGCTAGGAGGTCAGCAATGGGACAACACAGGTTGTGACAAAGGGAACGCAGAAGGCGATTTGAGTTTCATTGGGAAAGAGATGATATGAGAAGACAAAAGGAGGAGGTGGCTTTGCAGAAGGTGGAGGTACAGAGGGAAAATAGGAAGTATCCAAGGTCAGAGACTGGCGCACAGCCGAATGGTGAACTAGTTGTCAGAGGATGGCCCATTGCACTAGGGAATGGAGGAGAAGCCATCATTCAGGTAGATGGCTGCCTAGCCGAGGATGGCGCCCTGAAAGTCAAAAAGTCAGAAGTATTTATCAAATGAGTCGAAGGTGAGAGAGATCATAGAATTCAAGGAGAATGAGGATAGAGGAAAGATGGCGGCGGCGGGCGGCAGAAGGGATGTGAGTGAGGGAATGAGAGATGTGGGGGGACTCCGCCTCTCTGGAGTATTTGCTGTGGAAGTCCTTTAGTTAGTCAGGGATGCAGCGTGCTCAGGAACTTGGTGTAACTCCTTGCTATAACGAGCTTTATGCATCAGGGGTTGCCAATGACCTGGTAAACACCGAAAGTCATTTCAACAAAACCCACTGCCCCCTCAAACCCTTGCTTACCTCTTGGCAGCACCCCTCCTTGATTGCCGCCGTGTCCTGCATCCCTCTGCGAGGCCGGTGCCCCACACTTGCGTGAATGTGAGCCGGTGCGCAGAGTCCTCTTCTTCTGTTCTGTTTTTGTTTTCCTTTATTGAATGGGGAGTGGGGGACAACCCTGCCATCCCCGATGGTATTATAGTAAACACGTGTGCGGGAGACACCCTTGTTCACTATAATGACACCGAATGTGGGATTTCTTTGAAATTGTCGGCTGTAGTCATTTTCGTGCGGCCGATTTTCGAATAAATCTCACTTTCGTTGTTTTTTCTATTCGAAATAATGTACAGATTCCTTCATAGCAAACACACATGTTCACTTGTGTGGTTTCTTACAATAATCCCTTTATTATGTGTATTTATTCAAGCTTATAGAGGACTTTTGCCAAAGCGATGTATTACTTAGGTATGACATATCTTATGACATATTAACATATTGTGCCTTGCTGTTCTTGCTTTAAAAGGGTAATGCTTGCAATGCCAGCAGTGCTTAAACCAACCTGGACACAGGTAACTTTGGTGAGAGGACACTTGGAATGCTCATTCAGCTGGATAATGGAGTGTGCTGGGCTATATGTGTGCTGGGTGAAGAAGAAGAACACTAAAGGGAGGGTGAGAGAAGGACACATTGGGGCCTGAATGCTTCCTTCAACCCATTGACTCCGCCCACTACGATCACATGGTCTTTATTTATTTATTTTTTTCACACTTGTAAGGCGCACTAAGCCCACGGGTGTCAAGGCACTGGTTATAGGTTACAGGTCTGCGCTCATATCCCCTTCCCGCCATTAGTGAAAACACCGCCCTGGATAAGGAGTGGCTCAGCCCCATACCTTCTCATCAGGACTGGGTGAGTGTTACGTGGCGCTCCTGCGTGAAGCGGGAGAACCAAGGCTGGGAAGGGTCTGGTCTGCACTCTCCAGTCTGTGTCAGTGCAGGTAGATGCGAGATGGCCACTCCCTGAGTCTCGGGAGGATAGCTCAGGGGCAACAAGACGAGGCGGGGCAACACAAGTTCGTTCCCCGGATCCACGCTTAGAAACCTCTGGGTATTAAGCGCGTTATAAATAACCCATTTCAATTACAAGGGGAGTGCAGTGCAATTTTAGTGGCTTGCGGCCAGCAGTAATGTAGTGCTCCAGCATTAGTGAATGAACGAAATATCAGATGCTTGTGAAGGAAGGAGGGACTCCAAGCATGATCAACGCCCTGCCCAGAATGTGGCATGGTGGCATTAGAGCGATACGCAAAGGGACTCCGGCTTTTCGAGGGTCACTCAGGGCACCTTCCCCAAGGACTGCACATAATGGGGCGACCCCTGTGTGTTTCCCACCGGAGCAGGCTCTGCGTTCCTTGCCGCTGTTGAGTTTCTTTATTTGTACCGCGTACCGAACCCTCAGGTAACTGGGCGCTTAAAGCTTATACAAGAGTTTCGGACAGTTTAGAGAGCAACAGACAAGAAAACAACAGCAGAGGCAAGGGTTGGTCTGATGCTATTCCAGCCAGCAGAGCAGGACCAACAGGTGCAGGAGTTCCTGTGGCCAGATTGAACATAAAGAGACCAAGCCAGACTCTAGCAGCTGCTGCCATGGGGCATAACTGTTCTATTATGCATTGCTCTTTGCTTATGCAATACTCAGCCATCAGGCAAGATATATTTTAGGAAACCACTTAATCTCTGGAAGAAGTTTATGTTTCGCTCTAACGTCCTATTTAACACAACAAAGATGAAGATAAAAACATTGGAAAATGCTTTCACTTTCTTTTGCAGAAATTGTTCACTTTAATGCATGTTCCTGTGAAACCCTCTCCATTATAGCCAAGTTTGTAAATTAAATGCCTAACTTCGGAAGAACACTTTATTTGAATACTGCAAAATAGAAACAGATTGAATGTACCAAGTTTGTCTCTTTACTTTACTCACTATTAAAGTGATTTTTTTTTCAGCACCCCAAAACTCCAATGCATGTATTACTGTTGTCACTATGTGTTCATAGTTTTAAAGATCTCGGGAGGGGACTTTGCCGCGTGGGATAGTGACTCCCTCGGTCTATAAGGCTAGTTTAATCCCTCTTGGTAATTTACAGGTGAAAGTGTAGGTAATGAAAAAGTGAAATGTATTGCAAGCCCCACAACATGTTGTGATGGGGCACCTACAATCTTGCTTCCTCACAGGCACTCAAGGAGTTGTGGTGGGGCACCTACAATCTTGCTTCCTCACAGGCACTCAAGGAGTTGTGATGGGGCACCTACAATCTTGCTTCCTTACAGGCACTCAAGGAGTTGTGATGGGGCACCTACAATCTTGCTTCCTTACAGGCACTCAAGGAGTTGTGATGGGGCACCTACAATCTTGCTTCCTCACAGGCACTCAAGGAGTTGTGGTGGGGCACCTACAATCTTGCTTCCTCACAGGCACCCAAGGAGTTGTGATGGGGCACCTACAATCTTGCTTCCTCACAGGCACTCAAGGAGTTGTGATGGGGCACCTACAATCTTGCTTCCTCACAGGCACTCAAGGAGTTGTGGTGGGGCACCTACAATCTTGCTTCCTCACAGGCACTCAAGGAGTTGTGGTGGGGCACCTACAATCTTGCTTCCTCACAGGCACCCAAGGAGTTGTGGTGGGGCACCTACAATCTTGCTTTCTCACAGGCACTCAAGGAGTTGTGAAACAGCAGCTATGATCTTGCTTCCTCACAGGCACCCAAGGAGTTGTGGTGGGGCACCTACAATCTTGCTTTCTCACAGGCACTCAAGGAGTTGTGAAACAGCAGCTATGATCTTGCTTCCTCACAGGCACTCAAGGAGTTGTGATGGGGCACCTACAATCTTGCTTTCTCACAGGCACTCAAGGAGTTGTGAAACAGCAGCTATGATCTTGCTTCCTCACAGGCACTCAAGGAGTTGTGATGGGGCACCTACAATCTTGCTTCCTCACAGGCCCCACAACATGTTGTGAAGGGGCACCTACAATCTTGCTTCCTCACAGGCCCCACAACATGTTGTGAAGGGGCACCTACAATCTTGCTTCCTCACAGGCACTCAAGGAGTTGTGATGGGGCACCTACAATCTTGCTTCCTCACAGGCACTCAAGGAGTTGTGGTGGGGCACCTACAATCTTGCTTCCTTACAGGCACTCAAGGAGTTGTGGTGGGGCACCTACAATCTTGCTTTCTCACAGGCACTCAAGGAGTTGTGAAACAGCAGCTATGATCTTGCTTCCTCACAGGCACCCAAGGAGTTGTGGTGGGGCACCTACAATCTTGCTTTCTCACAGGCACTCAAGGAGTTGTGAAACAGCAGCTATGATCTTGCTTCCTCACAGGCACTCAAGGAGTTGTGATGGGGCACCTACAATCTTGCTTTCTCACAGGCACTCAAGGAGTTGTGAAACAGCAGCTATGATCTTGCTTCCTCACAGGCACTCAAGGAGTTGTGATGGGGCACCTACAATCTTGCTTCCTCACAGGCCCCACAACATGTTGTGAAGGGGCACCTACAATCTTGCTTCCTCACAGGCCCCACAACATGTTGTGAAGGGGCACCTACAATCTTGCTTCCTCACAGGCACTCAAGGAGTTGTGATGGGGCACCTACAATCTTGCTTCCTCACAGGCACTCAAGGAGTTGTGGTGGGGCACCTACAATCTTGCTTCCTTACAGGCACTCAAGGAGTTGTGATGGGGCACCTACAATCTTGCTTCCTCACAGGCACTCAAGGAGTTGTGGTGGGGCACCTACAATCTTGCTTCCTCACAGGCACCCAAGGAGTTGTGATGGGGCACCTACAATCTTGCTTCCTTACAGGCACTCAAGGAGTTGTGATGGGGCACCTACAATCTTGCTTCCTCACAGGCACTCAAGGAGTTGTGGTGGGGCACCTACAATCTTGCTTCCTCACAGGCACCCAAGGAGTTGTGATGGGGCACCTACAATCTTGCTTCCTCACAGGCACTCAAGGAGTTGTGATGGGGCACCTACAATCTTGCTTCCTCACAGGCACTCAAGGAGTTGTGGTGGGGCACCTACAATCTTGCTTCCTCACAGGCACTCAAGGAGTTGTGATGGGGCACCTACAATCTTGCTTCCTCACAGGCACTCAAGGAGTTGTGGTGGGGCACCTACAATCTTGCTTCCTCACAGGCACTCAAGGAGTTGTGGTGGGGCACCTACAATCTTGCTTCCTCACAGGCACCCAAGGAGTTGTGGTGGGGCACCTACAATCTTGCTTTCTCACAGGCACTCAAGGAGTTGTGAAACAGCAGCTATGATCTTGCTTCCTCACAGGCACCCAAGGAGTTGTGGTGGGGCACCTACAATCTTGCTTTCTCACAGGCACTCAAGGAGTTGTGAAACAGCAGCTATGATCTTGCTTCCTCACAGGCACTCAAGGAGTTGTGATGGGGCACCTACAATCTTGCTTCCTCACAGGCCCCACAACATGTTGTGAAGGGGCACCTACAATCTTGCTTCCTCACAGGCCCCACAACATGTTGTGAAGGGGCACCTACAATCTTGCTTCCTCACAGGCACTCAAGGAGTTGTGATGGGGCACCTACAATCTTGCTTCCTCACAGGCACTCAAGGAGTTGTCGTGGGGCACCTACAATCTTGCTTCCTTACAGGCACTCAAGGAGTTGTGATGGGGCACCTACAATCTTGCTTCCTCACAGGCACTCAAGGAGTTGTGGTGGGGCACCTACAATCTTGCTTCCTCACAGGCACCCAAGGAGTTGTGATGGGGCACCTACAATCTTGCTTCCTCACAGGCACTCAAGGAGTTGTGATGGGGCACCTACAATCTTGCTTCCTCACAGGCACTCAAGGAGTTGTGGTGGGGCACCTACAATCTTGCTTCCTCACAGGCACTCAAGGAGTTGTGGTGGGGCACCTACAATCTTGCTTCCTCACAGGCACCCAAGGAGTTGTGGTGGGGCACCTACAATCTTGCTTTCTCACAGGCACTCAAGGAGTTGTGAAACAGCAGCTATGATCTTGCTTCCTCACAGGCACCCAAGGAGTTGTGGTGGGGCACCTACAATCTTGCTTTCTCACAGGCACTCAAGGAGTTGTGAAACAGCAGCTATGATCTTGCTTCCTCACAGGCACTCAAGGAGTTGTGATGGGGCACCTACAATCTTGCTTTCTCACAGGCACTCAAGGAGTTGTGAAACAGCAGCTATGATCTTGCTTCCTCACAGGCACTCAAGGAGTTGTGATGGGGCACCTACAATCTTGCTTCCTCACAGGCCCCACAACATGTTGTGAAGGGGCACCTACAATCTTGCTTCCTCACAGGCCCCACAACATGTTGTGAAGGGGCACCTACAATCTTGCTTCCTCACAGGCACTCAAGGAGTTGTGATGGGGCACCTACAATCTTGCTTCCTCACAGGCACTCAAGGAGTTGTGATGGGGCACCTACAATCTTGCTTCCTCACAGGCACTCAAGGAGTTGTGGTGGGGCACCTACAATCTTACTTCCTCACAGGCATTCAAGGAGTTGTGATGGGGCACCTACAATCTTGCTTCCTCACAGGCACTCAAGGAGTTGTGGTGGGGCACCTACAATCTTGCTTCCTCACAGGCACTCAAGGAGTTGTGATGGGGCACCTACAATCTTGCTTCCTCACAGGCACTCAAGGTGTTGTGAAACAGCAGCTATGATCTTGCTTCCTCGCAGGTACTCAAGGAGTTGAGGTGGGGCACCTACAATCTTGCTTCCTCACAGGCACTCAAGGAGTTGTGATGGGGCACCTACAATCTTGCTTCCTCACAGGCACTCAAGGAGTTGTGATGGGGCACCTACAATCTTGCTTCCTCACAGGCACTCAAGGAGTTGTGATGGGGCACCTACAATCTTGCTTCCTCACAGGCACTCAAGGAGTTGTGATGGGGCACCTACAATCTTGCTTCCTCACAGGCACTCAAGGAGTTGTGATGGGGCACCTACAATCTTGCTTCCTCACAGGCACTCAAGGTGTTGTGAAACAGCAGCTATGATCTTGCTTCCTCGCAGGTACTCAAGGAGTTGTGGTGGGGCACCTACAATCTTGCTTCCTCACAGGCACTCAAGGAGTTGTGATGGGGCACCTACAATCTTGCTTCCTCACAGGCACTCAAGGAGTTGTGATGGGGCACCTACAATCTTGCTTCCTCACAGGCACTCAAGGAGTTGTGATGGGGCACCTACAATCTTGCTTCCTCACAGGCACTCAAGGAGTTGTGGTGGGGCACCTACAATCTTGCTTCCTCACAGGCACTCAAGGAGTTGTGGTGGGGCACCTACAATCGTGCTTCCTCACAGGCACTCAAGGAGTTGTGGTGGGGCACCTACAATCTTGCTTCCTCACAGGCACTCAAGGAGTTGTGATGGGGCACCTACAATCTTGCTTCCTCACATGCACTCAAGGTGTTGTGAAACAGCAGCTACGATCTTGCTTCCTCGCAGGCACTCAAGGAGTTGTGGTGGGGCACCTACAATCTTGCTTCCTCACAGGCACTCAAGGAGTTGTGATGGGGCACCTACAATCTTGCTTCCTCACAGGCACTCAAGGAGTTGTGGTGGGGCACCTACAATCTTGCTTCCTCACAGGCACTCAAGGAGTTGTGATGGGGCACCTACAATCTTGCTTCCTCACAGGCACTCAAGGTGTTGTGAAACAGCAGCTATGATCTTGCTTCCTCGCAGGTACTCAAGGAGTTGTGGTGGGGCACCTACAATCTTGCTTCCTCACAGGCACTCAAGGAGTTGTGATGGGGCACCTACAATCTTGCTTCCTCACAGGCACTCAAGGAGTTGTGATGGGGCACCTACAATCTTGCTTCCTCACAGGCACTCAAGGAGTTGTGATGGGGCACCTACAATCTTGCTTCCTCACAGGCACTCAAGGAGTTGTGATGGGGCACCTACAATCTTGCTTCCTCACAGGCACTCAAGGTGTTGTGAAACAGCAGCTATGATCTTGCTTCCTCGCAGGTACTCAAGGAGTTGTGGTGGGGCACCTACAATCTTGCTTCCTCACAGGCACTCAAGGAGTTGTGATGGGGCACCTACAATCTTGCTTCCTCACAGGCACTCAAGGAGTTGTGATGGGGCACCTACAATCTTGCTTCCTCACAGGCACTCATGGAGTTGTGATGGGGCACCTACAATCTTGCTTCCTCACAGGCACTCAAGGAGTTGTGATGGGGCACCTACAATCTTGCTTCCTCACAGGCACTCAAGGTGTTGTGAAACAGCAGCTATGATCTTGCTTCCTCGCAGGTACTCAAAGAGTTGTGGTGGGGCACCTACAATCTTGCTTCCTCACAGGCACTCAAGGAGTTGTGATGGGGCACCTACAATCTTGCTTCCTCACAGGCACTCAAGGAGTTGTGATGGGGCACCTACAATCTTGCTTCCTCACAGGCACTCAAGGAGTTGTGATGGGGCACCTACAATCTTGCTTCCTCACAGGCACTCAAGGAGTTGTGATGGGGCACCTACAATCTTGCTTCCTCACAGGCACTCAAGGAGTTGTGGTGGGGCACCTACAATCTTGCTTCCTCACAGGCACTCAAGGGGTTGTGATGGGGCACCTACAATCTTGCTTCCTCACAGGCACTCAAGGTGTTGTGAAACAGCAGCTACGATCTTGCTTCCTCGCAGGCACTCAAGGAGTTGTGGTGGGGCACCTACAATCTTGCTTCCTCACAGGCACTCAAGGAGTTGTGTTGGGGCACCTACAATCTTGCTTCCTCACAGGCACTCAAGGAGTTGTGATGGGGCACCTACAATCTTGCTTCCTCACAGGCACTCAAGGAGTTGTGGTGGGGCACCTACAATCTTGCTTCCTCACAGGCACTCAAGGAGTTGTGATGGGGCACCTACAATCTTGCTTCCTCAGAGGCACTCAAGGAGTTGTGGTGGGGCACCTACAATCTTGCTTCCTCACAGGCACTCAAGGAGTTGTGATGGGGCACCTACAATCTTGCTTCCTCACAGGCACTCAAGGTGTTGTGAAACAGCAGCTACGATCTTGCTTCCTCGCAGGCACTCAAGGAGTTGTGGTGGGGCACCTACAATCTTGCTTCCTCACAGGCACTCAAGGAGTTGTGGTGGGGCACCTACAATCTTGCTTCCTCACAGGCACCCAAGGAGTTGTGGTGGGGCACCTACAATCTTGCTTCCTCACAGGCACTCAAGGAGTTGTGAAACAGCAGCTATGATCTTGCTTCCTCACAGGCACTCAAGGAGTTGTGATGGGGCACCTACAATCTTGCTTCCTCACAGGCCCCACAACATGTTGTGAAGGGGCACCTACAATCTTGCTTCCTCACAGGCCCCACAACATGTTGTGAAGGGGCACCTACAATCTTGCTACCTCACAGGCACTCAAGGAGTTGTGATGGGGCACCTACAATCTTGCTTCCTCACAGGCACTCAAGGAGTTGTGATGGGGCACCTACAATCGTGCTTCCTCACAGGCACTCAAGGAGTTGTGGTGGGGCACCTACAATCTTACTTCCTCACAGGCATTCAAGGAGTTGTGATGGGGCACCTACAATCTTGCTTCCTCACAGGCACTCAAGGAGTTGTGGTGGGGCACCTACAATCTTGCTTCCTCACAGGCACTCAAGGAGTTGTGATGGGGCACCTACAATCTTGCTTCCTCACAGGCACTCAAGGTGTTGTGAAACAGCAGCTATGATCTTGCTTCCTCGCAGGTACTCAAGGAGTTGTGGTGGGGCACCTACAATCTTGCTTCCTCACAGGCACTCAAGGAGTTGTGATGGGGCACCTACAATCTTGCTTCCTCACAGGCACTCAAGGAGTTGTGATGGGGCACCTACAATCTTGCTTCCTCACAGGCACTCAAGGAGTTGTGATGGGGCACCTACAATCTTGCTTCCTCACAGGCACTCAAGGAGTTGTGATGGGGCACCTACAATCTTGCTTCCTCACAGGCACTCAAGGTGTTGTGAAACAGCAGCTGTGATCTTGCTTCCTCGCAGGTACTCAAGGAGTTGTGGTGGGGCACATACAATCTTGCTTCCTCACAGGCACTCAAGGAGTTGTGAAGGGGCACCTACAATCTTGCTTCCTCACAGGCACTCAAGGAGTTGTGATGGGGCACCTACAATCTTGCTTCCTCACAGGCACTCAAGGAGTTGTGATGGGGCACCTACAATCTTGCTTCCTCACAGGCACTCAAGGAGTTGTGATGGGGCACCTACAATCTTGCTTCCTCACAGGCACTCAAGGTGTTGTGAAACAGCAGCTATGATCTTGCTTCCTCGCAGGTACTCAAGGAGTTGTGGTGGGGCACCTACAATCTTGCTTCCTCACAGGCACTCAAGGAGTTGTGATGGGGCACCTACAATCTTGCTTCCTCACAGGCACTCAAGGAGTTGTGATGGGGCACCTACAATCTTGCTTCTCCACAGGCACTCAAGGAGTTGTGATGGGGCACCTACAATCTTGCTTCCTCACAGGCACTCAAGGAGTTGTGATGGGGCACCTACAATCTTGCTTCCTCACAGGCACTCAATGAGTTGTGGTGGGGCACCTACAATCTTGCTTCCTCACAGGCACTCAAGGAGTTGTGATGGGGCACCTACAATCTTGCTTCCTCACAGGCACTCAAGGTGTTGTGAAACAGCAGCTATGATCTTGCTTCCTCGCAGGTACTCAAGGAGTTGTGGTGGGGCACCTACAATCTTGCTTCCTCACAGGCACTCAAGGAGTTGTGATGGGGCACCTACAATCTTGCTTCCTCACAGGCACTCAAGGAGTTGTGATGGGGCACCTACAATCTTGCTTCCTCACAGGCACTCAAGGAGTTGTGATGGGGCACCTACAATCTTGCTTCCTCACAGGCACTCAAGGAGTTGTGGTGGGGCACCTACAATCTTGCTTCCTCACAGGCACTCAAGGAGTTGTGGTGGGGCACCTACAATCTTACTTCCTCACAGGCACTCAAGGAGTTGTGATGGGGCACCTACAATCTTGCTTCCTCACAGGCACTCAAGGAGTTGTGGTGGGGCACCTACAATCTTGCTTCCTCACAGGCACTCAAGGAGTTGTGATGGGGCACCTACAATCTTGCTTCCTCACAGGCACTCAAGGTGTTGTGAAACAGCAGCTACAATCTTGCTTCCTCGCAGGCACTCAAGGAGTTGTGGTGGGGCACCTACAATCTTGCTTCCTCACAGGCACTCAAGGAGTTGTGATGGGGCACCTACAATCTTGCTTCCTCACAGGCACTCAAGGAGTTGTGGTGGGGCACCTACAATCTTGCTTCCTCACAGGCACTCAAGGAGTTGTGATGGGGCACCTACAATCTTGCTTCCTCACAGGCACTCAAGGTGTTGTGAAACAGCAGCTATGATCTTGCTTCCTCGCAGGTACTCAAGGAGTTGTGGTGGGGCACCTACAATCTTGCTTCCTCACAGGCACTCAAGGAGTTGTGATGGGGCACCTACAATCTTGCTTCCTCACAGGCACTCAAGGAATTGTGATGGGGCACCTACAATCTTGCTTCCTCACAGGCACTCAAGGAGTTGTGATGGGGCACCTACAATCTTGCTTCCTCACAGGCACTCAAGGAGTTGTGATGGGGCACCTACAATCTTGCTTCCTCACAGGCACTCAAGGAATTGTGGTGGGGCACCTACAATCTTGCTTCCTCACAGGCACTCAAGGAGTTGTGGTGGGGCACCTACAATCTTACTTCCTCACAGGCACTCAAGGAGTTGTGATGGGGCACCTACAATCTTGCTTCCTCACAGGCACTCAAGGAGTTGTGGTGGGGCACCTACAATCTTGCTTCCTCACAGGCACTCAAGGAGTTGTGATGGGGCACCTACAATCTTGCTTCCTCACAGGCACTCAAGGTGTTGTGAAACAGCAGCTACAATCTTGCTTCCTCGCAGGCACTCAAGGAGTTGTGGTGGGGCACCTACAATCTTGCTTCCTCACAGGCACTCAAGGAGTTGTGATGGGGCACCTACAATCTTGCTTCCTCACAGGCACTCAAGGAGTTGTGGTGGGGCACCTACAATCTTGCTTCCTCACAGGCACTCAAGGAGTTGTGATGGGGCACCTACAATCTTGCTTCCTCACAGGCACTCAAGGTGTTGTGAAACAGCAGCTATGATCTTGCTTCCTCGCAGGTACTCAAGGAGTTGTGGTGGGGCACCTACAATCTTGCTTCCTCACAGGCACTCAAGGAGTTGTGATGGGGCACCTACAATCTTGCTTCCTCACAGGCACTCAAGGAATTGTGATGGGGCACCTACAATCTTGCTTCCTCACAGGCACTCAAGGAGTTGTGATGGGGCACCTACAATCTTGCTTCCTCACAGGCACTCAAGGAGTTGTGATGGGGCACCTACAATCTTGCTTCCTCACAGGCACTCAAGGTGTTGTGAAACAGCAGCTATGATCTTGCTTCCTCGCAGGTACTCAAGGAGTTGTGGTGGGGCACCTACAATCTTGCTTCCTCACAGGCACTCAAGGAGTTGTGATTGGGCACCTACAATCTTGCTTCCTCACAGGCACTCAAGGAGTTGTGATGGGGCACCTACAATCTTGCTTCCTCACAGGCACTCAAGGAGTTGTGATGGGGCACCTACAATCTTGCTTCCTCACAGGCACTCAAAGTGTTGTGAAACAGCAGCTATGATCTTGCTTCCTCGCAGGTACTCAAAGAGTTGTGGTGGGGCACCTACAATCTTGCTTCCTCACAGGCACTCAAGGAGTTGTGATGGGGCACCTACAATCTTGCTTCCTCACAGGCACTCAAGGAGTTGTGATGGGGCACCTACAATCTTGCTTCCTCACAGGCACTCAAGGAGTTGTGATGGGGCACCTACAATCTTGCTTCCTCACAGGCACTCAAGGAGTTGTGATGGGGCACCTACAATCTTGCTTCCTCACAGGCACTCAAGGTGTTGTGAAACAGCAGCTATGATCTTGCTTCCTCGCAGGTACTCAAGGAGTTGTGGTGGGGCACCTACAATCTTGCTTCCTCACAGGCACTCAAGGAGTTGTGATGGGGCACCTACAATCTTGCTTCCTCACAGGCACTCAAGGAGTTGTGATGGGGCACCTACAATCTTGCTTCCTCACAGGCACTCAAGGAGTTGTGATGGGGCACCTACAATCTTGCTTCCTCACAGGCACTCAAGGAGTTGTGATGGGGCACCTACAATCTTGCTTCCTCACAGGCACTCAAGGAGTTGTGGTGGGGCACCTACAATCTTGCTTCCTCACAGGCACTCAAGGAGTTGTGATGGGGCACCTACAATCTTGCTTCCTCACAGGCACTCAAGGAGTTGTGGTGGGGCACCTACAATCTTGCTTCCTCACAGGCACTCAAGGAGTTGTGATGGGGCACCTACAATCTTGCTTCCTCACAGGCACTCAAGGTGTTGTGAAACAGCAGCTACGATATTGCTTCCTCGCAGGCACTCAAGGAGTTGTGGTGGGGCACCTACAATCTTGCTTCCTCACAGGCACTCAAGGAGTTGTGATGGGGCACCTACAATCTTGCTTCCTCACAGGCACTCAAGGAGTTGTGGTGGGGCACCTACAATCTTGCTTCCTCACAGGCGCTCAATGAGTTGTGATGGGGCACCTACAATCTTGCTTCTCCACAGGCACTCATGCTGTTGTGAAACAGCACCTACAATCTTGCTTCCTCACAGGCACTCAAGGTGTTGTGAAACAGCACCTACAATCTTGCTTCCTCGCAGGTACTCAAGGAGTTGTGGTGGGGCACCTACAATCATGCTTCCTCACAGGCACTCAAGGAGTTGTGATGGGGCACCTACAATCTTGGTTCCTCACAGGCACTCAAGGAGTTGTGATGGGGCACCTACAATCTTGCTTCCTCACAGGCACTCAAGGTGTTGTGATGGGGCACCTACAATCTTGCTCCCTCACAGGCACTCAAGGAGTTGTGATGGGGCACCTACAATCTTGCTTCCTCACAGGCACTCATGGAGTTGTGATGCGGCACCTACAATCTTGCTTCCTCACAGGCACTCAAGGAGTTGTGATGGGGCACCTACAATCTTGCTTCCTCACAGGCACTCAAGGTGTTGTGAAACAGCAGCTATGATCTTGCTTCCTCGCAGGTACTCAAAGAGTTGTGGTGGGGCACCTACAATCTTGCTTCCTCACAGGCACTCAAGGAGTTGTGATGGGGCACCTACAATCTTGCTTCCTCACAGGCACTCAAGGAGTTGTGATGGGGCACCTACAATCTTGCTTCCTCACAGGCACTCAAGGAGTTGTGATGGGGCACCTACAATCTTGCTTCCTCACAGGCACTCAAGGAGTTGTGATGGGGCACCTACAATCTTGGTTCCTCACAGGCACTCAAGGAGTTGTGATGGGGCACCTACAATCTTGCTTCCTCACAGGCACTCAAGGTGTTGTGATGGGGCACCTACAATCTTGCTCCCTCACAGGCACTCAAGGAGTTGTGATGGGGCACCTACAATCTTGCTTCCTCACAGGCACTCAAGGAGTTGTGATGGGGCACCTACAATCTTGCTTCCTCACAGGCACTCAAGGAGTTGTGATGGGGCACCTACAATCTTGCTTCCTCACAGGCACTCAAAGTGTTGTGAAACAGCAGCTATGATCTTGCTTCCTCGCAGGTACTCAAAGAGTTGTGGTGGGGCACCTACAATCTTGCTTCCTCACAGGCACTCAAGGAGTTGTGATGGGGCACCTACAATCTTGCTTCCTCACAGGCACTCAAGGAGTTGTGATGGGGCACCTACAATCTTGCTTCCTCACAGGCACTCAAGGAGTTGTGATGGGGCACCTACAATCTTGCTTCCTCACAGGCACTCAAGGAGTTGTGATGGGGCACCTACAATCTTGCTTCCTCACAGGCACTCAAGGTGTTGTGAAACAGCAGCTATGATCTTGCTTCCTCGCAGGTACTCAAGGAGTTGTGGTGGGGCACCTACAATCTTGCTTCCTCACAGGCACTCAAGGAGTTGTGATGGGGCACCTACAATCTTGCTTCCTCACAGGCACTCAAGGAGTTGTGATGGGGCACCTACAATCTTGCTTCCTCACAGGCACTCAAGGAGTTGTGATGGGGCACCTACAATCTTGCTTCCTCACAGGCACTCAAGGAGTTGTGATGGGGCACCTACAATCTTGCTTCCTCACAGGCACTCAAGGAGTTGTGGTGGGGCACCTACAATCTTGCTTCCTCACAGGCACTCAAGGAGTTGTGATGGGGCACCTACAATCTTGCTTCCTCACAGGCACTCAAGGAGTTGTGGTGGGGCACCTACAATCTTGCTTCCTCACAGGCACTCAAGGAGTTGTGATGGGGCACCTACAATCTTGCTTCCTCACAGGCACTCAAGGTGTTGTGAAACAGCAGCTACGATATTGCTTCCTCGCAGGCACTCAAGGAGTTGTGGTGGGGCACCTACAATCTTGCTTCCTCACAGGCACTCAAGGAGTTGTGATGGGGCACCTACAATCTTGCTTCCTCACAGGCACTCAAGGAGTTGTGGTGGGGCACCTACAATCTTGCTTCCTCACAGGCGCTCAATGAGTTGTGATGGGGCACCTACAATCTTGCTTCTCCACAGGCACTCATGCTGTTGTGAAACAGCACCTACAATCTTGCTTCCTCACAGGCACTCAAGGTGTTGTGAAACAGCACCTACAATCTTGCTTCCTCGCAGGTACTCAAGGAGTTGTGGTGGGGCACCTACAATCATGCTTCCTCACAGGCACTCAAGGAGTTGTGATGGGGCACCTACAATCTTGGTTCCTCACAGGCACTCAAGGAGTTGTGATGGGGCACCTACAATCTTGCTTCCTCACAGGCACTCAAGGTGTTGTGATGGGGCACCTACAATCTTGCTCCCTCACAGGCACTCAAGGAGTTGTGATGGGGCACCTACAATCTTGCTTCCTCACAGGCACTCATGGAGTTGTGATGCGGCACCTACAATCTTGCTTCCTCACAGGCACTCAAGGAGTTGTGATGGGGCACCTACAATCTTGCTTCCTCACAGGCACTCAAGGTGTTGTGAAACAGCAGCTATGATCTTGCTTCCTCGCAGGTACTCAAAGAGTTGTGGTGGGGCACCTACAATCTTGCTTCCTCACAGGCACTCAAGGAGTTGTGATGGGGCACCTACAATCTTGCTTCCTCACAGGCACTCAAGGAGTTGTGATGGGGCACCTACAATCTTGCTTCCTCACAGGCACTCAAGGAGTTGTGATGGGGCACCTACAATCTTGCTTCCTCACAGGCACTCAAGGAGTTGTGATGGGGCACCTACAATCTTGCTTCCTCACAGGCACTCAAGGAGTTGTGGTGGGGCACCTACAATCTTGCTTCCTCACAGGCACTCAAGGGGTTGTGATGGGGCACCTACAATCTTGCTTCCTCACAGGCACTCAAGGTGTTGTGAAACAGCAGCTACGATCTTGCTTCCTCGCAGGCACTCAAGGAGTTGTGGTGGGGCACCTACAATCTTGCTTCCTCACAGGCACTCAAGGAGTTGTGATGGGGCACCTACAATCTTGCTTCCTCACAGGCACTCAAGGAGTTGTGATGGGGCACCTACAATCTTGCTTCCTCACAGGCACTCAAGGAGTTGTGGTGGGGCACCTACAATCTTGCTTCCTCACAGGCACTCAAGGAGTTGTGATGGGGCACCTACAATCTTGCTTCCTCACAGGCACTCAAGGAGTTGTGATGGGGCACCTACAATCTTGCTTCCTCACAGGCACTCAAGGAGTTGTGATGGGGCACCTACAATCTTGCTTCCTCACAGGCACTCAAAGTGTTGTGAAACAGCAGCTATGATCTTGCTTCCTCGCAGGTACTCAAAGAGTTGTGGTGGGGCACCTACAATCTTGCTTCCTCAGAGGCACTCAAGGAGTTGTGATGGGGCACCTACAATCTTGCTTCCTCACAGGCACTCAAGGAGTTGTGATGGGGCACCTACAATCTTGCTTCCTCACAGGCACTCAAGGAGTTGTGATGGGGCACCTACAATCTTGCTTCCTCACAGGCACTCAAGGAGTTGTGATGGGGCACCTACAATCTTGCTTCCTCACAGGCACTCAAGGTGTTGTGAAACAGCAGCTACAATCTTGCTTCCTCGCAGGCACTCAAGGAGTTGTGGTGGGGCACCTACAATCTTGCTTCCTCACAGGCACTCAAGGAGTTGTGATGGGGCACCTACAATCTTGCTTCCTCACAGGCACTCAAGGAGTTGTGGTGGGGCACCTACAATCTTGCTTCCTCACAGGCACTCAAGGAGTTGTGATGGGGCACCTACAATCTTGCTTCCTCACAGGCACTCAAGGTGTTGTGAAACAGCAGCTATGATCTTGCTTCCTCGCAGGTACTCAAGGAGTTGTGGTGGGGCACCTACAATCTTGCTTCCTCACAGGCACTCAAGGAGTTGTGATGGGGCACCTACAATCTTGCTTCCTCACAGGCACTCAAGGAATTGTGATGGGGCACCTACAATCTTGCTTCCTCACAGGCACTCAAGGAGTTGTGATGGGGCACCTACAATCTTGCTTCCTCACAGGCACTCAAGGAGTTGTGATGGGGCACCTACAATCTTGCTTCCTCACAGGCACTCAAGGAATTGTGGTGGGGCACCTACAATCTTGCTTCCTCACAGGCACTCAAGGAGTTGTGGTGGGGCACCTACAATCTTACTTCCTCACAGGCACTCAAGGAGTTGTGATGGGGCACCTACAATCTTGCTTCCTCACAGGCACTCAAGGAGTTGTGGTGGGGCACCTACAATCTTGCTTCCTCACAGGCACTCAAGGAGTTGTGATGGGGCACCTACAATCTTGCTTCCTCACAGGCACTCAAGGTGTTGTGAAACAGCAGCTACAATCTTGCTTCCTCGCAGGCACTCAAGGAGTTGTGGTGGGGCACCTACAATCTTGCTTCCTCACAGGCACTCAAGGAGTTGTGATGGGGCACCTACAATCTTGCTTCCTCACAGGCACTCAAGGAGTTGTGGTGGGGCACCTACAATCTTGCTTCCTCACAGGCACTCAAGGAGTTGTGATGGGGCACCTACAATCTTGCTTCCTCACAGGCACTCAAGGTGTTGTGAAACAGCAGCTATGATCTTGCTTCCTCGCAGGTACTCAAGGAGTTGTGGTGGGGCACCTACAATCTTGCTTCCTCACAGGCACTCAAGGAGTTGTGATGGGGCACCTACAATCTTGCTTCCTCACAGGCACTCAAGGAATTGTGATGGGGCACCTACAATCTTGCTTCCTCACAGGCACTCAAGGAGTTGTGATGGGGCACCTACAATCTTGCTTCCTCACAGGCACTCAAGGAGTTGTGATGGGGCACCTACAATCTTGCTTCCTCACAGGCACTCAAGGTGTTGTGAAACAGCAGCTATGATCTTGCTTCCTCGCAGGTACTCAAGGAGTTGTGGTGGGGCACCTACAATCTTGCTTCCTCACAGGCACTCAAGGAGTTGTGATTGGGCACCTACAATCTTGCTTCCTCACAGGCACTCAAGGAGTTGTGATGGGGCACCTACAATCTTGCTTCCTCACAGGCACTCAAGGAGTTGTGATGGGGCACCTACAATCTTGCTTCCTCACAGGCACTCAAAGTGTTGTGAAACAGCAGCTATGATCTTGCTTCCTCGCAGGTACTCAAAGAGTTGTGGTGGGGCACCTACAATCTTGCTTCCTCACAGGCACTCAAGGAGTTGTGATGGGGCACCTACAATCTTGCTTCCTCACAGGCACTCAAGGAGTTGTGATGGGGCACCTACAATCTTGCTTCCTCACAGGCACTCAAGGAGTTGTGATGGGGCACCTACAATCTTGCTTCCTCACAGGCACTCAAGGAGTTGTGATGGGGCACCTACAATCTTGCTTCCTCACAGGCACTCAAGGTGTTGTGAAACAGCAGCTATGATCTTGCTTCCTCGCAGGTACTCAAGGAGTTGTGGTGGGGCACCTACAATCTTGCTTCCTCACAGGCACTCAAGGAGTTGTGATGGGGCACCTACAATCTTGCTTCCTCACAGGCACTCAAGGAGTTGTGATGGGGCACCTACAATCTTGCTTCCTCACAGGCACTCAAGGAGTTGTGATGGGGCACCTACAATCTTGCTTCCTCACAGGCACTCAAGGAGTTGTGATGGGGCACCTACAATCTTGCTTCCTCACAGGCACTCAAGGAGTTGTGGTGGGGCACCTACAATCTTGCTTCCTCACAGGCACTCAAGGAGTTGTGATGGGGCACCTACAATCTTGCTTCCTCACAGGCACTCAAGGAGTTGTGGTGGGGCACCTACAATCTTGCTTCCTCACAGGCACTCAAGGAGTTGTGATGGGGCACCTACAATCTTGCTTCCTCACAGGCACTCAAGGTGTTGTGAAACAGCAGCTACGATATTGCTTCCTCGCAGGCACTCAAGGAGTTGTGGTGGGGCACCTACAATCTTGCTTCCTCACAGGCACTCAAGGAGTTGTGATGGGGCACCTACAATCTTGCTTCCTCACAGGCACTCAAGGAGTTGTGGTGGGGCACCTACAATCTTGCTTCCTCACAGGCGCTCAATGAGTTGTGATGGGGCACCTACAATCTTGCTTCTCCACAGGCACTCATGCTGTTGTGAAACAGCACCTACAATCTTGCTTCCTCACAGGCACTCAAGGTGTTGTGAAACAGCACCTACAATCTTGCTTCCTCGCAGGTACTCAAGGAGTTGTGGTGGGGCACCTACAATCATGCTTCCTCACAGGCACTCAAGGAGTTGTGATGGGGCACCTACAATCTTGGTTCCTCACAGGCACTCAAGGAGTTGTGATGGGGCACCTACAATCTTGCTTCCTCACAGGCACTCAAGGTGTTGTGATGGGGCACCTACAATCTTGCTCCCTCACAGGCACTCAAGGAGTTGTGATGGGGCACCTACAATCTTGCTTCCTCACAGGCACTCATGGAGTTGTGATGCGGCACCTACAATCTTGCTTCCTCACAGGCACTCAAGGAGTTGTGATGGGGCACCTACAATCTTGCTTCCTCACAGGCACTCAAAGTGTTGTGAAACAGCAGCTATGATCTTGCTTCCACGCAGGTACTCAAAGAGTTGTGGTGGGGCACCTACAATCTTGCTTCCTCACAGGCACTCAAGGAGTTGTGATGGGGCACCTACAATCTTGCTTCCTCACAGGCACTCAAGGAGTTGTGATGGGGCACCTACAATCTTGCTTCCTCACAGGCACTCAAGGAGTTGTGATGGGGCACCTACAATCTTGCTTCCTCACAGGCACTCAAGGAGTTGTGATGGGGCACCTACAATCTTGGTTCCTCACAGGCACTCAAGGAGTTGTGATGGGGCACCTACAATCTTGCTTCCTCACAGGCACTCAAGGTGTTGTGATGGGGCACCTACAATCTTGCTCCCTCACAGGCACTCAAGGAGTTGTGATGGGGCACCTACAATCTTGCTTCCTCACAGGCACTCAAGGAGTTGTGATGGGGCACCTACAATCTTGCTTCCTCACAGGCACTCAAGGAGTTGTGATGGGGCACCTACAATCTTGCTTCCTCACAGGCACTCAAAGTGTTGTGAAACAGCAGCTATGATCTTGCTTCCTCGCAGGTACTCAAAGAGTTGTGGTGGGGCACCTACAATCTTGCTTCCTCACAGGCACTCAAGGAGTTGTGATGGGGCACCTACAATCTTGCTTCCTCACAGGCACTCAAGGAGTTGTGATGGGGCACCTACAATCTTGCTTCCTCACAGGCACTCAAGGAGTTGTGATGGGGCACCTACAATCTTGCTTCCTCACAGGCACTCAAGGAGTTGTGATGGGGCACCTACAATCTTGCTTCCTCACAGGCACTCAAGGTGTTGTGAAACAGCAGCTATGATCTTGCTTCCTCGCAGGTACTCAAGGAGTTGTGGTGGGGCACCTACAATCTTGCTTCCTCACAGGCACTCAAGGAGTTGTGATGGGGCACCTACAATCTTGCTTCCTCACAGGCACTCAAGGAGTTGTGATGGGGCACCTACAATCTTGCTTCCTCACAGGCACTCAAGGAGTTGTGATGGGGCACCTACAATCTTGCTTCCTCACAGGCACTCAAGGAGTTGTGATGGGGCACCTACAATCTTGCTTCCTCACAGGCACTCAAGGAGTTGTGGTGGGGCACCTACAATCTTGCTTCCTCACAGGCACTCAAGGAGTTGTGATGGGGCACCTACAATCTTGCTTCCTCACAGGCACTCAAGGAGTTGTGGTGGGGCACCTACAATCTTGCTTCCTCACAGGCACTCAAGGAGTTGTGATGGGGCACCTACAATCTTGCTTCCTCACAGGCACTCAAGGTGTTGTGAAACAGCAGCTACGATATTGCTTCCTCGCAGGCACTCAAGGAGTTGTGGTGGGGCACCTACAATCTTGCTTCCTCACAGGCACTCAAGGAGTTGTGATGGGGCACCTACAATCTTGCTTCCTCACAGGCACTCAAGGAGTTGTGGTGGGGCACCTACAATCTTGCTTCCTCACAGGCGCTCAAGGAGTTGTGATGGGGCACCTACAATCTTGCTTCTCCACAGGCACTCATGCTGTTGTGAAACAGCACCTACAATCTTGCTTCCTCACAGGCACTCAAGGTGTTGTGAAACAGCACCTACAATCTTGCTTCCTCGCAGGTACTCAAGGAGTTGTGGTGGGGCACCTACAATCATGCTTCCTCACAGGCACTCAAGGAGTTGTGATGGGGCACCTACAATCTTGGTTCCTCACAGGCACTCAAGGAGTTGTGATGGGGCACCTACAATCTTGCTTCCTCACAGGCACTCAAGGTGTTGTGATGGGGCACCTACAATCTTGCTCCCTCACAGGCACTCAAGGAGTTGTGGTGGGGCACCTACAATCTTGCTTCCACACAGGCACTCAAGGAGTTGTGGTGGGGCACCTACAATCTTGCTTCCTCACAGGCACTCAAGGAGTTGTGGTGGGGCACCTACAATCTTGCTTCCTCACAGGCACTCAAGGAGTTGTGATGGGGCACCTACAATCTTGCTTCCAAACAGGCACTCAAGGAGTTGTGATGGGGCACCTACAATCTTGCTTCCTCACAGGCACTCAAGGAGTTGTGATGGGGCACCTACAATCTTGCTTCCTCACAGGCACTCAAGGTGTTGTGATGGGGCACCTACAATCTTGCTTCCTCACAGGCACTCAAGGAGTTGTGATGGGGCACCTACAATCTTGCTTCCTCACAGGCACTCAAGGAGTTGTGATGGGGCACCTACAATCTTGCTTCCTCACAGGCACTCAAGGAGTTGTGATGGGGCACCTACAATCTTGCTTCCTCACAGGCACTCAAGGTGTTGTGATGGGGCACCTACAATCTTCAAGGAGTTGTGGTGGGGCACCTACAATCTTGATTCCTCACAGGCACTCAAGGAGTTGTGATGGGGCACCTACAATCTTGCTTCCAAACAGGCACTCAAGGAGTTGTGATGGGGCACCTACAATCTTGCTTCCTCACAGGCACTCAAGGAGTTGTGATGGGGCACCTACAATCTTGCTTCCTCACAGGCACTCAAGGTGTTGTGATGGGGCACCTACAATCTTGCTTCCTCACAGGCACTCAAGGAGTTGTGATGGGGCACCTACAATCTTGCTTCCTCACAGGCACTCAAGGAGTTGTGATGGGGCACCTACAATCTTGCTTCCTCACAGGCACTCAAGGAGTTGTGATGGGGCACCTACAATCTTGCTTCCTCACAGGCACTCAAGGTGTTGTGATGGGGCACCTACAATCTTGCTTCCTCACAGGCACTCAAGGAGTTGTGATGGGGCACCTACAATCTTGCTTCCTCACAGGCACTCAAGGAGTTGTGATGGGGCACCTACAATCTTGCTTCCTCACAGGCACTCAAGGAGTTGTGATGAGGCACCTACAATCTTGCTTCCTCACAGGCACTCAAGGAGTTGTGATGGGGCACCTACAATCTTGCTTCCTCACAGGCACTCAAGGAGTTGTGATGGGGCACCTACAATCTTGCTTCCTCACAGGCACTCAAGGAGTTGTGATGGGGCACCTACAATCTTGCTTCCTCACAGGCACTCAAGGTGTTGTGATGGGGCACCTACAATCTTGCTTCCTCACAGGCACTCAAGGAGTTGTGATGGGGCACCTACAATCTTGCTTCCTCACAGGCACTCAAGGAGTTGTGATGGGGCACCTACCATCTTGCTTCCTCACAGGCACTCAAGGAGTTGTGGTGGGGCACCTACCATCTTGCTTCCTCACAGGCACTCAAGGTGTTGTGATGGGGCACCTACAATCTTGCTTCCTCACAGGCACTCAAGGAGTTGTGATGGGGCACCTACAATCTTGCTTCCTCACAGGCACTCAAGGAGTTGTGATGGGGCACCTACAATCTTGCTTCCTCACAGGCACTCAAGGAGTTGTGATGGGGCACCTACAATCTTGCTTCCTCACAGGCACTCAAGGAGTTGTGGTGGGGCACCTACAATCTTGCTTCCTCACAGGCACTCAAGGTGTTGTGATGGGGCACCTACAATCTTGCTTCCTCACAGGCACTCAAGGAGTTGTGATGGGGCACCTACAATCTTGCTTCCTCACAGGCACTCAAGGAGTTGTGATGGGGCACCTACAATCTTGCTTCCTCACAGGCACTCAAGGAGTTGTGATGGGGCACCTACAATCTTGCTTCCTCACAGGCACTCAAGGAGTTGTGATGGGGCACCTACAATCTTGCTTCCTCAAAGGCACTCAAGGTGTTGTGATGGGGCACCTACAATCTTGCTTCCTCACAGGCACTCAAGGAGTTGTGATGGGGCACCTACAATCTTGCTTCCTCACAGGCACTCAAGGTGTTGTGATGGGGCACCTACAATCTTGCTTCCTCACAGGGACTCAAGGAGTTGTGATGGGGCACCTACAATCTTGCTTCCTCACAGGCACTCAAGGTGTTGTGAAACAGCAGCTATGATCTTGCTTCCTCGCAGGTACTCAAGGAGTTGTGGTGGGGCACCTACAATCTTGCTTCCTCACAGGCACTCAAGGTGTTGTGAAACAGCACCTACAATCTTGCTTCCTCACAGGCACTCAAGGTGTTGTGAAACAGCAGCTATGATCTTGCTTCCTCGCAGGTACTCAAGGAGTTGTGGTGGGGCACCTACAATCTTGCTTCCTCACAGGCACTCAAGGAGTTGTGATGGGGCACCTACAATCTTGCTTCCTCACAGGCACTCAAGGTGTTGTGAAACAGCAGCTATGATCTTGCTTTCTCGCAGGTACTCAAGGAGTTGTGGTGGGGCACCTACAATCTTGCTTCCTCATAGGCACTCAAGGTGTTGTGAAACAGCAAATACAATCTTGCTTCCTCACAGGCACTCAAGGTGTTGTGAAACAGCAGCTATGATCTTGCTTCCTTGCAGGTACTCAAGGAGTTGTGATGGGGCACCTACAATCTTGCTTCCTCACAGGCACTCAAGGAGTTGTGAAGGGGCACCTACGGTCTGGCTTCCTCACAGGCACTCAAGGTGTTGTGAAACAGCACCTACAATCTTGCTTCCTCACAGGTACTCAAGGAGTTGTGATGGGGCACCTACAATCTTGCTTCCCTAATCTTGCCTCCTCACAGAGACTAAAAATGTTGTGAAGCAGCACCGACGATCTTGCTTTATCCCAGAGACTGAAGGAGTTGTGAAAGAGCACATAAAAGACTCGAGGAGTATTGAAGGGGCACGTACGATATTACTTCCTCATAGGGACTCAATGAGTTGTGAAGCAGCAACTATGATTTTTCTCCCTCGCAGGGACTCAAGGAGTTGTGAAGGGACACCTACGATTTTGCTCCCTCGCGGGGGCTCAAGGAGTTGTGAAGGGGCTCCTGCATTCATGCTCCCTCGCAGGGACTCAAGGAGTTGTGAAGGGGCACCTACAATCTTGCTTCCTCGTGGGGATTCAAAACCGTATGAAGAGGCACCTACGATCTTGCTTCCTCGTAGGGACTCAAGGAATTGTGAAGGGGCACCTACGGTCTGGCTTCCTCGCAGGGACTCAAGGATTTGTGAAGGGGCACCTACAATCTTGCTTCCTTGAAGGCACTCAAGGGGTTGTGACGGGGTACTGATTACGGGGTTTGGCTAAAAACAGCCTCCCTAATCCACAAATGCCTAAACAACAAGGCCCCCTGATGGAAAGAATTTCTAGAAATACCTCAATTAGATCCATAAGATTTGCCAATTCCAACTGTCTTCAAGTGCCACGCTTCAAACTATCCACTATTGGAGGTTTCTAGCATCCCTGTCAAATTGGCACAACTGTGGAACTCCCTAACTTCCACATTAAGAATGGACCAAGCTTTTACAAAATTCAGACAGAATCTGATTAAATGGCTCATAGAGAATGATAAGTAACTCCCTACACGCCACACCAGTTATTATTCCACCTGTAAATATATACCTGTATCACATGCATGCACCTCCTCTACTCTATGCTGCACTGTATTTACTGTATATATCCTATGCTATCCTAGACTTTATGTCATTTCACATTTATGTCCGTCTTTCCTGCTCTGCTTCTCAACTATTGTAACCAAGCTAAAAGCCTACTTGATATGTTCCTCAACCTTTGTAACCAAGTTGTAGGCCTTCTTACCTCCTGCGTCCTGATACCTTTGGGTCTGGCGCGCACAATACATAATAAACAAACAAACCTATGATCTTGCTTTCTCACAGGGATTCATGTCTGTTGCCCACTTCTGTTCTTATTGATGTTGCAGGTTTCCTAAACTGGCATGCAGCCCCTTCTTAGGGGGTATGAGTTGGGGTGGCAGACTTTTCTACTGCTGGACACCTTGACAGCTCGTTCTCTCAGCAGGTTCTGTCAGGTTTTTTGTTAACCCTCACATTCAGCAGCTCGTGGGGGTTGGCTGGCCAGTGTTTCCCTCGCTGACCTGGTGGCTATGGCCAGTCAGCGGGCCAGGTTAAACAAAGCCTGGGTTACATTTGTAACAGTAAGGAAGACAACAGTCAAGGTTTGGCTGGGTTTTTAGGGAAAGCAGTGGGTTTCTCTAAAAAGGTGTTTGATGGTGGCCATCTTGAAAGAGGCTGATAAGAAACAGAAGGAAAGTAAATGGCTGAATAAAGTAGTGAGATAGGAGCAAGCCCAGAAGTGCCCAAACTTTCATTCTCTCATGAAGGGGCCAGAATGAGCATAAGAGGGCTTGGCGCTTAGAGGACTGATAGACTCAAGCTCAGCTGGGGTGGTAGGTCCTAAGTCTGACAGGGAGGAGAGGCTGTAGATGGAGATGGGGTAGACAATGAAGGTGTGCAAGTAAGGAGTGAGATAGAGGAGGCTAGCGGTCCCATAGTTTAAATGATTTAGACGAGAGGTAGCTTGCAAGTCAAGAGAGGGTCCCTGGAATGGCCCGCATGCCCCCGATGCACATGTCAGACCAAAAGATAAGAGACAAGAGATGCCACTCGCTGTTCGGCCAACCACTGGGTGAACCAGTGTATCCCACGTATGGAAACAGATATTCTCCTAGACAACCATTCAAACCCTATCCAGCTAATGTCTTCGCGGAGACAGTCGCCTCATCACTGGGTCAGGTTGACTGATAATGGCAACCAGCCGTGCTGACGTCACTAGTGACAACACGACATAGCAACGTTAGTCACAAAGTAAACTTGCACGCCTGCACGAAGATATGCAGACCATGCTTACACCGTTCTGAAGCTAGAGGACAGACACATATACATACTGTGAAAAGCTTTTCCTTTTCACTAGCCAAATGCAGAAACACAAGACAGCAAAGTGTGCTAGCTTTCAATTGCTTCATCGCAACTAACCATCATTTATTTATTTATTTAATTGTTTTCTTTTAATGTGCCTAATACCATACCTGAGTTCAGTTTCTAAGCACAGACCTGGGATTCAAACCTCTGTTGCTCTGCGTGTTCTTACCTCCAAGACCGGTGCGTTGCCCCTGTGCTATCTTCCATTCACAAGGAGCTACAGGGACAAACAAGGAACGCTTAAGGGCTCGATCAATACTAATCTTCTAGAACATATAGGGAAACCATAGAAAAACTGTAGTGAATTTGCCTGAAGCCATACGCCTCAGAATATGGAAGAAGAAATGCAGGCTCTACAGCACGAAGCACAGAGCCAGTGTTTGCAGCAAAGGACATGGGTGGGTGAAGAATTCCTGATTTCCAAAGCAGTGAGCCACCTGCAAAATACAGAATAAAATCCTCAATAATTGCAGACTGAAAAAGGTTCAGTTTTGTGGTCCTCGCCCACGTGTCCCAGCTGGGCCGTACTATGGCCTTATACTCATGGTGCGAGGAGGAGCTGTTCCCAGCATAGCAGACAAGCCGGATACATGCGTCGTCTACAGAACATTGCAACCTGCAGGCACTCTCCCAGGCTAGGTGGCTATATCAGTGGCAACAGTGGGGACACATAGTCTTTCCCATTACCTTAAAAAGGTACACTGTGCGCTGTGAACTGATCAGGGTCCCAGGCTGGGGAGACCCGCTCCCGTCAATCCAGACGCTCCAATCCAGGGGTGGTGTATAATGTTGCAGACGCCAATGGTAATCGTGGGACCCTGAAGCAAAGTAACAGATCAGTTTTGGGGAAGTCTCAGGCAATCCCACCTGACATGAGAAGACCAATAGAATGACTCACCTACAGGATTTCCATAGGTACTATCACCCGAGCTACTCAATGGATAAGGCCCTTAGGTTTTTTGGGATGGGTTGAGGGTTGTGATATCACTAAGAAACAAAATCAAGTGACGCGGGCTCAGGAGCTGTGATTGTCAGAGAGTTTGTTGTTTTTCTGTATGATTCTTGTCTTTTGGAGAATAAAGACAGTCTATTTGCCCCATGGCTGAGTTCTCTGTTATTTCCGGGGGAAGAGTTTGGAAGGGCCCCATATACTCTGCTAAATTGTGACATTATTAGTACGAACAGCCCCCGTCCTCTGGTATACTGTTACACAAGCACACCCTTTAAGAGTGGAATCAATCAGGAAAGCAATGATTAGAAAGTGAAGGACAGCTTTAGCAAGGATTGAAGTGGAAAGTGATGATGTCCGTATAAAAGTTGGACTTGGTAGAGCTTAGAGTAGTTAAGAGAGTAAGGAGAAGCTCTTTGTAGGACACAAGAAGATAAGAAAAGAGCAGGTTGCATACCTTGTTCTCCTCGAGAACAATGGTTCAGGGCAAGAGTGAGTGAAAGAGTGAGTGGGGTGAATTCACTCAAAAGGGATAATAGTGCCACATTCTACTCCAGAAATGCAAATTCAATTACATCATCAGGTGGTGGAGAGAAAGCTTGAAACATTGCCATACTTCAAGGGAAGTGTACTCAGAAGAACCCCGGCCAGCCCAAATAGCCGAGGTTTGCTCTGAGAGTACTTTAAGATGAGATAGATGCACCTTGAGATGAATGGCGGTGCAGATGTATTACTCCAACACCAATCAATAAGGACAACTCAATGGTTTGGCAGAGGGAGTCCGTTTAATGACAAGTACAAAAAACGGGGAGTCATGGCAATCAGCAGTGATGCGATAGTCCGTCTCGCTTCAATTCCAATGAATGTCATAAAAAACAAATGATTTATACTGAAAATTAGTCATAAGTGACGTGTCACACTCAAAAGTTAATAAGCATTTCTATTGGTTCGGAAAAGGTAACTTTAATATAGGTGCTTTATCTATATATGGTAACGGAGTGAGGGGATTGGGTAAATACTGTAAAGTGGGTGTCTAAGCCCTTCCTTCAAAATGACTACTGTAGACATCACTAAAAGTATGACGTCCCATTGGTTCTACTACGATAGGACCCTAGATTGTGTGGTCCATTATGATTGGGTTGGCACCAACCCCATGCATACGTTTCCACTTTACTTAGCAGCACGCAGAATGGGCAGCCAAGTGCAGGGTGCCCCCTCAGCTACCCGGCCTTCCTCCAATTAAGGTTACAATCAATCATCACTTCAACAACAATGTGTCAATTATGTTACTGTGGTTGGCCTCGAAACTGCATCTTCTGTCTGGGAAAGGTCCGATATCTCTTCCTGGGCGGATGGCAAGCGGAGTTGTAAACTCGTGCTTCTCTTCGCTCGGATGGTCATGTGATGTAGACACTGTTAATTTTCCTTAATTCTCTCAAATGTGTGCATTTAATTCTTATTCAGCTTGCCACCTGCCTACGCTTCCTTATCTTGACCTTTCAGAGACAGGATATTCTGTTCTGAAGTTTCAATTAGATGTAGCTATTGTTCGTTCCTTCTATTGGTATGACCTTGGCTCTCCTGGCACGAGTTGCATCTGCTGAGTTTTCGACTCAGCCGTCTCTTCTAATTTTGCTAGAATATGAATCTTGTCTTGTTTGGCCTCTAGTAACCTGAGTTGATTCTGCTTTTCGTGTAAAGTGGAATCGCACTTATAATACTGTGCTTCATTTTGAGGTAGAATATGTACAATGGCACTTACTGCGCTATTCTTCTACTTAGCATAGTAAGCCGCACTGTTTTCTTAGCTTTCTTGCAGTTTCAAGCATATGTACGGGCGTTAGCTGGTTGAATATGTTCATCCTGCTTACAGCTTAACTCTCTTATGCTTTGATAGCTTTCTATTACCTTAATCTCACAATCTCTTTTCTCATGGCGTTTCGTCTCCTCATGTCATTCTTGGTTTGTCATTTGTTTTATCTGTGAGTTCGTCCGGGCTCTCGTGATGTCACCATTCGTCTTCCATTAGGACATTTTTGGTTTCTTCTGGACGGTACTTAGGCAATCTTCATTTCGTCTCATTTGTTGGTAGGGTTTTCTCAATGGATACCTTACTGCCCATGGTTGTCTGGGTATTGGTACTTCAATAGGTGTTGTTCTTCCGATGGGTACTGGGCAGAACCCTACTGCGGCTATCTGCTGTTTTATTTGCTCTTCATACGTCACATATTTTGGTGTGAATGTTCCTGGTGCTTCAAAATGGACGATGGGAGTGCAGGCTTTATTTGGGACCTCCTCTACAGAAGCATGCACTCAAGAGTCACAGGGGGCTCAGTTAACCAGAGAGACACTTTGATATACAGCAGACAGAGAGATGGGTGGGTATAGGCTGTCACCCCTGTGTCTGTCCTGTTGCAGAGCACTCTGGTCCTGACCTCATGCATAACAGAAAATTGTTGGTGGGGACCCAGGATCAGTTCATTAAGGTGGGTTTAGCCTGCACCATTTGGCTTTAAAGAGGGCTGAACCCCTCACTTAGCAGATCATTTGAAGACTTTTAAAGGAGTAAAAAGAAGGATTCATTTGGACCTGAGCTAAAGGTACAGTCTACCTTACATGTTCCACCTGTAAAGGAAGGGCAGGAGTTCCAAGAGGGAAGCCAGATCCCTCCCCTAAACATCATCCAGGGAACAGAGGGAGATACCGGACTCAGTGGACCTGTCCCGCAGCTCCAGAATTGGTACCCAGCCAGCACACAGTGTGCCCTGCTAGGTTCGGCCAGCAAGCTTCCTAGGTGGTAAGTGCTGGAGAGTCTCTGAACTAATGACAAGGCCATTGCCAGAAAACACTCTTCTGAGCTTTGGGCCATCTGCCTTGAAAGGACACAAGCCCTGCAAAGAAGCTAGGAGGAGTGTCACACAAGCATCATCCAGCATCCACCTTTTAAGGACATTTTTGAGATAGTCGAGTCCTCGAACCGCATCCGGCTGCACCGCTGACTGTTGTCATGCTGCATTCACAACAGCTGTCCGAGCTGCCTCGACCAACATTCCAGATCTGCCAACCAGCTTAAAGACAATGATTGTTGGCCTCAAGCCGCCACACTAGACAGCCTGCAGATGTCCATCCAGCCTTGCTTGCCGAACTGCCTGCTGGCTGGTACCCGCAACTGTCTCTCGCCACTAACTCTCTCCCAAGGGCTGCAGAGTACCCTAGAACCACCTTGACACTTTTGAGCACCAAGAACTTCTTCAGCACCAGGTACATTGTGGTTCTGCCCCCCTGGTCCTTCTCCGAAGGCCCCTAGAGACAGTTACGAGGCCCCTTGGTGCTGGAACTGAATAATCTTGAAATGTAAGACTGATTACTTTACCAACTACCCTCCTGTCAGTTTCCAGAGTGCATCCCTTTCCTTCGTGAAACAGTCTGTACTCTGTGTCCCTTTACAGGGTCGTCGTATTTGTAGTGTGCTAGAACTGTCTGTTGTAGTACTAATAAAATAGGTATTTTTATGCAACCTTGACTGGACAGTCCCTTTTATCATTGGGTAATAATTGCATTTTTGCTGTGTTGCAACTAATCAACGATCCACGACATTGTGGAAATAAGCCTGCCATTCTGTCCACGTTACCAACATTGGACAAGGAGGTCTTATAATTCACTTTTATTCCAATCTGTTTGGATCCCTTCTGGTGTACTAGAGGTGTGGGGTTCATTGATGGTTTAGAAACCGATATTTAACCCTGGAACAATGGTGCCCTGGAAATTGATCCGTCATAGGTGGTCAGAGGTTGATGGGCCAATTGAGGGGCCAGAAGAACTGAGTGAAGAAGAGAGGAAGAGAAGATTGGGTGACTTGCCATTATTGTGGGTTTCAGTTCAGCCGCAGTTTGTCAGCGTGTGCCATGTTGGGGAGATTGAAGTATTCTGTGAATACGCCTGGGATCTCAGTGGTAAGAGATTCAAAGAGGAGGTGAAAATCATGGAAGAGGTTTCTGAGGGGGTCAGCATATGAGGGCAATAGTAAGAATGGTCGGTGCCAGGAGCTGAACAGGGATCTGCTCGGAAGAAGAGGAGGGAAACTCAATGGGGTACTGGAGCACATATGGGATGGCTTTTTGATCAGAAGGCCAAACGTCATTGCATTTCTTAGACACATGAGGGGGTTCAGGGGGGTAGAAAGATTGAGCAGAGTCAGTTTGGATGGCTGCACTAGTGGCAGTGTCCTGCATACTGATCACCCTACAGTGGAGGATCGTTAGCCACTGACTAGTGACATTGGGATATTAGGAATCCCTGTTTGCCCCTAATATGCATGACACTTTGTGAGACAAAGGGAGCCAGGGTGATCCATGCCACCCCACAATGCAGATTAACAATCACAATAACTCAGTGGCTTTTACCCTTAACCATCCTCGGAGAGAGGACATGAGTCTAAAGTCTGAGATGACTGAGTGTTTCAAAAGCAAGGAACAACACTTGTGTAGGAATAGAACTGTTATGACCCATCGCAGCTGCCGTCATCTGGAGTTTGACTTTGTCCTTTCAAGTTCAGTCATAGCACAAGATGGGGTGGTGGGTGATGAAGCGGTCAGTAAGAGGAAGGTTTTGTAGTAGAGAGATTGGGCATTCCAGAAGCGCAGAGTTAGTTCAGTGGGGGGTGGAGAGGCTGGAGGAGAAGAAGTGGGGTGCATCTTAAGGGAGACATGTACGGTAGATGAGGCTGGAGTGGTTAAAGATTGAGTGACCACAGACAATATGGTAGAAGGTGGGGTACTGGTAGAGAGTAAGAAGGAGGAGGCCATGAGAGAAGTGGGGGTCCCATGTAAGGGAGTTCATAGAGTCCCAAGTTGTTTGTAAGGGAGAAGAAGCTTAGGAGGAGAAGAAGGAATTGAAGAACCGTACGGTAATAGTGGAGGACAATTCTCCAGGTAGGCAGAAACAGAAGAGGGGTGTTTACTGGCAGCAAGGAGGAGTAGAGCAGCAGGGAGCCAGAGGTATAACACTTGGGGCCCGATTCATAGAATTATTTGCATGGTTCAAAGCGACTGCACTGCTGAAAAGTGACTTTGCACTGCCGACACAACCCTGATTCATGGAACTGTGTGTATTTGTGGAGTGCAAAGTCATTTTGTACTGCAAAAATGACTATGCGCTGACTTTGCACAGACTTTTCACTGCAATAATACACTTTGCACAATTCCATGAATCATGGTTTGCGTCGGCAGTGCAGTCACTTTTCAGCAGGGCAACGTCACTTGGTCTTTGGATCTTTGTCCTAGGAGGCCTAAACAGGAAATCACACTTTGAAGCTTTTGGTCATTTGCTCCAAGTGCCTGGATGGGCGTCCTACAGATACTGAAAAGGGAGTATGTTACATGGCACTCTGAGAGACAAAAAACATTGCAAAGGTGGCTTACACCAGAGCACGGAAGCTGATCCAATTTAGTAGGCCTTACATGGGGGGAGAGCTTTTTTTGCTAAAGGACTGTAAGGAAAGGCATGGTATCAACAGTAAGACAGACACATGTGACCACACTTTAAGGGTGTTTATTGAACTTCAAAAAGGGTTGAAAAACACCTATCTAATCCTAAATCTACAAATGGGAGCAAGCTACGACCATCAAATAATAATAACGCAATCCTAGTGGTGTCTTGTCAAAATAAAAGGGCCTATACTAATAATCCTATTGCCAATCCTTACCTCTAAATACAAATAGCGCAGGAAACAGTGTTACAAAAAAATGATATGTCAGGATGTTCAGGCTGTTGGCCTCCCTTCCCCATGTTTTCAGCACAGGACAAGGTGGTACACTTGAGCTTAGCACAGTCTCTGGCTTTTCTAGAAAAAGAATGCAGTTCAATCATTAGCATCAGGGCCTTCCGTGCCCAAGTCTCTTTGCCTTTCAAAGTCTCTTCATTCAGAGAGCCTGATGCAACAAACAAACAAACAATAAGTTCTTTCCTCTTTCAGATTATCACAACTCACTTCTTCAGCGATTCACTATTTACCTCAAATCCCCCTCAGCCGGGTTCAGATCCTTTCGTTTGTTCTTTATTTATGCATCTAATTTCTAGTAAAATATTCCTTCTAGGGTGACTCACAGTTCACCCCAGATACCCTACATTCGGGCTCAGATCTTGCATCCCCCTCAGTCAGGCTCAGTTCTCAGATCCCCCTGGGTCGGGCTCAGAATCCTTTTAGCTCAATGTTCATAACTTTACACAAACTTGCTTTAACCAGAAGCTTTCAGCTGATCTCCCTCCACCGGGCTCGGACTAACCTCCTATACAATGTTATCAACTATCGAAGACTTTTGAATGTGCACAGGGGATTTGCTTGACCTGTTGCAGGACCACTTTGATTTCACAAATCCTTATCACTCTTCACATTTGCCACCTTTCAGCTGGATACCTAACAGAGATTTTCGAATGAGAACCCGCGTGGTGCCGAACCACTGTGTCTACGGTATTGTATCTTGGCTTCAAAGTTCACTCACTTTTCTGCTGGTTTAATTGTGTTTACATCACTTGCCACATACGCTTCATACACTGCTTTCATTATACAATGTTGTCACTTACAACCTTGGCTTTAACATAGACCTGTCTGGTATCAGTCTCCCCAACTGACCGGCTGTGCTGACCTCACTGGCGCTGCTTTGTTGTAGTACCACAGCGACAAACAATTCTCCCTGTCTTGACTATTGACGCAGCAGAGCACTGGGTACCTCCAGCACACAATGCAGGATTCTTCTGCTTCAAGTCCCGGTCTTACATTTCCAAATCTCGAAGGTTCCTGAAAGTAACAGCCTTTCACTGAAAAGGTGAAGGGCACTTCCCTCCTTGCAGTCCTCTTTGGTTTTGCTGTCTTCTGCATTGTATTAAACTGCCATCTTGGAACTTCTGCTTCCTTGTGTGCTTTGCTTTGCTCAGAGTGTGCTTTTGTGCTCCGCCTTTTATCCGTGCAGGGAAGTGTGATGGAAGTCAGGTGTGTGTAATGGTCAGTAATTGCCTGCTCCTGCCTGACCATTGTATTGGGGCATGTCAGGAATACGGCTTATGTGTTTTCTCTCACAGTGAGCTGTCCGTGCGAAAGTGTTTGTGTTGGAAAAGGGGGGGGGTGAGTTCCTAGGTATCCTTGGTAGGATGGGGTAAAGGTTTCACAGGGTAGGGGATACTGCGTCTCGCCATCCGGTGTTCCACTTCCACTCCCTACGGACTCCTCAACCAGATGATCCTCCCTCACTAGTCCACCCCCAGGAACCCAGGTGATCCTCCCGCACTGGTCCACCCCCAGGAACTGGATCCAAAAGCGATGGCCATGTCATGGCCACCTGGATGACAGATCCCCGGGGACCAGCGGGTGAGACACCTTCAGCTTTCTCACAGGACCAACAGGTAGTGATTAGGTTCCTATGGAGTGGCAGGATTTGCAAATAAATGCCTTCAAAACGTTGAGCTTCAACTTCCTCTCATGTGATGTGGTCGCATGACCATCTAGAAGCAAATCAGAGTGGCCCAGGTGGTTTCCGCCAGATCTAAGAAGCTGTCTCATTTCACTTTGCAGGCAGGGACATTGACATCTCCCTTCAAAAGCAGAACAGATCAATCAGGTACAGTTTCAGCCTTTAAATGAGACAGAAAAGGTGCAATGTAAGCAGGGATAATGCAAGTGTCCTCTTAGATATGGAACAGCAACAGCACAGGTGAAGAAAGTGCAAGCTTCTCGCAAAAAACAGAACTCAATTTACTAGATAACTCTATGTCACAGGGGGAATGATGGGGAAGATTCTCAAAACTTTGTTTGGCTTGTGCATGATATCGTATGATAGGTTATTTGTAACGCGCTTAATACCCAGAGGTTTCTAAGTACAGGCTGGGATCGAACCTGTGGTGTTCCGTGTCGTTTTGCTTCCAAGGTGAGCACGTTGCCCCTGAGCTATTCTCCCGAGACAATCTGATGTCGTGAGCCAAACATGTTTCGCTGTATTATGAAAGTCGAACTGAACGTGTGCATCACAGATGCGTCCTTGAGCCGTTCATTATTTTGTATTTGTTAAGTGAAACAACAGCAGGATGTGTCTATCCCTCTAACAGGGGTAGAAACTTTTTTTTTAAGCATTTCTCAGTGAAATGTGCACTTAGCATCCCATGCGTGCTGGCAGTCATGCGTTCACTCGACATTAATGTATGCAAGGGTGCTGGCAAGTGCATAATTTGCACTGCTAGCCACGCCCACTGAATTACACGTCACGTTTCAGAATACGGGCACCTGCACATTGCTTAAATGAGAGCAAATATACAAAGCCCATCCTCTGCGCTCATTTATTTACGATAGCACCTGCTTCCGTGTCCTCATCCTTGACTGTCATTTTAGGGCCAATTGCATTCTGGGAGAGGTAGTTTTGCTTCACTTCAATTTAATTCATAGGACTAAACTACAAGCAGAGCCCAGAACCTGAGAATAATGTTCCTGGTGACGTGGAGTCATGTGGCGACTCTTAGTGAAAAAGAAACAGCACAACTCCATATAGCTATTGTCACTCTCCGGGTCTCTGTGTACTACTGGCTATGTTTCTTTTCTCGGTGCTGTGCAGTGAATTACATCGTATCTTAACAGGGACATTAAGCAATAATTTGCAGCATTTAGAATTTACTGTAGTCCTAGCAATTAAAGTGTTTGTTTTTGAAACAATATAGAGTGCATTTTACAAGCCCCCTTATTCCCACAGGAGCCAGCATACCATGTGTGTTCACACCGGGAACTTGGCTTTCAAATGTCAAAAGCTGTTGTTAACACGAACCAATGTAATATTCAGATATCAAAGGCTGTTATTGGCGATATCGGCCATAATACAATAGTTAGTACATTTTCAGAACGCATAGAAACAATGGTCACATTAAATTAGGCATTCTGTAGCAAGGAGTAGATTTATAACGTCCTGATCCCTAGAGCATTGACAATACTTCCATCCTAAAAATCACCCTCTTTCATAATTAAGGCGAACTAATGATTATTAACTGTTTTTTTCCCTAAGATTAAAGGCACAGCTGGGGGGTTTAAATCAACAGAAGAACACATTAGAATGAGTAAGGTCTTGGTGACAACCATCCTAGCAGCAGCATTCCCTGTTGCTATGGGGGTAATTCCTTAAATGTAAAGCAGTGACACCACCATCTATGCCTTTAGGACCCCTATGCCCGGAATGTGTTTACTTTAATTATTGGCGGCCTTGGGCAGTCTCCAGGATGTGTTTATGTCTCCATGCATGTAGGCATTAATGAAGCGCAAGTCTAACTGGGACAAAGCACTGTAAAAAGGGGGCTCACCCAGGTGATTACAAGCAGGGTGCAGGGGCAGCAGAGCTTGCTGGGAAGAGTAGGGGAGAAGGATGAGCATCTGGTGACATAAAAGATGGAGACTTACAAATATACAACAAAAGAGCATTATTGTGTCTTTCACCCCCACTATGGGGGACGAACATGGCGGTAATGGGCGGTAACGCCAGCCCGAGCCTAGGTAACTGAGGTGGAAATGGTTTATTTTATTTCTTCAAGGGATTGGCTGTGCAAGCGATGCCAATCGCCCGAGGATAAACAAACACACAAAAACAAGATGGCTGTCATAGGGAAAGTGGGTTTAGTCCCTTTTCAATTTCTATGGCAGCCAGGAGCAGGAGGTTTGCTGGACTGGAGGACAAAGCTCCAGTCCAGCAGGTAAGTGGGGAGGGAGGGAGTGGGTGAAATAGGGGAATCGTTTGATTTGGGGGGAAGAGGAGTGGGGATGGCCACATAAAAAAATTGCGCCACCTGGGGAAGGGATAAGGGTGGCTAGAACGAGCGTGCAGGTAATGTGTATTCTCGACCACTGTTCCAGCAACCTGACTAGCTGAGCGCCCTTCCTTGGGTGCAAATGTAAGTTTTGTAATTGGAATTGTAATTGTAAATTGTAAGTTTGAAAATTACTTTCTGTATTTGACTTATTATGGCCTGCATTTTCAAAGGGGACATAAACATGTTATAAAAATACACATTTGGCCCAACCCAATATTATTTTAATTTCTGCAGTTATCAGAAAAACGTTTTCCAGATATCTAATTTCCACCTTTTTTTCTGAAAACGTGTATCACTCAGACAACTCGCCTAGCAGGACGAGGTGTGGGTCGGGAATAGAACACCTGCCCTCCAAAGATTAAGGTACAACCCATTTCATGTACATGTCTTTCACACAAGCAGATGGACCTACTTGGTAGGGGATAGTAATATCAATGGAAAATGAAAACTTAGATACCTTCGCAATGAAGTGAGTCTTTCTTATCCAATGGGAGGGTGCCCCTCTGGACCCCAGTGGCTTATGAGGGATGAACTGTCCCTGGTCCCACTGAGAAATGTCCCTGTGGCTGGTGTTTTCCCAGATCTCGTGTTCCCTTTTCTCAAGCAACCCGGTAAGGATGGTGTCAGGAGAAACACCTATAGGGAAGGAACCAACTCAAAAGGGAGGTAGTAAGGTGCTAGTGGCAGGAGAGAGGGAGGAAGCAAGTTGAGTGAATGGCTTAGTCTTAATGACCTTACGCCTGGATTCCAAGCCACTCACAGGGATTATTAAATACCCCAAATCATTTGATGTTGCTGCCTTTGACATGATCTGTGCCATTGCCTTGGCCTTTCCCAAGGTCTGTGTCCTTGGGACGGTTTGGGTCTATTTGACATACAACATTTGACCTAATCACATTTGATTGAATTTATTTGACCTTTTTTCGGTCTAAAGGGTGGGGGGAGACCCCCACAGACCCTCCCTCCACTTCCCCTTAACCTAATCTATGCCCTTACCCGTCCCCATGTATATATTTAATCAAATTTGACCGAAAAAAAAGGTCAATAAAATTGGTTTAGGTGAAATGTTTTTAGGTGAATTATGCTAATACCCTTGGGAAGACAGGGCTCTTGAATCTGCTACCAGGCAAGCCCTCTTGCCGTGTAAGTTTCGTAAGTGCATTACCGGCAAGGCATATGACTTCTGTGCCTCTCCTCTAGTGGTTCTCCTTTTGGCTTCTGAGTGGGCAAATTCGGGACCGCGTGATTTTACCCCCCATTTCCTCCCATAGTACAGGTTTTTGCAGCTCACAGAAACAAAGACTGGGGTGTCTCCTGTGCAGTCTGGTGAGCCGAAGGTCCAGGCATCAGAACAATAAGCAAGGGGGAGTGGGGGAGGGGAGAGCACCGCTGACAAATGACCAGATAACAAGTGACACTGACCCAGGAATTCTCCCGCTGCCTCAGTACCTCCGGGTAGGATGCCGCCCGCTCCACCTGAGCTCTCAACTGTTGCAAGATGCTTTCAGTGGCCATGCAAATGTCACTAGGTTCTGGTCTGGACTCACAGCTATCTAGTACATAATTGCTCTTCTCATGGCCTGCCTCCTGCCAGCCTTCGGACCCAGCCTCCTAGCAGGGTGTCTAGTCTATCCTTTCCCTCTAGCCGGGCTAGTTCTATGGGGTAGCTTAATTATCACAGTTACTTCTTCTTCTGTCTCTTGTTATCTAGATGGCATCAAACTCAGGTTCTGGCATGTTCCCAGTCCATTTCCTTCCCTGCTCCTACACATATAATGCAATTGCCTCTCTCTCTTGAACATCATCAGAGCATTCATGAAGTCAGGAGGGCTGTTCCTCTTTTTAGGTGATGAATTACTCATTCCCCCAATAAATGATCTAGTTCATTATTAATGGCTTTGTTCCTGCATGCGTCTCCCTAACTTCACCACCTCCTCCCTTTGTGTTTGGTTCTGAGTTCCACTTATTTTCAGGTGTTGTGTCTGTTTCAATCATTCGGAATGGCTCATGCCCACAGACCCCGCTATTTAAGATTAAAAAAGACCTGGCCGCCATGTTGGGATCAGGCAACAGCGTCAAGTCAGCCCCTGATCCTGCACGACAACGTATCTGTTTGTCAAGCAGTCTGTTCCTCTGTTACCCGCTCCTTTGCACAAATTGTGAACATTTGTTCCGTGTTTTTTTAAACAGGGCATCTATAAAAATGTACATTTGGCCTGGTCTGCCCTTCATGCGGGGGCTTGCGCCCCTGGCATATTGTGCCAGTCGTGCCCCACTCTGCATCCTGAAAGAAGGTGCAGATAAGGTCTTGTTTGAATTGGCTTTGCCTTCTAAAGAGACAACTGCCAGGGAGTCACAAGGGGCGGGTGGGGGGGCTGAGATACCTAGTGTTGGGGGCCCACCCCGGACCACCGGGCGGGGCCCCATACACACGTCGGGCACACCCGACATGGGCCGTTAAGGCGGCGATCACGCCCCGGACAATGTAGTGAGGGTCACCCCACTCGCCCCAGATCACTGGAGGCACCAACTTGGCTGGCGGCACCCAGCACACGACGGCCCCGGCTCTGGGGGCACCCAGGGCTGGTTCGCCACAACAGCCGGGATCACCTGGCTTCCGCATCGTTAATGGACGACATTGCCCAGCAGGGGCACCGTCCTCGTGCTGGGCCCCGTCCTTGGGCCCACAGCACGCAGTGTAGCACCAGCATGGTGCTGAACAGATAGTACACCGGAGTCGTGGTTGGTCTGACTGCCGAGCCGGAAGCAGCTCGCATCTTTTATTAAGTTGGTCACGTGGCTACTGCCACATGATTCATTACAACATCCTGGGAGCTACCATGCTCCCAGGAGGGGTGCCATGCAACACCTAGGTGCACGTGAGACAGCGGCGTGTCCCGCCCCCAGCAGCATTCCATACTTCCGGTAATGCTTTAGGCCGATGCCCCGGAAGTTGATTCATCACAGGTGTCATACCGACTTCATGTCGGATGTACTTGTCTCTGGGGCAGGACCCAACCCCTGTCTTGCTGGTCGGAGATGATGCCGTGTTTATAGGCAGCATTGAGTTGTCAATTCCATTTTTGTTTCATTTGAGAGATAAAGACCATTAATATATAAATGTAAAAAAGACCTGAGGTTATGGCTCTGAGCACTAGTAAACATTCCGTGCTTGAACCAACAATGCATGCAACAGCTCTTCAAAGACTTACACTCACAGCACTACCAGGTGTTGTCATCAAAGGTTCATGTTCTCACGCCAGTGCCAGGAATTTCCATAAAATGTCCAAGTATTAATTCATAAGGTATGGCTCGAACGCCCAGGTTTACCCTTGCTTCCCCCATTACCAGGGTACATGGGATAGGAGTGAAAAATAGTAAGAGCGTTGCCAATAGAAGAAAAGGTTGAGCATGCCCTACGTGGCCGCGGGGCAGACCAGTAAGGCAATGGTGGATGAGAGCAGCACACCTTCCCTCACAGGGCCTCCTGCTGTCCTCATTGGTTGACCTTGAACCTTCCACAATGAATAGCCAGAAAAGTGGCACAGCTTGCAGAACCTCGGACCACCCACAGTACAGGTGATGTGAGATCTTCCAAACTAGTTCACCCAGAACTAATCCAACCCTAAACGTTGTCCATTGACTATAGGAACGCATCCGGCTCAACACGCTCTGAGTATGCAACGAGGCCTTTTGGAAGAAAGAACAACATTCCCAATTGAGAGCTTTGAGCATTACATTCCTAAATGATGCCTCAGATGGAATTCAGGAATGAGGTTAGAGGTACTAGCTTCCATGAGAACTTGAATGGGAGCAAACCCATGTGCACCCATGGTTTACTCCTGTGTAACAATCTGGAAGATTCAGGAAGACCCTCAAGCAAGACACATTGGCACTCACTGGCTCTAAATCTTAGTTTTGGCTTTGAGGTGGTGCTTAAGTGCCACTTTTAAATAAAAACTATTACATTGGGGGTACAGCTAAGAGGGAGATGACATGTGAGGAGGGACACAGTGTTTCTGGATGTTCCTTGGAGCTTAGCCCACCCATTGACCTCGCATAGCGATTCCCATTCATTGTCTATTCCCATCCCTAACCCACCATGCTCAAAACACATCCTCCTAGGATCTCTTAGAGCTAGCTCTATCAAGCAGTAACTCCAAACTTTGAGATGTCAGTGTTATTTCTAACCAGTATACTGAGCTGTAATTGCTTAATTGCAGCTGCAAATCAGTGTAATAACAATGTCTTAACCAAATGTGCTCTCAGCTAGTTCATTGATATCTGTTCCTTGCTCGGAAGACAATGGGCCTCATTACGAGGTTGGAGTTAGCCATGCCATTTTTACCGGCATGGCTACCCCCAAACACGGGTCCCGCAAAATGGGAATAACTGGGCCATTTCAACCTTTGCAGGCCCAGTAATTCCCATTTGCGGGACCCAGATCCAGTAAGTCACCATTCCCATTTGAGCCCCCATAGAGCTCAAAGGGAATGGGGTGGATGGTAACAACGGACCCATTCGTAACGGGTCCATTGCTACCATTCTGTTCTGCTAGCGTTTGCCGCTCTGCACGTCTGGTCTGGCCAGGCATGAAGAGCGGCCCGCGAGCAGAACTCGTAATGTGGCGGTAGAGTGATAACGGCACCGGCAGCACTACCTGCGCCATTATCACTCTACCGCCAGGGTCGTAATGAGGCCCAATGTTTTGTTATTTTGTTGAAATTTATTGAAAATGAATTTCAAAAAAGTATTTAAAAAAAAAAGCATTGACAAAAACCAACAAGTGATGGATGGATGGTTTTGAATTAATCTGAACCACTGGCATTGATTTGGCAACCTTCCACACCACTGTTTCTCAGCATTACGCCATTGCAAAAGGGATCCAGCCATATTCAAATCAGCCAGGGACTGCCACCAATGGGAGTAGCCGTGCCCGAACTGTGCTAGCCAGGCTCCCTCTGCACGGAAACACAAGCAACCACAGACATGTTTCGGCCTTGTTGGGCCTCTTCACTGAGGTGCAGCTCGGTTCCCTATGGCGCAGCGAGAAAGGGACCCACCATACCCTCTCTCACAAAGGGAGAGAAACTATAGCCTAAAAAAGTGATGGGTGGATGGTTTTGAATTAATCTGAACCACTGCAATGGCTGTCATACGCCCAAGTAATTACACCATTTTCCAGCTGTTAACAACTTTTAGCAACATAGGACAATTATGGCAGCGCCTGACAAATGCCTTATCCCAGGCCTACACAAAAGCTATAACTGTTGGTTTTGACAATACTGGTTAGTAAGAAGTGTTTCCTTAACACCTGAATCATCGGGCATTGGCCAACAGAGCTCCTACTCATCTAATTGACTCTAACGGTATCAGGAATGGGATTTAACTCACCTGTGAATGACCCTTTCAATCCTCCCCCCATGTGTCCATCCATCCTCACTCGACTCACCACCTGCTCATTATTATCCATCATCAAGTTTACTACGTAAAGACAATCCATAAAAACAATACAAAATACAAGAATGAATAGCAATTTTGACCTAATAAAACATTCAACATATGGGGCCTCATTCCGGGTTTGGAGCTAACCATGGAGTAATTAGCTCCATGGTTGCCTCTGAAACCGTCCCAAATCCGGCATGGTGAATGGAGTAATTACCGGTCCATTCCAGGGTTGGAGGGACCAGCAATTCCCCATTCATCTTTTGCCCTTCCCCATTCCCATTTCTGCCCCATAGGGCTCAATAGGAATGGGGAAGGAGGTAATTACGGCACCGTAAATTACGGTACCGTAATTACCTCCGAGGTACCTTTGCGGGTCCCGTACTTAACTCCTGCTAAAAGCAGGAGGTAAGGAAGGACCCGCAAAGGGAACTCGGAATACGTAGGTAAGGGATTACTGGCATCGGCACCCTTACCGGTGCCGGTAATCCCTTACCTCCAACCTCGTAATGACCCCCATGGTCATTAAAACCTTTGCAAGGATTGCCATTAAAAAGGAATTACAAATACAGTTTGTTTGATAATGTATACATGATCATTTCAGGGAGGTGTACTCGACAATCGTTTCTGAGGTAGAGTGCTGTTTTCAAATATGAGAGTAACGACCAGCCCACACATGGTGAATACGCCCATAGCAGATATGTTAGTGCTGGTCGATATTGTGAGAAGCCCAGGTCCTTCAGTAAGGGTTGTAAGAGCCGTTTTCTCCCTTGTGCATACGCAGAGCAGAAGAAAATCAAATGAGCTAGGTCCTCGTATGGAGCTTCACATACTGGGCAGGATCGATATGCACCCCCCTGCAGCCCCCAAGACCATCCACCACCGCCCTTAGGTGGATGCAGTTAAACCTTGCCCTGGATAGGAGAACACAATCTGTGGAGCTTTCCGCCCAGAGCAGATAACACTGAACACCCGGGACATGATTGTCATCAACCCACAATTCTTTGGCTTCAGGATTTCTATATCTTCTCTGTCCATACTTACAGACTCATAAAGGTATGCAGTCCATCGGTTTATTTCTCCCAGAGAGAGCATACTGCTTGGTGGATACAAATGCATGATATTGAATATTATTATTATTAAAATTATGATTATTTTTATGGTATATTTTAAGCGTGGACGGGAACAAAGTTATACAACAATGCAGATCCTTATTTTCTTTTTTTTTAATCATATTTTGGTTGAAAAAGCAAACCATGCACAATTATTATTTTATAAACATCACACAATAATTACTTCATAAACTTTACAAACTAATTATAATGGCAAGAGCAAAAGTAAAAAATCAATCCTATTTAAAATACAATCTCAATTCTGAGTAAAATCCAACTCATAAACTCACAAATGGTTAATATGACACACAATAATCGATTAATTAATGTTAATTTCCTTATAAATGAGTCTGAATACTTCCACAACAGCCACAATAAGCGATACATTTCTGCCCTTGATTATTCCAGCCCACAAATAACATGGAATAACTGCCGTTATCAAAGGCATAAACTTCTCGAAATACACAATTCTCTTCTGCGTCTTTGCTGGGCATTTCATAATAAGATGGTACCAAATTTGGATTTTTTACAGAGCCTAAACGTATGCTCAGTTTTTTGAGGCACCTAACGGAGGCCCGACTTCTTCCAAGATATGCAGACAATTAACACGAAATGTAATCAATTCTGCTCAAATTTATTCTGCAGGGAAATGGGTTTCATGAGCTCTTAAAACGTTAATGTTACTAAACTGAGACGAATACCTTACAGTGCCAGTCTTTGTAAATCGATTTATTCCGAAATCCTACCCCAGGACCTGATCCCTGTCTTTATTTTAACCAATGGCACTTCACTTGGAATGTTGGCTTCTAACAAAAACAGCTCAAATTCGACGTTCAGCTCTGAGCCCTGTGGCTCCCTGTGGCATCCATTTTTTACAGTTCACCATATAGGGTACCCTCAGTACCCTCTCTCATATGTTTTGGCTATTAGGTGGTGCTGAAATCACTATATTTAAGCCACAACGATTGCCATTAAAATAAGAGCTTAAAAGTGGAGATGATCATGGTGGCCACCAGGGGGCGCACGGATGGAGTCGTTCTCCGTGTGAGCTCCGCGCAAGGGTCCCGAAAAGTGGGTTGAGCCCCCACCACGAGACCCCCGCCGGCTAAAATAGCGTCGGAACCCGGTGTCGGAACCACCCAGACACCGTCTGGTTCCAACTCCGATCAAAATCGGACCTTTCATTCCGGAGAAATACTCTTCTGCGTCATACCGAAGGAAGACGCGCGAGGCCTGGAAGCTTCCAGCACGCGTTGCACTGACACGGTCCCAGGAAACCTGCGACTTCGCGGTCCCTCGACTCGGCTGAACCCCGCGAGAAGGTGCGTGCAACTTGAAAGACGCACAGGCCACACCTGACCTGCAGGAAGTCTACAAGGAGTGAGCCCGCCACGGGTTTGGATGCGTAAGACTTTAGGCCGTGGCCGGTGCGCGGGTCCTCGCCCGGGCGGCGGCGGAGGAAGGCCTTCTCTACGAGGATATACCGAACCCTCCCCCGAGCCAGCAGCTCTTCTCGTGAAAGACACACTCGGCGTGGAGCAGACGCATCCCCATTGCCTCCAGGCTGCAGTGGGCTGAGGGTTGGGCCCCTGGTCTCCAGAGCGTGTGCCCTCCTCGGCCCCCGTCGTCGGCCACTGCTCCTGCTGGTCCCATCGAACTGTCACTCCGCCTGGCCGGGGATCTCCGGACGCGGCCGCAGGCCTCAACGGCACAGAATCTGGACCGCGAGACGCACCACCCCGTGCAGACGCTGCCCTGAGAGCACTCCATTGTGTGGTTGTGACCCCACTACCCATGGACCCTATGGACAAACTGGCAAAGTACAAGTTTGCCCCATCGCAAGACGAGCAAATGATGGCCTCCCAAGGATCTGAGGCCGCAGCAACTAAAGGGGACGTAGCTGATCTACTCAAGGAAATGAGAAGCATGAGGGCAGACATAGGGAGTCGGATTGACAAGATTACGCAAAGGATGGATAAAATGGATGACAGAGTGGAACAGCTCGAACACAATCAAACCTCCTTAAATACGCTGGAAACACAGATGGACCTTCGTATTGCAGAATTAGAGCATAGGGAAGAGGAAATAAAGCTGAAGGTGGACGATCTTGAAAATAGAGAACGTCGTAACAACATACGTGTTCACGGCATTCCTGAAAAAGAAGGAGAGACTGATCTTGACCTGAAACAATCCATTCACAACATCCTGAAACTCCTCTTTAAGGATGACCTGGTAGACGAACCCAAAATCGACCGCGTCCACAGAGCAGGAGGCAGGGCAGGAGGCCCGCGTTCGGTCCTAGTCAGATTTCATAACTACGCTGATAGGGCCCGCATCTTGGAAAAAGCTAGAAATGCCCCGCCACTCACCATCGGTGACGCGACTGTCTCTCTTTATCAGGACTTATCATCCCTCACGCTTGCCCTGAGGAGAAAATGTATCCCAATTACGAGGATGCTGAAAGACAAGGGAAGCAGATATCGATGGGGGTACCCGTTCTCTCTCACCTTCGAGTGGCAAGGCTCGACGATAAAGCTCGCTTCGGAGAAGGAAATTACAGACTGCACAGCTGACCTCCTGGGCGACCACGTAGGGGAGCCCTCCCAGGGGGATCCAAATATAAAGGAAGCTGAATGGCGCATCAAGGGTCCCCGTCGGAGGCGTATTCAGGGTTCCAGGAAATTTCGGAGGATGAATGACTCGCGTGACATGGAGCACTAACTTGGACAGGGGTTGTGTGTGCTCAATTGCTGGAAAAAATGGCTTCTTCAGATGGGCGCTTTTCCCCGATCACTCCATTTGGGACCCTACCCGGGGCCGCGCGAAACCAGGTCGAGGTGTCGACTGGGGTGATATTTGCTCATTGAGAATCATGGTTGCATACGTCTTCCTCAAGGCGCTCCTCGACTGCAATATGTCAACCTACCTATGTGCATTGAGCACTCGATTCTGTTTGCACGGTGAACTTGGTGAAGGATATGAGGTAATATCCATGCAGCATAGACATTCTGGGGGGAGTCGATAGTACCATTTCGAAGCTGCGGTTTACTCAGGTTTTTGTATGATTTGTCTGTTGGGGGCTCACTGTTATGTTTGCTTGTAGTGGGATGGGACTGCTTGTTCTTGCGGTCCCCACTGATGGTCCGAGTTCGACTGGGTGAGGTTAACCCAGGCGGATCGGGCGCCGATCATAAAGAAGATGGGAGGGGGTGGGGGGGTGGGGCGGGTGGGCAATATTTCATCGAGCACAACTCAGACTTGAAGGGAGAAATAGCACAATACCCATGAATGTGAGGGCTCCACACACGGCGATGGCACTGACGCAGGCGCACTCGAGGTGCACATACACGTACATGACCTAAAATGACACACACACTCTCCACGGATACGATACGTATCTGCACGCTTAATGTTAAGGGGCTGAACTCCCCCACCAAGAGATCTATGGTGGCCAGGGAATTTAAGAGATCGAAGATCGACATTCTCTTTCTTCAGGAAACAAGATATCGGAAGGGTGAGGAGAGAATGATCCCATCACGGGAGGTTGGGCCCACCTTTTGGAGCTCGGGCACCTTGAAGAAAGCGGGAGTGGGAATCATAATCAGCAAAAGCCTGCGGAGCACAATTATGGAGACATGGACGGATCAGGAGGGGAGGGCTCTCATAGTCATTGCTAACATAAGGGGCACGATAGTCACCCTCGCTACGCTCTACGCACCTAACCAGGGGCAAAACAGATTTCTGCATAGAATCAGTGAAAAGGTCTTTGGAATGGCCAGAGGACACACGGTCCTCGGCGGGGATTTTAATATATGGATGGATAGCTCCTTAGACAGACAATCTAAAGCAGACGCAGCAGACCCACCCGGTACCCCAAACGAGGCAAGCATCAAACTGTCCCTTGACCTCTTTGGCCTCACTGATTCCTGGCGTCACTTACACCCATTGGAGAGAGGCTTCACCTTCCATTCCCTCCCCCATGACACGCTTACGCGCATTGATTACATTTTTCTCTCAGAGCATCTCTTGCGTATAATGCAGGCAGCTAGTATACAAACCTCCGCATGGACGGACCACGATATGGTGATGGTGGATATACCCTGGCACGATCTAACCCCACGAAACTCCAAATGGAGATGTAATGATTCTTTATGGGCCGATTTGGTCTTCAGAGAAAACCTTGAGACTGAAATCAAACAGTTTTTCCTTACCAATGATACGGGGGAGGTGGGGAAGACACACGTTTGGGAGGCCGCCAAAGCGACGCTGAGGGGAATACTAATAAAAGAGGGAGCCGATAAAAAACGTGAACGTGCCCTGGTGGAGACAGATATAAGGGAAAGGCTTGGGAGGGCCCAGGATATGGCACAGTCATCCCCAGCCGAGAGGTCTGCACATATTGCCGAAGTCCGCCGTCTCAGGGAAGAGTTGAGAATACTCATTGCCGGTAAAACGGCCCAGACCCTGCAATATCTTAAGCAAAAGTACTATGAGAAGGGTGACAGGGCCGACGCTCTCTTGGCGGCCCGCCTCCGCGCGCAAAAAGCAGAGAGATGGGTTGAAACGATCGAGAGACTGGATGGCACTCTCACAGACACGGTAGTCACAGCCCCTGAGGACATACAGGAAGCATTTGCCTATTTTTACGAAGACCTATATACGTGTGACCCGCCCCCCCCCGTAGGAAGTATAGACACATATCTGAAAGAATTACGGATCCCCACACTAACACCCACTGAAGCGGATTCCTTAGACATGCCTGTCCTTGAAGAAGAAGTCATAGAGGCCATCAAGAGGTTGAAAACAGGGAAAGCTCCAGGGGATGACAGATTCACACCTGGGTTCTATAAAACGTTCTCCCCCTTTATTGCTCCTTTTCTTACTTCACTGTTTAACCACATCTTTATCACAGGCCATGCACCTCCATCCTTTTCACAAGCCCTCCTCGCGGTCATTCCAAAAGAGGGCCGTGACCCCAGACACTGTAGCTCTTACCGCCCCATCTCCTTGCTTAATATCGATGCGAAGATTTACGCCAGAGTGATTGCAGCCCGGTTAGAGACATTCCTCCCCAGACTGATAAACTCCGACCAAGTTGGCTTCGTCCTTGGCAGACAGGGCGCGAATACAATGAGAAAAACGCTGCATTTAATCCATGAAGCGAAGGAGATGGAGGGAGACCCGTCCCTTCTGTCTCTGGATGCCGAGAAGGCCTTTGACCGGGTCTCCTGGGAATTCCTGGAGAGGGTACTGAGTTCATACGGGCTGGGACCACAGCTTTCCCGTGCCATTAAAGCACTCTATAGCTCCCCCGTGACGTCCGTGGCGGTGAACGGGGGATACTCTCGTTGGTTTCCCCTTGAGAGAGGCACAAGGCAAGGTTGCCCACTGTCAGCGATCCTATTTGTGATGTCTCTGGAACCACTGGCACAAAAACTGAGAAATGACACCAGAGTTAAGGGTATCACAGTGGGCGACCGGGAATATAAATTGGGCCTATATGCTGATGATATTTTGCTATATGTGACCGACCCCTTAGACTCGATCCCGGCAGCATTTAGTATTATTGAGGAATATGGAGCGCTTGCGGGACTGAAAATCAATACGGGAAAGTCTGTCCTCCTTCCAATAGATAGCCGCAGAGACGCGGATGCCGAGCGCTTCGCCCCCCTGGGAGTTAAGGTCAGCCTCACTACGCTCCGGTACCTGGGCATTAACGTCACCCGTGACCTTGGATCCCTGTATGAGGCCAACTTCCCCCCAATGTCCCTTGCTCTCCAGAAAGATGTCCAAAGGTGGTCCAAACTTACCATTTCGTGGCTAGGGCGTCTAAATGCTGTAAAAATGGTCCTGCTCCCTAAAATATTGTATCTATTTCAAATGCTCCCTATTAAAATGCCCCCAGACTACTTTACAGACACAAGGAAATTGATATTAACCTTTCTATGGCAAGGCCAAAAGCCAAGAATCCCGAGATCCCTCCTTCAACTTAGAAAGGATAACCCTGGGGTGGGTCTCCCAGATATTGAGACATACTACAGAGCCACTCAGCTTAGGGTCCTTGTCCCACATTTCAGGCAGCAGTCAGAACCCCAGTGGATAGCGCTTGATAACTATCACCTCCGTCCCTTTATTATGAGTGAATGGCTATGGGTGCCTGGACCACAACTACGTAACACTGTCAAATCCCACCCCATCATAGGCACGATATGGTCGATATGGAAACCAGGGAGGAAAATGGTGGGTGTCACTACATGGTCCGCCCCACTGGGGCATCTCTGGTCACCAGGGATCCGCGACGCTATTCCTGAGCCAGGGAGTTATGAAGCATGGTATCAGGCGGGGCTAGAAAGGGCAGGGCAACTGCGCCGCAATGACTCCTTTATTACCATTCAGGAGTTGCAGGAAGCCCTCGGCATAGGTAGCCTCTCGGTCTTCCTGTATCTTAGACTCAAGGGGGTAATGTGGAACCCATATGGAAACAACAGTTACAAAGAGACCTCACACCGTTTGAAAAGATCCTTGATTTATGCACTAGCTCCAAAGGTTTGATCAGTGCTATGTACCTCGCACTCATTGAAATCGATATTAAACCCTCCTTGACACTCAAGGGCAAATGGGAAGCTGATATGGGCAGGCAAGTCTCCCCAAAACTATGGTTACAAATGTGCAGAAGAACGGCGAGATCTTCCCTATCGTGTCAATACAAATTACATGCTATCAAACTACTATACAGATGGCAATACGACCCTGCCCGGCTGGCCAAGATGTACCAGGGAGTAAGCCCGAATTGTTGGAGGGGATGTGGGAGGCGGGCCGATTATTGGCATATGTGGTGGGGATGCGCAAAGGTCCAACTCTATTGGTCAGAAGTCCTTAGCTGGATCAGGGACCTTGACGGGGAGGAAAGAGAGACGCATCCACTGCTCGTTTTGTTTTCCTTAACTGAGGACGGGGATAAGATAGTGGTGGCATGCAAAATGGTGCAGGGCCTATTGATGGCTGCTCGAGCATGCCTTACTATGACATGGAAGAGACCCACGCTCCCTAGCAAGAGTGAATGGCGAGCAGTCGCATTGAGCATCTACAGAATGGAGTGCCTGACTGCGGCATTGCATGGGGATCGTCCCACGGTAGAGAACACCTGGTCAGAGTTTCGCTCCGTATATGCTTTGTGAAATGTGTCTGACTCACGCTATATCTAAAGCTATTAAGGTTTAACGCTTGGATTGACTCGAGTACGTGTCTGTTGAATCAATGCGCGACTTTTATGCCCACTGCCATGACTGAAATGACGGTTTATTGGTGTTGTTTAATACTCTCTCTAATTTCGGGTCTGATATCATGTGCGGGGGGTGGGAATTAGGGGTGGGATATGTTCGGAAACAATGGTTTGGTTTTCTTCAGGTATGCGAAATAAGTGATTGTTATACTACTTACATGCTCGCTTTCTTTGTAACCAAGAGATGTAAGCTGCATTTATGTGACTGCCAAGCCTTTAAAAATCAATAAAAGTGAAATTTAAAAAAAAAAAAAGTGGAGATGATAACGAGGGTCTGTAATGCTTTTGAATGGAGATGACATATGAGAGTGGATGCAGTCTGTGGGTGTTGTTCGGTTATGTGTTCACCCAGGAATGGCCATTAGTAAGTGAAATGTATGTTTTTTTTCCACCCATTCCCACCCATAACCTCCTAAAACCACATCCCTGCACTCTTTGCTTACATTTGTATTGTGTGCAGAATTTGGCAGCCATTTTTACTTTCAAAATGTATTTATTCAGATTTGTAGAGCGCGCGTCAGCCCGCGGGCATCGTGGCGCTTGTTACAGACATATCTTGGTTAAATATATTACAATATTGACTTAAAATATTGACAAAAGTAGATTATTTACAGTGACAAATATGACATTTGTACAGATTGCAAAATGGCGGCCGCTATATGTTAATGTGTGTAAAAAAGTATTTTATTTGTTTTGTGATAATATATATAGTAGTCCTTGTAAATTTTCAAATTAATATTTATTTATTTTGTTTCAAAATGACCAAGTTGACATTAAAAAGCAGTATGTCCATGTATCTACATGTGGGTGTTGGCCCAGTGGTTTTTTTTTGTAAGCAGTTCGGGATTGGATGTGCAGCGTATTAGTGATGTCAGTATGCTTTCATTGGCTATAGAGTATGTTCCTGTTTGCAGAAGGTAGCCATTTTTCTTCAGAGATTGGAAGGGAGTGGTAAGCCTGTTTGTTTCTCTGAAGTTTTATTTCTATTTTTTTTTATTTACATGTTTCTGTCAGCCACCTCGGGCGCGTGGTGTGCAGCCCGCATTGGGTGTTATGGTGAGGACCATTGCTGACTTTGCAGCCTTATCTTCCTCCTGATAGTAGAACGCAGTCAATTGTAACTGTTCCTCGGGCCGCTTGTTCACCATTTGTCCACATAGACTATGCACTGACACTTTCCTGGGTTTATAGAGCTTTGAAGGCCATTAGGAATTCTGCTGTAAGTATTTTGCTTCTTTGGGGAATGGTATTAGTTGAAACGGGGGTAAGTGGTATTCAGGGTTTTTAAAAGCAGCCGTTCACGGTCTGTGGTGATGAATTTTTGTTGGTAAGGAGAGCCACATGTTATTTGTCTGCATTGCCTACTAATCCTTATTATTCTTTTTTTATTGTATTTGGTTTAAATTAAACCTTTACAAATCAAGTAATCAATTAAGCAAAGAGATAAACACATAAAAATCCATTTACAGATCCACCAAAATATATATAAAAATTATTTACAGAGAAAACAGAAGCATATCGGTTAAGTAAAAAGCAAGACAATAAATGAGTACATTTCAGATTGCGAACATTAAAATAACTAAACAGCAATCAAAAGGAGTATTACCATAACAGGATCACACCAACATTATTAACAAATGAGGTTAACACACAAGTCCTACAGCAGATTAAGGCTTTTAATAAAGCCCGACAGAGCAAGACCTTCATAAGAATTTTGAATATTTAGACATCTTTTCAATATAATGTCATCAATGCAGCCCGATTGATACTCGAAACGTGGTGCCATTTATTTTTTCCTATGTGTACTCAATGCATTGCAGGCAAGTGCCACATGCTTTATCATTTCCAAAACAGTTTGGCAAAATCTACATGCGGTCTCACTGACTTCAATTAAACTTTTCCTAAGCTGTATATCCTTTATTAAGAGCAAATCCCAACGTACCTGTTAGGGGAGATCTGCCAGGCAAGCAGGGTGGTTGCTAGGAGTTCGCGAACACCGAACTCATGGAAGGATAAACTCCTTCCCTTTCCCTCAAGTAACGCAAGTCCAGACAGGTAGCAAGTACAACTGTGGTTTATTACAGCCAACAAACCATGAGGGATACATGGAGAGACTTCCTGGCACAGAGAGCTGTACATGGAGAGCCTTCCAGGCACAGCTCGTCGGACACTGGCTCGCAGGCCAGTTTTGTGTTGCAGTTACATCACAACACCATCATAGCCTGGGCCTTTCTCCAGAAAGCTATCACCATCTACGATTAGGTGTTGAGTGGTAGTCCCCTTAAAGCGGCTTCTATTGTGAAAGATTAAAGAATATCGAGGCTTAATACCACATAATAGAAATAGGCTGGTCACGAGGTCAAAGTATAATGTACAATTATTAACAGGCAGCTGTCTGGCTCTCAACACCCCGCAATGTGTGCAAGCAGACACTGTGAGATGAGAGAGCGCTGGACATTTCAAAAACACAAGCATTTTTACAGATTGTTTTGTTTCAAGTAGATAAAAACAAAGATTTCTGCAAGAGCACATGTTCATCTATTCATCATTCTACTTTGCTATTTGAACAGAGAAGGCACTATTGGAACAGATGGTATCTAACTTACTGAATAGTACGGCTTTTGTTTAACACCAAGGTTTCTCAAACAATCCACTTTAGCAGCTTCAACATTCTTATCTACGTTGACATCATGTACACGGTACAAAGTTAATTTTGCTCAGCTGGAGCCAAAAACACAATTCTAAACATGTGACAGAAAGCACAAGGCGATCAAATTGTTGGATAACAGAAAATGGTGGCGTAGTCAGCCGGTTTCAGGTTCATTCAATGCAATGTATAGGGCAATGCGAATGTGTTTAGGCCAGTCATTTACTATCAGGCGGTATTCATGGAAAATATACTTTTACAAACCCTCCTTTTGACCTAAGCCAAGAGCATTACTCAAACATTAGCATCATCCGTAAACCACATATCATCATCAGAGCATCCTGAATTGCTATCTTCAAAAACATTGATCACCATGAATTCCTTTATGGCGATGTCCTGCATTACCAAGGCATTAGTAATTTTTCCCAGCCTATGTGTCTTAGGTTCTAGTTTACCAACTGCTTGTGCACAACTTCCCCCTATCATGGAACAGATGACAGGAAGACAATGTATGCAACAACAGCAATACAGTACAATGCCAAGGATCACCATCAGAATTGCAATGATTTTCCAGCCCCATGATCGTAAAAAGTCCCAGAACAATGCCTTAAGGTACTAAAACTTGTTTTTAAAACTCGTTGAGATTAGTCCCATCAAAATTCCCAGTGACACTATTGTTCCATTGGCCAAAGAATAATGCCCCAAGCGAAGCATAACAAGCAGTAGTTAGAGGAAGAGGATGTATATTCCAACCCAAACCCTTTTCCCCATGTTGTGGTAGATGTGAACATATCCAACAATTGGTCTTATTAAAAATAGCATGTGTGGCGTGCATGATCATCAGGAGAGTGTTGTTGTGATAACCCTCTCTATGTTGGAGGTCTCAAGGATGGAGAGTGTGCGAATGCACATAAGGTGGAGACATTTGCAGTTGGCAATAAAATATCAAGCGGATGTGCACTCTCCAAATATAAAAACACAAGTGTCAATGTAATTACAGTACAAGGTGTTATTATGATCAATATCCATTTGGTTCTATGGGACCATGGCCTTTGAAAAACAGGTTCATCATGAGCAAAATGATCAGTATCCTTTTTAGTAGGAGTGACCCCTAAAACAGGCATAGTTTCTCAGTGTCTGATAAGAAGCCTCACTGTTGGGCTCTTTTAGTTCATCCGGGAGTGGCACTTGACCACGTGGCCTATCTTGATTGAAGGTAACTTTGCCGGTCCCTACCTCTTATCGTATGCAGCAGAGAAATGACGAGGGAATGGCTCAACCTGGGTTTCTTGTTGGCACAGAATCCTAGCTGTACTTTCCTATTCTATTTACATTAATGTAATGTCAGCAGGCCCTAAATCTAAATCCTGTTCCATGGTTGCAGATTGTACCTTAAAACTCCAGGTGCAGAATAATCCAGGAACAAAGTGTTGTTGTTTCCTGAAGAAAATGAAGAAGCAGAAACAAGATTGATCGGTGATGAAGAAGAAATTGAAGAAGAAGAAGCAATCTCCCCAGGCCCCACCGGCTCAGGAAGGACTTTCGAAGAAGAAGCAACAATCTCCCCAGGCCTCACAGGCTCAGGAAGAATTTTTGTGGCACCCTCGGAGTCACTCAGAGCAGGCTCGTTATGAGCATCAGGATCATCAATTCCCTTCTCCTCCCTTCGTCATAGGGAAGACGAAAAAGAATCCTCTTCACATATGTTGCATGGATCCGGTGTTTCTTTCCGGTCACTCGTACTGCAGTTTGCATAGCCAAAAGGATCTGATGGGGTCCATTCCAACAAGGTACAAGGCAGCTGTCCCTCTCAACATTTTTCACCAAGACCCACTGACCAAGTCGGAGTCAGTGACTTGAACCCTCGTATTTTACAGTGAGGGCTGCTCATACCTGTTGGTGAATCAAACGCAGGTTTTGAGTCAACTGGTCACAATAATCAGGCAAATGCTGATACTCAATATCTTTCAACTGTTTGGGCCTCGGTGCATTCCATACGTTGGCTGGTCTCCCCATGACAATCTCATAGGGGGAGAGCCCTGACTTTGACTGTGCGGTCGTCCGCATCGATAGTAAGATTATTGGCAAAGTGTCCGGCCATTTCAGAAAGCCTCAACCCATTTGCTAAAGGCACAGATCACAACTAAGACATATTTATAGTTTTGGCAACGTTCCATCTCAATGAAATCAAAAAGATCACCTCAAAAGGCATGGAGGGAGGACCAAAACTGCCCTTCAGTGTCAGTGTTCCCTTCCCAATGTTATGTTGCAAACATATCATGAAACACTGAACCAAATGTTCCGCAGTTTTCTGGATATTAGTGTTATACCAGACGGGATCTAATTGTTGACAAATATTTTTAACACATATGTGTGTTGGGCCATGAGCCATGGTGACCATAGCAGTGACATAGGCACTGGGTAGCATCCATCTTCGCTTCTCATTATCCACCCAACAACCCTCATCATCTAGACTTGCTGAACCCTCAGCCGACCGTTTGATTTCCTCTGGAGTAGCTTCAGCCTGAATTTCTTTTACACTGCTAATCTCTTCGTCCATCATACAAGTATCAGTAACCCATCTTGCTGAATCAAGCATGTACATGTTTGAGTGCAAATCAATAGCAGTCTGTTTGGCTATTCTGTCAGCAAAACCGTTTCCTTTTCCTACATCGCCCGTCACTTTCTGATGTGCGGTGCACTTCATTATTGCTAGTTGTGTAGGAAGTGCAAGTGCTGATAGCAACTGGACTATCAGAGTGCCATGTTGTATTTTTGTTCCATGTGAGGTCAAGAATCCTCTCTCAGCCCATAGTCGGCCAAAATTATGAACCACCCCAAATGCGTATTGGCTATCTGTATATATATTTACACTTAGCTCTTCACATATTTCACAAGCTATGGTTAATGCAATAAACTCTGCAGCCTGCAGAGAATTATGCTCTTCACGACAATGCTTAATGTGGTGATTGCATAAGCAGAGGTGGATGTACCATCTGGTAGTTTAAAAATAGCTCCCCTGGCAGATTCTTTAACGGTGTATCACTTAAATCAAGTCTGCCCTTTGTTTTTTGTTCTGTATTAAATAGGCAATCATGTGACATTTTGTCACCGCAATCCTTCTCTTGTGGAGAAGGCAATAGTTCATCCGGATTCAATGAACAACATCTCTTAATTTGGATATGTGGTGCAAATAGAATCAGCTTGTACCTTGTTAATCGAGCTGATGTGAGATGTTGTGTCTGTGTTCTGTTTACTAGAACTCTATGGAGTGGGGTACCATCACGGTTAAAGAGTGACCTAAAACCCTACCCCCACTTTGTTTCACGGATGCAGCAGTTACAGCTCTCAAACATCTCGGCAAAGTGCATGCAACAGGATCAAGTGTGGAGGAAAAATTACTGCACAGTCTATTCTTCCCCCCATGTTGCTGCGTTAACACAGCCAAAGCACATCCATCACGTTCATGCACATACAAAACAAAGCCTTTTTCATAATTTGAAGTGCCCAAAACTGGTGCTGAACACAACGCAGCCTTAAGCAAATCAAAAGCGTTCTGGCAATCCATGTTCCACGGTAAAGGCAAAGAAATTTCCTTTTTTGTCAGGGCCAACATAGGTTTTATCAACAATGAAAAATTCGGGATCCACTGTCTACAATATGAGGCCATGCCTATTAAAGCTCTGACCTCTTTCTGTGTATTTGGAACAGACATATCAGAGATTCTTTGTATCGGTTCAGGTGTCAGTCTTCTTCCCTCCTTCGACACTAGATAGCCCAAATAGGCGACCCCCTGGCGACAATAACACAATTTTTTCAAAGAAGCCTTATGCCCATGCTCTGCGAAATGAATAAGCAGCAACACAGTGCCCTCTTTGCAGGCATCTTCAGAATCAGCCGCTAGAAGTAGATCATCAACATATTGCAACAACGTGCAAGTGGAAGGCAACTCAAGCGTATCAAGCTGCTCTGTCAATGCTTTACTATAGATGCTTGGACTCTCAGTGTACCCTTGCGGCACACAAGTAAATGTGAACGAGCGGTCCCCTAGGGTGAACGCAAACAAACATCTGCTATCAACAGGCACAGGGATACTAAAGAAAGCGCTCTTTGAATCCACAACACTAAAATGTGTAGCTGTGGCTGGAATCATAGTCAGAATTGTGGTGACATCGGGGACAATCAGAAACTGTGGAGCAACCACCTTATTAATGGCACACAAATCAATAATAAAACAAAAAACAATCGCATTATCCCCTTTCTTGTAAACTGGTAAAATCGGACTATTACACACGCTCCACACAATTTCCTCAATTAAACCTTGGTGTACGAAATCAGAAATAATACTCTTTAAAGCCCGTTCACCTTCAATCAAAATTGTATATTGCGGGATACGTAGCAATTTAACACCGGGTTTCAACACAATTTTAACTGGCTCAATTTGTAAAATTCCAAAGTCATTATCATTAACTGCCTATAAACAAGTTGGATACGTTGTGACAGTTTAAGTGCCTGGTCTCCCTTTTCTCCCCCTTCTGTCAAACTCTCCTCACCTGAACCGCTGGAATCGCTGTCGGGGTCCTGCAGACGCCGTCGGAGTAGATAATCCTTCTCCTTTTTCCGATGAGCTTGCTTGTCACGGAGGGAGGCCACCGTGACCGCTGGAGAGAACAGCTGTCCGAGGACCTCCCTTCCGGAACCAAGCCGAAATAGGGGAAAAAACCCCGAATGGGGAAAAAACCCTTGGACTCCTCTGGTCTGTAGCCGGAAGACGTGGTTCCAGCCGGAAAGTAGACTTTCAGATGGGTAGGAGGTAGATAGTAGACTGGATCCGTAGGTGTACTTGAAGGTAACACAGCAGTGGAACAGAGGAATCCTGTCTAGTGAGCCGGAACACCCACCAGCCAAGGCTTGCAAGGGGGTTCAGGACCGTAGGAGAGGAGAGAGGTAAACAAAGGAGAAAAGCGCCAGGCAAGTAGCGGAGAGAGAAAAGAAAAGAAAAGCACAGGGAAAAGGGGTGGCGCCTATCCGCGGGGATGGGGCCGCACGAAAAGAGAAAACAGAAAACCGCTGAGGCACGGCGGCAGCAGAGAAAACTGGAGGGAAGAGAAGTAGAAAAAACCCTCGCGGAAGGGCGCGAGCGGCTGGAGCCTGGAGCCTGGACAGCGCGAAGGCAGGAGCGAAGAAACCCGGAAGAGCGAGAGCTTCCAAAGGAAAGTTGCAACGCAGGGACCGCTGGGCCGGGAGAGTAGATATACTCCCAGCGGCCCCGCGCTACAAGGAGGAAAAAATAACGGACACAAAGGAGGGACTAGTACCTCCCGTACCTGTGTCCCAAAGCCCAGCGTGGAAGAAACCGCCAGTCGGAACGCCTGCGGGTGACAGTATGCCCCCTTCCAGTCCGCACCACACCAGGTTTCCCCGGATGCAGGCGGTGGAACCTGGCAAGCAAGCGAGGAGCATGCACCTGAGAAGCAGGTTCCCAAGAGTCCTCCGACTCCGGGTAACCCTTCCGGGACAAAAGGTATTCCAACCTTCCTCGGTAGAACCTAGAGTCTCTAATGTTGGAGACCTCAAATTCTGCTTGATTGGGTGTCTGAGAGGGAATGTGTCTGACCACTGGTCTGTGATGTGAGTCGGAATAGAAAGGTTTTAGAAGAGACGAATGAAATACAGGGTGAATGCGATTTAGAGAAGGAGGCAGCCGAAGACGGTAAGCCACAGGATTGATCCTGAGAAGAATGGGAAAGGGACCCAGAAAGCGAGGGGAGAGTTTAGAGGGCCTTGTCCATCTGGGTAAAAACCGAGTGGACAACCACACCTTGTCGCCTGGCTTCCAGTCTGGACATTCTTTGCAGTGTTTATCTGCTCCGATCTTCGATCGTCTCCTGCTGTTCTCTAGGCTCCGCAATGCCGTGGCATGGGCGTCTTTGATCTGACCCAATACTTCTTCGGCCGCTGGGGAGTTGGTGAAATTTGGAATCTCAGGAAGAATGGACTTAGGGTGGACCCCATAAGTACAAAAGAATGGCGAGAGACCAATGGCAGCGTGCCTGGTATTGTTATACGAGAATTCTGCAGTAGGCAGTAGAGAAACCCAATTGTCTTGATGCTGAGTGACGTAACATCTCAGATATAGTTCGAGAGTAGCGTTCAGACGTTCCGTCATCCCGTTGGATTGGGGATGGAATCCCGAAGAGAGCGCTCTCTCAATCCCCAATCGGGTACATAGGGCTGTCCAGAATCTCGAGGTGTACTGACTACCCCGATCAGAGATGATCTTGTCAGGTAAACCGTGAAGTCTGAAAATATCTCGTGCAAACACCTCAGCCATCCTGGTGGCTGTAGGAACACCAGAAAGAGGAGAGAAATGTGCCATCCTGGAGAACGCATCCACCGTGACCATGATGCAGGTACAGGATTCGGATACCGGTAGGTCTACAATGAAATCCGTAGAAACCAACCCCCAGGGGCGAGTAGGCATCTCAACTTGAGTGAGTAATCCCAACGGTTTCCCTGTAGGATATTTAGACCGAGCACAAGTAGGACAGGTCTTCACAAAGTTCAGGGTATCTCTTCTCACAGTGGGCCAAGAAAAATTCCTCGAGATGAGCTCCAGGGTGTTGATTCCCCCACGGTGACCTGCAAGGCGAGAAGTGTGACACCAATCCAGAATCTTCTTTCGCAGCATGCCTTCCGGAACATACAGTCGTTTCTTGAAGAATAGCCAGCCGTCCTTCTTCTGGTAATGAGAGTCGGAGTGTAGCGGTAATTGGGGAAGTTCCTGAACCACAGCGGCTTTAACCTCTTGTAGGAAAGAGCTAACGAGGGCCAATATCGGTTTGCGAGGAAACATAGGTTCAGCGGGTAACAAAGCCCTTTCCTTGCTGGAGTCCTTGCGGGATAGGGCGTCTGCCAGACGGTTTAGTGACCCAGGAATGTAAGAAATATGGTAATCATATTGCGAGAAAAGATAGGCCCAACGTGCTTGCCTGGAATTAGAACACTCCATTTCCTGGAGGGCTTTCAGGTTCTTGTGGTCAGTCCTGATAAGGAAGGGATGTCGGGCCCCCATGAGCAGATGGCGCCATTCGTCGCAAGCCAATTTCATTGCCAACAGCTCCTTCTCTAGGACAGAATAATTCAATTGACTGGGTGAGAGTGTCTTAGATAAGTAAGCAACCGGATGTTCCACTCCACCGACAGCCTGAAGTAGTACCGCTCCGATGGCGATTGCAGAGGCATCGGTCTCCAGGATGAAGGGCTGAGTTTGGTCCGGGTGTCGGAGTATCGGAGCTGAGCAGAAGAGATGTTTGAGCAACTTGAAACTGTTCTCGGTATCGGTTGACCAGCGGAACGGCAAGGCCTCTTTCTTGAGTAGGCGAGTGATGGGGTACACCACTTCCGAGAAGTTGGGGATGAACCTTCGGTAATAGTTGGAGAGTCCCAGGAACCTCTGCACCTCTCGGACAGAAGTGGGGGCTGGCCATTCAAGAATGGCCTGCACCTTCCTTTGATCCATGTCTATTCCCTCTTCTGATAACTGGTAACCCAGATACTGCACAGAAGGTACCGCAAATTTGCACTTCTCGGCTTTAACCAATAGCTCATTTTTCTGTAGACGTTCAAGAACTTGAGTGACATGGACGATGTGTTCCTGTAAGTTTGATGAGTAGACCAAGATATCATCCAAATAGATGATGACAGAAGTGGAAAGCATGTCAGAAAACATTCTGTCCATAAATCTTTGGAACACTGCAGGAGCGTTAACCAGTCCAAATGGCATCACCTTATACTCGTACAGGCCGAATGGAGTGCGGAATGCCGTCTTCCATTCGTCACCCTTGGAGATTCTGAGCAGATGGTATGCGTTTCTGAGGTCGAGTTTGGTAAAAATTCTGGCTCCTTGTACAGCCTCGATGATATCGGAGATCAATGGCATGGGATAACGATCTCGGATAGTTACCTTATTTAGGCCTCTGTAGTCTATACAGGGTCTAAGTTCAGTGGAATCCCTTTTCTTGATGAAAAATAAGGGAGCCCCTGCAGGGGATTTCGAAGGCTGAATCAGCCCATTAGCCATATTAGTGTCCAAATAGTTACGTAACACAAGCTTCTCTGTAAGTGTTAGAGAGAACATTCTGCCGAAGGGAACTAATGCATTGGGTTCCAGATCTATGGTACAGTCCTCGGCCCGGTGGGGTGGTAGTTTGGAGTGAAGGCTTTCTTGGAATACTTCGGAGTATTTCAAACAAAAACTGGGTAGTGCAAAAACCCCCACACAGTCGGAGGTGTGAGCCGTAATAGATTGAGGGGTCTTCTGACTCTTCGGTGGAAGACAATGTTCGGTGCAGTATGTAGAACAGAAACTCAGCTGGTTATCAGTCCAATTGATTTGAGGATTGTGTCTACGAAGCCATGTGATCCCCAAAATAATTGGAAAATGTGCAGCCTGAATGATGTCGAACCTTATCACTTCCGAGTGCTGAAAAACTGTTAAGGATAGCTCTTCAGTGGTATGGGTGATGAGTCCGGATGATAGTGGAGAGCCGTCAACTCCTTCTATCTTCTGATCTTCCTTCCGGGGTATCCTGCGTAGACCGACCTTATCGGCCCATAGGGTATCAACGAAGTTTCCTGCTGCTCCGCAGTCCAATAACGTGAGAGTCTCCACCTTCTCGCCTTCTATCATGATGATAGCTGAAACTACCATGAGTCTGGAATCTTCCTTGGAGTTGGAAGAAGAAACAGTTAGAGAAACATAGGGACGAGTAGACAGAACTGGAAACCCCCGGACACTAGTCCCTATTGATGCCGAGGGTGCTCGTTTCCCTGCCTCTTGTTAGGCAGTTCTGTGCAGTCCTTTAGAAAGTGTTGATCCGACCCACAGTAAGCGCAAAGTCCTTTTTCTCTTCTTCGCGGTCTTTCGGCAGCAGTCAGAGGTGCTCTTGTGAAGCCAATCTGCATCGGTTCCTCTGGAGCGGCAGCGGGAGAACAACTGGGGGGAGAGTATGCCCGAGAATCCGGGAGGAATCCTGAGCTTCGTTGTTTGCGTCTTTCCATCTTCCTTTCCTGTAGACGATACTCGATATGTAGTGCCGCAGTTAGCAGGTCCGAGAAAGTAGGTGAGCGAGTAGATCTGGCTAACTCATCCTTAATCTCCTCTTTCAGACCCCTCCTGAAAATGGCATACTGTGCCGGTTCTGGCCAGCCTGCACCAGAGGCTACTGTTTTGAAAGCAGAGATATACGACAGGACATCCAAAGAACCTTGCTTCACATCCAACAACTCTTCCGAAGCAGTAAATGACAACTCTGGGCGTTCGAAAGTCTGTCTCAGAGAACTTTGGAATGCTGCATAATCTTGGAGAATGGCATTGTTGCTTGTGACTAGGGGAGTGGCCCAGGTCAGAGCGTTGCCTGTCATGTTCGAGATTAGGAAGCCGACCTTCGCTTGGTCTGTAGAGAAAGTGCGGGGTCGGAAAGTAAAGTAGACGGTACACGCCTCTAAGAATTCCTTCACTTTCTTGGGGGCACCATCAAATTTTCCCGAGGATAGTGTTGTAGGCGGTAATTCTGGAGGAGGAGGTTCCCGGGCGGATACCATTTGTCTAAGGAGGGCGTTCTCAGCTTTGACTCCCTGAAGTTCCTGAGACATAGCTTGAATTGCCTTCCAAAGTTCTTGCACTTGCCCTTCAGCTGACATGTCTTTCTTTGGCGTTGCAAACTGTGACAGTTTAAGTGCCTGGTCTCCCTTTTCTCCCCCTTCTGTCGAACTCTCCTCACCTGAACCGCTGGAATTGCTGTCGGGGTCCTGCAGACGACGTCGGAGTAGATAATCCTTCTCCTTTTTCCGATGAGCTTGCTTGTCACGGAGGGAGGCCACCGTGACCGCTGGAGAGAACAGCTGTCCGAGGACCTCCCTTCCAGAACCAAGCCGAAATAGGGGAAAAAACCCCGAATGGGGAAAAAACCCTTGGACTCCTCTGGTCTGTAGCCGGAAGACATGGTTCCAGCCGGAAAGTAGACTTTCAGATGGGTAGGAGGTAGATAGTAGACTGGATCCGTAGGTGTACTTGAAGGTAACACAGCAGTGGAACAGAGAAATCCTGTCTAGTGAGCCGGAACACCCACCAGCCAAGGCATGCAAGGGGGTTCAGGACCGTAGGAGAGGAGAGAGGTAAACAAAGGAGAAAAGCGCCAGGCAAGTAGCGGAGAGAGAAAAGAAAAGAAAAGCACAGGGAAAAGGGGTGGCGCCTATCCGCGGGGATGGGGCCGCACGAAAAGAGAAAACAGAAAACCGCCGAGGCACGGCGGCAGCAGAGAAAACTGGAGGGAAGAGAAGTAGAAAAAACCCTCGTGGAAGGGCGCGAGCGGCTGGAGCCTGCAGCCTGGACAGCGCGAAGGCAGGAGCGAAGAAACCCGGAAGAGCGAGAGCTTCCAAAGGAAAGTTGCAACGCAGGGACCGCTGGGCCGGGAGAGTAGATATACTCCCAGCGGCCCCGCGCTACAAGGAGGAAAAAATAACGGACACAAAGGAGGGACTAGTACCTCCCGTACCTGTGTCCCAAAGCCCAGCGTGAAAGAAACCGCCAGTCGGAACGCCTGCGGGTGACATACGTATTCAATTCAGTTGGTAAAGGCATAGACAAAAATTGTGGGACGAAAGTTTGTTGGGGCAAAATCGTTAAGTACACTCCATCTGGGGAACAGTAATTCACAGCATTCAATTTCTTTAATAAATTCAATGCTAACAAATTTTCACCACAATTTATCGCCAATAGCAATGGACAAGACTCAGTGAATGGTCCCAGTGAACTTGGTACCGGCCGAGAGATCGGACTAACCACTGGCTTACCAGGGAACCCAACAGAAATGTTGTTCTGCCCTGACACTGGAATATCTGGAACCCGTGAATGATCAATAGAACACTTCTGAGCTCCTGTACCTATCAAAAAGAGATGCTCCCTATTCCCCACCTACATTTCAAAGTAGGGCCCTTTCTGATTGACGGGAATAGGCACCGGTTCTAGACCCTGCTTTGGGCAGTCCTAACGGAACAGTATGTCGTCAGATGCAAACTCCTCAGAAAAATAGACATTCGAAGGATTATTAAAAATTTTCCTACTACTAACACTCTCTTGCTGATTATCTTGTGATGGTGTCTGTTGGTTCTGTGCAAACTGATTTCTACCAGGAACCCCTATCCCAGGACGGCCTATGGATCATCTACCCATGGCACCATATGGTCTATTTGATCTCAACTGTAAGATCAGGCATTGTGCTCGCCAATGACCCACCTGTCTACAATATGCACAGTGGTTTATGTGTATGGGGCCCAGTTGTGCGCCACCCTGTGCTGTAAATTGGCCTCTGAACTGTGAATTCCCACCTCTGGCTCCTCTAGCTATCTGCTGCAATAACACTCTACTCTTCTTGCCTCCTTTGTTCTTTTCCACCTTCTCTTTCTCTGTATTAACCCTATTTTCATAATACTGAGCCATGTGTAACACTTCAGATCGTGATTTCGCTTGCCATGCACTGTCAGAAGTCATGATCTGTGATTGGATTTCAGGCAACAATCCACGCAAAAACTTATCGACACATAGCCTCTTTCCTGGCTCTGTACTTAAATCTTGACCACTAAAATATGAAAATACTTGCTCAAACTTGTTAAAAAACTCTGTTGCACCTTCTGATTTCCCTTGCATGCAAGCCGTAGGCTTATCTCATATAATTCTTTTTTCAGGAACCAGAGTTTTTAATTTAGTCACTATTCTGACTGGCAGCATCAATATCACCTGTGGCGGTTTTTCACCAGCATTCCTTTCCCCATCTGCTCGTACTAAGGCATCCCATGTATCACCCATCCCTGCCTGATCATCTATAGTTATAATCTGCTTCCATAAATCAGCAGGAAGGTTCACGGGAAACAACAAATCTATATCACCCAGCATGAAAACTGATGAATGCAAGACAGATTCAATCCTGTTGGATTCTTCCTAATATCTGGAATTGATTACCTAATGGTATTCACTTCCTGTCTAGAAAACGGGACATGAACAAACTGTGAGACATAATGTGCTTCAATAGTGGTGGGAGGTGTTCCTGCTGCAGCATTATCAGGAATCTTTACTTTCAGAACAAATGTCGGAGTAACCTCCCCTATCGGCAATTGTAAAGTAGGCAAATCCGTACGTCTATTAAGCAACAAGGCCAAATCAAGTGACAAAGTAGTCAAAGCAGTATCGGGTGAAAATGCTCTTTTATAAATAACCATCAAATCTGCGGGATAACATTCTTTTCTCTTCATAAATTCATCTTGTAAATACTCAACCATCACCTGTAACACTTTATTTTGCATTGCCGGAGCATACTGAATAAACATGTCAGGAACTTCAATGGGAGAAATTGAAACATCCTAAATCCATCTAAGAGCGTCTCTTTCAATGGAGGAAGAAATCGCGTCTGCACATATGAAGCCTGCCGTCCATTTACATCCATCTCATCTTCCTGTAATCGATCTAGCTCCCTTTTAAACTCAAATACCTTCTCTACATGTTCGGATACTGTCTCTGCAGTGTCCCTTGAGCGGGCAAGGGCATTCAAATCCTGCTACCCCTCTGGGACATTCATGTCTGTCAAATCACTCCATATATCAGCTAAATACGTTCCCATCCATTCTATCAAAATGTTCTGTTCAGGAATACCTGATTGATCAGAAATCACAACTAAAACAGCCAATTCATCACGCTCTTCTATGTACTTTTTAGCCCACGTATACAATTCTCTCTCTCTGTCTTTAGATACTGTGCCACGATTCACAATTCTTGGATCAGCTCCTGCCCCTTCAACTACTACAGGTGGAGCAGAACCACCTGGCAAAGAGAGTTCATACAAATCTTGTACAATAGGTAGCAGAGGCAATATCGCTGGCGGTGCAGACAGAATTATGGGACAGCAACTGTTGGCACGGGTGGAGGTGCAGAAGGAGGAACAACAACGGGAGGAGGCACATAAGGAGGTGGTGCAGTTGAAACAGTTCTACGTTCATTCAATAATTTATTAATTAACTCGTCTGATGTATGAAAATCCTGAGAGGGAAATATCTTTTGCACATCTAGTTGAAAAGCCCTATCCATACCTCTAATAGATTCTGATTGATTCTGTTGATTATGCAACATTTTCTCTGCATTTGTCATGTGTCTGTGTGCATGCTTTTCTATACTTCTAAGTTGCTGCATAGATTCTTCCTCCAATCTCTAACTGTATCAAATGTTGCAGGCCTAGCCTTTTTTCTCAACAATACAGATTGTAAATGCTCTAGGCAGGCAATTTCAAAACTACCATAGACTGGCCACTGAAGTTCGAAAACATGTCTGGTCTGTCTGTGCCAAATTTCATTAAATACGATAGCTCCCAGGCCATACTTACAATACATTAAATAACCCAGCGACCCTTTGGGTTGCGCCGGTTGGCAATGTTTCAAAGATTGTTTTTTTTCCTGCGGAATAAAACCCTGCAACAGGATGACAATTTACCAGGCATAGTTAAATCGCGATCTTACCCGGCTATGTTTGTTTCAGCAGAGACAACACTTGTAACAAATATCAGGATTCTAAGAATTGGGGTACGACTCACCTGATTTCAAAGCAAAGGGTCCAATCGGACATCAAATTGTCATCAGTGGTGTTTTCGCAAAACATGCCTCTATACGGGGACCCTCGTCATGATGCCCCTACTAAACGCTGCTCACTGTCCAGGGATTGGGCATGCAGTACTGCAGAGGAATCGCATCTCATTTTGCAGGGTGCCCCGTCACTCTGCGATCCCTGTGTGGCAGCCTCATCTGCATCTAGCGATATGTCATCAATCTTGAAGGTCTCTATTCGGGTGCCATCTGAAAGATTAAAGAATATTGAGGCTTAATACCACATAATAGAAATACACGGGTCACAAGGTCAAAGTATTATGTACATTTATTAACAGGCAGCTGTCTGGCTCTCAACACCCCGCAATGTGTGCAAGCAGACACTGTGAGATGAGAGAGTGCTGGACATTTCAAAAACACAAGTATTTATACAGATTTTCCACAATCCCGGACACATTGTCCAGCCCATCCTCGTGCAGTACATTTACCTAGGGTTCATGGCCTATCCACATAAGTAAGTCATGCTTAAACATCTTTGACTAGTTTGTTGTTTTTCTTTAAACATTTCACATGTTTTCCAAATATAAGACACAAAGGTAACATTCCTTATTTTGCTTGCTTATATTTGTCTATCATTTGTTCTTGAGTTTAAAGTCAGCTTAGTTTCAAGGAGAGAAAACAAAGATTTCTGCAAAAGCACATGTTCAGCTATTCATCATTCTACTTTGCTGTTTGAACGGAGAAGGCACTATTGGAACAGATGGTATCTAAATTTCTGATTAGTATAGCTTTTGTTTAACTCCAAGCTCATCATCAGCTCTGCTGTACCATGTTTTCAGAGACAGTGGTTGTGAACTTCTAGAGCTCTGAATTATTCTTAATTTAAGTAGAATCGTTTGTGTCTGCCACACTGGTGTGACTTCAGTTCAGGAGAATAAATGTCATTTGGAACAATGCGACCTTGGCAGTGGTCATGTTCCACACATGGCAGCTCACTGGTTCACTCTGCATTCAGCTTAGCTTCAGCTGTCTGTGATCGTTGTGGCCTAATGTGATTTCCTGAGCCATACTGTGGTTTCTACTGTATGTGCTTTTCCATAGTATCCATACATTAGTGGGTTCCGGCTCTGCTGGGTCCCTCAAGTGTTCCTGTATTTCTGTAGGGTTATTTGCATGTGTGCATCTGCAAACATTTACATGAGATCTTCTTGCTTCTTGAGGTTTCTGTGTTGCTGCAACAAGCTAATGACAAAATAATAAACGTGTAGGCAGTATGTACATGTTACTGTCCTTTAACTTATAGAACTATACGCATATGTTCTTCATGTGTTTGGGTGCATGATTGTGTCCTGCTGTGTGGACCGCACATGTGCTTCATGTCTAACGCTGTTATGTCTTGTTATCTCTAATGACTGGATGCATAGCTTTGTAGCGCTTTTAGTCGGGACTGACAAAGGAGTTGTCTTTGGTTTCATCCTGTGGGTCTTCCTCCACTTTGGGTAATGTTCGTACTGTTCTTGGGTTGTAAGGTTGACTGAGAGGGAATCTTTCACCGTATTTGTCCTTCATAGGCGCAATGGGGACTGGTGCGAGCTGGTACGATCGGCGACCATATTGTTATTGGTTTGCCTTCCAGTTTGAATATTTTGCGGGCGGGGGAACAGTGCCGGATTTCGACCTTCGCTTTTCATACCCTAAGGAGAAAATCCCTATGATGATGAGTTGGGAATTGATACATCAATGAGATAGGCTTCCCCGGCATTTATGCTCATGAGATAGATATTTCATAGAAGAAAATGAATGGAAAACATCAGTGGTAACAGCCCAATCAAGATGAAACAGAGCCCCTTTTGCCTTATTTGGATTATTAATTAATGTTTCCATATCTAGACCAATTCTTAGAAGGATAGCTTGGCATCACATCCCCAATTGGACCAAATATTTGGAATTCACATGAGGGGGCTGTTTACGATTGAGGAAGTCACCTAGGGAATCTGCATTGGAGAGACCAATTTAGAATAAAGAGTCAACAACCATCACTCGACACTATGCTAGAGAGATGTCAACCCCAATTCGAACCGAATGGCCGCCAGAGTTATGGCATTAGGGATGCCCACGATCTTTCACCATATTCTGCCTTCAATTCTATCTAGTAGTTTGAATATGGCATCACCATAGAGCTCCAAGCCGTAAATTATTTTAGGGGCAAGTTTCCCTTCATAAAATGCGAGTGCTAGCCTAAGGGGAAATCTACCAAATTTACTATCATGTTTAATTATCTGGCACTGTAGCTGTGCAGCCTTCTGCAAAAGGATTTCAGTAATATTTCTTATGCCAGCATGATTATATAAAAAACACAGATGAGCAAGGTCATGCAAGTCTAACTGCTGACACAAGAACAACTGAGTCCTGGATTAGTCACACCTTGATTTGGTGGACACAGAATCATACACAAAATTATAAAGACATTTCTGTGTACTGCAGTTCAGATTTAATTTGTTTGCAGAGAGTGTTAAGATACCGTGAGCCACTCTGGAGAAGACACACAGCGGCCCCATGTTGAATTAGCTTTCATACGAGTGACGATTCCAATTGGTCTCTCCCGGAACTCCAGCCGTATTTATTACGCTGCTTGCCATTAGAACTCCATCCTATCAACAGGCTCCCAATAGGAATGGCCGCTTCATGGAGAATGAACCCCCTTCAGTGTACATAGACACTTAGATGCATTGAGCCACTGCGCTCCCCGGATCCAACTACATAGGATACTTCACCCACATGAATATCCCGTCCTGATGAAGGCCTACACTACCAAAGCTCACCAAGCTCATTTTTAAATATGGCGAAAGCACTGTTGTGTTGACTTGTTGTTTGTTGCTGTTGTTCAACTCTAGATTGTTTCGACGCAGTTATGCTGATTACCATGCTATTACTCCATTAAGTTCTCTATTTTTCTTCCCAAGGAACACATACAGAAAGTATAATCAATAGAACTGCGTCTTTCAAATATTTGACATTTGATCCATTTAACTCAGGTACTACACCGTGTAAGTTTGTAATGTTGAATATCCTATGATCTAGAATTACAAGTGTATCTTAATACTCACTGCAAACAAATTAAATCTGAACTGCAGTATACAGAAATTGCTTTATCATGTTTTGTATGATTCTTTGTCCACCAAATCAAGTTGTGACTAATCCAGGACTTGTGTCAGCAGTTAGACTTGCATGACCTTGCTCATCTGTGTTTCTTAAATACTTTTACCTACCTGGGCAGAGCAAGGCATCAACCAGGTGCCCCGTTGGATATTTGTGTATGCCAGCATGAGCCACAAAATGGAACCCCAGATAAACAACGCTCAAACTGTTTTTGATGTTCACCCCTTCAACAGACCAAGATGAGTGACTAGCCTTCTTTCTTCGATTTGATCATGCCAGTTGATTAAGCCGTTCCTGAATGACACAATTCTCATAGACCCTGTTCACCAATTGTAGGAGACCCCCCGTTATTCCCTACCCTGCCAGCTTCGACCATAGCCGATTCCGGTCCACACAGTCGAAAGCAGCCGATAGGTCAACTGAGGCCATGTAGGTACAACCTTCAGGGGATGACCAAGCTGATTCTTGTATACATTTGACTACAAGGTCATTTAAGTTGGTTGAACCTGTCTGCAGTGTGTTTATCCCATGGGTAGTAGAGGACCATTATTCTAAATAAGTCAACAGGATGGCCGAGAAGATCTTGCAGTTCGCATCGATGAGGGAAATTGCCCTATGATTTTTAGACTCAGACCGACTACCACATTTACAAATTGGTACTACATGTGCAGTGCTCCATGAGGTTGGTAACACTCCTGTGTGGATAATACTGCCAAATTGGATGAAGAGCCAATTTGCCCAATTCGTTAGATAGACATTCAAGGTATGGTTGGTTAAACCATTTAGGCCAGGATCCCGGGACTTTTTGCATCTTTTTAAGAGAAGAAAGATGTTTTCGATATCAAGAGCCATCTGGCAAGTATGAGCGAAAGTGGACAGACTGAGCCCTGGTAAATCATTAGTAATTCCAAATGGTGATCCAAATAAATCTTCAAAAAAACTAACCCTTTCAGATTCAGAGACAGAATTTAATAGGGAGATAACTAAATTTGGGTCCTGGCAATTAATCAATGCCCAGAATGCCCCCAAACGGGTGTTAATCAACAGCCGAAGCATATTCTCAGCATTACGCTGTTGTAACACCCCTTTAACCGATTTACAGAAGTTTTTGTATTTCTGCTTGATCTTCTTTATGTGGAAAGATCTTGCTGCAAGATCATTGCTAGCCCCGTGAGTGCCCTAATCTCCCTCCTCATAGCAGATTTAGCTGCAGCCAGGTCATCATTGTAGCTATGTAATGGCCTAGTAGTCCTAGCAGATTTAAAGCCAGGATTGGCACGTACCCTCGTTACTAGGTCTAAAATAAAGGTATTAAACTCATTCAAATTGAAATTCTGCATCTTCTACTCCAATATACTGGAGTTCCTAATTGATTTAAAGTTTCAGTTTAAAATCTCAATATTTGGGTCCAACCATCGAATAGCATTACCCGAATAAATCGTGATCAGATACATCAATTTGGAGTACTCACGCATGATCACCACAATAGCAAACTCTCCCCAAGGATGGTATGGTCGCTCCAGTCATTCCTTAGTACTGAAAATTTAGTACAACAATTCTTCATATAATCATCAACAAAAATATAGTCAATCAATCAAAGAGGATTACTCCCCTATACCATGTATGCATTTCATTTTCATTCGACTGAGTTAGAGGCTTACACGTCAGAGGCTGCAGCCCAAGCATCCCCAGGGCAAGGCGCCAGCCTCTACCGGCCTGATGTTTGGCACTCTGTGGTATCATATCCGAGGACAGATCATGGATTTCCCCATCCGCATCTTGAAAAAGACAATTGACGTTAAGGTCTCCTGCAACAATAACTCCACTAAACATCGATAAATGCGAATCCTTAATACTACGACTTTCAGTAAACCCCAAAACCAACCTGAAATTCATACTGATATACAGACCGCCAACCTACGATGCAACTTTCATAGACGCTTTCACGGAAGAAATCACTACCCTAGCCATCAAGTACAATCACCTGATCATCCTCTGAGATTTCAACATCTGGTTCGACGAAGAAACCACAACCACACAAGAATCCGTAACCGCCCAACTAGCAGCCATGAACCTACAACAACTAGTCAAAGGAGCAACACACTCAGCAGGGCACACACTTGATGCAATCTTCGCCAACAAGGATCTCATCACCACGGCAACCCCAATTCAAACACTCTGGAGCGACCACCTCATCATTCCATTCATAATCACAACAGCTGCTCCAACAAAGAAGCAACAAGAAAAAACACTGACCATGATGAAAAGAAATTGGAGAACCATAAAAAACTCCAACCTAACCGAGCTCCTAGAACTCAGCAAACCACAAGCAACAACCATGGAAAAAGCTGACCTAGACAAAAAAGTTACCCTACTCCATACCTTGATCGCAACAACTCCAGATGACATCGCCAAAGAAAAGCCCTTCACCCCATCACCTAAGAAAACAACAGCAAAATGGTTCACCCCACTACTCAGCGCATTGAAAAGAAAAAAACGAAAACTAGAATCTGACTGGAGGTCCAACACCACCACTGCAAACAAATTGAAATTCCTAAAACAGATCCGCTCATATAAAAACGAAATACAAAAAGCGAAGAGGATACACTATGACAACCAAATCTTCAGAGCACCAAACGCCCAAAAAGAACTCTTCAAAATCATAAACGAATTAAAAAACCCACCGGGCTGCAACAACACGCCAACTCCATCTATGAAACTTTGCGATGACCTAGGAGACCACTTCAAAAACAAAATAACTTCCATCTAACACTACATACAAAACAGACCAAGCAATCACACCTCAACCCCATCGACACCGACGAGGAATATCCAAACAAGCTATGAAGCTTCCCAGAAATATCAGTAGAGACTTTCGTTAAACTGGTAAACCAAAGCAACAAATCAGGCTCTCCTGAAGACCCCTTCACCCCGGACATATACAAAACAATTCTCAAACAAGGAACCCCCATGGAATACCACAGGAATCTCCTCAACCTCTCAATCACAACAGGTAAAGTACCACAGGCCTTCAAATCGGCTTACATCAAGCCGCTACTCAAAGACACAACAGGAAACGTAGAGGACTTATCCAACTACAGACCCATTTCTAACATACCCTACATAGCCAAACTGCTAGAAACCTACGTCTACAAAATAACCCAAGAATTCATAGAAGAGCACTGCCTACTAGACCAGGCACAAGTTGGTTTCAGACCAATGAGAGGAACAGATTCAGCTCTCCTCTCAATATGGGACGACCTAAAAACTAACGCAGACTCGGACAACAGTACCGCCCTGATTCGCCTTGATCTATCTGCAGCTTTCGACATTGTCAACCACGACATCCTCATAAAGAGATTAGAAGGACTATGAATAACAGACACTGCCCTACTATGGATAAAATCCTTCCTAACAAACAGAAGCGAAACCGTATGGATGAAACCTTTTAAGTCCAAACCTAGAGACTCCACTTGCAGAGTACCACAAGGATCATCTTTCTCCCCGCTTCTATTCAACATCTACATGTACCTATTAATCAAACTCATCAAAGAACACGGCCTCACATGCTACAACTAAGCCGACGATACTCAAATAATTTTCAACATACAAGACACCGGAGAAGAAACACTACACTAGAGAATTGCCTTTGTGATATATTCAACTGGATGAACCTCAACCACCTCAAAATCAACCCAGGCAAAACAGAGATAATGATTGTTTCAAAAAAGGTAGGAGACTTCAGCTACATCCCCTGGCCAAGAGAGATCGGCACCACACCAGAACCATCATCAACTGTAAAAAACCTAGGGGTCCTGATGGATAACAACCTCACTCTAGAGCCACAAGTAAACGCCTTACTCAAGAAATGTTTCTTCCTCCTGCAAGCAGCAAAAGGATTCTACCGTTCCTGTCGTTTGCCAACAAAACACTTACCATCATCGCTCTGATCATGTCCAGAGTAGATTACGCCAATAACCTATACGTGGGCATGCCCGAATGACTTCTAAAAAAACTGCAACGCATACAAAATGCGGCAGCCAGACTCCTCCTCAAGCTACCCAGAAGAGAACACATCACACCCACGCTAAAAATACTACACTGGCTACCATTAAAACAGCAAATAAAGTTCAAGTCCATGTGCATCACGCACAGAGCAATACATAAAGAAGGTGCCAAATTCCTAAGCGATAAACTACACCTACATCAACCAACAAGAACACTGAGATCAAGCACCGACATCCGCCTGGAACCAAAACCCTATAACAGAAGAAAACTCGGAGGATCCTCTTTCTCTCACCAGGCACTGAAAACCTGGAATGACCTACCTAAGAATATACGGAACGCAACAAACCACCTAGCATTCAGAAAACTCCTGAAATCATGGCTCTTCACAGCGTAACTACAGCAGCGACGCACTAGAATGCCCACCCTGTTAAACAGCGATGAAATAACACCAACCTCGGTCACCCCCAAAATGGGCATACACAGAACCCAGAGAACGGACCCCACGACAGACCATAAGTTATTATGGGAAATAACCACAGAAGGAGGTCACCATAGACTGACCACATACTCAGACCGAGACAAAAGCCCTTAAACTGCTCATCCACTGCCTCCCAGCCGTACCATAACCAAAAAACCCCAGCAGACACATTTAGATAGAATGTTTGTGAGAGGAGACCACAACACCAGCTCCAGCACCCAAGGATGAGAATAGACACCCAACCAACACTAATCAATCCATCAGCATTAGAACTCCTACAGAGCTCGCTAGAATAGAACGACGAGGAGCAATTAGAACACTTACAGAGCGCGTTAAAACAGCAAAGGGAGCGCCTCACACAAACCTAAAACCCTGCCAGGCGTAACCCCTTTGCCCACCCTAATGAGATAGGGAGGATTGGCGAGCGTCACACTCGGACAGAGTTCTGAATGTTAGCAGGTTAAACTTCATACGACCCACTAACAAAAAAATCACCATTTCTGCAGACTTATCTCACTCAAAAATCTCACACAACCATCTCTCGCACAACAACCTGCACGGACTTCACACCACTGCAACAACACATAAGCCGCAGCAACAGCATACGAGGACTGACATCGATCCAATACTTGCACCAAAGCTCAGCACCCGGTGTATACCGAGTTGAAGCTGCCAACAGAACACCACTCCTCTCACTATCTACTCCCGCTTCACCTACTAATCCATCCCACCTTCTCGTTTGTAGATCCACCAGAGCGTCGGGGGACCAACTGCGTTGGTGACAGTGCACGGTACAAATACCTTTAACATTTAACATTTAACATTTCCTTCGATCGGCGTTCAACTGCCAGCTCCACCCCACTTATCCCGGCCTCCTCGGGCTCCCCTGGTCCTTGTGCGATCCCCCACCAATGTATTTCCCTTTCCACCACTGCTTTTGAGGCGTTTCTGCGTCCTTAATCTATCGGAAATACCGATTTAAAGGCAGTCATTGAAAAACACGGAAGTCTCAATAAAGCGTCAGACTGGTTTCAGGTCAACTGGTCGCGCTTTGTAATTTCGGGGAAGGTCTGTAAGAGGAAGATAGATATTAACTCGTACAGAGCACAGTTGGTTCCAATATTCACTGTTTTATTCCGCGTAGGAGAGTTCAAGGTAAGTACCCGGACATTAATTATCACAACCTCAATTGATATGATATGATAGGCTATTCATAACGCGCTTAATACCCAGAGGTTTCTAAGAACGGACCCGTGGATCGAACCAGTGGTGCTCATGTCGTCTTGCTTCCAAGGTAGAGTGCGTTGCCCCCGAGCTTTCCTCCTGAGATGTTGCCCGTGGGACGTTGCCCCTGAGCTTTCCTCCCGAGATGTTGCCCGTGGGACGTTGCCCCTGAGCTATCCTCCCGAGACTTGCACGCGGGCCGATTAGTCAGGGTTTTAGTGCCTTCGGTTTCACTCGGGGACCACAGCGATGGCTCCGAGGGACCCCTTTCTATCAAAATGTTTACATGATTGCAGCAATACTATTTTATGAAGACACAGGTGGTGATTGGAATTTAAGAACCAGGAGTAAGCCCTAGCTCCTGGTTGCCAGGGTGATCCTCTGATGAGATGTTGCTAATAGCAGCCTGGTAGCTATTAAAGCCCAGGATCAAATCTCTGAAACACAACGGAACGTGTTATCTTTTCCCCAAATTCTGCATGCCCCCCAAAAATGCAAATGCATTGAACCACCCTTTCAAGTACTGTTTGCTCTCTGTGCGCTGTCACTCTCTCTGTCTGTAATATCACTCTTTCTTTCTGTGATGTCACTCTGTGCTCTTTCATCCTCTGTCTGTGGACTGTCTCTCTATGTACGCGCTCTGCCACTTTCTCTGTCCGCCGTCACTCTTCTCTGTGCGCTGTCACTCTTCTCTGTGCACGCACTCCCTCTCTGCACATGCTCTTTCTCTGTGCGCATGCTCCCTCTCTGTGCGCACGCTCTCCCTGTTCACATGCACTCTCTCTGCATGCACTCTCTCTGTGCCCGTGGTCTCTCTCTGTACGCGTGCACTCTCTGTGCACGCGCTCTCTCTCTGTGTGCAGGCTCTCTCTCTGTGCGTGCGATCGATCTCTCTCTATGCGCACGTGCTCTCTCTTTGTGCATGTGCACTCTCTCTCTCCTTGCACTGCCACATTCTCCCTTGGCAACCTTTTTCCTTGCATTCTTACTCCCACCCCGCCCCCCCCCCACACCATTAAATATATCCACTCCTTCACCCTCATTCCATCTTCTCCAGCTCTCACCTTTGCTCGCAGTCCTTACTTTTTCTCTCATCCTTCCTCTCACACCCTTGCACTCTCTCACTTTCCACTCATGTTTCCTTTTGCTCGTCATCAATGACACCCTCTCTGAATGGGGTCCTCCTTTTCTCTAGTCCCCTTATCCTGCATCCCTTCCTGCCTCCGGCCTTGAAATTTTGGAATCCCTTCCTCGCCCCCTGGTGCCTATAAATGCAAAATGCAAAGAACAGCAGCAAAGGCCAAAACTGTTGGCTTTCCCAATGCTTGTTCTTAAGAAGAGACCCAGTCTTCTACGCATATAAACAGCCTACCAGGACTGCAAGCAGAACTCAAGCCGGATAACACTGATTGTTACCAATGAGGGCAGGCCCAACACCTCTCTGCAGATATTACTTTCCTGTCGGTCGAACCACATCCTATTTTTAAACTTGAGTATTGGAACTCTGTATAAGACTACGGAAGTAATCTTAACTTTATAAAACGTGATGAAAGGCAATAAGGAGTAGGCACAGTTTTTTCTCTTAATAATCTTCATAAGGGATGATAGGGCCGAATCCTTGGTCTCCATCTTAACCAGACTCATTTTTTTCCTAGAGTGAATTGAAACTGGGAAACCCAGATAGGTGAAATGGGTAACCTCCACAATGTTCCTGCCATTAAACAGCACAACAGTGCTACTAAGCTTTCTCCTCTTACAGAGAGACAGAGTTCTAGATGTTTCTGGATTTACCAGCGGACAGTTTTCATCCATATAAGCCTCCACTCTGTCCAGTCCGCATTATAAGCCGCACCAGGTATTGTCTAAAAGAAAGCTGTCACCACCATAGGCTATGAACCCCACACGTAAATTGACCATTTTAGGTGGCAGCCTAGATGACTTCTGCTTTCCATAGGTCGGATATGTACAGGTTGAACAGAGTGGGGGCGAGTCTGCACCCCTGCCTCAAACCCACGCTCTGTCTGATCGAACTGGATAGACCCCCCTCCGCATTGACGTACCCGAAACGTGGTATCCCTCTGGAGAAGAATTAGCATATTCAGAGGCCCTTGATCGATATTCCAAAGGGCCAGTTTCTTCCACAATTCAGCCCTAACCACCCTGTCGAAAGCGGAGGACAGCTCTAAACTCGCTATATACAAAAAGGTGGCCTTACCCTCCCGTATAAGTGGTAGACACAGATTTTAAAGTAGTATAATACCAATACACAACGGAGTGCTTTATTGAGGTATACAATAGTACAGATGCATAACGGAGTGCTTTTCAGAGGTAGCAACAGAACATATATACAGCAGGGATAGGATACAGAGGGGCACAGAGGAGGGGTACAGCTGTACCTGGTGGCGGGGACAAGACGGGTGGACTGCGTTTAGCGAGTCATGTTGCACGGGGGCGTGATGGCCTAGGTGTGGAGGAGGAGATACTCCTTGAAGAGGTGGGTCTGGAGTTATTTTCTGAATTGTAGGACTGTGGGGGTGAGTCTGATGCTGATGGGCAGGAGGTTCCATAGTCTCCAGGCATAGGCAGAGACGGCTTGTTTTCTGGTCTTTTCCTTTTTGCAGTAGCGGATTTCAAGTCTGCACGTGTCTTGGCTTCTGGTGGTGCGCTGTCCACTGGAGATGCTGAGTTTCTGCGCAAGGTAACTGGGTGACTTGAGTGTGACTGCCTTACAGAGGATGCAGCAAGTCTAGAAGGTGATTTGTGCGTGCAGTGGGAGCTAGTGAAGATCGATGAGGGCCAGCGTGTTGTGGTCGTATCTAAGTAGACCCTTGAAGAAGGCTGCAGCTGCATGTAGGACACTTTTCAGGGGCACAAGAGAGGATGACGGGAGGCCTTCAGAGAGGGCATTGCCCCCATCCTGGTGGGACAGGACCTGTGCTTGAACAGTGGATCTGAAGCTTTCCGGAGGGAGGAAGGGTTTTACTTTCGGCAGGAGGGAGAGAGAGTTGATGCCAAGCTGTCTGAGTTTTTTTAGCTATGTGAGTCTTGAAGGAGAGATGTTTGTTGATGTGGAACCCGAGGGACTTGGCGCAAGAGGTGAGCTTGTGTGTGAAGCACTCAGGGTTCATGGTTGTTAGCCAGGTCTGTATGTTTGTGTGTTTGGTGTTGTTGGTGAGGAGTAGGAATTCGGTCTTGGAGGGGTTGAGCTTCAACCATGCACTGGACATCCAAGACTGGACTAGCGAGAGGCAGGTTTTGAGCCTGTGGATGTCCTTGATGGAGTCGATCTTGAGATATAGCTGTGTGTCGTCAGCATATTCATGGTTGTGGATGTTATGTGTGGCTAGGAGGGCTCCCAGTGGCTCCATGTACAGATTTCAGATCACTGTGGCGAGTATGGAACCTTGCAGGACTCCACAGGTGATGGTAGCATTGCTGCTCTAGAGGCGTCCTTTTGCACAAACTGCTGGCGATTGGCGAGGTAGGATTTGAACGAGTGTAGGATAAGTTTGCTGATCCCAATGCACCAATAAGGGATGCACGTGTGCGCCTGGTGGTCGACAGTGTCGAAAGCGCCAAGAGGTCGAGTAGTACCAGGAGGCAGGGGTGCCAGTCATCAAGGATGTTGAGGGCGTCGTCGACTAACTGTATCGTTGCTGTCTCCTTGCTGCATCTGGGTCTGAACCCAGATTGGTATGATTGAAGGAGATTGTTGGTGTCAATGGGTTGCTGCCGTTGCACGTCTCCGGGTTTCTCAATGATCTTACCTTGGAAGGGAAGATGGGTCATGGGACAATAGTTACTTAGGCTGTCGGGATACTCTCTTTAGCGTTGATGGGAAGGTGTCTTGAGTTAGGGAGCTGTTGATGATCTCCAGGTAAGGAAGGAGAGCTTCTATGGGGATGGTTTTGAGGATGGATGCTGGGAGGATGTCGTCTGAATAGGATGCACCTTTGAGTGCGGCCATGGTTTCTACCAGGTCCTCTGTAGATATTGTCTTGAATGTTGTCCAGGGTATGGAGATTTTTTGGGAGGGAGGACGTGACGTGGGTGTGTGGATGCAGTGCTGATGTCTATGTGCTAGCGATTCTTGCTGATTTTGTGAATGAAGAAGGTGTTGATGGTGGATTTTTCAATCGAGTGTGGTATGGCATGGTCTGCTTGCGGGTTGACGCAGTGCTTGACTGCTTTGAAGAGGGCTCTGCTTTTGTTGTTGGCTTCTGCTATGGTGTTCTAGTATTAAGAGCCCTTAGCTGTGTTATTTGTCAGCGAGTTGCTAGGAATTCCTTGAGGAGTGCCAGGTTTTCTTTGGTTTCCTGATGATTCTTTGCTGAGGTTGAGCTCTTGCATGTATCAGGGTGCTGACGGTTTCGGTTTGCAGGTGCGTTTTTATAGAGGCGCGTGTCAGTCGATGGAGGCTGAGAGGGTGGCAATGAGTACTTCCAGTAAAGTGTTGCAGTACCATTGTGGTGTTCGGTCCATGTGAGGTAGAGTTTGGTGAGATCTTCTGTGAGGTTCTACTGGGAAGTTCTTAAAAAGCCTGTAGGTTTGTTGGATGGGTTTCTGCTGGGAGTGCTTGACTGGGGTGATGTGCAGGATGTGGAAAGTCATGGCTAGGTGGTTGGGCCGGCCAAGTGGGAGAGGAGAGCTGTAGTGGAGTGAAGGCAGTGCAGTGATCATAAGGTCAAAGATGTCACCTTTCTGGTGCGTTGGGTCACCTTTCTCGTGCGTTGGGGACAAGACGGGTGGACTGCGTTTAGCGAGTCATGTTGCACGGGGGCGTGATGGCCTAGGTGTGGAGGAGGAGATACTCCTTGAAGAGGTGGGTCTGGAGTTATTTTCTGAATTGTAGGACTGTGGGGGTGAGTCTGATGCTGATGGGCAGGAGGTTCCATAGTCTCCAGGCATAGGCAGAGACGACTTGTTTTCTGGTCTTTTCCTTTTTGCAGTAGCGGATTTCAAGTCTGCACGTGTCCTGGCTTCTGGTGGTGCTCTGTCCGTTGGAGAAGCTGAGTTTCTGCGCATGGTAACTGGGTGACTTGAGTGTGACTGCCTTACAGAGGATGCAGCAAGTCTAGAAGGTGATTTGTGCGTGCAGTGGGAGCTAGTGAAGATCGATGAGGGCCAGCGTGTTGTGGTCGTATCTAAGTAGACCCTTGAAGAAGGCTGCATGTAGGACACTTGTCAGGGGCACAAGAGAGGATGACGGGAGGCCTTCAGAGAGGGCATTGCCCCCATCCTGGTGGGACAGGACCTGTGCTTGAACAGTGGATCTGAAGCTGTCCGGAGGGAGGAAGGGCTTTACTTTCGGCAGGAGGGAGAGAGAGTTGATGCCAAGCTGTCTGAGTTTTCTTAGCTATGTGAGTCTTGAAGGAGAGATGTTTGTTGATGTGGAACCCGAGGGACTTGGCGCAAGAGGTGAGCTTGTGTGTGAAGCCCTCAGGGTTCATGGTTGTTAGCCAGGTCTGTATGTTTGTGTGTTTGGTGTTGTTGGTGAGGAGTAGGAATTCGGTCTTGGAGGGGTTGAGCTTCAACCATGCACTGGACATCCAAGACTGGACTAGCGAGAGGCAGGTTTTGAGCCTGTGGATGTCCTTGATGGAGTCGATCTTGAGATATAGCTGTGTGTCGTCAGCATATTCATGGATGTGGATGTTATGTGTGGCTAGGAGGGCTCCCAGTGGCTCCATGTACAGATTTCAGATCACTGTGGCGAGTATGGAACCTTGCAGGACTCCACAGGTGATGGTAGCATTGCTGCTCTAGAGGCGTCCTTTTGCACAAACTGCTGGCGATTGGCGAGGTAGGATTTGAACGAGTGTAGGATAAGGTTGCTGATCCCCATGCACCAATAAGGGATGCACGTGTGCGCCTGGTGGTCGACAGTGTCGAAAGCACCAAGAGGTCGAGTAGTACCAGGAGGCAGGGTGCCAGTCATCAAGGATGTTGAGGGCGTCGTCGACTAACTGTATCGTTGCTGTCTCCGTGCTGCATCTGGGTCTGAACCCAGATTGGTATGATTGAAGGAGATTGTTGGTGTCAATGGGTTGCTGCCGTTGCACGTCTCCGAGTTTCTCAATGATCTTACCTTGGAAGGGAAGATGGGTCATGGGACAATAGTTACTTAGGCTGTCGGGATACTCTCTTTAGCGTTGATGGGAAGGTGTCTTGAGTTAGGGAGCTGTTGATGATCTCCAGGTAAGGAAGGAGAGCTTCTATGGGGATGGTTTTGAGGATGGATGCTGGGAGGATGTCGTCTGAATAGGATGCACCTTTGAGTGCGGCCAGGGTTTCTACCAGGTCCTCTGTAGATATTGTCTTGAATGTTGTCCAGGGTATGGAGATTTTTTGGGAGGGAGGACGTGACGTGGGTGTGTGGATGCAGTGCTGATGTCTATGTGCTAGCGATTCTTGCTGATTTTGTGAATGAAGAAGGTGCTGATGGTGGATTTTTCAATCGAGTGTGGTATGGCATGGTTTGCTTGCGGGTTGACGCAGTGCTTGACTGCTTTGAAGAGGGCTCTGCTTTTGTTGTTGGCTTCTGCTATGGTGTTCTAGTATTAAGAGCCCTTAGCTGTGTTATTTGTCGGCGAGTTGCTCGGAATTCCTTGAGGAGTGCCAGGTTTTCTTTGGTTTCCTGATGATTCTTTGCTGAGGTTGAGCTCTTGCATGTATCAGGGTGCTGACGGTTTCGGTTTGCAGGTGCGTTTTTATAGAGGCGCGTGTCAGCCGATGGAGGCTGAGAGGGTGGCAATGAGTACTTCCAGTAAAGTGTTGCAGTACCATTGTGGTGTTCGGTCCATGTGATGTAGAGTTTGGTGTGATCTTCTGTGAGGTTCTACTGGGAAGTTCTTAAAAAGCCTGTAGGTTTGTTGGATGGGTTTCTGCTGGGAGTGCTTGACTGGGGTGATGTGCAGGATGTGGAAAGTCATGGCTAGGTGGTTGGGCCGGCCAAGTGGGAGAGGAGAGCTGTAGTGGAGTGAAGGCAGTGCAGTGATCATAAGGTCAAAGATGTCACCTTTCTGGTGCGTTGGGTCACCTTTCTCGTGCGTTGGGGACAAGACGGGTGGACTGCGTTTAGCGAGTCATGTTGCACGGGGGCGTGATGGCCTAGGTGTGGAGGAGGAGATACTCCTTGAAGAGGTGGGTCTGGAGTTATTTTCTGAATTGTAGGACTGTGGGGGTGAGTCTGATGCTGATGGGCAGGAGGTTCCATAGTCTCCAGGCATAGGCAGAGACGGCTTGTTTTCTGGTCTTTTCCTTTTTGCAGTAGCGGATTTCAAGTCTGCACGTGTCTTGGCTTCTGGTGGTGCGCTGTCCACTGGAGATGCTGAGTTTCTGCGCAAGGTAACTGGGTGACTTGAGTGTGACTGCCTTACAGAGGATGCAGCAAGTCTAGAAGGTGATTTGTGCGTGCAGTGGGAGCTAGTGAAGATCGATGAGGGCCAGCGTGTTGTGGTCGTATCTAAGTAGACCCTTGAAGAAGGCTGCAGCTGCATGTAGGACACTTTTCAGGGGCACAAGAGAGGATGACGGGAGGCCTTCAGAGAGGGCATTGCCCCCATCCTGGTGGGACAGGACCTGTGCTTGAACAGTGGATCTGAAGCTTTCCGGAGGGAGGAAGGGTTTTACTTTCGGCAGGAGGGAGAGAGAGTTGATGCCAAGCTGTCTGAGTTTTCTTAGCTATGTGAGTCTTGAAGGAGAGATGTTTGTTGATGTGGAACCCGAGGGACTTGGCGCAAGAGGTGAGCTTGTGTGTGAAGCACTCAGGGTTCATGGTTGTTAGCCAGGTCTGTATGTTTGTGTGTTTGGTGTTGTTGGTGAGGAGTAGGAATTCGGTCTTGGAGGGGTTGAGCTTCAACCATGCACTGGACATCCAAGACTGGACTAGCGAGAGGCAGGTTTTGAGCCTGTGGATGTCCTTGATGGAGTCGATCTTGAGATATAGCTGTGTGTCGTCAGCATATTCATGGTTGTGGATGTTATGTGTGGCTAGGAGGGCTCCCAGTGGCTCCATGTACAGATTTCAGATCACTGTGGCGAGTATGGAACCTTGCAGGACTCCACAGGTGATGGTAGCATTGCTGCTCTAGAGGCGTCCTTTTGCACAAACTGCTGGCGATTGGCGAGGTAGGATTTGAACGAGTGTAGGATAAGTTTGCTGATCCCAATGCACCAATAAGGGATGCACGTGTGCGCCTGGTGGTCGACAGTGTCGAAAGCGCCAAGAGGTCGAGTAGTACCAGGAGGCAGGGGTGCCAGTCATCAAGGATGTTGAGGGCGTCGTCGACTAACTGTATCGTTGCTGTCTCCTTGCTGCATCTGGGTCTGAACCCAGATTGGTATGATTGAAGGAGATTGTTGGTGTCAATGGGTTGCTGCCGTTGCACGTCTCCGGGTTTCTCAATGATCTTACCTTGGAAGGGAAGATGGGTCATGGGACAATAGTTACTTAGGCTGTCGGGATACTCTCTTTAGCGTTGATGGGAAGGTGTCTTGAGTTAGGGAGCTGTTGATGATCTCCAGGTAAGGAAGGAGAGCTTCTATGGGGATGGTTTTGAGGATGGATGCTGGGAGGATGTCGTCTGAATAGGATGCACCTTTGAGTGCGGCCATGGTTTCTACCAGGTCCTCTGTAGATATTGTCTTGAATGTTGTCCAGGGTATGGAGATTTTTTGGGAGGGAGGACGTGACGTGGGTGTGTGGATGCAGTGCTGATGTCTATGTGCTAGCGATTCTTGCTGATTTTGTGAATGAAGAAGGTGTTGATGGTGGATTTTTCAATCGAGTGTGGTATGGCATGGTCTGCTTGCGGGTTGACGCAGTGCTTGACTGCTTTGAAGAGGGCTCTGCTTTTGTTGTTGGCTTCTGCTATGGTGTTCTAGTATTAAGAGCCCTTAGCTGTGTTATTTGTCAGCGAGTTGCTAGGAATTCCTTGAGGAGTGCCAGGTTTTCTTTGGTTTCCTGATGATTCTTTGCTGAGGTTGAGCTCTTGCATGTATCAGGGTGCTGACGGTTTCGGTTTGCAGGTGCGTTTTTATAGAGGCGCGTGTCAGTCGATGGAGGCTGAGAGGGTGGCAATGAGTACTTCCAGTAAAGTGTTGCAGTACCATTGTGGTGTTCGGTCCATGTGAGGTAGAGTTTGGTGAGATCTTCTGTGAGGTTCTACTGGGAAGTTCTTAAAAAGCCTGTAGGTTTGTTGGATGGGTTTCTGCTGGGAGTGCTTGACTGGGGTGATGTGCAGGATGTGGAAAGTCATGGCTAGGTGGTTGGGCCGGCCAAGTGGGAGAGGAGAGCTGTAGTGGAGTGAAGGCAGTGCAGTGATCATAAGGTCAAAGATGTCACCTTTCTGGTGCGTTGGGTCACCTTTCTCGTGCGTTGGGGACAAGACGGGTGGACTGCGTTTAGCGAGTCATGTTGCACGGGGGCGTGATGGCCTAGGTGTGGAGGAGGAGATACTCCTTGAAGAGGTGGGTCTGGAGTTATTTTCTGAATTGTAGGACTGTGGGGGTGAGTCTGATGCTGATGGGCAGGAGGTTCCATAGTCTCCAGGCATAGGCAGAGACGACTTGTTTTCTGGTCTTTTCCTTTTTGCAGTAGCGGATTTCAAGTCTGCACGTGTCCTGGCTTCTGGTGGTGCTCTGTCCGCTGGAGAAGCTGAGTTTCTGCGCAAGGTAACTGGGTGACTTGAGTGTGACTGCATTACAGAGGATGCAGCAAGTCTAGAAGGTGATTTGTGCGTGCAGTGGGAGCTAGTGAAGATCGATGAGGGCCAGCGTGTTGTGGTCGTATCTAAGTAGACCCTTGAAGAAGGCTGCAGCTGCATGTAGGACACTTGTCAGGGGCACAAGAGAGGATGACGGGAGGCCTTCAGAGAGGGCATTGCCCCCATCCTGGTGGGACAGGACCTGTGCTTGAACAGTGGATCTGAAGCTGTCCGGAGGGAGGAAGGGCTTTACTTTCGGCAGGAGGGAGAGAGAGTTGATGCCAAGCTGTCTGAGTTTTCTTAGCTATGTGAGTCTTGAAGGAGAGATGTTTGTTGATGTGGAACCCGAGGGACTTGGCGCAAGAGGTGAGCTTGTGTGTGAAGCCCTCAGGGTTCATGGTTGTTAGCCAGGTCTGTATGTTTGTGTGTTTGGTGTTGTTGGTGAGGAGTAGGAATTCGGTCTTGGAGGGGTTGAGCTTCAACCATGCACTGGACATCCAAGACTGGACTAGCGAGAGGCAGGTTTTGAGCCTGTGGATGTCCTTGATGGAGTCGATCTTGAGATATAGCTGTGTGTCGTCAGCATATTCATGGATGTGGATGTTATGTGTGGCTAGGAGGGCTCCCAGTGGCTCCATGTACAGATTTCAGATCACTGTGGCGAGTATGGAACCTTGCAGGACTCCACAGGTGATGGTAGCATTGCTGCTCTAGAGGCGTCCTTTTGCACAAACTGCTGGCGATTGGCGAGGTAGGATTTGAACGAGTGTAGGATAAGGTTGCTGATCCCCATGCACCAATAAGGGATGCACGTGTGCGCCTGGTGGTCGACAGTGTCGAAAGCACCAAGAGGTCGAGTAGTACCAGGAGGCAGGGTGCCAGTCATCAAGGATGTTGAGGGCGTCGTCGACTAACTGTATCGTTGCTGTCTCCGTGCTGCATCTGGGTCTGAACCCAGATTGGTATGATTGAAGGAGATTGTTGGTGTCAATGGGTTGCTGCCGTTGCACGTCTCCGAGTTTCTCAATGATCTTACCTTGGAAGGGAAGATGGGTCATGGGACAATAGTTACTGCGGCTGTCGGGATACTCTCTTTAGCGTTGATGGGAAGGTGTCTTGAGTTAGGGAGCTGTTGATGATCTCCAGGTAAGGAAGGAGAGCTTCTATGGGGATGGTTTTGAGGATGGATGCTGGGAGGATGTCGTCTGAATAGGATGCACCTTTGAGTGCGGCCAGGGTTTCTACCAGGTCCTCTGTAGATATTGTCTTGAATGTTGTCCAGGGTATGGAGATTTTTTGGGAGGGAGGACGTGACGTGGGTGTGTGGATGCAGTGCTGATGTCTATGTGCTAGCGATTCTTGCTGATTTTGTGAATGAAGAAGGTGTTGATGGTGGATTTTTCAATCGAGTGTGGTATGGCATGGTCTGCTTCCGGGTTGACGCAGTGCTTGACTGCTTTGAAGAGGGCTCTGCTTTTGTTGTTGGCTTCTGCTATAGTGTTCTAGTATTAAGAGCCCTTAGCTGTGTTATTTGTCAGCGAGTTGCTCGGAATTCCTTGAGGAGTGCCAGGTTTTCTTTGGTTTCCTGATGATTCTTTGCTGAGGTTGAGCTCTTGCATGTATCAGGGTGCTGACGGTTTCGGTTTGCAGGTGCGTTTTTATAGAGGCGCGTGTCGGTCGATGGAGGCTGAGAGGGTGGCAATGAGTACTTCCAGTAAAGTGTTGCAGTACCATTGTGGTGTTCGGTCCATGTGAGGTAGAGTTTGGTGAGATCTTCTGTGAGGTTCTACTGGGAAGTTCTTAAAAAGCCTGTAGGTTTGTTGGATGGGTTTCTGCTGGGAGTGCTTGACTGGGGTGATGTGCAGGATGTGGAAAGTCATGGCTAGGTGGTTTGGCCGGCCAAGTGGGAGAGGAGAGCTGTAGTGGAGTGAAGGCAGTGCAGTGATCATAAGGTCAAAGATGTCACCTTTCTCGTGCGTTGGGTCACCTTTCTCGTGCGTTGGGGACAAGACGGGTGGACTGCGTTTAGCGAGTCATGTTGCACGGGGGCGTGATGGCCTAGGTGTGGAGGAGGAGATACTCCTTGAAGAGGTGGGTCTGGAGTTATTTTCTGAATTGTAGGACTGTGGGGGTGAGTCTGATGCTGATGGGCAGGAGGTTCCATAGTCTCCAGGCATAGGCAGAGACGACTTGTTTTCTGGTCTTTTCCTTTTTGCACTAGCGGATTTCAAGTCTGCACGTGTCCTGGCTTCTGGTGGTGCGCTGTCCGCTGGAGAAGCTGAGTTTCTGCGCAAGGTAACTGGGTGACTTGAGTGTGACTGCCTTACAGAGGATGCAGCAAGTCTAGAAGGTGATTTGTGCATGCAGTGGGAGCTAGTGAAGATCGATGAGGGCCAGCGGGTTGTGGTCGTATCTAAGTAGACCCTTGAAGAAGGCTGCAGCTGCATGTAGGACACTTGTCAGGGGCACAAGAGAGGATGACGGGAGGCCTTCAGAGAGGGCATTGCCCCCATCCTGGTGGGACAGGACCTGTGCTTGAACAGTGGATCTGAAGCTGTCCGGAGGGAGGAAGGGCTTTTCTTTCGGCAGGAGGGAGAGAGAGTTGATGCCAAGCTGTCTGAGTTTTCTTAGCTATGTGAGTCTTGAAGGAGAGATGTTTGTTGATGTGGAACCCGAGGGACTTGGCGCAAGAGGTGAGCTTGTGTGTGAAGCCCTCAGGGTTCATGGTTGTTAGCCAGGTCTGTATGTTTGTGTGTTTGGTGTTGTTGGTGAGGAGTAGGAATTCGGTCTTGGAGGGGTTGAGCTTCAACCATGCACTGGACATCCAAGACTGGACTAGCGAGAGGCAGGTTTTGAGCCTGTGGATGTCCTTGATGGAGTCGATCTTGAGATATAGCTGTGTGTCGTCAGCATATTCATGGATGTGGATGTTATGTGTGGCTAGGAGGGCTCCCAGTGGCTCCATGTACAGATTTCAGATCACTGTGGCGAGTATGGAACCTTGCAGGACTCCACAGGTGATGGTAGCATTGCTGCTCCAGAGGCGTCCTTTTGCACAAACTGCTGGCGATTGGCTAGGTAGGATTTGAACGAGTGTAGGATAAGGTTGCTGATCCCCATGCACCAATAAGGGATGCACGTGTGCGCCTGGTGGTCGACAGTGTCGAAAGCACCAAGAGGTCAAGTAGTACCAGGAGGCAGGGTGCCAGTCATCAAGGATGTTGAGGGCGTCGTCGACTAACTGTATCGTTGCTGTCTCCGTGTTGCATCTGGGTCTGAACCCAGATTGGTATGATTGAAGGAGATTGTTGGTGTCAATGGGTTGCTGCCGTTGCACGTCTCCGAGTTTCTCAATGATCTTACCTTGGAAGGGAAGATGGGTCATGGGACAATAGTTACTTAGGCTGTCGGGATACTCTCTTTAGCGTTGATGGGAAGGTGTCTTGAGTTAGGGAGCTGTTGATGATCTCCAGGTAAGGAAGGAGAGCTTCTATGGGGATGGTTTTGAGGATGGATGCTGGGAGGATGTCGTCTGAATAGGATGCACCTTTGAGTGCGGCCAGGGTTTCTACCAGGTCCTCTGTAGATATTGTCTTGAATGTTGTCCAGGGTATGGAGATTTTTTGGGAGGGAGGACGTGACGTGGGTGTGTGGATGCAGTGCTGATGTCTATGTGCTAGCGATTCTTGCTGATTTTGTGAATGAAGAAGGTGTTGATGGTGGATTTTTCAATCGAGTGTGGTATGGCATGGTTTGCTTGCGGGTTGACGCAGTGCTTGACTGCTTTGAAGAGGGCTCTGCTTTTGTTGTTGGCTTCTGCTATGGTGTTCTAGTATTAAGAGCCCTTAGCTGTGTTATTTGTCGGCGAGTTGCTCGGAATTCCTTGAGGAGTGCCAGGTTTTCTTTGGTTTCCTGATGATTCTTTGCTGAGGTTGAGCTCTTGCATGTATCAGGGTGCTGACGGTTTCGGTTTGCAGGTGCGTTTTTATAGAGGCGCGTGTCAGTCGATGGAGGCTGAGAGGGTGGCAATGAGTACTTCCAGTAAAGTGTTGCAGTACCATTGTGGTGTTCGGTCCATGAGATGTAGAGTTTGGTGTGATCTTCTGTGAGGTTCTACTGGGAAGTTCTTAAAAAGCCTGTAGGTTTGTTGGATGGGTTTCTGCTGGGAGTGCTTGACTGGGGTGATGTGCAGGATGTGGAAAGTCATGGCTAGGTGGTTGGGCCGGCCAAGTGGGAGAGGAGAGCTGTAGTGGAGTGAAGGCAGTGCAGTGATCATAAGGTCAAAGATGTCACCTTTCTGGTGCGTTGGGTCACCTTTCTCGTGCGTTGGGGACAAGACTGGTGGACTGCGTTTAGCGAGTCATGTTGCACGGGGGCGTGATGGCCTAGGTGTGGAGGAGGAGATACTCCTTGAAGAGGTGGGTCTGGAGTTATTTTCTGAATTGTAGGACTGTGGGGGTGAGTCTGATGCTGATGGGCAGGAGGTTCCATAGTCTCCAGGCATAGGCAGAGACGACTTGTTTTCTGGTCTTTTCCTTTTTGCAGTAGCGGATTTCAAGTCTGCACGTGTCCTGGCTTCTGGTGGTGCGCTGTCCGCTGGAGATGCTGAGTTTCTGCGCAAGGTAACTGGGTGACTTGAGTGTGACTGCCTTACAGAGGATGCAGCAAGTCTAGAAGGTGATTTGTGCGTGCAGTGGGAGCTAGTGAAGATCGATGAGGGCCAGCGTGTTGTGGTCGTATTTAAGTAGACCCTTGAAGAAGGCTGCAGCTGCATGTAGGACACTTGTCAGGGGCACAAGAGAGGATGACGGGAGGCCTTCAGAGAGGGCATTGCCCCCATCCTGGTGGGACAGGACCTGTGCTTGAACAGTGGATCTGAAGCTGTCCGGAGGGAGGAAGGGCTTTACTTTCGGCAGGAGGGAGAAAGAGTTGATGCCAAGCTGTCTGAGTTTTCTTAGCTATGTGAGTTTTGAAGGAGAGATGTTTATTGATGTGGAACCCGAGGGACTTGGCGCAAGAGGTGAGCTTGTGTGTGAAGCCCTCAGGGTTCATGGTTGTTAGCCAGGTCTGTATGTTTGTGTGTTTGGTGTTGTTAGTGAGGAGTAGGAATTCGGTCTTGGAGGGGTTGAGCTTCAACCATGCACTGGACATCCAAGACTGGACTAGCGAGAGGCAGGTTTTGAGCCTGTGGATGTCCTTGATGGAGTCGATCTTGAGATATAGCTGTGTGTCGTCAGCATATTCATGGATGTGGATGTTATGTGTGGCTAGGAGGGCTCCCAGTGGCTCCATGTACAGATTTCAGATCACTGTGGCGAGTATGGAACCTTGCAGGACTCCACAGGTGATGGTAGCATTGCTGCCCTAGAGGCGTCCTTTTGCACAAACTACCGGCGATTGGCGAGGTAGGATTTGAACGAGTGTAGGATAAGGTTGCTGATCCCCATGCACCAATAAGGGATGCACGTGTGCGCCTGGTGGTCGACAGTGTCGAAAGCGCCAAGAGGTCGAGTAGTACCAGGAGGCAGGGGTGCCAGTCATCAAGGATGTTGAGGGCGTCGTCGACTAACTGTATCGTTGCTGTCTCCGTGCTGCATCTGGGTCTGAACCCAGATTGGTATGATTGAAGGAGATTGTTGGTGTCAATGGGTTGCTGCCGTTGCACGTCTCCGGGTTTCTCAATGATCTTACCTTGGAAGGGAAGATGGGTCATGGGACAATAGTTACTTAGGCTGTCGGGATACTCTCTTTAGCGTTGATGGGAAGGTGTCTTGAGTTAGGGAGCTGTTGATGATCTCCAGGTAAGGAAGGAGAGCTTCTATGGGGATGGTTTTGAGGATAGATGCTGGGAGGATGTCGTCTGAATAGGATGCACCTTTGAGTGCGGCCAGGGTTTCTACCAGGTCCTCTGTAGATATTGTCTTGAATGTTGTCCAGGTTATGGAGATTTTTTGGGAGGGAGGACGTGACGTGGGTGTGTGGATGCAGTGCTGATGTCTATGTGCTAGCGATTCTTGCTGATTTTGTGAATGAAGAAGGTGTTGATGGTGGATTTTTCAATCGAGTGTGGTATGGCATGGTCTGCTTGCGGGTTGACGCAGTGCTTGACTGCTTTGAAGAGGGCTCTGCTTTTGTTGTTGGCTTCTGCTATGGTGTTCTAGTATTAAGAGCCCTTAGCTGTGTTATTTGTCGGCGAGTTGCTCGGAATTCCTTGGGGAGTGCCAGGTTTTCTTTGGTTTCCTGATGATTCTTTGCTGAGGTTGAGCTCTTGCATGTATCAGGGTGCTGACGGTTTCGGTTTGCAGGTGCGTTTTTATAGAGGCGCGTGTCAGTCGATGGTGGCTGAGAGGGTGGCAATGAGTACTTCCAGTAGAGTGTTGCAGTACCATTGTGGTGTTCGGTCCATGTGAGGTAGAGTTTGGTGAGATCTTCTGTGAGGTTCTACTGGGAAGTTCTTAAAAAGCCTGTAGGTTTGTTGGATGGGTTTCTGCTGGGAGTGCTTGACTGGGGTGATGTGCAGGATGTGGAAAGTCATGGCTAGGTGGTTGGGCCGGCCAAGTGGGAGAGGAGAGCTGTAGTGGAGTGAAGGCAGTGCAGTGATCATAAGGTCACGGATGTCACCTTTCTCGTGCGTTGGGTCTTTTGTGTGCTGTGTGAGGCTGCGAGTGTCTAGAAGGCCGAGAAGAGTTTCCTTCATCGGTTTGGTGGCCTTGCTGCCTGGGCGGTTGAAGTCGCAGAGGAAGATGTTGTTGGCATGCATGAGGTATCACTCATGTATGCCAACAACATCTTCCTAGGCGACTTCAACCATCTGTGAGGTTTTCAATGAGCGCTGTTTTGAGTTTGGGTGGTCTGTAGATAAGATGGAAGGTGACTGTGTAGGTTGGAGAGAGCGTAAAGTTGATAGGAGTGGGCTTCAAAGGAGCCAATGTTGTTGATGTCAAGTCTGGTGCAGGGCCCCAAGGTTTTGTGGGTGGCTGTGAGGCCTAAGCGTGTCTTGTTTGGCCAGTCCCTGTGTCGAAATAGAAAGTACATCGTGCCTCCTATTGTAATAAATATATTAATATTGGCCTACGCCAAGCTGCTCGAAAGTCGCTTGCGAAAGAAATCTGTGTTGCAAGATCCTGACCTTAAATCCATGTAAGCTGCCATTTTAGGTCAAACCGCCATTTTAGGATTTGTTGTGTAAAAGTCACCCTCTGAGCTAAAATGGTGGACGATGTCATTCCAGAATACAACATGGTCGTCTTGACCTCTGTACATAGCTAATGTGTAATTTGCCTGCAGGCCACTTGTTGAGGTCATGAACTGAGACCTTGTCCTTCATTGACCTATGCGTAGAAGGATTACTCGTGCAATGAAACTAATCCACAAGCATATGTTGAGACAATGTATTCAAATACTGAACGAAAAACATCTGTTTAACTACATTGTATTAATGTTTAAGAAGGCCTGCATGGAAAACTTTAGAATACACAGTTATTGCATACGCTTGTTGATACATGTATTAAAGGCAAACCAGTTATATGCGGTTATTTGAGACTTGGTACAAACCCTAGATCGGTGATGTATTAAGAGGAATATTAACCCGAAGTGGGGCTGGACATCGCACCCACTAAATGTATAAAAAGCGAATGCATTCTAATGTACAGCGTCTCTCACTGAACACACTGAACCACGCTGGAGTTTGTTGTGTTGTACTGAGGGCCGATAGCTATCTGATTTTGCTCTGTTTTTGTAACTGGATTCAACATAAAATAAAGTACTTTGTATGTTCCTTTGTAACCCGTGTTCAGTGTATATCCTTTTGGGGTACTCAGCCTCGACATTCTTTTTCTGTTTTCACAGTTGGTGCCCGAATAGGGACCCTCAAGATTGATGCCGGATTGTTGAAGGTTGACGCAAGCTATCAGACCGGGATCAGACGGTGTGACATAAGGGGCCCCCATAACAAGACGCGACCCCTCAACAGCGCTGCACCACCCGATCCTTGGACGATAAGCGTGTGGTCCGAGACAGCATCTTGACGAGGGTCCACTTATCGAGGCAGGCAGATTTGCCGAAATCACCATACACGAGGTAAGATTAGTTAGGTAAGATTCTTAGAAGTACCGATCGGTCCTCCTTAGGTTTGGTCAGGTGAGTCGTGACCCGATTCTTAATTTAACTCTGACAATTTGAATTTTGGCGCATTGTATCTGCAGACACAATTATTGACCAGGTAACGCCAAGAATTTGAGATATGCCTGGGAAATTTTTTACCTGCTTTAGGGCATTATTCCGCAGTGATAGACAATCTTTGGAATTTAGCCGTCCTGCACCACAGGAGGGGTCACCGGCATGTACTATGTACTGTAAGTATGGCATTGGAAGTATAGTATTTAATGATATTTGGCACAGACAAACCAGACATGCCTCCGAACTTCAGTGGCCAATCAATGGTAGCTTTGAGATCCCTCGCATTGAATATTTGGAGTCAGTCTTGTTAAAGAAAAAGGCTAGACCTGCAGCATTTGATGTTTTGCAGAATTGGAAAAAAGAAGCGTTGCAACAACTTAAAGGTAGAGAGAAACATGCACGTTGTCATAAAACAAACGCTGAAAAAGCGTTGTTATATGACCAAGACAAACAGTCTGAGGCGACTAAAAATATGGATAGGGCTTTCTAACTTGGAATTCAGAAAATCTATGCTTCTAAAGATCTTCATATTTCTGATGAGTTTATTGACACAATATTGAATGAACGAAGGCCTGGTGCCTCTACGCCAACTCCGTATGTTCCTCTTCCCACTGCTGTACCTCTTCATGCTGTTATTCCTGCTCTTCCTGCTCAACCTGTTATTCCTATTCCTCTGGTATTTGTCCCTCCACCTGCTCCTCCGTCTCTTTTTATCGCACCAGTTATAGTACCTCCATCGAATTTGCCTGCTGCCTCTCTTCCAAGTGGTCATGAGCCGCTTTTAATCGATCGAGGTACAGGAACAAAAGTTGTCACTAGCAATACTGTACCGCCGGAGAAGAAACGTGAGTTAATTGCATGGGCTAAGCATTGTATGGAGAAGGATGATCAAGCTAGCGTTTTTGCCACACTTTGTAATACGGATCATTTTCCTGAGAACATTTTTTTTATTGAAGGTTTAGGGATTCAGTTATGTAAAATGTGGGGAAGATTAAATAATGCAGATGTTCTGCAAGGGTTAAGGGATCTAAATACTCTAGCGCTTTCTAGAGACAATGTGGAGAAGGTAAATGAGCATGTGGAGAGGTTATTTGGGTATAGAAAGGAGTTAGAAAAGTTACAGAATGAGGATGATAAAGAGGAAAATATATGTATGTACAGAAACGGTTCCTTCCGTGTCGTAAACCGATATCGGAGGAAATGCGAATTTGTAAGAAAGACACGATTAGATGGATTTCAGACATATCGATAACTCCAGTTGAGGTATATGACACATATAGTCAATATACGTTAGAAATGCAGAGGAAAGTGATACAGGTAATGGTAGAATACCTGCAGGATGAATGTGTAAAAAGGAAGATTAGTTGTCCCACAGAGTTATTGAGCATTTATAAGAGAGCTTTTTCACTTGACACTTCTCCGACTGCTTTAGCACTCGACTTGGCTCTGTTGCTTAGTAAGCGTTCGGAGTCACCTATTTCTCAGTTGCCTATGAGAGAGGTTCCTCCGACATTTGTCCCAAAGGTTGAGGTTGCGGCCGATGCTGTAAATAATATAGTCGCTGTGAACATTCCTGCACATTATGTATCACAGTTTGTTCATGTCCTATTCTCAAGACAGGAAGTGAATACTATTAGGCAATCTATTCCCGATATTACGAAAAATCCGACAGGGTTCTATAAAGAGATAGAATCCATTTTGCAGTCCTCAGTGTTCACCTTAGGTGTCATTGATTTGTTGTTTCCTGTACTCCTGCACATAGATTTATGGAAACAAGTTAGAACTATTGACAATGTACCCGGGTTGGGAGATACATGGGCGAATATAACCAGACTCGATGGTGAAAGGCCAGCTGGCGAAAGACCGCAACAGGTGATATTAACTCTGCCTCATAGAATCATTGCTAAATTAAAAACCATAATTCCCGAAAAGAGAATTATTTGGGACAAGCTTACGGCCTGTGTCCAAGGGAAGTCTGAAAGTGTTACCGAGTTCTTTAATCGGTTCGAACAGGCATTCTCGGATTTCAGTGGACAAGACTTAGGCACAGAGTCTGAGAAAAGATTATTTGTGGACAAATTTGTACGTGGATTGCTGCCTGACATCCAGTCACAAATTATGTATTCTGAGAGCGCTTGGCAGGTGAAATCACAATCAGAAGTACTGCACATGGCTCAGTACTATGAGAACCGTGTCAATAATGAAAAAGATAGGATTGAAAAACGGAAAGGCAATTTAAAAACTAAAGTGCTATTGCAGCAAATTGTTAGGGGCCCCAGAGGGGGTAGTTCTCAGGTTAGAGGTCAGTATGTCCCGCAGGGGAATGTGCCTTTGGGTCCTGTGAACATTAACCAGTGTGCTTATTGTCGTCGAGAGGGTCATTGGAGAGCACAATGCCCCGTCCTTCAACAAAGGTCGAATAATACATTTGGTAATATGGGTAGGGGATCCAGAGGTCGCCCGGGCGTAGGGGGCCCTGGTAGAGGTCAGTTTACACAGGACCCTCAGCAACCTTTTTCACAGGACAATCAGACTCCGAGTGTGGACACCAGGAATATATTTGATCATCCTTCCGCTGCATATTTATCTGAAGAGCTTCCTTTTGATGATTTTCTGTTTCGTTAGGATTACCCGAAGCAGGGTTTGGAACCTACACCTATTGCTTTCAATCAGAAAGGTCCCTACGTTGAAATGGTGGTGGGAAACAGGAAACATCCGTTTTTGATAGACACTGGAGCACAGAAGTGTTCCATTGATCATTCGCGGGTTCCAAACATTCCACTGTCAGGGCAAACCAATGTTTCTGTAGGGTTTTCCGGTACACCAGTTGTTTGTCCGGTTTCTATGCCGGTACCTATTTCTTTGGGTCCCTTTACAGACCAGTGTCCATTTCTGTTGACTTCGGATTGCGGAGAGAACTTGCTGGGGTTGAATTTGTTAAACGAATTAAATGCAGTGATTTATTGTTCTTCTGAGGGAGTGCGCTTGACGATTTCACCACAGAAATTTTCTGTCTCACAATTTTTGACTAGACCTTTGCCTCCAGAATTCATTGATGTACCAGAGAGCTTGTGGGCTGTCGACGACAATGATGTCGGTGTTTTACAGATTGAGCCTGTCAAAATGGTTTTGAAACATGGAATTGAGCTGCCACGCATTCGCCAGTATAAGATTTCGGTTGAGGGCGAGCGAGCTTTGAAATGTTTTGTTTCCGATTTTGTGCATCGCGGGGTGATTGAAGAAATTTCAGGAAGTTTGTGTAATAGTCCGATTTTACCCGTGTTCAAGAAAGGCGATTATGTAATTCCATTCCGTTTTATAATTGATTTACGTGCCATTAATAAAGTTGTGGCACCACAATTTCCAATTTTGTCTGATGTAACAACAATCGTAACCATTATTCCAGCTACAGCTACTTAAATTCGTGTTGTGGACTTAAAGAATGCGTTCTTTAGTATTCCTATAGACAAGGATAGTAGATATTTGTTCGCGTTCACCTTAGGGGGACGCTCGTTTACATTTACTCGTGCACCTCAAGGGTACACAGAAAGTCCTAGTATTTATAGTAGGGCTTTGAAAGAACAACTTGATACCCTTGAATTGCCCTCTACCTGTACTTTGCTTCAGTCCATTGACAATTTGCTTCTAGCTGCTGACTCTGAGAGTGCCTGTAAGGAGGGCACTGTGTTATTTCTTATTCATCTAGCTAAGCATGGTCACAAAGCTACGCTTAAAAAATGTCAATATTGTTGTCAGGAGGTCTCCTATTTAGGCTATCTCCTGTCAAAAGAGGGAAGAAGATTGACACCTGAAAGAATAAAACACATTTCTGGCATGTCTGTCCCAAATACAGAGAAGGAAGTTAGGGCCTTGATAGGTATGGCTTCTTACTGTAGGTTGTGGATCCCGAATTTCTCACTAGTGAGCAAACCGATGGTGGCTTTGACGCGAAGAAGGGCATTTCTTCGCCATTGCCATGGAACGCAGTACATCAGCAGCCGTTTGACTTGATTAAGAATGCATTATGCTCTGCACCAGTTTTGAGCACACCAAACTATGAAAAGGCCTTTGTGTTGTTTGTGCATGAATGTGATGGATGTGCTTTGGCTGTATTAACGCAGGAACATGGAGGGAAGAATAGGCCGTGCGGTTACTATTCTTCCGCCCTTGATCCTGTAGCATGCGCTTTGCCAAGATGATTGCGTGCTGTCGCTGCTGCTGCCGCGTCTGTAAAACAGAGTGAGGGAATGGTCCTAGGCCATGATCTAACTCTAATTGTGCCTCACTCTGTAGATGTTCTATTGAACCAAACTCAAACGCAACACCTCACTTCTGCACGGTTGACAAGATATGAATTGATCTTGTTTGCTCCTCACATTCAAATTAAGAGGTGTTGTGTCCTTAATCTGGCTGAACTCCTACCTTTTCCGCAAGATACTACTTGCGGCGATGAAGAGTCACATGATTGTTTGTATACGACCGAACAAGAAACAAAGGGTAGAATCGATTTGAATGATACTCCTTTGGATAATCCGCAAGGAGAGCTGTTTTGTGACGGCTCCTGCTTTAAACTTTCAGATGGTAGATCCACAGCCACTTATGCAATCACAAAATTGAGCACGGTTGTCGAAACTAAGAGAATTACGCATAATTCTGCGCAGGCCGCAGAGATTATAGCATTGACTCGAGCTTGTGAACTTTCCGATGGGCTTGCAGTAAATATATGTACTGATAGTCAGTATGCCTTTGGGGTGGTTCACAACTTTGGGAGACTTTGGTCAGAAAGAGGGTTCCTAACTTCGCATGCATCAAGATTCAACATGCTCCCTAATAGTACAACTACTCTCAGCGCTTGCGCTCCCTACTCAGTTAGCAGTTATGAAATGTGCAGCACATCAAAAGATTGTAGATGATATTGGAAAAGGGAATGCTTTCGCTGATCAGATAGCTAGACAACATGTGTTGTGTTGGTGTTGGTGTTGTGTCTGTACGGGATATTCAAGCTGATGCCACACTGGAATAGTCTAAGAGTTGGGCTGAAGGCTTGGGGAAACTTGATGATGATGGGTGTTGGGTAGACATGGTCGAAGGGAAATGGCTGTTACCTGATGCCTATGTCATGATGATGGTTGTCATGGCACAAGGCCCTACACATGTTTGTGCCCAGCAGGTTACGGAAATGTTAGAAAAAGTTTGGGCAAATGACAAGATTTCGAAAATTGGCCAGCGCTATCTCCAGAACTGCATGATTTGCCTACAACAGAATGTGGGAAAGGGGACATCAACTCCAAGGGGAGGTTTTGGCCCACCTTCTGTCCCCTTCGAAGTTATTCACTTTGATTTCATTGAAATGGAACGATGCAACAATCTAAAGCATGTCCTCGTGGTCATTTGTGCCTTTAGTAAATGGGTTGAGGCTTTCCCTGTTATAGATGCTACAGCCATGACCACTGCGAAAACCATGTTAAAAGAATACTTCCACCGGTTCAGTTTGCCGAGAGTTATCTGGTCGGACAATGGTCCACATTTTGTCGCCGCTGTAATTCTACAGATGTGTACAGCATTACGAATTGACAAACGGTTCCATTCGGCCAGACATGCTGAGAGCGCCGGACTAGTAGAAAGACATAACGGTATCATCAAGAACAAGCTCGCTAAGACGTGTGCTGGCTCTAAACTAAAATGGCTGGACGCCTTACCGATCGTGTTACTAGCCATGCGTACAACCCCTCAAACTAAGACTGGGCTCTCTCCATTTGAGGTGGTAATGGGGAGACCTGCCAATATCAGGAACCTTCCAAAATGTCGAACTTTAAAGAATGTTGAAAATGTACTACTTTCAGATTATTTTAACCAATTGACTAAAAACCTGTATTTGATTTATCACCAGGTACGAGAAGCTTTACCTGTGCGATACGAGGGCCTGGGCCACAGCATACGGCCTGGGAGTTGGGTGCTTGTCAAATCATTTGAGCGTACCTCCTGCCTCGCACCTCGCTGGCGTGGGCCATTCCAAGTCCTGTTGGTCACCCAGACAGCGGTGCGGGTAGCTGGACGAAAGAACTGGATCCACGCGTCGCACTTCAAGAAATTTCCTCACCCCGTTCCACACGCTACAGAAGAAACAGAACCCCTCGCTGATACTGAAACCAATGATCCCAAAGCAGTAAGCAGCACTGAGAGTGTGTCAGAGAATATCTCTGAGCCCGGGAGGCTTGGGGAAGCTGCCATTTTGCCTCCACACTCTCCACAAAATTTGCTCCCGGAAACGGCTGTTTCAAATTCAGCCCCTTCATTTGCCTCCGACACATTGCTTCCCGCAGGAAGTGATGACATATTGTTTCCGGATCAATCAGTACCAGGTAAGGTACGATATAACCTGCGACCACGAAGATAGACTTACGGCACGGTTTTGCTGTGCATCTGATAGACTTACGGCACGGTTCGGCTGTGCATTCGGCGAAGGAAAAGAGTCATCGAGGGCTTGCTTTTTGCCCAAATTTGAGGAAGGGGATTCTGTTGGCTGGGGTGGTGGAAGGGCTAAGAAGTCGCTCGACCGGGAGGTTGCCAGCAACAAACTTTGGAGTTTTCCTTTGAAGACTACGATGCCCGACACCACTACCGCTCTTATGGGACTTGTAAATAAGGGGGTGACCAACCAGGACAATGGACAAAATGTCTGGGCCTCAAAAACGTATTGCTGTATTCTTATAATGATATTTGTTTTTTTAATAGTCGCTGCCTTAGGATTATGGTACCTTGAGGAAACTCACTCTTTAGAACTTTTGTTGCCCACTGAAAGTGCACCCATTGTTCCTACTCCCTTTGTATATTTGCATACTTTATCCCTTCGGGATTCCCAGCACAGACAAAGGTACCACAATAACACTCTACTACTTATGAATGCTACACATGACATTTTTAATAAATCCAACTGCTGGGTCTGCTCACATTTACCGCAACACGGGGATAAGGGGCTAGGTTGGTATATTCATCTTTTATCGTTGACAACTGCCTGCTATGCGTCTCTTAGAGCACTGTTCTTTGGCCGATGGAATAATAGCATCTCAGGGAACTTTGATGGCACCAATTTGAATCGTTTTTAGAAACCTGTTTTGACTCCCCTGGGATGCTCGCTTTTTGCAAATAAGAGTAAACCGAATGTTGCTTCTATTAGGTCTTCTGACAAACTGTCTCGTCCTTTCCAATCTTTGATTTCCTTTAAAATGGTTCCGATAGGAAATAAGCATTCCATGCCTCCTTCTTACACTGTTAACCATAGCCCCGATTCAGTTTCTTTTTGCATACAGAGGAATGCAACTCAGTCAATCGGACATTTTTTAGGTTGTGCCAACGTTGCAAATTTGACTGGGGAGAACAGACCTTTGTATGTAGGCAAACCTGTCTACTTTGTCTGCGGTAATGTAGCATTCCCGTGGTTGCCCAGGGATTGGCAGGGAACCTGTTATTTAGGGATCCTGTTACCTGGGTGTTTATAGCTAGTACAAAAGAAGTTTCAAAGGCTCGTCCACGGCGGGATGGGAATGGTGACACCCCAGCACAAGTCTTGGGAGATATAGCTAAATCAGTTGTGCCATTTTGGGGGCAGATAGGGAATTCAGAAGATATCAGAAAACTAGCGAGAGTACTGGAGAGAACCATCAACCGGACCATGGACATACTCTATAATATGACGTTAGAACAAAAGGCGATAAGATTAGTGGCACTTCAAAATCGAATGGCATTAGATGTCATTCTAGCTGAGCGTGGTGGAGTATGCAAATTAGTCGGGTCCGCTTGCTGTGTTTTCGTACCAGATTCCTCCCCAACTATCTTCAAGGCAATACAGAATCTGCACGTCCTTAGTTCCGAAGTGCATGTTCCCGAGGGAAACTGGGATCTGAGCGCTTGGTTCTGGGACTTCTTGCGATCTTGGGGTTGGAAGGTGCTTTCAGTCTTATTGATTATTTTGGGAATACTGTTGTTTCTTTGTTGCTGTATTCAGTGTCTGCCTGGTATGTGTTCGATGCTACGGGGATGTTGCGCACAAGGAATAGGTTTGACAGGACATAAAGTGTATTCCCCAGACTTCCAAAGAATACGTATTGAAGGATATTTTAGCAAAAGACTTAATGGCAATAGATATTTCTACTAGTGATTCAGGGTGCATGGACAATGATGCATGGAGTTATTGCAACGAGATCCAAAGTAGTTTTTAGCACTTGGCATAGGCCAAAAGCAGGGTTTGTCGAAATAGAAAGTATATCGTGCCTCCTATTGTAATAAACATATTAATATTGGCCTACGCCAAGCTGCTCGAAAGTCGCTTGCGAAAGAAATCTGTGTTGCAAGGTCCTGACCTTAAATCCATGTAAGCCGCCATTTTAGGTCAAACCGCCATTTTAGGGTTTGTTGTGTAAAAGTCACCCTGTGAGCTAAAATGGTGGACGATGTCATTCCAGAATACAACATGGTCGTCTTGACCTCTGTACATAGCTAATGTGTAATTTGCCTGCAGGCCACTTGTTGAGGTCATGAACTGAGACCTTGTCCTTCATTGACCTATGTGTAGAAGGATTACTCGTGCAATGAAACAAATCCACGAGCATATGTTGAGACAATGTATTCAAATACTGAACGAAAAACATCTGTTTAAACTACATTGTATTAATGTTTAAGAAGGCGTGCATGGAAAACTTTAGAATAGACAGTTATTGCATACGCTTGTTGATACATGTATTAAAGGCAAACCAGTTATATGCGGTTATTTGAGACTTGCCACGAACCCTAGATCGGTGATGTATTAAAAGGAATATTAACCGGAAGTGGGGCTGGACATCGCGCCCACTAAATGTATAAAAAGCAAATGCATTCTAATGTACAGCGTCTCTCACTGAACACACTGAACCACGCTGGAGTTCGTTGTGTTGTACTGAGGGCCGATAGCTATCTGATTTTGCTCTGTTTTTGTAACTGGATTCAGTATAAAATAAAGTACTTTGTATGTTCCTTTGTAACCCGTGTTCAGTGTATTTCCTTTTTGGGTACTCAGCCTCGATATTCTTTTTCTGTTTTCACACCTGTGTTGGATGCTGTAGCCGTCAGGTATAAGGATGTCTAGGATGTGGGTGGAGGTGGGTGTCAGCCAGATCTCAGTGATTAAGATGGCATCAAGATCGTGTGTAATGATGAGGTCTGCAATGTCTGCAGCATGGGTGATAGCTGTGCGGACGTTGGCGGGTATAACCTTCCGTTTTGTGGATAGTGAGAGGGTGTTGACGGCTGGAGGCTTATGTGGATGACATTGCAGCGTTGCAGAGTCCATGCCTTAGAGCAGGGCCAATGTCGTTGGCATTAGCGTTGCTTGGTGATGGTGGGGATGGCCTGTGGGGATGGAGGGAGAAAACACATGTTAGCGCATGCCTACCTGTTGTCTGAGCAGGGGTTCGGGCCCTGGTTCCTCCTGGTCCGAACAGATCCAAACAGGAAATTACCTTTTCTTTGTCTGCCATTAACTTCAGACGCCTGGGCGAGAGATGCCCTTGTTCTAAGAGTTAAGAGCAGATAGGAAGAGGCAAGGCTAATACGGTGGGTGGGGCTTAGGCCATGTGACCTTGATCCACTTGCACCTGCTCACCAACGGCAAAGGAAAAGAGGCTGGCGGGCTGCTTAACTAGGGAAAAAGGGTTGCAAAACAGGAAAACACCAACAGTTCAGCAGTGATTCCTCTCCTTATATTCTTACCCCCACTATTGCCTTCTCTCTCTGGTCAAAAGAGGCTTGTATTTCATGGTGGCTAGTTACAAATGACCAGTAGGGTAAAATAACATGAATATAAAAAGATGGAGAACCAACAACGCTGTACTGTGAAAAAAGAATTCAAAACATTAGTGACATCCCACATCAAGGTGGATTTAGGGACTGGAGAAGACTGTAATGTTTAACCCCACATGAGGTGATTGACAGGAGGTGAATTGCCCATAGTGACCTTGTGAGCAAAGGTATGACCGAGCAGCATGGCTGAACAAAAAACATTAACCTCCAGTAATATTAAATCTCCGAAAATAAAGCAATGAGTACAACATTGGAAACCTGGACAGCAGAGGAATTAAGTGGATGAGAACCCAATTTAACACACCAGCTGGCCAATCAATCTATTCTAGAATAATCTATGTTTGATATTTGGCGGGTCGGAATTAACCTTTGGCCAACTGTGATGAGAAAGAGCGTGTCTACTCCGCTCCACCCGCACTGTTGAGCAGAAAATGGTCATGGTTAAAAGATTCACCGGTAGTAATTGGCTGGGAAGGCTGCTTGCCACCTCCTCTGCTGCCTCCATTCCATTATTGGTGATCACATTGCCAAGGAAACCCGTGTTGAGGGAAACTGGGGTTCTGGTCTGAAGCGACAAATGAAGCAACACCTTCCTCAGCCATTCTGGAAGAATTTTTCATCTGAACTGTAAAACGTTCTTCTTTACACTCTATCCAGTAGACGCCCCCCAGGGATCGCTCCTCTGCCCAATCCCCTTGTCTGTCTACACCTCCTCCATGCGTACAATCACCCCATTATTTGGCTTCCAGTGCCACCGCTTTGCTGATGACATCCAGATCTTTATCTCATTTCCCACCTTCTCCCTTGTCATCATGGTGTCTCACAGCTATATGACACTGAGTCTCTAAGAGAGAAGACATCTGTAGCCCCTCGTCAAAAAGCCAACCACAATTGGCCCACTCCCATCTTCTTCCCTCCTTATCTGTTCTCTCTGTCACCCAAAGTTTGCAACCTTGGGGTCTCTGTGACAGCACCACAATGGAACTCTTTTAAACCCAGCAAAATCTCCACTTACTAGCCAGTGAGGAAACATCCCTACCCATCCCAGATGGACCCCAAGCACACACCCTAATGTGCGATGTATGTTATGTATGTAGTTATAAAGCATGGGCTTAGCTGCTACGCATGACTGTACAAATGTAAATAGGTCTAGATGCACCGGTGCGGTTCAAGTATATTGTCTTAATTAGGGCGTTACTGTCCTTTCAGCAGAGGAATAATGGAAAGAGATCCTGTACGAGGAGCAGAAAGCGAAATGTACACATGAAATACGTCTCAGATGTAGTCCTTGTCATTCCCCCTATTTCTCATTTGTGGAGGTATAGAAACTCTTTAGACAGGAGTCACCATTATTTTTCCCCAGATTCCTCTCCTAAATAATGCCCTCTGTCTTTCTTACATTAATGTTAAAGAAAAGCACAAGGAAGGCAATTTCCCAGTCTCTTAACTTTGTAATTTTAAGGTAAGTGTAACCTCATGAGTACATGTCCTAACTTTAAACAAAAGGTTAAATGCGAGCTGTTATAATGTGGGTCTGCCCTCCATTCCATTTACCTCCCCTGGTGTGGTGATGTCAGTGTGCTTGGAGTGTTGTGATCTGAATATGTGTTCCATGGGGAGCAGTTGGAGAAAGAGAGCTGGCTGGCAAGGACGTGCTGGTGTTTCTGCCATATTATCTACTAATAAACCAATATAACTTACCTGCTGGCTCAGGTGTGTTGGTGTACTTTACCACTTTGTTACACTGGCCTATATTCAGAGGGGCTATTATACACAAGTCCACAACACGACACCGAATGTTAGACCATAAGGCCTGAACCACAACTTATACAACCACGATGTAAGAAAAATTATTTCATTTTATTAAATCATCAATCAACATCTAGTTCAAATTAAAAAAGACTCTAAAAAGTCTGATACAAAAGTTTACACAAATTGATTAAATATGCTGACTTCAATACAACATGTCTTAAAACATGAATAGTGTTTTTACAAAAAGTGGGGTTAGTACATGCATCAGTGTTATTTGCATGATTAAAATATTTTCATATACAAAAGCAGAGCAATACATTTTCAAAAGACAGCACTCTGTCACAGAAAAAAGCTTTTTGGGAAAACTCCAGCTGTAGTGATGGACAACATATGTTTCAGCTATAGGCAAAATAAGAGATCAGACATGATCACCAAGTGTCTGTCTTTGCTGATGTAGCCGTCTTCAGGACAGGTAGAACAATTTAGATGAAAATAGATTTGTAACAACTCCTTTTAGAATATTCGTATTTGTTTAAATTTTCAGCCCACTTACTAATTTTGAAAAACGAATTAGAGAAAGGAACATTTTGAATGAATCTCCGCTCTTTATGAGTGCAACTACTCAGTTTGGAACTTCCAGGATGTTTCAAAAGTTCAAGTATTAAGGGATTAATTCTCGTATTCGCAACATTACGTCATCTGAGGGAGGATGTGCAAGTCTTAATCCTCATTAATTTTAGATCGTTATTGAACCTTTTTGTGTCCTTAGCAGGCTTTTGAATGACGGAGAACCTCCCAAGGTCCAAGTCTGGAGTGTGCTCTAGCACCTAGAAGCGTCTCTTGTGCTAGATGGAATTACCAATAAAAGATCTAAGAACAAATAACCAGACAGAATCAAAGAGTATGGTAAAGTACTACTTTATTCTAATTTTAACAAAGCAGGGTACACTGACAAACATCGGACTGACGTTTGTACACACAAACACACACACACACAAACTTGATTACACAGAGATCTTATACCCCAATATGCATCATTATGGAAAACCATAAAACCTATTGGCTGGAGGGACTGATTAGGGGAACATGTCTACGTATAGAAAGTATACGGGTTAGTACTTCATTGGCTGTCTCATATCTGTAAAACACACCTCAAACTATCTCTAAATATGTATGATGCTGGTTACAGCAGAAGAAATTGCAGCGGATTGGTCTATGCAATATTGTATGGCAGGTGGTCCCATAGAACAACTGATTGGTTGGCATCCCACCCAACCTTGGACTTTCTGCTCGGCTAGCAGTATGTAAGGAAAACGAAAACATGTGCTTGAGTCACATCAGATTACTCCCCACCTTCCCAATTAGGCCATCATCTCTCATAACTTTGACCATAAACCAAAGGTTCTCATCTGTAGCTGACCTTGCTGTTTCTCTCTGTTCCAGAACATTTGAGGAAGTGTGAGCACATACTTTATCTTCAACCGGATCCTAGTGAATAGCCCCTGTTTTCGTCTTCTGCATCACGTGTGAGGAGACCACAGATCTGTCCATTTCAACCTCCTATTTACTGCTATTTGATTCAATTCATTGCTCCGTTGACGTCTAGGGACTTGCTCACTCCATCGTGTATGAGACTTAATTACTGTTAATTGTCCAATATTTGGCTCTCGCATGTGTTTTCATCTTCGTTAATCTAACAGAAAGCTGTCTCATGCTCATGCCATTACCCGACTGCCTCCCTTTGTTCTCTGAAGTTATTTCTTTAAATAGCATTCTTGATCCAAGGCAAACATAGACTTTTCTTTGTTTGCATACAAAGCCCTTTTCTAGCATCTCCTGACTCTTCAGCCCTGATTTGTTTCTGAAGTAATTAGAATGAATCTTCACATGAGCTGGTGTCCATTTTCCAATTATGGCTGGCCTAGCTACGCTATATATTCCTCAATAGAAAGCATCTTTTTGTCTTATGTACCTTGTGTTGCTGCGTATTTACACTTATCGATCCACAAGTTACGCGTCTTCTTTTTGCATTCATGATGAATGTATCATTTTGTACATGTTTCTCTTGCTGTTTCAGTTACATTGTCATTCTTAAGTATGTTCACATCATATCAACATATTCTCTTGTATCTCCTTTATGACATCACGCTGCTCTAATCAGATGCCACTCAACGTTCCATAAATCCATTGTTACGTACGTACAGACATCCATCCACTCTCTTGACATGTGGGTACATTCAGTAGGGTTGTCTGAGTGCATAACGTATCTCATACACTCTATGCGGTATGGGGACAAAACAGGGGGTCCCACATGTAGCTCTTCACCTGCTGTTCCAGTATGATGGCAATGAAGGGGAGGGAGTTATGGTATATGAATCCACCTGCTCCTCTACATTCTCCCCTCTGGTTGAGTCCTCAACCAAATTCATCTCTTTATTGTCCTTTTCATTCTTCTTTATTATCTCTTCATACAATGTTTTCTTTGGGATACAGATCTTTGTCAACCCCTTGGATGACCTGCATTCTTCATATGTTCATCCCCACTGCAGGTCGTGTGGCAGCAATATGCTGATGGTGGACAGAATATCTACTGTCCCACACATTTGTGTGCCCCATAGGGTAATAGACCTTCATTCCTGGAGGTGCAGGTGTGCTTTTCTTTGTATTCTCAAGAGTACTCTCTTAATTTTGCATCTGTTCACCAGCTCCAGCATCTATATCAATCATGACCTTCATCACAATAGCTTTCTTGGCTATCTTTGTCCCAAGATGTTCCTTATGAGACAAAATCCTAACAGTACAGACATTAGTATTGCTCCAAGTAATTTGAAGGCATCCGCCAGTCAAGTTGGAATCCGTGAGAACATGAATGAAAACCAGCCATCATCCTCAGGCTCATCAACTTCATCCTTCATCATTGTGTGCAGGGTTGACAACATCGTCATTGCTTCTGTCAGAGTGCCATTATCTTAATCATGGGAAGCTGTAAATGTGCAACAAGAAGGCCTAAACATTGCGCACAAGCCTCCTTCCATTGCTGCAATTAAGTCCAGGGCATATCTTTTCTGGAGGGCCATAAGCCTGATTGACCTACATTCTTCTCTGATCGCATCAAATCATTTTACTATCGTATTGATTGTTTGCATCAGCTCCCGTCTGGATATTTAGCGTTCACTGCAGTCTGAATTCCTGGCGGGAATATTGAGGTGAATATCACTGCAGCTCTGCTGAAGAACATATACTAATCTGGAATGTCCTGACAGGCTTCGATTGATTTTGCTGAGAAGTAATTATCTCTCCTCCGTCTGCTTCGAACACCACACACAATTAAGACTACAAGTGACAGTACAAATTCACCTTTGGTACAAGCCCATACTACACAGTAAAGTGGTAGCAATGGCTCAGCAGCCAGACATATCTCAAGAGCAAGTGAGCAGTATCAATAGTTACACAAAGGACAGCAATTACTATGATTCAAACAAACACTGACTCAAGGTTTCTGAGTAAAAGAATATACATGTGTTTACACATCAGTTATATAACATCTCACTAAAGTAAAGCAGTTAAAAAATCACACTCTTAATACACCACACCACTCCCAATAGATTCTGGACAAGTTAAGCTCAAAATGAAGTGTGAGCAAACTGAAACTCCAATAATTTAAACAGGAGGGAAAGGCACAGTTAGACCAAAACTGAGTAACACCAGCAGGTAAGTAAGCAGGGCAATCTATAAAAAGGACCTACATTGAGGGAATCAAATCAAAAGGGCTTAGGGCCAAAGTCAATAGGACAAAAGTCTTTTGCTCAAGATCACACAGTTCAGGGTAGTTTGCGGTTAAGTCTTTGCCAAGAGATCAGAACGAAGTTGGTCAGCAGAAATGTAAGTTTAAAGAATAGAGAAGGACAAGCCCTCGGATTGGTGAAAGGTTTCACACACCTTTACCGCGGCTGAATGAAACGAACAACCAGATTTGAACAGTACCTTAAATGGAGAAGAAGGCTGTAGCTGAGGCGGACGTTCCTGGCAGGTCCTGCAGGTTCACGGTTCCTGAAGCGACTGTCGGACTGAAATGAAGAAGGAAGATTGGATGGGCCTGCACTGCCCAGGGAAGAAACCAGCAGTAGAGCAGAGTAACGAATAAAAGGTGTGCTCTTTAAAACCCAAGCAAAGTCCGACAATACTGGCTATCCGGTTCACTGTAGCTCTGTACAGCAAATTCGACCAGAGGAGGGAGTCCTGGCTTGCAGTTTGGGTGAACTGGTTGGTCCCACCTGCTCAAGGCGAGAAGATTCCTGGTGGATCTTCTCTGTCGTTGGAGTCTGAAGGATCGGACCTGCAGCAGGGCTTCACCGGGTGGTTCAGTCGTGGTAGGGGAACTCCTCTGTCATCTCCTCTTCGGTTCTCTCGTTCCAGTGGCGACTCTGCCTTTCCAGCCCCAGAGACCTGCTTTTTGTATAGTTTTCCTCCATTCACACAGCCTGGCTGTCAATCATACAGTAGGGTGGCTGTCCTGGCGGGACAGTCACCTAGCCAATCAAACAGGAGTGCAACTTCGGTTACCAAGGGAACCCATGGCAGGGGTCCTAAAACACCTCCCTCACGTCCTGCCCACCCAGACTTTCAGGCGCCTAAGGAGGGCTTCTATGCAGAAGCCCACGAAAGGACGGCGAACAAAGGAACCAAACCTGGATTGGCGTGCAGAGAAAAACACGAGAAAGACTTTTACAAAAAGAAATGGTGAATAAACCCAGCCAGAACCAAATTAAAACAAATATGGTCCAGCAGGTTTATGTTCGAGCTAACAAGATAGCCTAAAACAATACCAAGGTTATTTAAGGTAACCGCGGTAAGAAAAATAGGGAAGTTACCACTGCCACCAGCCAAGTCTTAATAAGAAGGGAGCAAAACAATGCTCCAAGAGAAACAGACAAAAAGGCATACGTATTAATCCTTTCCAGTACTCTATGTAAGATAGTTTGTACTGGGTCTGTGGATTTAAAGAGACTAATAAAGTCAATGGCAACTTTACATGTACTGAGAGACAGTAGTCAGTCCCAGAAAATGGAGTCTGAGTTGGGAAGTCTAAAAGACAACCCTGTGTCAATGCACTGAAGGTGCTGTGTAACACACAGTAAAAAGATGATGCCAGTGGAGTAGGTGAGGCTCCACAGTCTCTGAACACAAGAAAATGTTAAACACACACAGAAAAACACACGTAAGAGTGGACAAAAGGCTCACACTCTTAACAGGTGAAAAAAAGAAATCCTAGAAATCCAGCAAAGCTGCTGAGGGACTCAGTAGTTAAGGGAAATTAGCCATTTTGGAGAATCCACCCTTATACATTCTTTTTCTGCATTTGCCAAAACTACTCCCCACTGTCCAGTTAATCCTGCTGCTTTGCACACAATCAGTCCATCAGCCCATCCTTCGGTAGTAAGCACTGTTCCTTTGATTTGTAGTTGACCTCTTTCCCAGCATTCTCGTATTTCCTTCCCATTCTTATCTTTGCATTTCAGCATCTAGTTTTCTTCAATCTTGATTCCTGCTCCATTTATTCCAGGCTGTTCAAATTTTATTATTTGATGCTCTGTATCTGGCTTCTCTCTTGTATTTAAATCTTGCACATAATTGTCTTCTCTATAAGATGTTGTTTTTTTCACCCACAATATGGATGCTGTTCTGCCTTGGAACTGTCCTCTTGTCAGGCAAAGTGCAAGATGTGTCAGGCAATGATACTTCTGTGCTATGAAACTTTTAGAGGTTCCCAAAGCATAAGGTATTAGGGAACATATGCAGCAGCTTTCATCTGAGGGTCGTCCTCCCAACTTTTTCATGTGCTGATACCATAGGTTTAAATGAGTTCTCGAGATATTTATTTATTTCTCCATTGTTTTTCCAAATATCTCTTTTAAATCGAAATAGATGGTAGTGATATTATAAAAAAAATACTGTTTGTGATTCCATCAGGAATAATAGTAACTGTCTCATTGTTCCCCATCATGTCTGCATCATTTTTCATAACGTGTGAATGCCATAATAATCAGGAGGAAAATAGAAATCATAATACAAAATGATATCACAATTAGTATTCCATGACAGCCCATCGCTTTTCTTGATGGCAAACAATCTCTTATATGTTGAAACCTCCCTATTTTGTTTTTAATTCTGGATATGTAACTCTGTAATTCTTTATGAAGCACACTTTTAAACCAAGAAGTGCAAGATGATTGCTATAATTATCCTAAAAATGATATAATTGTTTTTAAAATTCTAAAAAATTTCACTACATTCATGTATCTTCACACTAAAGCTTAATACAACTGTAATATGTAGGTAAAAACAGGAAATGGAAATGTCTGTAGTGTTATTACAAGAGGTAACATAAAGAGATAAACTGTGCTTTAATTCTTTTTAACTTTGATAGTTTAATGTAATGTTCCATGGATCTGTCCAAAAAGAAAATTTCAGGATATGTGCAAGTCTTTTTACTCCTCTTCAAGCGCTGAAAGATCTTGGCTCTTAGTTCAAAATACTGTCATGCTCTTTATTTTCTTTGTCTTTGCTCCTGACCATCGAATTATCCTGCATGTGTGGAACGTCTTCTCTTGCTTCACCTTCAGTATCTTCAAGAGGGGTCAGAGGTTCTCCTTTATATGGTTTGATGTTGTGTAGATGTAGCCAAGCTCGCCTTCCTTTTAATTTTATAGCTGTTGGGGTAACATCTTCCACATTGTGCAGACCTTCAAAACAGGGTGTGCTCCAAGTAGGTACAAATGTGCGCTTCATCACCTGACCCCCTGTGTAAATGCTGGGTTGTTTCAACACATTTTCTACTTCAATGGATTGATTTTCTTTGTTGCTTCTCTTTAAACTCCTCCCTCCGGGTTTATGACTTGTTGAGACGTAAACAAAATGCTTGCAGTCATTGTTGTTAGGTTATCATGCATCTCATCGCCTAATACCCTAGCTACATGGTGGGCATTCATTTTTAATCTTCTTGGAGGTTGGAGGAGCAAGTGGAGCTCTCATGCGGATCCATTCACCAGCTCATGACGTGTTAGATAGTGATCTGAGACAAGCTGGTTTCTTAAGGCATATAAGGCAATGGGTAGGCAATGTAGCAACCCCTTCTTCAAAATAATTTTGAACTTCACTATCATCTCCTTCAACAGTCCATTTAATGGTTCACAAACACCATTTACCCATGGATTGTACACAGAGGAGAACCATTTGTTCAAAAAGCTCATTCACAAAATGTGGTCCATTGTCAGACCACAAAACCTCAGACACACCCCTTCTTGGGAAGACCTCATGTACAAGAAACCTAGCAGTGCACATGGCATCAGGGTGTTGTCACGACCACTAGGCCAACTTTGCCAAATCCAGAGTATTCACTGGCATGCTGCTCTTATCCTTCTATTACAGAGCCATCACATGGGAAGGCTGTGAGCAGTGCAGGGCCAAGAGAGACCATCAAGAAGCAAAGGAAGGGGATATTGAGGCTATCTTGGTTGAACTAATGAATGAACCACTTCCTGTTCCCCCAACATGGCTGGCTCACTAGTTCCTGGGTTTCCATACATACGCTCTAGTGTTTTGAGGTGTTTGGGTGTGGCTGCCTATATAAGCCACACCCTACACCTGGAGCCTTGCTTCGCGTCATTCTGCAGCAGCAGCGTGATGCTCACCATGACCTGTGGGAAGAAACATCTGACATCAAGAGCGCGCGGCTTACCTGCATCAAGTCTTCAGCGGGACTGGGTCTGGCCATTAGAGTTGAGTCAGTGAAGGAACGAGATTCGAACAAGGACAAACACTGAGTTTGCGCGCCTGCCAAAGAGCAGGACGGAGAGCCCACCTACTAATACTATCAGGTGAGCAGCAGTCAATTACTATCAGGTGAGCAGCAGTCAATGGGGAAAAGGAGGAATTGGGAAGTTACCGGGGAGGAGAGACTGGGAGAGGCCCCGCTACACTCTAATTCCTGTTCCCTTGCTGTAGGATTCGTGCCACGAAAGCGAGTCTGGGAGGAGTGAGGATGGTTTAGCACACATTCAAGCGCCCCTGTATCGAGGCTCCGGACGCCCCTGCAGAGACAAGGTGAGCATAACAGGTGTGTGCATGGACCTGCCTCGATTCATATAGAAAAAGGACATACCACAACCAGCATTTATCTGTAATCATTGCATGTCTGCAGCATATCTATATAATGCATATGTAGGTGTTGAAATTGGCCATTGGGTCTGGGAATTGCTCTTCTCACTGTTCGCAAGGTGTGGCCTGCTGTACATTTCTGGCACACAAATCAATTTACAATAAACTGTGCCACATGTTGAAACAGATTGGGGGAGACCAACCCTTCTGCAATTGATGGATCTAGACATTTTCGAATCATATGCGTGAGAAAGTGGAGTTGCTCCAATTCTATCCTCAATATTGCTAGAGGCATAACTGGCTTTATTGTCTAAGGTGGGGGTAAAGAACACCCCTGTTTATTCCATAGCTCCTTTTCTTCTTGTGGTCCGTGTCCTCTCATCTATTTAATGCTTTCAATTTTGTTTCCGTGGGAAATGACATCTATTTTAGTGTGGGCTGTGCATTGTAGGACTGCTAGCATCAATGGGAGTGCTAATACTTCAATAAGATTATCCAATAGGGCTGCATGTTGCACTGGAGTGCCATCTTTGTGGAGGAAGGCCCTCTTTTTCCAGCATGACAAACCTGCATGTTCAGTTGATGTCATATAGGCGGAGTCAGAGTACACCGTCACTTCCTCGTCTTCGAATCTCTAAAGTGTTGCGATAAGTCCCACTAATTCTGCAGCCTGTGCTGAGTAATGCAAAAGCAATCTTGCACTTGTCACTACATCACATTTACCCTCTTGGTTCAGCTTTACTGCCGCTGATCCAGTATGCCTTTCATCAGTCGTTTGGTCAATTAACGAAGAACCATCAATAAAGATAACTTCTCCCCTTCCAATAGCATTTTCTCTAACTTGGGGAATTTCTTTGCAATTTTCAATGTACGTTGTTCCATCATGTACATAATCATCCTACCCTACTGGTTCTGCTATGCACATTGTTGGGTCCACTGTCTTGCATCTAACAATTTTAATCACAGGATTTGATACAATTATCTCGTACCCTGATTCTCTTTGTGTGGTAAATGTACTTTTAGGCTTCTACAAAAATGAACATAATGCATGCTCTACAAATAGTGTTACTGAGCACCCCATTGTTATACTAGAACCTTATATTGATTCCAAATGCAGCGTCAAATACAGACTGCTCGAAAGGAAAAGCCCTTTCATAAATGGTTCTTGAATTCCACAATAAGGCAATGGTTTATGCCTGCGTCCTAATGTCATTTTCTGTGTAAGGACTGCAGCCATAAATTCTCTATTTGAATGAGAAAATAAAAATAAATAAAACTCCTCTTGATAATCTGGAATTCCAAACACAGTGGCTGTACTGATTGCTTTTTTCAATTCTTTCAATCCTTCAGTCATCTCATCTGTCGACATTATTTTACTCTTGCCATCTGTGCTTATTTAAGTGCTTTTAAAAGTTGTTGAATATAAGTACTGTAATCAAAAACCAGGCCCTACAACAATTACATAGGCCTAGAAACTGTTCCCTCACTGTTTTAGGTTCTACAGTCTTCATTATTGCTTCTGCTCTCTCAGGTGTAACTTTCCTCTCCCGATGAGAAATCAATTGTCTTATGTACAAGTCCTCCTTCTGACAATATTGTAACCTCTTTTTGTCCACATTATACCCTTTTTCTGATAGTTTAGTCGTGAGCTTAACTGAATGTTCTCTGCATCTTTCTTTCGTCTCACCGAACACCAAAATGTTATCCACAGATTGAACTATTGTGCTTCGAGCTGGTCATTCCCCAAGTCCATCTGAAGGACTTTATTAAACATTGAGGGGTCTCACAGTACCCCTGGGGCAATCTTGTATGTTTGAGGCAGATATTTCTACATGAAAACGAAGTCAAATATTGTGAGTCTTCATGAAGGGGAATTGAACAGAACACATTTTTTAAATCTATAACTGTGAAATACTTTGCCTTGGATGGGATATTGCACAGTATTGTCAGAGGATTTGGAGCTAAAGGCAACTCAGCGTTGACTATATTCTTTAGAGGGCGAAGGTCCTGTATAAATCTCCATGACCCCCTACAGGTTTTCTCACTGGCTGAACATCTGACATCAAGAGCGCGCGGCTTACCTGCATCAAGTCTTCAGCGGGACTGGGTCTGGCCATTAGAGTTGAGTCAGTGAAGGAACGAGATTCGAACAAGGACAAACACTGAGTTTGCGCGCCTGCCAAAGAGCAGGACGGAGAGCCCACCTACTAATACTATCAGGTGAGCAGCAGTCAATTACTATCAGGTGAGCAGCAGTCAATGGGGAAAAGGAGGAATTGGGAAGTTACCGGGGAGGAGAGACTGGGAGAGGCCCCGCTACACTCTAATTCCTGTTCCCTTGCTGTAGGATTCGTGCCACGAAAGCGAGTCTGGGAGGAGTGAGGATGGTTTAGCACACATTCAAGCGCCCCTGTATCGAGGCTCCGGACGCCCCTGCAGAGACAAGGTGAGCATAACAGGTGTGTGCATGGACCTGCCTCGATTCATATAGAAAAAGGACATACCACAACCAGCATTTATCTGTAATCATTGCATGTCTGCAGCATATCTATATAATGCATATGTAGGTGTTGAAATTGGCCATTGGGTCTGGGAATTGCTCTTCTCACTGTTCGCAAGGTGTGGCCTGCTGTACATTTCTGGCACACAAATCAATTTACAATAAACTGTGCCACATGTTGAAACAGATTGGGGGAGACCAACCCTTCTGCAATTGATGGATCTAGACATTTTCGAATCATATGCGTGAGAAAGTGGAGTTGCTCCAATTCTATCCTCAATATTGCTAGAGGCATAACTGGCTTTATTGTCTAAGGTGGGGGTAAAGAACACCCCTGTTTATTCCATAGCTCCTTTTCTTCTTGTGGTCCTTGTCCTCTCATCTATTTAATGCTTTCAATTTTGTTTCCGTGGGAAATGACATCTATTTTAGTGTGGGCTGTGCATTGTAGGACTGCTAGCATCAATGGGAGTGCTAATACTTCAATAAGATTATCCAATAGGGCTGCATGTTGCACTGGAGTGCCATCTTTGTGGAGGAAGGCCCTCTTTTTCCAGCATGACAAACCTGCATGTTCAGTTGATGTCATATAGGCGGAGTCAGAGTACACCGTCACTTCCTCGTCTTCGAATCTCTAAAGTGTTGCGATAAGTCCCACTAATTCTGCAGCCTGTGCTGAGTAATGCAAAAGCAATCTTGCACTTGTCACTACATCACATTTACCCTCTTGGTTCAGCTTTACTGCCGCTGATCCAGTATGCCTTTCATCAGTCGTTTGGTCAATTAACGAAGAACCATCAATAAAGATAACTTCTCCCCTTCCAATAGCATTTTCTCTAACTTGGGGAATTTCTTTGCAATTTTCAATGTACGTTGTTCCATCATGTACATAATCATCCTACCCTACTGGTTCTGCTATGCACATTGTTGGGTCCACTGTCTTGCATCTAACAATTTTAATCACAGGATTTGATACAATTATCTCGTACCCTGATTCTCTTTGTGTGGTAAATGTACTTTTAGGCTTCTACAAAAATGAACATAATGCATGCTCTACAAATAGTGTTACTGAGCACCCCATTGTTATACTAGAACCTTATATTGATTCCAAATGCAGCGTCAAATACAGACTGCTCGAAAGGAAAAGCCCTTTCATAAATGGTTCTTGAATTCCACAATAAGGCAATGGTTTATGCCTGTGTCCTAATGTCATTTTCTGTGTAAGGACTGCAGCCATAAATTCTCTATTTGAATGAGAAAATAAAAATAAATAAAACTCCTCTTGATAATCTGGAATTCCAAACACAGTGGCTGTACTGATTGCTTTTTTCAATTCTTTCAATCCTTCAGTCATCTCATCTGTCGACATTATTTTACTCTTGCCATCTGTGCTTATTTAAGTGCTTTTAAAAGTTGTTGAATATAAGTACTGTAATCAAAAACCAGGCCCTACAACAATTACATAGGCCTAGAAACTGTTCCCTCACTGTTTTAGGTTCTACAGTCTTCATTATTGCTTCTGCTCTCTCAGGTGTAACTTTCCTCTCCCGATGAGAAATCAATTGTCTTATGTACAAGTCCTCCTTCTGACAATATTGTAACCTCTTTTTGTCCACATTATACCCTTTTTCTGATAGTTTAGTCGTGAGCTTAACTGAATGTTCTCTGCATCTTTCTTTCGTCTCACCGAACACCAAAATGTTATCCACAGATTGAACTATTGTGCTTCGAGCTGGTCATTCCCCAAGTCCATCTGAAGGACTTTATTAAACATTGAGGGGTCTCACAGTACCCCTGGGGCAATCTTGTATGTTTGAGGCAGATATTTCTACATGAAAACGAAGTCAAATATTGTGAGTCTTCATGAAGGGGAATTGAACAGAACACATTTTTTAAATCTATAACTGTGAAATACTTTGCCTTGGATGGGATATTGCACAGTATTGTCAGAGGATTTGGAGCTAAAGGCAACTCAGCGTTGACTATATTCTTTAGAGGGCGAAGGTCCTGTATAAATCTCCATGACCCCCTACAGGTTTTCTCACTGGCTGAACAGCCGTGTTACATGGATGGTCAGATGGTACCAATATGCCTTGCTTCATCAAATTGGAAATGGTCTCAAATATACCTTCAACTGCTTTTCTGGACATGGGGTATTGCTTTGCTCATGGCAAAAGAGCTCCTGGTTTAAGTTTGATGTTAACTTCTCTTACTCCTTTTAATAGACCCACATCATATGGACTTGTGGTCCATAAAGTATTTGGTACTTTCTCTAAATATTCTTGGAGTAATGTTGATCTTTTTTTACCATCACCATTCTCTGCAGTATTTCTCTATTCTCTACTTCAATCCAATAAGTGAGAGTTATAAAAAATACTAACTCATATATCACTTATATAAATATATTTTTAAAACACAGCGCTCCTATTTTTGCTACCTTTGATGTTCTACTTAGATCCGTGTCTCAGCTTGAGTCCTTTGGCACTGATTCTCCCTCAATCGACTAGTACGCCTTCCATCCACAGGGCACCTGCGGGGACAGGACAGGAATTTCGTCAAAGGGGGACTTGTCAGCTGTTTCTTCTTTCACATGGTTTTTGTGCGCCGATCTCCACAAGAAGCTCTGTGGTCTTCTGGCTAGTGGCGAGAGCAACCAATTGTCCGGAAGCCTGGGTCTGGGCTTAGCTCACTTAGACTTTGAACCATCCGCACTGCTACCAAATTGTGCTCTAAAAACTTGTAGCATCTCTTGTACTCGATTGAATTACCAATAAAGATCTCAGACCAAATAACCGCATAGAATCAAAGAATATGGCAAAATACTACTTTATTCTTATTTTAATAAAGCAGGGCATACTGACAAACATCAGACTGATGTTTGCACACACACAAACAAACTTGTTTACACAGAGGTCGTATATCCCAACATGCATCTTCTATGATGTCATCCTGCGTGGCAAACTGTAAAACCTACTTGCGGGAAGGATTGGTTAGGGGAACATGTCTACTTATAGAATGTATATAGGTTTATGCTTCATTGGCTGTCTCTTATCTATAAGACATACCTCAAACTACCTCTAGATACGTATAATATGATTTATAGCGGACAGAATGGCAATGGATTGGTCTATGTAACATAGTATAGGAGGTTGCCCCATGGACCCACTGATTGGTTGGCATCACACCCAACCTTGGACTTTCGGCTCGGCTAGCAGCACATAAGCGAAATGAAACCCAGGTGCTTGAATTACGTCAGTTTACTCCCCACTTTCCTAATTAGCCCATCATCTCTCATCATTCTGACCATAAGCCAAAGTTTCCCATCTGTAGTTGACCTTGTAGTTTTCTTTATTCTGGCACATTCAAGGGAGTATGAGAACATCACTATCTTCAATCGCAGCTTAATGAAAAGCCATTTTTTCCAACTTCTGCATCGCGTGTGAGGAGACTGCAAATGTGTCAATTTCAACATCCTATTTACTGCTATTTGACTCAATTATATCAGCTGTTATTGCTCCTTTGGCCTCTAGAGACTTGCTCCCTCCATCTTCTATGAGCCTTATTCACTGTTAATTGTCCAATACTTGGCTCTTGCACATGTTTTAATCTTCTTTTATCTAAGAGAACTATTTCTCACGCTCATGGCTTATTTGTCTGCCTCCCTTTGTGCTTTGCAGCTTTTCCTTGAAATAGCATCCTTGATCCTGTGGCAACATAGACTTCTCTTCGTTTGCACACAAAACTGTTTTCCAGTGTCTCCTGACTCTGGAACCCTGGTGTGTTTCTGAGGTTGCTAGAATAATCTTTGCATGATCCGGGATCCTAGCCAGGTTATCTATTTCTTTATAGCAAGCTTCTATATGTCTTATCTACCTTGCGTTGCTGCGCATTTACACTTATCGATCGCCAAGTTACTTTATCATCTTTTGTATACATGATTACATAATCATTTTGTACATGTTTCTCGTGTTACTTCAGTTACATTGTCTCTCTTAAGTATTTTCATAATGTTTCAGTATGTCCTCGTATATCTTCTTCATGACATCACTCTGCCCTCATCATATATCACTCAGCGCTCCATAATATCCATTGGTGCATGCAGACATCCATCCACTCTCTCAACATGTGGGTACATTCGGTATGGTTGTCTGAGTGCATAACATCTCTCATACACTCGATGCGGTATAGGGACAACACAGGGGGTCCCCTGCCAGTCCTCTTGCACTTGCCTCCCGGCCCTGCACTCACCTCATCACCACTGCACTTGATCAAATTACCCAAGAGTGTGGCTCTCTTTCCACTTAACCCAGTCTCCACCGATTGGGTGCACTTGGACCCCCCCCCCAAGTCCCAGGACTTGTCCACCCCCTCCACCTCACCTTCCCCTGTAACTGTCTGTGCACATGCGCGAGCTGATATTGACATTTTATTTCTATCACGCTCGTACACAAGTGTTTCAGAGCGTGATTCATCTGAATGTACCTCGATTGAAGATCGTCTGTCCGATCCACCCTGCCTTCACTCCCTGCATGGTGATGCCTTAACTGCACTTAAAAAAAACGGCAGAATCGTCCTCAGACCTATTTGTTCTTGTCTCCACTGTTAATTGTATTATATGCACTTACTCTGCCTGTACAGACTATTATCGTTTCAAAATTCCAAGGGCTCTGAATGACTGTTGTTTTTCCCCCTGTTTCCCTCCCTCCTTGAGCGCTTTGAAACACTTCCCTTGTGTATCGGCGTCTTACAAATAAACGTTATCATTACCATTACCATGCAGCTCTTCTCCTGCTGTTCCAGTATAATGGCAGTGAGGGGTGCAGGAGTTACGGTATATGTGTCTACCTGCTCCTCTACAGGAGTGTTATCAAACCCTCTCTCTATGGCTGGTTGGAGACATTCTGCCCTCAATTTCATGAAAGAAGGCTTTTCTAGGGCCTTACAAAGCCATCGTTTAAAATATGGGGCTGAAGGACACCACTCTGAAGTATTGTATTCACATGTGAAACGTAGGCTTGCCAGGTAAACCAGGGCACGCTGTACCAGATTCCCCCAAATGCATGTCCACAGGCTTCTAAGCCATTTAAAATACTTGAGCTGTTTAGAATTCCTTCTCTAGGTATGGTCTTCCGACAGCCCCAAATACAAAGAGGAGATGGTTGCTGATGGGCTCTTTGGCTAATTCCACTAGGCCAGGAGTCTGCAACATTTTGCTCTACACATGTATTTGACTACAACTCCCATCAACCCTAGCCAGGATATTCAATGGTGAAGGATTATGGGAGTGGTAGTCCAAAAACATCTGGAGAAAAGCACATTGCAAAATAAAATATGTTTTTTTAGAACCGACTTCATGCCGCACTCTAGTCTCTCAGCACGCGACTGTGCATTGAACCCCGGCTGCTCAGCATTGTCTTCTTTCCAAGATAAGCGCATTTCCGCTCGGCTATCCTCCCGGCCAGACCCCCACACTAGGGCAGCAGTACGTTTCTCCCGTTTCGGACTTGCTACTTGCTGGCATTTGTTCGGGGAAGTGTTAGTAGTGGTTGACCATGTCCATGGATCACCGCACCCAGAATATTTGTGGTGGGAACCGAGGTAATCAGGAGATGATCAAAACCAGGAAAGAGAGAAAGTGTGGGTTTGCATCATTTTCCCATTCATTTGTTTGTATTATACCACTCCCCCTGTCTTCTTCCTTCCTCGTGCCTCCCAATTAAATGATCATATATATTTATTAATTTAATATAATTATGAAGAAATAAAAAATGACACTTCTATCATATCACCGCCCAAACCACTAAGGTCACACAACTGGATCCCTCATCAATCAGGCTGTTTTCATTATAGTCTAATAAATAATTAAGGTCTAATCCATCAGTACAGTGGAGCCCCCTTCAGCTGCATTTGAAGGCATTTACAAGATATTGTGGTCGAATGGCACAGACGATGGGCTCATTGCTGTACAGGCACACAGGTAGGCAGAGGGGCATTCTGCATTATTCAGGGGGCGTTTCAAGAGTTGCGAACAGTAGCATGAAGGGACCTGCCTCCATTTAGGAGCGACCTGGCTCGCCTTCAGGCTCATTCTACCGTGGCTTATTTTTCTGGAGCATTTTTCTAAATGAAGACCCACAAGTAGCTGACAACATGACGGTTTCCTAACACGACGCCTCATCGCCTGTGAGAGATTACCAAACAACATCAAAGTTATGGTGCCTGTGAAAAATGTATGAACAAACTCTTACCCCAGAAATATGAGCGTAGAATAGCTAGCAAGCACACATGCCACAGTGCCAACGAGTGGGCATCCGGGAAGATCACTGCCAGCTCTGAAGCACTGGGCAATGCATTGTGGGTATGCAAAAGAGCTAGCATTCATGCACTTTAGCAGGGGAGCTGGGTATGTAGGTGCTCCAGGGCACACGCTACACCGCCCGCCCTCTGAAAACACACCTCTAGCAATGGTAATACGCTTTCAACGCTGGTTGACCAAACATCAGTAGCCACCAAGAAATGCATAAGTTGGCTCCCCTGCATTTTTGCACCACGTTTCTTTGTCTTAAAGGGCGGGGCTATTTTATCCATAGCTTGACCACCCCAGGACAGGCAGCAGTAAGAGCTTGATGTTGGCAAGTTTGGTCTGAGCCACCGCTGGCATTGGAGTGGCTTTTGCAGTCATGATTCTGCATGGCTGCGACGCTGGTCAATGAGCCAGTGCTTCTTGGTTGGCTATCAACAAGGGTTAATAAAAAGCACTTTTCGTCAGTCCTCAAAGGATCACAGGGGTGCCTATTTCCCACATTTACAGGCACTGGCAGACTTACAGCAAACTGCCCTGTAGACATGAATGTCATCAATGGCCCCGGGAGGATGGAGGGCGAATGTTGGGCAGATGAGTGGGTGGTCAATTGTGCATTTGAGGGGCAAATCATACAAGCCATTTCTTTTTCTTAAATATTTTCTCCTTAGCACGCATCAGTGAGGATAGTGTGGAAACACTCTATATCCGCGAAGCCTGTTAATAACAACAGCAGATAGACTTTAAAGTTCCCCTCTTCTCTACTAAACATTGACTAGATAGCCAAGAACCAAGCACTAGTGAAAAAGTGGAAAAGTCAACCAATCGAATTCACATGACAGAGAGGAGAGTGGAGACAGAAAATGGGAATGCATGGGTTAACAGTACAATAGCAGGGCTGCCTGTAGAAATCATTGTTAGGGGGTACACAAAGAAAACCTGGACACCTGCCAAAGTATAGAGCATGGACAAATACACATACATTTTAGATACATGTGCTGTTAAATGTACACCATCATTTATTTATAATAAATAAATACAATACATACAATACATACATACATACATACATACATACATACATACATATAAGTAAATACAATACAATTTCCTGTGGTGAGGACAATTGGCCTCATTACATGTTTGTCAGTATCCTAGCAGTAATTCTGCCAGGAAACCGGCAAACGGAAATACTGATACCGGCACTCAGTCTTGTGGTATTGCCGCCGGATCAAGAGTGCCACTAAGTATGGTAAATCCCCATTTCATGGAGTCCAAAAGAATGCCATGGAGGTGATTTTCCAGTATTACTGGCACCAATAATACCGGTGCAGGTAATACCAGCAATTTTTGCCGGTAGGGTGGCTGGAAACCTCCAGCTCTTAGCTGCAGGTAATTCCTCCACCCCACCAGGAAACTTGTACTGTGCCGGTATAGAACGTGCCGCTATACTGTAATACCAGGATCATGGGCATAATTTTAGGGGGGACAGCAGTGTTTGGCCCCCCAACTTTAATGGCACACCATTTTGTCCCCATTCATTTGGCTTGGCCACCTTTTCTTCAGATGTCATGTCCCCCCCCACATTTTCAGCAAAGTTACTCCACTGACCAGGATGTTAAATCTGCACCGGCAAAGTTGTAATGAGGCCTAGTGTTTCACAAGTGCCACTGCTATAGGTCAGCTCCAAGACAAATCATCACTATTATACTTATGGCAGTAGGACTTATTTGTGAAGTGCAAAGTATGACTTACTTGTGAAGTGCAACGTATGCCGAAAGTGGCTTCTTGGTTCTATATGTGGAGCAACGCTTTAGCACATCCAGCCATGAATCAGTAAGACTTTATCTACAGCCCTGACTGAACTGAAACACTGCCTAATTGAGGTAGTGAAGTCGCAGTGAAGGAAAATTATTTGGCCAGGATCACATAATGGAGGAAGATGAGATTTGATCCCTGGTTTCTTGTCTCAAAGTTGAAACATCATTACCAATTTTGCAGTATCTCTTACGGTCAAACCCATTACTGGTACCGCTACTTGGTCCCACGTTTTTGCTAGGGGATTGCAAGTAGGTAAAGCAGAATTAATCAGCGTTTTTTTGGAATCTATAGGACACCTTGGGTATTTCGTTGGATTTACTATGAGTGCTAATTCTGATGCTAATCATGTGTTTATAGTTTATAGTGCAGCTGATCACCAAAGGCATCAAAGGACTAACATGAGAAATGAACAGACAAGGCCCCCACTTTACCTCCAGAGTCAGAATCTGACTGTGCCGTAAAACTGGCAGTCCTTCCGTTACTGACCAAAAAAGTGATGCGAATGGAATAACTACCAAAAATGTACCACACCACCACACTCAGATTGGGCCCCGTGTCTATTAAAATAATTGAACCCCAGAGGCACACCAAGAACAACACATTCAGCAGTTCACAAGCTCATTCAAACAGACCATACTTGCAGACACAGAAACAACATTATCTGTGTGGGACGACATACTTACACAGACAGATGATGGTAGTTTTACCTTTGTGGTCATGTTCCACTTATCGGCTGCTTTCGACATGGTGGACCATGACATCATGATCCACCGTTTAGAGAGACATGTCATGATCTCAGACTCAGCGGCCAGATGGTTTAAATCCTCCCTGGCCAGTAGGACGGAACAAGCTAAACTTGGCCCTTATCTGTACACCAGACATTGCCTACCATGCAGAGTGCCAAGGGCTCCCCACTGTCTCCGTTACTGTGTAACATTTATGTGAGACCACTCTGTGATATTTTTTAAAAATACAAGTTAGGTTTTCATGCGTACGCTGACACCACTCCGATTTATTTGATTCTAGCTGACGGTAATGTGAACTTTGACGGTTTGGTGAAAAGTCTGGGTGAAGTGGAATCTTGGATCCTGGACAATGCTCTACAGCTCAACCCCAACAAAAGCAAAGTTATTCTTCTAACATCTAAGTCTTAAATTCACTCTGCCGATAATTTATCATCAGCTCTGATGCTGTTTGATATCCTTACGGATTGGGCCAGCAAACTCAAAAACCCTTGACTTGTTTGGCAGCATGATCTTGGCTTGGAAGGACACATAATGTATATAAAACTGTATTTTTTAAACCCCGGATTCTATGCTGAGCAGCAGCCTCACTGACGCTGAATTCCTGCTTAGTGTAGTGCTTTGAATGCAGGTAGTCCAACTCATCAAATGAAAATATTAGAACAATTTCAAAATGCAGTGATCCATTTGATTTTTAACTTGTCCCGGCGTGATCTTACTTCTGCCTTGCATCAAGCTCTCTATTTGCTTACGACGGACAGACAGGTTGATTTCAAACTCCTCTGTCTCGCTTTAAATATAGCCCACATGTATCTGTAGCCCAAACTTAAAAGATGTTCTCCATCAACGGCTTTCTCTACGATATATAAGATGCTGTTGGTCATCCCTACCTCTCGTTTTCTGCATAGAGGAAACCAGCAATGCAAGGTTATTGAACTAAGAGTATGGAATGCTCTACCATTGAGCATCCGTTATTGAACTAAGATTATGGAATGCTCTACCATTGGGCATCCGTTATTGAACTAAGATTATGGAATGCTCTACCGTTGGGCATCCGTTATTGAACTAAGATTATGGAATGCTCTACCATTGGGCATCCGTTATTGAACTAAGATTATGGAATGCTCTACCGTTGGGCATCCATTATTGAACTAAGATTATGGAATGCTCTACCATTGGGCATCCATTATTGAGCTAAGATTATGGAATGCTCTACCGTTGGGCATCCGTTATTGAACTAAGATTATGGAATGCTCTACCGTTGGGCATCCGTTATTGAACTAAGATTGTGAAATGCTCCACCATTGAGCATCCGTTATTGAACTAAGATTATGGAATGCTCTACCGTTGGGCATCTGTTATTGAACTAAGATTATGGAATGCTCTACCGTTGGGCATCCAATATTGAACTAAGATTATGAAATGCTCTACCATTGAGCATCTGTTATTGAACTAAGATTATGGAATGCTCTACCATTGATCATCCTTTATTGAACTAAGATTATGGAATGGTCTACCATTGGGCATCTGTTATTGAACTAAGATTATGGAATGGTCTACCATTGGGCATCCGTTATTGAACTAAGATTATGGAATGCTCTACCATTGATCATCCGTTATTGAACTAAGATTATGTAATGCTCTACCATTGAGCATCCGTTATTGAACTAAGATTATGGAATGCTCCACCATCAAGCATGCAGGGGTTAGCAAGTTTTTTGCAACTCTGGGAGGTCTGGCTGTTTTGTTATTACAATACCTTGACGCATGGTGTCTTCATGAAGCTGCCGTTAGTTGTGTAGTGTATTTTGTTTGCGCCTTGATGCAATTTAGTTTATCTGTGGCACGTTATAAATCCCCATCAGAAATATCACAAAGTTATCAAAGAGGTGATTACATGTTAAAATATTAAACATTTGATTACCAAGAAGCGGAGTCCAGAGACGAAGTTGCTAGAGGGGTCCTGGCAGGATGTCACAGCGTGAGGCCCTCTCCTTGTCTGCCAGTTTCTCCACCCCTTAATTCATCTAACTCTGCCCACATGCCCCCCCATTCCTCACCACATATGTAACAGGATGTTAAAGCATTGAAAGTACTTTTGATCCCAATTTTTTCAGCCAATTTTTTCAGCCCTGGACACTGCCACAGCTTTCTCCATACCGGTGACCTGTACCCCGGCTCTCCGCTCAGCACACCTTCAACACGTTTAGTAACGTGGGGGGATTGTGGTTGCCTCGTACCTGCGTCCTATCAATCAACACTTCCTGCAAAGGCCTGCCCTGAAAGTCCCAGCACCTGCAAGTTCACACTGCAGCAGTGTTCTTGGATACACGTCATCTTGCACTGAATTACAAACTACACATATCCTCATCATCCACATCTGGGCCTTTGTTTGTCATGAAAACAGCAGCCTCAGAATGGCCATGACCGTTCAGCAAGTCTGCTGAATTTTAATGAGTGCGGAACCCGATGACAAGACGCACAGAACAATGTGTTCCAGGCTCAGTAAGAAACAATGTGTTCAGAAATGCAGATTTACAAATGCAATGTCCATGATTCCATTTCGGCAACACATGTAAATCATGGGTTTTTTTTTAATTTTAATTGTTGTCCCTTTCTTTGAGACTGAAATAATACAATGGCCCTCATTACAACCCCGGCGCTAAACCATGGCGCTATTAGCACCATGGTTGGTGCCGATGTTGTAACGAGTCCGCCATGGTGGATTGGGGAAATACCGCCCCATTCCAAGGTTGGCGGGGCGGTATTTCCCCAATTCACCATGGCCCTTCCCCATTCCCATTTTCGCCCCATAGGGCTCAATGGGACTGGGGAAGGCGCTAAGTACGGTACCGCAAATTACGGTACCGTAATTAGCACCGAGGTCCCTTTGCGGCACCCTACTTTAACGGCTGGTAAAACCAGCCGTTAAGGTCGGGTCCCGCAAAGGGACCTCGTAATCAGGCGTTAAGGGTTTAACAGCGCCGACACCTTTTATGGCGCCGTTAAACCCTTAACGCCAGGGTCGTAATGAACCCCAATGTCATTGGATGTCGTCAAAATAAAACATCCCATAATCTGACTCCTCCTGCGTACCCAGGCTGTGCCGCTAAAACAAAGACTGTGCAGGGTCCACACCTCGAAAAAGACTAAAGGCCGATTTATGGAAATATTTGCACGATTAATAGGGACTTTGGGCACCAAACAACGTGAAAAATCCTATTTGTGGTTTCATGGAATCGACTTCGCAGCACTTTCTCGACCTTTGCGCGGTCTCCGTGCATCCTCGTCACATTTCTGCGAGTGGCTGATGGCATTGCGCAAGACACTACGCAGAGAGTGGGCATTCCTGCGCAAGGGGGCAGGGAAAGGGGCGGAACTCGTGAAATGAGGAAGAACAAGGGAAAATGTGGGCGTTACGAGGGTCCATCGTCTGCCCACTATTGTGCGGAATGATACGAATTAATGGGTCTGACCCCGCAACCTCTTGGCAGGGAAATGGCCACGCACAGCTCTCATTCACTCCGCCACCTGAAGGCAGGTGTACAGACATTTGTGCATAGGATTCACTGCACAAGGGTAGGACCGGGTGTCGGATTTGTGGGTGTGTTTACGCAGCCAGGGTTTCGATCTAATGTAGGGGTGCATGTACGCAGTGTAGCAGGTGGCAGGAACAGTCAATGGGTTTTGATGAATTGTACACATGTTGTCAGGGTGCTGGTAGCAGTTACAGGGGACCCCAGGCAGGGTCCCAGATATGCAGGCCTGCTTAAAGGGGACCCCATGCACTGTTGTTTGAAGTGTGCCTGTGTTTGCGCCCGGGGATCATGCAAAGGCAGCTGTTTCTGGCTGTTTTTGCTTCGCCTAGGGGCTTGTCAGGGGATTTCCGTCCACAACTTGTATATATGGTTACTTTGTGCGAACAATTCCATGAACGTGCGGAGCGTGCAGATTAACTTCTGCATGCAGGCTCGCGCAGAGGCGCTCTCGGCGTACAGTCTTAGTGGGATTTCTGCGCACTTTTACATGAATGGGGCCCTAAGTCCACAAACTTGAAAACGTCAACGTCCAGGTACCAACACAAATAACTAATGAACAAATACAAGGCCTAAGAAATAGCTGTATGTAAATATGTAGATGTAAATTACCCTTTACTCACCCTCTAAAATTACTGGTACAAAGACAAATAGGTGTGATTTCTCTTGAAAAAGAAGGTGTATGTGTGCATGAGGGTGTATGTGAGTGATCCTGTGCGCGCGTATGTGTGTGTGTGCACGTGTTAGGACTTTAGTTGTTGTAGAGGATTGCATGTTTTACCTTGGTTATTTAATTGCAGGCCAAATATTAGTGACATACCACGCACACTTATTTCCTACTATATTAATTCAAGGCATTGAAATAGATAGGTTAAGATAATATGAATTAATTTGGGGTTCAGGGGAGAAAAATGCAACTCTGGCACAAGAAGTTTCTTCTATGACAAAAAAACAGTATTTAGTCCTCAAGTAGTGGACACTCCAACCCCTGCACACCATTAATACTGATCAAAATCAGCCAAAGGTTAGTGTAACAATAAATATATTTCGATTATTACATAGAAATGATTATGAACTAGGGCTACTAAGTATTTGTACACATTCATATTTTAAGCAATTTGAGTAAAAAGAGCTCAACTCATTGAAGGCTTGTCCCCAACATTGCACGTGTACCTGAGAGCAAATAAATGGACACACCCCGCTAGGGAACGAGACCAAGAGAAAAATTGCAAGTAAAAACAAATGTATGTAAGATAAATGCAATCAGAGAACTCTACTGCCCGAGAGCACTCTGCCAAACAGTACACAGGCAGCACATTATGAACCAAAATAACGTTGCGCGTGATGTAATGACATACAGTATGAAATAACAGTTTCAATTGGTCGGCCCACATGGCACAGCATGCTCTATAGCTGATGTCAGGCTACAATTGGCTGCTCTGTCCGAGCCGATCAGACAGCACATGGGTCAGCTGGGCTCATCTCCACTGTGAAGGTCAGAGCAGTTCAAAAGAGTTGCATAGCTAACTAATCTAATGTTAATGTTAATGTTAAAGGACATTTGTACCGCGCGCTATCACCACCGGAGTGGTCCCCTGGCGCTCTTAGCTAAACAATAGACATTATTTTACAGAGAATAACTGTGGACATAAAAATTAGTGCATGAATGGGGCCTTTTAGAACCCATTGGCAGATACACCAGCATTCCGACCCCTGTACCCGGAGGTTCATTAAACACAGTGCCCCGGCCCGAGTGCTTGCCCTGTGGGTTTATGATCTACCTGATGCCCCATGATATGGTTTAGGGAAGCTATATTGGAGTCTGGGATTAGGACGATGGTGGGTGTTCCCATCTGGTTACTATGAGGGGTTAGATGTGTATTTATATCCAAAGATCGTAGGGGCCTGGGCTCAGTGGGCTATGGCCTGGCGGGTTGAGGGTCAGGGGTGCATGGGCAGGTTTGTGGAGATGAATTGGCATACGAGTTGGGGCCTGCTCCGGTCTCACACAGTGCAATGAGCTCGTCTGTTCTGGGATGATACTAAATGTTGCAACAATGAATGGCTGGACTTCTGTGAGAACAGGGCTTGTGCAAAGCTGGCAGGAGGCAGAGGTGGCCTGGGCTGCTTTGGCAAGGTGCTGGGCACGGGAGAGACAGTGTTTAGAGATCATTCATGGGCCTAGCAAAAAATGGCATCAGGTGTGTCACAAAATGGAGTTTCTAGGCAGATACAGACATAGTTATTCATTTGTCTGCTGCTGTTAGTGCAAAAAATAGACGGGGTGTGGGGAGGCGTCTTCCCCTTTTAGCAAACACTGGATTTTATTCAGCACAGGAATGGAGAGGGGATGAAAAAGGGTTGTATACGAATTGTTCGTTTTACAACTGTTTGAATGACAATTGACCTTTTCACAATTGACCGAATTGTGAAGGTCAATTGTACCATATATGTGGGGGGAAACCCCCCACAACCCCCCACCCAATGCCAAACCCCCCAAAACCCATATATATATATATATATATATATATATATATATTACCAAACCGATATATATTACATGGCCACGGTAGTGGCCATGCAGTTATGGTTAAGTTGCTGTTTCCATAGGAAGAGCACTTTTTGGGTGGCTTATAACTTCGCTCTCCCTGGACGGATCCTCACCAAACTTTGCCAAAAAAGTATTTGGGTCACTCTGAATTTTTTTGCAAAGTTTGGTGAGGATATATTAGTTATAGGGGGGGTCCCAAAACTTTTTTTTTTCTCATAGACATAATGGGAAAAAACTTTGCTCATGCCTACAGCCCAAACCGCTGGACGGATTTACACCAAATTAGCGGCAGGAGCGGCGGCTTGGTCCCGAAGGCGTGCTTTGCTTTATTTGGTGTAAATCCGTCCAGTAGTTTTTAAAAAAATGACAAAAATGTAAGTGAAAAATATTTGTGATATCTGTGTTCGCGTCGCGGACACACTTCCCTGTTCGCTCCGCGGACAGGACGGTGATTGGGCAATCAGCTTGCGTGATGTCCGCGGACATCTGACGTGCTCTCTCATTGGATGCGTGAAAGCGTGCAGTGCGTTTGGCTTCAGAGATGCCCGCCATCTTTGTTCCTTGCATGAGAGGCTTTGTATCCCGCCTGCACAGTAAGTCCCCCACCCACGCTCATGCCCGTGTCTGTCTCCTGTTCCTCCCACCCCCCGCTCATGTCCGTGTGTCTTTCTCCCTCCCGCCCACCGCCGGCTCATGTCTGTGTGTCTTTTTCCCTCCCGCCCACCCCCCGCTCATGTCCGTGTGTCTTTCTCTCTCCCGCCCACCCCCGCTCATGTCCGTGTGTCTTTCTCCCTCCCGCCCAACCCCGCTCATGCCCCGCTCGTGCCCCGCTCGTCTCTCCCAACCGCCCACCCCCTGCTCTTGCCCCGTGTGTCTCTCCCACCCCCGTGTGTCTCTACCACCCGCTGCTCATGTCTGTGTGTTTCTCCCCACCCGCCGCCCGCTCATGTCCGTGTGTCTCTCCCCATCCGCCGCCCACCCCCCGCTCATGTCCGTATGTCTCTCACCACCTGCCGCCCACCCCCCGCTCATGTCTGTGTGTCTCTCCCCACCCCCGCTCATGTCTGTGTGTCTCTCCCCACCCACCGCCCAGCCCCCGCTCATGCCCCGTGTGTCTCTCCCCCTCCCGCCCACCCCCGCTCATGTCCATGTGTCTCACCCCACCCACCCCCCACTCATGTCCCGTGTGTCTCTCTCCCTCCCCACCACCACCGCTCATGCCCCATGTGTCTCTCCCCCTCCCGCCCACCCCCCGCTCATGCCCCATGTGTCTCTCTCTCCTTCCCCCCACCCCCCACTCATGCCCCGTGTGTCTCTCTCCTTCCCCCCACCCATGCCCCGTGTGTCTCTCCCCCTCCCACCCACCCCCCGCTCATGCCCCGTGTGTCTCTCCCCCTCCCGCCCACCCCCAGCTCATACCCCGCGTGTCTCTCCCCTTCCCCCACCCCCCGCTCATGCCTCGTGTGTCTGTCTCCCTACCCCCCACCCCTGCTCTTGCCCCGTGTGTCTGTCTCCCCCCCACCCCTGCTCTTGCCCCGTGTGTCTGTCTCTCTCCCCGCCACCCCCGCTCTTGCCCCGTGTGTCTTTCCCCCTCCCGCCCACCCCCGCTCTTGCCCCGTGTCTCTTTCCCCCTCCCGCCCACCCCCGCTCTTGCCCCGTGTCTCTTTCCCCCTCCCGCCCACCCCCGATCTTGGCCTGTGTCTCTTTCCCCCTCCCGCCCACCCCCGCTCTTGCCCCGTGTCCCTTTCCCCCTCCCGCCCACCCCCGCTCTTGCCCCATGTCTCTTTCCCCCTCCCACCCACCCCTGCTCTTGCCCCGTGTCTCTTTCCCCCTCCCGCCCACCCCCGCTCTTGCCCCGTGTCTCTTTCCCCCTCCCGCCCACCCCCGCTCTTGCCCCATGTCTCTTTCCCCCTCCCACCCACCCCCGCTCTTGCCCCGTGTCTTTCTCCCTCCCGCCCACCCCCGCTCTTGCACCGTGTCTTTCTCCCTCCTGCCCACCCCCGCTCTTGCCCCGTGTCTTTCTCCCTCCCGCCCACCCCCGCTCTTGCCCCGTGTCTTTCACCTTCCCGCCCACCCCCGCTCTTGCCCTGTGTCTATCACCCTCCCGCCCACCCCCGCTCATGCCCCTTGTGTCTGTCCCCCTCCTGCCCACCCCTGATCATGCCCCGTGTGTCTCTCTCCCCCCCCCACCCCCCGCTCATGCGCGTGCGTCTCTCTCCCTCCCCCCACCCCCCGCTCATGCCCTGTGTGTCTCTCTCCCCGTACCCCCACCCCCCGCTCATGCCCCGTGTGTCTCTCTCCCTCCCGCCCACCTCCCGCTCATGCCCCGTGTGTCTCTCTCCCTCCCGCCCACCCCCCGCTCATGCCCCATGTGTCTCTCTCCCTCTAACCCACCCCCCGCTCATGCCCTGTGTGTCTCTCTCCCTCCCCCCACCCCCCGCTCATGCCCCGTGTATCTCTCTCCCTCCCCCTACCCCCGCTCATGCCCCGTGTGTCTCTCTCCCCTTCCCCCACCCCCCGCTCATGCCCCATGTCTGTCTTCTGTTCCCCCCGTTCATGCCCCGTGTCTGTCTCCTGTTCCCCCCGCTCATGACCCGTGTCTGTCTCTGTTGTTCCCCCCACCCCCGCTCATGCCCCGTGTCTGTCTCCTGTTTCCCCCCACCCCCCGCTCATGCCCCGTGTCTCTCTCCTGTTGCCCCCCACCCCCTGCTCATGCCCCATGTCTGTCTCCTGTACCCCCCACCGCCCGCTCATGCCCCGTGTCTGTCTCCTGTTGCCCCCCCTGCTCATGTCCCGTGTCTCTCTCCTGTTGTCCTGTTGCCCCCCACCCTCCGCTCATGCCCTGTGTCTGTCTCCTGTTGCCCCCCACCCCCCTCTCATGCCCCGTGTCTGTCTCCTGTTCTCCCCACCCCCCGCTCATGCTCCGTGTCTGTCTCCTGTTCCCCCCACCCCCTGCTCATGCCCCATGTCTGTCTCCTGTTGCCCTCACCCGCTCATGCCCCGTGTCTGTCTCCTGTTGCCCCCCACCCCCTGCTCCTGCCCTGTGTCTCTCTCCTGTTGCCCCCCCACCCCCCGCTCATGCCCCGTGTCTGTCTCTTTTGTTCCCCCCACCCCCCGCTCATGCCCTGTGTCTGTCTCCTGTTCCCCCCACCCCCGCTCATGCCCCGTGTCTGTCTCCTGTACCCCCCCACCCCCCGCTCATGCTCGTGTCTGTCTCCTGTACCCCTCCACCCCCCCGCTCATGCCCCATGTCTGTCTCCTGTTGCCCCCCTGCTCATGCCCCGTATCTGTCTCCTGTTCCCCCCACCTGCTCATGTCCCGTGTCTCTCTCCTGTTGCCCCCCACCCCCTGCTCATGTCCCGTGTCTGTCTCCTGTACCCCCCCACCCCCCGCTCATGCCCTGTGTCTCTCTCCTGTTGCCCCCACCCCCTGCTCATGCCTCGTGTCTGTCTCCTGTACCCCCCCACCCCCCGCTCATGCCCCATGTCTCTCTCCTGTTGCCCCCCACTACCCCGCTCATGCCCCGTGTCTGTCTTCTGTACCCCCCACCCCCGCTCATGCCCCGTGTCTGTCTCCTGTTACCCCCTACCCCCGCTCATGCCCCGTGTCTGTCTCCTGTTGCCCCCCGCTCATGCCCTGTGTCTGTCTCCTCTTGCCCCCCACCCCCCGCTCATGCCCCGTGTCTGTCTCCTGTTGCCCCCCACCCCCCGCTCATGCCCTGTGTCTGTCTCCTGTTGCCCCCCACCCCCTGCTCATGCCCCGTGTCTGTCTCTGTTGTTCCCCCACCCACGCTCATGCCCCGTGTCTGTCTCCTGTTCCCTCCACCCCCCGCGAATTTCAAGGGTTTTTCGGTTTTACTTGGAACCATAACGTCCCTTTAAAAACGTTTTCTTCACTTAATTTCATAGGTTTTTAGTAGCGCAACTTAACCATAACGTCCCTTTAACAAAGTTTTTTTCACTGAATTTCATAGGTTTTTAGTAGCGCAACTTAACCATAACGTCCCTTTAACAAAGTTTTTTCATTGAATTTCGTAGGTTTTTAGTAGTGCAACTTAACAATAATGACTTTCACTTTATATACATAGCATATGGATTTGACTGAATCTCTTCTACTGTACTTGATGTCCGCGAACTCATTTAATGTTCGTGGACATGTTCGAAGAACAGTGCCACTACCTAAAAAACTCTGCGGGGGTATGTTTGATTGTTATATCACAACATAGGAACATTTAACAAATTAAAAAAAAGCACACAAACACATTATATGTACTAATACATAATAAATGTAACCCATATATACAACACACTAACCATTCAGTTAAATGCACTATGTTCTAAAATGGAATATACCACAAGAAAATAAATTGGCTTCCAACATAATTACCTCACAAACACAACAGAACTGAGAACAAGAGCAGACCCACTGAGTACATAGGACATATGTTACCTGAAATAGTAAGTGTACTTAATTTTATTCATATATTTATAAACTTTCTGTATTAGATAAAAAAATATATTATCTTTTTTTTTTCTCTCACAGAAATGTCTAGTACTCTGGAATGGCTAGAGGAACATTTCCCACATGAAGAAAAGTCACAAGATAGTGAAACTAATGGTAAACACTTTATAATATAAACCATTTAAATTTTATTATTTTGTATACATTTAACATATATATATTTTTTTTTGTACAGCGCATAACAAAATAGAAACTACCTCTGAAGAAGCTGTTATGGAAAACACGCTTGACAATATAAAAGAAAAAATTGATTTATTGTTGACCAATTTTAATAATTTGAAAACTTTTGTTGAAGATCATTTTAAAATAAAAACGTCATACCATTGCCCCACATGTACTTGTCCCCCCTCACCATATCCCAGTCAATTATCCCCAAACCCTCTCCATAACCCAAAACGTTTTGATGAGACTTCCATCCCTTCTTCACCTAATAACAATCATGATGAAACCCCTAATTCTCCTGTTTTTGTTTCTGTTTCTGCCTCACCCTCTCTGTCATAAATTATTAATATATGTTAAATAAAGTTTAATTTTTATATTGTGTTGTAAATAGTTTCGTTTTTTTTTAAAAAAACAATGTAGGTGTCCGCGGACAGTGCAGGTGTTCTAAAATGTTCGTAAATAAACGAAAATGGAGGTGTCCTGAAGAACACTATACCTGTTCATACTGTTCGCTAGCAAGATGAAACTATTCTAAGAACACACGCGGTGTCCTGAAATGTTCGTAAAAAAAAAAATTAAAGTGTCCTAAATAATACTATATCTGTCCGTAGTGTTCGCTAGGAAGTTCAAACTGTTCTAAGAACACACGCGGTGTCCTGAATTGTTCGTAATTAAACGAAAATGCAGGTGTCTTAAAGAACACTATACCTGTCCGTACTGTTCACTAGCAACTTGAAAATGTTCTAAGAACACAATTGGTGTCCTGAAATGTTCGTACATAAACGAAATTGAACGTGTCCTGAAGAACAGTATATCTGTCCTTACTGTTCGCTAGAAAATTTAAAATGTTCTAAGAACACAAGCAGTGTCCTGAAATGTTCGTTTCACGTGTGACGCAATTTTAATTAGTTCAGGACCCGAACAGGGTCCGTAGAACATCAACGCGCATGCGCTAGCCAATCTCCGTGCATTTGGTGTCCTGCGGGCATGCGCTTCCTTCGCGGACTTGTTCGCAAACAGATCATATGACCACGCCCACGCTGATCGTGTGTTCTGAATGCGGACACTGTTCGGGTCCCCGAACAAATTAAAAGTACATTTTCAATTAATCCATAATATTTTTCAATAAAATCTCACCATGGCACAAGTCCCACATAGTAATCCTGAGTTTCTACATACCTTTTGAAACTTTTCAAACTTTTTTTTGTGTTCGATCTGTCCGTGGACAGCGCGCATATCCGCGGACCGCGCACAAGCACCCCTATAAAAGACCACGCCCTAGAGCTTATTCTCATTGTGTTTCTGGCTATTCTTCGAAACACAGCGATTTTTGCTGCCAACTGCAGATTTCCATCGCATCTTTGATGGCATCCCGGGCTGCTGAACTGCCACCTGGTGCTGCACCTGCTTCAGCACCACCCCCACCCCCTCCACCACCACCACCTCCCCAAGGGCCTGAAGAGGGGAACAGGAGTGAGGATGCGGAGGAGGAAGAAGAGGATGATGAGAATGAGGTAGAGGAAAACCCTACTACCCGCACTAGGCGTGAGTCTTGGGTGTGGCGGTTATTTACCATTCATTTTAATGTTCCTAAGGCTTATGCGAACCGTGTAACATGCAATAAGTGCTAAATGATACTCAGTCGCGGGAAGCACGGTAAGTACAGCTTTGGGACCACTACTATGAAGCGACACCTGAGGTCATTTCACTCTGGGGCTATTCGCAGGGTTGTACCTTGCGAAGAACGTAGCAGGTTGATTTCCTCTACTTCATCCTTTGTTTCTGATCCTGTCACCACAAGGACCACCTCTGTGGGACAGCGTCTTCCTCAAGCTGCCTCACAGGCCATACAGAATGCTGATGACCCTTACCTTTCGAGGGTCACAGTTGTATTTATGTACTGTGACACAGTACTCTGCAGGGGGGAGCGACTTCGTAGTGCTTTTGAGACTATCGTCTCAGAGCACGAGAAGATCTGCTCACTCCCCAAATAAAACCCACTCTACATCTTCCTCTCTCAGCTCGCCCTTTCTTATCCCTGTGGTTGGTGTCCCCCCTTTACCTTCCTTTCCCCTCCTCTCCTATTGTGTCGTGTATAAAAAACCAAACAAATTACAAAATATCAAAAATCAAAAAAAAAATAAGGCTCTTTTCAGAGCCGCCTTTCATAGTTAAAAAATAGAAGTGAAAATAAATGAAGCAGGGCCCTTTGTATTTTTTAGAAGTCTGCGGACAGTTCGCGAACATTTAAAAAATTGGGTTGCTACCCCATCACAAACATTGCAATTTTCTCTGGGAAGAAGTGGTGGCTCTGAAAAGAGCCTTTGGGTGGTGTTTGTAAGTCAAAAATTATAAATGCTTAACACCTACTTCAAAATTGTTGTTGTAATTCCAAAAAAGGTCACAATGCATTTTGTACATTTCTCAGAAAAATCTGATTGCCAGCATAAGTAAGATGGACTCCATCTCTGCGAAAAATGTATGTACTACAAAACATAATATTTTCATTGTGAAAAGAGGACATGCCAAAATCTCTAAGAAAGGCACAAACAGCCTTATTAACATTGCGCCTTGCTTTTTCCATTTGTGGACCAAATGAAGAAGAACGAAGCCACATTTGTCTCTGCGCAATCCGTGAAAATATCACTTGAGAATTAGGAAACATGTCCATCACCTTCCCAAGTCCTTCTTTCATAGCAAATTGCAAAAAAATTCCAGTCACATGTCCTAAACTGTTCCCTCCACAATGAATTACAATTATGTCTGGATGTTGCTCTGTCTCCAAAGTAGCACAGAGAGGTAGCAAGTCCAACCACTTCATTCCACGTACTCCATGCCAGTGTACTTCCACATGTGGGAATCCAAGATCTACAGCTACTCCACAGCTTTCTGCATGCACCTTCAACCAATGTATCCACGAATCTCCCAAAATCCAAACAATCTGTTTTCTGAAACACACAGCCATAGCTATCTTTTGTTCTCTCAGCAAAAAGAGTGTCCTGGCACAACACACCCACTAAACTTTCCTGACCAATCCCTTTCAGTGCTTATTCTCATTTGCATGACTTCTGAACCCAAAAATCCCCGGATGTAACTCCCGATGTCCGCAAACTACCGCCATGTCCGCGGACATATCGTAACATGAAAAGCCCTTCTACCATTTCCACTTCACTCTCTCTGCCATTCCCTCATTGGAGGTAGCTAAAAAATCGCATGACCATGCACCAATCATATTCAAGACCTCTAGATCTAACTGCATCATCATAGATCAGCACTGCAAATGTACAGTGAATCTCTCTGAGTACAAGTGTCATATCATTGGCAAGCACCATCTACCAGAAATACTGTACAAGTCTCCAAGATTTCTACTTGCAGCTCCATGCATATCCATATGCATGAACACAAACTTCAGGTATGCATATTTTCTGTACAGTAGAAGAACACATTTTCAAACTGACTTTTAGCTTGTGTAATCTGTAAAATGAATTTACTGTACTTTTTTCAATATCCTAAAATCAACTATCACTTATAAACCTTTATACTATTTACTTTCTTTATACACACACACTCAAATCATGTTAAACTAACATTTTTTTAAATGAAATATATAGACTACATATATTAAAACAAAATTGCATGCAAGCACAATCTATGTTTAAATCTTTAAAAAAATACTTATACAATTTCATATTTTTTTGTTTTTATTTATTTATTTACTTAATTACTTTAATTTAGACATGACATTGAGGCGCTATTACCTAGAACAGCTTACTTACAGAAATAGTAGTATTCACTGGTATATTATAAATTTCACAAGACATAGTAAAGATATTTTTTTTGCTACAGTTAGTCATTCAATACAATTTGTTCATTAAGAACATATCATATACACTGAACTGATGCAATGTATCTTATGTAAATAAATTAGTTTAATGGTTTTAAAGAAGGCACTGAGGATTTCAATTAAAAAAATCAATATCTAAATTAAAAACAGCGCTATATACAAAGTTACTAATTTGAAGCTTTTACAATTGCAGTGAAGACCAGTCTCCTAAAAAGAAGCAGCCGAATTCGAAGAAGAAAGAAAAACTAAGAAGTTACCTGTTAATTTAAAAAAAAAAAGTAAGTAGAATATCACCATAATATTTGTATTATTAATCAAACATGCAAATTGACAAGGGGGTCCTGGGAGTCTCTCTGCCAGACATTAGTCCTGGTTATGAGAGACTTACCCAGAGTCTTTAGCTCACTATCTTTCACAGAGAAGAAATATCCCAAACATATCAGTCTTTGTCCTGCCCTGGGGCAGTCCAGCACCGAAATGCTAGGCAATTCTCCTCTGAACAAGAGTACCAACAACATCCCCAGACAATGTCGATTTGCATATTTAAGTAACTTTGGGTCTCACCCTAAGTTACTAGGGGAATCCAGACGTGGACCCCTTGCTCACTATTCTTAGAGAGGCACAGCTCCTCCCTACTGATGAGGTCCAACCAGACCGAAACACGTGTCTGGGGATGCTGTTGGTACTCTTGTACAGAAGAGAATTGCCTAGCATTTCGGTGCTGGACTGCCCCAGGGCAGGACAAAGACTGATATGTTTGGGATATTTCTTCTCTGTGAAAGATAGTGAGCTAAAGACTCTGGGTAAGTCTCTCGTAACCAGGACTAATGTCTGGCAGAGAGACTCCCAGGACCCCCCTTGTCAATTTGCATATTTAAGTAACTTTGGGTCTCACCCTAAGTTACTAGGGGAATCCAGACGTGGACCCCTTGCTCACTATTCTTAGAGCGGCACAGCTCCTCCCTACTGATGAGGTCCAACCAGACAGAAACACGTGTCTGGGGATGCTGTTGGTACTCTTGTTCAGAGGAGAATTGCCTAGCATTTCGGTGCTGGACTGCCCCAGGGCAGGACAAAGACTGATATGTTTGGGATATTTCTTCTCTGTGAAAGATAGTGAGCTAAAGACTCTGGGTAAGTCGCTCGTAACCAGGATTAATGTCTGGCAGAGAGACTCCCAGGACCCCCCTTGTCAATTTGCATATTTAAGTAACTTTGGGTCTCACCCTAAGTTACTAGGGGAATCCAGACGTGGACCCCTTGCTCACTATTCTTAGAGAGGCACAGCTCCTCCCTACTGATGAGGTCCAACCAGACCGAAACACGTGTCTGGGGTTTCTGTTGGTACTCTTGTTCAGAGGAGAATTGCCTAGCATTTCGGTGCTGGACTGCCCCAGGGCAGGACAAAGACTGATATGTTTGGGATATTTCTTCTCTGTGAAAGATAGTGAGCTAAAGACTCTGGGTAAGTCTCTCGTAACCAGGATTAATGTCTGGCAGAGAGACTCCCAGGACCCCCCTTGTCAATTTGCATATTTAAGTAACTTTGGGTTTCACCCTAAGTTACTAGGGGAATCCAGACGTGGACCCCTTGCTCACTATTCTTAGAGAGGCACAGCTCCTCCCTACTGATGAGGTCCAACCAGACCGAAACACTTGTCTGGGGATGCTGTTGGTACTCTTGTTCAGAGGAAAATTGCCTAGCATTTCGGTGCTGGACTGCCCCAGGGCAGGACAAAGACTGATATGTTTGGGATATTTCTTCTCTGTGAAAGATAGTGAGCTAAGGACTCTGGGTAAGTCTCTCGTAACCCGGACTAATCTCTGGCAGAGAGACTCCCAGGACCCCACTTGTCAATTTGCATATTTAAGTAACTTTGGGTCTCACCCTAAGTTACTAGGGGAATCCAGACGTGGACCCCTTGCTCACTATTCTTAGAGAGGCACAGCTCCTCCCTACTGATGAGGTACAACCAGACCGAAACACGTGTCCGGGGATGCTGTTGGTACTCTTGTTCAGAGGAGAATTGCCTAGCATTTCGGTGCTGGACTGCCCCAGGGCAGGACAAAGACTGATATGTTTGGGATATTTCTTCTCTATGAAAGATAGTGAGCTAAAGACTCTGGGTAAGTCTCTCGTAACCAGGATTAATGTCTGGCAGAGAGACTCCCAGGACCCCCCTTGTCAATTTGCATATTTAAGTAACTTTGGGTCTCACCCTAAGTTACTAGGGGAATCCAGACGTGGACCCCTTGCTCACTATTCTTAGAGAGGCACAGCTCCTCCCTACTGATGAGGTCCAACCAGACCGAAACACGTGTCTGGGGATGCTGTTGGTACTCTTGTTCAGAGGAAAATTGCCTAGCATTTCGGTGCTGGACTGCCCCAGGGCAGGACAAAGACTGATATGTTTGGGATATTTCTTCTCTGTGAAAGATAGTGAGCTAAAGACTCTGGGTAAGTCTCTCGTAACCAGGACTAATGTCTGGCAGAGAGACTCCCAGGACCCCCCTCGTCAATTTGCATTATTAATCAAACATACTATAACATTAATACAAGCTATTTTGGTGCCTAAAAATAGAGATTGTGTACTATTTTGTCCAAAAATCTCCATGTCATAAACAGCGATTTACTGCCAGAATGGCTCACAAACTCCTATTTTTGGACACACAAATTACCCAACTGAACCGCTACAATTTTCATATTATAGAACAAACATCTGTTTTAATGGTATACATTATATTTACTGTTTGTACTTTTCCACACCAATAGTTTACTTTTTTTGTCATCTGAACCCCAGTTTAGTAACACATAAATTCAAGAATACCTATCCGTGCTAGTTGTAGTTCCCAATGCACAATCACACACCATTACATACATCTTTATCATCTTACTCAAACACTCATGCACACAGCACACATACATTCCAAACACCCCAACCCATATCTTCTTTATTTTTTTCAACAGACCCCAAAGAATGCCTACCAAAAGTCAAGTCCGTAGAAAGCAACACAAAAGCAGAGCAAATGAAAATAAAAGTGTCCAACATAAGCATCCATCTCTAGCAGAATTTGTAAAAAAAGTTGAAACAAAACAGCTAATACAGTCATTTAGTGAAACACAAGAAGTTTCAAGTACAAAAACTTTGCCTCCTCTATCAAAATGTAAAACAAACCAAAAAACAATTAACAGAAAATCAGCTATCACTACAGATAAAACTACTTCTTCAAATTTTAATATAGTGCAAAGTAAGCATACCAAGAAAAGTATTTTAGCCAAAATGTACCGTCACAAATTCCTTCAAAATCTTATAAAAACAGGAGAGAAATCAGGTTCAATGCTTAAAACCTATCGTAGGAAATTAATCTTAGAAGCGTTGATGGACAGTGCAATTCTTCTGAAAAGAAAGTTATTTATTTTACTGTTAAACAAAATGAAACCACTAACAAAACTAATAACTAAATTACAAAAAAGACTTCTCAATAAGCGAAATGTCAACAGAAAGAACTTCTTAAGTATCTGCGGAGGTGAATGGAATCACACTACGAGCACAGAACCATATTTTAATGAAGAAGCGTACAAACAAAAGCAAACAAATACAATTGCCATACATAGCAGTGGTCCAGGTTATGAAAAAGTGAATAATATCATAATGGAACAAGAAGTACTCCTTACAAAAATATGCCCTGAAAACATAGAGTTACCCCTCCATTCAACTGAATCAGAACATCTAGTGTACAAATGGCCATGCACGTCAATGTGTAACATTCCCAAACAATGTTTCAAATCTTTACGCCAATTCCTCAATAAATATGTAAAAAGCAAAGACAAAATCAAAATTAAATTACTGCAAAATTTGGATACCTGTCCAGTGCGCAAGTACACAGGACTACAAGGACATTCATTGGCCTGCATTACAGGACCTACTTGTAAAACCACTTTCCATGATATCAAAAGGATATCAACACATCATTCAACTATCTAGTCTATAAACTGTACTATGCTAAAAGTCCTGCTTCAGCACTAGCAAAGTTAAATAACAGCCTTCTACATGGTACAGCAAAAGACCTACTTGAAGAAATTCACTATATCCAGAAAAAATATTTTGGAAGTGAAAGCCATTTACAGAATGAAATAGCTTTAAACCAATTAAGCAACAATTCTACACATGGCAACTTTTTGCTAATCACATACAAAAAAGAAATACTAAAATTTAAAAGTACATCAGCTGAAGTACCAGACCATGTATGTGTATGTTGCCGTAGAACTTTTTATAAAAGTAACACAAAAACTGTAGACCTATCATACAAAATAGAAGACAATGAAGATTCTAAATGGTTTGAATTAGCTCTCTACCTTGTAGCAGAAAACAAATACGAAATAACTGAGCCCTTAATACTTTGCAGTTACTGTACTACAAAACTTGACAACAACCAAACTCCTTCACGTGCTATCACAAATAATTTGGAATTATATCCAGTACCAAAACCCCTACAACAACTTAATTTATATGAGAGCATCATAATTCAAACAGTACACCCATTTCAAGCAATAATACGCCTTCAACCAAAAACAGCAAAATTACCTCCTTCTGAATTGGTAAAAGGCATTCGTGGAAAAGTTGTTTATTTACCATTAGATCTAAAAGAAAATGTGCATACTCTAGGAGTGCAATGTCCAATGCAGCAATCTTTAATTATCTTAGTAAATGGAGTACCTACAAAAGACAAAAAAATATGGCAACAGCTGGTAGATTTATATAAAGTTAGACAAGCCTTCCAATATCTTAAAGAGAATAATGAATATTACAAAGAAATTAATATTGAAGAAAACTTGAAAGATACAACTGAAATAATTCAAGAAACACAAGAAGCTGGTCAATTTGAGCTACTAGATCCTGCTACAATATCAAATACTTTAGACCATTATACAATTCATCCTTTGCACTGTAATGACACCGTAGAAGATGCACTGGAAACTTACCAAATGTGTCAAACAAAAGGATCGCCAATCAGCATATGGGAAAAAAGTATAGAAGCACGTGCTTTTCCTCTACTCTTTCCTACTGGCAAAGGAGGAAGGTATGATGATAGACCTATTCAAATATCAGCCTCAGAATACCGCTCATTACGGATGTATTCTGAAGATCCGAGATTTAGACAAAATGTGGAATACATATTCACCTACTCTTTGAAAGTGAACTAGCAACTTTATGTTACAGAGTTGCACACATATTAAAATCAGGATCACACTTTCAAAATATGACAGCTACACAATTATTAGAAAAAGTGCAACAAAAGGATGAGGTTTTACAATCAAATATTACAAATCTATTAGCAAATATGCATGGTACTAAAGAGTACTGGTTTCAACGTCATGGAGATGTACGTTGTATGATCAGAAACCTTGGCCCACCCACTTGGTTTGTTACATTAAGTTGTGCAGAATATGCATGGGAAGATTTATATGATTTCCTACGCATATCAAATAAAAACAAAACAAACATAGATATACTAACACCTGGAGAACTTTGTTCTTTGGAGCCTGTTAATGTTTCAAGATATTTTCACCATCACTTCATTGCTATGCTACATTTTATTTGTAATAAAACTGTTCCTCCCCTTGGAGAAGTGCAACACTTCTTTTGGGGAAAAGAATACCAAGCCAGAGGAGCACCACATATCCACATGCTTTTATGGATTAAAGATGCTCCTAAATTTGGTCAAGACAGTGATGCCACTGTTTTACAGTTTATTGAAAAATATGTCACTTGTGAAATTCCATCAGAAGCCACAAATAGTGATCTTCATGCACAGATTTTACAATTTCAAAGACACAAATGTGGAAAATATTGTCGTCGCAAATACAAAAACAAAGGCAAATACTACACCAAATGCCGATTTGGTTTCCCTAGACCAGTTGCAAATGCAGGTCAAGTAAACAACCTCATGTCTTCAGTTAGACATAGTGTTAAAGGTAAGTCACCTAAAATACATATTACATAAAAAGAAAAGAAGAAGAAAAATATATCAATGATTATAATGCAATCATTGCCCACTTATGGAATGCAAACATAGATGTGCAGTACATTGCAGACAATTCTACTGCAGTTGCACGATATGTCACAGCATACTTAACTAAAGCAGAAAAGACAGAGCTCCAAGACCTCTGGAATGACCTGTCATCAGATAAAACAGTATCTCAGAAATTATACAGCTTGGGCATAAAAATGCTCACCCATAGCGAATGTGGATCATATGAAGCAGTTGATCGTTTAACTGGTTCTGCATTGTATCGTAAATCTGAAAATATAGTATGGCTAAGTCTTGGTCCAGCTAAATCTAGAAAAAGAGTTCTAAAATCATATGAAGGTATAGAAGCAATAGCCAAAAATGATCCCAACAGCCAAGACATTTTAAAAAACAATTTATTGGACACATACTACCCAAACAGAAGTAATACTTTGGAAAGCATGTGTCTATACCACATAGCCCAAAACTACACATACAAAAATAATATGAAACCTGATGAAAAAAAAGGTAAATATAGAGTGACAAACTGTGAAGGCAGCTTAGTTAAACTCACTAAAGCAAATTTAATTAATCATATCAAATTGTCATGAAAGACTCCTCAACATAAAGAAGTATATTACATGTCCCTGCTACAACTCTTCAAACCATGGAGAAAAGAAGAACAATTACTAGATAACTATGACTCATATGAGGATGCTTTCAAAGCAAATGAAAGCACTATAACTGATGTAAACTTTACACAGTACAAAACAATATTGCACAATGAACAGCAACACGAAAAAGAACTCCAAGCCCAACTAGATAAGGACACTCCTGACAGTAGTCAACCTTCTGTAACAGGAAGCCAAGAACCACTGGGAGAACCACTAATAATAAATGAGGCAGAATTAGCTATGATAGAAGTAGAAAACACCATGTGTCAGTATGAAGATAAGGAAGACTTAACTATACTACAATCAAAACTAAACAATGAGCAAAGTAGCATTTTTAAAGAAGTAACAAAACAAATTGCACATGGTGTAAAACATGAAAATAAAGAATGTCCCTGCCATAATTATAAACCTATACTACTGTACGTCAGTGGTGAAGCTGGTTCTGGCAAAACATTCCTAATCAAAATCATTAGTAAGTTCCTTCAACAATTGACAAACAACAAACTGTCAGCTGTTGTCACTGCCCCCACAGGTTTAGCTGCCTACAACATAGGTGGTGTTACATTACACCGATTACTACTATTACCAGTAGAACACCAGAACAAATTAGACTATTACAAACTTTCAGCAGAAGCTACAATGGAATTACGCAGAGTATTGAAACAAATGAAAATGCTATTAATAGATGAAGTGAGCATGGTCTCCAACCTGATGTTAGCTTTGATTCACCTCAGATTACTGAAGTACTCAAAACAGACTATGAAGAGCTCTTTGCAGGAAAACACATTATTGTTTTTGGAGATCTGCTTCAATTAACACCAGTAAAAGGTGAGCCTATTTTTAAAACATTAGGACACAAACTCTGCCGTAAAACTGTTGGCAGCATTGGAAATGTCAACCTTTGGCAACATTTCAAATACAGAGAATTAACAGAAAACATGCGGCAATCTGCAGATCTCACTTATGCCAACATTTTAAAAAGTATCAGAGTGGGTATACTTTCCAAAGAAGCAGATGGAATATTGAAAACCCAGCACATTAATGCACTTTATGGCGATAATGCATGTGCTACAGATGTTATGGAACAATTAGCCCACAAAAATGTCAATTGTATGGCCTTAATGCCAACTCTTGCAAGCTGTTTCAAATTCAATGAAATCATGCTAAGTAAAGAAATGCAACCAATCATGTAAATTAGCGCCACAGACAAACTAGATGTACATGGTATGACACTACCCATGTGTGACCAAGCCACAACAAGACTAAATAGTTTAGAAAAATCAATCTCAAACACAGCAGGCTTAGAAAAGATATTAAAATTATCCTTAAATTGCAGAGTAATGCTTAAACGTAACCTTGACGTGGACCAAGGACTAGTGAATGGAGCACTGGGTACATTTGTTGGCTTTCAAACATACCCACGTGACAACAAAATTCAGTTTGTCAATATACTCTTTAATAAACTTTCAGAAGTAAAAAGGATAGGATGCTCAACAGCTAGATTCCTTCTCTTCAAAGATATGTATGTACGCAGAGAACAATTTTCTCTAACTCTTGCATACGCAGTCACGATTCATAAATGACAAGGTCTTACCCTAGACAAAGCAATGATAGATATTGGTAACACAGACTTTAAAGAAGGCATGAGCTCTGTAGCACTATCACGCTTACGTACACTTGACGGTCTATTTCTAATCAACTTTGATGCAAGTAAAATAAACGCTGATATTCCTTGCATTTTAGAATACAATAGACTTCGCTCACTATACACCCCCCACCTAAACACATATTCTGTTCCACAAAAAGTAAAAGGTTATAAAAGAAAAATAAATCAAACAGAAATGCAACAGGATGTCACTACAAATCCTCCAAAGAGAGTAAAAGAAACTAATACTTCATCAAGTACCACAAGCAAAAAAGAATCAATTAGGGAAAGTAAACCAAGTACTTCTTTAAAGAAGGAAGACAAACTCCAAAAAAAGCAGTTAGATACAGAACTACCTGGACCATTTAAATTCTCAAATATAGTTGGTTTAAATTGCTACGCAAATGTAGCAATGAATATTCTATTTCAATTACCACCAATTGTTGACAACATTTACTTACACAGTACAGACCCATTGTGTTTGCAAATGTTAGTACTTCACAGAAATGCAGCAAACAATCCTGACAACACGTATAGTGTTTATGGAATAAGACAACAATTGGACTACTGTGCTGGAATGGTGAAATTCACTATAAATTCACAGGAAGATCCACAAGAATTTCTAATGTACTTACTACAAGTACTGGAAAAAAAAAACATACCTATACATGAAATCTTTCAGATTTCATACATATGGAAACATACATTCACTCTCTGCAACAATGTGACACAAGAATAAATCCCCAATGAATGCTTCATATATATATCAATACCAAATTGTGAATCCATTCCATTTCAGCGACTTGTGCAAAATGCAAACCATGGTAGATTATGCTGTACCTGCAATTCAGATAATCGCTCCACGTTAGTAATACAAACACATAGTAAATACATAACACTAATGCTTCTACGTTACAATGCAGATGGTACCAAAAACAACTGCAAGCTGACTGGATTCACACATGGTCAAATATCACTTGGTAAGAAAACCTTCACAACAATAGGTATAATCTACCACGCAGGAGCCACAACCAATTCAGGGCTCTACACTGCATATATAAAAAAGAAATGTGGATGGTTTGAATGTAATGATAGTACAATTACTCTAAAGCAGAGATTACCAGGAAATCTTACAAACGCTTATTTGATGTTCTTAAAACTAAAATTTGATACCTAAACTGTATTTAAACCCTAAGTAAACTTGTGTTAAAAAAATATAAACTGTTAGAATACTCCAAAAACTATCTAAGTGCTCAAAGATTCTACAACAACTAATCAGATAAATGAATATCACTAAATTAGACCAAAAAATATACAGTTAGAATAATCAAATTGGTATCTAACTGTCCCAAAATTTAACAATATCCAAATAGATAAATCAATACCACTAAAATATATCAAAAAATAGACAGTTAGAATATGCCAATTGGTATCTAACTGCTCCAACATTTTATAATATCAAAACAAATAAATAATATGTTACTGCTCCAAAAAAATACAACACGCCAAAGTATTAAGCATTAGCCAGAAACAACAAGTGAACACTGAAAACAAACAAACAAATAAACTATAGCATAACAGAAAAGTTTTTTTTTTAATCCAACATGGATTTTTTTTTCTCCCACAGACCCAATGATTTTAGCAACAAATACAGAAACTGAGCAAATTGCACAGTACTCTGATTTGTAATCTACTAAATATGAGGGTCCAAAAAAAAAAAAGTATATTGATTGTACAATGTAATAAGTCATTACAAAATACTAATACTAACATGCTATTTTCTTTTATCACAGAAATTAACAAGAAAAACATGGACTCCCGTTACTACACCAAACAGTAAGTATACAATAATAAGGAGAACCATAGCAGCATATCACATGCATAGTATCTAATACTTTTGTTCCTTATACATTTGTTTTTCACCCAAAGTTATAAGCAAATATGAATGTGATATGCTGCAGTGGTTGTTGCCAGGGCATAGAGTCTTGGGTGCATGGCCATGCACCCAAGACTCTATGCCCTGGCAACAACCATCGCAGCATATCACATCCATAGAGTCAAACATTTCAACTATGGTCTATGGAAATGTTAATGTCCGCGGACATTATGAGTGTTCTTAGAACACTTTCAACTTGCCAGCGAACAATGTAGTTATAATATATATATATATATATATATATATATATATATATATATATATATATATATATATATATATATATATATATATATTCGGTCAATTGTGAAAAGGTCAATTGTGACCCTTTAAATTCAAATTCGGTCAATTGTTCATTCGAACAATTGTAAACGAACAATTTGGGTAATACCTGAAAAAGACCATGTCTCCCCCAACATTCCCCCCTTTCGTTACTCCTAAAGTAACAAATACCCTCCCCCAGTACGTCTACGTTCCTCAGCCGTCTTTATTGCTTCATCCCAGGTGGGAGTACCCTTTATAGGCATCCATGCTCTACACATGTTTCTCAGACTTTCCCCACGCCAGGCATATTCTTCAGGAGTGCATGTCATGTAAATACAGTCCCCATCCCCATCTAGGTCGACCCACGCCACTTTATAATTTTCGAGATCTTGGGGCTGTTTGATAGTAGTGTGATAGTAGCAGTCTATTACATCCCCTGTATTATATACCGCCACCATGCAGTATTTGGGTTCGTCACTCTCACCAGTTTGTACTTGGGCTTCCTTAGAATCATGAGGGATCTTTCCATTACTATTTTTGTTACCAATAGTCACCTTCATCATCGCACTACTAGGAATCGCCTTTGCACAGCATCAAACCACTAACTGGCGCACACAGAAGATCAACAGGAGTAAGACAATGATGGGCATCAGTAGTTTCATTGCCATCCCAAGCCATGACGGTACCCAGTCGAATGCCATGCTGAACCAGTCAGTTGGCTGGGCACCGACTTCCTTCTTCATTCTTACTCCTAGATCATGTACTGCTGCAATCACGTGTGAAAGTGTCCCGTTGTCATCATCTGTGGAAGGCACGAAAGTGCAACATGCACCCTGATTTTTCAGCAAACCCTAAGCCTCCATAATTGTGAGGAGGTTGAGCATGTAGCGGTTCTGCATTATCATTAGTCTCAGTTCTCTGAGTTCTACCTTGATGACGTTGAACCCCTCCTCAGTGTCATTTGCTAGATGAATCGGCTCCCAGTGAATGATCTGGAGCCACTTGCCGTTTGCTCGTGCTTGGATGCTCGGGATCAGTGATGCAAAATATGTCTCTACCGAGTTGAAAAGTTTATATTCATCAGCCATCTGTGCCAGGAGGTCTGAACAGTCTTTAGAGAGGTAGTTGGTTGCTCTCTTTTTGCATGAGACATGATCATGTAACTTGTCTTCTGACAGTATGTCGTAGATGAGGGGTGCTTCATTCATTGGTTGGGGTGCCAGTTGCAATCTGTTGGGCACCCTTTCCCCCAGACGTGCTTCTCTGGTATCACCAGCAGTGCAGAGTGCAGCATTGCCAGAGCACAGTAGCCCCTCCATGATGACGGGAGGGGCAGGTATGCCTGTTTGCCACACACGCAGTATTGGTCCATCAGGGCAGCAGTTCCTTTCACATGTCAGGAACGATGAGGCTTCTGTTGCAGCGTGTGTTTGAGCCCATGGGTACGTTTTCTTCCCCGTGAAAGCACAGTTCATATTTTTCTTCATGTTGGATCTTTATAGGCTTTTCAAGTGCAGTGACCCATGTCAGCTTTGTCACGTGTAGATTCCACAATTTCTGGGCACTGGTTTCATCCATCCATTTCAGTCTCTTGACTGATAGACCACGCAGTGCTTCAGCTTTGCACATGACGGTTGCATCTTGCCATTTATTTTCTGCAAACATTGTCCCTTTTATTGCGAATAACGGCTCCTTAAAACATGTTTCTCCTTCGGGTTTCTTCTTGCATGTTTTCTCGTCTGGAGGCAGCAGTTGTAGTTTTACTGTGTGAACCTGGAAGGTGGTCCAGATTCTACATAGTGCCAGGTGAACGACATATTGGGCTTCTACTATGTGGGTTTCTTGAGGCGTCCTTGACGCATGAGGTATCAGTGAACACACATAGCAGCTACCATTCATGGCCTGTCTCCCAGTTGCACTCATGTCAGAGTACCATTTGTTAGACTGGTGCGGATGGCGGAGGTCTTCTACCTTATCCAACCCCAAACTGTGGTACGCGTAATACTTGTACTGTTGCACTTGGCTTTTTCTTCTATTGCCCAATCGATAATTATCATTTACAAGTGACCTTTTGGATCTTCCATCTGCAATACCTGGAAGTTTGTGTGCATTTGTAGTTTTCAGACGGTAGATCGGGAAAATACCAGTGTTCATATTTACATTTGTGTCAATATTAAGCCACCAATATAATGCATTGTGGGTAAATCCCTTCATTAGGAGCAAATTTTAATAAAAGATGTCTTCAAAGTTCATGAGTAATCTAAAGCATAAGCAATGGATACACTCAGTATCATCTTTTTATCAATTCTCACGGGTTACAGATACTAAATAATTATCTCATGTGGTATTCGATTTTCGTTCACCTGGCGGACTCTCCTCGTGATAAGACCCTCAAGATAAATTCTCTTGGAATAGGTAAGTAGCTCAGTTCCTTAAATATCCAAAGTGTATCTACACCTATTAATAAAAAGGCATATCTAATTTAAGCATATTGTATTGCTAGTTTTAGATCTTAATCATTCTGTGCCTGGAAGATCCACATAATGGCTCACCTCTCGACTAGAGGGCACAATACAGGGAAATCCTCATCAACGTTATATGTGTTCTGAAGAATCCAACTGAAGAGATAATGTAATGAGAAATTCTGTATACATCTGAAATACAAGTAAAATGGATCTATAAGGATCCTGTACTGGATTGGGCAGAAAGTATTCCACCAAGAATATCATAGCGATTAGTGGGTAGAGTCAATAAGCGAGCAATAGAGCGTTTTCACTCACCATTAACCACTGGAATGGGATACAGCTTCAGGACTGTTTATTCGAATATTGAGGCACCAGATCTGTAATGAAAGGTATAAATACCTCTTAACTAATGAGAACGTTCTTAAATGGTGTCCCTAAATGTAATTTTAAGGTAGATTCAAAAGTGCTGCTACTCATGTGAAGATCTTACCTAAAACAGGTTATACCCATTCAAGCAGTGTTCTGCAATCCTGAAGGCGCAACAGTTGAAAACAAAAATGTCCAAATTATATTCAACATGAATGGACGTGCTCATATAACCTCATTGAGTATTATTTTCTAACATCAGATTCCAAGGGAATTTGCATATAAGAAATGTTGTGCATAACCTCATTGAAGGGGGCTGACGGTTTGCTATATTATCACGTGTGTATGTGCACCACTAAGTCAATGCATTTACGAGATCTGATTGTATCAATTCAGTGGCAGGCCAACCTAGTAAGTACTGCTAAGTCTACATTCTAAAATTGGGAAATGAAAATTCCGTCTACAATCAGCCTGGGTGTAATGAAAATAGAACTCCCACATTCAGAGTCTAACTATGCATTGCAAATATGTCCATATTCTTGCAGAACCTTTTAAAAGGTCAACATATTCATATGGTGACCAAAATATTACGTAATTCTTTGAGCATTCGAATCTGAACTTCAATTGGCTCATCATCTTGGTCGGTTGTAACTCATTTACAAAACATCTAGATATGCCAGGTAGTACCATAGAGCCAGGAAATCAGCATATTCACAGTTTGGCGAAGTATGTACATCTTAGTCAAATCTAAGTAATCGGTATACTGTCTCGATCCATTGTAACATCTGTACATAACAACATCTCATTCATTATATGTGGCAAAATGTTCATTACATTGTCCAGTGAATATACAGATGATTAATTAAAAATGGAGCAAAGGAAGATTCTTCATTCATTCCTTTCAGATAAAGTGAATCCAATTTATGGATCTAGGACATCGCTCTGTTGGCCATTAGCTCATTCAAGTTACACCATTGTTGCTATATCGTGTTTCTCATTGTCGAGAAATGTCCGGCAACTGGGGATTTTTTATTATGTGTACATATGTTAGATTTATGTTCTGTGATCTGTTCTTTGATCCTTCTTGTTGTCTGTCCTATATAATATTTGCCACAAGACCAAACGTGTGGAAAATGTGTGGGGCTAATTCATACACATTTTCCTATGCTCACAGCACGGCATACACATAGACATAGTGGCCCAGTCCTCCCTGTCATTTTTAGTGAGGATCTTACAGGTGGAGTACACCATGCATCTCAGAAGGGGGAGGACCAAGCCTTTCCCCTTCCATGGCCAGCCTAATTAACTAATAAAGGCATCATGGATCTGTCCTGTGCTTTTGTTGAGCCTTGTAGCTGGTTGCAGCATTTGCATACTAATCAACATTTTATTCAAACAGGCCCACATGCAGCCTGGCTGCAGAGGCTAACAAAGGAGACAGGAAACCCCAACACCATTTTGTATGCAACTTTATCAACCAGAGGCCGGCTCACTCCCTCTGTATCGATTGAGAGTGAAGTGTCATGACTAGGACTACGTGTTTACAGTAGTCATGCCCATAGGGGCATCCCATTCAGAATGTACAAGTATGTGGTTTGGCGGAGCCAGAAAGTTTGGCCTCACCGCACCTTCAACAGAGGCCTACCACTTTAATCAGGAACCACAGAGTGTTTCATTAACCAAAGGGACCCTTTGATCCACAACAGACAGGAAGATGGGTGGGACTTAGTATTACATGTTTCCACTCCTTTACCTTTTCTTTTGCAAATAACTCTAGTTATGACCTCATGCATATAGGACTTTGTTGGTGGGTACCCAGGATAGGCTCAAAAAGGTAGGATTAGCCTACACCAATCACTCTGGACCATTTGGCTTCAAAAGAGAGCTGAACTCCTCTTCTGGCAGATCGTCTGAAGGCTTCACTAGAAGCAGAAGGAAGAACTCATCATTGGAACCTGGCTGAAGATATAGGCTGCCTTACATCTTCTGCGAGTGAAGAAAGGCCAGGACCTCCACGACGAGGGAAGTAAGATCCCTCCCCTAAACATCTAACAGGGAACAGTGCTGAAATCAAGTATCCTTGAACTGTTGCGATTATTTACTATAAAGACTACCCTCTTGTCAGTATCCGGCATGCATCCCTTTACCTTCTTTGAAACTGTCTGTCCTCTGCATTCCTTTTGAGGGTGGGTTGTGTTTCGTAGTGTAGTAGAACTGTCTGTTGTGATAATAATAAAGTAGATATTTTTATACAACCTTGACTGAATAGTCCTTTTAATCATTGGATAATTATTATATTTTCACTGTGTTGTAACTAACCAAAAATCCACAACCTCTCAGAGATAAGCCTGCTGTTCCATCCACGTTACCAAAATTGGACAAGGAGGTTTATAATTTGCTTGTGTTTACAATCTGTTTGGATCCCTTCTGGTGTACTAGAGGTGTGGGGCGGATCGATTGTTTAGAAGCCGACATTCATCCCTGGACCACCAGTGCCCCAGAAGTTGATTTGGTACAGTTACTCACTAAGAAAACCCAGAAACAACCTCTCTTTCACCATTATGCTGTACTAATGCTGTGTTACCTACGTGTCTGAGCATTGCCACAAATTTAAAAAATGTAATAAAATAAAATGAAGATGGCAAAAGTAGTCAAACTAATGTTATGACGATACATGGGCATGCATTAGACACGAAGCAAATGTACCCTCAACATAATGAACAAATGCAATAGGTAACATACGCATTTATACATGAAGAATATTAACATAACATCCACTAGACATGAAGAACACTAACACGACAAATCTATAAACTGAATGCAACATGAAAGACACGTGAATACTGCTGGATAACATAGAAAGGCAAGAATAATGGGGCAGCCATCTTCTCCAAAATGTACGTCAGGTGCCGTCAAACTGTAAGCCAAAAGACTCCATGAAGAAAAACTCAAGAGTGTCTCCAGTGGCAACAGAGACATTGACACTTACATTAATATTAGGTCAATTCACAATAAATACAGGATAAATATATTCCCAACACAATCCCATCACACATGACCCATAATTGGAGAACACTGTCAGTTCATTGGAAGTGAATACAGATAGGACACCTGGCATGCTTCCTTCACATACACATAGACACGAGACGCTGCACAAGACCAAGTACAAGTAGATCACGCTGGCTCATGGCCTAGGAATAGGGGATGGTAACTTGTTTAATTGGAGGAAAAGCAATCTGTGGATCTCTCTCCCTCTACTCCCTGTTTGGCCCATGTCTTGACCTGTCAATTGCATAAGGTTGGTCAGCAGAAAGCCAACCTATCAGAGTCCCTGGGGTTATGTCAGGGTTATGGCGGGTACCAACTTCTGTGCCAACCAACTCTTGTCATATAAATGACATAGTCTAACCTTTACCAATCATGGGGTGGTCTCAGGAGGAGTCAATCAGCAACAATAACCCAATGAGATGTTTGAACCCTATAGATTGTATATGTAGCCACCACCACTAACCAATCCCCATTCCACGCAGGTTTTTGTAAACTGATATAATTTGATGGCATAATTTATGGTGAAGTTGTACTACTTAAATCGTTGTTTGTAATGGAGGTGCCGAGAGCGGCGAGATTGTAATGCTTGTATGCTGTCCCTGCTTTATTTGACTGATAATAACGCTGGATGTTGCCTTGCACTTTGTCTACTTCATCTTTGAGTCCGGTTTCGATTGTCTCCAAGTCCTCTAGGTTATTAGGGATTTGTTTGGCGTTGTTTTAACAAGACTACAGACTGAGGTTTAATTTTTAATTATGCGCCAAATGTCTTTTTAAGTTGCTGTGCATAGTGATTTAAATACAATGTTAAAAAATACACAAAAACACTAAGCATTCTTCAACACTCTGTCCTTCCTCCATGGGCTCCCTCCCTACCCTCACCTCTGAAGCCAGGAATCTCAGAGTCATCTTCGACTCCTCCCTTTCCTTCATACCTCATATTCAGGTCAATGCCAAGAAGTCCCACTTTCAACTCTTCCTTCCTCACCTTCCCCCAGAGACTCAATGTTACACGTGCTCTTGTCCTCTCCAGGGTTGACAATTGCAATAGCCTCTTCCACAATCTTCCTTCGTCCACTCTGCAACCCCTCCAGCTAACCCAGAATAGGGCAGCCAGACTTATCCTTGGGCTCAAGTGCAGGGTCCGCCTCTCTCCTGCCCTACAAAGCCTTCACTGGCTCCCGGTCTCAGCAAGAATGAAATTAAAATCCCTCTGTATCATCCACAAAACGTGGGCCTGGAGAGTGGCTTCCTGACCAAATACTCCTCTTCTACACCCCGGTGTTGCTCTGGCACCAACTCCCTGCGTGTGAAGCGTTTTGCTAAACAGAGAGCTGGTGGTGGTTCACTTTCCTCGGCGGGCCGCCTTCTCTGGAATGGCCTCCCTCTCCATCTGCGTCTTGAGCAGGACCTCCTCAAGTTACGAAAAAGCCTCAAGACCGTTTGCTTTACTTCTTCCTTCTCCTCCTCTCTTCCCTGCTAATCTTACAGCAGCCTGACTGTTGTGCAGGGCCCTTATGAGTCCTCGGGGCACTGACCCCACATATCCTTCATCCCAGCCGCTGTCTATTCTTACTGCACTTACCTAGACTTAGGCTCCCATGGGAGTTTGCACTTACGCTTCTCTTCTCTTCTTAAGCACTTCCCCCGAGCACTTCTCCATGAGCACCTTCACACCTATCCCTTACCCTGCCCTGCACTTGCACGTTCTGAACACTCACAAGGCAAAGTAGGTTCGTCTACCCTCCCTTTTATTCCCATTGTTTGTAATATTAACTCAATTATTTTTCTTTCTCTCTGTTGTAATTCATTGTCCACCTCTCTGTCCCCACCCTATTGCCCTGTGGGCGCTTTGAAACAGATTTTGCTAATTGTATACGCACCTAACAAGTGACCAATAAATATATAAATAAGCCATACATAAATGAGTCATTAATATTGAATAATAAACTAGTGACCTGAAATGAGCTGGTCGTCGTTCTATAAAAATACCAGTATATACTTAATCTAAAGCAAGCCCTATTCAGAGACATCAAAATATATATGTTCACAATACCCATTGAAGACTGCTCAATTTAAGGTCACCAACTTAAGACACAAACTCCATTGCTCTAGTGCAGACAAGAAAAGGCACACTTAGTTGTGTAGTGAAATGGCAATTATAGATTGCATGCAGCCGGAAAGAGTGTGTTTCCCTGCCACTAATAGTCGACTTCCCAGCAAACTCAAGCGCACCGCGTGCCCCGGATCCAGGCAAGAAAGAAAGGCCACCTGCACTCCTGGGACCGCAGAATGCGGCCACCATGCGCCCTGATTTGCGCCCATCCTTCTTCGCCTTCCAGAGGCCTGGATCTGTCAGAGCAGCAGTAATTGTGGGTTGAGGGACTTGATTTGGGTCGTTTCCAAAAGCGACGGGATTGGACGGCGCCGTGCGGAGGCCCACAGAGGGGACGTAATTTGCGGCCGGCGGTGGAGACAATTTAAGGTCTATATGTCTGCAAGGCCTTGGAAAGGTTTGTGCGCAATTCTCTGCGGCGCAATATCGGAGCAGGCGCGCTTGACTCCGCGACTTAATAACTTCCTTTTCCCTATAGCTGGCAGATCTGAAGTGGCCTTCCATGCCTTCCTCGTCTTTTCATGCTCAGAAAAAGAGTTCTCTGATGGAAAAGGGAGCAGGTATTTCAAGTAAAGGCTGCGGTGTGTGTTTCTCTCTCTCATTCCCTTTATCCCTCTCATTCTCGTTTCTATCCCTGTCCATTTCTCTCTCCCTCTCTCTGTCTCTTTCTTTCACGCGCTCTGTGGGTTTGAGAGTCGGGCTGTCTGGTGTGTGTTTCTCTCCCTCTTTCTCCCTCTCATTCTCGTTTCTATCCCTGTCCATTTCTCTCTCCCTCTCTCTGTCTCTTTCTTTCAGGCTCTCTGTGGGTTTGAGAGTCGGGCTGTCTGGTGTGTGTTTCTCTCCCTCTCTTTCTCCCTCACATTCTCGTTTCTATCCCTGTCCATTTCTCTCTCCCTCCCTCTGTCTCTTTCTTTCGCGCTCGCTGTGGGTTTGAGAGTCGGGCTGTCTGGTGTGTGTTTCTCTCTCTGCCTCTCTTTCTCCCTCTCATTCTCGTTTCTATCCCTGTCCATTTCTCTCTCCCTCTCTCTGTCTCTTTCTTTCACGCTCTCTGTGGGTTTGAGAGTCGGGCTGTCTGGTGTGTGTTTCTCTCCCTCTCTTTCTCCCTCTCATTCTCGTTTCTATCCCTGTCTATTTCTCTCTCCCTCTCTCTGTCTCTTTCTTTTGCGCTCGCTGTGGGTTTGAGAGTCGGGCTGTCTGGTGTGTGTTTCTCTCTCTCCCTCTCTTTCTCCCTCTCATTCTCGTTTCTATCTCTGTCCATTTCTGTCTCCCTCTCTCTGTCTCTTTCTTTCACGTTCTCTGTAGTTGAGAGTCGGGCTGTCTGGTGTGTGTTTCTCTCCCTCTCTTTCTCCCTCTCATTCTCGTTTCTATCCCTGTCCATTTCTCTCTCCCTCTCTCTGTCTCTTTCTTTTGCGCTCGCTGTGGGTTTGAGAGTCGGGCTGTCTGGTGTGTGTTTCTCTCTCTGCCTCTCTTTCTCCCTCTCATTCTCGTTTCTATCTCTGTCCATTTCTGTCTCCCTCTCTCTGTCTCTTTCTTTCACGTTCTCTGTAGTTGAGAGTCGGGCTGTCTGGTGTGTGTTTCTCTCCCTCTCTTTCTCCCTCTCATTCTCGTTTCTATCCCTGTCCATTTCTCTCTCCCTCTCTCTGTCTCTTTCTTTTGCGCTCGCTGTGGGTTTGAGAGTCGGGCTGTCTGGTGTGTGTTTCTCTCCCTCTTTCTCCCTCTCATTCTCGTTTCTATCCCTGTCCATTTCTCTCTCCCTCTCTCTGTCTCTTTCTTTCACGCTCTCTGTGGGTTTGAGAGTCGGGCTGTCTGGTGTGTGTTTCTCTCCCTCTCTTTCTCCCTCTCATTCTCGTTTCTATCCCTGTCTATTTCTCTCTCCCTCTCTCTGTCTCTTTCTTTCGCGCTCGCTGTGCGTTTGAGAGTCGGGCTGTCTGGTGTGTGTTTCTCTCTCTCCCTCTCTTTCTCCCTCTCATTCTCGTTTCTATCTCTGTCCATTTCTGTCTCCCTCTCTCTGTCTCTTTCTTTCACGTTCTCTGTAGTTGAGAGTCGGGCTGTCTGGTGTGTGTTTCTCTCCCTCTCTTTCTCCCTCTCATTCTCGTTTCTATCCCTGTCTATTTCTCTCTCCCTCTCTCTGTCTCTTTCTTTCGCGCTCGCTGTGCGTTTGAGAGTCGGGCTGTCTGGTGTGTGTTTCTCTCTCTCCCTCTCTTTCTCCCTCTCATTCTCGTTTCTATCTCTGTCCATTTCTGTCTCCCTCTCTCTGTCTCTTTCTTTCACGTTCTCTGTAGTTGAGAGTCGGGCTGTCTGGTGTGTGTTTCTCTCCCTCTCTTTCTCCCTCTCATTCTCGTTTCTATCCCTGTCTATTTCTCTCTCCCTCTCTCTGTCTCTTTCTTTCGCGCTCGCTGTGGGTTTGAGAGTCGGGCTGTCTGGTGTGTGTTTCTCTCTCTCCCTCTCTTTCTCCCTCTCATTCTCGTTTCTATCTCTGTCCATTTCTCTCTCCCTCTCTCTGTCTCTTTCTTTCACGCTCTCTGTGGGTTTGAGAGTCGGGCTGTCTGGTGTGTGTTTCTCTCCCTCTCTTTCTCCCTCTCATTCTCGTTTCTATCCCTGTCTATTTCTCTCTCCCTCTCTCTGTCTCTTTCTTTCGCGCTCGCTGTGGGTTTGAGAGTCGGGCTGTCTGGTGTGTGTTTCTCTCTCTCCCTCTCTTTCTCCCTCTCATTCTCGTTTCTATCCCTGTCTATTTCTCTCTCCCTCTCTCTGTCTCTTTCTTTCGCGCTCGCTGTGGGTTTGAGAGTCGGGCTGTCTGGTGTGTGTTTCTCTCTCTCCCTCTCTTTCTCCCTCTCATTCTCGTTTCTATCTCTGTCCATTTCTCTCTCCCTCTCTCTGTCTCTTTCTTTCACGTTCTCTGTGGGTTTGAGAGTCGGGCTGTCTGGTGTGTGTTTCTCTCTCTCCCTCTCTTTCTCCCTCTCATTCTCGTTTCTATCTCTGTCCATTTCTCTCTCCCTCTCTCTGTCTCTTTCTTTCACGTTCTCTGTAGTTGAGAGTCGGGCTGTCTGGAGTGTGTTTCTCTCTCTCCCTCTCTTTCTCCCTCTCATTCTCGTTTCTATCTCTGTCCATTTCTCTCTCCCTCTGTCTCTTTCTTTCGCGCTCGCTGTGCGTTTGAGAGTCGGGCTGTCTGGTGTGTGTTTCTCTCTCTCCCTCTCTTTCTCCCTCTCATTCTCGTTTCTATCTCTGTCCATTTCTCTCTCCCTCTCTCTGTCTCTTTCTTTCACGCTCTCTGTAGTTGAGAGTCGGGCTGTCTGGAGCGTGTTTAGGTCCACCCCAGCCACTGCTGACAGCAGCGCGGGCAGAGAAACATACGCAGATCGCTGGGTGCTGTGTTATGATGGTGGTTACACTTAGAAAGGGAGCAGCAGCAACAGAGGCATCCCCTGAGGTGGGGCAGGTCCAGTATTTGGACAAATACATTGTCATCACGTGTTCCGCGGGTCTGTCAAGGGGTGCATGGACAGGCTCCGCAAGTGGTGTTGGGGTGCTGGAACACCTTGGGTGGGACCAGAGGTGCAGCCTGCAAATTCTACGCCACGGCTCAGAGGCTTTCAGTCATGCTTTTCACATTGTGCCTAATTATGAGTCCGGTGGTAACCGGTCAGGGGTGTTGCTAGGTTTGTAAAAGATCTGGGGCTACACAAATGTCGGGACTGTCGGGACTCGGGGCTAGCTAGCCTTTTGGTTGGTACCCCTGAGCTTCTATCCGGTGCTGCAACCAAAAGACCCAGGGCTATAGCCCCTCAGCCCCCCGCTAGCAACGCCTCTGCTGCCAGTGCCACCGGTGGGTTGCAGCTGGCCATGTAACAGTTTACTGGCACCTAGCTTCCCGGTGCCCCCGGGGAAGTCCCGGTGGAGCAGGAAGCTATGTGCTGGTAAATGTTAGTTCCCATCACGGGAATGGGTTCACGGAAGCGCTGGCTCTGTTGCTAACGGTGCCGGTGCTTCCGTGACGGCTCTGACTATTGAGGCCACTGCGCCAGGCAGGGTCAAACTTGTAGGGTGCAGCGGCTTCGGCAGGCAGACTCGGAGTGTGGCGGTCCGGAAAGAAGGGTGCCAGTAAGCTTACCGCCACCTTTGTTTCCCAACCGCCACACTCATAATGAGGCCCATTGTCTTTTATTTACTGACAGCAGTACGGAATGCACAAGTTGAAGAATATATATTCAACACCCATATGGTGGGCCATAAATTCCCTAATTCCAAAGGCTCTGCACTGAGCCAACCGCCCTCCAGGCCACCAAACCAATCACACAGAAACCAAAATGGCACCCGCTTTATCTCACGGATGGAAATGCTGCATGATCATTTACTTTATCTTATGCTGGGCACTTCAGCAATCGGATTCAGGGGTTCTCATGCAGTAGAGGTTGACACTGGAAGCATGCGCTTTGCTGCTACTACAGGTGGCCCTCTGCATGCTGTTGGGCAGAATTCCTTAGAGGAAAGCACCTTTCAATCTCCTGTAAACTGCAGCATTCCAGGCTGTGTACTCTGGCAGTGCTGGCTAAGGGGTCGGCTCTCGCCGGATCCAAGATCCGGTATCAGTTCTCTAGCTGTATCTCAGGATCCGCCTTGCATCTGCCCCAGCCCCATCAAACAGCCATGCACAGTGGGTTTACACGTGATCTAATGTGCTCTGTGCGAGTGCGCTTTTGTGCTTGCACAGAGCACATTAGAACATGGAGGCCCAGTGGCATATTGAACGAGGGGCGGGAGGGAATGTGGAGAGCAGCTGCGGGACATTTTTCAGTGGGACACCTCTCCCGGCGGGCAACTCAATGAGGGTGCCTAGCGGCAAAGGTGTCCCACTGGCAGGACGATGTGTGGGGAGCAATTCCTGCTTAGCACAATCATTGTCCTGGCAGCAGGACACCATACCCTTTTCTGGAAAGCAGAGGTTTCGCTCCAGGACACTGGGCCTCATTACGAACATGGCGGTAGCCGTGCCTGTTTGGCAGGCACGGCTACCGCCATGCTCGCTACCGGCACCGTTTCCCGCGATTGGGCAATAACCGGCCCATTACGAGATGTAATTGCCCATTTGCGGGTGGCGGTAATGGCGGGCTCCAAATCCCCATTCTGCCCCATACGACAGAATGGGGGTGGGAAGCATGGATGTGCTGGAACCGTTGATAACGTAATGCGACGGGACGGTATGAACGGTGCCGGTGCCTTACTGGCACCGTTCATACTGTCACCGCCAGGGTCGTAATGAGGCCCACTGTGCCAAACATCTCCTGTCAGCAGAGGGGCTCTCACGTTGCTCTGTATAAACAGAGCATAAGAATGGGAGCCATTCAGCACTGATGGGAGGGATGGGGGGGGGACAATTAACGGGGACGTGTTTCCCTTTAGCAATGGGAATTGGAGGGAGTGATACGTGTGCATAAAGTTGCATGCGTTATGAAATAATTACTATGGATTTAAAACCCAAGGGGGATTTGTGAGGCTCACTTTGAATGCAAGATGGGGGGAATACAACTAAAGCCATACTCCTATTGCTCAACTTATTTCTATGACGATGTAGATAGTGTATATTTAGTTTACTATGAAAGGATAGTTTATTATGTAATGTTATTTGATTCCAAAGCATTGTCTATAAAGTATAATTTAAGCACTTGAAATGCAAAACAAAACCTTAATAAATATCTATGTCAACTAAACCTGGGAAGATGGGCTCATTTGCTAAAATTGTCCACATCGCAGTTTCATCATTTAACCAAAGCGTGTGATCTTGGGCAAATCATTTAATGGCACTGTGTCGTATCTGCACCTCTGTATGTGATTCCCTTCATAGCTTATGTTAATATATCATGCTGTTATTTTAAAAAAAAGCCTGAATATAGAGCTGCTTCGTATATAATAATTGTGCAATTTAGGTATTTTGCACCACAAAGTTTTTGCCACTTGGTTTACTTATGGCAACTTATTCTAAAGTCATTTCCATGGTGCCTCCAAGTATCAAAGACGATGCTCCTTGCAATGTCTTTTTCTGTGGAGTCACTTCTGTTGGTGCTATCTGTATGCAAATAAGAAGGTTTGCATGTATTTTGCTGCAGAGCGCCCGGACAGAGCTCTAATACACAAGTACCCTGCATCTGTAACGGTCCTGCAGTTTCATTTTTTTGTTATGTGTTAAAATGCCATCTGCCACTAATGTTACCAAAAAATGAGATTGGGGAGAGGTAGCTTGTTTGTGGGCTCACCCCCCCCCCACTCTTTCAATGCTGGATACTCCCCCATGCCGAAGACACAACCCAAAGCTGGGGGCTCGGTGAACACTGCCCTTTCCAAACACAAACAGATTCTGGTATTTGTAGTCTTGAGAAGATGGCTTGAAAAGTACACAAACCATAGTAAAGTACGATTTTACGCAAGTGCGTATCTTACTATGGTTTGTGTACTTTTCAAGCCATGAAAGAAATTGCTCTTTTTTTACTTTTTTAAACTATTTGGAACATCCTTTGATAGGAGTTCAACTGCCAGCTGTGACCCATCTGAACTCTGCCTCTTTGGAACTCTGCCCCTCCTCCAGATTCTGGCCCTTCTGGGATCCCCCTTCAGATTTTTTCCTTTTCCACCAGTGTACTCTGGGGTCCGCCTTGTTAGGATCACTTCTACTTTCTCTCTGTCTGCAGCAATAAGACAGCCCTGGGGGGCCCTGCCAGGGTTGGATCTTAATGTATTTCTATGAATGGTCAAAAAATCACCTAGGGCTCAGGGTTGATAAACACCAGGACCAGATACCTGGCAAGAGTTTGAGTTGTGGAGGTGTCTCAGTTAAGGGGGCTCTGGATAAAGCATTTCTTGACAAGTATGTATGATTTCTCTCTGGATAAAATTGTATCCACACTTAATCAGGGGACTCTGGGATTTAGTCTCCTGAGTATTAGAGGGGCACGGGCGGGTGGCATAGGGTCTAGTCATTCTCCTTCACATCTTGCAGGAAAGGAGTATGCCATGCAGTACCCAAGGCCACTGACTACAGGCCTAAGGCAGGTTGAAGACCCTTCCTCATTGATATTGTATTGGCATTAGCTGGTCTCTTTGGACAGGAGAAGGATGACTGTCTGGCAACAATGGACCAGGATGGCTCTAGGTGCGTCACCTGGAAATCCTAGGAGAGGGTCCCCTCCTCTGGTGGCTGATAGGAGTTATGCTGATTCCCCCCTGGTTTGCCGCAGTGGTCTTCAACCTTTGGCTCTCCGGATGTTTTGGACTGCAACTCCCATGAACTCTCTCTGTTGATTATGCTGATTAGGGCTGATGGGAGTTGTAGTCCAAGACTTCTGGAGAGCCAAAGGTTGTAGACCCCTGCCTTAGGGATAATGTTGATACACCGGAAGACGATGTACACCCGGGAGAGGGTCCTTTTGTGCTACAGGATTTTGTTGGGAGCCCTATCCTTGTTCCCAAAGACTTTTCACATCCCAATTATAGAGAGTGGTCACTTATAGCCCCCATAACTGCGTCTGTTGAATGTCCCTGTTCTAGACTAGATGCTTCTTGCCGCTGTACAATAAAAGCAGAATACTTGCACCCATCCCCTCCAGCTGCCTGCAGCTAGCCCATTGGCCGATCAGCAAATGACAGTTTTCCTTTCTTAGTATGGCATGGACTTCTCTAAAGGGGTAGACGGAGCTGTATATACTTGACAAGTCAAGGTCCTGAACACCCCGGTTCCCTTGGTCCAAATCCTCACCTTGGCAGAGGTGGCAAAAGATGGTGGGCCGTTGCTGGGCCCAGTGGATAATTGCAGCGGGGCACCGCGTGCTTGTGATTGACAGGTTACTCCTGCCTATCTTATTTCATGATGCATGAGTATTCTATCTAAAATGATCCCAAAGTTGAGAGGCCTTAGAATGCCTTTAAATTTGATCACTTCCGGTTCGAACCTCTTTCGGTTGCCCTAAATATCTTTTAGACACGTGCTTATGTATTTCTAAACATCCTTGGTCTCTGATTCAGGTGGGTCCCAAACTGGAGATGTTGGTGTCTGCAGAGGGTTAGGCTGGGACGCTATCTATGGGGCAACTTGATTGTCTTGGAAGCAAGACACCGTTGAGCCGCATATATTCAATACCTGGCCTGCGCCTAGAGGCTGGACTCTGGCATCAAGAGTGATATAAAAGCCTAATTTTTTTTATTTTGCCCACTGATTTCATTATGGGTGAGATGTTGCTTAACAAAGAAGCAATAGCATGACGTCCCTTCATTCTGTCCGCAGTGCTATCATTTCACGGGGCTGAATCCTTAGGTATGTCATCTCCTATAGGGGATTTGCACAGCTCGTCCCCATATACTGTCATACTCTGGACTTGGGGATATGTCTTTGGCAAGACAATAATGACTTGTTACTACTTAGCTTCTGGTGTTGATGTGTTTGCGTTCTTAGGTTTCACTACAGAAGTGCCCTGCCATGGAGACTCTGCTCAGCATTGCATCAAAGGTCTTTGGAGGGTAAATAGAGTGGAGGGATAACACTGGGACGCTGGCTGTGAGGCAAGTCCTAGTAACAAAGGAAAGATACAACAACAACCTGGTCTCCCACAAGTGCAATTTACAGCTGGGCTAAGTAGGAGGGTAACAATTTCTCTAATGCAAAAAGTGTATTCTTTTTATGCATTCTTAAGCTATGGGCCATATTGTTTACCCACTACCTGGGTCCCGAAGAGGCAGCGATTCACAGTAATTCAGCAGGCAGATTCTTTGCCCCTTTTGATGGATGGGGCTACTGCTGGGGCTTTGCATCTGATAATGCAGAGGTGTGCAACAAGGGCCTCTTCAGATGTTTTGCACTATGACTCCCATGATCCCTCCCCATTGACTATGCTGGCTAGAGCTGATGGGAGTTGTAGTCCAAAGCATCTGGCGAGTCAAAGATTGCAGACCACTAAGATGGTAGGCCTGCGATGGTGGGTGGTGTTACCTAACAATCTAGATAACTGGAAACAATGCAAGGCTTGCCGGTGGCAGCTCTACAATCAAGTGCGAGCAAGCACCTGCATCCTGGTCATCGCCTCTTATCACCCACCGGGATATGCACCCAGCTTTCCGCAAGAGTGGTGAGATCTCCACCGGTGGCACTTGACACTGCTGATAACATCATAATAATGGGTCATATCAACATATGGCTTAAAATCCCAGAGAACAAATATACCCAACAGCTGATCTTCATCTTGAAGGGCACATCAGATGCATGTGCCATTAGTCTTCTGGTCTAGTAACCTCCTAGTTACCTAAAATCATGCAATGTCGAAAAGAGCAGAAGCCAGGACCTGTCCATACATCCCATCTCCTGCAGACCTGAAAACAATATCCCACCAACCTCCCTCACCAAGAAGTTCACTTTCAACCTTTCAACCAAACCTGGCCCGCCCCGAGCTCAAGTAGATGATCTGGCAGATTTCTAGACCAATGGCATGGAAGAAAAAGCAACAAATATCTCTAAACCAACAAACACTTTCAAACATGCCTGTCTGCACTAGACTCAGCATCAAACCCCCCTTTTCCACTAGGGAATTAACTCCTGCGGATGCTCTTAAACTACTCCAGCACAAGCTGCCAAGTAGCTCTAATAGCGCTGTGAGGAATTTGACGATTCGCACCGTGGGTGTGCTCTCACCTGGACTTTTTTGAAATGTTTAATTAAATAGAATGATGGTAGACCAACCTCAGGAAAATGTGTGGGGCTAATCCACACACATTTTCCTATGCTCATAGCATGAAAAATGCATAGACCTGTGTACTCTGGGTGGACACAGCCTACAGGCACAGTCTGACCTGTCCTATTTAGTTGGATATGACAGCAGGAGTACATCTCCAGAAGGGGAGGACCAAACCTTCCCCCTACCATGGCCAGCTTAATTAACTAACAATGGCTCCATGGATCCTCCCTGCTCTTTTGTTGAGCCCTGCAGCTGGTGGAAGTGATTTGCATACCAATTAGAGGGTAATTCAAACAGGCCCACATGGGGCCTGGCTACAGAGGTTAACAAAGGACACAGGAAACCCCAACAACCTTTCATATGTAACTGTCACGCTCAAGCCATTTCCAGCCCGCAGAATCAATTGACAGTGAGCTGTCATGTCTGGGCCTGCATCTTTACAGTAGTCCACCCCGCAGGGGGACCCTATTTATAAGGTATGGGAATGTGGTTTGCAGCTGCCATAGAGTCTGGTCTTGGCGCAGCTTCAAGGGGGCCCTGCCACTTTAATCAGGAACTACAGAGAGCTCCATTAACCAGAGAGATGCTTTGATCCACAACAGACAGGGAGACGGGTGAGACTTAATATGACATGTTTTCACCCCTTTACCTTTTTTGTTGCAAAGCACTCTGCTTATGACCTCATTTATACAGGAGATTGTAGGTGGGGACTCAGGATTGGTTAATTAAGGTAGGCCTAGCCTACACCAATATCTGTGGCACATTTGGCTTTTGGCAGATCATCTGAAGACTTTGCAGGGGGAAGCAGGAAGAACTCATCATTGGACACTGGCTGAAAGTACAGTCTGCCTTACATCTTCCACCAGTGAAGGAAGGTCAGGACCTCCAAAGAGGGAAGCAAGATCCCTCCCCTAAACATCTCCCAGGGAACGGAAGGAGATACCAAATCCAGAGGACCCTCTAGCTACTCCAGAACTGGTACCCAGCCAGCACACAGTGTGCCCTGCTAGTTTCTGCAGCAATCATCCTAGGTAGGAAACGCTAGAAAGTCTCTGATTCTACAACCAAGGACAAGGCAGCTGCCTGCACCACGCTCCTCAGCTTTGGGCCATCCACATTAAAGGATGACACAAGTCCATTGAAGAAGCTGGGAGAAGTGCCTCGTAGAGCATCTATCGGCTGCAGCATTGACCGTTGTTATGCTATCCTTCCCAGAAGACCCCTAGAACCATTTTAAGACTCATTGCTCCCTTTCTGCTGAAGCCAAGTAACGGCAGGCTCGTACTGGCCTATAGGGCAATAAGGCAATGCCCAAACCCAAAACACAAAATGCTAGTGTGGGCAAGTTTTTTTGTCAAAGTGGGCCACTTTTTTACCAATGTAGGCCAGTTTGATGAGTTACTGTACTATGCGACTAGTAGTTTGGACCATTCTTACTGAACAAATATTCTTTAAATTGCAGAATTTGCATTGCATTTTATGAAAAACCTCCCCATTGGGCACTATTCAAACAGCCTGTCACAAAAGTAATGAATTGCCTTTTGCAAATGTGGGCCACTATTTCATTGGTGCCAGAGATAGTTTCATGCCCCAATCCGACCCTGTTCAACAGTTGTGATTATTTACCATAACAACTACCATCCTGTCAGTATCCAGAGTGCATCCCTTTTCCTTCTTTGAAACTTCCTGTCCTCTGTGTTCCTTTACAGGGTGGGTTGTATTTTGTATTTTTGCTAGAATTGTTGTGATTAATAAAGTAGATATTTTTATACAACCTTGACTGGACCGTCCCCTTTATCTTTGGGTAATAATTGTATTTTGAACTGTGTTGCAACTAACCAACGATACACAACCTTTTCAGAGACAAGCCTACCATTCCATCCATACCAAAATTGGAGAAGGAGGTTTATAATTTGCTTGTGTTTTCAATCTGTTCGGATCCCTTCTGGTGTCCTATAGGTGTGGGGCTGATTCATGGTTTAGAAACCAATATTCATCCCTGGATCACCGGCGTCCCAGGAGTTGATTCGTCACATTGGTGGCAGACGGTTGAATCTAGTTTGAGCCTTGCGCACAGCTAAGTAACACAACGATAAAAGTACTGTTGCAGGCAACGTCTAGAGCATTGCTAGTTATTTATCATGATCATGGATCTTGACATAGCGACTATGAAAGGCATGAGCAAGGATGTCGTGCGAGTTCTATGCTAGGGGGGCCTCCCCCACGGCACCAGAGTTAACTGTTCTGAGTTGCTGACCAGCCTCCAACCTTGGGAAAAAGCGTAGGCTGCTGAGGAGAAGACCTCAGGGGATGGGCTAGGCCCAGTGTACCCAAATGAAGAAGACCTTCCGGGAGGGCTAGTGGAAGACGATGAGGAAGACACCATGATCAGTGGTTCTTGCAAACTTCCCTCTAGGAGGCAAGCATGGTTTCTCAATACTCTAGAGCTTTAGTGAGGTCTGGGGTTAGTGCAGCATCTCACAGGTCCCAGGCCTCAGCACAGCCTCTAAGTGGCCCAGTAATTGTTCCGCCTGTTAACGATGAAGTGGCTGAAGTGGCTAGAACGCTCCTGTTGGAGGAGAGGAGACAGGCGCTGGAGGAACAAAAACAATGGGACAAGGCTGCGATGGAGCTGGACACGGCCCGCCATAGAGCTGCGCAGGCCAGCACTCGATGAGAAGAAGAAGGCCAACAGGTCCACCTCTAGCGAAAGCAGCAGTAGTGGCTCAAACCAGAGTGCCCGGAATAAGCCCCAGCGCTACATCTCCGAAGACTTAGTGCAGGCTTATGAAGTGGGGAAGGATATTTTTGACCGGTTGCGCTTGACCTTGCTTGTCAGATACAGGAGGTGGACGAGGTACTGTGGGGGGCAGCCTGATGAGTGGTTTACTGATGCAAGGGACTGATGCCATTCTTCAGTTAAGTCCTGAGAAAAGGCCTGTTTATGAGAACATGAAGGCGGCCCTCCTCAGGAAGTTCTGTAAAACCCCAGAACAGTATCTCAAGAGCTTCAGAGAGCTTGAAATGAAAAGTGGGCAGACATTTGAGGCATTCACATACTTGTCGTTGAAATATCTGAGCGGCTGGGTGTCTGGTAAAAAAGTTGACACATTCAAAGAGATGTACAATTTTATTGCATGTGAGCATGTATTGAAGAATTGTAAGGCTGACCTACACCAGCATCTTGTGGACAAGACTATTACAGACCCTATGGAGCTTGCAAAGGCTGTCGACAGATTTGTGAGTGCTTGAGTCCAGAAAAAGGCTCAGGCAAGCACACCTAAATCAGAAGAGAAATCTTTAGACAAAAAAGTTAATAAGGATGGGAAGGACAAAGGTCCATCCCACTCCTCTTCAAAGCCAGGTCTCCAAAAGAATGAAGGTAAATCCCAAAACTTTAGTTCAGCCGTACACCCAAAGGCGGTTTTGTGTATAAGGAGCCGGGCCAAAGGGAAGGGGATCCTGCTTGCAAGGGCTGTTGGACTCATAGAAGGGGCCACCATTAGGGTGGGCCTCCAAGAGGAGGTCTTTCCACTAGGCCAAGGAGTGGCTGAAGGTGGATTAGGTGTGCTGATTGGGAACAGTACCGGGTCGTCAGAAGAGATCCCAGTTCCCAATAATACTCAACTGTATTTAGAACATGTGTATATCAATGGACACCAAACTCCTGCTGTCAGAGAGACCGCGACTAGCCTCACTGATGTCACCAGGCAGTGGGTGCAGCCAGGCTAGTACCTGATGCAGCGCAGGAATCTGAGGTGAGGGGCCAGGTGAGCGCAGATCTGAAGGGCCTGCCAAAGCTGGATGAATTTTCATCAGCTGGGGGCCCAGATCAGACTGACTTCTTTAAAGACCAGGAAGAGTGTCCCACTTTGGTGGGCCTGCGGAAGCAGACAGAGTAGCAGGCTAAGGGTGAGGCCCCTGGACTTTTTGAAGTGTACTGGGAGGGTGGATTCCTGTACAGTGAGCCAATTGACTCTGAGGTTGAGTGCACCAGAAGGTTGGTGGTTCCCGAATGCCACAGACAGTTTCTTTTGGATTTGGCTCACCAAATTCCTTTAGCAGGTCATTTGAGAGTGACTAAAACGTCGGACCGGTTGTCTGCGCACTTTTACTGGCTGTGGTTCAGCGTAAAAGTTACATCATTTGTCCGGTCCTGCCTCACTTGTCAGGCTTATGGCAAGACGTGGTGCTACAAAGGCCCCCTTAATTCCACTACCCGTGGTTGGGGGGGGGGGCCTTTGAGAGAATAGGCATTGATATTGTGGATCCTTTGGATCCCCAAACCACCTCAGTGAACTGTGAGAAACCTGAAGGTGTCTCACCCGCTAGTCCCCAGGGATCTGTCATCCAGGTGGCCAGGACACAGCAATCGCTACTGGATCCAGTTCCTGGGAGTGGACCAGTGTGGGAGGATCACCTGGATGGGGAGTCCTCAGGAAGTGGAAGTGGAACACTGATGGGTGAGATGCGGAACCCCCTTCCTTGTAACACCTTTTCATCATCCGGCCCGTAGGATATTCAGAAGTTCCACCACCCACCCTTTTCCGACATGATCACTTTCTTACACCACAAAGACAAAGGACTAACACCAGGGCTATTTACCTGAAATGTCGCACTACTATGGTCAGGCAGAGTCAGGCAATTGACAATAACTACACACACCTGGCGGCTATTTCCCTTCCCCACAGGGATAAAAGGTAGAGCACAAGAGCACACTTTGTGCAGGGCAAACCGCACAAGTAGGCAGTTATTCCAGGACGGCAGTTCAAGAGGAGGAGAAGGATGGTTAGAAATGAAAGGACGACAAGGAGGGAGGAGCCCTTGCCCTTTTCGACCCAGCCCTGGGAAGCCTGCGTGAAAGGAATCATAAGACCGGGAACAACAGATAACGTGTGGTGTAACAGATGTCAATGGTGCACTGAGCCCTCCTACGCTGATAACCAAGGCAGGGAGAGATGCTTGTTCCCGTGGTACCATCCTTGACTCCAGAGACAAGAAGTGCGAAGTGGTTCATCACAGCCGGTGAGTCAGAGGGAGAACCGATAGTAAACCGAACTGTGTTGAGCGAAGTTTGCAAATGGCAACATAATTGAATCAAAGAACAAATATCTTGTGTGCTATAGAACTGTTAAAAACCCTGGGAGAGACCAGCGGCAGAGTGTTCGGGAGCCATGTGGCTGCTCTTTCAAAAGACTCTGGTTGACTCCTTTAGTTAAAACTACAGATACCAGGAAGCCCTAGGAGAGCCGACGCAGGAGGTCAAATTGGTCATACAAGGGTCGAGTAAAACCCCTTGTACAATCAATAGTCCTTAACCCGTAACCAAGAGGAAAGCTAAGGGAAGTAAATCATGCACTGTGATAAAGCAAAGTGAACTTTGTAACTGGAAAATGTGAACCCGGCTGAGGGATGTCTGCAAAATAAATTGACGCATGATAACCCCCGTGAACATTGTGTGGGCAAGAGTGAACCCAGCTGAGGGATGTCCACGGTGAATGATTGTTTAAAAAGACATTGAGACTTGTGAATACAACAGGTGAGTAAAAGGCTGTAGTCAACCACACAGAGGGAGGCTAACATTTGAGAAGGGTCTGAGCCTGGAAGAGGGAGATCTAGGAGTGAATAGTAATCATGCAATGTAAAGGAATACAGAAAGGAACTTTTGTTTTGTTATTTTGGACACATCAGGCCCTCGGAGGCAAGAGACTTTGTAGATAAGAGACTTAGCCACCGAAGTTCCTGGTATCGTTGAAAGGAACAGTAGTCTTGTGCTGGAGAAGCCCAGGAGTGCACTGTGCTCAAGAGTCCTACCTTGTCCCATGCTAAAAACATGGGGAAAGGCGACCCCAGCTATAATATCCTGACTTATCATTTGTGAACAGTTCTTTCTTTTCTTTTGAAAACTATCCCATACTCTTTTGTAATTTAGCGGTAAGGATTGGCAATAGTTTCTTTTAGTATATGCCCTTTTATTTGAAAAGATGCCACTATGACTGCCTTATTATTTGATGTTCGTAGCTTGCTCCAATCTGAGATTTAGGTTTATATTAGGCTCTTTTCTCAGCCATTTATACAGTTTAATGAACACCCTTGAACTGTGATCACTTGTGTCTGTCTTTATTGTTGCCACCATGAGTTCCTTGCAGAACCAATACATCTTGGTGGTGGTAGACCAGACCACAAGGTCCCCTGAGGCTGTCCCTCTGAGGAGCATCAAACCCCTCATGGATGTGAAGGCTCTGATTGGAATATTCTTCCATGCTGGTTTTCCCAAGGAAGTTGTTTCTGACAGGGGATCAAACTACATATCAGTGTATATGAAGTCTATCTGGAAAGAGTGTGGAGTCACCTACCGGTTCTCTCCATCCTTCAATTCCACAAACAAACTGACTTGTTGAGCAGTTCAACAAGACCCTAAGAGGCATGATCGGTGGCTTGGAAGAGCACCTATGGAGAAAATGGGATATTCTCCTGCCATGCCTTCTGTTCGCCTGCAGGCAGGTGCCACAGAATGGAATACTGTTTAGCCGCATTGAGCTTCTGTTTTGACACCCTTTATGAGGTCCCTTAAGTCTAGTGAAAGAGATGTGGTGGACTATGTACTTGGCCTTCAGTCTAGAATGACAAAGTACATGGAACAGTCGATGAAAAACCTAAAGGCCAATCAGGAGCTAATGAAGGACTGGCACAACCAGAAGGCCACATTGACAGACTATTTTCCAGGCAAGTGGGTGTTAATTATGGAGTCTGTCAAACTCAATGCCCTTCAGGACAAGTGGACTGGGCCTTTCTGTGTGCTTGAAAAAGTCAGTGAGGTGAATAATCTCATTGACGTGAAGGGACCTAAACAGATGTGCAGTCAACTGGCTAAAACCCCATTATAGCCGGGAAGATTTTTGGTAATGGCGTTAGTGACAGATGGAGAGACTTAGGAGGAGACCAATCCCCCCCAGACCTCCTGCACACTGAAGCCACAGATGCAACAAACCTGTCAGCACAGCAACTGACAGACTGTCACCGTTTACTGGGACAGTTTGCCTAATTGTTTCGCTGACTCCAGGTCACGCAGATTGGTGCACCCATGATCTGGACACTGGAGACAGTAAACCACTGAAGAGCAGGTTTCACTGGATGTCCGATAAGGTTTAGGGACATTATCAAGTAGGTAGTTTCCAAAATGTTGCCCCTAGGAGTGATAGAGCCATTCACACCCTGTGGGCTAGCCCGGTGGTACTGATCCCTAAAAAGACCACTGGTGGGAAGACTGAAGTCCGCTTTTGTATGGACTACAGGGGGCTCAATACTGTTATGAAGACAGATACTCATCCCATTCATCTGGCAGTTGAGCTCATTGGCAAGCTTGGCGCTGCAAAGTACATGAGTACCTTTGACCTCACGGCAGGGTACTGGCAGGTTGGCTTGACAGACCAAGAGAGAGGTCAGCATTCTCAATCCCATTAGGACATCATTAGTTCACTGTGATTGAAGAATGCCCCTGACACTTTTCAGAGGATGGTTAACCAGGTTTTGTCTGGACTGAAAATCTTCAGTGTCGCCTATTTAGATGACATTGTTGTGTTCAGCCATACCAGGGAGGATCACGTATCCCACCTGAGACAAGTGCTTCAGGTGATGCAGAACGCCGGCCTGACTATCAAGACCACAAAGTGCCAGATAGAGCAGGGCACAGTGACTTACCTAGGCCACCTGGTCAGTGGAGGTAAGAAGCAACCTCTTGAAGGGAAGGTACAGGCTGTGAAGGATTAGGACATCCCCATCACACAGACACAGGTGAGAGACTTTCTAGGTCTCATCCGGTACCACCGGTCGTTCATCAAGGGTTATGTTATGGGACCATTGCCATGACCCTGAATGATCTAACATCCAGGAAAATGCCCAACAAGGTAACTTGGGCTACCGCCTGTCAAACCTCCTTTAAGGATTTAAAGGACAAATTGTGCAGGGACCCAGATTTGAACATTTCAGACTATGGTCAGGAGTTCATTATCCATACAGACTCCTGTGAATTTAGGATTCGAGCAGTGTTAGTGCAGCAGAACTCTCAAGAGGTAGAGCAACCTGTTGCCTACATGAGCAGGCGATTTACAAAAATGAAAAGGTACTGGGTCATTGATGAAAACAAGGCTGACACAGGCCTGAGGCAGTAATGAAGCTGAAACCTTGCATCTTTGGGTCACACTTTACTAGCCAAACCGACCAACAGCCTCTTAGATGGTTAATGGCCATGCTAGGGGAGAACCCTAAGCTTTTGTATTGGGCCTTATCCCTACAGGGATTAGATATGGACATCCAGCACAAGCCAGGCTCCCAGCATGGACATGCAAATGACCTCAGCCGGTACTCTCACCTGGATGACGAACCAGACCCTCAGTAGGGTGGTGGTTCTGTGCTCTAGCACATTGAAGCTTCTCTTGTGCTAGATGGAATTACCAATAAAGATCTCAGACCAAATAACCGGACAGACTCAAAAACTTTGACAAAGTACTACTTTATTCTCAATTTAATAAAGCAGGGCAAACTGGCAGACTTTGGGCTTATGCTTGCACATTCACAAGCGCACTTGATTACACATAGGTTTTATACCCCAACATGCATCATTTATGATGTCAACCTACGTGGCAAACTGTAAAACCTATTGATGGTAGGGATTGGTTAGAGGAACAAATTTACTTATAGAATACATATGGGTTAGTACTTCATTGGCTTCACCTTATCTGGAGGACATACATCGAACTACCTCTTAATAAGTATAATACTGATTATAGCAGACAAAATTGCAGCAAATCGGTCTATGCAACATTGTATAGCAGATTGCCCCATAGACCCACTGATTGGTTGGCATTCCCATCCTTGGACTTTCGACTCGGCTAGCAGCACATAAGTGAAACGAAACCCAGGTGCTTGAGTCACATCAGATTACTCCCCACTTTCCCAATTTGTCCATCGTCTCTCATCAGTCCAACCATGAGCCAAAGTTTCCTTGTAGTCTTCTCTCTGTTCGGGCAAATTTGAGGGAGTGTAAGCACATCACCATCTCCAACCGAGGCTTAATGAATAGCCCTTGTTTTCAACTTCTGAATCACGTGTGAAGAGATCACAAATTTGTCCATTTTGACCTCTTATTTACTGCTATTTTTGCTGGGTGTCATTGCTTCTCTTGGCCTCTAGAGACTTGCTCATTCCATCTTTTCAGAGCTTTATTCACTTTTAATTGTCCAATACTTGGCTCTTGTAAATGTTTTCTTCTTCTTTAATCTAAGAGAAGTATGTCTCACGTTCATGGTTTATCGGTCTTTCTTCCTTGGATGCTAGTTCAAGGAATAATTGCAGAGCACGAAGCTCTGCAAATTATTCCTTGAACTAGCATCCTTGATGCCAGGCCAACACACACTCCTCTTTATTTTGCACACAAAGCCGTTTTCCAGCGTCTCCTGACTCTGCAGCTCTGATCTATCTCTGAGGTAGCTGGAATTAATCTTAACATGAGCTGACGTCCATCTTCCTATCATGGCCGTCCTTGCCAAGTTATATTTTCTTCTATAGCTAGCTTCTATATGTCTCATCTACCTTGCATTAGTGCACATTTACACTTATTGGTCAGCAAGTTACTTTATCTTCTTTTGAATACCTGATTACTTTATCATTTTGTACATGTTTCTCTGGTCACTTCAGTTACATCATCACTCTTAAATATTTTCGTATCGTTTCAGTTTACCCTCATATATCTTCTTCATGAAATCACTCTGGCCTATTCATATTTCACTCAGTGTTACATGATGTCCAATGGTGTCTGCAGACTGCAGACATCTTTCCACTCATTCAGTGTGAGGGTACATTCGATATGGTTGCCTAAGTGCATATTGTCTCTCGTACACTCAATGCAGTATAGGGACAACACAGGGGGTCCCACATATAGATCTTCTACTGCTATTGCAGCATGATTGCAGGGAGGAGGCAGGAGTTAGAGTAAATGTGTCTACCTGCTCCTCTACAGTTCACATGCTGAGGCAGGGGGGCATGTGAGGAATTTTACTATCTGCACTGTGGGTGTGTGCTGACATGGGCTTTTTTGAAATTTTTATCTAAATAGAATAATGGTAGACCAAGCTCAGGAACACGTGTGCGGCTAATCCAAACACATTTTCCTATGCTCACAGCACAACAAATGCATAGAACTATGTACACTGGGGGGACACAGCCTACAGGCACAGTCTGCCCTGTCATATTTAGTTCAGATATGACAGCAAGAATACACAATGCATCCATAGAAGGGGGAGGACCAAACCTTCCCCCTGCCATGGCCAGTCTGATTAACTAACAAAGTCTACATGGATCTGCCCTACCCTTTTTTGGGCTCGGCAGCTGGTGGCTGCGATTTGCATTCCAATGAGAGGGTCATTCAAACAGGCCCACATGGTGCATTGCTGCAGAGGTTAACAAAGGAAACAGGAAACCCCAACATCCTTTCATATGCATCTGCGTCAACCTGGAGCAGGCTCCCACCCTCAGTATCAATTGACATGTCATGTCTGGGACTGTGTGTTTACAGTGATCCACCTCGCAGGGGGACTCCATTCATAAGGTATTATAATGTGGTTTGCAGGAGCTAGAGAGTCTGGTCTCGCAGCAGCTTTAAGTGCAACCTGTCTCTTTAATCAGGAACCACACAGAGCTCTATTAAAGAGAGACATCCTTTGATTCACAACAGACAGGGTGATAGGTGGGACTTGGTATCACATGTGTTCACCCCTTTACCTTTTTCTGTTGCAAAGGACATCAAAGAGGAGAGAAAGCATGCTTTATAAGAATGATTTGTGCTTTCAAAAAAATAAAAAATGCATAGGCACTTTCAAAAAATGCTACGGTAGAGAAATGCAAGCTGACAGAAGGTTAAAACCTTTATATTCACAAAGTTAAAAGCTTCAAGGACTTGAAAAATGTTGTAGGTTTCTTTTAAAATTGAGCCCCCAGTAACGACTGACATGAAAAAAAATGGATAGAATTTTCTCTTCTGAACTAGTCACTACAGACAAAGAGCTAAATTGTGCCAAGACGCCTCTGTGTAGAGCAAAGGTAGGAACTGCGTAGCTTGAGAGTTGGCTAAGATAAGGCCCGCACTAAAGCGATCTACGCAGTTAGATGTGATGATTTATGTTCGCAGTGTACAGTCTTTGAAATGGTATGTGGTTTAGAAATGTGTGCGCGGCTGACATGACAGGTAGATAAATGATGTAGAAACAGATGTCAGGAACGTTCTTGCTTAAAGACAGAGCAAGCTAACTTTTTAAAGTGACTGAGATGTTGAAGAAACTGATGTTTTAAAATTGAAGAACTGAAGAGTTTGGTTTATTTTATGTTGTTGAAGCACTTTTAGAAGAGTGTTTTGATTATGCTAAAAGCAAGCTGACAATGGATGCTTTTTGATAAATGCATTATGAGCAATATTCATAGGCTATTTGATGTTATGTATTGCAGGTGATTAGAAAAGAAGGCATGTTATGTTTTTTTTAAATGACATGGGTTTTCTATGTACGCCAAGATTGGGAAAAGCGCACTGCTATTGCATGAAATGTGAAAGCATGCCAGGAAAACAGTGTATTGAATATGTTTGAAAGAAGGTCATTGGGGTAGGAACAGAAAATATCTAGTGAAGGGGAGAAGGATAAATGGATTAATAGGCAATTTTGTTAGTTGTTCAAATTTGATAAATATAGGTGGAAATGCAATCTTTATGTTTTTATGCAAGGGAAGCAGTGAATATTGAAAGAAAGCATGCACAAGCATAACACTGTGGGATGTTTTTATCCACGCATCCAAGCCCTACCTCAAAACTGTGCAGTACTGACATGGAAAACATCATGATGGCCAGAGCTTCCCAGAAAATGCACAGGGAAATGCATGAAGAATAGGCTGCCACTCATTTTTGCCGATGTTATGGGCACAGAAGGACACTGCCTAAGACCACCATTGGACTACCCACACAGTAGTCTGAAACCATTGGGAATGGCAATGCTGATTGCCAAAAGCAAACCCATAACTGTGGAGAATTCATTTTCTTAAATCCCAAAAAGGGGTGCAGTACCAGTACTCACCACTATCAGAAAGCCGGCGTTTTAAAACAACACCAGATTTTACTTTTTTGTAGAAAACTGAATGAATGAACCCAAAACATGCCAAAGAAAGACTTACTGAGAGGGGGATACAATGTAAAGTTATATTCTGAAGTGACTTGAAGGTTTATAACAAGACTGGCTTAGTAAATTTGGACTGAAAGACACTAAAAATCTAAATGTTTAAAAGAAATGAGTGACCTACTTTTGAGTGTCACATAGGTTTCAATTGTTTAAATGTCATAGTTTTAAACTTAGAATCAGCATTCTAGCTGCATATGTAAAAATGTTTAGTTTTATTTGAATGCAGAAAACTGGGGTACAGAAATGACATGTAGCTAAAAACTGGCTTAAAGAGATTCCAATTTTGCCTGGCAACTACCCCCCATCAGGAGTGAAACTTGAGTCACAGCTGTGTTCCCAGGCCTATCTGCCTTTTGCTGGCCACACTAAGGATATGCCATCTCTCTGATAATTGAATTAAGGGGAGCCCCCACAGAATACAGGAGCTCTGAACAAAGCCCTGTCCTGACTCAGGCAAATGTTTTATTGGCGGGAGTCGTAAATGGAGCTTCCTCCTGGAAGGACAGGGGAGGAGCACTGCCTGTGAGAGCAAGCTGGCTTGGCAGAACTGGAAAAACCAGAAATTCAACCTTGTGCTGGGGGGAAACCACACCCCTTTGGAGCCAGAACATAACTCTAAAAAGATGAATAACTCATAGTACGGACTTGTGAAAATTATTTAAATGATACCATAATTCTTGTGATTTTTCTGCCCACATTTTAAGACGTGGTAGGACCCGGTGGTATGTTCAGGGGGGTTTTAGCGGAAAAAAGGATATTACTCAAAATGTGTGCATGTGAAAAATCTGACACTTCATCAACTAATGTCCATACTCCTTGCGCACATGTGTGTAAATTTGGGTTAATTTCCGAAATTGCAAAATCAGTTAAAAAGTGCAAATATTGCCATTTCTGAATGCAAGCCCCCAGGAAGATCAGATTTGGACAGGGTATACCTCCTGTAATGCATGATGGGTGCATATGATTTTAAAACAATATGTACCTCTGCAAATATGTATTTGGTTCAAATCTAGATTTGGGTGCAAGTTGACAGGAGGAGTGGACTTTCTGTAGGCTGTAAAATGACATCACTCTGACACAATTTAGCTCCCCCAATCAGGGGAGAAATGAAAGCTTGGCCAATGACAAGTGGAGAGGGGTAGGGGCTAGTGATGCTGCACACACACCCATTTTCAAAACAGATAAAATCAGACAGACAGGACAGATAGGGACCTTCAAATCCATTTGCAGCTGGAAGCTCTGCCGGAAAATCCATACTTTACCTCCATCAATCTCTAGAGAAAGCTGTGCAGAAAGATCCAGACTTCAAATCCATCAATCTCCAGAATCCATAGAGAGAGAGAGAGCTGACCCAGATCACTGTGAAGTGCAGAGACCAGAATCCAGTCTAAAACCTGACCAGATCCGTGGCGAGGCCCATTTAATTCAAGAATATAGTGTGAGTACCTAGCAAACTGTGCAGAACCAATCTCTTAGTTAAAATAATATAATTCAATCTATTTAATCTAAGTAGAACTGCCTCCTAACTGTCACCTGTCATTTGCAAAGCTGTCACCTGTCATTTTCTAGTTGCTAGCTGTCACTTGTCTTTTTGAACTTTAAAATTCCAAATCTGAAAAACGACCTTTATTTAATCGCTCATATCTCCGTAACCGTTTGTCGTAGAGAATAGCTTAGAATCTCAGCTTTTCAACGAACCTAGAACCGCATTCCGATTCCCTATAGTTTTGCCGCAATCGCGGAAAACGCATTCGCGAATTTGCCGCGATTTGCAAAATTTCTTTACGTGTGAAAACAGCAGTTTTCTTGCCTTCCGTTGCAAAAATTCGTTTGCAACCTGACAACCATTATAGAGCATTGCTAAAGTGATCCTGAACTCATCCCAAGTATATTTCATTCACCCTGAACCTCCTAGAGGGAATTAAAAGCCTTTTAGCATATTTTTCACTTCATTGCCAGCACATATAAAAGCATTTTGGGCCTGTGTTTTAAACTTCTGTAGTCCAAGCTTGCTGGGGTGAACTGAATTACATTTGATTGCATTTCTGAGAACTGTGTGCTTTCCTTCCATTTCCTTGCATTGCATAAAAGGGGGGAGGGGATTGCCAGAGAAAAGTGATTACATTGTTTTGTTGAAATCATATTGAGTATTTTCTGTATTGCATTTTTCATTCAACATTACATCCATCTGAACTTATATCAAGTATTCTCTACCACCTTATTCTTCTGTTCCTATTCACAAGTGTGCTAGTGCCAGATTCTCCGTTGTTAATCTTTATCATATCAGATTAAGTGCGATATCCAATTATTAATTTATTATCAAAGTGTGATATATCTATACATTGTTTAATTTTTTTCAAATAAATCTTTTAAATTTGCAAAACAAACCTACTTCTTGGCTCAGTGGGGTCAGGGGGATTCTAAGAGAGGGGTGTTATATAGGGATAGTCATCCAGAACGCATGAACTGGACATAAAGATATATCAATAAGGGTTTCCATTCAGTATCCCAGACTAGGCATTGACTTAGCTGTAGTGTTGAATTGAATCCTCTTACAAATTGGCGGCTCGTGCCGGACGTTTGGATTAGATCTATCACTTGTGCAGATTAATACAGCGTGCCAGCTGACCAGATACACATATCCGGTCGGAGCACACGCTGTGTTACGCTGTAAAGCACTCCTCAAAGGAACGCTCTAAGAAAAAGGTCTGTTTTGCAAAAATAAAATACCAATTTCTGTAAGTCAGGACAGAGACCAATCTCTAGAATGACGACCTTAGTAGACATGAAAATAGCCAGAGAGCACTTCTTACATAAGTTATTTGTGAGAGGTGAGTGGACTCACCAGGACCGCATGGTCTGGTTGCAGGCCATCACGCAACAGGTCACTGAAACAGGGTCAGATACATGGGGAGATCAGGGTCCCCTACATGTGGCCCTGAGTGAACTATACATGGCTCCTAAAGCTAAGGATGAACAAGACAAGATGGTTAGGATAGCCGCATACCTGTACCTATATATGGGAGACATGCAGGATAAATGTACTGAAAGCCAAGATCTGGCGAATAAGCGACAGATGGCGTTAGAGAAGGTCCAATCTGACCTGGTCTCTTCTGAGCAGAGGCTGCAGGGGAGCCAGGAGTCAGAAAATGAGAGTAGACAGCACATCATTAAAATAAAGAGGGATATGGACATCCTGCAACAGGAAAAGGCTGACCAGGATACCAGATTTCTGGCCTTGCAGAAGGAGTACCAAGAAGGTTTGGACTCCCTACTGCAGAGCCAGAAAAAGCTGGAGCAACAATAAGACTTTAACAGGGCATGCACGGAGCAGGTAGCCACCCTGCAAAGTCATCTAGATAGAGTGAATGCAGAGAGCAACAAGCTGATTTTGAAAGACCTGGATACCCAGGCAGAGTTTGATGAAGAACGCCAGAAAGCTGGTGCCTTTCAAAGGCAGAGGGACGACCTAGCGGCACAAATGCAGGCTCTTAGCCAGGAAAGAGACGCCTTAGGCCAGGAAGTCTGCCATTTAAAAAGAAAAACAGAAGAAAATCACCTGGCCCACCAGGGACTGGGTGACCTCCAAAAAAAACACCAGGACTTGCTAGAGCACACCAGGAGGGTGGAGGAGGCTCTGGCAAGACAGGAGCAGGCCAATAGGGACACAGCTCAGGAGGTAACCCTCCTGCAGCAAAGACTGGCCCAGTGCTCCAGGACCAATCAGGAAACACAGAGAGAGAATGAGGCTCTCTGCCAGCACAATGATAGGCTCCAACAACAGGTAGCGATGCAGGAGAGACTGATAGAGTCTAGTAAGGCCTTAACTGAGGAACTGAAGGCACAAATGCAGGCTCTTGCATTGCAACAGGGAGCAGGGGCGGATAGAGACCAAGTTCGCTGGGAAAGGGAAACTCCTGAGCATAACCTCAGGAGCCCTAGTACCAGAGGCCTTTATCTCTCTCAGTCCCTGGACTCTGCCACCTCCATGTCCCCTGGCGCACATGAGCACAGGGCCACAGGGATGGCAGATCACTATCCAGCCAGAAGCATGGGGCTCATAGGCCAGTACCACCCAGGAATGGAGGGGCGGGTATCCGGGTTTGGGCACCCAAGCACAGTGCAATTTAATGGTGAACCCCAGGAGAGTAGGCCCATTAAGGGCATCCTGAAAACCTCTGCCCAGTTAGGTCAGTGGGGGGGGTACCCATCAAATCCTGGCAGCAAGGAGGGATCTGAAGACTCCTCTGAGCGGTACAGGACACAGGAGACCAGGTCCCCACATTCTGCCAGCCATTCCCAGGCTCGCAGAATCCATGAAAACCTGGAAGAACAGACGGGAACCTCTGGGAGCAGTGCCTCTGAGTCAGAAGATGAATGGACCAGGGTTACCCGGACCAAAAGGGCCAATAAGACAAAAAGGGCCTTGCTTAAGGACCCCTTAAAGCAGATTAAGGCAATCAGGAGCGTCATCACGCCGTATCATAAGAATGCCAAGTATTCTGTTTGGGAGCACTTAGAGTTGTTTGAGCAAATGATGGAGACTTTCCATTTGAAGGACAGCCAAAGCTGTATCCAATATGTAAAGTGGACATTCTCCCCAGAGTACTCCAGTTTCTTTGCAGGGTTGGAGGACCAAAATCATTCCAGGTGGTCCACCTATAGGGCGGCCATATTAAAACATTTTTCTGTTCACAGAAATCCCCAAGAGGCTCGAAAGGCAGCCTACAATTTACAATGTGGGGAGGATCAGGCCCCACAAGAATTTGTGCAGGAGTTAAAGCGTGCTTTTGCACAGACCACAAGAAGGGTGCGCACGGATAGCAGAGAATTTATTAATACGTTTTTCCATGCCTTGCCCAAATATATAATGACCCAGCTCGTGAGAGATTTTCATGAGAAAAGATCTTTAGACTGGGTCATTGAACAGGCGACCCGGATCTATGAGGTGCAGAAGCCAATAGAAAATAAAAATAATGCGCCCAAAAACCCCAAAGTCAACAACACCCCTGCTGCTGTCAAGGTGGCAGAGGTAAAGGTCACCCCCGTTTTAGAGTTGGAGATGGGGGGGCCTAAAAACCTACCTGCACCTAATAATGCTAGGCCCAGAAGGTCCTCGGGCCAGGCACAGACAGGGAACCAGGGAGGCAGCCCCACAAATGGGGTCCCCCGCTCTCCTGACTATGTAAGTCCCCGTTACAAGGGAAATCGACCCATCCTGGGTTATGTGTGGACTCCTCCAGCCCAAGGGGGGGATCCAGCCAAGCACCTAGCCCAGGGAACTTCCCTCCTAACTTCCCACCGGAGGGCAGAAATTCTCCAAATCCTGGGCAGAACTTTTTCCCCAGGTATCCACCCAACTTCCAACCCCAAAATCATCCATCCTTCTTTCCCCAATTCCCTGAGCCCAGACAACCTAATCCGGGAGAGGGGAGGCCAAGGGTGGAGGGGTACCCAAATCTTCCCAACCCGGGGTACTACCAGAGAAGGGATAGCTACCCTTCCCGGGATCAGCCCAGGGGAGAAAACAGGGCCCCGTATCAGCCTGAGCGGGTTTCCCAGTTAGAGCGCCAGGTTCAAAACATGGTGCGGGATCTGGGTCACATACTGAGGGCTCAGCAGAACCCTCAGATCGGCATGCCGGCGCAGAACGCACCCAACTCTGGACCTGGTGCTCCAGAACAATGACGGGGGCAGCACCCCGATAACTCACCGGTTCCCAGGGAGGAGGCACAAAGGGAAGGGGGGTGTAAAGCCTGGGAGGAAGCTTCCTTCCTCACTTGTAAACATCCCCTGGAAACCCAGGAACCGGAAACAAAATCTCTTGCCCCTGAAAGTCTGCCTCCTAAGGAGCAGAGGGGGGGTAGGAGAAACAAAAGACCCAAACAGACTCAGTTTGAGGAGGAGGTACAGATCTTCCAATTTGAGGGAGAGGGATCCTCAGATGATCCTGGGAAAAGGATCTTCTCCTTCAGAGAGGGGGGAACTCCTCCCAAAGAAAAATGGGTCCCTAGGGATGCAAATCCAGACTGGGGAGATGTGGAGACTGAGCTACCGCTGTCCACCATCTCATCCCAGAACCAACAGCAAGAAAATCCCCTGGTTCAAACCCATCCTGGTGACTGCCTCCAAAAAGGGGGGGGCGGCCCGGAACCGGAGTCAGGGGAACCCACAATGGCTCTGGTCTCCAGTTGCCAATTTTTTCTTTCAGATTCCCAAGGCTCTCCACAGAATTCTGCCCAAATCGCTTCGCTAGCGATGTCCAAAACCAGAAAGTTAGCCCACCAGTTGTCCAAAAATGTGCATTATCTGTGCCCCCTTGAGGAGAAGGAGGGAAGATATTATGCCCCGGTACAAGTACAGGGGCAGGGTACAATTTTGGCACTGGTGGACACTGGATCTCAAGCTACCCTTCTGTCCAGGAGGGCCTTTGACGAACTGAATGCAGGAAGGGGAGGGAATTACCAAATTCCTCTCACCTTACTTCCTGGACAACTCCAGAACTTTGACGGGAAGGAAATTCCCATCGAGGGGACGGCAGATTTGGACATTAAAATTGGGCGACACAAGTTGAAACACCCGGTCATAGTTGTGACTCCAGAGGGCACCCCTTGTTTACTGGGGAGTGACCTCCTGAGAAGGTTGTCACCCCTAATAGATTGTGTAAACAAGGTCCTCTGGACCCAGACTAGCCGACCAATAAAATTAAAACAGAGTGTCAACCATGTTAGTTTAAACGGCACCTGCCACATGGTTGAACAAAAATCTGACCAAGTAGAATTTCACTTCCAGAATAGCCAAATTCCAGACGTGACAGTAATAGCAGTAGGACAACAGACTGGTGATGGAGGGTCCTCTCTATTTCTGAAAATCAACCTTCCTTCCAGTCTAAAGTGGTACTCCACGATGGAAGGAAACACTCTGAGATTCTATACTAATCCACAATCAGAAACTCCCACTCCTATAGTCCAGAAAGATGTGAAATCAGCTCAGAGCCTGGCTGATATTCAGCAAATTGGAGAGCAGTTGTTCATCCCTGTTCAGTTAAATGAGGGGAAGGACTCTGTTCTCGCTCGAGTGTGTGTGAGCAACGGTAAGAGCTTCATCAGCGAAGCCATGTTCCGCCAACTCCCAAAAGATCCAGCCATTCCCACCTTCAAATTGATAGACAAATGGGAAATGGACCTGGAAGCCCCTAATTCCAAACATCTCCTGCCAAGCAGGTGTATGCTCAAAATCTCCATTGGCAACAAGAGCATAATCCATAATTGTTGGGTCGTGCGAGACGTCACTGCCGCCTTTTACTTAGGCAGTGACATTCTCAATCGCTTTGCCATTAGTTTGGACCTAATAAACTTCAAAGCTTGGTCCCGATTAGCGGATAATCCCATGGGCTTTGATGATCCAGAAAAAGCATTTAGGTCAGCTCAATTGCTACCTTATGCAGTTGAAATTCAGGTTAAAGAGGAAGTCACCATCCCAGAAAGGACCCGACAATTCTCCCTGGAAGTGAAAGTTAAAAGGGGACAAGAGTTGAAAAACCCTGATGCTTACATACATCTAAATGCTTCTCTCCAACAGCAAGGGTTGGGGGTAAACCCAACGCCATTAGTCAACATAGAACATGACACTATTCTAATAGAGGTGGATAACAGCGATTTAAAGGGTATTATTCTAGCCGCAGGCACCATTATTGGAATGGCGGTTGATGACCGACATTTTTCCATAGATTTAGGTAATGAACTGTTAGGGCCAATCCCCAAGGACTGCTTTGACAGTGACAGTGATGACAATACAACACCAGACAGGATTTTTACCCGGCATGGGGGGAACTTCCTGGTGTACACTTCTTGCCCTTATGGTAAAGAAGATGTGACTTGTGACTTCAGGAGGGATGAGGTGATTTTCCAGGTCCATGAGGGCTGCCTTTCCCACCTGAAGCCTCCAGTCCAAATCAGCACTCTGACCAGGGACTTCTCCACCCAGCTGGAGGAGGTCGCAGAAATAGCCAAACCAGAAGTCTTTCCAGGCTTCAGGCAGATGGTGGAAGAGAGAGTCAACCTAGCTGATGCCTGTGTGACTCCAGAACAAAAGAAAAAGTTGAAACAAGTTTTCTTGGATTTCCAAGATCTCTTTGCGGTAGACTCATATGACTGTGGTCGCACTGACATCCACACAACAACAATCCCCACGGACCCTGGCATGACTCCTGTGTTTGTGAAGCAATATCGCTTGCCTCTCGCATCAATGGAGTCCCTTACTGAAATAATTAAGAACCTTGAGTCCAGGGGAATAATCCGTCCCATCCACAGCACCTTCAATAATCCGGTGCTGGGAATATTAAAGCCAAACGGCCAGTGGAGACTCTGCGCTGACCTCAGGGAGCTCAACAAACGGGTCCATACTTCCCGATGGCCTCTGCCCTACATTGACCAAGGGCTGGCCCAGATCCAGGGGTCACAGGTATTCACTGCAATAGACCTGACCAATGGATACTGGACCGTGCCGGTCAGTAGGGAGGACCAATATAAGCTGGCTTTTACCTTTGGGGGCCAGCAATACACATGGACCCGGACTCCCTTCGGATACCTCAACTCCGGCAATGAATTCAACATTTTCCTACATAAGGCCATGCCCGACCTGGGTGCGAGGGGTAACCTGGCTTATGTAGATGATGTCCTCATCAAAAGTTCATCGGTGGAGGAACACATAGCGGAGATCCGTTATGTTCTGACGCAGTTGAGGGCCGCCGGAGCAAAACTTTCCTTTCAGAAAGCACAGTGGTGTAGAACCCGTGTTAATTTCTTGGGGCATGAGATTACTCCTCAGGGTCTCTGTCCCCAGGAAAAGAAAGTGGAAGCACTTCAGAAACTGAAAGACCCCACAACTCTGCGGGAACTAAGGAGCCTCCTTGGACTGACTAATTACAGCAGAAAGTTCATTGAGGGCTACGCAGAGATCACCAGACCCCTGATTCATCTCCTGAAGGGGGGGGTCAAGTGGGAATGGGGTCCAGAACAAGCCGAGGCAGTAAGACAACTCAAAAGAAGCCTCTCACAAGCGCCTTGCCTAGCTTACCCTGTCAGAAACAAGGAGTTCTTCCTGGAGACGGGGTTCTCTAATACGTGCTTGACGGCAGTATTATACCAAAAGCATGACAAGGTCAATAAAGTAATCTCCTATGCGAGCAAAACTTTATCCTCTGGGGAGGAAAAATTCAACGATTGTGAGAAGGCACTCCTGGCAACGGTGTGGGCATTGAAGAATTACCGCCCATTTATCCAGGGGGAACACATCATAGTGGAGACTCCACACCAGCCTCTGCAATATCTCCAAAGTGACAGAATCCGGGCCGGAAATGTGAGTAATTCCAGAATTACTTCCTGGATTCTGTCAATGCAAGGCTTTCCTGTGGAGGTCAGATATGGCCAAAACAAGAAGAGTCCCCTCGCGCAAGGTCTGGCTGACTTGCATGATTGTGCCAGAGAAAACTGTCTCGAGGACGAAAGTCTAAAAATCAAGGACAACACGGAGGCATACCTTAATTCCCCACACAAAGTCTTTGAAGAAGACAAGTGTGAGGGAATGCCCACTGTCTATGTGGACGGATGCTCTTACCATGTTGACAACAACGGGGAGAAAGAACTGGTGGCCGGCGTAGGGAATGCATGGGTGAATGAGTCCCCAGAACCCTCCGCTGGATACAAAATTGGTCCCCGAAGTAGTCAGGTGGCAGAATTGATGGCTGTGCATCAGGCCATCCTCACTGCTGTCCAGCATCAACTCCACAAACTGGTCATAATCACAGATTCGGATTATGTACGGAACGGGTTCGTGGAGCACCTGGTTAATTGGAAAACCAGAGGCATGTTATGTGCTAACAACAAACCCTTGAAACATGGGAAGTTGATCCAAAACATTGATGATCTGGTCACCTCGAATGAGATGACCATCTATTGGAAAAAGATCAAGGGTCATTCCAAAGTAGAGGGACCAGACAAAACTGGAAACGACTTAGCTGATCAGCTAGCCAAAACCGGGGCCATCCAAGGGGATCTAATTGAGATTGAGTCCCGGTTGGGGGAAATCCAGGTCACTGTTATCACTAGGTCCCAGACAAATGCTCACAACGACCTTTCAATTGCACAATGGAGTAAGGAGACCCCTGATGCTGATTTGATTACAGCTCAGAAGGGGGATCCAATTATTGGTAAATTTTACCAGCACCTTGAGGACCCTGAGAACTTTCCCCTGACGGATACCGATTACATTGGGAAAGAGGACCTAAGAGTGTTGATGAAATGTCCAAAAATGTTCCGGATCCAAGACGGTTTGTTGGTAAGGAAATCCAAAGCTGGCCACGATCAGTGGGTGGTTCCTACCTCATTCCGAAGCCTGATGTTAAGTCACGCCCATGATGCGGCCACCGCCGGTCATAGGGGGTTTCACACAACATTGGAAATCTTAAGAGAGGTTGCATACTGGCCACACATGGGGCAGGACCTCGACCAATACTTGAAGGGGTGTCTTGTGTGTGCACAATTTCAGCCATCATCCCTCACGCACCGTGCACCCCTCCAAAAGAGGGGGATGACACTGCCATGGTCAGATTTAAAAATCGACTTTGTAGGCCCCGTGATTCGCTCTGCTAGGGGGAATAAGTACATGTTGACTGTGACATGCTTGTTTACCAAGTGGGTGGAATGTCTCCCAGCCCCAAACTGCAAAGCAGAAACGGCAGCTGCCTTGATGATTAACCACATCTTTTCCCATTTTGGTCTACCTCAAAGGATTGAGTCAGACAGAGGTAGCCACTTCACCAGTGAAGTAATGACAAAGATGTGGGAGATACTGGGGGTCAAAAGGAAGTTACATATTGCTTACAGGCCAGCTTCTTCTGGAGCAGTGGAACGCTACAACCGGACAATTGTGAGCATCTTAAAAAAGTTTGTGGCAGATTCTGGGCCAAGTTGGGATATCCGATTACCTCTGGTCCTAATGGCCATCAGATCTACCCCTTCATCTGCAACCAAAATGTCACCATTTGAGTTGATGACTGGACGCAAGATGGTGCTTCCGCAGCATTTGCTCTACAGGACCCAAGAGCAGACACTAATAAATGCCTCCACAACTCATGAGTATGTGGAGAATTTAAGGAAACACCTTCAACATGCTTTTGCCTACGCTCAGCGGAATCTAGAAAGATCGGCTGATAGCATGAAGACCCACTATGACCTGAAGACTTCCAGGAAGGAATATCAGGTGGGGGACCGGGTCTATCTATACAACTTCCAAAGAAACCAGGCAAAACAGCGGAAATTTTTGCCTTGTGGAAGGGACCCTTTGAGATCATCGACAAGATCTCCCCTGTGGCCTACAAGATCCGCATCCCCAAAGGCGGTTTGGCAGAGGGGGAAGACAAGTGGGTCCACATAAACCAGTTGAAATGTTGCCATCCCAGGCACACTCTGCAACAACTGGAGGAATCCTCTGGAATCCTAGCGGGTACTGTCTCAGACTAATTCAGTTCCAACCATAAAACATACCACATCTAGTCTCTAAAATATTGTGATTTGCATGAAACTGTCTCTTAGTTATACTGTTTTTTTTTTCAAAATAAGAATGTAATGTTTCGTTATGATGAAATGCATATGCTGCCCCACTATCTCAACAGTGGTGGAAAAATGTCTATGAATAGGTATTGCCGCTCTTCCTTTGTCGTCCTAGGAGAAAGAAAACCTGGAGACGGGACAAGGAGGACGATCCGGAGACCGGGAGCAGAGACGCAACGGGCCCGGGGTACCGCCCAATCTTCCCATCAGGACCGGCGAGGAGAACCGATCGATCCGACCGGATGGAGAAAAAGATGCTGAACTGTGCCATCTATTGGAAGAAGATGAGGAAACATCCCAGGTCTTGCGAGTCCCATTAGTGAAATAGAATGGCCATCGCAAGAGGGGGGCTTGTGGGATGTTTTTATCCACGCATCCAAGCCCTACCTCAAAACTGTGCAGTACTGACATGGAAAACATCATGATGGCCAGAGCTTCCCAGAAAATGCACAGGGAAATGCATGAAGAATAGGCTGCCACTCATTTTTGCCGATGTTATGGGCACAGAAGGACACTGCCTAAGACCACCATTGGACTACCCACACAGTAGTCTGAAACCATTGGGAATGGCAATGCTGATTGCCAAAAGCAAACCCATAACTGTGGAGAATTCATTTTCTTAAATCCCAAAAAGAGGTGCAGTACCAGTACTCACCACTATCAGAAAGCCGGCGTTTTAAAACAACACCAGATTTTACTTTTTTGTAGAAAACTGAATAAATGAACCCAAAACATGCCAAAGAAAGACTTACTGAGAGGGGGATACAATGTAAAGTTATATTCTGAAGTGACTTGAAGGTTTATAACAAGACTGGCTTAGTAAATTTGGACTGAAAGACACTAAAAATATAAATGTTTAAAAGAAATGAGTGACCTACTTTTGAGTGTCACATAGGTTTCAATTGTTTAAATGTCATAGTTTTAAACTTAGAATCAGCATTCTAGCTGCATATGTAAAAATGTTTAGTTTTATTTGAATGCAGAAAACTGGGGTACAGAAATGACATGTAGCTAAAAACTGGTTTAAAGAGATTCCAATTTTGCCTGGCAACTACCCCCCATCAGGAGTGAAACTTGAGTCACAGCTGTGTTCCCAGGCCTATCTACCTTTTGCTGGCCACACTAAGGATATGCCATCTCTCTGATAATTGAATTAAGGGGAGCCCCCACAGAATACAGGAGCTCTGAACAAAGCCCTGTCCTGACTCAGGCAAATGTTTTATTGGCGGGAGTCGTAAATGGAGCTTCCTCCTGGAAGGACAGGGGAGGAGCACTGCCTGTGAGAGCAAGCTGGCTTGGCAGAACTGGAAAAACCAGAAATTCAACCTTGTGCTGGGGGGAAACCACACCCCTTTGGGGCCAGAACATAACTCTAAAAAGATGAATAACTCATTGTACGGACTTGTGAAAATTATTTAAATGATACCATAATTCTTGTGATTTTTCTGCCCACATTTTAAGACGTGGTAGGACCCGGTGGTATGTTCAGGGGGGTTTTAGCGGAAAAAAGGATATTACTCAAAATGTGTGCATGTGAAAAATCTGACACTTCATCAACTAATGTCCATACTCCTTGCGCACATGTGTGTAAATTTGGGTACCTCTGCAAATATGTATTTGGTTCAAATCTAGATTTGGGTGCAAGTTGACAGGAGGAGTGGACTTTCTGCAGGCTGTAAAATGACATCACTCTGACACAACTTAGCTCCCCCAATCAGGGGAGAAATGAAAGCTTGGCCAATGACAAGTGGAGAGGGGTAGGGGCTAGTGATGCAGCAGACAGACAGGACAGATAGGGACCTTCAAATCCATTTGCAGCTGGAAGCTCTGCCGGAAAATCCATACTTTACCTCCATCAATCTCTAGAGAAAGCTGTGCAGAAAGATCCAGACTTCAAATCCATCAATCTCCAGAGAGAGAGAGAGAGCTGACCCAGATCACTGTGAAGTGCAGAGACCAGAGTCCAGTCTAAAACCTGACCAGATCCGTGGCGAGGCCCATTTAATTCAAGAATATAGTGTGAGTACCTAGCAAACTGTGCAGAACCAATCTCTTAGTTAAAATAATATAATTCAATCTATTTAATCTAAGTAGAACTGCCTCCTAACTGTCACCTGTCATTTGCAAAGCTGTCACCTGTCATTTTCTAGTTGCTAGCTGTCACTTGTCTTTTTGAACTTTAAAATTCCAAATCTGTAAAACGACCTTTATTTAATCGCTCATATCTCCGTAACCGTTTGTCGTAGAGAATTGCAGTAACTTTCCTCTGAAAGCTTAGAATCTCAGCTTTTCAACGAACCTAGAACCGCAATCGCGGAAAACGCATTCGCGAATTTGCCGCGATTTGCAACATTTCTTTACGTGTCAAAACAGCAGTTTTCTTGCCTTCCGTTGCAAAAATTCGTTTGCAACCTGACAACCATTATAGAGCATTGCTAAAGTGATCCTGAACTCATCCCAAGTATATTTCATTCACCCTGAACCTCCTAGAGGGAATTAAAAGCATTTTAGCATATTTTTCACTTCATTGCCAGCACATATAAAAGCATTTTGGGCCTGTGTTTTAAACTTCTGTAGTCCAAGCTTGCTGGGGTGAACTGAATTACATTTGATTGCATTTCTGAGAACTGTGTGCTTTCCTTCCATTTCCTTGCATTGCATAAAAGGGGGGAGGGGATTGCCAGAGAAAAGTGATTACATTGTTTTGTTGAAGTCATATTGAGTATTTTCTGTATTGCATTTTTCATTCAACATTACATCCATCTGAACTTAAATAAAGTATTCTCTACCACCTTATTCTTCTGTTCCTATTCACAAGTGTGCTAGTGCCAGATTCTCCGTTGTTAATCTTTATCATATCAGATTAAGTGCGATATCCAATTATTAATTTATTATCAAAGTGTGATATATCTATACATTGTTTAATTTTTTTCAAATAAATCTTTTAAATTTGCAAAACAAACCTACTTCTTGGCTCAGTGGGGTCAGGGGGATTCTAAGAGAGGGGTGTTATATAGGGGTAGTCATCCAGAACGCATGAACTGGACATAAAGATATATCAATAAGGGTTTCCATTTAGTATCCCAGACTAGGCATTGACTTAGCTGTAGTGTTGAATTGAATCCTCTTACAACACTAACGAGTATACAGAATGGGTTTTATTTTTCAGTTAAATTGGTAGCTGCATAGACAATAGTGAGTCCCTTTTTGGAAAAATCTAGGAAGATCAGAGTTTTGCATATTTATATTTAGAAATTTTGAGATTCTTGCAGTATGCATACAAGAATGAATTGCAGCAATTGTGTTTTACTGCAAGCATAAGTAAAGACTGTTTTCAAAAGATCTGAAAGCAGGTCTGAAAACACGTAGGAGTACTGATAAGTATGCCAGGAAAAGAATGTGACAGATAACGCACATTCTGTGCTGGTTCAAGGAAAAGCTTGCGAAGGTCAGAGCTGATTAAACAGAGAAAATATTTAGGAGTAATGGGAAAAGTTGCAAATTGCAAACAAGTGAGTGCATTGCTGACAGGCTTTGAATCAATAGCTTTCACCAATGCAGATTGGAAATGTGAAAGGCTTATTCTGCCTCAAGCATGAGAGCCCTGTCCATAGACAAGATGTCTTAAAATAAAAAATACAATGATAAAGAGCGACATTTGTGGGGACAGGATATGTCAGGCCAGGACAGAGCAACCTTCCATGGAGAAAATAAAAAAATGACAATATGGCCTTGAAGGGTGCTTTATTCAGTAAATAAAGAAGCAAGATGGTCAGATTTAGATACATCTGCATCTCGGGCATCAGAATCACTGGCGCAGTTAAAGCAATTTAAACTGCAACCTCGTGGTGAGTGGGGGGAGTTGCCACCTTATGTGAGCAAAATTGAGATCATTGCTAGGAAGAAGATGGTGTGGGGATATTGTCCCTACTGTGGACCGACAAACAATGAGAAATGAGAAATGAGAACGAGTGGGGGCTTCACAGTTTCCCTTGCTAGAGAAAGGGCGAGCCAGATCACAGTATGTACCTTGACCCCAGATGGGCAAGGGTAATTTAAAGTACAAATTCCTGAGTTTTGACTTTTAGCGCTGAGGAGTGGATACATGTACTAGAAAAAAAGTGACAAAAAGAGGCACATTAACTACAGAGGAAAGTAAATGTGTTCTAGCCATTATTCTTGGGGACAAAAGCTGGTGGCATTTGGTCAAAGGTAAGATATTTGAGTATTATCACTCATGATGGAGCGCTGTTTAAACTTAGGGCAGCAGTCTGGAAAGCGCCTAGAGTGCTGTATCCAGACATGCCAGATGGGAGAGCTATCAAAAATGCCAAAGGCTGTCAAAGCTCGTGCCGACAGAGCTTAAGAACTTAGTGGGCCTGGAAGCAAGGCCATAGTCAGAGATACAGCTGACCATCGTGCATTAGTGCAGACTACTGCAAGAGAAGAAGTGACAGAAAAATAATGCGAGGAAAGTGAGAAAGTGAAATTAGTGCAGAAAGAAATTGTCAAATTACGCCATGGGAAAGGCAATGATGACTAGTGGAGTCGGATCAGGTTCCCAGTAGACAGCATGTATGCCGCAGGTGAAGAACCAAAGGCAGTTTGATCAAGGCTATAATGAGTTTGCACCATGAGGAAGAGGTTTACAGAATAATCAGGGAAGCGTTCAGAGTAAACAAGGTGGGTTTCAAAGCACGCAGGAGAATAGTCAAAGCATACAGGAGGGGCAAATTATGAGACCTCCTGCAAATTGGATATGAGGTATGTTAAAAAAATGTGCACGCATGTGTAGAAACAAAAGATTGTGCAGAATGGACAATTCACGAGAAGGGGGATAGCACGCCCCCTAGTGTATGGCTCACAAATCAAGGAAGGGTTTCGCCCAGGATCAGACATTGTATTAGAGATAAGCACTGGAAGTGCAGTATGTACAGCAGCTTAGGAAAGGTGCAAAATGGATTTACTGCAGAGGGCAAGTAAGTGAGCCCACATGCAGGCTCAGCAATGTGTAAACACAGAATACATAGAGACACACAGGAATACAAGGTGTTAGTTTAAAAAGAAGGAATGTCTTCACAAAAACAGAGGAATGCATGCATTCACAGTAGGACAGCCTCACAGGGTGACCTGATGTGTTCAGAATTGTTAGTGGCACTAGGTTTTGACGGTGCCAAGAATTAATATAAATAAAAAGGGAGAACAAATTTTGGTCCAAAGACCAAATGGACCATATGTCCACTGAGCAAAGACAGAGAGGTGGTGAATGAATATTGGAAGGTTGGGGATGGTTTTTGAAGACTATAAGTGTAGTTTTTGTACAGTAAGAAATGAGCAGTCTCTGGAGGAGAGTGTGTTATGACGATTATTTTGTATATGCATAACAGGCATTTGCCAACATTTTGAGGAAAAAAGTAGACAATGCAAGCCTAAAGCATGGTGGTGTTGTTTAGGTAATCAAAGGAAAGTGTGTTTTGTTTCATTCTGAGAAGTGCAGCATTTGAATATGGGTATATCCATAGGGGCATGTACAAGGCAGAAGGCAGATGAGATGGTCCTGATAGGAACAAAAGGGTTTTTATTGTTGTGGTAAAAGTGCAGTATTATGGATAATTGTGTGACTTAGTGGAAAAGTGGTGAGAGTATATGATGAATTTAGTCTCTGACCACAGATATTTATGAACAAAGAGGGGGGGGCAGTTGACCTCTATGAAATTAAAGACAGCCATAGTGTGAGGAAACGTGGCAAATGATTAAGGAGTGAATAATAAAAATTGATCATGAAGGACAGTACTGGTTCTCATAAAAAGGTTTAGGTTAAGTAACGTCACAGATGATGATATACCTTGAAAGGGCTTAATGGAGTATGAAGTGGTGCTTTAATTAGGACAATCACACATTGAAAGGAAACTTGTTTTTAGTATACAAGACAATAATGTTGCAGCACCCAGAATAAATAAAAGAAGATTGGAAAGAGTGTCAAGAACGTTAGGTAGACTTTGGGCCTTTTTGGCATAGGTCCAGAAAAATGAATTAGGAGAAGATAAAAATAATAGATTTACCTTAAACCATATAGGAGTAAAAGAGCTCAGTTTAAAATAAAATAAAAATATTGACGGCATTTGGATGAAAAAAGAAAATTATGTAAATAAATATATAAAGAAATAAAAAATGAATGAAAGGGAAGAATCAATGAAGAAATGATTGGATGGATGAATGAATGGATAGGGAATTAAATAGGGAGCATAAAATAAGCAAAATCCCAAATTTTACACAAAAAAACAGCATCAATAAGGGTTACAGACCAACATTGAAAAAATTGCACAAAATGGTATGGTTGACCAAAATTGGGTTAACCAGACAAGCAATATTGTGTACAGAGCCAATTCAAGAAGAAAATACAAGTGTAAGTAAAATTACAATTTTTGAAGTGTTTGTAGCGATGTTGGTTTATGTTACAGATAAAAATCGTGGCCCTTGCGTGAATGTGGAAGGAATGTCTGCATGGCCTTAAATAGCGAGAAAAGAAAAAAGAGGTAAGTACTGGTTCACACTACAAGGGTGTGGACACACTATTTATCACTATTAACAGTAAAAGGACCCAAGTGAGTAACAGAAAAAGAAGTAAAGACACAGTGTCTTCAAGTGTGTAGCCATTTTTCCCAAGATAGGTGCAATAAGTGTGAAGAGAGTAGCAAATAGATGAAAGCATGGCCACTTCAGACAAACGCAGAAAACAGAAGTCAAATTGAAGGTGGGTAACCATTTTTGTATTTATGGGATACCAAAGGAGATCGACTTGGTGAATGTATAAAAATGTTTAGAATAGGCAAACAATGTAGTTTTATGATATAATATGACGGCACATAGTAAGAATTGGTGCCATAGTCCAGAAAAACAGGGGTAGACTAGATTAAGCATAGTGGGATAAGGAAGAGATATTGTGCAGCGAAACGCTTCTGTTTGTCTGAACAGGATGAAAGCAAAGCACAGAAGAAAAAGACCATGGTCCAACGCGATTGGGAGAAAAATGGAGAAGCAAATGCATGAATCATTTACAGCTGAGTGGCAAGCATTTACAGCTGAGCGGAAAGTATTTACAGCAAAGCAGACAAACAGACTGACTATTAGCCCTAACATTGAATAGGGCTGGTGAAAAGTGTTATTGATTGGTGCACCAACGGGTTAGGGAAGGCCTGTGAGTTAACTGGACTGAAGAAGGGTAGAAGTGAATCTAGAAAGTATTTTTTGTTAGCAGCAAGTAAACAGAATTTAGGTTAAGAAGTAACTTGACCTCCTTGCCAGTACCCAAATGACTTTTTCTTATTTTATTTTTTATTTTATTTAAAATGTTTTCACATTTTGTTACAAAAAGAATCTTACATCCTTCATGAACTTGTCTGTACTTGTATGTCCCAAGGATCCCAATGAAAACGAAGAGAGTGTAGTGAATGAAGTTGGAAAGGTAGAAACAGACATACTGACAATCACGTCTATGCCTTTGTTAGGTCAATGTTCTGCAAAAATCGGGTCACCGCAATGGTCTTGTGTCTTCTCTCTCCCTCCATTAAACGGTTCCACCAGAACTCTTCGTTATATTCAGATATACCCTCGAATAGGTGTAACATGTGGATTGTTCTTTCTTTTTCCAATCCTAAACAGTCCAGGAGCAGGTGTCTGATGGTTTCCTTTGTTTCATTCTTGTTGCAAAACCGGCATTCACTAGAAGTAGAGATCCCTCTGATGGCTCTAATTTCATTTGTCGGGATGATGTTTAGTCGTGCTCTCATAACTGTTTGACGTGATTGTCGGTTAGGAAATGCCCTCAAATAAGGTCTTGTATCATTCAGTTTCCTACTGGTCAAAAGAAGATGTGAGATTGATTTATATGTTAGGGCTGAGTCCTGCGTTTTTATCCAGTCCCCTGTTTCAAGTTTAAAAAATACCTTTGTGGGGTTGTTTATCAAGTCATTTTCTGTTGATCCTAAATCTTGCAGGATATCTCTTGCTCTTTGGGCCCATGGTTTCAGTAGAATTGAGTTTGAATCGTGGAGCTCGTTGTGGATAATGTCAACCAATTTTGGGCGTGAGGGGATGATCAATTTTCTGAAGAGGCTCAAATAGTTTCTATCGTGAATTGAAGACAATGATGAGATACAGAGTTCTCTTCAAATGAGGACATTGGAGTTGATGGAGGCAAATTCAACATGGTTCTCCAAAAATAGCTTTCGAGCATCTGCCAAAGATTTCCCGGGAGTGACAAGAAGGCTTCTGTTCCATATAGGATCGCTGGCACAGCTTTTGTTCTGTAAAACACCAAGATTGGTTGCAGTGAGAATTTGCAGAATTTTGTTTTGATCTTTTTTGCCTGGACTGTTAAACGTTTCGTCTTCTCCCATAGTTTCGATTGCATGTTTTTATCAGTAGCACTGTTGCTTAAGGTGACCCCCAGGTATTTGAATTCCTCCACCATTTGAATTCTTACCCCCTCCAAGTGCCACGAATAATTGGCCTTTGATTTTGAAATGTCAGTATCTGTGTTTTGGAGGTGTTGATTTCCAAATTATTTATTCGAATATACTCACTCAGAGAGTCCAACTGTCTTTGGAGACCTATTGGGGTTTGGTCCAGGATGATTAAATTGTCTGCGTATAACAATCCTGAGATAAAAGAACCACCCAATTTTGGTGGGAATGATCTAACCTCAGGCTCTGAGTCCTTAAGATCCCATAGGAATGCACAGAACAAAGTTGGGGCTAAGGGGCATCCCTGCTTCACTCCTCTTGCAGTAGAAATCGGTTTGGAAATCATTCCAAATTGATTTAATCTTACCGATATTGATGTGTCCATGTGAAGCATTTGAATTTGTTTCAAGATTGGGGCTGGGCATTTGTTTCTTTCTAGCTTTTCCCAAAGAAGCTCCCTGTTGACTTGATCAAAAGCCTGGACAAGGTCAACAAATGCCACATAAATAGGCGACCCTCCATCCTTGGTTTTCTCTTTTAGGGTGTTAATTATGAGAACGTTTACCAGCGTTCCCAGGTTTTTTGCAAAGCCTGCTTGGAAAGGATCAGAGACGTTGGCTTCTTTTGCCCAAGATTGAAAAGCATCAAGTAACGTAGACCCATACAGCTTGCCAATAACATATAGCAAAGCAATTGGTCTATAGTTCTTTGGGTTATCTCTGGGGCCCGCCTTATAGATTGGGACTATAGTAGCTTTTTTCCAGGACTGTGGCACCGATTTTGTTTGTGCGATTCTGTCAAAAACAGCTTTGACGAAAACTGCCCATTGTTCCGGAGCTTGTTTCAGATGTGCATTCATTAGGGCATCCGGCCCAGGAGCTCTTGAGTTTTTCAGTTTCCGAATTTTCATTTCAATTGATGCTAAGTCGGTGGATAACAACCACTCTGTCTCCAAGTTACGGGAGGGTTGTTGAGCCTCTATGTTCGGGTGTTTAAAGAGATCTGTGAAATGGGACACCCATTTCTGTTCCCCAACACAGTTACTTAATGTGTTTACAGTGTTGTTTGTTGATGATTTTATTTTTTTCTAAAATTCTCTTGAATTTCAGCCATCTAGCAGGCAAAAGAGTGCTTTGGCATCAGCTTGATACATTGCCGCTATGTGGGCTTTTAGCCAATTTTTATATGTCTTCTTTGCTAAAGCTGCGGCCTGTAGATCTTTAAGATAATTGGGTTTTTTTGCCAATCGAAGGATTTTCCTTAGTTTTCTCCTTTCTTCAACCAGATCCTTATCATATGTATGTGTATGATTAGCCGAGTTGGGATTAGAGTTCTTGTCCGTTTGTTTATATATATCTAGATGCTGAATAAAGTCTGGGGCAGTGTATGCATTGGAATATCCTGCCTTGTTGTATGAATCTATCAGGTTTCCCACGTCCGTTGCTTTAACTTTTAATCTGATTCTTCCCCCCAACTCTTCAATTGCTGGCAGCATTCGTGTTTGTGTCTCTTTATGGGATGTTCACGTGAATTCTAGCAAATTATGATCGCTGTTTTTGGTTAGTAAAACTTGAAAATTAGTGATGGGGGGGAGAAAGTCACTGTTGACAAAAATATGGTCCAAGGTTGCGCTAGATGTGCCTTTTTCCCATGTTGATATCAAGAGGGCTTCCTCCGCTCTCAAGGAGTGGAGGTTCAGCATGTCATACACTTTCATTATTTTGGTCCACTTTCTGCCTCTCTTTCTTGATGCAGTGTTGAAGATGTCTGTTGTTTCTGCCTTTGTATCATATGGGAACGATGCATTTAAGTCCCCACATATTATCAGATGCACCTGATCATATTCTCCAATGATTTTATGCAAAATTAGATTCACTTTGTCGAGGAATTGTTCGTCACTTTGGGCCAACAGATTCCAGTAGGAGTTGATAATTATAATTTCCACTGTAGAGGGTCTAGCCTGATGGGGAAGACTCCCTTTCCACTTTATTTCCAACACTTGAAAAAATAAGGATGATTCAATGACCTTTGTCACTTGTAGCTCGTTACTTGACCTTATCAGTGTCAAGAGACCCGAAGAGGGACGACCATAAAGTCCCTTTACAGCCGGTGCTAAAAATGCCTCAAATCCGTCCATGTATGTTGGTCTGTAAGCCATGTTTCCTGGAGGCATAATATGTCATAGTCACCCAGAGGGACGTCACACTGTCTCAATAAATGATCAAAACCTCTTGTATTCCACGAGCCGAATTTCAAGAGACTGTTATTTGTATTGAGGGCCACCTCCGGGTCTTCTGTAGTTGTCCCTTTCTGGAGTGGCTACTTTTGATTGGCTGAATCTAATGCTCTCGAGATCCAGGTCCATTGTTTTCCTTCTTTTAGGAGACCTTGTTCTTTGTCTCCCTGTTGCGTGGTAACACCGTCTTTGTTCGGCTCGTCATGGGCAAAGGTTATCATAATTTTCTTCATAGGACCTTTAGGTATTCTTTCGCTGTTGTTAAGGTCTATGGCCCTCATTACAACCCTGGCGGAGGACTATGGTGCTATTAGCACCATGGTCCATGCTGCTAAGGTTACGATTCCGCCATGGTGAATGGCGGAATTACCGCCCCATTCCAAGGTGAGTGGGGCGGTAATTCCCCATTCACCATTTGCCCTTCCCCATTCCCATTTTTGCCCCCATAGGGCATAATGGGAATGGGGAAGGCGCTAATTACGGCACCGTAAATTACGGTGCCGTAATTAGCTCCAAAGTCCCTTTGCAGGTTGGATTTTTAACGCCTGCTAAAAGCAGGCGTTAAACACCAACCGGCAAAGGGACACTTGTAATCAGGCGTTAAGGGTTAACGGCGCCGACAGCGCCATTAAACACTTAACGCCTGAGTTGTAATGAGGGCCTATGTGTTGGTTGATGTCATCCATTTTAGAAGGATTTTTGAGGTTTTTTGGGTCGTCCAAGAGTCGAACTTTATCTTTTTCCATGATGACAATGGAATCATTACTGTCTTTTCTCCCAATTGGCAGTTGGCCCCTTTTCTCCATTTCATTGTCATTGGATGGCCTTTCGCCGGAGTGTGCAGTTGATTTGTTTTTAGTATGCGCTGGTTTAATTATGGCTTGCCTGGACTCCCGGATCCTTAGATTAGTGTCATATTCAGTTAAGTCACAGCCCAGGATAAAGAAACTCTCTATCTCTTGGATGATCAGCAGGCGCACTACCAACGAAGGGACGTGCAGGAACACATTGTTCAGTTTTCCTTTTGTTCCAAAGTCCACAAATTGTATGTCCTCTGTTCTTATCACTCTTAGAGGAGGGATACACTGAAATAAGGCCATTACATTCCTTCTATTTAAGATTACTTTGCTTGAGTTTTCTATAGTCTTCAACTGGAAGTTTCTATCACTCTTTACTTTCTCCTTGCATGTAAGCCTGTTAACTTGATTTACTTTGTCTCTTGAGTTTGTACGTGTATGGCGTTTTAAGTCTCTCTTTTTATCTGTTATATTTCTTTGCCGAGATTATTCGTCGTGGATCAAACTAAGCCTTTCCTCTCTTTGAGGCAGCGTTCTATATTTCTTGACCCTCACAGGCTCTTTGCAGTAATCCCTGCTTTCTGTGTTAATGGTTTCCTGATTCTTGGAGACTTTAAAGGCCCAGTTCTTTTTGTGGATTATGTCTGGCACGATCCCATGATGGAGAAGGACCGTCTTGTTTCTCCTATCAGCAATAGATAAGAAGGGTGGAGAGGAGGGACTCTGATTCTCCTTGTTTATGTCATAAAACGGTTCTTGTCATGGCTTCTTCTCAACTTCTTTATGATGGCAAATAGGCTCCTGGTCTGCAGTTGAATGAGTCGATAAATCCATCAAGTCCATAGAATCGTTTTCCACTAATTCTACCTCCAAAGCTTCCAGTAGTTATTTTTGAGTCGAGTCAACATATACAGTGTAGGGCTCTGAAATGGAAAGCTGTTTTTTGGAATTCTTCATTTGTTCTAAGACTGCTAGAGCCCTTTCGTCTTCACTTTCTTCCTGCTGGGCTTCTGCTGCAATATTGGGAGTTGGACTTTCGCCAAAGGTTACGGTTATTCCTAGAGGACCCTTTGCATTTGTTTTTGGCTTTAAAAACCAGGTAGATGGACTTATTTGTGTGTTTTTGGTCCTGTAGTGGACATGGGAGCACTTTCTCGAGCTTGTCACCTTTGGATATCCCCTTTACTTTCAGTACGATGCAGCCGTTTCAGCCTTTTTTCTTGGAATTTTGTAGGTCTGGCTCACCTTCTTTAACCTCAATGTTCCTCTTTTCCCTAGACTGGATTGAGATCTGTGTTTGGGCTCTGCTTGATCTTACTGCTTCTTCGTTGTGTTTGTTTAACTTATTCAGTTCTTCTTTATTGGTGACAGTCCGGGTTGAGGTCTCTGTTGCACTCGTCTCAATTGTCTCTGTTGTGTTTGAGTTGCTCTGGATAAACTGGTCGGATTTTCTGTTTCCGCACTTTGATTCTTTGTTAATGGTTTGTTAATATTTATGTTTTGGATAGTTTCTTTTCCAACAAGGTCTTTTTGACTTTCACAGGCCTTAATATAACCCTCCAGGTAAATCATTTTTGTGTAGATCATAGTAATGAGTGATGAGTGGTCCTTGAGGGTATCGTTGATCCCTTCATATAATTTAGCGAAGGGTGATAATGCAATTGTGAAGGTTGACATCAGGGCCATCATATCAGGTTTCTTTTTGAAAGACTCCTTCTCCGATTGTTCTGACATTCTCAGCAATAAACGCCTTTTTGGCAATGAATGCAGTGAGTTGTTAAGCTCATCTAGATTACTTGCCGTTCTAGACACGAGCTTACTAGGGTCATTGGCCACAGGCCATATGTCTCTAATTGGCTGCAAGGTATTGTAACCTGATCCGTGGAATGAGTCCACCATATTTGGGTTTACTTGTGCTTCTTGGGTCTGTGCCGAACCAATATCTGCTGAGGGCTCTAAGGCAGATAGTTCGATTATATTAAGTGCCCCTGAGGCCTTATTGGCTCTTTGGTTTTTGGTGATATAATGGGCAAGGTCCTGTTTCCGTTCACCAGAGGTTCAGTCAAAGGGTGGTTTCGTGAAGCTAGTTTTTCTGTGTTCATATCCATTGTTAATGTTTCGCCAGTCACCTCTGGAATTTGAGTCTCGTTGTTATGTGCTAGACCTCCTAGTGGATTCCTAAGACTTATTTCTTTGTTAGGTTCCAGTTGGCTTGGAATCTCTGAGTTTTCATGTTTAGACAAATCAATGTTAAGAGTGTTACTCGATTTGTTCTGCAGTAGGTTTGTACCTGGCCAGGCGAAGGTTGACGGGATCTTTTGGCTTCAAACTGGGGTTAAGTCTGTTCCTTGTAATAATTCCACGTCCGATAGTTCTCCGAGGGCGATGTGCTTTTCATCTTTTTTATTTTTGGAAAAGAAATTACAGAGAGCTGAGCCATCTGAAAGCGTCCTTGATTTAAAAGTTATTTTCTTGAAGATTCTCAGCGGTTTGTCATTGTTCTCTGTTTGACTTAAGGTTTTTTCTTTTTTCTTCAAAAGCACTGGCAGGGAACCCTGCACTTTCCCTTTTTTTGTCACTTTAGTAGTTTTCTTTGTCAAGCTTTTATTTTTAGTATTGCCCATCTGTTTTCTTCCAAGGTTTGTTGTTTCTTGGTTAAGTTGAGGGATTTCCATGTCCGTTGAATTTAAGCGGTTTCCTGGCTCAGTGATAACGTCTAGGAGTTTGGTGTGATCAAATGTGTTATTTAAGGAGTTCAAGGAATCCTTCGGCGGCTCCGAATTACTGGTTAAATCAACGTACTGTGTGTCTTCTTCCGCATAGGTACGGATGAAATTCTCGGTGACTTTCGATGATGGAGGTGGATGAATGTCAATAGTCACGTGTAATTTTTTTGTATTTGATGGGACCTCCCCCACCAGTAGGGGAGGTCAGCCCCCCCCAGGGACTTCCATCTCTAAAGTGGAAGGGGGATGTCCCTCAGTTGGGCGTGACCGACCTCATTTGCCAGTAACTGGCTTTCCCGTTCGCTATGCACGAGTGTCGGAGTATTCAAAGCGATTTTGTCACAAGGGTCCTTCATCTGCTGGATGGCTAAGTTTAACCCGTCGGGCACGGGGGGTTGTGGCGGACCTTGCGATATAGATCTAAAAGGATCCCCCCCTCTCGATTTCTCGGTGAGGACCCATACTTTTCTCCACTGGGTTCTAAGGTATCCCAGATTAGACCTGTCTGACCCCCATGGTCACAGGCCTGAGTGACCGGCTTGACTTCGAACCGCAGGGCCTTGTTTTGGTCCTGCAGGACCTCACCCACCGATGGTAACGGAGTGCATATTGTCACTAAGCTTGGTGGGTCTGAGTGGTCTATCTCAGATTATGAGGCTACATTTTGCACTAGAATGTTAGTTATAGAGTTATTTGAAAGTTTGGAGGTGACTGTCTTACCTCCTGGTTTGAAGAGGGATGCTGGTTTCAGTGAACTGCGATGCTCCAGTCCATTGTTAGAGTCTCCTCATTGCCGTTTACTCCTCAGTATCCGCCCTTCCTCTTCTGTAGTCTTCCGCGTCATCGCTGCCTGCTGTTGCCCCCCGATTGGGGGTTGGGGATTTGAAAGTTAAGTAATAGGGAGAGTGGCAGCCAGTTCCAGCCCGTTTCCAGCCATAAACAGCAGTCAACAGCGCGCCCTTTACTCCACGCGGGCTTCACGCCTCAAGGGTCGTGCTGTTCTGCTTTTGAACTCCACTTCCAGGGGGAGTGTCACTAGAGTCACGTGACGAATGTCACGTGGGCATTCGCGTACACGGCCCGCTCGCGTCAACTGCTGTCAGCTCCAGCTGACAGTTTTATGTGAATAGGAGCGGGTCGGTATTCCTGATGATGGTAAGTTTTCAAAAGCAATTTTTTTCAGAGAGAAAGAAGAGGTCTCAGCAGCAGCTGCAGTGGGCTTTCAGCAGCGACACAGTTAACTATTCTTCCAGCCGAACAGCAGTCAACAGCGCACCCTTTACTCCATGCGGGCTTTTGTCTCTATTTCGATTTCTAACAGAGAACAGGGATCCCTGCAATTGACGTCTTTGTCTGCTACAGATGTGCCTAGGAGATGGCGACGAAAACAACCTGCATTTCTTCAGATGTTGTTTGTATTGATTATGTATCATTTCAATTGTCTCTATATGAAGGGACAGACACAATGAGTATAAAGAGAAAGACCACATAACATAAGGGCAGAGCAAAATGAGGAGATGGGCAAATGTATTTATTGCTTACAAATATATGTTTATGGTAAACAAATCAGATTCCAGCAGGCTGACCATATACAGTAACTTAAATGACAGAATGTATACAAATTTGAGAGAATAGCTTTGATACACAGAGCATAAAGTGTCTGATAGCTTTGTTTAGGAGGTAGGAATGTCCAGAGAATGTTTAAAAATGTAGTTTGTTTAGAAGGCAGGAGAGCTTAGAAAGGACACTTAAGAAGGTTTTTAAGGGGATGGGTTGACAGGAACTGTACTGATAATAGAGACATACTTATTTTGCAAAGAAAACTCATTCAGTTTCATATTGCAGATGGTCAACGAGGGATCTACATGACTCAGAGAATTGGCAGAATATCCACGAGAGGAGAGAAAAGTCACTGAGGAACCCAATTGCATGCCCAATTTCAAATCACATGTGTTAAAAGATGTTTTCTGCAAAAGAATCCCCCATCCTTGTGTTCACTTGATAAAATGCCCCCTTCTTGTTGACATTTAATGGACATACAACACTGAATACAAGTGCTCTATGGAAAAAAGAGACACTCAAATGCGAAAGGAATGGCCTTTTTGAAATAAAGGTACCGAGGACTTTCTGCAAGGCAGCTTAAAAAAAAAAAGAAGACAAAATCAACAGGACACAGACGGTCCGCGGATACCAAACTGAGATGAGTCGGGTGGAAGACATGTGATGGGAAGATGTATTGATGAGAAGAAAAATACATTCTGAACACTAATAATATGCCTGGACAAGAGAATGGGAGCAAGGAAAAGAAAATGTTGTGGGGTGGGAGTTGCAGAAAGGATGTGGAATATGAGCCATGATGTGGATAAAAATGTATGCAGAAAATGGGCTAATGGGTTACCTCAAACACTGACCAAACTCTCGAGTTATAGTGGCTGTAAAATTATCTGAGGCATATAGTTTAAAGTGAATTGGGGAATAGAGGAGGGACTTAGATTAAAGTAAATAAAATTAGTTTTAGGGACACATACATGTTTAAACTAGGAGAGTGTAATGTGTTAGTACTGACTTGTAGAAATGTGTTAGGATACCTCTTAGATTGAAGTAAATTGTTTATAGAAAAAGGTGATTAGGTCAGAGATGTGTAGGTACATTGAAAATTGAGGAGGGTGGACATGGGTGTAGTTTTAAGTAGTGAGTAGATGACTAAATACTATGCAGAGGAGGGGTGCAAAGGAATGAGTATCCCCTTCCCCTCTAACTAAATGTAGTGGAGAAAAACCCCCTGCACCTCAAACCGATTGATGATACACTATTGGGGTGATCAGTGACTCTAAATGTAGAATTAGAATTATAGTGCTTCGCAGGAAAGCGCTTTAAGGGATGATTTAGTTTATGGAGTCATAATGTCATGAACCGTAGAGAAGGTGTCAGGTAGTAAATGTTATGATATATTATTAAAGAATCTAGAACCAAATCGGAGCAGGTCCCAAGGTTTAAGCAAAATGTGGTTTGGTCATGCATTTTATAAGTGATCCGCCATTTTAGGTTTTGTGACAAGGTCAGGCACTTCAAAATGGATACTTGTTTAAGCAGACAAAATTGTCAACTTTTGATAATGCATTATGACCTCACCGGACAGTGTTTTTTATAAAGATTCAATTGGGGGACAATGGTGGGGGGAATGAGTGAGTAGAACCGGTGTAGTCTAGGTCTGAGAGGCAGATAGGCCAGCAAATCACAAGTAGTAAAAAGAACATCACATTGATCATGCCATATAAATCAATGAATCACAGATAGGAAAGGGGTTGTTCCTTTTATCAGGCCATTACCCCACCTCCCTAGAGTGTATACAAGGCAGGGTTTCATTCAGAATTTGAGCAGAGACCCAGAGATGTTTCTGATGATGTATCCCGTGTATCCTGTGTCACGCCTTCTGGAAGAAATACACCTTGCTGACTTGAAAATCCTGCCTCTGCCTGTTGATGTGCTCCAGAGTCTCTTCTTGACCCCAAAGATGCCAAGGCCCAGAGAGTGCGGGTGGTTGGACCCTCCTAAACACATGTAATGTTGAAGTGTTGTAAATTATTTACCATACCGACTACCCTCCTGTCAGTTTCTAGAAAGTATCCCTTTTCCTTCTTTGAAACTGTCTGTCTTATGAATTGCTTTACAGGGTAGTTGTATTTCGTAGTGTTGCTAGAACTGTCTCTTGTGATAATAATAAAGTAGATATTTTTATACCACCTTGACTGGACACTTTTGTCATTGGGTAATAATTGTATTTTTGCTGTGTTGCAACTAATCTACAATTCATAACCTTGTGGAGATAATTCTGCCGTTCCATCCGTGCTAACAAAAATTCGACAAGGAGGTTTATAATCTGCTTGTGTTTCCAATCTGTGTGTATCCCTTCTGGTGTACTGGAGCTGTGAGGATGATTGCTGGTTTAGAAACCGATATTCACCCCTGATTCATCACAAGTGCACCACATACTAAAGGCTGGGGTCAGGGTGGTTTGTTACTGTATTTACTCCACCTTCTCATAAGACCAGATGTCCTATGGGCTTCTACACTCAATACTGCCCTCCTCCTCACCAGCACATCACTGGCAAGCCTCTAGTTTAACATAACTGGGCAGCTCTTGAAGGCGCCCCGAACCCTCGCTAGCCGCTGCCCATGACCCTAAGAGAATTTAGAACTAAGAGTAATCGTGAGATAGCTCCATAAGGGAGGGGTGTGGAGATCTTCTGAAATGGCAGGGTAGCACCTGGAGCAACTATCCAATCTGAGCTACCAGAAACTCCTTAACTCACAGGTGCAGCTTGTCATGAGCAGGAGGCACTCTGAAACCATTAGCAGCTCTCCTGCTCAAAGAATCAGTGCTCATCACCTGTGTCAGGGGATCAATGGGGCACTGCAAAGAGAGTCTGTGTGCCTTGGGGAGAAGACAGAATACTGATACTGCATCAAAAAGGAGGGGCTCATCGCCTGGAAGGCTGTTGAATTCAAATGTAAGCCAACATAATGGGGCCCAAGCCAACATTGGGCCCCATTATAACTCGCCCGGTATGGAAACAACGGTGGCGGTAAACCCGCCGTCACCGTTGTTTCCATGCCGGGCGATCACAACTCCTGCAGGCGGAGGCCTGACCTGGCAGGTTTAACACCGCCCGCCTGCAGGCGGACGAGGAAACACCGACACATCACGAGATGGTGCCAGTGTTTCCATGATCCCCATCCCCATTGAGTCCTATGGGACTAAATGGGAAAGGGGATTAACACCATTCCGCCTCCGGAATTCCCGGGACACCAGGGTTGTAATGCCCTGGTAATTCGGGGAGTCACGGAGGCAGAATGGTAATACGAGTCCGGCGGTAACCAGGCGGTTTTACTGCCTCGGTTCCCGCTGGACTCGTAATGAGGCCCATTGTCTTCTTTTCTTAATTCCTGTAAACATGTCACATTACCACATGCGCTGCACTTAGCATCACACATCCCACAGTGTCTCCATGCGTCTGCACTCGCTCTACCCACCGTGCAGGGAACCTTCAATCCTGCACTGTGCAATTGCTGCCACAACTAGGGAGTTGCAGGCACAACACTCACACACCTAAGTCAATATGCGACTAAAACTGTTTAAATATAATAATAATATGCATCTTTCTTATCCTTAAGCTAATCCCTTTTTGCGATCAAAATCCTGTTCTATTAGTAATATTAAGAATGGGGTCGCTTTTGTCAGTCATCGAGTAAAAAGAAAATGGAAATGTGTTCATGGCTTCTTCTGTCAGTCATTACAAGAAAAGGCTGGGTCTCTGTAGAGGGCTTGTTTCAGACGCCTGGCCTTCACTGATGAACCTAGGTTAAATAACATTAAGGACAGGTCCACCTATTCCGCAAAGTAAGAAAAACTGATCCAATATGGTTCCATTCTCTTAAATAAATGTTATGTAATGACTGGCTGCACTAATCAGAGGTTCGTTACACAATGAGTCATCATCTTTAACTTTATTCAGAAAATAGATCTCCATCAAAGTGCAATTTTTATGATACAAAACATTAAAAACACAATTTACATTAATATCTGCATTATTCTCGGTAAATTAAAAATCATTTGGTTTAGAATATGTATACAATAATAAAACCATAGTCAGCTTGTATAAATCAAGGCCTCTGTACACACATCCCACCCAGCCTACTGCTTTACCAGTTTAGTGCTCATTCTGGTTCCTAGCATTCTCTTCTGAATTCAGATCTTAAAAATGTTGAGAGTGCTAGCACATATTCAGGATGGGTACAACATTTCAAGGCTCGAATGACTAATGGAGTTGGGAGCTGGACTAAGTGGCTCCAAACCGGTGCAAGCCAAAGCCCCCCTGCCCGGGAATGGACCTTGCAAAAAACGAAAAGAAGCACCTCATCCTCTCGCCTCTTACCATAAAGAGGGCATTCGGACGAGGGACAAGACCCACTCTTCCACTTAACAGACTCATGGGCCAATGGGAGTATGCCTAATCGAACTTCCCAAACCAGGTTTTTAGTTTTGCTACCATCGGAAGGTTCAGATATACCTCCGACCCCCAGACGTCCTTAAGCAGCAGGTAAGCCCTAGCTTTTTTCCCCCTTAAGCAATTATCGACCATCATACTCCATGCCCATTCTCCAAAATTATTCTTGAGCACCACCTCATTGGCAGTACCCAACTTTGTTAGGTCACTCCAAAGATCCCCAATCCAATGTTGAAAAGCATGGTTCTTACGTGCCTGAACCAAGGAAGTTTCCTACCAGCTGGCATCGAGAGAACCTCCTCCAAACCTTCCCTAAACAAAACCACAGCATCATTATAAAATACACAGTCAATAAAACACTGGTTGAATCTTAATGGCATATTGAATCTCGATAAGACCAAATTTGCATGTCACTGGCATGGACGGCGCATTGGAGGGTAAACCCAACAATGCTTTCAAAAATCTAATTTCAGCTATCTGAATGGCAGTGCAATCATTTACTCCCCATAAATCGGCACCATAAATTATCCCTGGGATTGTCTGGGCCTGATAAATCTTTAGAGGTACCCAAAGAGCCTCACCCTCCAATCGTGTCACCAGATTCCTAATGAGGCCACACTGACGCAAGTGCGAAAGTGAGCACTTTGCTACCTGGTCCTGCCATTTCAGTTTATTCGAGAAGATCAGCCCCAAGTATGTATATGAGTCCACAGACTCCAGGTGCTGGCCATTTAAGTTGAAATTTGCCCATACTCTGGCCTTTTTTCCAACACCAGCACACTGCATGGTTTTAGTTTTGGAAAAATGTATTATAAGGCCCTGTGCAGAGCAAAGCTTATTGAAAACATCCAATTTATTTTGCAGGCCAACCAGAGTCTTTGACAGCAGAACTGCGTCATCCGCAAACAACAGTAGACTCCATTTTCTAATGCCCTGCATTGGAGCGTCCCTTGCAGACTCTAACAATGAAGGGACAAGACTCTTGAGATATCATAAAAATAGCATAGGCACCACAACGCATCCCTGCCTAACCCCTACATCAATAGATACTGGACCTGTTAGCTCTTCAGACCCCCAACGTATCCATGCCATAATCCCAGAATATAATGACTTAATAGCATTACCCAGGATTGGTGGAATGCGTAGTCCCTCAACACAGACCAGAGAGAGTCCCTCGGGACTGCGTCGAAAGCCGATTGTATGTCCACAAATGCCAGATACAAACATAGTGAATTAAGAAGCACGGATTTCCGTCATAAGAGGTCCAGACTCATAGCCTTACCTACCGTGGAAATACCAGCTCTAAATGCTCCTTGCAGATCAGAAAGAATGCCTTCTCTGGCAACACAATCCTCCAGACGGTGCAGAAGCACCTTGGAGTAAAGTTTTGCTAGTGAATCGATCAACGAGTTTGGCCTATATGTGAAAACAAAGAGAAAATATCGAGGCTGAATACCCCAAAAGGAAATACACTGAACACAGGTTACAAAGGAACATACAAAGATCTTTAATTTATACTGAACAGTTTCAAAGGACAAAACAATCAGATAGCTATCGGCCCTCAGTACAACACCGCGATCTCCAGCATGGTTCGGTGTGCTCAGCGAGTGGGACTGTACAGTAGAATTAGTCGCACTTTTATACCCTTTGCAAACATGATGTCCAACCCTACTGCGGGTTAATATTCCTCTAATACATTACTGATCTAGGGTTCATGCCGAGTTCACACATCCATATGCATAGGGTTTGCCTTTAATACATTCGCCAACAAGCCTACACGGTATCAGTGTATTTTAGGATTTCTCATAAAGTCTTCTTCAAACATTAATACAATGTAGTTAAACAAGTGTTCTCAGTTCAGTATTTGGATACATTGTTCTTAACATATGCTCGCGGATTAGTTTTATTGGCACGAGTAATCCTTTACACACAGGTCAGCGAATGACAAGGTCTCAGTTCACGACCCCAACAAGTGGCCTGCAGGCAAGTTACAAATTAGTTGTACGCAGAGGTCAAGACGGCCATGTTGTATTTTGAATGACATCGTCCACCATTTTAACTCACAGGGTGACTTTACAGAGATAACCTAAAATGGCGGATTGACCTAAAATGGCGGTTTACATTGATTCTAAGGTCAGGACCTTGCAACACGGATTTCTTCGCAAGTGGCTTGCAAGCAGCTTGGCATAGGCCATTATACATATATTCATTGCAATAGGAGGCACGATATAATTTCCCGTTTGACATATAGTTGCTCAGGGAATCCCGGTCGCCCTTCTTGTATAATGGAATAATAATTGCCTCCCTCCAACTACCCGGTGGATGATTACTAGCGAAAATATCATTAAAAAGTTTCGTTAAAAAAGTCACCCAAAGCATGGGTTCACTTTTAAAAAGATCATTAGGAATGCAATCCGGGCCTTTCCCTTTTTCACTTTGGACAGAGCCTGTGCGACTTCAAGGGATGTAAACACATCAACCCTGCCTTCGTTAGAGGAAAAAAGAGATACCCATGACTGCCCAGTCAACTCCCTTCTGACCTTCTCATACTGCCCCACAGCATACAGGTCAGTAAAATGGTCACGCCAAGCCCCCAGGGTAATGTTGCTTATCACACCTGGTTAGTCAGATTTAAGTTTTTTTTCTTCACTATGTGTCATAGTGTTTAGACCTTCCACTTTGTTAAAAGCATGAAAGGTATCTTTTAAATGTTGTACAAATAGTGTGACCATTGTTGGAACATAGGGGAAAGGGGATTATGTTTTTAAGGCCTCAAATATAAATCACTGTCCATGAACTGGTGGGAAGAGCTTGTAATTAAAGCCATAAGCAAAGTGAAGACTCTTGACATAACAAAAACATCTGTTGAATAGGCAATTTTTTCTGCCTTTTGGGGATTAAGGTGATATTGTGTATGTAGTCTGAACATATTTGTGTTATCATCTTTTGCAAATGAATGACAAATGACCTATGTTTATGCAGGCTTCATTTTTGTATAAAATGAGATGTTGTGTACTATCCAGGCACTTCACTTCTCCACTCTCCATGAAATACTGGTCGTGGATGTACCTGAAGTCTGCTTGAGTGAATGATATGCACAAAATAATTCTAACTTTGCAATTTTGAAACTCTGTCTCAGATACTCTACTTTGTTTGAATGATAGTGCTTAGAAGTCTCAAAACCCTATGCATACCATTTTCTTGCAGCTAGTAAAAAGAGCACTACCAATAAACCCATTAAAATGATTACCACATTATTGTTAAACGTCTTCAGGTGCCGCATAAAAATCTGTAGCTGCTGATATTTATTTCCTAATGTATAACTCATGCTCTAAATGCATGTAAACAGATCTAGCGCATCAGGGGCCATATTATGTAACACTTGCTTCACTGCTAAAAAGCATCTCCAATGCCAAATGTGTTGGCTTTTGTGTAGGCATGTGATAGGCATTTGCCAGGGACTATCCAAATGGTATGACCTGGTCATAAAACTGCAACAGCTGGAGACATTTTGGGACTATCTGGACATATAATAGCAGTGGCTGGAAAATGCCAATCTAATACCATTGCACAAGTCCAACTGTTGGTTTTGTCAAGTCTGTTATTTAACGGGATCTCAGTGCAAGGAACAGACATACATCAAGTGGCTGATGGCACACTTGGTTGATACATGCATACTGCACCAGTAGCACACTCACGGCTGCAATTCAATCAATATTACTATCCAGACTGCTTATAAATAACACTGGCAGGCCAACATTTGATGTTTCTGCTTGGTAGAGCCAACTCAAAGTGATCCCAGGAGGATGTGTTTTGGGAGTGGAGGCGCAGGATAGCAGATTTATTTATTTATCTATTGGATATGTGTAAGGTGCCGATCCAACAAATGGTGTTTCGAGGTGCCAAAAGACAAATAAGGGTGGGGGGCTCACGGCAGGAAGAAAACAATAATGTTCTACAAGGCCTTATGACATTCGGAAAGTGCAAGTGCAGTAGCAAGGTGTACGAGGGAGCGGGGAGGGAGTGCCAGTTTGCGTGAAATGCAAAGTGCTAGGGTGGGATGAGGAGTGCAGGTCAAAGAGGAGGGAGTGCAAGTGAAAAGGAGGAGTGAAGGAGGGGGGATACACAGGGGCTAGGTGAGTGCTAAGGGGAGGCCAGGTGGACAATTGCCAGGGAATGCTTGGGGTGCAGGGGGTGGGGGTCCACATGCTAAGTGCGAGGAAGGGGGTGGACGGTTGGGGCGGGCCTGATGCCCTGTAGAACTCAGAGGGAACCAGGCAGCCCATCACAGTGGCAGGCAGGGCGTTAGCAGGGGAGGGGGTGAGGGAAGGAAGAAGAGAAAAGGAGGATCTTGAGGAGTTTCCGGAACTTAAGGACATCCGTCTCAAGCCTGAGAGGGGCAGGGAGACTATTGCAGTGGGAGCCTCCTGCAGAGAAGAGAAATCTACCCTCCACTCTCTACTTAGAGAAGCATCTGAGTTGCAGAGAGTTGGAGGTAGAAGATTGAAGGGCTCTAGCAGAGTGGTAATTTAGGGAGAGGGAGTTGGATGCAGCAGTGTCTCAGGCACCATAAAGCCTTTTGGATGATGCAGAGGGTCTTGAACTTGATCCTAGCAGCAACTGTGAGCAAGTGGCGAGATTTTAGGGCTGGAGAGATGCAGTCCCTGGGCTTGAGGCCAAGAATAAGTCTCACAGTCCTATTCTGGATTTGTGGAGGGGGATGAAGGGAGGGTAAAGGAAGATTGAGGAAGAAGCTGTTGCAGTAGTCAAGCCTAAAGAGGGGCAGAGCTCAAGAGACATTGAGTTTCTTAGGGAAGGTGGGGAAAGGGAGAATACCTCTGAGGAGATGTAGTTGATAATGGGCCTTCTTGGCAAATGGCACGATGTGAGGAGAGAAGGAGAGACAGGAGTTAAAGATGACACCAAGGTTTTTTTGCCTCACAAGAGTATGAGGGGAGTGGCCCTGTAGAGGAGCAGGTGGATATGTTATCCCTAACTCCTGCCCCCTCACCTCCGTCATTCTGGAACAGTAGAGAAGAGCCCTCTGTGAGACACCAGGCATCATCCCGATACCACATCGAGTGTATGAGAGACGATATGCACTCGGACGACCATATTGAATGTGCCCTCTTACTGAGAGGGTGGAAGGATATCTGCACACACCATTGCACATCATAGAGCTATAAGTGAAATCTGACAAGAGCAGAATGATGTCATAGAGGAGAGATCCTGAGACGCACAGAAAACGATATGCACATTTGAAAAAATAACGATGTAGCTGAAGTAACAAGAGAAACATGTAATCGAATATGAAGAAATAGTATATCAATAGAAGATAAAGTAATAACCTCCTCGTATTAAAACTATTCAAGTTACCTTGGAGAGAGACCAGGGCTGCAGAGTCATGAGACGCTGGAAAAACAGCATTGTGTGAGGAATAAAGCGGAGTCTATTGACCTGAAATCAAGGATGCCACTTAAATGAATAATTGCAGGGCACAAGGGGATTCAAAAGGATAAGCCGTGTAGGTAAGACATAGTTTTTGATAGACTAAACGAAGGAGAATACATCTGTAAGAGACACAAATCAGACAATTAAAAATGTGCAAAAACCATGTCTCTAGAGGCCAAGAAGGTAATGACACAGAGCAATTGAATCAAATAGCAGTAAATAGAAGGTTGAAATTGACACATTTGTGGTCTCCACACACATTATGTTAGAAGTTGAAAACAAGGGCTATTCATTGCCCCCAAATGAAGATAATGGTGTGCCTTACTAGGCAGAATCATATGCAGTACCCTTTGGGAACACCACACACAATTAAGACTACAAGTGTAAGTACAATTTCACCTTTGGTACAAGCCTGTACTACAGAGTAAAGTGGCAGCGATGGCTGAGCAGCCAGACTTACCTCAAGAGTAAAGTGAGCAGTATCAGGAGTTACATAAAGGACAGCAATTACTATGGTTCAAACAAACACTGACTCAAGGTTTCTGAGTAAAAGAATATACATTTATTTACACATCAGTTATAAAACAGTTCACTAATATAAAGCAACAGGAAATCACAATCTTAATACACTACACTACACCAAATCAATTCTGGACAAGTTAAGCTCAAAATGAAGTGTGAGGAAAATGGCACTCCAGCAATTTAAAAAGGGAGGGAAAGAACAAGGTTATCAAAAATCAACAACACCAACAAGTGATATGCAGGGCAATCTAGAAAAGGCTTACTACAACTAGGATTCAAATCAATAGGTCTGGGCCAATTTTAATGGTTCAGAGTCTTTGCAGAGGATCACACAGTTCAAAGTAGTTTACGTTGAAGTCTTTGCCAAGAGTTCAAAACGAAGTTGGTTGGTGGAAAAGTTATTCAAAAGAGTAGAGAAGAACAATCCTTCGGAGAGGCAAAAGATTTAAAACACTTTCACCGTGGTCGGACGGAATGAACAACCGGATTTGAACAGTACTTTAGATGAAGAAGAATGCTGTAGCTGAGGCGGTAGTTCCTGGCAGTTCCTGCAGTCTAATGGTTCCTGAAGCGACTGTCAGACTGACAAGAAGGAGGAAGACTGGAGGGTCCTGCGCTGCCAAGGGAAGAAGCCAGCAGCAGAGCAAAGTGTCGAATAAAAGTGGTGCTCCTTAAAAGCACAAAGGGACTCTCTCTCACTGGCTATTCGGTTTCCTGTAGCACAGCAAATTCGATCAGGCTGAAGAGGAGGTCCAAGGACTTTGTGAGCTGGTTGGTCCAACCAGGCTCAAGGGGAGAAGACTCCTTGCGGATCTCCTCTGTCGTCGAAGTTTCAGGAGATTCGGACCTGCAGCAGGGTTTCACTGGAATGTCCAGTAGTTGCAGCAGTCATCTTCCTTCAGCTTCTCGTTGGCTCTCTCGATCCAGTGGCAACTCTGCCTTCCAAGTCCCAGAGACCTGCTTTTAAGTAGTTTTCCTCCATTCACACAACCTGGCTCCCAATCACACAGCAGGGTGGCTGTCCTGGCAGGACTGTGACCTAGCCAATCAAACCAGAGTGTGACTTGGGGCTCCAAGAAGACCCTGTGAAGGGGGCATCAAACCCCTCTCTCATATCCTGTCCACCCAGACACTCAGGCGCTTAAGGAGGGCTTCTGTGCATAAGCCCGCCAAAGGACTGCGAACAAAGGAACCAAACCTGGTTTGGCGCACAGAGTAAAACACGAGAAAGACCTTTACAAAAAGAAATGGCGAATAAATTCCACCAGAACCAAATGAAATTAAAAGGGGTCCAGTGGATTAAAGTTCGAGGCTACCACCATAGCGTCTAACAGTACCGAGGCTATTTTCATAGCTCGCAGTAAAATAAAAATGGTAGATTTTGGCCACCAGCCAAATCTTAGAGAAAGGGGAACTAAATAGTGTTCCATGAGAAACAGACAAAAAGGGATAACTATTAACCCTTCCAGTACTCTATGGAAGATAGTTTGTACTGGGTCTATAAATTTAAAGTAAATTCTGGAGAATTCTCCCTAACATACCTACATTCTCTTGAATGTCCAAGAGCAAAGAGCAGTCCTTGAGGTCAACTAGAAAGGAGAAGCACTGGCTTGAGGCCTTACTGATGAGAGACGATGGACTAATTGGGAAAGTGGAGAGTTGTCTGACATTGCTCTGGGCACCTGAGTTTCGTTTTGCTAACAAGCCAAAAGTCCAAGGTTGGGAAAGCATGCCACCCAATCAGAGGGTCTATGTAGCAACATGCTATACAATGTTGCAAGGACAAACTCGCTGCCATTTCTTCTGTTCTAATCAGCATTATACGTATTTAGAGGTGGTTTGCGGCTTGTTCACCAGATAAGGGGGCAGAAAATGAAGTTATTAACACTTACGAACACTACAGGTACATATTTTCCCCTAACCAATCACTCCCTTCAATAGGCTATAGTTTGCCACGTACAGGATGACATCATATATGATGCACATTGAGGTATAAAACCTTTGTATTATCACATTTGGGTGTGAGTGCGTGAATTACAGACGTTATTCGCCAAATTGACCTATGTTATTCATGCTGAAAATAAAGTAGTCCTTTGCCATATTCTTTGAGTCTGTCCAGTAATTTGAGTCCGAGATCCTTATTGGTAATGCCATCTAGCACACGAGGGGCTTCAAGGTGCTAGAGCACAGACCCATAGAGGGCGGCCAGAGGGTAAGAGAGAAGGAGGGAGCTGGGGTCCCATTGAGAAGCATCTCAGTCTTCCTGGCATTAAGGCAGAGATCATTAGCAACACACCTTGCCTGAATGGCAGTCAGACAGTCAGCGATGAGAGACGAGGAAGAGGAGGAAGTGGAAGGAAGCTTGAAGGAGAGCTGCGTGTCATCTGCATAACAATGGAAAGGAGGTGAGACTGAGGGGATCAGGTGGGCCAGAGGGGCAAGGTAGATGTTGAAGAGCCATGACAAGAGGATAGTGCTTTGAGGGACTCCACAGGTGGAGAGTATGATAGAGGAGAGAAAAGGGCACAATTGAACGTCGGAAAGTCGGTCGGAGAGGAATGAGCCAACCAGTCCAGTGCCAGGCCTGTGATGCCAAGGGTATTGGTGGCAATAGGAATTGGTATGGCCATGGGCAGTCAATGGGTGGGTTAATAGCCAAACAAAACTCCCAAGCTGTAGGAGCTTTTATGTCCAATTTAAGCCATTCCACGATGTGATACGACTTTCCTAGGCTGCAAACCACTAATACCCTGGGACCTGAAACTTTGGCAGACTCCTGATGGCTCTCTAGAAGCAAGATTCCACTCCTCAAAGTCAGCTCACCAGAGTGCAGGACCAAGCAAGCAAAGCAAATCGATCAGATGTGAATCATTCTTCACTAGTGTCTCTGAGGTTCTGTGTTTTTACATCACCATACAGATGAAATGTTCTTTTTTTTATTTTGGGAATCCCCCCAAGCTCCCCCTACCCAATTGTGTTTTACCTATTCCAAACCCCTCTACCCCTTATATGCCCTTACCCCGCAGCTTCCTATATTTTTAGATTTGTTTTTTCGTTAAAATATTTTTGGGGGAAAATCCTTCGGAAAAATGACTCGCTATCTAACAACGGTATACCGTCTCTGAAAATGTGCTATATCCACAGATATGCATTGGAGAATGAAAAATCCTTTGCTGGGGGTCCCCTCTCCTGACTGCTGCTGTGAAATCACAGCCAGAGTCCCTCCTTTTGTCACCATGACCAAGAAACAGGAGACTGGGTCTCCAGCTGCTACCCCGTGAAGACATCCAGCTTCATCTTCTTCATCGCTCCTAAGGTACTGTGGTACTTGAGGTAATAATGACCTAAAGTCAGTCTGTCCCTCCTGTGTGGCTAGCAGGGTAATTCGTGTAGTTGGGAGTTCATCCATTCAGGTACACCCAGGTCTAATGCTGGAACGCATGCATGGAGCCTACTACGAAGTCTCTGAACCCTTTTGCCCAGGAGAAATGTTACTTAACTGCTCCATGCAAGAGACTCAGAACTAGATAGGGAAGGACTCTTGGAGCCTAGGTTCTGTGAAAAATGTGTTTAGTAACGTACCGTGTGTTGGTGTTGTTTCTATCACAAGGATCAAAAACAAAGTGTAACAGAGTTGTTACTTACCTTTGAATTGTGTCACTATTCTAAAAAGTAACTAATAAGTATTGTACTCACTTGCTACTGTAGTTAGTGTAACTGTATTATTCCTGAAACAGAATAGGATACATGGTTTTACTACAAAGTTATTACTTATCTTTGAATTCCATATGGTCATACTAAAAGCTATAATAAAGTTATTACTTATCTCTGAATTGTTTCCACTATTCTAAAAAGTAATTACACGCCCTGTAAAAGGTTTACCTGGTTGTGTTGGGCTTCCAAATCTAAGTTATTCCTGAAACTGAATAACCCCTAAAGTTTACAATAACAGTGGTTTTACTTATCTTAAATTGCATATAGCCATTCCTGAACCCTTTTACACAGTGGTTTACTTACAAGAAGTATTGTATTAGGTTAATATTGTGTTTCCTTATTTTGATATTATTTACCTTTCTAAAGAATTCTCTTTACCTACTAAATCCCTCTCACCCTCCTACGAGGAGCCTGGCTGCTTTGCTGCACTACCAGTTCCTTGAGTGGTACAGACTTGTAATAGTAGTTGGAGCTCTGTTTGGCCAAGTAGAATAGTTGTATAGAGTCCTTTGGGTGGAGTTTAGAAAAATTATCCTGGCAATTTACTTAAAAATGACTTCCCTCCATGTGAAGCATATGGACCTCCTTTGTAATGAGCACTTAAAGAGACGAGACTACTCAGAGGCACACCAGGCCAAAGCTTTCAACCATATCCTCAACATGATCATAGCAACCCCGTGTGGTCACATCATTGTGTCCAAAATATTTTGATGCCAGATAATAAATGTCTGGGAATGTATAGAAATTACTGGGTTGCTAATAGATTGCACTCATCCGATTCCTAGGATGCCCATTGGTCAAGGTACGCATGTGCCACCATAACAGCCATTATTCTCAATTGATGGGCAGTGGATCCAAATAACCACACCCATTATGGAAATGGTGACTTACATATCGGAGTACACCGTTCCATTCCATATTGAAGTAGGAGTTCCTGGGAAGAGGTGGATCCTAGGTTAGCATGCAACAAAGCCATGTGGAACTGCCTTGCATTTTGGCTTTAAAATAAACTCACACGGTCCATCTCCATATTTCAGGAATACTATCCCATTAGGGAGATAGTCTCCTCATTCCATTTAAGGACCCCACCTCTGGAGAGTGGGCACTCATGTCCTGCTCAGTGCTGCAGAGTATTGCCATTGAGGCATAGAGGCCTACACCTGCACATCAAGCCAGAACGACACTCAAAGACAAGAGATGCTGTCACCATTGGTTAGAATGATGTGTGCATAATGAAGTTATCTCCCTGGCACACCACAAGAGGTAATATTGTCTTGTGCACCCATAAACCTGTGGTAAAAATGACCAATATTTCAAATACCACATATTTTTGGCATCACTTCATAACTTTGATACTGATATTCTAGCTGCAGTTTTTTGTATCTGTTTCTGTAGGTGTACCAAGGGATACTAAACGGTTAAATAAGGAGAAATGTTTGCACCTCAGTCTAACATGTAGTTTTCAGTTCAGAATTCTCTGTTATTTGACTACACTATAGTCTTAATTCAGCACCTTTAGGGGAAAGCACTTTACGCTAGTTATTGCTAATAATATATGATCAGTGTAATTCGCGAGCTAGTCACAAAGAAACTGCATGAAATTAAAGCAAGGGCAAATGCCCACACCCTTATGCCCATCTATGGCAATGTTAGAATGGATTTCTGAACTCTGCTCTGGTGAACAGATGTTCAGGAGGCCACCCTTGTTTAGTGCAACAGAGAACACTTCTGCAAAGTTAGCCAGGACAATTCAAGGCAACTTGGAGATAGTCAAGGATAAGTCTCAGGAGTAGTGGGGGTGATCTGAGGTCTTTGATGAGCACAGACAGTAGGACACAATAATTACCCATGGACATCAGTGAATAATGATCAACACGTCAACACACACTATATTAAACATATGTACAATCACTTTTCGGTCAATGCAGTAAAGTGTGGATTCCCACCAAAACCTGTAAGGAGGGGAGACACACAAACTTAAACACAATGGGCAACTCCAGAAATGGATATCCCTAAGTTCAGAATCCAGCCTTAGAAAGATTGGAGCCTATTGCACAATGTTATGTTTGTGCGTAAAAGCGCTTGTCGATGCGTAAAGCTCATAAGGGACAAACTTCTATGGGAAGGAAAAGTTAGACGAGGACACTGGAGTGTGGAAAATTCAGTTCCAAGAGCCAGGTATGCTACGGAGAACAAAGTTGTCCCCAACTTTCAGATGACTGTAGGCAGAAAGAGCCACACAAGTCTAGGAAAGAACCACAAGATGGCAATCCACCACAACTACTGCTGAAGTTCAATCCACCCACTGACTGAAGAGAAAGGGCAATTCGCCCGGCTGTGCTAAAGATTAAGGCGGTAAGGAGCAACATTGGAGACAGGGCCATCCACCCAGCAGATGCCAAGAATACAGAAGGGGGGCAGTGGTATTCCTGCAGTGGCGATGCAGCCCCCATTAGAAGGCAGTCTGCCGCATATCAAAGAAGGAGGAAGGCAATCTGCCCGTGTGCGGTACCAATGCCGGACCCCTGACTGTGGAAGCAGGGCGATCCGCCCGGGAAATGGTGAAGGGCAATCTGCCCATCGAGGCGAGAAGTGAGAGCAGGGTCATCTGCCCATGGAAAGGGGGGAAGTCTGCCCATTGAAGAGTGCCAAACCCGCCACAGCAAAGAAGGGAAAGGGCAATCAGCTCATAGAAGGAAGACGGTAGTACGCTCCACACACTGTTGAAGAGAGAGAGAAAGGGAACTGCAGCTCGCCGTGTAAACAGTAGTACAGGTGAATAAAAGGAACAACAGTCCGCCACTGTTCATCCCAGACGGCAATCCACCCTACTCTTCAGGAGTTGACAACAGTCCTCCGCGTGGAAGCGGGAAACACAATACTATCAGACATACAGGCAGCATCGAGGGGGAGGGGCAGTCTGTCCTGGGAAGTTGCAGATGCTGGCTCTGTGGAAAACAGTGATAGTGAAGTGTGAGAAGGACTATCCACCCTAGTGAGCTGCCGATCCTGGCGCTCGAGGTAAAAGAGGTACATTTAAATACGGACAATCCGCCCTATTTCGTGGTTGCTAACAGCACCAGGAAGGGACAATAAGGGCAGCCCACCCAATGTGGACACTTGTACTGGCTCCAGGAAGAGAAAGCAAAGCAGAGGGCACTCCGCCCTTCAACGAGCTTACAAGCAATTCGCCTACAGGATAGGGAGAAATCCACCCAAGCAAGTTACCTCCCTTTCTACAAGCTTTGCTGCCTCGCTGGTAGGCATCCCACGCAGCCAGCATCCCATATGTGCCTGTGAAGGAGAACTTTGGAGGGAGAAGGAGTACACTGACCAGGGACGTCAGAAAGTATGGGAGAAGACACTCAGGCAGCGGAGGTAACACTTATCCATTAATTGGCAGTCCCAGGAGGGGGACTGAAGAGGAACTGCCTTGCTCCCGAACAGGCAGGCAATTTGACATCCAGTTGTGGGGTAAAAAGACAGCTCCTGAGCAACGGAGATGGAGAGGCCATACTAGGCCCCATTGTGAGAGTGAAGCTGGCCAAGTGTGGAGTTAATATAATATAATAATATAATTGGTTATTTTAATGCACTTAATACCAAGAGGTTTCTAAGCACGGAGCCAGGTATCGAACCTGTGTTGCTCTGCATCGTTTTGCTTCCAAAACAAGCACATTGCCCCTGAGCTATCCTCCGAAGAGCTCCATTTGAAATATAAAAGCCAGTACAAAACAGTGATTTTAACATAAGGCCTAGTGAATAAGCGAGAATGAACCTTCCTTCATTTTGTTAGAATGTACAGGCACTCAGTCGAATAAAAGGGACAGTTTGAACCAGAATATTATTAACTGTGTCCAATGGATTTCAAGGAGATGTGGCACTGGAGATGCTGACTTCGTGTAAAGGCACAGGTGACAGATTAAAGGCTGAGGAAGTGCACATGGAAGGAAATAAATGCATCTGAAATACTGTGCATTTGAAATCTAAAAAGGATTAATGATGCCTTACATTTGAAAAATAAAGTCAAATGATAAATTTCCTTCATGAGGAATAAAGAGACTTAATTTCAGCACATGAGTTGATAACATTTATAAGGAAAGGCATATTTAATGTTTGCATAAATGAACACTGGTTTCTTATGTAACTGTGGCATATTGTGTGAAGAATACCAAGATGTGAACTTATTTCTGTTCATACAGTATATAAAGAAAGATAATATTGTGAACAACAGGCCCTGGTGCAGTATTGAAAGTTACATGTACATGGTTGGTAAATGCAATATGCTAGCCTTTCAGAATTGTGAACTGCAACTTTTGTTTCTCTCTATGCTCAAACTTTGACCCCCACACCTTTGGGGCTGAGCCGACTAAGGAAACCGGTTTGGTTGTCAGTTTAAATGCTAAGATATACGAAGAAGTAGATTGAAATAATGGGATTTACAGATAACATGACCAACAGAAATTACCTTTAAGGTCAGGTTTCACATAAAATGTGCATTAGCTCTGAACAAAGACCCTTTGAAGCTCGGGAGGAAAGGGTAGGATAAACATTGGCTGGAGAAAGTTGGTAGTCACATGCTTACAGAGAAATAGAAATTTAGGAATGGGATTGGGCCATATGAAACTGGGTGCCCCTATTATGCAGTGCCATTGATTAAGCATTCAATACATTTTCTCGAATAAAAAGTCAATTGAGGGTCATATCAAGCTCACCCCGGGTTCATTTTAAAGGGAATAAAAGGCCAGTTGGGAACATGTAACATTTTTGTGATGTACATAACTTAAGTTATGATCAAAAGTATGATTCTGGCATTTTCATAAATTGGAGGAATTGGAAATATTGATAGACTAATAGACGGTGAAATTAATGTTGGAAGTATGTGGTGTCAGAGTTGTAACTATTTTGGCACAGTAGCAAACCATGAAAAATGGTGGCTCTGCCCAAGAAGGGCGTGCCGTAATCAAATTCGTTTTTCCCGACTTACCATAAAATGTAGAATCAAAAAAAATATAGATGTATCTAGTTATCTGAAAAATTAGCATAGCTGTCATGTTTGGAGATTTTCAGAACACAAAAAGATTAAACCCACTGTCATGTTGAATGACAAATCTTTCTCCTCCCTCAACCTACATCATATATATCTCCCAAGATCTGGGCCTATCAGCAGCCGGTGGGCACCTTGGTGGGAGGTGAAGGTGTGGAATCAGAAAAAATACAGTATTACGGCTGTTACGCAAAGCAAAGGAAAATACACTGACACAGGCTTGTAAAGATTCCCAGAATCTTTATTACAAAACTGAACAGTATTCAACAAAGTACACAAATAGCTATTTGGTTATCAATACATCACAGAGACCACCAGCAGGGTTCAATGTGAGCAGTGAACAGAATTTCTAGCTGGACATCGACGCATTTATACAATTTGTAAAATGATGTCCAGCCCTCTTACAAGTTAATTACAAGTTAATTATACACTGGGCTAGGGTCGCGCCAGGTTTCCTAATTTACATATCTTGTGCATGCGGTTTACTTTTAAATATATTTACTAACACACTTCATTATTCTTTAATTTAACATTTACACTCTTTACATGCTGTTTTAATACAGACCAAACAAATGTTTGACATATTATATTTGGATAGCATTACTGTTCTTGTATACTTGTAGTTTAACATTGCTAATTCAGGTAATCCCCTGCTCCCGAGGTCAACAAAGGACAAGGCCTACATGACCCTAACATGTAGCCTGAAGGCAGGTTGGACATTAACTCCCCTACAGAGGTTGGAGAGGTTAAGGCAAGAACAAGGGCACACGAGACGGCCATTTTAGATTACAGGGTGACTTTGTACAAAAACCCCAAAATGGCAGTTCTAACCTAAAATGGAGGCTTGATTCAAGATGGCGGCTTACATCAATTTCTAAGGTCAAGACCTTGCCGTAGAGAGTTATTCGCGTACAATTTTAAGCAACTTGGCGTAGGCCAATATACATACAAATCGTTATAATAGGAGGCATAATTTAATATCCGGTTTGACAAACCCTCCTTTTGGCCTATGCCAAGTGCTAACACTACTTCTGATCTGCTTGCAAGTAACTCCATACGTCATTGTCCATACACCCCGAATCATTGTCGGACATATCTATTGCCATTAGATCTGACACCAGAGTTTCTTTCAACACATACTCTTTGGAAACCTTCTTTGGGGCGTATATTTTATGTCCTAATACACTTGTTGCTTGCGCGCAACATGCCCCTAATACTGAGCATATACCAGGGAGACACTGTATACAACAGCAGAGAAACAGAAAACTTCCCAAGATAATCAGTAGGGCCGAGAACAACTTCCATCCCCATGACCGTAGGAGGTCCCAAAACCATGTACCAAGTTCCCAGTTGCCCTCAGGAACATGTACTTCTGAACTAAGAACATGTAGATTTTGGATAGCCCTAAAGATCGTCGGAGAGGAGTCTCGTACATAAACGCAGCAAGCGGACCCCACTAATTTACATACTCTTCCTCGCTCTGTCAGGATGACATCTAATGCCATCCAGTTCTGAAGAGCCACTAATCTTATCGCTCTCTGTTCTAACATCATATTATAGAGTATGTCAGTGGTCCGGTTGATGGTTCTCTCCAATAGTCTCGCTAGTCCCCTGATATCTTCTGAATTCATAATTTGCCCAAAAAATGGCACAAATGATTTCATAATATCTCCTAGAGTTTGCGCTGGAGTATCCCCTTTTACACCTAGTCGTGGACGAGTCCTTGAAAATTCTACAGTACTGGCAATAAATACCCCAGGTAATAGAATCCCTAAATAACAGGTTCCTTGCCAATCCCTGGGCAACCATGGAAATGCCACATCACGGCAAACAAAATAGACAGGTTCGCCTACGTACAGAGGTCTATTTTCACTAGCAAATTCGCAACATTGGCGCACTTTCTAAAATTACCCATTGACCGTGTTCCATTCCTCTGTATGCAGAAGGATACTGAATCGGGGCTATGATTAACAGAATAAGATGGAGGCGTGGCATCCTTATTGCCTATAGGAGCCATTTTGAAAGAGATTAAACGCTGAAAGGGACGAGACAATCTATCAGAGGGCCTAACAGAAGCAACGTTTGGCTTACTTCTATTTGCAAAAAGCGAGCATCCCAGGGGCATCAAAACATTCTTTTCAAAACTATTTAAATTTGTACCATCAAAGTTCCCTGAGATGCTGTCATTCCATCGACCAAAAAATAGTGCTCTAAGAGAAGCGTAACAGGCAGTTGTCAAAGGTAAGGGATAAATATACCAACCTAGCCCCTTATCTCCATGTTGCGGTAGATGTGTACAGATCCAGCAATTGGTCTTATTAAAAATTGCATGAGTGGCATTCATTATTAACATAAGGATATTATTCTGATAGTTCCGTCTATGCAAAGAATCCCTAGGCGACAAGGTATGCAATTGCACAGAAGGAGTGGGAATAACAGAAACATTTCCAATAGGTAAAAAGTCCTCTAACGGATATGCTTCTTCCAGATACCATAACCCAAACCCAACAGTTACTAAAAATCCTGTAATTATCAGGAAAAGGCAAAAATACACTTTGGGGGTCCCCTTACATGCTTGATCATTGTCTCTGCTAGTCACATATTTATCTAAAAATTTGGTATGAGCGGTAGCGGGTGCAGGCATTGTAGTCTTCAATCGAAAAAACACCAATTGTTCGTTTGCTAGCGACTCCAGTCGCGCGTCTTCTTAATGTCTTTCCCACAACCCTTAGCCGACAGAATCTTTCCGCACAGTCGGGCCAAAAGGCAAGCCCTCAAATGATTTTCTCAATCGCACAGTCAGACCATGCTGTACGTTTACTTCCTTGGGCGCAAATTATACTTTGCAGTTTCTGGCGAGAACAAAGTGTCGTCACTTCCTCCTGGAAGTGGCGAATGGACGGAAATGGGATCAGAAAAGGATTGATCCGGAAGTTCCACTGTTGGGGAGTGTGGAGACAAGATGGCCGTTTTGTCCGGCCTTGCGGATTCTCAAGCGGTCTCCGATTCTCCCTTGTTGGTTGTTGCTTTTTCAGGCATGCTAGTTACAGCAGTAGGAAGGGATTCTGTGTCTTCTGTATCGTATGGCATGGGCTGTGGGATCCGTTTGGTGTGCGTCGCATGGTTCCAGTGTTTACGACCCGCTACCCGCACGGCAGTCTGGGTGACTAGCAGGACTTGGTAGGGACCCCTCCACCGAGGTGCAAGACAAGACGACCTCTCAAAAACCTTTGTGAGGATCCAGTCCCCCGGTCGTAGACTGTGACCAGGATCCTCATAGTGCACAGGTAATGCCTCTCGCACCTGGTGATAAATTGAAAACAGATTTTTAGTCAACTGGTTACAGTAATCTTAAAGAAGCACATTTTCTATATCCCGTAATGAGCGACTTTTTGGCATACCCCAAATATTAGCAGGTCTCCCCATTACCACCTCAAAGGGAGAGAGCCCTGTCTTAGTTTGAGGGGTTGTTCTCATCGACAGTAACACGATCGGTAAGGCGTCCGGCCTCTTTAGCTTGGTGCCAGCAAACGTCTTAGCGAGTTTGTTCTTTATAATGCCGTTGTGCCTCTCCACTAATCCGGCACTTTGGGCATGTCTAGCTGAATGGAACCGCTTGTCAATCTGTAATCCTTTGCAAATTTGTAGGATTACAGTGGCAATAAAGTGTGGCCCATTATCTGACCAGATGACTCTCGGCAGCCCAAATCTAGGAAAAAACTCTTTCAACAGAGTTTTTGCCGTGGTTATGGCTGTTGCATCTCTAACCGGGAAGGCCTCAACCCACTTACTGAAGGCATAAATAACAACCAATACATATTTAAGGTTGTTACACCGTTCCATTTCAATAAAATCAAAGTGAATAGCCTCAAACAGGACAGAAGGTGGAGCGAAACTTCCTCTAGGAGTCGAGGTACCTTTTCCTACATTGTGCTGCAAGCAAACCATGCAGTTCTGGACAAAACGCTCCGCAGTTTTGAAAATCTTATCATTGGCCCATACACTGTGTAGCATTTTTGTCAATTTTCATGCACAAACATGTGTCGGACCATGAGCAATAATAACCATCAATGTAATGTAGGCATCAGGGAGTAACCATTTCCCTTCAATATTGTCTACCCAACACCCATCGTCATCCAATCTCCCTGCACCCTCGATCCATCTCTTAGTTTTCTCTATGGTGGCATCTGCTTGAATATCTTTTACAGCATCGATACTTTCACCCCAAGTGAAAACATTTACAATTTCTTTTACAGCATACATTTCTAAACTGAAATCAGTGGCAGTCTGTTTAGCTATCTGATCGGCAGAAGCATTCCCTTTTCCTACATCATCTGTAACCTTTTGATGTGCTGAACATTTTATGATAGCTAACTGAACAGGGAGTGCAAGTGCTGAAAGTAATCGCACTATTAAAGTGCCATGCTGGATTTTCGTTCCGTGCGAGGTCAAGAAACCTCATTCTTTCCAAAGTCTACCGAAATTGTGGGCCACCCCAAAGGCATACTGACTATCAGTATATATATTCACTGTAAGCCCTTCAGAAAGTTCACAAGCTCGAGTTAACACTATAATTTCTGCAACCTGCGCAGAGTTATGCATAATTCTTTTGGTTTCCACAACCGTGCTTAAAGTAGTAACAGCATAAGCAGCCGTGGATGTACCGTCTGGAAGTTTAAAACAAGAGCCATCACATAATAGCTCTCCTTGTGGGCTATTCAAAGGCGTGTCTTTCAAATCGATTCTGCCATTAGTCTCTTGTTCTGTCATATAAAGGCAATTGTGTGATGTATCGTCACCATCAACAGTACCTTGCGAGACAGGTAAAAGTTCAGCCGGATTTAATACACAACACCTCTGAATTTGAATGTGGGGGGCAAACAAGATTAGTTCATATCTTGTCAATCGTGCAGAAGTGAGGTGTTGCGTTTCAGTTATATTCAATAGAATATCTACAGAGTGAGGTACCATTAGGGTTAACGCATGACCCAGGATCATTCCCTCACTCTGTTTTACAGACGCAGCAGCAGCAGCAACAGCGCGCAAACATCTTGGCAAAGCGCATGCTACAGGATCAAGGGCGGAGGAATAGTAGCCGCACGGCCTATTCTTCCCTCCATGTTCTTGTATTAACACAGCCAAAGCACATCCATCACGTTCATGCACAAACAATACAAAGGCCTTGTCATAATTCGGAGTTCCTAAAACCGGCGCTGAACACAGCGCGGATTTGAGCAAATCAAATGCTGTCTGGTGTTGCAAAGTCCATGGCAATGGCAAAAAAATGCCCTTCTTTGTCAAAGCCAGCATTGGTTTAATCGTTAACGAAAGTTAGGGATCCACAATCTGCAATAAGAAGCCATACCTATCAAGGCTCTAACTTCCTTTTGCGTATTTGGGACAGGCATGCCAGAAATGATTTTTATTCGTTCAGGTGTCAACCGTCTTCCCTCCTTTAACAGGAGATAGCCAAATAGGCGACCTCCTGACAACAATATTGGAATTTTTTAAGTGAAGCTTTGTGGCCATGTTTTGCTAGATGACAAAGCAACAACACGGTGCCTTCTTTACAGGAGCTCTCAGAATCAGCAGCCAAGAGGAGGTCATCTACATACTGCAGTAATGTGCAAGTAGTAGGCAACTCGAGGGTATCAAGCTGCTCTTTCAATGCCCTACTATAAATACTTGGACTCTCAGTGTACCCTTGTGGTGCACAAGTGAATGTAAACGAGCTTCCACCTAGGGTAAACGCAAACAAATACCTGCTATCCTTGTGTATGGGAATACTGAAAAACGGGTTTTTAAGATCAACAGCGCTAAAATGAGTAGGAATCATGGTTAGTATCGTTGTAACATCAGGTACAATAGGAAATTGAGGAGCCACAATTTTGTTAATAGCGCGTAAATCAATTATAAAACGAAATTACCACCTTTTTTGTATACTGGCAAAATGGGGCTGTTACATATGCTACCGGTAATCTCCTCAATTACTCCACGATGTACAAAATCAGAAACTATACATTTCAAAACCTGTTCGCCTTCAACTGAGATCTTATATTGCGGGATGCGATGCAATTTTACTCCATGTTTCAAAATAATTTTAACAGGTTCAATTTGAAGAATGCCCACATCATTATCATCAATTGCCCATAAGCATTCTGGGACATTACTAAATTCTGGCGGTAAAGGTCGAGTCAAAAACTGAGAGGCGAGTGATTGCTGAGGTCAAATTGTTAGCCGAATTCCGTCCGGAGAACAATGTATTACTGCATGCAATGCCTTCAACAAATTTAGCCCCAGCAAGTTCTCCCCACAGTTTGTGGTAAGTAGAAATGGACACTGTTCCGTGAAGATACCCAGTATTATTGGTACCGGCAAAGAGACCGGACAAACTACAGGTGTGCCTGAAAACCCTACGGAAACGTTGGACTGCCCTGACAGGGGAATATTTGGAACCCGTGAATGATCAATGGAACATTTCTGTGCTCCCGTATCTATTAAAAATAGATGCTTCCTATTTCCCACTGCCATCTCAACGTAGGGGCCTTTCTGATGAACGGGAATAGGCGTAGGTTCCAAATCCTGCTTCGGCAATCCTAGCGGAACAGAATATTATCAAAATGAAGCTCTTCAGAGAGGTACGCGGCAGAAGGGTGATCAAAAATGTTTCTATTATCCACATTCGAAAGGTGCTTATCTTGTGAAGGAGGTTGCTGTGATTCCGGTGTAAACTGACCTCTGCCAGGGCCCCCTGCATCTAGGCGACCTCTGGATCATCTACCCATATTCCCAAATGACCTTTGCTGGAAGGTCGGACATTGTGCGCGCCAGTGGCCTTCCTGCCGGCAATAGGCACACTGGTTAATGGTTACCGGAGCCAAGGGCGCACTTCCCTGTGGACGGTACTGACCTCTAAATTGATTACCCCCTCTAGGGTTTCTAACAATCTGCTGTAATAAAACTTTAGTTTTCAGGTCACCCTTTTTTTTCAAGTTTTTCCTTTTCAGTATTTACACGATTTTCATAGTACTGAGCCATATGCAGTACTTCTGATTGAGACTTCGCCTGCCAAGCGCTTTCAGAAGACATAATCTGTAACTGGATGTCAGGCAGCAATCCACATACAAATTTGTTGACAAACAACCTTTTGCCTGACTCTGTGCCTAAGTCTTGTCCACTGAAATCTGGGAATACCTGCTCGAACCGATTGAAGAAATCGGTAGCACCCTCAGACTTTCCTTAGACACAGGCCGTAAGCTTGTCCCAAATGATTCTTTTTTCTGGAACCATAGTTTTCAATTTTACAATAATTCTCTCAGGCAAGGTTAATATCACTTGAGGTGGTCGCTTGCCAGCTGGTCTTTCTCTGTCTAGCCTAACCATGTTATCCCATGTGTCTCCCAACCCAGGTATGTCATCTATGTCCTAATCTGTTTCCACAAATCAACTGGCAGGAGTACGGGAAATAATAGGTCAATATCACTTAAATTGAATACCGACGACTGTAAGACCGACTATATTTCTTTATAGAATCCTGTCAGATTCTTTCTTATATCGGGAATAGATTGCTTTATGGTGTTCACTTCCTGTCTTGAAAACGGGACGTGAACAAACTGTGAAACGTAATGTGCAGGAATTTCTCTGGCTACTATTCCTCGTCCAGCATCGGCCGCAATCTCAATTTTCGGGACAAATGTCGGAGGGACCTCTCTCATAGGCAACTGAGAAGTAGGCAGCTCCGAACGCTTACTAAGCAACAGAGCCAAATCAAGCGCTAAGGCAGTTGAAGAAGTATCGATCGGAAAGGCTCTCTTATAAACATTCAACAATTCTGCGGGACAACAAATCTTTCTTCTTACACACTCATTCTGCAGGTGTTCTACCATCACCTGTATCACTTTCTTTTGCATTTCTAACGTATACTGACTATATGTGTCATATACTTCATCTGGAGTTATCGACATATCCGAAATCCATCTTATCGCATCCTTTATACAAATTCGCGCTTCCTCTCCTTTTAATTCTCGACGAGGAGAAAACCGTTTCTGTAAGTACATAATACCTAAACTACCACCATCTGCTTCCTCATTCTGTAACTCTTCCAACTCTGTCCTATACTCAAAAATCCTCTCAACATGCTCATATACATTCTCCGCATTATCTCTGGACAATGCTAAGGTGTTCAAATCCTGTAACCCTTGTGGGAAATCTACATCATTTAGTCTATTCCACATTATGCTCAAATGGGTCCCTAATCCTTCAATAAAAACATTTTTCTCAGGAATATCTTTTAAATTTTCGAGTGTGGAAAAAACATCAGCTTGTTCACCCTTCTCCATACAATGTTTAGCCCAAGCAGTCAATTCACTCCTTTTGTCTGGGGACACAGTATTATGAGTCACAACCCTTGGTCTTGCTCCCTGGTCTACTACAAGCGATGCAGAATCACTTGGAAGAGGAAGAGTAGGCACATTCTGAATAACAACAGGTGAAGGCAAGGGGGCAGGCAAAGGGGCGACGGCTGGAAGAACAACAGGAAGAACAGCAGGGAGGACCGGAGGAACTATAGGAGGGGGAACTACAACAGGAAGGGGCAAAGCGCCAGGAGGAGGGACGTACGGAGGTGGCGCAGAGGCATCGGGCCTTCTTTCATGCAAAAGCTTATTAATCAATTCATCTGACGTATGAAAATCTTTTGAAGGGTAGATTTTCTGAATGCCTAATTGAAACGACCTGTCCGTGTTCCTAACTGACTCCAATTGTTTATTTTGATCATATAACCGTGCCTTTTCGACACTTGGCATATGTCTACGCATGTGTTTCTCTCTACTCTTTTGTTGCTGCAAAGCTTCTGTTTTCCAACTGTGCAACGCGTCAAATGCTGCAGGTCGAGCCTTTTTCTTTACTAATACAGACTCTAAATATTCTATACGAGGGATTTCAAAACTACCATTGGTTGGCCACCGAAATTCAGAATTATGTCTGGTTTGTCTGTGCCAAGTGTCATTAAATGCTATACTACCAAAGCCTTTCTTACAGTACATAGTACATGCCGGCGACCCCTCCTGTGGTGCGGGACGGCTATCTTCCAAAGATTGTCTGTCGCTGCGGAATAATGCCCTAAAGCAGGCAGACAATTTCCCAGGCATATCAAAGTTCTGGTGTTACCTGGTTAAATAATTGTGCTCGCGAGTACAATGCTCCAAATTCAAATTGTCAGGGTTAGATTAAGAATCGGGGCACGATTCACCTGACCAAAGGACTGGGAGGCTCGATCGGGTTACTAAGGACAATGCTAAGGACCCACGTGTCTGGTGATTTTCGGCAAATTTACCCACCTCAAATATATGGACCCTCTTCAAGACGTCGTCTCGGGCTACAGCTCACCATCCAGGGATCGGATCGTGCAGTTTCGTCGAGGAATTCGCTTCTCCTCTAGAGTGGCCGGTTCTGTTGGCACCGTCCGATCCCGGTCCGATAGCCGAGCCAACCTTCAACGAGATTAAGTCAATCTTGAGGGTCCCTATTCGGGCGCCATCTGTGGAATCAGAAAAAATACAGTATTACGGCTGTTACGCCAAGCAAAGGAAAATACACTGACATGGGCTTGTAAAGATTCCCAGAATCTTTATTACAAAACTAAACAGTATTCAAATAGCTATTTGGCCGTAAATACATCACAGAGACCATCCGGCAGGGTTCAATGTGAGCAGTGAACAGAATTTCCTAGCTGGACATCGACGCATTTATACAATTTGTAAAATGATGTCCAGCCCTCTTACAGGTTAATTATACACTGGGCTAGGGTCGCGCCAGGTTCACTTTCCTAATTTACATATCTCGTGCATGCGGTTTACTTTTGCATATATTTACTAACACACTTCATTATTCTTTAATTTAACATTTACACTCTTTACATGCTGTTTTAATACAGAGCAAACAAATGTTTGACATATTATATTTGGATAGCATTACTGTTCTTGTATACTTGTAGTTTAACATTGCTAATTCAAATAATCCCCTGCTCCCGAGGTCAACAAAGGACAAGGTCTACATGACCATAACATGTAGCCTGAAGGCAGGTTGGACATTAACTCCCCTATAGAGGTTGGAGAGGATAAGGCAAGAACAAGGGCACACGAGACGGCCATTTTAGATTACAGGGTGACTTTGTACAAAAACCCCAAAATGGCGGTTCTAACCTAAAATGGAGGCTTGATTCAAGATGGCGGCTTACATCAATTTCTAAGGTCAAGACCTTGCCGTACAATTTTAAGCAACTTGGCGTAGGCCAATATACATACAGATCGTTATAATAGGAGGTATAATTTAATATCCGGTTTGACAAAGGGAGAGTATTAGCCAATTCTTACCATGGGAATTATGATAATGTTGGATTGTCATCAGCCCTACAAGAGGGCATGTTTGCATCAGAACAGGGCTTTTTCACTGTGTTCCTGTCCAAAAGCCATGAATTGTGTGGCGACTACCTGACCTATCCCTTTCCATTAGTGGTTGGGGGGGAGTGAAACTGGGTAGGTCTTTGGCACATTGCATTAAATCTAATTCAAATCAATTCCACTATAGAAAACCCCCCTATCCATTTAAATTGCATTGTGTTGGGAACAGTTCATCTTAATCATTTCCATTAAATTGTGGGGCAGGGAGAAGCTGTGATCCTTAGTGCCTTAAATTGAAGTTAAATCAATGAATTCCTGTATAGAAAATCACGGGATGAGTGTTGTTAGTATTCAAAACTAACAAAGTTCATGCCCAGTGTGTTAGAGCCGGTATAGACCATAAAGTCTTGGGTGACTCACCCTTTCTGAAACCCCTGTCTTCTCTACAGAAGGGGGGTGTCCATAATCCCAAAATAAGTAAGTCTAAAACTATGCTATCCAAGTGAATGCATAACAAAACTCCCTAGTATTCCCTTATATCCCAAACCAGAATTACCAAGCATTGCTTCTCATTTGAGTGTGTGTTAAAAAACGATTAACCTTTGAGTTCCTTTTCCAACCTTGCCTTTTAAATAAATGTTTAAAAACGATTTCCCCATTTGATTTCCTTTTCCCAACTATGCCTTTCAAATGAAAGCCTAAAAACGAAATTTCCTATTGATTCCCTTGCCTCCCGAACCAGAATCCCAAAGCACTGCCTGTCCTTTGAATGTGTGTTGCAAAATGATTTTTCCAGTGCATTGTGAATGGTTTCTATTGATTGATTTGCAATTGAATCTGTTGTAAGTTGTGACTGCATGTTTCAATATTTTACCTCTGCTGTTTTAATAACAGAACGTAATTTGAAGTTGTGATAATGGGTGCTGCCACAGCATTGGTGGCTGATATTGACTGCTAGCCTTCTTTGAAAAACTTAAATAAATAAATATTCTTACTATACACTGGTCTGGTTCCTAGTCCATTGGTGACACAGGGTATTTGTTGGGGTGGGTGCAAGACGAGTTGGAGGTTTCACCAAAGTGAAACTGTAGTACCGCTTTGGGTGCGCGGCACCTTGCTTGGGGGGAAAGGAACTTCACAAGTTGAGTGTGACGGTCTGCTAAACTACGACACAGGACACAGCAAACACTCCATTGAGAAACAATCTTACGAGACTGAAGAGAATCAAGAAGGAAGAGGACACAGTGTGTACAGTGTGGGGGTGTTCGGGACATTGCGGCAAACTTGCATGAAAGAAGGGAAGAGCGTACATACCTATCAGACACAGAAAGACCACCTGCACTCAACGGACACAAAAGGAGCGCACAGGGAGATGACATCAACAATGCAACACAAAGATACACCACCAGTAAATGGATACCGAGCATACCCGCCCTCAAACTCCTGTGTGGGGCTCCAAGGAGGAAAAGACAGGACGCATCCACTGTCCAGCAGAGGCGGCAGAAGGCCAGCCTGCCAAGCAAAGGCAGGCAAGCCAACCATGCTGATAGCGCAGGAGTGGGTTGTCCAAACGGGGCACAAAAAGTCCATCAACACTAATAGAACCAAGAAACACCTAACGCAGACAGTGGTGCACTCAAGGTAGGCTGAGAGGAGAAGACAGGTTCAAATAAGGGGTCAAGATGTGATCGAACAGACTGCCGCACTGCAAAGAAAGGCGAATAACCGCAAAGAAACACAAGGGACAAAGATGGCAAACAAAGAACGCCGAAAGGGGTAAAACAATGGGCATCCCCTGATCATGCAAAGACCATAGGGGAATACGAAGCTCACAAAGAGGGAATGAATTGGAGAGCAAGAAATAAGGGCAGTGTGAAGAGGAAAAGGAAAGACACAGGAGCAGGAAAGGATCTGGGGAAACGGCTGCAGGAGGAAGAGGTCCCATCTGTCAAGGTAGAAGAGGAATACAACGAGCGGATACAACAGCTTGGAAAGCTAGCAGCCGGCACACTGAATGAAGGTCCAGCCTCAAATGGTACCCTGAGCAAGAACAAAGGACTATGAGTGTCTTTGGCACAGAGGTACAGCAAAAGGAAACAAGACCAAGACGAATACCGCGACAACCACCAGGAAACAGGAGAAGAAAGATCAACCTCTACAGGGATGATAAGCAGGTGGGGTGTTGTGACGTGAAACATGGCTAGCCCACCTTAAGGGACGAACCAACTTAAGGGCAGGAGAAGAAGTCAAGGACACAAGGAAGGGAGGAAGAGGAGGGTCTACTAGAGCCCGGGAATAGAAACCTGGAAAAGGAATAAAGGGTGGTTCAATGGTCCTTGGCTCTCCGTGTATGGTGAGCGGAGTCCAGGGGAGTGAGACCCTGTTGAGAAAGGGTGGGTGACACTTGACATAATACCTGGCTTTCCAGCCAGTGGAGCCATGCATTCTGAGACTTGTAGTTTTGGCTAAAAGCTAGCGCTGACTGAAGGTGTGCCACATATGACATGCAACCATGTGTCAGCTATACAAAGTACTATTTTACATAATCCAGTGGGGTCACTCTGTGGAAACACATTGTTGATCTCCATCACCTGTCCTAAGTATCTCATTGCAGCGCCCTGCGTGGAGAATGAAGGAGTTCGGTAGTGCGCCATTTTGTGGACTGGGCTGAATGTGCCATTGACAATGGATACCAGCAGCAACCCTCCTTGCCCCCCATCCAACTGATATGTCTAACAAATGATACATTAGACTTCAGATTGCCCCCTAGGTCGCAATCTCAAGCAAACTGCTGGTAGGAAGAGGGCAAACAGGTTTACAGGTTAGCCCCACTCGTGACATGTATGTTGTAGACCTTAATGGCATTATTGGTGCTGCCCTGACTCCACCCCGGACTATCAGCAAATCCTGGGGTTTCCAACCCGTGATGTGCACACATATACCCCACTTTATGACTGTGGATGAACTTAAAGCCTGTGCCATTCCATATAGAAAGTTCTCGCCAATTGCCACTAACGCCACTGAGAAGCACTCGTTTTAAGCAGAGGCTTTGCTAGGGGGTGGGCTGGGGGCTATAGCCCCTGGTCTTTTGGTTGTAGCCCCTGATAGAAGCTCAGGGGCTACAACCAAAAGGCGAGCGAGCCCCGAGTCCCGACATTAGTGTAGACCGTGATCTTTTCCAGACCTAGCAACACCCCTGGTTGTAAGTCAAACAATTTCCATTTGTTAACAATTGTTAACAATTGTTTTCCATAAAAAGGAAGCATGATGCCACATGTGGAGCAGACGTGCAATAACAACGTGCAATAACAACAGATCATTCATTTCACTAGCATAATTATGAAATTCCTTCTGATAACATATATGTAATCTACTGTTGGTTCATTTAATGCTACATAATCATTGGAAACTCTTTCATTTCTTTAATGAGTACTCTCTTGAGCAGACGGTAACCTGCAAACGTGTTTCCGAGCGCCCACATTGACGATCATTCAGAACGTCCATTCCCCCATTTTAAAGAGCACATTCTCCCTCTTAGCTGTGTGTACATAGTTTCTTCCGCTGATGGCTTCTTGCGGTGTGAGATGTTACCCGGCCCTCGTCTGTGAAGCCCTGTGCAGCGCAATCACTGACTGGGTCTGTGAGCTTTCAGCTGTCGTTCACATGTAAAGGGGTGATTCAGTCACGCGCAGTACTCGGGACTCGCTTAGAAATGGATCCCGCTCCGAGCCTTTCAAAGTCTCGGCGAGATAGCCCAGGGGCAATGCGCTCGCCTTGGAAACAAGACGACGGAGCAACTCAGGTTCCATACCCAGGTGCCGATTAAGCGCCATATAAATAACCAATTATATAAAAATCAACATATAGTAGATTTGGGGGTCTTGCCGACCTTTTAACCCTTAAAACAAGCTCCAATTCGTACCTTTTCCATTTTTCAACCGTATACTTTGTAAAATAGATTTAAATTAAGTTCCCTGCCCAAATTGCAAAACTGTTAACATTAATGCTTATGTTTTCAGATTTTCATTAAGCAAAACTTCTGTCATCTGGGAGCACCGACATTGATATATGTAACATAAGAACTTTACTGGGCATAGTTTGTACATTAAATGGCCCCAAACTTAAAAGTGTGAGCGCAATAGCATCTTTTTTTAAACAGTCAAGAATACAGCCTACCAAAATAATGCAGACATCACGCCCAAGTAAGGCAGGGATGTGCAGTGTGGAGTGCCATTGAGAGATGATGGGAAAGAGAAACAACAGGCATTGGCAAAGCCAACGGTTTTGGCTTGTTTCTAGGCATGGAATATGCACTTTACAGTTACTGCCATAACGGTACTCCCTGGTCTTAAAATAGTAATAGCTTGAAAATTGTGTCAGTACTTAGATATATGACAGCAGTACCTGGCAAGCTTTTCTAATGTTTCTTTTTCTAACTGGACTTCAGTGCAAGGAACAGATGTGAGTAAACACATATTACTTATAAACGCAGTGGATGAAAGCACATTTTATTAAGCCATTTTATTATGCTAACAGCTGATTCATAGTTGCAATGAAGCCATTAACTCTCAGTTGCTGCTTAAAAACAACAATTGCAGGTCAAATAGAGCACATTAGTACCCGGCAAGGGACAGATTGTTTCACATGATCTGATTGGCCCTCACCAAGAAAATGGCCACCATGGAAAGGGAGAAGCCCATTACCTGGCAGACATTTGTGTTTCTTTTTTTCAGTTGTGAAATGCCGACATGTTATGAGTGGGCACAGAGAGAGTTCACCTCCCGGGCAACAACATCTCCCCCTCTTATTCAGATGGAGAAGGGGAAGAAACTGCGGCTTCAATTACTTCTTATGCTTCAACCCCTCAACCGGGCCCGAGGAAACTAATTACTCTTCCTGCTCCCACCTGCAAGGCTAAAAACCTCAGGGTCATCTTCGACTCCACACTCTCCTTCTCTCCTCATATCTCCGATGTCTCTAAGAAGTCACACTACCAGCTGCACCTCCTCAAGCTCACCGTCTCCAGAGCCCTGGTTCTCTCTAAGCTAGACTATTGCAACAGCCTCTATCTAAATCTACCTGCCTCTACTCTCCGCCCTCTGCAACTTATCCAAAACAGGACTGCGAGACTTGTCCTTGGCCTCAAGACCAGGGATCGTAGCTTTCCAGGACTGAAATCTCTGCACTGGCTCCCAGTGGCTGCAAGGATTAAGTTCAAAACCCTCTGCATTATCCACAAGGCCTTCTGGGGCCTGGGACAGCATTACCTTCAACTCTCTCTTCCTAAATACCTTCCTTCTCGGGCTCTTCGCTCATCTGCCTCCAACTCCCTCAGGGTCAGCCGCTTCTCCAAGCAACGAGTTGGTGGTCGATATCTCTCCTCAGCTTGGGCCTCCCTCTGGAACAGCCTTCCTGCCTCACCGAAACTCGAGGAGAACCATCTCCGGTTCCGGAAACACCTCGAATCCTTCCTCTTTGCTTCTGCCTTCTCTGTCTCTCTCCCCTGCTGAAATTCCCTGCCGATTCTGCACCGGTTACCTGGCCACCCTTTCCAATCTTGGGTCCAGATCCTGCATTTTGCTCACCTGTCCTGCCTCTCCTGGCAACCCCCTGCACTTGGGGACTGGTTCTGTATCCCTTCAGTCCCCCTTCCAGAATGTATGTCTGCTCTTGCCTTGCACTTGCCACCATCAGGCCGTTTTAATTATCGTATTTATTCTTCTTTCCCATGAACTGCACTGCACTTCCCCTTTCCCTTCCCCTGGCACTCTTCCCTTCCCCCCTACCCTCACACTTGCGCGATCTGAATGACACCTGGCCTAGTAGGATCGGTGTCTGTCTGCCACTGTTTTCCCCTCCCTTACCCCGTCGCGCCTTGAAACACTTGTGTATAGGCGTGTTATAAATGCCATATTATATCATATCAGATCATATCATATCTCTCCTTTTCAGACATTGGAGAGGGAACAACAAGGAGATGCTGGTGTGGCCCTAGATCCACTGAATTACGTAATTTCTACCTTTTGCCGCGTTATATGAAGACATTAAAGGCAGAACTTCATATGCACACAATTTTACACACACACACACGCACAGTTTTAGGTTCTATCCAGAATAAACTAGATGTTATAACCAAGGAAGCCGGCATATAGGCCCTATTTAAGAACAAAACTCAGTTTGGAATGTCGGAGCCTTCACAAGCTATACAAATACTACAAAATTCTATGGGTCCTACACAGACAAGGATTCCTGGTGAAATGGAAAGTAGGGAAAAGAGTATTACCCCCAGTTATTAGATAGACGCTTCCTCGCCTGGCAATGAAGCTGCTTTTTAAACCCCAGTTCAGCATTTGTGAGGTTCTACTGAGTCTAAGGAATCGGGACTGAGGAAAGCATTGCAAAACCGAAAGAAAATAGTTTTGAACTTAGAAAAAACAACTAAGCATATCAAAAACAGGGCTAAACATAGAAGATCTTCTGGTAAATTTCTCAGGAACCTTCCAATACCGGAAATAATGAATAATGGCACATCCAGTAGTACAGGAATAGGGACGGATAAAGTTCATGTAGCCAAGGAAGTGATTCAGGTTAGTTTTTCTGAGGGAGACAATGTTGAAGCGAGACTGGGTCTTTTTGATAATCAATTGAATGCTGAGAGTGTGCTGCTCCCTTGGCCGGCTTATGTATCCTCAAGGTCTGTGGCCACACAGTTCGGCATGGAATCAGGCTTTGGATTAATGGATTCAAGGCCCGCTGTTGATACCGGTGGGGGGCTTGGTAATGGTGGGGGGGCAGAGGAATTCCTTCCTCACTAGGTTGAATGGGACACAATCTACACCCACTCAATATGAATTGGAGAACAGGGGCTTGAATAAGGATATCTCTAACAGTGGGGGGCACTCTATAGTTGACATGGCAAATATGTAGCACAGAGAAGGGAAATTGGTATGCTCCAATAGGCCGGTGGAGGGGAGAGATGGTTTAAATAGAGTTGGAGCTGTCGGGTGTGATTAACTTAGAAACAACTATTTTGCCCTGAAATGGCGATCCAAAACAGAGCTATACCAATGTTAGAAAAATTGTATCCTAAGGCATCAGTGCAGAAGGGAGAAATAAAAGAGTGCTCCGGTTCCTCTCAAAGAGTGACCTTTAGTATTTTCTGTGGTGCGAGAAGCTCTGGAAGGGGTGGCGAAGTAACAGGAAAATTCATGCCGAGGGTTCCAGCACCTATGGAAAAAATAGAGCATCCAAGCTAAACCCCAAGCCAACAAGTGTCTATATAAACAGACCCTGGAAAACATATTTGAGAAGGAGAGTCAAATAACTCTAAATAGATTGTGTATCCTCACCTTATTTACTAAGATTCCCAATGTAAGAGTTGTTATCTACGAAAGACCTAGAGGGGGTTCATTTTCCCCACCCACGCGTACAAACATTGTTCTACAAAGTATTTCATTGAGACTTGTTTATGAACTCAGTCTGAGGGAAGCTCCCCTATTGAGAGAGTTGGCTTTTATAATTGGTGAAGTCCATGGTGAACTAAATAACACTGAACATTATGAAAGGAAAGAAGCTCTATTAGAGAGAGAGACAAGAAATGTGTAATTACAGTGGGGGGTGGGGGGATTGCGAGTATATTTCATGAGAGATGAAAAAGGGAAATTGGCTCCACTCAAGATTGGTCTTGGGTGGCCAGTTAGTTGGTGAGTCAAAAAAAAAAAACAACGCACTAGGAGGTGCCTTTAATAGTACGTGTTGCATGGACATACAATCTTACATGGGCCATACATTGTTGACTAATAATTTATCCATACAAGGCATCCCAAGCCAGTATGACGTTGTTTCTCCACAAGAGGTTTGGCACCTGGAGTGTCCAGGAGTGGACTTTTTTTGCATGCTTTCAAAGGGTCCGAAAGGGTAAGTTAGATCACCATGCAGGCGGCAGGGTAGTTCCGATTAGGACAAACACGGGTTACACCTGCATTAAGTAATTTAACCTTCAATTAAGGGTCGTAATTGTGGAATTTGACTGTCCAGTCGAGGGGGGAACTGCAATATGCTTTTTAACAAATATTGGCACATGGGTGTGTGTCCCCTTGAAGGTTTTCTGGAAAGTCTTTCTTCCCTTATTGCGACTTGGAGGGGTAAATACCCTAAAGCACATGTGATGGTATTAGGGGAACTAAAGTCAGTCTTTTCTATAGATTATCAAATCGGCAAAAACAAAGATCACCCCCTTACAAGCAAAAATGTGACTAAGAGAGAACTAAATGGGGTAAAATGGTAGGAGTGCTTACTTAATTTAGGTCTGGTGAAACTGAATGGGGTAATAGGTGACATTGCACGGGATCCAACCTGGCGTAGAGGTACTTCATCTTCAGTTTTGGATTACAGATTCACAGATGAATATTTGCTTAGTGTCTTTGGGGAATTTTTCATTGTGAATAATAAATGGAGTGATCATAGTATGATCCGAATCTGTTTTTATATTTGCCAGGGTGCCAAAACAGATGTTTATCCAATGAACCTCACAATAAACCCATCCAAAAAGTGAGTTGGAATAAAACTACTGAAAAGAAATATAATGAGAAATTGGTCCAATTCATGGGATCCACCACTTATGAAGAGAAAATAAGAATGTTTACTCAGAATAATTGTGTATTCTTTTGAATTGCAGCAATGGAGGGTATGTGGGACAAGCAGAGTGTTAGGAACTCTGTGTTTAACAACAAAAATTGAAAATCACATGTGATTCATCCTTTGGTTGCAGATAAAAAGAAGGAAATGAGAAGGGAAATTTGTCAGTTAAAAAACGCCATCTTGGGCAATAGTATTATTCTCCTGCAGCTCAAAAAGGTGAGGCAAAAAATAACAATGGAATCTTCTGTTTGAAATTGAGTCTGGTACCAGGGGATGTGCAGTCGAGGGTAAAGTGTATGGTGAATAACGATTAAGAAAACTTCTGGAACTGAATAATGTAAGAATAGGACAAGTGGATGCCCAGACTAATGTAGTCAATGAGGAAGTTTGAGTCGCACATATTTCCAAGTTAAACGCGGAGGAAGTAGAAGACTAACTACACAAAGTTAATTTAGACTCCTCCTGTAACTTGGAACAGGTTCAGATTGGTACAGAAAACGTCATTTAATATTATACGTAAATCAAGCTCCTCTTGAGCTGCAGGAGTGAATTATTTAACAAATGTACCTTTTAAGAATTATCCCAATCTGTGGGCAACGATCATCACATTTCTGTTTAAGGGCATAATACGGGTAGAAAGTTGTGACACAGGTTTTGTTATTCCAATTTATAAAAATGGTCTTTGCTCAAACCTGGGCCCTATTGCCCTATCACAATACTACCAGCGTAAAGTCAAATATTCGTAGCTCTAATTTGGAAGAGTGGGCGTATTCAGAAGGAAGAATAAACCAACTTCAAACAGGATTCCGTAAATCCCACAGGACCAATTTGAATGGTTTCTTTTCAAATGTTGGCAAGATTTGTTTTCTAAGAAAAGAACAAGAGGTCATCTATACAGCTGCAATCGATCTTTCCTCAGCCTTCAATCTAGTCAGTTGAAATTGACTATGGTGGAAACTATCAAAATGGGGGATTCCCCAAGGGTTGCTAAAATGAATAATAAATCTCCATGAAAATTCGAATGTAAAGGTTCGATTAAATTTGGAAGGATCTTACTCGAAAAAAATTCCAACCAGAAATGGCTTGAGGCAGGGATGCATGTTGGCTGCCTTCCCCTTTCATTTGTACATCTCTGATGTTGGTGAAAGTATAGAGCAGGCAGCATAGTCTCCCCAAACATTGGCAACATTAGATTGCCCTGTTTGTCCTATGGTGATGATTTTATTTGTATGGATTGTACGGCATTTGGCCTCCTGAACCTTTTGAATGCTTTTTCTGGATATGCTGAGGAAAACTCCCTGGAAATCAATGTCTCCAAATCCACAATTTTGAGTTTTAAAGCAAACAACAAGAAAGGTTTAAACAGGTGGTTTGTTAATGGCATATGGGTGGACATGGTTGGACATCTAGTATATTTGTTTTTTCCGCTTAAGAGTACTCCTGGTAAAGGGTACATTAAGATCTATTGTAGCCAGATGGTTGATAAACTCATCTTGCAAATGCAGTATCTTAAAAGCGTCTATTGTAAATATTCAATTAACCCCTTGACTAACTTCTATGTAGAAAAGTCATTCCAAAGCTTTTATATGGTGTAGAGATGTCTTATGGAAAAGTGTTGTGTACCCTTGATTCACTGGAGAGCTTGATATGGAGAAATGTTATGTGTAATCCTTATGATATGATATGATATGTTATGATATGTTGTTGTGATACGAGATGATCTACTCTTAAAGTCGGTTAGAGTACAGGGGTTTTGGAAAATGATAGCATTTTATTACAAAGTTTTAATGGTAAACCTTCCTACCCTATACGCTGATTTAAAGGAAGTAATGCAAGGGAAGATGGAAACAATTGTAAATAAATGTATTTATCATTGTGGAAAACCTTTACAAACTGTGAACATGGCTAAGACTGACCTTATCACTGATCCAAGGAAAGTAAAGAAAACCTTACATTTGTGGGACTGGAATGTAACAATGGAAAGATGTCACTCCTTAAAGTGCCTGATTTATTGAAACATTAACACAAATTCTTAGGCTCTTTGGCTCCCCACCTAATTTTATTCCCGGGTGAGAGGGCTGAGCAAGATTTTGTCAGGTTTAGGGGGAAGTTTAGGTGGTGCAACAGCATGCTGTATTGTTGATGTGTAGCAGAGTGTGGTGTGCAAAACAGGGGGTTTCTGGGAGTCTCTCTATCGGCCTCAGTCGTGGGGGAGTCTTAACTAATTCTTTTAGCTCACTGTCCCTTTCACAGAAGAGAAATGTCCACAACATATCAGTCTTTGTCCTGCCCAAGGGCAGTCCAGCACTGAAATGCGAGGAAATCCTCTTCTGAAGAGTACCAACTTTTGTGGTTATAGTTTGTCTCACTATGTGAGAGAGGGTATGCTGACGTGGGTCCCTTGCTCGAAGCGCCATAGAGAACCAAACTGCACCTCGCTGAGGAGGCCCAACAAGGCCGAAATATGTCTGGGGTTGCTTGTGTTTCTGTACAGAGGGGAGCTGGCCTAGCAGTTGGGGCTGGGCTGCTACCATTGGTGGCAGTACCTGACGGATTTGTATGTGGCTGGACCCCTTTTGCAATGGTGCAGACGGGCTAAAAAACAGTGGTGTGGAAGTTTGCCCAGAGCAATGCCAGTGGTCCAGATTCATTCAAAACCTTTCACCCATCACTTTTGTGCTTACAGTTTGTCTCACTATGTGAGAGAGGGTATGCCCATATGTGGGGCCCCAGCTTGCTGCGCCATAGGGAACCAATCTACACCTCACTGAGGAGGCCCAACAAGGCCGAAACATGTCTGGGGTTGCTTGTGTTTCCATGCAGAGGTGACCTGGCCTAGCAGTTCGGGTAGGGCTGCTGCCATTGGTGGCAGAACCTGACTGATTTTCATGTGGCTGGACCCCTTTTGCAAAAGCGCAGGTGGGCTAAAAAACAGTGGTGTGGGAGGTTGCCCAGAGCAATGCCAGTGGTTCAGATTCATTCAAAACCTTCCACCCATCTCTTCTGTGGTTGCAGAGTGTGGTGTACCACAGAGTCTTTGAAGGAGCTACAGTCCTGGATTCAACATCACTGCTACCAGTTGATCCCGGTGGTGGTGGATATGTGGCAAGTGAACTTCATCGTGGAGTCATGCCTGAGAAGTAACAGTAGGTTGTTTCTCCACATTTGACCGGTAGGTGTGTGGACAAGCTGGGGTCTGCCTGGAGGTTGTGGTGGAGGTCAAGGGGGTGGTGGGTGGTGTCAGGACTTCAGGGGGCTGCCTGGAGGTTGTGGTGGAATTAAGGGGTGGTGGTCGATGGTGTCAGTACTTGAGGGGGCTGCCTGTGGGTTGTGGTGGAGGTCAAGGGGGTGGTGGGTGGTGTCAGGACTTCAGGGGGCTGCCTGGGGGTTGTGGCAGAGGTCAGGGGGTTTGGGGAGGGGGTGTACTTGCAGGGGACTGCCTGGGGGTTGTAGCAGAGGTGAGTGGGGGTGGTGGGTGATGTCAGGACTTGAGGGGGCTGTCTTGGAGTTGTAACGGAGGTCAGGTGGGTTTACTTGCATGGTGCTGCCTGGGAGTTGTGGCAGAGGTCAGGGGGATGAGGGAGAGGGATGTAATTGCAGGGGGCTGCCTGGGGGTTGTGGCAGAGGTCAGGTGGGTGAGGGGTGTAATATCAGGGGGCTGCCTAGGGCTTGTGGTGGAGGTCAGGGGTGTGTGGGGAAGAGGGTGTACTACCTCGGGGTTGCCGGGGGTTATGGCAGAGGTTAGGAGGGTGTGGAGAGGGGGTGCATACTAGCTGGCGGGCTACCTGGGGGTTGTGATGGAGGTCAGGGGGTATGGGGAGAGGGGTACACTAGCAGGGGGCTCCCTGGGGTTTGTGGCAGAGGCCAATGGGGTGTGGAAAGGGGGTGTACCAGCAGGGCGCTGCCTAGGGGTTGTGGCGGAGGTCGGGAGTGGTGGGTGGTGTCAGGACTTGAGGAGGCTGCCTGGTATCGGGGTAGAGGTCAGGGGGGCGTGGGGTGGTATCAGGAATTGAGGTGGCTGCTATGAATTAAGGGTGTAGGCCAGCAGTTAAGGTACCTTAAAACTAGGGGTGACGGTCCGCAGCTTATGTGCCACTTGGATTTAGGGGTGTCACATGGAGTTAGGGGTGATAGTCCACAGATCCACCAAAGTGCTGCCTTGAGTTACATGGTGGCGGCACGCAGTTTCGCTAGGGTGCTGATTGAGTTACGAGGTGACAGTATGCAGTTTTGCAGGGGTGCTGCCTTGAGTTATAGGGTAACCGCCCACAGTTTCGCTGTGGTGCTAATTGAGTTACGAGGTGACGGTACGCAGTTTCGCAGGGGTTATGCCTTGAGTTATAGGGTGACGGCACGCAGTTTCGCTAGGGTGCTGCCAAGAGTTATGGGGACAGTGGCCCTCATTACGACCCTGGCGGAAATCGCGGTGCTAAATGCACCGCGGAGCACGGCGGAAAGCTGCCGATAGCGCCATGGAGGTTGGCGGATTTTCCGCCCCATGCCGACCTTGGCGGGGCGGTAAATCCCCAATCCCCATTTTACCCTTCCCCATTCCCATTTTTGCCCCATAGGGTATAATGGGAGTGGGGAAGGCGTTAATTGCGCCACTGTAAAATACGGTGGCGTAATTAACATCAAGGTCCCGTAGCGACATGGATTTCTCCGCCCGGAAAAACCAGGCGGAAAACGTTCCATGGCGCTACGGGAACTCGTAGTAGGGCGGACGGGTCCGCCGCGAATACCGCTGGCGTAAACCCACTCCGCCAGGGTCGTAATGAGGGCCAGTATAATGTTTTTCTGGGGTGCTGGATTGTGGGGCAAAGGTAAGCGCAAAGGTTGTTAGTTGGCGCTGTTTTTTTGTGTGGGAGAGTGTTGTGGGCGTTTCAGGTCCAACTCGATTTTCTTTGCGCCTCGGATTACTTTGCACTTTGGAATCCATGAGTAAGTGGAAAACACAACAATTTTCAAACACGCAAGTAGCCGCAATGCTGTTTATGGCAGTTTGCAGGGACTTCACACTTTTTCTATGAATTAGGACCTTAGTATTTCTGATATTATGATTTTTTTCATTGGTGGCACTGACCCAATCAATCAACTAGTAATCTTATTGACTCACTGAAACTATATCCGGCCGTCCCACCCCTTCCTCCATTCACAAATAAACACACATTGACAAAGCCAACAGTTTGGGCTTTTGTGTAGGCATGGGTTTAGCTTTGCCAGGTACTAGCATAATGGTAATACCTGGCCATACAATGGGAAAAGCTGGAAAGTCTGTGATTACCTGGGCATAGGGAGCAGTCCCTGGCACATGGCAATCTAATACCTAAATATAGGCCAAAACTGTTGGCTTTGCCAATGCTTGTTTTACTATGTCAAATAACATGGCAGCAGCTCTTTCAGAAATGCAACATGTTTGCTATCAGTTGAATGCTCCGAGTCTAGAAGTTGTAAACTAATCACAGTGCCTTGCACATGCAGAAATCTGTCGGGAAATACCGCAAAAAGCACATCGAGGGAATGAGTGTGTTATCGTGAAATCCCTTAAGAACACTGTGCACATTGCACTAAATAGGCAAAAAAGGACCATCACAACATTTCTGTGAGTTTTGGCTTCCTTGGAAATGACTTGATATGATAAGTCATTTATAACGCGCCTGTACACAAGTGTTTCTAGGCGCGACAAGGCAAGGGAGGGAAGAAAGAGGGAGGACAAGACAAATAATCTCACTAGGACTTGCGTCATTCAGATCGTGCAAGTGCGAGAATGAGAAGTGCAAGGGAAAGGGAGGGGGGAAGTGTGAGGGAGAGGGGAGGCGAAAACAGGCCAGCATTGCTCTGAGTAAGTGCAGCCAGGGCAGCGCGGCTCTGTATAGGAGAACAAGGGACTGAAGGGTTACATTTACAGCCCTAGGTGTGTGGCAGGCCCAGAGGCAGTGCAAGGGTGACTGGTCATGGGGGAGCCTGGTACCCTGTGAGACTCTGATGGTAACCAAGCAACCAGTCGGAGCAGCAGACATGTAGGACAGGTAGGTCAGCAGGGGAGGGAGCGAAAGAAAGCAGAGGAGAAAAGGAAAGTTGTGAGCTGATTCCGGAACTTCCGGTGGTCTGGCTCAGGTTTGAGAGGGGCAGGGAGGCCATTCCAGAGGCTGGCACCTGCAGTGGAGAGAGATGTACCCGCCACTCTCTGCCTGGAGAAGCGTCTAACCCTTAGAGAGTTGGAGGTAGCTGAGCGAAGGGCCCAAAAAGGAAGGTATTTTGGAAGAGAAGGTTGAATGTAGTGCGGGTCCTGGCCCCAGAAAATCTTGTGGACAATGCAAAGTGTCTTTAACTTGATCCTTGCAGCCACCGGGAGCCAGGGGAGAGATCAGGGCTGTAGAGATACGGTCCCTGGGCTTGAGGCCAGGGAACAGCCTCAGAAAGGTGAGAAAAATGCACACTTTGTATAATATAAGCAAACATTGTCAAGGTCCACGATCAACATAGTTACGCTTTCTAACAGCACCTGTGCGAGCCCGGCGCGAAGCGCTGCGCAGCTCATTACACGGCCAAGCCTAGGCCTGCGTGCCACTTGCTGTTCTGTGCAGCAGTAATTGCCTGGCAGGCCTCTGCTAGCGGGCTTTGCAAACAGTAAGCCCCCTTCAGCCCATTATTATTCATGAGCCGTGGGCTGCTGCATTCCTCCAAGAGGGCAGTGCTTTCCAGCCACGCAGGTGGCACCCTTTGCAGGTTTATTCAATGTTTTCTCCAGCTGTTTGCCAATTGCAACGTGCCACATTATTTCCGACAACATCGGGCGGTTGCCATTGGCGGAGGGGGGGCGCGGCTGCTCATTGGCTGCGCTGGAGCAGGCTAATGGCCGCTGCCGTGGGAGCAGGTGTTTTCTTGTCCTGGCTCTGTGAGCAGTGTTCTGCTCTAAGTGTTTCCAGTGATAGGAGATTGAAGCCTTGATTACGGGTATTGTTTTCCGAACAACTGGAGTTCAGAGCTGTAATAAGCAACTTGCTCACGGTTGAAAGCGGGGCGCCAGTGGGCCCTTCTCGGCGCAGTTACTCACATAATGAAAGCGTGTGGGCCTACATGGTAATTTCTGTGCTGTGTGCCCACAGCCAGCTCGAATATTCAGTGTTGGGATTTTCGTCAGCTGCCTTAAGCAGAGCAATAAAGAGTGACACGATACACAGTCACGCCACGATTTGCAACATTTAATGATTTATATAATGATGTGTTATTTATATAGCGCCTTAATCCAAAGCGCTTTACAGAGCACATATTTACATACAATATCACCCAACCTAAATTGGTATTAATTTATCGACCTCGGAAGGATGAAAGGCTGAAATGGCCTTGCCGGGATTCGAACCCGCGAACTGCAGATCGCAGCAGCGAACGCTAAACCGGCTGAGCTATCATATGTAGTAAAATGCGGCACGCAGTACCAGTGTGGGCGCCTGCATCTTCACAATGTCATGCTGTTGTGCACTTAGACTATGTGGTGGGCTTCTGGGTGGATTACAGCTGTGTTGCTGCTTCTCCTGGAAGTTAGCAGTAGAATGAAACATGTGAGGTGCAAACTATTTCAGGGATGACTGGATGTGGATAAAATGAAGACAATGGCTGCATTGCATGTTGGGATATCAGATTAATGTGTGCCTGGTAACTTAGAATTTAGAACGTTCTAGGCAGAAGTTTGTGGAATCACAGTGTGGCAGGGGGTGGTCTTAGAGCAACTGGTGGGAGAAAGTTAACACATCAATACACTTGTTCTTTAAATACTTAACCTGCCTCTTATCTGTCCCCAGCAACCCCTGCTTACCTGAGGTCATGATCACAGTGAGTGCATCTCTGTGGGAAACGGACGCGTCAGGAAAGATTAGGGTTTCCCGAGCCCCTTACGATAGGAAGGAAACACCAGCCTATAATAACTATTCAGTGAAAAAACTTTGTTAAAGGGACGTTATGGTTAAGTTACACTAATAAAAACCATGAAATCCAGTGAAAAAACTTTGTTAAAGGGACGTTATGGTTAAGTTACACTAATAAAAACCATGAAATCCAGTGAAAAAACTTTGTTAAAGGGATGTTATGATTACAAGTAAAACTGAAACCAAAACAGAAATTTGCCAGTTATAGTAAGCTAAGCAACCATAAGTTGGGCCACCACCATGCACTGCTAAGACTGACACCCAGGACATCAAAGATGACATCACAAATGCCATTGATGACATCACTGATGACATCACATATGTGGGCCACTTGTTTTTGTTCACTGACATATATAGGCCAAGTGTTTTTGTTCACTGACAGTCATAATATGAAAATTGAAAAGGTGCTATATATCTAGACGTTAACGTTGTATGTTCTTAAAGAACTTTCATTAGGGTTTGGTGTCACCCCATAGTGCAAATACATGGGACGAAAAGCAGGCTTCAAACACATCATTCTTTTGTATACATGAAGATGAACTTTAATGTAATAGACATTTTCTGGTGCTGTTGTTTCTTTCTTCCTTACTTTAGTTTCCTTGTATGTCCCCCTAATTTGCAGGCATTATGCATCTTCATATGCATTGTTTGTACTAACACAAGTGTGTAGTAATTCTTGCATTGTAAGCTATTTATTCCATGTTTAACATTACTGAAAACTCTGATAAAGTAGCATTCATTATTGTACTATCATAACATACCAGGTTAAACATATTGTACTTCTATGCTGCATGCTGCAAGCATTGCCTATGTGTAGGTATGATTAGCTTCCTGTTTTAACAACACTCAAATATAATGTTTTGTTTACACCAGTACATTCTTTAATACATTAAGTAGTTTGTAATAGGTCTCCCAATCACCCCTGACATCTTGTTCCCAACATTATTCACAAAACCCCTTGTAGGGACTTTTAATCAAAATTAATTTCATATGTGATGCCATCAGTGATGTCAACAATACATTTGTGATGTCATCTGTGATGTCCTGGGTGTTAGTCTTAGCAGTGCACGGTGGTGGCACAAGTTATGGTGGCATAGCATACCATAACTGGTGAATCTCTGGTGTTTTTTGGTTCTATTTGTAACCATAATGTCCCTTTAACAATGTTTTTTTTTTTACATCATTTCATAGATTTTTACCAGTGCAAGTTCCTCATATTGTACTGATCCCGAATATAGCAGCTGTAGAGTCAACAGACAGTGTGATAGGCCACAGACAGAAGGTAGCATTCACAAAACCCAGAAACACAGGGAGAACATCAACCAAATGTCTATGCATGTCCGTCTGTGCATGACACACTTTTAATTATTGGTCCGCGTACAGCGCGTCTGTTCTATGGACATTCACGTGCATGTGCCCTGCGGTCCCACCCCCTGGTTGTCCTTGGATGGCCGTTGGTGTCGGGGATGTCCCCAGACATTGTCATGTGACCGCACGCATGCAGCGTTATGGCTTGACCCCGACGGTGCTGTGCTCAACAGAGTCTAAAACTGCATTTTCCGCCAATCTACAGTGGTTATAGTTGAAAGTGTACTCTTCCAGAGGTGCTAGACACATTCTTAGTTGATCCAGAAACTTTTTACAATTTTTCAAGGGCTATTTTTGACTCTGTGGACCCTAGACGTTTGTGCAGTCCGCGGACAGTTCCCCTGCTTTGGAGAGCTATTAGGGAGAGCTGCAATCTTGCTGGAAATGGCATCATTCATGGCCATCCATCCTCCCAAGCCACTCCCACCACCACCACCACCACCACCACCATCTTGAGGGCCTGGAAAAAGGAACAGGCGCGAGGATGCAGAAGAGGATGAGGAGAAAGATGAAGATGAGGTAGACTAAGTTCCTACCTCCAGCACCCGGAATGAGCCTGGGTGGGGTGGTTTTTTACCACTGTTGGGGTTGTACCAAAGGTTTGGGCAGTCAAAGTTAGATGCGCTGAGTGCAAAGTTGTACTCAGTTGTGGAAAACCTGGGCTATACTCCTACGGGACCATCTCCATGCGCCACCACACCAGATCCAACCACCAGGGTGCTCTGAAAAAGGCAAAACCTATTTCAGGGAGAAGCAGGTTGATGGCCTCTACCCCATCTTCCTTGATCACTCCTGTCACCACACAGACTACTCCTTTGGGGCAGAGGATCCCAGTGGCCTCCTCCAGGCCATACAGAATGCTGTTGACCCTTACCCTTCGAGGGTCACAGTACTATGTTTGTACTGCGATGCACCAATCTGCAGGGGGAGCAGTTTTGTAGTGCTTTCGAGGCTGCGGTAAAGGAGCACGAGAAACACTTCCCCCCACATTAGACTCAAAGCCTGCCAAACTCCTTTCTCAGTCCACCTGTCCACCTGTCCGCCTGCCAATGTGTCCTTCATTGCAAATTGTAATGAAATTCCAGTAACATAGCCCAAACTGTTGCCTCCACAGTGCACTATATGGTTGTTAGGATGCTTCAAGTTAAACATATTGTCACAAAACGGGAGCAATTCTGCCCACTTCTTTTTTCTGACTCTATACCATGAATCTTGAAATTCATCAAATTCAAGATTGTCAAACAATGGACAGTGCTCAGAATACACCTTCAGCCAATTGATCCATGAGTCTCCCACATTCCAGACAGTCTGCTTCCTCAAAGCCACAGCCATAGCCATCTTCACTGCACACAACAAAGATAACTCTTGCTACCCAGTCTTCCTGCACACCACACACCACACCCAGGAAACCTGATTGGCTGATCCCCCAATGTTCACAGTCGCCGCAGTACCCTTTCCATGCCAGGCATCCTCAAAAGACCCGGATGTGGTACGTGCGGTTCGCAGACTACCACGGTGTCCGTGGACAGAACATCCAAAGGGGGTGGAGAGGTTTACACTTAATTTAAACAATTAATTGCACAATGGTGGCTCATAAAATAGACTTTTTTTCAGTTTTGAATTTTTTTTGCTTTTCTGATTTTTATTTCCTAGAACTACTTTAAAATGTTTTCATATGCAATGTACATCTTTTTCACATAAACTTTCTCAGTGCATTTTGAATATTTACAAGAAACGTCTGATTCACAAAATCAGTAAAATTCACTCCATCACTCTGAAAATTGTTTGCACCATCCAACTTCATGTTTTCATTTTCAAAAGATGCCATGCCTACACTATTCAAAAAAACACAAACACATTTATTTACATGGTGCTTACCTTCTTCTAGTTGTACACAAAACGCATTTGGGCATCTCCATACTTCCCTTTGATGTATTTATGAAAAAATAATCCTTTCACAGGGAAATAGTTCCATTAAGCCTTGCAATATATCCTTTAATACAACCTGCAAAGATAGTGGAGTAACGTAGCCCAAACTATTTCCTCCACAATGCACAACAATAATATCTGAACATTGAAAGTGAGCCATAGTCTTACAAAATGATAGTAAACTCACACAGTTTAGCCCAGATAGTGTATACCGCCAAACCTCCACTCCATCCATTCCAATAGTAACCGATATGCCTCACAATTCAGTGTGCCTTTTCAAATTATTCATCCAACAATCTCCCAGCATCCACACAGTGAGCTTTTTCATAGCAAATCCACATCCATCTAACCCACACACAACAATCAAAACACCTGATTCTCTCCCTTCCTGTAAACCACTACAAAACACCCAATTGATTAATCCACACAGTCCCCTTTCCATGCCAGCCATCCTTGAAAGACCGGATGTGGCACGTCCCGTCAAAAGACTACTGCGGTGTCCACAGACCCCATGGCATCTACCCTTTCCACTTTCATATTTGTAACACTCCCTCATTGGCTGCTTTTAAACAGTCACATATCCATCCACCAATCACATCCAAAAACTCTACATCTAACTCTGTCACCTTAGTTCAACACTTCAGATGTACTCTTGAACTCTCAGAGTACATGTCTCCTTTTAGTCACAGCCACCTGCATCAAAAACTACTGTGAAACTCTCCAAGATTTCTATTTGCAGATAAAACATCTGCATCTAACAAGACATAGTACAGGTATGCTTATATTTTTTGTAATGTATTTTCTTCAACTCTTTTACAATTATATATACAGGGTTCCTGCCAATGTAATAAACTTCTCAATAAGTGCATTCTCTTTTTTAAACACTTTAGCGAATGCCATGCATTGCAGCATTCAGCACCTGCTCACATCAAGCAGAAAATACCTACAATGCAGTGCATTTAATAATGTTTCTTTTAAGAAGCATTTTGATAAAAGCTAAAAACATTCATATGTGCATTCATAGCAGCACTGCGTGTAACTTTTTTCTAAAAGAAAGAAAAAGCAAATGCAAAACATTTGAAGAACATTTTTAAGTGGCACTTGGTATGTGAAATTATAATATGTTGGCAGTACATGCATACTTGCTAACATAACCCATTCCGATCTGTAGGTGCTTATCCAGTCCTGATTTTTTTCTCTGCAATCTGAAATATGTAGTCCACGTTTTTTAATGGGAAAAATGGAAAATGGAACTACAAGTCCCAGAATGTAAACAAAAAACTAGGACTACATAAGCACATACAGATCGGAATGGATCATGTTGGCAAGTATGAATGTACTGCCGACATATTAAACTTAAACACACGAAAATGGCACTTAAGAATGGTCTACAAATCTTTTCCATCAGTGTTTATTTTCTTTTACAAAATAGTTACACACAGAGCTCCTATAATGCACATATGCATTTCTTAACTTTCATGAAAATGCTCCTAAAGAGAAACATTTTTAAATGATCAGCACTTTCCATTTTTCATTCTGTATAAATGTCACACTTTCCAACCTAACACATTGCATCCCTTACACCGCCATGTTCACACATATCTGTATACCGCCAAAGTGTCTATATACAACACTTCACCTTACATATAAAGTACTCTTCTTTCCCAACCTTTACTATAAGCCACCAAACACTGCTGCAACAACAATCTGCCATTGCATTACCACTAGGCACAGTTTCCCTATTCTTTCAAAACACTGCAACACAATGCAAATACATTACACCGCAAATAGGGTACTTCTTTTATTAAAATCTGCAGCACAAAAATAACCTAGATATGCACCTTTTCCTCACACCTATATTTGCCCTGTTCCTTCTTAAGCGTGAAACAGAACTACTTATACTCCAATTCTTCTAACAACATAATTAACACACTTTAGTACACCACTCATAGCACAACTTCATTAGCTCTTTTTCCCAACAACTCCTCCTACCTTCATAAATAACAACCTGACTTACTCAAAGTACTTCACCATTACAACATATACCCATTAACGTTCTTTTACAATTACAGGAAATAAGAAGATTACAGACGACAGCTACTGAATAGAAGAATACCCTTCACATCCTACAAAGTAAGTACAGTAATGTACCATGTATATCTCTCTAATTGTAACAATATACTTTCACTATATATTAGCCTAGAGTATTCTTTTCGAATCAAAACTTACTACACGTTTCCACATTATATTGCACCATTCACATTTGTTCTATTCCCATCTAAACACCATTATACCACGCACTGTTCTCCTCAAACATCATAATGTGTCTACTTATTCAATCACACACCACTCCCTTCCTCACTTACCCAAGCCCATCACACCTCTACAGACTCTTACTCTCACAACCTTCCCAATCACACATATTATGCCCCTTCACAATCAAACAGCACTTTATTAATCCGTACAATCACACCCATACACCCATGCACAATACATGCATATACATTCCACAACTTTCAAATCAAAACTTTCTTTTTTCCCCCACAGACACAACAAAATGCCTAATAAAAAACAACTCTGTAGAAAAGAAAGAGAAAATAGAGCAGACAAGAATAACATCCAATCACATAGTCATCCACCTCTGAAACAATTTATAGAAAATATTAAAACTACAAAGCTAGTAACCTCACTCAACAAAACTAAACCTGACACCACTAAAAAAAGGTAAGGCCTGTCTAGCAAAAACTGAAAGTAAAAAAAGATGTACAAAGAAAGCAGACCTACTAATTAATCTAACACTATATCTACCAATGTTAATGTAGCCACTGTAAACCAATCCAAACACATTATTTAAAAATTATTTTCCACCATAGAGATCTTCACAATCTTAAAGGTCATGATCTACCCTTAAAAACTACCGCAGGAGACTAATCCTCAAAGCTCTAATTGACAGCGCATTTCAACTAAAGAGAAAATTGTTTATATTGATTTTAAACAGAATGAAACCACTAACTAAATTAATCAAAAGATTACAAAAATACTTGTAAACATGTAATGTCATTATAGAAACCTTTTCAAACGTCTGGCAAAACGTATGGATTCACACAAGCAGCACAGAACCATATTTCAATGAAGAGGCGTATAAACAAGAACAAAACAAAAAAAACAATTGCCATAGGCAGTAATGGACAAAGGTATGAAATGGTAGGAGACACCATTATGGCAAATGAAACCCTTATAGAAAAAACATCACTAACAAACGTTGAGCCAAATGTTCCTTTCACCCAAACAAACCGTCCAGTGTACACATGGACATTCAGCTCAATGTGTAACATTCACCAAGAATCCTTTAAATCTTTACAACAATTCCTCAATCATTATGTGAAACTAAAAGACAAAAGTAAAATGAAACTTTACAAACCATAAACTCCTGTCCAGTGCACAGCCACACTGCACTTCGAGGACATTCATCAGCTTGCATTTTAGGAACTGCTTGCAAAAGCACCTTCCACCACATCAAAATGTTAGCAACACACCTTTCCGTTATACGAAATCTTGTGCATAGCATATACTATGCAAAAAGTCTTGCTCTAGAACTGCAAAATTTAAATAGCATTCTCCTACATGGAACAGCCAATGGACTCCTTCGACAAATAGAGCACATCCAAAGTAAATACTTTTGAACTGAACTTGACTTCAAAAATTTGGCAATTTCAGAAAACATTAGCCAAAACTACACAAACATGAACCTCCTAACAATCACATACAAAGAAGAAATAGCTAGGTTTCACAGCACATTTACTGAAATACCAGGCCAAGTATGTGTCTGTTGTTGCAGAATATTTTATAAAAACAACATAAAATTAGCAGATCTAACATACAAAATAGAGGACAATGAGGAATCCCAATGGTTCCAATACAATTTATATCTAACTGCAGAAAATAAATACTAAATACAAAATAGCTGACACCTCAACAGTTTGCGCATACTACAACACAACGCTTGACAATAACAAAATGCCATCAGGTGCTTTCACTAATAACTTCCCACTTTCAAAGCTCTCCAGCAACTTAACATGTATGAGAGCATTTTAATCAAAACAGTATACCCATTTCAAGCTATAATTCGCCTTCAACCGAAAACAGCCAAATTACCTTCTCTTAGTTACTAAAGGGCATCCGAGGCAAAGTAGTATATTTTCCATAGGATCTTAAAGAAAATGTAGAAACTCAAGGAGTACAACGGCCAATATATAAATCTTTGATTGTACTAGTTAATGGTGTACCAACAAAAGACAAAATAATTTGGCAACAACTAGTCGACTTAAACAAAGTTAGACAAGCCCTACAATATCTGAAAGAAAACAAGGAATACTACAAAGATGCAAAAATAGAGGAAAATCTAAAAGAAACCACCCAAATAATTCAAGATTCACAAGCAACTGGCCCATTTGAAGATGTAGATCCTGTTACAGCACCCACCATGTTAGAGCAGCATACAATTCACCCACTACACTCCAAAGACACCTTTGAAGATGCATTAGAAACATATAAAATGCGTCAAGCCAAAGGACCCCCAATGAACATATTGGAAAACAGTGTGGAAGCACGTTCTTTTCTTCTACTCTTTCCTACAGGAAAAGGAGGAAGATATGATGAAAGGTCCACACAAACTGGTGCATCAGAATATCGCTCTTTACAAATGTATTGTGAAAATCCCAGATTTAGACAAAATATGCAATACCTTTTCCACCTCCTGTTTGAAAGTGAACTAGCTCTAATTTTTAAACATGTCCCCTACCCAACTGCGTCAGAAAATAAAAGACAAAGATGACGTTTTTCAGTCAAGTATCACAAACCTCTTGGCAAACATGTGTGCTACAAAGGAGTACTGGTTCCTACATTATGCTGATGTATGTTGTATGCTAAGGAACGTAGGTCCACCCATATGGTTTGTTACTTTAAGTTGCACAGAGTATGCATGGGATGACTTGCAGGTCTTCCTAAGCACCTCAAACAGAAATAAAAATGGAATAGATATAAAAACACCAGGAGAACTCTGTTCTTTTGACCCTGTCACTGTGTCATGGTACTTTTCCCATTGTTTTATTGCCATGCTGCACTTCATCTGCAATACAACTACCCCTCTGCGACAGGAATTGCAACACTTCTTTTGGAGAAAAGAATATCAATCCAGAGGACCCACAAACATTCACATGCTTTTGTGGATAAAAGAGGCTCCAAAATTCGGCCATGACAGTGATGCCACTGTTTTACAGTTTATTGAAAAATACATTACCTGCAACATCCCTTCAGAAACCACAGATAGTGATCTACGTACACAAATCTTACGCTTCCAAAAACATAAGTGTGGTAAATACTGCCGATGTAGATATAAAAACAAAGGTAAATACTATACCAAACGTCACTTTGGCTTCCGTACCGTAGACCTGTTTTCTAAAAGGGACAAGTAAATAGTTTGATGTCTTCTGTTCGACACAGTGTAAAAGGCAAACACCCTAAAAACGCATACAACATTAAAAGGAACAAAGAATTCAAGCACATCAATGATTACAATGCAATCATTGCCATCTTGTTGAATGCAAACTTAGGCATACACTACACTGCAGATAATTCCACTGCAGCCGCAAGATATGTAACAGCCTATCTCAGCAAAGCTGAGAAAACAGAGCTAAAAGACCTCTGGGATGACATATCATCTGACAAAACACTGTCACAAAAATGCTAAACAATCTGAAGAAGACTTGTCAGTGTTGAAATCACAGCTGAATGATAAACAACTCAACATTTATCTAGAAGTCACTGAAGAAATTGAACATGGGTTTAAACATGAAACTAAAACTTGTAGCTGTAAAAGTTAATACCCTCTGCATCTGTATGTAAGTGGTGAAGCTGGATCTGGTAAAATGTTCTTAATTAATTCAGTCAATACATTTCTACAAACCTTAACAAGCAACAACCTTTCGACTGTTGTAACAGCCCCCACAGGTTTAGCTGCCTACAACATAGAAGGTGTACCTTTACACTCTTCCAGTGCAGCACCAAACCATTAGAATACTACAAATTATCAGCAGAAGCTGCTACGGAAGTATGCAGAATTCTGAAACAAATGAAAGTGCTCCTAATAGATGAGGTATGCATGGTCTGAAAACTCACATTGGCTTTAATTCAACCCAGAATGAAAGAAGTCCTAAAAACCGACTACGACAACTGTTTGGAGGAAAACACATTATTGTGTTTGGAGACCTCCTACAGTTAACTCCAGTAAAAGGTTGGCCTATTTTCACAACATTAGGACACAAACAATGCCGCCACACACTCAGCAGCATTAGAAATACAAATCTCTACAGAGAACTAACTCAAAACATGTGTCAGTCTACAGACCTAACCTATGCTAAAATTTCAAAAAGCATTAGAACTGGTCTGCTTACTAAAGATGCAAAATCCATCTTAAATAGTAGACTGATCCATGAGCTATATGGGCGAAACACATCTGCTGCTGATGTCATGGAACACGTACCTCAGCAAAATATAAAATGCATGCCCTTAATGCCAACCCTTGCAAGCTGTAGTCAATTCAATGAGACAATGTTAAAAAAATAAATGCAACCCATACTGCATATCAGCTCCAGAGACAAACGAAAATTGCACAGCTTCACACTCCCTATGTGTCAACAAGCAACAGCACAACTACATAGCATAAAAAAATGTATCTCCAGCACAGCTGGTTTGGAGAAAATATTACTGTGTGTCTAAACGGCAGAGTATTTCTAAAACATAACCTTGATGTAGAACCAGTTTTAATCAATGGAGCAATTGGTATTGTTGTTGACTTTCAAACATATTCACATGACAACAACATTCAGTTTGTCAACATCCACTTTGACAAACTGGCAGAGGTTAAAGTAATTGGCTTCACAATAGCACGTTACTTTCTTTTCAAAGACATGTACGTATGCAGGGAACAATTCTCTCTTTCTCTTGTGTATGCTGCCATGATTCACAAATCGCAAGTTCTAAACCTAGATCATGCATTGATTGAAATTGGCAGCACAGTCTTCAAAGATGGTATGAGTTACGTTGCACTTTCACATCTCCATACACTCAATGGTCTATTCCTAGTTAACTTTTATACAAATAAAGATACAACACTGACATTCCTTGCATCCCAGAATACAACGGACTATGTGCTCTGTACACCCCACATAGCCAATGTGCCATACTAATGCTTCCAAGGTACAATGCAGATGGTACCAAAAATAACGGTAAACTCACTACCTTTACACATGGCCAAGTATCTCTTGGCAATAAAACCTTCACAACAGTAGACATAATATACCACACTGGTGCTACAACCACTTCGGGGCCCTATACTGCATATGTCAAAAAAAGAAGTGGTTGGATTGAATGTAACAACACCTCTGTTACTATAAAACATAGGTTACCAGCAAATCTAAAAAATGCCTACTTAATATTTCTTCCACCCAAATTTATTCACTAAACTGTAGCACGATAAACAGTTAGAATACGACAAACAGGTATCTAACAACATCCCTAATACTACAAAAGTACGTTTAAAAGTCAAGATAGTTAGAATACACCAACAGGTATCTAACGATACAAATATTCCCTTTGTTGCAATAAACTTCAAATACGCCATCACAGTTCTTGTTACTACAACATTTCTTGTAAAGTCTAATGTAGTTAGAATATGCAAACAGGTATCTAACTACTTTAAACATTCCCTTTAAACAAACATACTATTGCACTTAAACTCACATAATTATAATCATTTTCTTTTATTTTTTTATCCTCTATCATTGTTTCCCCAATGACCCAATGATGATTTCATGTCACTACAACAACAGTGTAGTACACTACACACTGATGTTACCACACATAGTACATATAATGGACTGTTTATGAGGGTAAAAATTAGTAAATGTGTATGTAAAATGATATGCAATGAAAGCTTTAAAACTATCCTGCTTAACAGATTATACTGTTTTTTTCTCACAGAAAAAGCACCAGAGATTCCAGCTTTATTACTGTATGCAACTAAGTAACCATACCTAGTACAAACAAATACATATTCCATAAACACTATCCTCAATTGTACTATTATCATAAATACTGTATAGACTTCAATTATATAATTCCACCATATTACAAATACTGTATACTCCCGCTACAGTACCTATAATTACTATACACATATTACTATAGACTGTATCTCCAGTGGTCAGATTCTTGGCGACATGCCCGCAAGAATCTGGCCACTGGCTACAACCGCCACAATATAAGTAAACCATATAACACGTATGTAGAATACACCTTAAAATAACAAAACTTGCCCTGACCACCCTGCAATTGAAATGATGTCCACAGACACCAATATTGACTCAGCGGCATCTGCATACTTTTTTTCACCTAGGGAAATAGCTCCATATCATCTTTATTCCACCTCCACCATTTCCAGCCCTTCTTTCTACCACCAAATAACCCCAAATGTGTTTTCCAGATGTTTTCCCCACCGCGCTACCCACGGACAATGGCAGCTGTCCGCAGATCCAGCATGGCAAACATTTTAAAAAATATGACGCACCTCACGCTTTTCACCATCCAATCAGCAGGCGCATCCGATGTCCGCGGACATCACACCACCCCCTGATTGGTCCAGGGGGGTGTTCGCAGGCTGAATAGGGAAGTGAGTCTGATTATTTTTGTCAATTGGATGCAATCGTCAGTCCCTTTCCAGACTCTGAACTTTATCAGTTTGCACCTGTGAATCAATCGGATTGTATGAGTCTGCCACCAGAAACGCTGCTCCTGAATTCAGCGCACTAGAATTGCAAACTGCTGCTTTTGTATTTAGCCACACTAGAATTGCAACCCACCGCTTCTGAATTTAGCAGCACTAGAATTGCAACCCACTGCTCCTGAATTTAGCAGCACTAGAATTGCAAACTACTGCTTTTGGATTTAACCACACTAGAATTGCAACCAACTGTATCTGAATTAAGCCACACTACAATTATACTGAGTTAGTTAATGCTGCTTCAGAATGCAGCTGCACTAGAATTGCAGCCCGCTGCTTTTAAATGTATGCACATTAGAATTGTAATGAGTTAGCTAACACTTCTTCTGAATTCAGCCGCACTAGAAATGCAACCTGCTGGTTTTTAATTTAGCTACACTAGAATTGCAATCTGCTGCTTTTGGATTTAGCCACACCAAAATTGTAACCCGCTGATTATGAATGTAGCCACACTAGAATTGCAACCCACTGTATTTGAACTTAGCCACACTACAATTATACTGAGTTAGTTAATGCTAATTCTGAATTCAGCCGCACTAGAATTGTAATCCGCTGCTTTTTAATGTATCCACACAAGAATTGTACTGAGTTAGTTAACGCTGCTTCTGAATTCAGCCGCACTAGAAATGCAACCTGCTGGTTTTTAATTTAGCTACACTACAATTGCAGTCTGCTATTTTGAATTCAGCCACAATAGAACCGTACTGATTTGGTGTCCCTGCTTTTGAATCTTGCCACACTTCAATTGTACTGGTTTATTTGTTTAGATTTAGTTCAGACCCGCCACTCTGCAAACCATGCACCAGGATCAAAGCAAACACGTACAATATAAAAGAAAGAACCGACAACAAAACTCCTCAACACCCAGAGATCACCTGAAACCAACTAACCACCCCTTCTTTAATGTACTACACACACCCAAAGGACTAGTGGAACAACCCACCAAAAACATGCAAATAACACACCCCTATCTAATCATACTACAAACCCAATACCTGCAAACAACAAACAACTCAGAACCTGGACACCACCCTTATGGACAAGGCAAGACCAGTGTATATAACAAAGCGCACCCAGCAAGCTCACACGCACAGACACCAGTTCCTTGTGGTTCTGCACGCATCAACAGATTCTATCCTATCCCTCTATCCCTCACTAACCAACCCAACCCACTTTTTAAAAGATCCATGTGAGTGCCTGCAGATGAAGCAAATGGTAACAGTGCGTGGTATAAATCAACATGACATAACACCTATTGAAATGTTATTTCTTGACACTGGTATTGAAAGGTCTCTGGATCTGTGTCAAAAGAGGACTATGGAGTAAGGCCCAACAAAAACAAGTTTTAAAAAAAACAAATACGGGAGGCTATTTTGAGCTGTGGGTTCAGACTCGGTGTGAAATATCTGCCTGGAAATGTAGGGGCATATCCCCAATGTCTTGCAGAAAATACAGCTGTTGAACGGTTTTAATGTCCCCTTCCCATTGTGATGGAAGACCAGCATTCAATGTTTAATGCAAATACTTGTACTAGGTTCTTGTCGTAAAAAGCACAAAGCCTAGCTGGATTGGACACCATCTTGAATCAATGGACGTTCAAGCATAAAGAAATCAAATGTCTTCACTGAATGTTTTCATAGTCTGCCACGGTTGCACAGTGGAAGGTTGGCTGCATCATGCCTTCAACCCAGCGAGGGCGCGTAGCTGGCAATGCCTCCCCTTTGCTAGTTGTAAGGATGGACTCATACGTCATGCATCTACTTTCTTTGCCGGCTGCCTTTTGATCTAGCCACTAACTGAGTATGCAGCCTTAGGGACCAGGGTGTGAACGGAACACAAGACAGCTTGCCATGAACATGAGGCTCACTTTGATGAGACCATAGAAACTTGCACTGTCCGCGTATTGAAGTCTATAAGAATATGCAATATATAAAAGCCTACCGAACCTGAAAGGGGGGGCTCACTCTGGACCGTTACGGGGTATCCGACCGGTTTTGGGTTTGTCTCCTGCAGTGCTGTGGAAAATAAGGAATCCTCCTTAAGCTGATCATACCCAACCTGATCTCTTCGGTCACCAAGCCCATGCTACCCCTGCCATGCTTAAAAGGCATTGCCAACGTACTCGCTCCATTTGCGGGATACTCAGCTGCAAATGTTTCACAGAAAATGGAGTCGTCTTGATCCTCTGGTACTTCCAAAGCAAGTTAATCTGAATTGTCAGATTTCAGACACCGAGCGACCCCCTTCCTCTGCCACTAACCCAACTTCTTACAGCATGCTCTTTAGCTGGCAAGCTTTTTGCACCTTGAAAATTAGTCAGGAAGCCTACCTGCAAATCCGCTCCCTGCTTTATGCCGGAGATCCATTCCCTGTTGCTTTAGTCCGCAGAGGGAAGCGTTAATGGCGTGTTCATTATGATTCTGCATTAAAATGAAGTCACAAGAAAGAATTTGTCTCTTAACACTTGGCATTGAAAAGGGCTAAGCGGTCTTATTTTGGGTTCCATGCAGTGGTCGAAGTGTATGCAATAGGTAAAGGAACTATTTTCCCTAATGACCTGCCTTAGCGCATCACAAAACATATCGCCAGGCCTCCCCCCACGCACAATACAAACACTTCAACACACGCACCTGCTGTTTAAGGAAACGTTCCGTGCAGTGCGCTGAAAGTGCAGGTTTCAACTTCTTCCTACACTGGTATTTTAAAGCAAAACCACTGCGCAGTGGTTTCTTTTTAAAATAAAAGTATAGGGACAGTAGAAGTTAATTAAAAAAAGTAGAGGAGCACCGCTCCCAACCGCTCCCGCCCACTTCGACCACTGGTTCCATGTCATTTTATCGCAGGATGAAACAACGATGGGTTTTTCTCTGTCGATATTTCAATGAGAAAACTCATCGTTTTTTATTTTTGGGGTGGTTCCCCCCAGCACCCAATCACCTTTAATTATTTAAGTATTCCCGAACACCCACACCCCATCTATATATTTTTTTAACCCCTTACAAAATTCTATGAGTTTTCAGGTTGAAATAACAACAGCGTGAAAGGACGTTGTACCTTATTTTGGAAAGGCCATTCAGTCTGCCGTAAACACTCACAAGCAGTTGTTTCAGACTGCGAAGGAGTTACTCACTCAGAGCTAAGCCTCAGCTGTGCCAGCCTCAGGAAAATGATGGGATGAGTTTTCCACTTGTTTTGTAAATAAGATCGAGACCATTCGGGTCAATTTTGGCCAGCAAGTTCCATCGACAAACCTCCCAAGTATCAGTTCGCAAACGTTAGAGGCTGACGCCACATTGGTGCGTTTAGAATCTTTCCAGCCTATGAACCCTGCTGAAGCAGCTGCTGCCACATTGCGTCTTAAATCGGCTTCTCCACAAGAGGAGATCTCTCTTTCTTTTTTAAACTGATCGCCAAGGATATTAGCAAAGCTCTTGCGAAAGCACCAAAGTCATCTTTGTTGCTTGGCTCTATTCCGAGCCATCTAAAGCATGCACTAGTAATTTCCTTACTGAAAAAACCGACTTTAGATGCTAGGTTGTAGTCTAACTATTGTCCAATTTCTTTACTTCCCTTTTTTATGAAAATGATAGAACTTCTGGTCCCTCCCCGACTTAGATCCTTCTTGGAAGACCACCAGGTGCTAGACCCGTCAACTGGGATTTTGCCTACTTATGGGCACCAAATTACTTTTAGTGTCAGTGCTCAATGACGTAGCCTGGATTAGAGATTGCGGCGATGTGGCAGGCCTAATTTTATTGCACCTGTCCGCTGCCTTTGACATCATCGATCACGTGATTTTGCTGACTAGGATGCAACACATTCCCATTGACTGGCAGTTCCTGTGATTGGTTTCAGTTTTTATTTGGATGTGCGTGGGCAATCTGTTTGCCTATCTTCTTTAAGATCACCCCCAATGGTGGTACCTGCAGAGTCCCTCAGGGCTCTGCACTCTCACCCCTTCCTTTTAATGTCTATGTGCAGCCGCTGGCTGACTCCATTCGGTCGTTTGGTTTTCATGTCTTTTCCTACGCGGCCGGTATGCAAATTCTGTTCCGGTTAGATCTGGATTTAGACGGCACTGCTAAACGGCTGAAAACCTGTTTTGGAAGCAGTCGGTGATTGGATGAGCTCAAATTGGCTTAAGCTCAATGGGGAAAACAGAGGTTTTAGTGGTAGGCCCTGGTAGAACAGCTTCACTTTGGAATGTAGACTACTGGCCATCTGCACTAGGTCCGCTACCTACCCCATCCAAAGTAGTAAAGATCTCGGCTTCTCTATCCTTAGAGGCCCAGGTCGGTTCCATCTGCTCTGCCGGTTTACTCAAAGTGAAGAAGTTAAAAAAGGTATTACCTTACATCCCCAGCTGCTTTCATGCTCCCGTCGTCGCTGCCACAATTAACGGCAGCCTCGACTACCGCAATGCTGTCCTAGTGGCTCAACCAGATTACTTAGTAGAGTGACCGCAGGTGTTACAAAACACTGCCGTCCACCTGGCCAAGGACATACCTTATGGCCAGGCGGTATCGCTGGCTCGTCGCCGTCGCCATTGGCTGCCTGTTAAGGCCCGGGTTCAGTTCAAGGCTTTGTGTGTTATGCATCAGGCTCTCCAAGGCAAAGGTTGTAAAGCGCTGCAGGAAAAAATGCGCTGGTCGTTTTGTGTGCTCTGCCTCTAGTTTTTTTCTCAAAATGCCAAACTATCACTTGGAGCGATTTGGCGAGTGATGAGCCTTCTCAGTTGCTGCTCCCAGACTGTGGAACTCTCTTCCTCTCTTTTTTATGAAAGACTCAGGATTTCAACTTTTCAAGGTCCATCTGGGTATTCTGGTGAGGCTTAGCGCTATATAAATGGCAGATTGGTTCATTGCTCTACAGGGCTCTTCATGGGTGATTGTTAATTTAAGTGCACCCATGTGCAGGTTCGCACAGTCCTTCTATCTGCCAGGAAAAAAAATGTGAAAAGAAGAATCAAACTTCTAGTAGATAACCCCCAGAAAGTTTAATTTAAGTAACTCTTTCATGGCTACAGTTCACAATAAGGCGCCCTCCAACTGCACCCAAGTTGCCAGTGAAGGGAATTGCCTTTACTATTCACTACAGATTACAATCCCCTTTTCAGAGCCCTAGTTTTCGAATGACCAGCCTGGCTTCCATGTGAAAGAAGGTGTTGAGCCATTCTGTAAGTCTCAGCAATAAATAATGTGTAAAGGATGGTACATTAACACCCTAGAGAGGGGCCCCTTAGTGAAGGGGGCAGGAAATGGACCTGGCACATTGATAAAAGCGAGATGGAGCGGTTAGTCTTTCTCCCAGGGGATGACATTGCCCTGAATTACTGGACGTCATGTTCATACTCGAGCTAGGAGATAAACCTGTAAAAGTATCAACATGTGGGATGGTACCAAGGTCACCATGGTGGACCATCTTAAAGCGGCATTAACGCCTTGGCAGAGGGAGCTCCCAATACTAGTGTTTGCAAGGAGGCCGGCCAGTGCATCTTTTGCTCTGCTGTCCAGCACCACCCCCCCTTCTTGAAGTGCGCAGGTCAAACTTGAGAATCAGGTGACCTGCTCATTTCTTAAAAACAGCAAATAAAAAAGTGTATCCGCTGCGCTTTTGTTATTTGCTGTAGTTTTTTCAGAATCTGGGTCCTTGAGTCTTTAGTACATGTCTCAAATACAATTTCAATATGAGGCACAAGGAGGGTAAAAAAATCAAAAGTGACGCATGTCCCCTTCATCATTTAGAGCCACGCAATATCGCATCTGTTTGGGAGAATTCCAGGTGTTTGGTTTTAACAGGACTTCAGTGCAAGGAACAGATGCAATGACACACATATTGCTGTTGCAGACACATTTGATTAAGATATTTTGTATTATATTAGAAGCTCCTTTACAGTGGCAATTTAAGCATTAGTTCTCAGAAGCCTGCTCAGAAATAACACTGGCAGGCCCTAGGCAGCACAACATTTGATGGCACTTCATAATAGAGCTAACTTAATGAGAACCCAGGAGAATGTTTTGCTTGGGCAGGGGAAGGCTGTGGGTGGCAATGACCACAGGGACTAGCTTCCTCCTCCTTTCTCTAGAGTGCAACCAACATTCTGCTCCTCCCGGCAACAGCAGCAACTGCACTTTGCAGTCCGCACTTATGCGCTCCGTGCGGTGTGCGGCTTGTATCAATTATAAAGTCTCTGCTTGCTTCCGACAGAGTACTGGTGCAACCAAAATTCTGCTCCTCCTGCCAACAACTAGGGACTAGCATGGCCAGGGGAAGTCAGTGGGTGGGTAAAAAACCAAACAGCTTCCACACCCTATGTGTTCCTCCTCAAATCCCATCTTCCTCCTACATCTGCTCCTACTCAAGAGCTTTGACATGAAGGCTTAGGACGCAATAATGCCCTTGGCGTATCCCCATCTATCTGATGCAGTATTATTATTAGTATTATTATTATTATTTTCAGTATTATTATTATTATTATTAGTATTATTAGTAGTAGTGTATTGTTATTATTATGATCATTATTATTAGTATTATTATGATCATTGTTAGTATTATTAGTAGTAGGATTATTATGATGGTCAGTATTATTAGTATTATTTTTATTATGATCATTACTATTATTATTGGTATTATCATGATCATTATTGTTAGCATTATTAGTTGCATTTTTATATTTATCATTATTATTCATATTATTCATATTCATATTATTATTATTATTATTATTATTATTATTATTATTATTATTATTATTATTGGGGTTATTATCATTGTCATTATTATTGTTATTGGTTTTATTATTATCCTTATTATTAGTATTATTATGATAATAATAATTATTAATATTATTAATATGATTAATATGATTATTATTATCCATCAAATCCGGTCTGGAGACCAACACATGGCAGGTAGAAATTCAGTGCTGTTGAGAGGTATTTGTTGTAATGTAAATGCTGGCTCAGTCGTGCCGGGGGACCTTGCTGAAGCCATCTTGTAAATGAGGGGGTGCACCCACTGCTTGTGCTATTGACGATGCTCTTGCCACAAGCCTCGTCTAAGGCATCCAGCAATACATTGGCCTATCATTCCATAGCTCCTCTTTCCCTCTTTTTCAAACAAAGGTAATAGAATGGCATTTTTTCAAGGAGGGAAGACAAAAATGTCATTAAACATATTAAAAGGTTTTAAGATAAAAGGTAGCCACATGAATTTGGGGAGAATCTGGGTCAGGCGCTTTCCCTGGTGTCTGTATCTAGGGGGTTACTCTGATATCTTCTGGAGAAAAGACATGTGTCTCATTGGAGTACGTTGCAATTGAGATGGCCGAAAACGCCAACTTTTTTTATTTTAATTTTATTTAACCCCCTTTACACCACATAGGTATGCCGGGTGAGACCCCTCGCACACACCCCATATTACTATAATATCACATAGTCCCGCACATATATATGTGGTGCAAGGGGTGTGTTAAAAAAGAAATCGGACATTTCAGCAGTCGCAAGTATGAGGGCGACATTTTGGGCCATTACCGTTGAAATAAGTAATCCCTCCTTCCTCTGTGATGTCATCGTCCAGCAGCCTCTGTGTTCTCTTAGTCTCCCCAGTCACAATCTGCCAATGTTGGCGGCTTTTAGGGTGAGCCACTGCACCCGTAAGCTCCTCCTAGCGCTTATTCATGCTGTCAATGTGTTTGCTTCCGCAGTCCATTATATTCATGCCCTCAGGCCACGGATGCACAGGAAGTCCACAGATCCACTATCTTCAGCAACATGTTTAGAAGCAGCTAAAAACATAACACATCATTGCATGAATAAGATACACAATCTAGAATCCCCAAAGTACAGCGTGCGCCAGCATTTAACTACCCATACACGATCATCTAGCATCACTCTGAAGCATATTTAGCCCGCATCCAGGCAGCCGGGTATCAGACATCTCACACACCTGTGGTTAGGCCTTTGCCCTGCACACAAAAAGCATATCATGAAAAGCTTCCCCTCTCCAGAAAAAACAAAATCTTCCTTAAATTCGCAGAAGCAGCTCTTCCTTAGATCTGAAAGCTTGGCACAAAAAATGGGATGAAATGCAGAGGCATGTCCAGCAAATACTGGACTCATGGGCCTAAGGCTACGCTAACATCTAAATCCATGCTCCACATGACCTGCGGAAAAGTAGTGTGAGGGTCTCGGACTGGTTCACCTTTGCCTTTGTGACTAGCCCTCTAATGTCTTTAGATGAACCCCAAATAGAGCTCCCAGTCCAAGCTGCTCATGAATGGGAGACCTATTCCAAGGAAGGACACATCTTTAGAGTTCTCCAGCACCATGGAAGCCGCCTGGGACTTCATGACCTTTAGTTCATTAGAGTTTACCTTCCAGTCAATACTATGACTACCCTCAAAGAGGCACGAGAAGCCCACCTCTTCCAAGACCTTGAAGATATTAACACGCCACGGCATAGGTCATCGACAGTCCTTCGTGTCAAGCGGGCCATCACATTCAACCACATGGTCTCAAAGTATGGTCACCTTGAGTGACCCTAGCTCTCGGAAACAGAACTGGGCAGCATTCACACGTTCCTCACAAATGTGCGTCGCTCTACCTCTATAAGAGAGCCGTGTTCCCCGACCCATATGCCGCTAGCACAGTGGGTCTGCTCCCGAGCCTTGGAATGACACACCTTCCAAACCAACATTCCTTTGTAGCCCCTAGAACTTCCCTATCTATTAAGTATGAGCCCCATTTCTCTGGGCAGCTGGCAACGCTACTTTTTAATATAGATTTTCCATTAGCTTTTTTGAGAACCTAAATTCCAAATAATTGTATATACTTTATTTATTTAATCGTTGTTGTTTTTTTTTTTTTTTTATTAATGTGCAATACCATACCTGAGTTCGGTTTCTAAGCACAGATCGGGGATTTCGAACCTCTGTTGCTCTGCGTGGACTTGCTTCCAAGACCAGCGCGTTACCCTGCTGCATTTGTAAGCTTGGCTCTACATAGACTTGCTACTGCTGGATTGGCCTTCATTTTGTTTCAGAGATGACTTTGCCGCCCATTCATAAAGAAAGTTACGGGGACACATCTTTGTCTAGCGCCTCTGGAAACGTGGACGTAAGGCGCTAGTTCACCACCCACAGCATTCCAGGCTGCCACTCCCAAGCAGAGTAGAACTGTTGCATAATATTGATCATGCCTCGCTCTAATGATAGTGCCTTCAACGCCTCCCACAGCGTCTGCCTAGCAACCCAGTATAAGGCTCTTCTGAGGGCCCAAAAACGCCTGCCCGAATACCCCCTCTGACTGCGTGTATTTCTCTAAGAGAAAATGAAGGCTTCGACATTGCTCTGAGTCTTCTGAATTGTAACGGAGTCCTTCGAGTAGTTCAGCTGGAATGTCCTGCGTTTGGTGCCATTCCTGTAGATGTAAGCGCGGGAATGTTCTTTGAATGTTCACGGCTGGATCAATAAGGCTGCAGGTCGGATCTGTGCAACCGCCTTTTGTTAATATAAGCAGAGTTAGACCAGGTAGCTGGAATAGTCCAAAAGACTGGGTTCCCCATTGCACGTTAAAGAGCAAAGCCTTCAAATGAAGCCAACTTTGCAGTCAAGGCCAGATGCCTCATTCTTCTTCTGCCTCCTAAGGATGCCAGTAATTAACCCCTTAAGAGCCAAGAACGAGTATGCTCTCTCTTTTTGCATAGACTTGTATGATAGCCTGGCAGTTCATCAGAGTTATCCAATCTTTGAGCTCCCACAGACTATCCTTTTGCAATGAGGAATTTGTGTTTTATTTTTTATTTTATTTGTGTGTATGGTTTCCATTGTAGCATTACACAATTAATCGTTTCCGCAATAGATAAGATAAGATATAGGATTGTAGTTTAAAAAAATGTTTTCCAAAGTATAAAATACAACACACACAAAGGAATTCACACTATAAAAAAAAAGAATTGCAGTGAGGAATCCAATGTAAGTGGACCCTCATTAGACACAAATGTGGAATGAGGCATCATCGAAAGCACTGGTACTCACTTGTACTCCTTGTAGTTTCTCCTTTCCATACATTAGTAATAAAAGAAAGACTTCAGGGACCAAAATGTCCTACTATCTTTGGCCAAGGCAGCTACATCCAAGTATTTCCATATACGAGCTGGATAATCATGTTTAGCTGTCTGTCTCACGGTCTTAGAGGAGGCCTTTAGCAATTTCCCCTATTCTAGGGAGGATAGCTCAGGGGCAACACTGCTAGTCTTGCGAGCAAGACAGGTTCTATCCCAGCGTCGGCGCTTAGAAACCTATGGGTATTAAGCGCGTTATATATAACTAATTATAGAGGACTTTCACTGGCCTCTGTGATCTTGACCTGTAAGTGTTCTTGGACCAGGTACATCTCTATTTCTATAGCCTGGGCCTCTTTGAGCGGAAGTTCACAGGACCTGAATGATACCTTCTTGGATGCTGTTACTGCATTAATGTTGTCGTATTCTGCAATCATTACCACGCGTCGATGTTAGTCTAGTCTACCCACAAGTGGCTTTTTTAAATTCTTGATGACTTGGTAACACATGGTGGCACTATTCCTGCTAACCCTACATATAGTACTCCTGGGTCCTCAATCTAATGAGTGGCACCCAGTTTTCAAATAGAGGCAATATTTTGAGATTAAAATGTGGACACCTAAATGCTCACGAGAAATGGAGCCATCCATCACCAAAGGGTCATGATTACTCTAGGCCTCATTATGGGTCCGGCGGTAACCCTGCCGGTGCTACCGGCGGGTTGACTGTGAGCTTACCGGCACCCTTGTTTCCGGACTGGAAACATTGTAATGAGGCCCTCTGTCTTGACCCTAACAATGATTTTTAAATCCTTAACATATGTCCAATGCAGAACCTCTAATAAAGCACAATGTACAAAAGTGCATTAGTGCAAAACCCTAAAAGTGGGCTAAGACGTGTCATCTCCAGTCAATCGCCCGCTAAAGGATCTCATATAATTTATCCAGACAGAGGGCTAGGCTTTCAGATAGAGAATGGTGTTTGGGGGCAGAGAGAATTAAGTCTCAGTTATGCCCCCAGACTCATTGCCATTATCTGTTAAGCCTATCCCCACTGCCAAGGGTTCAAATAGATTGTTACAATTGCACATTGACACAACATTGTCCTCATTGGAATAACCCCTCGAATCCAAATATTTTTCTAATTATTATTATTATTATTATTATTATTATTATTATTATTATTATTATTATTGCAGTTTCCAGGGTATTAATAGTGACAAGCTATTAAGTAACTGTATGGCCTTATTAGAAGTAAGAGGCATTTTGCGCGACAAACATATAACTAGTAGTCTCGCTGCATGCACTTGGACCCAGGTCTAACACAACCAATGTCATCAACCCACTTCTAGTTGCACCTTGCAGGCCACCCTTGATGGCCCGGGTCACTGAATGACTGGCATCCGGTGAGTGTAAGAGGCTAAATGCCCACATTTCTTGGATGCATGTACTATGTTGCCATAGGTTCTTGCCAACAAGGGCAAAGCAACTTGCTCTCAATGGCAGCAAAGATCCGGGATAGACAGTTCAGACCAGTTGTAGCTCTGCTGTGTTGTGTGTTAAGGCGGTCTACTTGTCAAGAGGTTTTAGAGGAGGGTCAGTGGTGAGAGATCAGGAGAATAGTGCCCCCCCCCCCGAAAATGTAGAGAAACACAAGTTGCTGAACCCTGTCTCAAGGATGGGTTGCTTTAATAATTTTCAATGTACCAGAAAAAGTATTGAACATGATCTAAACACGCGCCGCCTGACTTTCCAGAGTGTAACTGTAAACGCTGCAGAGGCACCGTGAAAAGGCACATTTATTTATTTAATATTTATATAGCGCGCAGCAGCCCAGAGGCATTGTGATATAGCTGTCCAACGATCCTTGCACCTCTGCCCTTCACTCTCTACATCGCTGCCCTGGGCAGATGGATCTCGTCCTTTGCATTTGACTATCATCTCTCTACTGATGACACTTGCAGTGTTTCTTCTTTCCTTCCTGCACCCCATCCATCGCGGAACAGAGTACAAAGTGTCTCGCTGCAGTCAGTCGCTGGATGCCACTCAACTGCCGCATGCTGAACTCTTTCAAAAAGGAATTCCTGTTTCTCCCATGTTCCAATGCCATCCCGCCTTTCCCTCCATCACATCTCCGTCCCATTGCACCTTCTTGCTGCCTCACTCCAGGCTCGCTCCCTTGGGCACCTCTTTGATAGTGATCTCTGACTGCAAAAATCCTTAACTACACCACCTTTGCTGTTCGTATTAACCTTCACAAGACTCAGAGAATGTGTCACCCTCATGATGAATGAACTACTGCTCATGCCTGCTCCTTGGACTTAATTTCTTCCCCTTGCACCCTCTAAACGGGGGTCATCAGGAGTTGGGTGGAGCGGTAAAAATGCAGTAGTGACCTTATTACCGGGCCATCAGGAGTTGGGTGGAGTGGTACAAATGTGGCAGTATCGTTATTACCGTTTCGCCCAATCCTGAGTTTGGACGGAGAGTGTGAGTTTACCTCCAGCTTTTTGCTGGAGCCAAAATTCTCCCCTTTCTCTCCATTTTCAGCGCTATTAGCGCCGTGCTAATAGCACCCAGAATGTCCCAGTGGACCCAATGGGAATGGGTGTTTACCCCCCGCCCACAACTCGGATTTGGACGCAAATAGCGGCAGACCGAGTTGCTTTAACGAAACGTGCGCTGGTGGTATACCGGCGGAATTATCCCTGAGATACCGTCAGACTCCTGATTGAGCCCCAAGTCCTCAACTTCACTACCCACATGCTCGAGAAGAAACCCAGACCCTCCCCCATAGTACTCCTCTTTAGTTTTCAAAACTTGCCCGCCGTCCCTTAAATTGCAGAAGTCTGTTTCCGCTTCATAATGTATTCCCTATAGGTTGGGTTGCTAGGACAGAACCTTTGGAAGAACGTCCTTCCTTGAGCATTAATGCGCATACACACGCTTTTATATGAGTTCGAACCTTTGGGGGAAGTGCTTTTCTTTGAACAGATTCCACTTACAAGAGATACTCATATAAATAATGCCCTGCATTCCACCTGCAAATTGCTGATGAAAGAAATGCATTGTGCACCTTCTGTTGCGACCCTGAATTCTGCAAGGTCAATAAAAGAGTGCCTGGAACCCCAGAACAAAGGCCCTTAAAGGATAGTTCCGGGACTTTTTTTTTATTGTCCCTACGGTTCGGCCATGTGTTTTTAAGCATAACTCGGTAGATCGTAGAAAACTTTCCTATGGACCTTACCCGACTTTTCGTCCATTAACGCACTCGAAATCAGCCGCCATTTTCTGATAATCCTATCATTTCCCCCCATCGCCCTGGCTCACCTGCTTTTGCGGCACTAAATCAATTCCCCGCCCCTGAGCCTGACATCAGCAGACGCGTACCGCCCATTTCCCAACGCCAAAGCACGTTTCGTGTCAACAATCGCTGCGCCTCAGCTAATGAAGTGTCGCCATGGAAATGGCAGGACGCCTCTTTCCTCAATAAGTATAAACACACCGTTTCACAACACACAGCAGCAGATTTTCGATTCCATTACTCTGTGTGTGTTACTTTGAGTATTCTGTGACTCGTTTCTGTGCTCTGGTCAGCTACCTTCGCCGCTTCTAGGCCTTGTGAACACCTGTACCATCTCTGTAAATTATTTTACTTTCTTTACCACACAATGGCTACAATAATGCCCTACATGTACGAGCCCGAGTACACAGAGGAAGAACTACTGGAAAGGCAAGCACGCGAAAACGATGGGGATTCGGACGGCAGTTGGGAGGACCAGTCAACGGATGAAGAGCCTGGACCATGTCGCATGGACGGCGTCTCCACCTGGTGCACGTGCAATCGGTGCGAGCTAATGCCAACTGAGGAGGAGAACTGCTGCTGCCGTGAAAATTCCGGGTGCTTGGCCTACATTTCGGAATGCGAGCCAAGTCCGCAATGCATCACCGAGCTGCCAGAGTTCAGGGAAGCCTGCCTCTCACGGACCGTGTTGAGGATGATGATGGTGCTTATGCACGAACTTCGCGGCACTGTTCGTCCGCGTAATCCGAGTAACGAGTAAGTATACTCTGGTTTTGATGTCAGTGATGCCACTACTATGTCATGGTCGTCTCCCACATATAAAATTACATCTACATATCATTCGAATGCATGTAAATTGGTTCCATATTGTGCATTTTCTAGATAGAATTTTTTTCAAAGCAGAATGACATTTTTTACCTGAATCGACAGTGATAAGAAAGTTTTGTCAATTTAATACAGTTTGCATCTTTCATTTTCACAGGTGGTACAGGCTGGTGGCCTATCGTTGCTTCACTTGGTGGCTTCACGGGAGGCTCGGACACCGCGTTCGGAGAGTAATACCTGCCTGTGCGGTACTTGCCACTGGGCAACATTTCCCCAGCGACAGTGGACAATACCGCGGATTTTCCCTGGATGTGCTGCAACCGGAACTTTACAATGTGTAATGTTTATTATTTATGTTCAATTGAAATTAAGATCTAAAATAAAACCCAACATATATTTTAACAATGGTTGTTTTGATTTTTTAAATGAATCTAGTGTGTCTCCATTGTATAGTCTTCCTGTGCCTTGTCTTGTCACACCAAATGTCTCCGGCCAGCATCCTCCCTCACGCTGGCCGCCCACCTTCAATCCACATAACCGTTGAACCCATATGCAGCAGACATACATATGTTATTTTGCGGGTTGGCATCAAGCCTCCCGACCTTGCCTCCTCCCCCAAAAATACTTACCACACCACTTTGTTCAAGCGTTGGCAATAAAAGGAAGGCCGTTGGATTTTATTGATACAAAACATGGTTATAGGTAAATAATCAATATGGTTGATCATAATAAATCATCCTTTTGGGCACCGGGTACAGAGATGACCCCCTCTGGCCCGTGCCGCCTTGCCACCACAGGCCAGCCTGCTGCTGACTAACTGCCTAGGCATCCAGGGTCTCCTGGGTGAACTGCACCCATATATTCTCCTGGGAGGCTGAGGTATTTATAAAATCACCCCCTGCCTTCCATGTACTAGATCCTTCAGCCTGCCTCTTACATGCAGTGAGATGGCCTCTCCTTGGTGAGGCCCTGCGGCAAACGAGTCTTGTCTGCACGACCAGCGCCCTAATCCACACCCCCCCGCCCTATCAAAGGCAGTTCGCACCGTGGTTCTTGCGCTGCCAAGTGGAGCTGTCAGGGAGCGATAAAGGCCAAGAGGTGCCAAAGACCATGTACACTTCAAAGTGGTCTATAGAGCATGGGTTGTTGTTCCCATGTCTACCTCCATACCCCGTGTCTCCTGCCAAGCATCCCCCCTCACGCTGGACGGCCCCCTGCAATCCACATAAGTGTGTCTCCATTCACGAGTCTTCCGGTGTCTTGTCTGCACGACCACCGCCCCAATCCACCCCCCCCGCCCTATCAAAGGCAGTTCGCACCGGGGTACTTGTGCTGGCAAGTGGAGCTGTCAGGGAGCGATAAAGGCCAAGAGGTGCCAAAGACCATGTACACTTCAAAGTGGTCTATAGAGCATGGGTTGTTGTTCCCATGTCTACCTCTAGACCCCGTGTCTCCTGCCAAGCATCCCCCCTCACGATGGACGGCCCCCTGCAAACCGCATAATGCCACGACATATACACGTCATTCATTCACAAACACACCCCTGTTTCGAATTCTTTATAACCCACTTCATATTTCTAATGAGCACTTCTTTGCGCTTTGCTAGTCAACCCGTGAAGGTGCTGGTTATCTGCTCTTCGTCTCTGTGAACTTCCGTGAACACTTCGAGGAAACTCCTCAGTTTGCAACCTGTGAACTGCTCCCTGTTCTACGACAAGAAACTACTCTGATCCCTGCATCTAACTGTTTGTTCGTCAAGGTAAGGCCATGTATCATAATCATTTTGCGTCCAATTTATTTTCGTTCAAGACAGCACATGCAAGGAACTAGTCATATGTTCTGAGTTTACATTGGTATTCATAGAGAATTGTTGATCTTTACTTTTCAGAACTTTCCACAATGTCTGCCTGTTCCATTGGCGGTTGCCCTTCGAAGACCCATAATAAATCTGAAGGTACTATAATGCATGTTTTCCCTAAGACAATAGATCAGATAAGAGAATGGGTCCGATATTGCGGATATCCACCGTCTGAGCTTGAAAGTAGAGTCCTAGAAGTCTTTGCGGACAAGAGGAGTGATCGATACCGCATCTGCAGTAGGCACTTTACCTCTGACATGTACTCCACATCATTGCTAATAAAGAAGAAGACACCGCGAGCGAGGCGAAAATTGCTCTCAACCGCTATTCCGAATCTATTCGTCCACATCCCTCCACTGGTGAGTCAAGTTTACGTATTTATCTCTCGGCCTTGCGGTAGTGTGTAGCATTAGCTAACAATAATTTCCCCATTTATGTATCCACTCAATATGAAGGCGGAAGATTCTCCATCCGTGTCGTTATTGCAGTCATCAGCCACTTCAAGCGCCTATCGGGTAATCTTACTTGGCTATTCTGCCACTGACTTGTTTTAGGCATGTAAATCAATAGTTTTAATTTATCGTGTAATTATTTTACCTAATGGTACACCCTTGTACTCGTCCTCTAGTCTTTGTTTTCAGTTATAATTATTGTTATCCAAAATAATGCAAGTACTGTCTTTCAGGGAGATGCTGAGGAGTCCAACGTATTGACGACTACCGTTGATGTCACTCAGATGATCGAGGTACGTTTCCGGACAGTTCCATCGATGGAGATCATCAGATCTTGCATTCTTGTAGCGTGATTGTTACACACAATGTTTCTTTCGTTTTTAGCCATTGATATTTCCTTCTGTCGTCGCCCTCCTATGTGTCTTCTTTTTTCAATATTGTGTTCATTACTAATGAAAGTCCTATGTTTCAGGGAGTCGATGGAGCATTAGTCCAAGAAGAAGGGGGAGCATGCAGTTACGGGTCGGCGCAACAGCTTGCAGAAGTGTGCACCGCAGTTACATCGTCCCTTGATGTTCTTATGCATTTCGAGGTATGGATACTGACAGTTCGATCAAGCGAAATCATATGACGTGATTACATCCGCTATACTATCTTCTTTATTAACGCAAGTACTATGTTTCAGGGAGATGACGGAGCTTCTTCTACAAGAACATCACCCCTAGTAGTTGATGCAGATCTCTGGGTGGTGACACTTCCAACGATCGAGCAAATCGAATCATATTTAGATATCCATTATTTATATTAGACAACTGATCATTTGTGCAGGTCTATTTAGATGAGCCGTTGACGCCTGCACAAAGTTTCTGTTCTTTTTATCAAAATAGAAAACCATACTAATGCAATTACTGTGTTTCAGGGAGTTACTGAAGCATCATCTTCAATAATATCATCAATGGAAGTCTATGAGGAGCCCGAGGTATGGATCTTGACAGTTCCATCTAACTAGATCAACAATGCGTGAATAATTGTCGTTTGAATGTTCTACACAACGCGTTCATTCGTGTTTTGCTATTGAGATGTACGTGGGTATTATTATACATGCTAATGAAAGTTCTATGTTTCAGGGAGTCGATGGAGCGTCAGTGCGTGATGGATGTGCTTATCATGAAAATATAGTCGTTGCAGCGCAAGAGGAAGTGGAGACATGCACACACGAGTCGGAGCAACAGCGTCCTGATGTTGAAGTTCGAGGCAAGAAAGTTTCAAAGAAAAGAAAGTAAAAGAAGGTTAGTGTCCTGGTCACTATATTATGTTGTTTTTCACTGTTAATAGTTCAATACTGTAAGTTGTGTTTAAACTGAACATCCCTTTTCCAATATGTCCTCTAGTTGCGAGTGGGTGTACGAACTAGATCTACACAGACAGTGAAGCGAACGAGAGATGTTGCTTGTCAAACCTTTTGGCAGGGACTTGAGACTGGAGATGCATCGTGCCAATGGGAAGAATATGAAGTGATTGACAACGGAGCTATACCACCACCAGCCATTGATAGTGAATGTCCTCCTGGTAGTTCGGATGCAGTCGGAGATCAATTCACAGAATCCACACCCGCAAAAACTAAGACCGCGAGAAAGTTGAAGAAATTGTTTTATTCACCCATCGCCGGAGAAGGAACAGATGTTGCAATGGAAGAGAATGAAGTGGACGTCAATGAAACACCATCAATATCACTGAACATAGCGGAAGACGATATCAGAAATTCTACCTTTCATGTGAGTGACATGTCCTCAACGTTACAGGCCGAACCAGCTGGGATGCAGAGTGACAGTATAAGGAAAGAGGCCAAATTCATTGTATTCGAGAGTTGTTTGATTGATATTATTATTCGGATGAAATGTGGGCATTCGGTTGGTGGGGAAGTATGTGGGGAGCCATTGATTAATGTGCAATTCGAGGCACTAACCTTAAAATACATGCCACCTGTACAAAATATCATCCTTTCTCATGGTCTGCACAACCCATGCTGGGGCAACTGCCAGCAGGCAATCTACTTTGTGCAGCGGCTGCACTTTTTAGTGGTTCAAGTTTTAAAAAGTTAGAGTCTTTCTTTCAGTTTGTGGGAATCCATTTCATTGCGAAAACTCAGTTCTACAAATACCAAACCGATTATCTATTTCCAGCCATTAGCGAAGCTTGGAGAATGGAAAAAATGTCTATTGATAGTACATTCGCGGGCAAACGGTTCAGGCTAGCTGGTGATGGACAGTGCGACAGCCCAGGATTTTCAGCCAAGTACTGCACCTACCACTTTCAGGACATGGAAAGTAAGAAAATTGTGAGTTCGGTGGTCGTGCAGGTGTCACAAAGTACATCCTCAGTGGCCATGGAGAAAGTTGGCTTTGTAGCATCATTGCAAGAACTACAATCGCGGGGAATGGTGATCGACCTGATAGCCACGGACAGACACGTTTCAATTGCCAAGACAATGAGAGAAGAGTACAAAAATATAAATCACCAATTTGACGTTTGGCATCTTGCAAAAACAATCAATAAAAAAATGTCGGCTGCAGGTAAAAAGATATGCAAGGTATTTCACAGTGGTCCAAGTCAATCAGCAACCATCTTTGGTGGAGCTCAAAAACATGTGGACGGTCGTTGGAAATTCTACTGGAAAAATGGCGGTCAGTAATGCTACACTGTACCAACGTTCACCGTTGGAACACAAACCAACATTTCCACAATTGTGAACATGGCCATTTGTCCACAGAGGAGGCATCACCCACTCACAAAGCCATTGAAAAGATTGTATTTGATAAAACTATAACAAGAGATTTGAGGGGACTCACGGAATTCTGCCACACAGGAGATTTGGAGGTGTTCCACAATATGTGCCTAAAGTACAGGCCAAAACGATTGTATTTTGGCATGGAGGGCATGATAAATCGGACTCTTCTAGCGGTCTTGGCACATAACCATAATGTTGGCCGTCAACAAAGTAGGACGACCGGAACTTTAGGGACGCTTCGCTACAATAAGGCCTTCATTAAAAGAAGTAAACAATGGATTATCAAACCAGTGTTTGAGGATATGCAATATGACTTTATTGAGAGACTTATTGTTGATGTCCTAGATAGGCACATACATGGAGTTGTGAACGAACCTGTGCAGGGGACAGCTGCATTGCCACCCAACATTGCCTCTGTTCCATGTCCACCTAAAGAAGAGCTCATTGAGAAATACACATCACGGTTTAAATGATTGTAATTTGATTGTCTGTTCTCTCGAGTCTCCTCATGTTGCAGGCCCATTGAATATGTGTATCTATGTAATGTGTAAATAAAAGTGATTGCTCAGTGTACATGCAATGTGTCTCTCCACCCTTGCCCCTCCCTTCACCGTGCAGTAGTGTGAACCACCCGGGTGTCACCTGTGACTTTGCTCTCGAGTGTCCTCATGTCAAAGGCCCATTGAATATGTGTAGCTATGTATTGTGTAAATAAAAGTGATTGCTCAGTGTACATGCAATGTGTCTATCCAACCTTGTTCATTTGCGCATTAAATTAAACCAAACAGTAGTATAAATCATTTTTCAAAAAATATAGAATGTCTCCGTATTTATGGTTCTCTGGGGCTGCAAAGCACGCAGACAAAATGCAAAGATGGAGTGTAAATTTCAAGTCCTGTGAGATGGCCTTACACTGAATGTAGCTAACTAGGAATGTGTGCTCGTTCAAAGTGAAGGTCAGCTGCTTTGATTTTTTGCTCGGGTGCCGGAATGGCCCACGACTCAGTATAAGGTTCTAATGTTATTTGACCTTGACAGGCCGGGACCATCCCGAAAGCCTTCTTTTTGGGGTTGTGGTGCAATAACGTAAGAAACGATAATGAATATAATTTCAGAAACGAAAGCCATTTAATATGTTCGTTCATTAGAAGAAATAACGTCGGCATAGAAGGAGTGGTATTTCGGGGCTGCCCTACGCACAGACACAATGGAAAATGCAAATATAATGTAAGTAACTCTTTAGATGAGTTTATACCGCAATTTAAACTTGTTCGTTCTATGTGGCATATTGTTTTGTACCGCGCACTATCTTGAGGAGAACCATCTCCTTTTACGGAAGCACCTCAAAACCTTCCTCTTTGCTTCTGCTTTCTCTCTCCCTCTCCCCTGCTACAACTGGTCCACTGTCTGCGACCTCGGTCCTGGGCCCTTCCACTCTCCACCTGCACTGCCTCCCTGTCAACCCCTGCACTGGGGGACTGTCTCAGTATCCTACAGCCCCCCCTTGATGTATAATACCCAGTTGCACTGTCCTAGCTATGAAATAATTTCCCGACCTAATATATAAAATGAATAATTTTAATAAAGATCTGATGGTGAGACTAATTTCATTTTTTATGTTTTTCAAACAGGTACATCATTCATTATTGTATGTGTCACGAGTACCAGACACCGGCGGATGGCTTTTTTAACCGCCAGTTGCTTCTCCGCGTGAACAACGTTACCACCCTGACCATTTTATGGGACGATCGCCAAGTACAAGTATGCCCTTACGCGGTACTAACGGCTAGATGCAACATACAGACCGTTGTGGTGTCCTAGTGCCTCGTTGTTGGAACAGCCATGCGATTATCAGTGCGACCGAAGAGCTTATTACTTTACCAAATTTACAATCTTGCGGTTTAATTTAAAAGTACAGTTTCATATTCCCAATTGTGGCGCGCTGTGTTGTGTGAGCTCATCTGTGTTGATTTCTGGGTTCTGTGTGGAGTCGCGTAGAAGACGCCTGGGCGCGTTTGCCTACGCAGCTCAGTCACGTCACGGATAGAGGCGGGGAATATGAATGTTTTGATAAAGTCTGTTTCAGGGGCGGGGGATTAGATTTAGTGCCGCAAAAGCAGGTGAGCCAGGGCGATGGGGGGAAATGATAGGATTATCAGAAAATGGCGGCTGATTTCGAGTGCGTTAATGGACGAAAAGTCGGGTAAGGTCCATAGGAAAGTTTTCTACGATCTACCGAGTTATGCTTAAAAACACATGGCCGAACCGTAGGGACAATAAAAAAAAAATCCCGGAACTATCCTTTACGTGTCTCCTGGGAAGTTGTAAATACTCACATTAGAGAGTGAAACATCAGTAGACTCAGGAGAGCCAGCCCTACAATGAGTCACACCAATTCTACACTTTATTTTCCCAGAGAAGCTGGGCTTTGATATGATATGATATGATATGATATGATATGATATGATATGTCATTGATAACGCACCTGTACGACAAGACACGGAGGGTGAAACAGAGGGAGGACAAAACATCGATTTTACTAGGCATTGTGTCATTCAGATCGCACAAGTGCCGGGTAGTGGAATGGGAGTAGGGGACGGGGGCTTTGTGGGATGGAGATGTGCAGGTAATCGAAGGCAGAGAGACTGTTCCAGAGGGAGGCCCCAGCCGAGGAGGGAGATCTGCCCCAACTATCGGCTTGGAAAATTATCTGACCCTCAGAGAGTTGGAGGTGGATGAGCAGAGACAATTTTTGTACGTAAATATGTATGGGGACAGGTGTGTATATAGTGCTGGTGAACCTGAGAAGGAATATAGAACAGAATATTTCAAATTTCAGTAGGTTGATTAATTGAGTGCCACTGAATTGGTTACTGAAGTACTATCATTGTAGAAATGTGTATTACACGGCCACAGCAGTTGCCGTGTAGTTGTGGTTAAGTTGCTGATCCCATAGGAAGAGCACTTTCTGGGTGGCTTATAACTTTGCTCTCCCTGGACGAATCCTCATCAAACTTTGCAAAAAAAAAGTATATGGCCCACTCTGAATTTGTTTGCAAAGTTTGGTGAGGTTTGGTCTAGGCTGGGCAAACTTATGGGGGGGGTCCCAAAATTTCTTTTTTTCACATAGACTGAATGGGAAAAAAACTTTGCTCACGCCTGCAGCGCAAACCGCTGGATGAATTTTCACCAAATTTGCGGCAGGAGCAGCGGCTTGGTCCGGAACGCGTGCTTTTATAAATTTGGTGAAAATCCATCCAGTAGTTTTTTAAAAAAATGACCAAAAAGTAGGTCACAAAAAATTAGTGATATCTATGTCCGGTCCGCGGACACACTTCCCTGTTAGCTCTGCGGACAGTGTCCTGATTAGCTAATCGGCTTGCGTCATGTCCGCGGACATGTGACGTGTTTGCTGATTGGATGGTGAGGAGCGTGAAGTGCGTCAGAGTTTTGGAAACGCCTGCCATCTTGGATTTGAGGACAGCGGCCGATGCCCGCGGACATCGCGGTAAAAACATATGGAAAAACACAGCATTCCACTTGTCAAACTTATCACATAATCTCTGGAGGGGTGATGAGGATGGGATGGGATATGGCTGCAAGAAGCAAAAAAAAATTGGGTTTTTTTGCCGCAAAAGTTTGAGAACAGTCCTGATGTTCGCAAACAGTCCTGAAAAGTTTGCGAACACCTTAGCATTACAGGGTTGGTGAAATGCAGTTCTTGGATGGCTTATAACTTTGCCGCCACTTAATGGAACTGCATGGATTTTTGCATGTATATTCCTGGGCCGATTCTGAGTGAGTATGTAAAGTTTGGTGGAATTCTGTCATGAGGGGGCAAAATTATAGGGGGGGTCCCAAAATAATGTAAAGGCTTATAAATGAGGTGCCATTTGACGAATCCTCACTTAATTTGGGAAACTGATAATACATTTAGATAAGAATGTTTTTCCGAAGTTTGGTAGGATTTTGTGAAGAGAGGCAAAATTAGAGGGGAGGTCCCAAAATAATGTAAAGGCTTATAAATGAGGTACCATTTGACGAATCTACACTTCATTTGTCAAACTGATAATAGATCAAGATATACATGTCTTTGCAAAGTTTGGTGGGATTCCGTCGAGAGGGAGCAAAATTAGAATGGGAGTCCCAAAATATTGTAAAGGCTTATAAATGTGGTGCCATTTGACACATCTACACACAGGTTTGAAAAAAGATTATAGATCTAGATTTAGATGTTTTTGTAAAGTCTGAATGGATTTTGTCAAGTGGGGGCTAGGTTATATGACGATTGTAGGTGCATACATTTGACACTTTTGAAAAAATAAAACATGGGTGGATTTCCAGCAAACTTGCGTAAGGAGCATTGGCAAGGACCTACAAGCATGGTTTTGCAAATGTGCCAGTGTTTTATTATTTGACAAGTGTCATAATGTAGCTACAAAAAATAGCAGTATACTTTTAGTGACTGAGGGGTAGCCTGTGGCCATGGGCAGTGGCCAGATTGTCCGGGTCATGCAATAAGGTCATGATCCGGACAATCTGGCTACTGGCCATGACCACAAGGGACAAAACATAGGATTAAAGTGGCCATGTCCACCTGGGACTGGCTTTGTGGTAAAGTTATTCGAAATTAGGATAGATTTGAAAGGGAAGAACAATGTGCTTGTGATAATATGGTCATAGGGTTCTCTTTTTGCCTTCTGCAGACTGCTATAAAAAGCGAAGAGGGGCCCTGTATGGAACCCTCACCTTCCCTTTCCATGGTGGCCATCCTGGAAAAGGATTTTCCTTCCTACACCGGGACGCCACTGGCGTCCCGGTGTTGGAAGAAAAATCCTATTTTTTAGCACACCGGGTTTTCGCTTTGGGAACCTAGGCTGCTAATGGCCTTCATCCCCCATTTCAGAGGCTGGAATGGGGGGATAATGGTCCAGAGACCTCGCTATCCACCCTCGCTTCGCTTGGGCTGATAACTTGTGCTGCAGGGCCGATATCCACCGTTCCATTCCCTGGAACAGACGATGAACGCCACAATATTCCCATTAGCATAACACAAAATGCAAATGGAAATGTTGGAAAATCATATTTTAAATATGCTAGGAGGGGTGAGAGCTTAAGGGGGGTGTGCAGAGCCTGGATGCCGATAAAAGGCACACCAGCATGGGATGAGGCAATTATGGACGAAGAAGAGTGTAGGAGATTGAATGAGTTAAAGAATTTGTTACTTAAGTAACGAAAGGGGGGAAATGTAGGGGAGGAGTGGTCCAAAAGACCCCCCCTTGCCTACATCCCCTCCCCAGGTGAGGGCCATGGCTCATTGGGCGTCCCCTCAGACCACCCGGGCCCAGGTGGTGGAGGGTTCACCTGCTGAAGACATTGCCCACACGTATTGAATTTAGCTAGGCCCAGAAACCATTTTGTCTATCAAAGATGGTGTGAGCTCAGCGCACTGTAGCGCGGCCCCCACCCTCGGAGAGTTTCAATTATCCCTGTCGCCGCAGCACTCTGGCAGATCCGTTGTGAGCCCGTTCCCACGAACAAAACGGACATGAACTAGCATAAGATACTAACATTGTAACATTTCATCATCCACAGTGTATCACTGCTCCCAGAATGACCCAGTCAGCGAGGCTTGGGTGATGGGGAGAACGGTAGAATGGTCATCCGATGAAAGCAGAAAAATACCCAAATACGAATGTCAAAAACTACTTGTAATACGTGTATCCTTTCCATAAAACTACTTCTACTAAAGAAACCTGTAAAATTGTGTAATTATTGTATGAAACGCATGTTTACATGACACCAGCAATAGAGGACCCACACACCTGCAGGGGTGTGCAAATGATAAAAAGCATTCCGGGGGATTATTCTCTATATGTATCATCGAAAACCATACACCCCGCGGTCCCACGCCATAACTGAACTAATGCTGCTAGAGTGCAGGGGAGGACGAATGTAACTATACATAAGGCTCGTGTGAAAAGACGCGGGCAAATGCGCCAGTCATGTGTACATATCTACAGCCCTTATATGCCATTACCGCCGCGTACAATGGCGGGTCTCGTCCTCTATGCTCCACCAACCACATTACTACCTCACGTAATGCAAATATATATGCATATTACTAAATGCTGTAGTTGTTAAAACATAATGTACTAGTAAGGTGCTTAGACTGGCTATATTCGAGAGACATGTAGTGAGTTGAAATGTATGTTTTCAAGTGATCCAAATGAGTATTATAAGAATGTTCAAATGTTTATGATGTTCTCATCAAAAGTCGGCAACACACGAGAAAAATACCTTTGTGAATATGTACAAGGCCATTCTCCCCCCCCCCACCCTGCAAAGTCTGCCAAATAAGAGAGCTAAGGCCTGCGCCACGCTGCTCCACCTCACCCAACTAGGCTGGAGCCGCTTCAAAGATTTGTAGTCCCCGCTACAGCACCCAAGGCCACGGCCTGCCACCTGCATTATTTACAGCCCAGCAGTAAACTTCCGCTTGAATACACAAATCCAAGGCGCCCCCTCGTAAACCCCACAACCCCCCGGAACACCTCAGACTTATGACCCGGTGCAACGAAGACACCCAATACTGTGGTAACACACAACAGCCCATTCATAATAACTTCTAACGAGACAGAAAGACATGTACCGCCCGTCCCATGCCCAGAGACTTAGCCCCACGACCTATGGTACCGGTCAAACAGGACACTGGTAACCATGCACGGATAAATCACCATCAAACCCCTCACAAGGTGCATTCCTCCTGTGTTGCATTAACCTGTAGAATAACCTATTGATAGATTTACTAAAGAAGATAACATTGCAATGACTGAATGACTGCGGTGTGCATGGCATAGGGCAAATAAGTCAGGAAAAGACATTCATCTCTGACACTGGCCACAATGGCACAACAACACCGCCCGGATGAACTCAGCTGACCTGCCAGGCCCAGCCCAACCCACGAGGCTGACCAGTGACGTCCTCCAGCCAAGGCCAACCACATTGCAGCAGCACCCATAGCTAGTCATCGCCACCGAATCCCATTGAACTTGTGCCCCTTATAGTATGTAGGTACTGATGACGTTTTTTGTAAATAAATACGCCTGTCTTTGCTATTGTCAGACAGAGCGCTCTCGGAGTTTGCAGAGTTCTTTGCATGCCCTATTCTGATTGATAAACTCCCATTTAAGCTCACCCGCACTCTGTCTTGGCTTTATTCCCGACTTGGGAGAGTCCGTCATTGTCTCTCATTGCGGGGAGGATCGTGCTGGCTGGGGACGCTTGCCTTCAATATATAGCACCTTTTTAAATTGTATTATTCTGACTGCCAGTGAACAAAACCACCTGGCCTATATATGTCAAGGAACAAAAACAAGTGGCCCAAATATGTGATATAATCAGTGATGTCATCAATGACATTTGTGATGTCATATTTGATCTCCTGGATGTTAGTCTTAGCAGTGTATGGTGGTTTGCCCGAGTTATGATTGCTTAGCTTACCATAACTGGTGAATTTTAGGGTGTTTTCGGTTTTACTTGGAACCATAACGTCCGTTTAACAAAGTTTTTGCTTTGAATTTCATAGGTTTTTAATCCCTTACCACCCTATTCCGAGGTCCCTTAGCAGGTTCCTTCCTTAACACCTGGTTCCACCAGGCTTTATGGAAGGGACCCGTTAAGGGACTTCAGAGCTATAAACGGTATGCAAATTTCGGTACCGTTATTAGCCCCATCTCCATTCCCATTGAGCCCTATGGGGGCTCGAATGGGAATGGTTCCCGGAATGGGGGTTTACCGGGTCCTCCAAGGTTGGAATGACCCGGTAAATCCCTATTTCGGGGACCCGGAACGCGGTAAGGGGGTAGCCATGGTGCTACCTCCTACCTCGTAATGACCCCCAATGTGTTTATCTGAATAGCCTGGTGGTTTGAGAGATAGAAGGTAAACCAATTCATGACTGGCTTCACATGCCTCATGATTGTCTTTGTATTTTAATGGTTTTCTATAATTCTTCAGACCAATACACTTAAAAATAGATGGTATAAAAAATAAGAAAAATCAAATCACATGAGCAGACACTTATGAAGAAAGTAAATAGGCCTCGAGGTGAGTGCAAAAGAGACAAAAGGATGAAGAAGATCAACCGCCCAGAGAGAGAGTGTACCAGAATTTAGGGGCTTGAATGTGAAAATGAATGATAGCAAGATTGGGGACAATAAGGAGAAATTGGGACTGAGAATGTAGTGAACATCAGGTGAATAGAAAGAGATCCAGGAGGGACGATAGAGAGGAGCGATACCATGGAGATGTTTGAAGACAATACAAAGAAAGTGAAACAAGAGGTACGATTAGAAGGATCCAGAAGGGATTGATGTGTGGGTGTAATATAGTGACGATGGCAGAGTTGAAAGATGATGAAGAAGGGTAGGTCATGCCTTTAGAGTTAGGAACAGCAGTGGTCAGAGAGGAATGAGTGGTTATCCATGGAACAGATGATGATGGTAGAGGATGGAGAGCAGCGATAGCCCTTGGTGGAGGATATAGATTGACAGACAATTTAGGGATGATTATTCTGAAGATGAATTAGTATTTTTTATAAGTCTGACTTATTTGATTAATGTGGAGAGTATGGAATACTGCACAGAATGGCGATGGTATAAAAGAAACTGTCATTTTTCCAGGAAGATTTAGAGAAAGTGCCAAAAATGTTATGGACCACCAGTCCATATGACGTGGGCCTATTGAAAGGAGTACGAGCTGTTAAAAGCAAGCTTAAACCAGCAGCAATTTTGCCATGAGCAAAACAATATCCCATGTCCTGAGAAGTGAGGAGGGATATTTGAAACCATTTCCACTTTAATGAAGCAAGGAATATTGGTGCCATGTGAGTCCCCATGTTGCACAGCTGTGTATCCAGTGAAGAAATGAAATGGGGGGCATGGAGATTTATTCAGGATCTTAACTCCTAAACAATATTGTTGAAGCAGAGCTTCCTTTTGTTCTAAATCCCACCACGATATTCTGTAATACTCCATCTAAGGCTAAATATTTCACAGTTATAGATTTAAAAAACATGTTCTTCTCAATTCCCCTTCATGAAGACTCACAAGATTTGACTTCTTTTTCGTATAGAAATATTCATCTGAAACATACTCGTTTGCCCAAAGGGTACTGTGAGTCATCATCGATCTTTAACATGGTCTTTCAGATGGACCTGGGCACTGTGCAGCTCGAGAGTGCAATAATACAGCACATAGATGATATATTGGTGTGCAGTGAGACAGAGGAAAGGTGCAGGGAAGACTCAGTGCAACTCATGACCATATTGTAACGGAAGAGCCAAGTAACCCCACTCCACCTACCCCGCCTACATTACTTGAGAAGTATGAACCAAAGTATGTGATATATACTACACAAATCAGAAGGCGAGAAGAAGGGCAGCGACTCTGTGCAGTACCCATAAGAATGCCTATACCTAGAAGAATATGGGAAGTAAAGTATCCATTAAGGAAACCATACCTACATCCAAGACAATATTATGGTCATTTGAATGCGATTCCTGATGAAACAAAGAAACTGAATAACCAGGATGTATGGCGATGTCATACAAAACCAAATCGATTCCATAGATAGAAGATAATCAGACTTGAGAGGCAGACGTTTTTTGAAGATAGACCAAGTACTAAGGATAAGTGACATTTTGGGATCAAGATGAAGAAACTTATGCCACAAACGTGATAAATATATTTAGTTAGTTGAAACGTGTACAGATGCAATGAAACGCAAGCAGCAAAGCAATCATGAAGCTAGCCAAATGCTTATAGTAAATAGATTGCGGCAAGAGCCAACATATACATATATACCTCATAGATACACAAGGATTGAATAAAGAATGAAGGTTCCACTACGTATATAGCAGTTTTGAACAACGAGGAAGGCCTCAAACTCGGTGTTGCAGTTATAAAAGCAATTGAATTAAACAGAATATATTTCAGCTAAGGAGTTGGATTAGCCAAAGAGCCAAGGTCTTATCAGAACTAAAATTGGCTGATATTAGATACAATTAACGTGAAAGAACAGAATCTCCTGTTCAAGAAGGTCAAGTACAAACAAAGACGTCAGAGGACTATTGAAAAATACAGTAAAATACACGAAGAACGCTCAATTCATTGTGTCCAGTCACGTGATGGTAGAAAGTTGGACGCATGAGGAGATCACCCCTTCGCACGGAAGTCAGAAAGTACCCATACTGCTTAAAAAGTCCCATAGAATAGTACAAACTCAAGGCCAACTTCAGACACTAATTGACACTGAACCGCTGAGGTGATGATGAAGTGTATTTTTTAATTGGTGGGAAGCTGGTATCGAGACAAGCTCACCTGCATCTGGTTTTCCAGTCTGCATGCTGCTCACGTAGGTGGAAAGTTATTGACAGGGTTAGTAACCAACCAATTGTAGAGGGCCACGAAGTTGGGGGTCCTATAGTTGTGTAGCCAATGGGACATCGTACATTTAGTGACGTTCATAATGGCGATTTTAAAGGGAGGGCATAGTTGTCCCACCTGCTGTTAACTATACAATTATTTCTCTCAGTTACTCTATACAGATATTACACCTATACTTAGTAGTTCACTTAGAGCCAATCCCGCTTCCCGATAAGTTTTAGAAACTTGACACGTAGTATACCGTTGGTAATGACGCAGGTCTACACGTCAGTAGTGACACATTTGGTCTATACAAATATGTTTTTTCTTAAATGAGTTGAGAGAGTTGAGTATCAAGCTATTGCTGATGTTCGTTGTACTCCCTGTATTACTTACTTACATTAATACAGATTAACTTTTTGCCAAGCTATTTGTGTTATATGAATTATTGATGTTTGATTAAAATCTACATCCCCATCCATGTCAAGGGTATTGCTACTCATCTTAAAGGGCTGGAAGTCTCCAGTTTAATATTAGCAGGGAAAGGATACAAAGTGGACAAAGAAAAGTTACAGTATTATCATGAAGAGGTGCTGTACATCGGACAGCTAATTTCTCAAGAGGGGAGAAAAGTGGCACCTGAAAGAGCAGAAGCAATTATGAAGACCTCTGAACCTAAAACAGGAAGGTAAATGCAACTGTTTTTAGGCCTATGTAACTATTGTAGGGCCTGGGCGTTCGATTATAGCACCTTTATTCAACCACTTTTAAAAGGCGTTAAAGAAGCACAGGTAGACAAAAGTAAGATAACATCGACAGATGAAATAATGAAAGAATTGAGGAATTAAAAAAGGCAATTAGTACAGCCTTTGTGCTAGGAATTTCAGACTATCATGAAGAAATTTACTTATTTTCTCATTCAAATGGAGAAGTCAGGACAGCAGTTCTCACATAGAAAACGACATTAGGACATTGACATAAACCATTGCCTTATTACAGTGGGATTTTAGATCCAGTTATGAAAGGCCATTACCCTTGTGAACAAGCCAAAGGGGCATTCGCTAACATTATGTCCTGTACTGTAGGATCTGGCGTACCCTCCCGGGACCCCTCCGCACCTTCTTTGCTTGAAGAGTCTTGCTGGGCTCCGGAAGATACCTTCTATTTACTTCTTCATTTCTCCTTTTTCTTCTTCCCCTTGGGTTTCTTGACCTTTTTATCATGGAGGTAGGGTCAAGCTCCCCCGGAGGCCAACTTGGCAGGGATGAGATCCCACACCAAAGGAAACCGAGGGAGCCGACCCCAAGTCAGGGAAAAAGCCAGAGGCACCAAAAAACCCTGAATGCAGTCCTTGGAAATGTCCTTCAACGCCACAGCGTGTTCTTCAGTGGCAGTAAGGTAAGTCCCGTCACAGTGGAAAGTGAAATGAAATGGAGTAGCTGAGGATTGCCTGAATGGGTGTCCCAGAGGCACGGAAGGATAAGTAAGTGGAGGAGGCAAAGGCAGACCCTAACCAGCAGAAGGTAAGCAAAAGAGTGAATCCGAGTGTGGATGAAAGGATAGGAACGTAAAGACGGAAACAACGGTTCCTATCGAAGCCGTCAGCAGAAAAAGGAGGAAGCCATAGCGGTAAACCGGTGAAAAAGATACAGACCTCCAACCCGGAAGTGGGTAAGCACAGTTAGTGCGGAATGCCAGAAACAAAGCGAACAGTGGGAGAAAAAGAGCAGTGAGACTCTGAGGGATATTAACCAGGCAGGATGAGAAGGATAGATAAACGCGGGCAGAAAGCAGGAAAACTGAACAAAAGCTGTTGCCACTGTAGCGGGCAGCAGAGACGGATACAACGCGTAGAGTGTTGGTCACGTGACCCAGATATAGCTCCATCCTCCACCTTGTGGCGGCCATGTTGGTGGAGGACTAGACCGCTAAGCGTGGTTCTGTCAATGTCAGTCACAAAGAGACTTAACGTGTGGATTTCCATCTTTTCCTTAAATGCTATCGCTGCAGCATGACAGTATGCCTCCTTCTAGTGGGTTCACCCCCTGGCTTGCCCGAGTGAATCCGATGGAACCGGTGTAAGAATCTGGGGGCATGGATGTGGCTCCTAAATTCCCAGGTGCGTTCAGATGTGGAATAGCCCTTCCAGTGTACCAAGTACTGGAGTGTGCCCTTATAGTAGCGGAAATCCACCAAGTGAGAAACTTCATACTCAAGGGGTTCCACACGGGGTGGACCCTGCTAAGCCAACCAGGTTACCTTAACTTATAGGCTACTGGGTTGATCGGAGCCAGCACAGGGTATGGACCTATGAACCTTGGGGCGAAATTCCCAGCATGAACCCATCTTGGGAGATATTTGGTGACAACCATATGAGAGTGCCCTGTGTCCAGTCTGGGTTGTTCCTCCTTTTCAGGTCGGCTCTTTGCTTGTACTCGGAACAGCTCTCCTTCAGGGCCTGATAAGCTTCCTTGTGGACTTCTCCTATGTTGTGAAGAAAACTTGCCACAGATGGAGAATTGGTGGGGGGTTTGTCATTCCATGGAATGTGTCTGGGATGATACCTGTAGGTACAGTAAAAGGGACTCATGCAAATAGCTGAGTGTAAAGAGTTGTTGTATGAGAATTCAGCTTGGGGCAGAAAGCGGATCAGTTGTCTTGCTCCTTGTTACAAAAACATTGCAGATATTGTACCAGGCTGGCACTGAGCCTTTCAGTCTGGCCATTGGATTGCGGGTGGTACCCCGATGAAAGATATCTTCGGACACCTAAGCTGGAGCAAAGTGCAGCCCAATATTTGGACGTAAATTGTGTTCCCCGGTCCAAGAGGATGGTCTGAGGGAGCCCATGAAGACGGACCATGTCCCGGAGAAAAACAGCAGCAGTTTCTGGTGCAGAAGGGACTCCCGACAATGCTGTGAAGTGTGCCAATTTACTAAAGGTATCTACCGTCACCATGATGACACGGTTACCTTCAGAACTTGGCAGATCGACGATAAAGTCTGTGGAGACTTGTTCCCATGGCCTAGATGGTTGGATACCTTGCTGTAACTTGCCGATCAGCCTTCCTGTGACGGTCTTATGAGAGGCGCAAACTGGTCAAGAAGACACGTACCCTTGCACGTCGTGGTTGAGTTGGGGCCGCCAGACGAACCTCTTGACCAGCTCTATTGTGTTCTTTTGCCTCTTATGGCCGGCTAAGGGAAGATCATGACACCATCGAAGAGCTTGTGTCTGTAGAGATTTAGTGAGCAGATAGACGGCAGAATCATGGTGCAAAATGCCATCTCTCAGGGCGAGACCTAAGGTACTTCCTTGGTGGACTGGAATAACCTCCCTGACTTCCTGCAGGAACTTGGAGATGGGGCAATGATCGTCTTGTCCGGGAGCATGAGCTCACATTTTGCGGTGACCTCTGTTGGGGTTTCCCGACTGTGGGATAATGCATCCGTCATCTTGTTTTCTGAGCCTGAGTTGTACGTGATACAAAGGTCATACTGTGATAAGTAATACATCTGAAATACTGCCCTACTGACACAAACTGCTTGAACATTGTCCTTATCTATAGACCTCCATCTGTTATGTCACAGTTTAATGAGGAACTCACTGGACTACTCAACCTACTCAAAAGCCCCAACTCATCTACGCTGGCCCTAGGTGACCTAAATTGCTGGCGGGGTGACCCCAAAGATAGAAAGGCGATTGACCTAGAGAAGGCCCTAACCGACCTTGATTTCCAAGTTAAGAATTCCAAGCCCACAATGGAAATGCTCACCAGCTAGACTGGATCATCACGAACAATCTAGCAACTAATAACTATGTGACCACTCCTTGTATCTGGTCCGACCACTATAAAATATCCTTTACTCTGACCCTGCCCACTCCACTTAAGAAAACTCCCAATGAACCCAAGAAAATGACATGTAGGAATTTGAAGAAAATTGAAAGAGCACACCTAGTGTCCTGTACAAACAACATTCTAGAAGACCTTAACGAAGATGACACTTTTGAAAAAATCATATTCAAATATGAACAACGCACTTCATCTCTTATTGATCAGATAGCCCCCCTCTGCCCTAAACTAGTCAGACCTAATACTAACCATCAGAAATGGTATACTCCAGATCTAGCGGCTCAAAAAAAGGAAAAAAGACAGCCTGAAGCTAGATGGTTGAAGAAACCAACCACTAGCAATAAGGACAGCTGGGAGGAACTCGAGAGGTCATACAAAAGGAACCTTGTGGAGGCAAAAAAGAACTACTTCAACACACAAATGCAGAAAGCCTCCAATGCCTCAGCTAAATTGTTTGAGATACTCAAATCTACTGACAAGCCTGATTCACTGACTCCGGCCTTTGTCCCATCCCAAACAGAATGTGAAAACACTCAAGTTGCATTTAGCAATAAGATCACTAAAGCAAGAGAAGCAATAGCGAGCGCCCAACTTAATAAAATCAAGTACCATCAACCACACATGAATAAGACAATAGATCATGTAGACAAATTTCGTTTTCAAGAGATTGCGATGGCTGATATGCTCAACACTCTGGCATCGATGAAGCCTTCATCATGCGCAGAAAATATACTCCCTCCTAAAATCATATTGGAAAATGCTGATATTTTTGCACCATAGTTTATGAACATGGTTAATACCTCATTCCGAGATCAAATGGTACCCAAGAATATAAAAAATGTGACTATCACGCTACTGGTCAAAAAGCCTGACCTAGACCAATGAGAGCCAGGGAATCTAAGACCCATAACCAACTGCAACTTCATACTAAAAGTAATGGACAAAATTGCAACTGCACAACTGCAAGCATATGTAGAGACTAATTAAATACTACATCACCAACAATCGGGTTTCCGTGCTGCCCACAGCATCGAAACGGCATTGCTGGAGTTGCAGACGAAAATACTGAATATCATCGAAAGGGGAAATACTGGTCTGCTTATCCTGCTAGACCTTAGTGCTGCGTTTGATCTACTAGACCATCAGCTACTACAAGAAGCACTAGAGAAAATTGCCAACTGCTCTAGGGAAGCCAAAGGCTGGCTAACGTCATTCTTAGCAGACCGAATCTCTAGAGTACATTGGGGTGATAAATTCTCTAGCGAGTCCAACATTTCTGTGGTGTTCCCCAAGGAACTAGTCTTTCCCCACTACTCTTCAATCTATATCTGCACCTCCTGTATGAGGCTCTAGACAACATTAATGCCTTTTTCACTAACTATGCTGATGACACTCAGCTGGTAGTAGAATTGAGTGGGGACCATACGAAAGACAACAAAATGGTAAATGAACTCTATAACATCATTGAACAGTGGATGGATCATAATTGGATGTGCTGGAATGGGAAAAAAACTGAGCTGATGGTCTTCAGGTCCAGACAAGCCAGGGCAAAATTACCATCCAGTTATGAGTCCTTCACGAAAAAAAAGTCTCACATCCAAGTAATGATTAGTGTCAAAACCTTGGGCATGACCCTGGAGGCCTCCTTGAGCTCAGATGCTCAAGCTTTCTATGTTAGCAAAAACTGTTCTTACTACTTAAGATTGTTAAAAGCCATCAGACCTGTACTTAACGAATCAAACTGCGCTATCATAGTCAGAGTGACTATTCTTTCTAGACTGGACTATGGCAACACCTTACTATTGGGTGCCAGAAAACAATGCCTGATAAAATTCGAGCATATTCAGAATCATGCTGTTCAAATAATCAAGCATAAGGCAAAATCTGATCATATCAGTGAAGCAAGGAAGGAACTACTCTGGCTAAGGGTCAAAGACCGTGTAATGTTCAAATCAATGACACTCACACACAAGTGCCTATATGGTAAAGCTCCAGCCTACCTTAAGTCCAATATTGTGCGCTACACTCCAACCCGTACTCTAAGATCTGAGGCTGAAGGGCTTATTACAACTAACCTTCACAAGAAAGCAAATGGTTTGGGCAGAGCCTTTCCAAATCGGTCCGCCCTCCACTGGAACAAACTGCCCCTGAACTTGAGAGTTGAATCCAACCTCCTCAGATTCCGAAAGCAATTAAAAACGTTTCTATTTAAATGAACTAATCAACCTTGAGTAGTACCTGATCCTACTTGTTTCTTGGCATGCCAAGCGTCTTGTGCCCTGTACCTTTCAGTCCATTTGTTTTGTGTAAGTAAACATCTTCATGTGGCGCCCCGATGCTTGCGGGCTTTCAATGCCTTATAAACAAATAAATAAATAAAATAATAGGCCCAGCGGGCATGGGGGCATTAGTGCATTCCATCTGTTGTAGGAATTTAAGGTTGCGATGGTCTGTTCTTACTATAAAAGGTTGAGCGGCTCCCTGGAGAAGATGCCTCCACTCCTCACAGGCCTGTTTGATTGCCAATAATTCATTTTCCAGGACGGAGTAGTTGCGTTCACTGGGGGTCAGTGTTCGAGAATAGGAAGCAATTGGGTGTTCAATGGCATCTCCTCCTACCTGTAATAACACTGCTCTGAGTGCTCCATCAGAGGCGTTTGTTTCCAGGATAAAGGGGTGGGTCTGGTCTGGTTGCATCAAGATGGGGGCTGTAGTGAACAGTGTTTTTAAGTAGGCAAATGCTTGTTTGGCCGCCGTATCCATATTGAAGGACTTCCCCTTCTTAAGGAGGGCTATCAAAGGCAACACGACATCTGAGAAGTTTGGGATGAATCGGCAGTAAAAATTTGCCAGCCCCAGAAATCTCTGAACCTCCTTGACCCATTGTAGGATGGCTGAGACCTTGCTAAGGTCCATTTATATTCCTTCCAACAAAAGGACATACTCCAGATAGGACACCTCAGCAACATCGAACTGACATTTTTCTGGTTTGGCGTATAGGTGGTTTGTCTGAAGAAGGCGTAGCACATCCTTCACGTGCCGGTGGTGTTCGGCTAAATTAGAGGAAAACACCAAAAAATCATCAAGATAGAAAACTACTGACAGATATAGCAAGTCCAAGAAAATCTTATCTATGAATCTCTGGAATACTGCAGGTGCATTTACCAGCCCAAAGGGCATGACCCGGTATTCATACAACCCCAAAAGATTATGTAACGCGGTCTTCCATTCGTCTCCCCGTTTCACCCTCAGAAGGTGATAGGCCCCTCTGAGGTCCAACTTAGTGAACACTGTAGCTAGCCCCTTGTACTGCCTCTAGGATGTCTCGAATTAAGGGCATGGGATAACGATCCCTCACAGTTATGGAGTTGCGACCGCAGTAATCTATGCAGGGCCTCAATTCTGTAGATCCTTTCTTCGGAATGAAGAACAATGAGGCTCCTCCTGAAGACCGAGACTCCTGTAGGAGTCTGTTCTGCATAGTTTCCTCCAGATAACTTTTGAGGGTGTGCCTTTCCAGGAAAGAGAGGAAACATTCTTCAGAAGGGAACTGGATAACAGAGAGATGGAACAGTCTTCTGGCTTATATGAAGGCAGCAGCTGAGGGTTCTTGTCCTCAAATACCTCTGCGAACTCCGAGTAATGCAATGGGATCAAGGCACCCACCACATTGACTGTTACGGACATACCTTCCTGTTCCTTCTTCACAGTCCTTTGTATACAATGTTGTTGACAGTAAGAGGAGTTGAAAGACACTGGGCCTCATTACACGGAAGGCGGTAAACCAAGGTGCTAATAGCACCTTGGTCCATACCAGTAAATTACCGGTACCGCCATGGAGGAAAGGGGAATTACCGCCCTATTCCAAGGTTGGCAGGGCAGTAATTCCCCCTTCCTCCATTGCCCTTCCCCATTCCCATTTTTGTCCCATAGGGCATAATGGGAATGGGGAAGGAGCTAATTATGGTACCGCAAATTGCGGTACCGTAATTAGCACCCTGGTCCCTTTGCGGGTTCGTTTTTTAACGCCTGCTAAAAGCAGGCGTTAAAGTACCAACCCGCAAAGGGACCTCGTAATAAGGCGGTAAGGGTTAATGGTCACCGGTACCCTTACCAGTGACCGTTAACCCTTACCGCCTACCGTGTAATGAGGCCCACTGTGTTGAGATTCAAGTCGATACTTGGGTTGTGCTTTCTTAGCCATGGCATTCCCAGTATGACCGGAAAGTGGGCAGCCCTCATGACATCAAATGATATCTCCTCTTTGTGTTCCCCTAGGCTGATCTGTAGCACCCTTGTTTCCATGATTATGGGGCCTGATGAAAGGAGCAACCCATCAACCACTTCAACAGGTATGGGCCTCGACTTGGGAACTAAGGGGATGCTCTGCTCCTCGGCCCATGTTGTGTCTACAAAATTACCAACAGCGCCACAGTCCAGCATAGCTAGCACACTTAGGGTCCGACCCGAGGAGACCCGATGGCTAATCTGGAAAAGCATCAGTCAGGCGCCTTCTTCTCTGCTCATTGGTTTGGTTTGGTTGCAGGGATTGCTTCCACTTCCCCCGATATCTCCACTGCAATAGATCAGGGGTAGGAGTTTCCCTTCTTCCTTGGAGGGACTGCTGGACAGTTCCATAACAGATGTTTGGATGAACCACAGTACATACATATGCCAAGTGCGTGACATCGGGCATGTTCTTTCTGGGTCAAAGGACCACGAGCCACTCCAATTTGCATGGGTTCTTCAACAGATATGGAGTCCTTTGCTTGCGGTGGGGGGTCCGATGGGGGAAGGTACAACCAACCCTTTCTTTTCTCCTGTCGTCGTTCCTTCAACCTATATTCTATCTGGAGTGTTAGGGTGACCAGTTCTTGGAAAGACGGGGGACGAGCTACTCGTGCTAGCTCATCCTTGAGATCTTCATGTAGCCCTCTGCGGAACAGTGTAATTTGTGCAGAATCAGGCCACCTGGCATTAGTTGCGAGTTTCTGAAACTTGGCCACATACGTCTGGACATCTGTAGTTCTCTGCTTGACATCCAGCATTACCTTGTAGCATGCATATGGCACTTCTGGACGGTCAAACCGCTCCTTGATGCTTTGGAGAAACTGGGGATAATTGTTCAGTGCAGCATCATTGGAAGTAACTATGGGGGTGGGCCAGGCCAAAGCATTCCCTACCAGATTGGAGATCAGAAAACCTACTCGGGCCTTATCGGTCTCATATGCTTTGGGGCGGAAGGAAAAGTACACATGGCAACCCTCAATGCATTCCTTGAGTGTTCTTGGACTTCCGTTGTACTTCCCGAAAGGCAGAGGCATGTGAGGCAAATCACCTCTCCCTTCGTCGCGGGCAACTACTTGTTGTTTTAGGGCAGTATTCTCGGCGTGAATGGACTGAACTTCAGCAGTCAACCCCTGGATTGCAGCTACCAACTCTTGGTATTGTTCAACGAGGCCATTGTGAATTCTGGCCATTGTATTCTGTCCTGTAGTGTAGGATCCGGCGTACCCTCCCGGTAGCCCACCTCACCTACTGTGTTTGAAGAATCTTGCTGGGCTCCGGAAGATACCTTTTGTTTACTTCTTCGTTTATCCTCTTTCTTCTTGCCCTTGTATTTTTTGACCTTTTTATCATGGAGGTAAGGTCTAGCTTCCCACCTTGACAGGGATGAGAACCCACGCCAAGAGAGAACCCATGGGAGCTGACCCCAAGTCAGGGAAAAAGCCAGAGGCACCAAAAAACCCTGAATGCAGTCCTTGGAAAAGTCCTTCAACACCACGAGTTGTTCTTCAGTGGCAGTAAGATAAGTCCCGTCACAGCAGAAAGAGAAATGGAATGGAGTAGCTGAGGATTGCCTGAATGGGTGTCCCAGAGGTACGAAAGGATAAGTAAGCGGAGGCAGCAACGGCAGATCCTACCCAGCAGAAGGTAAGTAAAAGAGTGAATCCGAGTGTGGATGAAAGGATAGGAATGGATAGACAGAAACAATGGTTCCTAGCAGAGCCGTCAGCAGTAAAAATGAGGAAACCGTAGCAGTAAGCCGGTGAAAAAGAAACAGACCACCAACCCGGAAGTCGGTAAGCATAGATAGCGTGGAATGCTAGAAAAAAAGAGAACAGCGGTAGAAAAAGAGCAGCGAGCACTAAGAGGGATATTAACCAGGTGGCATGAGAAGGAGAGATAAATGCGGGTAGAAAACAGGAAAACAGAGCGAAAACTGTTGTCACTGCAGCGGGCTCCAGAGACGGATACAACGCATAGAGCGTTATGAGTCACGTGACCCAAATATAGCTCCATCCTCCATCTTGTGGCAGTCATGTTGGTAGAGGACTAGACCGCTAAGTGTGGTTCTCTCAATGTCGGTCACGAAGAGACTTAACGTGCGAATTTCAATTTTTTCCATAAACGCCATCGCTGCAGCATGACACATTATTCATCAAGCACGCATTGTTTGCCATTCTAGAGAAAACCAAAAGTACATTAACCACATAAAGAGCATCAAGGTACAAGGTAATTATCTCAAACCTTGCGATCAAAATTTTTAGATGCAGAATAGTGAATCCAGTAACATTCACAGCAGAACCAATAAGGGAGGATGATTATGTACATGATTGCACAACATATACTGAATTTTCTGATGACATTCCCTGTGTTAGAGAAAATGCTCTCAGAGGGGCAGTGGTTATTTTTATTGATGGTTCTTCAAAAATTGATCAAACTGCTGGCGAAAAGCATACTGGGTCAGCAGTAGTAAAGCTGAACCAAGAGGGTGAATTTGAAGTAGTGGCAAGAACAAGATTGCCTTTGCATTGCTCAGCACAGGCTGCATGAGTGGCAATTATCGCTACACTCTAAAGATATGAGGATGAGGAAGGGACAGTGTACTCTAACTCACCTATGTGATGTCAATTGTGCATGCAGGTTTGTCATGCTGGAAAAGGATGGGCTTCCTTCATGCAGACGGCACTCCAGTGCAACATGCAGTCCTATTGGATAAGCTTATTTGAACAGTGAGATTCCCTTTGACTATCGCAGTTGTAAAATGTGCAGCGCATAGTAAAAGAACAGACGTAATTTCACACGGGAATGAAGCCACAGACAAAGCCAGAAAGGCTTCATATTTCCCAAATATTTATGATTTCAAACTAAGAAGTGTTAAGCAAATGACAGGACAATGTGGGTTAAGTTTGAGACTCCAAGAGGAGCAAGATTTATGGAGAAAGCAGGGGTTTCTTTATCCACCAAGGAGGCAATCTGGTGGCAGGATAGCACTGGAAAGTCAGTTATGCCTCTAGAATTGTTGAGGGTAGTGCTGCAGCAGCTTCACTACCCCGCACATATGACTCGAGAGAAGGTCCTGTTACTACAATTGCAGAGTATTGGTTTTAACCAAATTTGTTAGATCATGTGGCACAGTTTGTTGTGAATTCCATTGTGTGCCAAAAATGTACTGCAGGGAAAACTTTGTGAACAGTGAGACAAGCAATTCCTACACCCAATGGCCCATTTCATCATCTACATATAGATTATGTGGATATGCTGGAGACATGCAAGACATGCAATGGTTATAGGTACATGCTGATAGTGGTATGTCCCTTTTCTAGATGGATTGAGGCAAGTCCATGTATGCACCCCAATGCCACATGCACTGGTAAGTTCCTTGTGTGTGAGGTGTTCCAAAGAAAGGGCATGTACAAACTGCTGCGGTCTGACAATGGACCATATTTTGTACTATTTGAGAAAGTAACTCTTTTATTAGGTATAAAACACAAGTTCTCTTCTGCCTATCACCCGCAGGTGAATGGGATTTCTGAGAGATTAAATGGACCCCTTAAAGAGTGTGGTTAAACTGTTTTCCCCTTGCGCTATGTACCCTGCAAAATCAACCAAGTTCATTTGGTGGCTGAAATTCAAATGAGAACACCCCTTGCTCCTCCAAATAGTGTGGAAACTGATACCCACAGTGTAGCGAAGACATTGGGTGATGAGATGCATGAATACCTAGCAACAATGACTGCAAGTGTTTCTTTCATGTCTCAACAGATGAAGAACCGAAGGGAGAGGAATGAAGAAGAAAGCCAGTCAACTGATCCTGAATGCTTTTTGAAACAGCCAATCTTATACCCATGGGACCAGGTGCTGGTGCGCAAATTTGTCTGCACCTGGAATAAACCCAACTTTGAGGGACCCTATGAGGTGGAAGTAGTTACCCCCCACGGCTGTTAAACTACAAGGAAGTCGAGCCTGGCTGCATCTGCATGACATTAAAGGTACAAAGGAGAAAAATACAACTCCTCCTGCATCTACTGACAATGAATTAAGAGAAAAAGATCTGCACATGCAGACAAGAACAGCTCAGAAACTAAGAGCAAAGAAAAGAGGTTTATGGAAAAATAAAACACCTTTGAAACAAAAATCGACATTTCTTAAATCTAATAAGGAACGAAAGGACTTGCATCTATCCTGGAACCTTTTTAGATATTTTAAATCAACAATGCGTAAATGCATCAAAGTCAAAGGACAAGGAATACATTGCATTCGCTACGCTACCCGTCATAATAACCTATCACACATTCTTTGTGTTGTTTTTACCTACATATTACTGTCTTACCCAGCTCTAATAAGACAACATGTGGACATTGTAACATTACAAAGGTGTGAGTTGCAGAAGATAACACAATAACATACTGAATATATGTTAAAATTGCAAGGTTCTAGAGTATGAGAGACTCACTAGCATCGAGAAAAGTCAATACATTTTTTGGGAATGGTGATTGTGATTTTATTTTGTCTTATGATTTATCTTTTCTTCCTTATTATTATGGCATTCAAACACATATTGATTACAAATGCACATACTGTGGGGGACAATGAAACATCCTTTATAATCCCAATCAAAAGCACGAGCAGCATTTTCCCCAATTGTACTAAACAGATTTTTGGGCTTAAAAGAGATGTTGGAGAAGATCATGAAGGCATGAATACATATCTTGACAATTAAGCTAACTTAAAGAATAGCCTATGGTACCATCCCATGAAGGAAGTGGGAGAGAGAACATCAAATGAAAGTTGCTACGTGTGTTCTCGACCCCTATGCCATGAACGCAGCCAGAACATTTATTGCAAACAGATGCCTGCACATGATGCGAAGTACCTCAGTCATCTGGCAGCGTGCACAACCAGAGGACAATTCTAAGGAAAATGGGGGGCAACCCTACGATGGCGATCAAGGAGAACATTTCCATAGGAAGATACTTATGTGAAAACACAATGGATGGAGAAAGGGATGGGTTGGACAAGCAAAAATGTATGTACCCATCCCAAATTGGAGAACGTATAAAGGTTGTCAAAATGAGGAGGATGGAATGTTCAGACATAGTGGAAAGATCAGGAGTACCAGGATGCTGGGAGAAACCACAGCTATTAGTGAATGGACGAGTGGCTACATGCACAGAATGGGAAGAAGGATTGTTATCTTGCCGCACACTCTTATTAAAGAAGGAACTAGAAAGCGTAGTACAAATATTGAATGACATGTGTTTAGAGTCATGGGCCAAGTACTGTAAGCTACTAATATGGGTTGACAATGAAGTAGGACCTGTATCTATAATACCACTAACAAATGCAACAATGTGCTTCTAGAATAAACGCTTGCTCCTGGTTGGAGAAAATAAAGATGCAAACAGGTGCTCGAAGTGCCAGGAATTAATGGAGGAACTGTTGTGCTGATGGATCGATATTGGACCTGTGGCTCCAGAGTTTATATGCAGCTGCCTGACAATTGGGGAGGAGTATGATCCCATGTGGTCGTACACGTTCCTGCATTAGTGATTTCTCAAAGGGAAGTCATATTGAAGAATTTCTGAAAATGAATGAACACAAGAAAAGGGAGAGGTTGCTCAACCTTCCCTGATTGAAGAGGGAGAACTATTTTTCATCAAAGTCAATAGAAGCCTATAACGATAATCCAGATGTGCATACATTATTCTGCAAGACAGCAATTTGTATTTGTATTTGTATTTATTTTATTTATATAGCGCAAACCAGGCCCTGAGGCTACCGGGCGCATATCTTCAAACAATGGTTACAACAGTGCAGGAGCATAGTACAGGCATGAATACAAGAGCAGTACAGGTTAGTCAGGCATACATGACAAAATAGTCGGCTATTCAGTAAGACAGTTGATCATCAGAGGCGGCTAGCCAAAGTTCAGCTTTGAGTTTTAATAAGTTAAAAGATGGTAGATTTCTGATAGTGAGCGGCACAGTGTTCCAGAGTTTGGCTGCCAAAACTGGCAAGATAGCCCCTCCAGCTGTTTGGAGCTTGAATCTGGGAATTGAGAGGCTCTGAGTGTGGACTGACCTGAGTGACCGTGGAGGGGTATATTGAGTGAATCGCGAAGCTAGGTAGATAGGGGCCTGGTTGTGAATGCATTTGTAAGTGAGGGTGAGTGATTTTAGTGAGATCCTTTGGGTGACAGAGAGCCAGTGCAAGTTCTTCCTAGTTTCGGAGATGTGTGCTGATCTCGGGATATTAAGGGCTGCTCTAATGGTGTTATTTTGAGTGATTTGGAGTTTGCTTAGGTTGCCCTGGTTAGTGCCTTGGTACAATACATTACAGTAGTCCAGTTTGGACATAACAAGTGTCCTGGCGAGGGAGATGCAGTTCTGCATGGAGAGGAAAGGGCGACAGCCTGTGATCAGCTTACATGTGTAAGCTGATGCGGCCGCAACAGCATTTGTTTGTCTGTGAAGGGAGAGTGTGGAATCTAGGTAGATTCCCAAGATTTTTGTGTCTTTGGCAACTTTGATGGTGTTGCCATCGATGTTGAAGGAGCTGAACAGAGGGTTCAGCTTGTTGAGTCTTTGTTGTGTACCTAGAATGAGGAGCTCAGTCTTGTCATCGTTAAGACAGAGCTCATGTTGTGCCATCCAGGCTTGGATGACATGGTAGATGTCATTGAGAGATTTAGAGTCTACATAGTAATCACCTGTGATGGGGATGAGTATCTGGGTGTCATCAGCGTAGTTTGTGTAGGTGACACCCAGGTAGTCAAGCACGTCAAACAGAGGTTTTGTGAACACATTGTAGAGGGTATGGGATACACATGACCCTTGCGGGACCCCGCCGGGGACTAGCGCTGGGTCAGCTTATGAGGTAGGGGAGAATACTCTCAGGTGTCTGTTGTTGAGGAATGACCTGATCCAGTTGGTGGCGTTGTCAGAAAAGTGGGCTGCAGATTTCAGGTGTTGACAGAGGATTTGGTGGTTGACCAGATCGAAAGCGGCAGATAAGTCCAGTAGGAGTCGTAGGGCCAGTTTGCCATTATCTTTTAGGTCCTCAATTTGGGTTTTGAGGTCTACGAGGGCTGTTTCAGTCCTGTGTTTAGGTCTAAAACCAGATTGTCTTGTGCCTAGAAGATTGTTTGTTTCCAGATAGTTCTGTATCATTAGGTAGGCAGCTCTGTCTAACATTTTTAGAAGAAATGGGACCGTAGTAATGGGCCTGTAGTTGGTTCGAGACTCTGGGTCTAAAGTCGTTTTTTTTTAGTAGGGGGATGACCCAGGCATCCTTCAGATTGTTAGGTAGCACTCCAGATTGGAATGAGGAGTTGATGAACGTGGTTATAAATGGAGCGAGGTCGTGGGCCGATTCCTTGATGAAAGGTGCCTGACAGGCATCACCATGGCAGTTTGAAGGTTTTAGGGTACTGACCAACCTCAGGGATGGTAAGTGGTGTAAAACTAAATGGCTTGTGGGCAAATGGTAGGGTAATTTTAGGTGGCATAGTTTTAGTTAGGGGGGAGGTGAGCAGGGTGTTTTGTTTAGCATTAATTTTGGATTGCAGGGTGTTAATTTTGTTGAGAAGTGCGTTTTGGATGTTGTTGCACCAGGTGCTGTCTTTGATGCAGGAGTCAGGGACAGGTGTAGGGGATTCTAGTTCTTTAAGGATTCTAAATAATTCTTTAGTATTGGACTCGGCTTGAGATATACATTGGTTGTATGTCTCTTTTTTTAGCTTGGAAGATGGCTTCCTTATAGTTAAGTGAAGTAATGATAAGGGAATCTTTGTTGGACGTGCTAGGATTGCTTTTCCACAAGGCTTCGGCCTTCAGCTTTTCTTTGCGCAGAACTCTAAGCTGCGGGGTGAACCAAGAGTTCAGATGGGATCGTTGTTTGGATTTGCGTATTTTAAGAGGGGCTATCGTATCAATGGCTTTAAGTAGAGTAAGGTTGTAGGTATTTACTAGGGCAGTAGGGTCCTTGTGCTGTGAGGCGCATTTGTTAAGGATGGGGAGGATGAGGGGAAGCAATTTGTCACTGGTAATGTCCTTTTTGTTCCTGGTGGGTATAGCAGGGGCTATGGTGGGTTTGAGCTGGGGGTTAGTGGCTGGTAGGTGGAAGGAGATGATATGATGGTCAGACCAGGCGCAAGCAGAGTTAGAGGTGATTGTGGTATTACAGTTAAGGTCAGATATCCAGTAGAGCGTTCTGCCCTTGTTGTGGGTAGGTGCAAGAATGTGTTGTTGGAAGTCTAAATTGCCAAGGGTGGTGGCAACCTCGATGGCCATATGGTCCTTGGGGTCGGAGAGGCTGAGATTAAGGTCGCCTAGTAGCAGCACCTGAGAGTTGGGCTTGGTATTAGTGGTCAAGATAGATGTGATATCCTCAGTGAATGTACCAAGTGGACCTGGGGGTCTGTAGATGAGGTGTAATGTTGCTGTGTTGGTCGGTGAGAGAGATAGTTTCACAGAAAGGGATTCTGCAGAGTTGAATTGGGAGTTGGTAGTGGTTCTCATAGTGATATTGTATTTGTGTATAAATGTGACTCCTCCTCCTTTGGACAGGTTGGAGTGGCGGTCATTTCTAATGATGGTGTAACCATTTGGAATGGCTAGGGTGAGGAGAGGGCCAGAGGCTGCATGTAGCCAGGTTTCGGTGATGGCTAAAAAATCGAGGTTTTGGAGGGTGATGAGGTCGGCAATGTCAAGGGCGTGGGCTGTGAGGGATCTGGCATTGATGAGAGCTCCCTTGAGTACTGTGATAGGGGTGGGAGAAAGGGGGCGGTTGGCTGTAAATGGTGTATCAGGTTGAGTATGGGCGATTTGGCTGCGTTGGCTGCAGGGTGGTCGAGGCAATCTGGAGCTGAGTCTAGCTTGTAGTAAACACAGTTGGTAAGGTGTAGATTTAGTGACGAAGTGTTTAAGCCACAGAGCTGGGTCGTTAAGGTAGGGTTTAGTTGGGTGTTCTATGAAGTGGTGCATGGTAAGGGCGTGTAGGGAGGGGAAAATGTGGGTACAAAAATGGAGTGTCTCATCAGTGCTAGTGTAGGGAATGGTGGGGGTAGAGATAGAGTATCCTGTGATGAGCAGATAGGTAAGGTAAAGGCAGGCAGTGGACCACAGCATGGCGTGGCCGGTGAGTAACCGGTACTGTGAGGTGGCAAGGCGCTTAGTGGCTGTTATGGAGCCTTTCAAGGAGATAGGTAAAATTAGGGGAGCCGATCACAAGAGGCCACCAATAGAAGGCAATGGGGTACACCTCGAGTCGAAATCACAGGATAGGCGGAATGTACTAAGCTAACACGCCTAGGTTCAAAAAGCGCAGAATACGGCAAAAGAGTTAACAGTAATCACAGTACTCCCACAATCAGATAATGATGCACTAGCACTAGGGTAGCGTGGTTGAGTAACGAACAATAAGAGGCATCTAAGTTTAAAAGGTGATACAAAAGGTGCAAAATGGACAATAGTATGTAAACTTTCTCGAGCGTTTGTTCCCCAGGAACTTAGTATTGTGCTACAGAAGTAGGTAACAGCGTACAGCGTCTTGGTCAATATGTACTAGATACAGGCAGCAGTGGATTGCACAGGTACTAGATACACCTAAGGCTAAGTTGCAGACAAGGATGCAGGATTACTACAAATTATTTACAATCATAATCATGCGAGTGATGTTTTGGCGAGAAAGCATGACATGCAGTCTAGTGGTTGGGAGTGTGTTCAGTGAAGGTAACTGACTATTGGGACCGATAACGGAGGCAGTCATTCAGGAAATAGCAAGTAATGCAGGGTGCATGATGTATATCATGCAGGTACAGATTACTCACAGGTGTTTCCAGAGTCCATTGGAAATGGGCATTACGACTGGCCGAGGCTTGGGACATCTCCGCACAGGCTTGGGACAGGCGAAGACCTTGTTTCCTCTGACCTTAGTTCCGGAAGGCCGGCTTACGCCTGCCGGCTGTGGTAGGTGCTTCAAGTGCACCTACCAGCCAATCCAGATGCAGTACAGGCACAGTCAGGCTGAAGATGAGGATGCCGAAATTGGGGCGGCCATTTTGGACGAGTCGCCGGCCTCGTGGAGGACAATGGTGCTGGCTATGAAGTGGAGATCTCAGCACCTGCACAGGCAGCTGAATGCAGCGAAAATGCTGCGGGTCATAAATTATTCAATTAGTGGTGCAGAAAATTCTGCTTTTAGGCAATCAAGCATGATATGATTCACGCTGCCTAATAAAGCTGGTATCTCACCATCTGTGAGGGGAGCCACTCGGGGGCTCGGGAATCTCCTGGGGTTGAGCCCGCTGCTCCAGCAGCAGACTTGGTGCACCTGCTCCTTCAGTGGGACCGCGTAGTGGAGAATCCAGGCTTGGGACAGGCGAAGACCTTGTTTCCTCTGGCCTTAGTTTCGGAAGGCCGGTTTACGCCTGCCGGCTATGATAGGTGCTTCAAGTGCACCTACCAGTCAATCCACACGCAGTACAGGCACAGTCAGGCTGAAGATGAGGACGCCGAAATCTGGGCGGCCATTTTAGACGAGTCACCGGCCTCATGGAGGACAATGGTGCTGGCTATGAAGTGCGGGTCTCAGCACCTGCACAGGCAGCTGAATGCAGCAAAAATGCTGTGGGTCATAAATGATTCAATTAGTGGTGCTGAAAATTCTGCTTTTTGGCAATCGAGCGTGATAGGATTCACGCTGCCTAATAAAGCTGGTATCTCACCATCTGTGAGGGGAGCCACTCGGAGGCTCGGGCATCTCCTGGGGTTGAGCCCGCTGCTCCAGCAGCAGACTTGGTGCACCTGCTCCTCCAGTGGGACCGTATAGTGGAGAATCCAGGCTTGGGACAGGCAAAGACCTTGTTTCCTGATGATAATAACATCTATTTATGCCAGGACTTCAAACTGCAGGGAATGCCAAGTGGCTGCAGATTACAACATGGGAGCTGCTGCAAATAATCAATGCAAAAAATGATATAATGCAATCAGTGAAGAACTGAGGGCCATTAGGCTTATGACCTCCAGAACAGGCATGTCCTGGACTTAATTACAGCAATGGAAGGAGGTGTGTGTGCCAAGGTTAGGCCTTTCTACAGTACATTCACACCTTCCTATGATGGAGAAAATGGAACCCTGACAGAAGCAATAACTATGCTGATGACCCTGCATACTAAGATGGAGGATGACGCTGATTAGACAGCAGGAGATTACTGGGTTTCGTGGATTGCAAACTGGTTGGCATATGCCTTCAGATTACTTGGAGCAATACTAGTGTTGGTATTGCTAGGATTCTGTATCATAAGGATCCTTTTGGGACAATGCCAGAAAACTGGCAAGAAAGCTATTGGAATGAAGATAATGATTGATGTGAATGGAGATCATACACCACAGACTGAAGACACCACCCGTGAGGACATAAAGAAGAGGATGAAGTTCTACTACCCTAAGGATCACAAGAAATATGCAGCACGTTGGGTATTCTGTCGACGAACTGGAGAATGCTGTCATATAAACTGGAGTGTGGATGATCCTATAAAGAATGCAGGTAACTTGAGAGGGGTGACAAAAATATGGATCCCAAAGAAACTTAGATGTGACAAGAGAATGAAGAAGATTGAAGAAGGGGAGGTGGTTGAGGACTCAACCAAGGGAGGGGAATTTAGAGGAGCAGGCGGACATGTCATCCGGAACTCCCGCCTCCTCACATCTGTCATACTGGAACAACAGGATAAGAGCCCTATGTGGGAAACAAGGTATTATCCCAATACCGCATTGAGTGTATGAGAGACGATAGGCACTCAGACAACTGTATCAAATGTACCCTTGCACTGAAAGGATGGAAGGATGTCTGCACCCACCAGTGGACATCATAGAACTGTAAGTGAAATCTGAAAAGTGCAGAGTGACGTCATAAAGGAAAAATACTGAGACGCACTGAAACAATAAGCAAATACTCTAAAAGTAAAGATATAACTGAATTAACAAGAGAAACATGTAATCGAATATGAAGAAATTTTGTACGCAAAGAAGATAAAGCAACCTGCTGATTAATAAATGTATATACTGTAAGGAAGGCATGGTATCAAAGTAAGGCAGACACAAGTGACCACAGTTCAAGGGTGTTTATTGAACCTTATCAAGGGTGTGAAAAATGCCTATCTAATCCTAAATCTAAGATGGGGCCAAGCTACGGCCATCAAATAATAATAATGCAGTCCTAGTGGAGTCTTGTCAAAATAAAAGGTCCTATACTAAAAAAAAACGATTGCCAATCCTTAGTTACGCTAAGTTACAAATAATGTGGGGAAATGTTCATGAAAAAGAAATAAGTGTTCACAAAATGATAAATTAGGATGTTCAGGCTGGTGGCCTCCCTTCTCCACATTTTCAGCTTCGACAAGGTGGTTCACTCGAGCATAGAACTGCACTTGCACGTTCTGAATACTACCTCTGATCATAAATATTGTGTTGTAATTGTTGTAATGTACTTCCCACTCTCCCTCCCTCCCTGCCTTGCGGGCACTTTGAAACAGTATATTCTTATTGTACAAGCGCCTTACAAGCAAACAATAAATAAATGAAATAAATAGCGCACTCTTGGGCTTCTTCTGCACAAGGTCACACTTCTATTACAAGCATCAGGGCCTTCTATGCCCAATTCTCTTAAGTTATCAAACGTTTCTTGTTCCAGAGGGCCTGATGTATCAAACAAATGAAAAAGTTCCTTTCCAAGTATTTAAGTAGGGCGATTCACTCTTCACCCTGGCTCCCCCTCAGCCGGGCTCAGATCCCTTTTGTACCACAATCTTTTCTCTGGTGACTCATGGTTCACCCCTGATCCCCCTCAGCTGGTCTCAGATCCCCTTTTCACAATTAGTCTTCATCAGCCAAGCTCGGACCAATTACAGTTTGTATTTCTATGGAAGACTTTCTAATGTGCACAGGGTTTGGCTTGACCCGTTGCAGGACCACTTTGATGTTACAGTTCACAATTTTACACTCTCATTTGGATACCTAACAGAGACCTTCGAGTGAGCACCCACGTGGCGCGGACCACTCTATACGGTATATTGGATTTTCTCCCAAAGTTCAATCACAAAGTTCAATTACTTCTTCATTTCCAATAATACTTGTGTTGCTCATCGCAAACGTGTCACACACGATTCTCGTTATACAGTGTTGCCACTTGCAACCTGGGTTCTAACACAAACCGGTCGGCTATCAGTCTCTCCGACTCACCGGCTGTCCTGACTTTACTGGTGCTGCTTTGTTGTGGGAGACAAGGACAGTACCGCAGCAGAAATCCCTCCTCCCCACCTCAGCTATCTATGCATGATAGGCCTGGGCACCTTCGACACACAATACACCTTTCTTCAGCTTTAGTTCCCGGTCTTATGTTTCTTATTTTCAGGGCTCTTGAAAGTAGCGGTTTCTCTCCAAAAAGGCCAAGGCCAACTTCCTCCTTGCAACTCTTTCTGGTCTTGCCGCCTTTCTCCTCATACTAAACTGCCATGTCGGAACTGCTACTTCCTTGTGTGTTTTGCCTTGCTCAGAGTATGCTTTCATGCTCCGCCTTTTGTCCATGTAGGAAAGTGGGATGGAAGTCAGGTGTCTGTAATTATCAGTAATTGCCTGACTCTGCCTGACCCTTGTGTTGGGACATGTCAGGTATACGGCTCTGGTGTTAGTCCATTGTCGTTCACGGTGAACTGTCCGTGAAACAATGTTTGTGTCAGGAAAAGGGGGGGTTAAGTTCTTAGGTATTCTACCTGGTAGGTTGGGGAAAAGTGTTACAAGGAAGGGGATACTGAGTCTCACCCTCCGGTGTCCCACTTCCACTCCCCGAGAACCCCTCAACCAGGTGATCCTTCCACACTGGTCCACCCCCAGGAACTGGATCCAAAAGCGAAGGCCTGTGTCCTGGCCACCTGGATGACAAATCCCTGGGAACTAGCGGGTGAGACACTTTCAGGTTTCTTACAATACGCAGAAACACAAGGTAAATGAGACATATAGAAGCTTGCTGCAGAGGAAAGCATAACATGGCTAGAGCCACAATGGTGGAAAGATGGACGTCAAACTCGTATTAAAACCATTCAAGCTACCTTGGAGACAGACCAGGGCTGCATAATTGGATTGAATTGAATTGATATTTTATTTAGATCGCGTTCGTACACAGGAACATCAGGAGCATCAGGAGATGCTCGGAAAACAGTTTTTGTGAGGAAGAAAGAGGAGTCTATTAGCTTAGGATCAAGGATGCTATATCAAGGAATAATTCCAAGGCACAAGGGGAGTCAAAAGGATAAGCCATGTATGTAAGACATGTTTCTCTTAGATTAAGGTAAGGAGAAAACATCTGCAAGAGCCAAGTATTATATAATTAAAGATACAGAAAACCTATGCAAGATGGAGTGAGCAAATCTCAGAGGCAAAGAACTGTAATGACACCCAGCTCAATTTAATCAAATAACAGTAAAAAGAAGGTTGAGATGGACACATTTGTGGTCTCCTCACATGTGATTCAGAAGTTGAAAACAAGGGCTATTCATTAAGGCAAAACAAAAATAATAGTGTGCCTACACTCCCTTGAATGTCCCAGAACAGAGAACAGGCTTTGAGGTCAACTATAAAGGAGAAGCCTTGGTGTGGGGCCTTACAGATGAGAGGCAATGGACTAATTTGGAAAGTGAGGAGCAGTCTGACGTTGTTTGCGGCATCTGAGTTTCGTTTTGCTTACGTACTGCTAACGAGCCAAAAGTCAAAGGTTGGGAAAGCATGGCAACCAATCAGAGAGTCTATGTAGAAACACGATATACACTGTTGCAGAGACCAAGCTGCTGCCATTTTTCTGCTATAATCAGTATTATACGTATTTAGAGGTAGTTCGAGGCATCCCTACCAGATAAGGGTCAGCCAATGAAGTTATTAACACTTATATATTCTATAGGTACGTACGTTCCCCTAACCACACCCTCCCTTGAATAGGTTCTAGTTTGCCACGTAGGATGATGCATAAATGACGCACATCGAGGGATAAAACTGTCGGGGGGAAATTCTGCCGGGGTCGGCCGGGCCGTCCGCAGACCTCCGGGCAGGGAGGCCCCAACTCCTCCCGTATATCCCAGATGAGATAGAGTATGAGACACACGCAAGAAGCAAGGTGACTCTGCGGTTTATTAGACAAAAACGGCAGGGATGGGTCAAGGAGCGTACGCGTCCGTCCTGACACACACAATCGTAGGGCTCGCAGGCCCTTTTTACCTTATTATGACGCGCTACTTGCGTCACATTGGAAAGTTAGCAAAAAACCTATCGCCACTCTTAATTGGTTGCTCGAGTGGTAGGGTTAGTATAGCACACGTATAGAGAACAATGTTAGTGGTTGAGGGTTAGACAGGTGATATATCTGGGTTGTCCCTACAATTAGATACATGAGAATTGTTACATGAAGACCCCTGATGATTGGTTAAAGTTAATGGCGTCAGTGATAGGAGCCCCATGTTCTGATTGGTGCGCCCGCGAGCTTCCCAGCCTGGGACCATCGCAGTTCCCAGCTCTCGGTGTACCTGTCATTTGCAACAATGTTTCACTATGGGTACGTGCAGACTATGTGAGGACTTATTCATAGCTGGAAGGCCGACTACTCCCACTGTCGCAGATGTCCATTGAGCCTTTTAATTGTATCTGCTTATGTCTTGTAACGAGAGATCCAGAAGCTTTCTTCCCCCTGGGCTTGGCGTCATGTCAGGTTCGGCTTGGTCACGTGAGGTGGGACCGTGTTTGAGGCATAATTCTGCACAATTAATATTGTTTTTTCCACTGTGTGCCTGGTTTAATTTGCAGGTGTGACTTTAACGTTGGTGTGCGGCGTGCGAGGTTGCAAGATCGTGCCCTTGATGGTTTGCTCTCGGAATGTGGGTTTGCAACATTGCGACCTTGGCTTGTTGCTTCGCCGGGCTCATTCTGCAGGATCAGCAACCTGACTCTTGTTCTTTTAAGGTCCATGGAAGCTCTTGCTTGCGGCCTACTTAGGCCTGGTGTATAAGTGGAGCCGTTTGGTGCACAGGCGCTTTAGGTTACAGGACCATATTGTCTTATGACCAGTATCGTGTCTTCATTATATTTCTCATTGTGGCAACTGGTTTTAGGAGAAGCAAAAGCAAGCTCTTTTAGATGAGTTCATGATGCGTCTTGCGTTTCTGCATTTTGAAAGCCTATGTGGAAAATAATAAAGATGCACGTCCGTGAGTATGTCTGTCGCCTACGTCATAGCACTAAGTATATTCTTTGTGTAGATTGGTGCGGGAGTGTCCAGTGTGTACATTTGTACAGGTGTGCTGACCGTTGGCTAGGTCGTCATGGCATCTCTAACGACGTGTAAGTTTTAGTCTAGTTGGTCCGTGCCGTAGGTGTCAGCATGGCCAGTGCGGGCTGCTGGGCAGGCAGATGGACACATCCGTATGTTCCTGTACCAGGGTATTTGGTCGTCTGGTAGATGGGCAAACTCTTCTCGTGGCGGGTGTCTGGGTCGTGACCCTTTAGGCCAAGCACGAGAGGTGAAGGACGGGAGCCTGGTCTTCCATTCTCCCACTTCAGTCCCCCCTCTGGTCGACTTGTCGACCACAAACATATCCTTTTCGTTGTCTCCTCTTACTCTCCATATCTTAGTTATTCCTCCTAAATGTCCATAGTGGTTCACATGATCTTCAAATGACCAATACATATATTCACAGGTTCCTCCAGGAGTACAGTATACCCATTTCCCTATGTAGCTCCTGGGGTTTCTTGGGTTCTCGATCTTCACCGATGGTGGGTCCAGATGGTTGGTGATGATCTGGTTGCGCAACTTCTCCCTCTCTTGTATTATTACGCCTGTGTGTTGGCCGTCATCTGCTGGCATCAAGGGGTGCATACCGACCATTTCAAGCAACTCGTCAGTGGTGCGTGCCTTCCGGGCCTTCCAAAATCTTATTATGATCAGTGTAGCTCCAGCCAAAATAGTACAACCAACTATAATTTTCAGTCCATCTGACAGCCAAGATGGCATTCATGACCATAATAGTGAAAACCAGCTCTTATCCTTGTTTACCCCGTTACTTTCATCCATCATTTTGGAGTGCATCTGGGCCAATTGTGAAACTGCTTCTGTCAGTGTACCATTGTCAGCATCGTTGGCAGGAATGAACGTGCAGCATGATTGTCCTATCTTTGCACAAACTCCTCCTTCCATGGCTGTGAGAAGGTCCAATACATATCTGTTCTGGAGTGCTACCATCCTTATAGCTCGCAGCTCCTCTTTTATTGCGTTGAATCCATTTACTGTAGAATTGATGGTCATCATTAGTTCCCATCTAGTTATCTGGAGCCATTTTGCGTTTGCGTAGGCCTGCAGTCCCGATGTATGATTGAGGAGAAAAACATTGCTGCTCTGCTGAATAGTCTGTGTTCTGGCGGGATTGAAGTGAGTGCCGTTTCCGACCTTCCCCACAGGTAATTTCCTGTCAGAGGTTCTCCTTGTCTTTTCCTTCTGTTTAGGATGGTATCATTGCTGTTGGTCCTATTCCCTTGCTCCTCCTGAGGTGGTGCAGATCTCTTCCTTCTTTTGTCCCCTTCATCCATTTTGGGAAAGTTCGCCACATTCACATGCTTCTTTGGTACCACTAGTGATGGTACATTGACGTGCACCATTGTGCACACACCATTCCACAGGGGAGGCAGTGTATGGTATGCCATTTCTCCACAAGCCCAATAATGGTCCATTATTACTGCTGTTCCTGCTCCCCCCTCAGGTAACTCCATCACGCTTGCACAGTTGGTGTTATATCCTACGTCCACCTCTCCTTTATGCTGGTAGCATACCTTGGGCGCAGTCAGCAGCAGTATTGTTATTGGGTCTTCATCCGTCTCCACCCACGTGAGCATGGGTACGTACTTGATCCACGTCGTCCAACATCTGTGGTTGTGTGCCTCGATAGTTGAGATAGTTTCTTTTGTTACCATGTTGCTGCCAATCACTCCTGTCTCCCAATTGTTGTCCAGGTACACCTTCCCTGTTATCGTCACCAGTGGCCTTTCCCAACATCCTGGTTTACCAGGAACTTCAGTGGCGTACCAATCACATGGTAGATACTGCAGTGTTACTTTCTTTGTTTCCCCTTTTGCAGGACCATTTGTTATGTATTTGAATGCTTCAGCATGTAGACTGCTCTTGTGGTAACTCAAATAAGTCTTGAGGAAGTTGTTTTCATATGGGTATGAGTCTCGTGTTTTCCACACCATATGCACCACTGTCCCTTGGAATCTTCCCTTCGTTTGGAACAGTGCCAAGTATATTATGCATCGTGCTGTCTTTTCATCTATTTCTGTGGCAACAAATGTTCGAGAAGCGCTCATGGCGTATGGTATTAATGAGCAAACGTAGCAGCTGTCCTCTGTTGTCTGCTTACCAATGCGGGTCATGTGTTGGTACCATATGTTGTTTGAGACGTGTGCTGAATCTTGTATATAATTATCAATACCTTTATTATCTGAGTATGTGCTGCGTTTAACTCTATTTTGCTTGTGTGCAATTTTACTAGTATCACCTGACGTAACACCTGTTGCAGCAGGGGATGGGGGTGTATTAGGTTTGGGTGCAGCAATAAAATGAATAGCATAGCTGTACTGCCATACAGAGGCAGCCAAGAACCTGGTGATCATCAAAATCCCTATTAGTTTTATTACATATGCTAATTTCACCGGCATTTTGCTCTTACCTTGCTGCAGTCCTGGCAGCGTATTCTTGCGACGTTAAAGTTGCCCGCCTGAAAATTCTCAAAATGTTGGTTATTAAATGTTAGTTGTTGTTTTTCTTTAAGCTCTCCCTACCAAATAGTCATTCAGTGCCCAGGCGAAGAGCTGTTCCCACGCTACTCTAAGTGATCTATCTCTTAGGACAGGCAAGTATGGGTGGAGGTGGGGCATTGAATATTCTATGGCCAAGAGGAATGCTGTGTAGTAGACACGTACCCTTCTCCTTTTCAGGTACGTTGGCCTTTTTATTTCATATACAAATTGGTGTGACAATTCTTCCGGGTAGTTATCGTCTGGGGGTACCATCTACTCCTGGGCAGTGAATTTGTTAGTTATCTATTTTCTTAACAATACAATAATACGCAGTTCCTGCATGTGCGAGAGAAGAGAAAAGAGAGCATTCACGTGTTTACATGTGTACGTGTGTAAGGCAATGTCCTTTAGTTCGGTTATTACTGTATTGGGGGTAGGGGGTCAATGGGCAGGGGGTTTGGGCTCAGCTGGCGGAAGTATTTTTACTCTTTGAGCGTGTGACCATGGGGTGGGTAGTATGGGGATCACCCCTTTCTTCTTCAGTTATTGTCTCCGGGGAATCTGGGGAGTGACAGGGTATGGGAACAATTGGGTCGTTGGCTGTGGTAGAACTCTCTTCCTCCGTTGGTGATGCTGTTGTTGTTCTCCCAATGGACCTGTCGGTGGTGCTGGGGCGGGTCTGCAGTTTGTAGATCTTTACATCATGTAGGTGGTTCCAGGCACGCTTGTCCTGTAGCTTTACTGCTCTTGTTGATACTTCCGCTACCAGATGGGGGCCAGTAAATCGTTCATTATTCCATTTCCTGTTGAAATTGCGAAGTAGCACGTGGTCACCTTTAGCAAGTTTACACAGGTTTTCCTTTTCCAATTCTTTATCCGCGTCTTCTTGTTGATTGCTGTTAGACCCGCCCCGTGTGCGCTCGAGCTGTTGAGACACAAACACTACACTAGTAATCAAAGAAGACACATATTGGTACATTTCATCACCTAGAACACTCGCTGTATTTTCGTGGTCGGTAAATGCTCTTGATGTTGGCGTTAGGGGAAGGCGCATTTGACGTCCGGTAACCACCTCGTGTGGGGTGAGGTGGTGGTCGGACCCTGGTCTATTCCTTAGTTCAAATAGGTCAAATGGAAGGCAATATAACCAGCTTTTCTTTGTTGTTTGTTGTATCTTTGCAATTGCCTCCTTTAATAGGCCATTCAGGCGTTCACATACACCGTTGGCCTGTGGGTGGTAGGCACATGCAAATTTATGTTTTATGTTCAGCAAGGATGTGATATGCTCAAACATTTCGTTTGCGAAATGTGGGCCATTGTCTGACCTTAACACCTCGCACACTCCCCACCTGGGGAAGACCTCCCTCACTAGGAATTTAGCTGCTCTAAATGCATCTGGGTGTGAACAGGGCCCTGCTTCAATCCACCTAGAGAATGGGCATACTACTACAATCATATACCTATTACCTTGACATATGTTGATCATATCAACATAGTCAATATGGAGATGCTGAAAAGGTCCCTCTGGCCGGGGTATAGTACCTCTTATTACTTTTAGGGTATGGCCGGCCGTAAACTGTTGACATGTGAGACAATTGCTGATAAAATTCGACACATGAGAATTTAACTCGGGGCAGAACCAATCTTCTCTAATTCGTGCTGCAATTACTTCCTTGCCTGTGTGGGCTGGGTGATGTAGTTGGCTCAGGGCGGTGTTCAAAAGTGCCAATGGTATTACAACCTTTCCAGTGCCACCCTGGCGCCATAGTGTGTCGGTTGGTGACATTGTGCATCCTCTTTTTACCCATATTTCTTTTTCGGCCATTGGTGCAGCCGCTTGTAGCTCCATAATCTACGTGGCTGGGAGATGGGTGTACCCTTCTTTTATCAACATCTCCTTAGCCATTCCCCTCCCTCTCCCTCTCTGTGGTTCTGGGGGGTTCCATATCTCACCAAAGTATGCAGCATATTTCGCATGTGCGTCTGCTGCTGCATTCCCCTTTGAGACGTGGTCTTCACCATTGGTGTGTGCGGTGCATTTTACTAGGGCTAATTCTTGGGGGTCATTTATTACTTCAATTAGTTCAGCCAATAAGAGGGCATGTTGCACTGGAGTGCCATCAGCTCTCCTAAACCCTCTTCTTCTCCATTTCGACAGTCCTGAGTGGACAGTGGATGTAACATATGCACTGTCGGAGTATATGGTTACTCGTTTGTCAAAGCTTTCCTTCAATGCCAATATTAGTGCAACCAGTTCCGCGGCTTGAGCGGAGTAATGCTGTGGTAATTGTACACATTTCATAGCCACACACACCGGTACCTCCGTCATTTTTACCACTGCTGCCCCAGTTCTCCTTATCCCATCTCTTTGATCAATAGTTGATGACCCATCAATAAACAAAAGCTCACCTCCCTCTAGTGCGTTTTCTTCAACCTTTCTAGTATATGAGTACATTTCAGTTATTTGCGTACAGTCATGGGCATAATCTCCCTCCTCAATTACTTCTGCTAGGAACCTTGCAGGGTTAACCGTGCTACATCTAACAATTGCTAGTTCAGCTCTAGACAGAATGATCTCATAGCCTGATGCCCTCTGCGTGGTTAAGGTGGACTTAGGTTTATTCAATATTGCAAATAGTGCATGTTCCACAAACAGTGTAGTTGGGCACCCCATGGTTATTGCTGATGCTTTTTCCACTGCAAAAGCAGCTGCAGCGAGACCTTGTTCGCAAGGGAAGTGACCTAACATCACAGGATCCAAGTGACCGCTGTAAAATGCTACTGGTTTGTAGCCCATGCTTGTTTTTTGAGCCAACACTGCTTTCATTACTGCTGAGTCGCAATGTGAAAATATAAAAAATTGTCGCTCATAGTCTGGGGAGGCCAGTACTGGAGCAGTTGATATCGCATCTTTCAATTCATCAAAGGCCTCTTTCATTTCCATAGTCCACCCCAACCTTTTCTTCCCTTTATTAGCTTCCCTTAAAGCCTCAAGCAGGGGTCCTATGTACGAGCTGTAATCAAATACCCATGCTCTACAGTAGCTGCACAGCCCCAGGAATTGCTGCAGTTCCCTCACAGTTTGTGGCATTGGAGTGCTTGAAATGGCCTGTGCTCTTTGTGCTGCAATCTTTCTTCCATGTTGGGATATAAGTTGACCAATGTAAAGTACCTGTTCTTGACAGTATTGTATCTTTTCCATGTCTACCTTGTACCCTTTTTCAGCCAATATTGTCAACATCTTTAAGGAGTCCTCTCTGCATTTCCTTTCGTTTGTACTGCAAATTATTATGTCATCCACATACTGCAACACTGTGCTTTCCACTTCAATGTTACCCAAATCCATCTGTATTAATCTATTGAAAATTGAGGGTGATTCGCAATACCCCTGTGGCAATCTGGTATGTTTCCACTTTGTATTTCGGTAAGTGAAGCTTGTCAGATCTTGTGAGTCTGGGTGCAATGGTATTGAGAAAAAAGCATTTTTAAGGTCGATCACTGTAAATCGTGATGCTTCTGCTGGAATGCCACACAATATTGTGGCCGGGTTTGCTGTTACGGAATATTCTGCTTCTACTATGTTGTTCAAGGGCCTGAGATCCTGTATGAAGCGCCAAGACCCCCCTTTAGCCTTGCGCACTGGGTACACAGCCGTGTTGCATGGTGATTCTCAGGGGACCAATATGCCATTGTTTATAAGGGCCGTTATGGTTTCATATATGCCCTCATCTGCCTCTTTTGACAGTGGGTACTGTTTCACTCTGGGGAGTATTGCACCTTTTTTCAATTTTATCCTTACTCCCCCTATGCTTTTTATGCACCCCACGTCATAAGGGCTAGTAGTCCACAATGATTTGGGTACCTTTGACATATCCTCCTTAAAGAAGGGGACTGGGGTGCACGCGGGTGCCTCAAGTGCCATCGCAATTTTCTGTGCTACTTGTTTGTGAGCCACTCTTAGCCATATTTCTACACTCATCATGAACACCATTTCACCTTCCTCCTTTTCTTCTGAGAACAGCTCCTCATCTGACACCTGGGTTAGCCTACATCCTTCTGCTAGTGCTATCACTGCCCTCCATGCTCTTCCTTCTTTGTCTTGGGCGTGCACAGCAATATAATCAGCTGTTGCAATAATGCTCTCAATGTCCATTAGAACCACCTTTCCTTCTGGTTCATTAACAGGTGTTTCTGGTCTGAACAGATAGGCTGCTGGCCTCCTCCATATTTTCCCTTCTATCCCTGGCATCCATGCAAATGCCATATCTGTTCCATACTGGAATAGTTCGCCATCTACTGGCTCCGCCCTAATCGCTATCTGTCCGCAGTATGCTTGCATAATCTGTCGTGCTGTGAGCATGTTAATCCCAGGAGTAGAGCAAATTATGCCGTCCTCTGTAAAGGAGATCGTCATATTCAACCTGTTCATTATGTCTCTCCCCAGTATATTTACTGGTGAGGCACTATAATATAAAAGTGGAACTGACAGATCATAATCTCCAATAGATAAGGGAATGTTATCAGTAAAGGGAACCAACCCTCTAGCCCCAGAGAATCCTTGGGTGTTCATGGCTTCGCCTGACATCTTAAATTTACCTTCCCTTATGCAAGACCGGGTCGCCCCGGTGTCAACAAGGAATGATAATTTTTTGTCACCTATCGTTACCTCTATGCGTGGCTCCTCCGCACTATTAGGTGTTACTGACAGGATGGGACACACCAAGGCCGTCTGTGGGCTGTCCTATTGAGGGTACAATGATTGGCCATTTCCTGTGTAAGGGTTGTGTCCCAAGACCGTCACCCTACCCAATTGTGTTTGTTGTGTTTGGGGTTGTTGTGTCATCGCTACCTGTTGTTGTGGCAGTGAATATGTCTGTGGCTGTTGTTGTGTTATTTGTTGTTGTTGTTCATTTCCCTGTTGCAACGTCTGCTGTTGTTGTAGGCCCTGCTGTTCTTGTGAGGGCCTTGGTTGTCCCTGTTCACTCCATGATGGTGTTCCTGGCCTAACTCTACACGTGCGTGACATGTGTCCTAATAATCCACAACTCCAACACACTGGTGGTTCCCTACTCTGCCATGGGAAGCTCCCTGTGTTGTCCTGGTATACTGGTTGCCCTGTGGGGTAGGAATTTCTAAGTCCTCCCACCTGCTGTTGGGTGTTATATCCGTATCCTCTCCCTCTCATAAATCCTCCTCTCCCCCTGTTATAATTATAATACCCAGCTCCTTGCATTGGGTACCCTCCTCCCATGTTGATTGTGTATGGTTGCAGTGGCGGCGCCTGTTGTGTTATAGTCTGTGAAGGTGGTATTTGGGCGGGATCTTGTGCAGCTACTACTTGTGTGGGGCTTTGGGCCATTGTTGTGGGCGTAGTTATTAGTGCCCCTTCCATTGTGTATTTAGTAAGTTTTTTCTGTACTAGTTTAGCCTCTTCCGTTTTCCTGTCCTCTTCCTTTTGTTTCATTTTTCCTTGCCATGTCATTTCTGGCCATGGTTTTGCTTCCATTCCCACTACTTTCTTTAGCTGTTTCTGAACTCCTTCTGGGAGCCCTTGTACTAGTATATGATAGAATATTGCTGGTGTTTTATCCCATTGCTCTCTAGTTACCATGCGCCACTTCTCTTGGATCTCCTGGATATAATCAACAGGATCCTCATTCTCACGCATCTTACGGGAGGTAATTGCTCCTATGTCTGATGTGTGTGGGTACTGTACCCTCAGTGCCTGCCATAGTGCATGTCTGCAGTTTGCGAATGGTGCCCCATCATGCGATGTGTTTGTTATTGTTACCCCATGAAATCCCGCTCTCTTCCAAATGTCATCTGCTCTATCCCCTAATATTGATATTAAAAGGCCCTTCACATCTCCTACTGCCAGTTTCTGTCCTGCGGTGTGTTTTTCCATTTCATATATCCACTTACCCGCACCTCCACTTAATGATGGAAGCCTGCATTTTATATTTTCTTTATCTGTATGCTTCCAAGGGACATACTGTGGTCTAACTCCCCCTCTCTCCAAAAGTGGCATTAAGTTGTGTCTCGTTTCACCCTTTTTGTTCCATAATATCGAGTCCTCACACCCTTCCTCCTCTTCCCTTTCTTCTACATCTTCAATTTCGTCCTTATTACCCCTGCTCGTAACTCTTTCTTCTCCATCTTTTCCCCTCCTTCCATCATTTCCTGTATTTAATGTGGGCATGTGTATTCGTCTGTCCTGCCTGCGACTAGGGAGGTCTCTAAGCCGACATGCATAGGGTGTCAGTTCGTCTGTGAAGGGCGCAAGTTTTATTTTGCGCAACGAGCGTGAGGTGGTTGAGCATGTAGGGTGCGATGGTGGAGGGCGTGATGGGGATGGGGATGGTGTGGCTTCATGTGTCTGTCTTTCCGCTAGTCCTTGCTCTCCCTCCTCACTTCTCTCCAGCTCATCCTTTCTCCTACTGATCCATGGCGAGTCTATGTTGGTTCGGGTGAGGTATAGTTTGTCTAAGCTTTCCCTTTCACTTTTTCTTCCTTCCCTCTCCACTCCTTCTTCTTCCTCACTACAAAAGTCAGTCATAAACGGCACCCCCCACTCGGTCCTTTTCCCTTTTATTGTTACTGTTTGTAAGTCTATTAGGTCCAATTCTCCTTTTTCTCCTTTACCAACTGCTCCCCCTTGTGCTGATGTTGTCGCTACTTCTGTGCTTCTATATACATCCCCCCATCTTTCACTCTCCCTACTCCTATCTTCTCTTTCTCCTTCACTTCTCTCCTCCATCTCCCTACTATGTTCCTCCCTTTTCCTTTTTAATTCCTCCATCACTTCACTGCTCATCTGTTCCAATATTCTTTCATCCTCTTTCTTCCTTTCCCATTTCACCCTTTCTCTTTCTACTATACTCTCTATTACCTTCCCTTCTTCATATTTCTTAGTTGTTTCTGATAGTAACCTCCTCTTCCACATTGCCATTTCTTTTTCTTTTTCTTCTTCTTCCCTCTTCTTCTCTCGCAGCACTACTCTTGATACCCTTTCTGCTGCTGCTTTTACCCTTTCAGCTTCTCTCCTTTGCTCCTCATTCCGTTCCCTTATTTTTTCCAATTCGTTCTTACCTTCTTTCCTTTTCCTTGCTCTCTCTCTCTCCTCCCTCTCGAGCTGTTTGATCAATTCATTCTGCTCATCCCTTAGCTTTGCTAGTCGTTCCTCCAAAATCTCTTCCTTTTGCCGTAATAGCTCTTCCCCCCTCACTTCACTCTCCCTGGCACTATCCTCGTCTGTTTTCTTTACTACCTCCTTCTCTTCTCCAGTTAGTGAACCTCGTAATTTTAATAGTATCTGTGCAGCTACCCACTCATCATTTCCTATCTCCACAGTCTGCTCTTCTCCAGTCCTCCCCTCCCCCACTTGCATCTTCCTATGAGCCACATATGGTGGAGGGCTGTATGCCGGGTTCGAGTATCCCTCAGCCGCCCTTAACTGTCCTCTTTCTATTTCTCCTAATTCTCTTAAAGGGTACAGCCCCCCTCCCTCTGTTTTCACTTCCTGTGTTATGGGTATCTCGTTGCTCGGTTCCTTTTTTATGTCATCTAATTTATTATTCTTTTCTCCTCCTTCTCCTCCGTTCCCCGTGTTCTTTCTGCTTTCACTCCCCTTTTTCCCATCCTCTCCTTCCTCCTTAATCTCTTTTTCTTCCTGTTTTTCCCCCATAGTGAACATTCCATTTGGTCCTGGTCGGGACCCCTGGAACATCCTCCATATGTTAAACACCTCCACATGGTTTGCCAACTTCTTCCCCTTGTATGTATTGTGCAGATGGTTTAGCAGTGAATGTTGGGCATATGGTTCGAAGCTACCATTAGGCGGCCACGGTGTTAGCATTTTGTTATCCGTCCCCTGGGTCCATTCTATGCTGTACTTAATTAGTTTCTCCCTATGGGGTGGCAGTGTTGTGCATATGTGTTGTAGTGGGGTAGTGAGGGTGTTCCCCCACCCTTCCAACCCTGTCCCGTATGACATAGTAGCGCTCCACTTGTTACCCTTCCCCTATCTGGTAGCAGTTTGTCTCACTAGCAGTTTACAATATACAACCTTATATTGTTTACCTGGCCCCGTAAGTTTGGGGACTTACGACAATCCGCTAATGAATAGTTATAAAAAATATGGTATTTTACATTTGTATATTTCCTTCTGTCTTTCTTTCTTTATACAACACCCTTACGGCCCACTGCGGCCGAGGCGCACGTAGCCCCCTGCGGCTGCGTACCCCTTATGACGCTCTTATACAGTTGTCCTATTTTTACGTGCTCCTCCCCCTTTTACACTTGCCGTGGCCGGCGTTCTCCGTGCGCAGCCACGCCCCCCTTTCTCCTTTCCCCGATCAACTCATTTACTGTTTATCTCCGTTTCCACTCCCTTACCATATTTCTCTTCCCCCCCACTCTTAAAACTAATATGTCTTGTGCTCGCGATATCCTATGAAAGCCCTACTGGTGACGTCACCGATCTCTTCGAGCTACTGGTAAGCTCTTCGTATATTCTTTAAGTTCAAAATACACTTGCAATCTACCCCCGTTAACCCTACAGCTGTCTTCCTGTCACTCCTGGAACAAGGTAATCAAATCAATAATATAATCGGACTGCGCACGCTGCGTCGCCTCGCGTGTGATACGCCCCTCAACAGGAGGGCTTAACCAGCCAATTATCTTCCGTATTGGGCAACTAGCTAGCTACCGCCTACAGGGAAACGTCATCTACCTATCGAGTTTCTTGCTCGAACAATAGAGATCCTCATCTACTCATTGATCAATAAATGCCAAATCGTAGGAAACCACACACACCCACCCTTACACGTAGTCGCGACCTAGGCCAATCAGTGTCTACGAGCGGCCGCACGTGATGTTTTTGTGCTCTGCCCCCCTCTTTCGCGTGACGTAGCCGACTGCTCTCGCACTCGTTTCACTACCATTCATTCCATTGCCAACACTAGATTGTTAAACCTTCGCCGCGCACCTGTGCAACACCTCCCTCCTCCCTTATTTAATTCCTCCCCCCTCCCTCACAATTTCGCATTGCTTGTTGTGCGTGTCATGCTCACCAAGTTCTCCTGATGCGGGGCCGCTCGACTGCGTGCACCCCTCCAAGTGGCTCGTCACCTCCCCTCGTCTGGACCACGTCTGGACACTCGCCAACCGCGGGCGGGATACTTCTCAACCGGCTCCCGAGGGCCTATATCCGGATTGCGCTGTCCGGTCTTCTCGCAGCTCCGCGATGGTCCTGTAGTCCTCAGAAGGGGGCAACGGCAGAGGGGGCCGCGCCGCCGGGCCTCCTCACAGCGGGAGTGCCTGGAAAAAGTAAAATAAAAAAGGCGGATCTTAAACAGATCTCAGCAGTGCCTCCAACTTGTCGGGGGAAATTCTGCCGGGGTCGGCCGGGCCGTCGGCAGACCTCCGGGCATGGAGGCCCCAACTCCTCCCGTATATCCCAGATGAGATAGAGTATGAGACACACGCAAGAAGCAAGGTGTCTCTGCTGTTTATTAGACAAAAACGGCAGGGATGGGTCAAGGAGCGTACGCGTCCGTCCTGACACACACAATCGTAGGGCTCGCAGGCCCTTTTTACCTTATTATGACGCGCGACTTGCGTCACATTGGAAAGTTAGCAAAAAACCTATCGCCACTCTTAATTGGTTGCTCGAGTGGTAGGGTTAGTATAGCACACGTATAGAGAACATTGTTAGTGGTCGAGGATTAGTCAGGTGATATATCTGGGTTGTCCCTACAATTAGATACATGAGAATTGTTACATGAAGACCCCTGATGATTGGTTAAAGTTAATGGCGTCAGTGATAGGAGCCCCATGTTCTGATTGGTGCGCCCGCGAGCTTCCCAGCCTGGGACCATCGCAGTTCCCAGCTCTCGGTGTACCTGTCATTTGCAACAATGTTTCACTATGGGTACGTGCAGACAATGTGAGGACTTATTCATAGCTGGAAGGCCGACTACTCCCACTGTCGCAGATGTCCATTGAGCCTTTTAATTGTATCTGCTTATGTCTTGTAACGAGAGATCCAGAAGCTTTCTTCCCCCTGGGCTTGGCGTCATGTCAGGTTCGGCTTGGTCACGTGAGGTGGGACCGTGTTTGAGGCATAATTCTGCACAATTAATATTGTTTTTTCCACTGTGTGCCTGGTTTAATTTGCAGGTGTGACTTTAACGTTGGTGTGCGGCGTGCGAGGTTGCAACATCGTGCCCTTGATGGTTTGCTCTCGGAATGTGGGTTTGCAACATTGCGACCTTGGCTTGTTGCTTCGCCGGGCTCATTCTGCAGGATCAGCAACCTGACTCTTGTTCTTTTAACGTCCATGGAAGCTCTTGCTTGCGGCCTACTTAGGCCTGGTGTATAAGTGGAGCCGTTTGGTGCACAGGCGCTTTAGGTTACAGTACCATATTGTTTTATGACCAGTATCGTGTCTTCATTATATTTCTCATTGTGGCAACTGGTTTTAGGAGAAGCGTAAGCAAGCTCTTTTAGATGAGTTCATGATGCGTCTTGCGTTTCTGCATTTTGAAAGCCTATGTGGAAAATAATAAAGATGCACGTCCGTGAGTATGTCTGTCGCCTACGTCATAGCACTAAGTATATTCTTCGTGTAGATTGGTGCGGGAGTGTCCAGTGTGTACATTTGTACAGGTGTGCTGACCGTTGGCTAGGTCGTCATGGCATCTCTAACGAGGTGTAAGTTTTAGTCTAGTTGGTCCGTGCCGTAGGTGTCGGCATGGCCAGTGCGGGCTGCTGGGCAGGCAGATGGACACATCCGTATGTTCCTGTACCAGGGTATTTGGTCGTCTGGTAGATGGGCAAACTCTTCTCGTGGCGGGTGTCTGGGTCGTGACCCTTTAGGCCAAGCACGAGAGGTGAAGGACGGGAGCCTGGTCTTCCATTCTCCCACTTCAAAACCTTTGTAAAATCACAATTGGGTGTGAGTGTGTGATTTACTGCCTGTTATTTGCCTGATTGCCCTAATTTATTTTATGCTGATAATAAAGTAGTAATTTGCCATATTCTTTGAGTCTATACAGTTATTTGGGTCGGAGATCCATATTAGTAATTCCATCTAGCACATGAGACGTTTCAAGGTACTAGACCACAGATGTTTGGCAGTTTTCGAAGGGAAGGGGTGTATACTTTTCCTGATAGTTAGGAGGTTGAAGCAAAGAGCCATTGCAGTTTTAGAGATGAAAGTAGAGAATGTGTGTGAAGGGTTTTAGATGGCACCAAGGTTTCAAGCTGGAAAGTAGTACAGAAAAGTGTCAGGTGGAAACTGGATAGGCAGGGGCAAGAAGAGAGAGAGAATTTGGCAATAAAGAAAACCATCTTTTTTTGGAGGAGTTCAGCATAAGAGAGTTCGAGGCCATTCAGTATTTAATAGTAGAGAGGCAGTCAGAGAATTTGGTAGATGGGTCAGTTCAGGAGAGGAGAAAAAGATTTGTCTGTCATCTGAAAAGAGTTACTACGACTAAAGTACAATGCAACAAAAAGTCTGAGAGCCCACTCATCTTTGCAGCTTTTTATTTAATTGTCCACTAGATTGCTCTAAAAGGCTGGAGGACATTGCAATAAAAGACGTGGCTCTAGGCTGGATCACATCTTTCTGCACCGACAGAACCAAAGCCACCATTATGGCCCCCTACAGCTCCCATTCGCTGCCTATGACCTGTGGAGTCCACAGGGACCCACAGGGTCACTTCTTCTTTCGACATTTACAATGCATGCCCACCTGACCTCAACAATCTGTCTGGCCTCACCTGCTACAACTACGCAGATGACACACAAATAATCTACAGACTGGAGAACAAACTTTCAGCAAACTCTCCAAAAACTAAAATTATGCCTTGCACATGTGAATGCTTGAATAATGGCAACCAGGCTAAAGCATAACCCAATGAAAACAGAAATTATGCTTTGCATTACAGGTCCTTCTAACACCACCTCAATCCCTATTCTCGACGAGATGTGCCCATGCCCACTATCGTCCTTCATGGTAAGCAACATTGGAACTACAATTGACAGATTCCTCATGGTCGAGCCACTTCTAAAAACATATGAATTATTAACAAACTGCTGTGCTTCAAATGCAGCCTATTAAGTGCCATTCCTCTAAATCATTGAGGCCCTCCACACAACTTTTTGGGTGGTACATCCAGAATTGTTCTTGCCTAGACAATCTGAGTGTCTTGAATCTAGGAGATCTGTCACATACTGATCTTTGAAGCTAGGTGCATTCATTACACAGTGAACGTTCTTGAATCGGGGGGCCGCAAGTTTTGATTCCAGTGGCACCCAAATGCCACAAATGTATAGAATCTAGGCACATTTGCGCTTTACAACCGTTTTGAATTGAGGGCTCCAGCACACAGAGATTCGGTTTTACCTGGGGAATCAGCACTCAGCTATTGTTTTCATCGGGGGACTTTTGCACACACCACAAATGTTTTGATTCTAGGGGCTTCAGCACACAGCAATTGTTTAAATTCGGTTGGACATTAGACGCAGTACTTGTCCTCTTTGAGTCGAAGTGTATGTAACCAGCTAAGGACTTCCCAAAATATTTGTACACTGTAACTCAGCTCTGAATTCATGCACCTGTAGAATTTAGCCACTGATTCAACCTAGGTGATTTGGAGTAAAGCCAATGTGTCTAGTCTAGATAACTGTTAGAATTAGCCAATGTGTTGAACCTCGTTGCACTCTGTGCATATGGAATTCTAGTGGAACGTACGCATCTGCTATCATACACCACTCAAAGACTCTTTGCACAGCACCTCTGACATAAGAAGGCAGCTTCTGTTCACGACAAAAATGTGATAGGTAGCTGCACAGGTAATGACTCTAGAGCTCTCGTATACCCTCTCTACACTCCTCTACACCCATCAACATGCCAGCTCAACAATGGCACACAGGCATAGTAATACCACCTCGAGCTTCCCATACCTAGACTCTGGTCCCCCGAGGGCATTCAAACTACAGCACATTGTGGCCATACAAATGGTGAAAGGCGCTATACAAATGATTCACTGCTATTACTAGACAATTTTTCTTTAAGGAAGGCCCCACCCAAATTCTTCTGTCCTTTCTCAATGGCCCAGCAATGCAGATCATCGAGGCTATGTTCACAGGGCCAGCCTTAGGCACGGGCAAAGTGGGTGGTCTCCCAGGGCACATCCTTTGTTGAGGGCTCCACTATGGCAACTCAAGGAGCTTTCTTTCCTCACAAAAGTGCAGGGTGCATGTCTCTGGGTTATCCAGTACTTGATAGGCTGTACCTTGGAAGGAGGGGGGCTGGAGACGCCACAATGCTAGGTCACTGGGGAAGGATCCTTGGTCTCTAACTGTACCACAATTTGGACTGACGTCAGCTGAAGTCGCAAAGAGAGAAAAGAGGGGTGGCTGGTACGCACTTGCGTCAAGGAGGGCCAATGAAAGTATCTCCTGTGAAGCACAAAACAGTTGTGGAGCAGCAGATAAAACTTACAAACAAGGTAAGTGACTCCCGCCGCCACCTTTAACCTATGCATTTCTGGAGCATGATGTAATTTTCTAAAAACTGTGGACTGTGGGCGCTGCCAAGGTTTTTGTTCGACTCTTGGCTCTGTGTTGAATAATTATTTTATTCACGGCTCTTGCTGTTTTGCTTCCATTCATGTTGTCCCACAGGCATTGCACTATATTATTCAAACTTTTTTCTTTTGCAAATGGTTTGTTTTTAACCTCCAGTCCTTTCCTTGATGTGCAAAACATTCTCTTTGCGTCTACACGCGCTGCAACTGCCACACAGACGGTGCCCTGAGATGGATAGTAAACCCCTGGAAGTTCATAAATAGTTATTCCTTTCTGCTGGTTGCCTATTGGCCTACGCTAAAATGTGTCTCAATCTAATAAAAGGGACGTTTCAAGGATGGGCGCAGTTCCATGGATGGTGCATTCAACTTGAGTATGTGCCATTTCTTTGGCATAATGTTGTCGATATCATTACTATACTCACCACAACAGATACCAGTTGGTCCTTCTTCTCTTTCTAATGTTGATTGTCCTTAATCTATGTCTGTCTACTTATGTACCAGTGACTCTTCCATTTATTCCTCTCCCGCCACAACCTGGTCAGAATGTCCCTCAAACTCACCCCATTGTAAGAAGCTCACGACTTCCCATCAAACCTGATTTCTTATCTATTGTGCGTTGTTTAGGGATCAAAAGAGCATGGATCCTCCTATATATAAATAAATAAATAAATCTGCTTTGCTTTTTTTTGGGGGGCTGGGGGTTTGAGATCTATCCACAGATCTGGATCTCTTCATTGACGGTCGAGTAAAAAATATCAAATTTCAATGTAGTGTTTTGATTAGTAGGTTTACTAACAGCTAAACGATCATGCTGCACTTTAATGATCAAATGTAAAATTAAATTTTCTTTATTCGTCGATGTTAATGTACATTTTAAATGATGGAATAAGTTATTAATCAATGCCAAAAATTGATTGATATCCATTCCACACCAGCACACCGGCAACGGGTGCTTCCGACATGCGGTCATCGACAGCACGTGCCTTCCATGCTAGCTCACTAACCCCTCCCACCCGCTTTATTTTACAGAGCCACACCCAGCGAGGCCAACATTATGGGAAGCTATATAAGATCACTTACCTTCACTTACCATACGTCGGCATGCCAGCTTGTCTCCCTTGATCTTAGATTTACACCAGTGCCGTCATAAACTATGTTTCATCTCTTCATGAGGGTGAGGTCTGAGTCATATCAGCCATTACATTCCGGGGGTGGGGTTCTTCCTCTTCTTGAAAATAGGTGCCAGGATATTGAGCGTGTCAGAGAGTTCCTTTTTTTAAATTATATTGTTTAAAGCACGAACCTAGCTCGAGAGCTGCAAGCTTTGCACAGAGTGTGTGTAGCCAGCATATGGACTGGCATCTTTTAACAGTAGCACAGTACTGTGAAGTCTGTGTGTCGATATGTGTGGCCATTGATATTAGTCCTTGGTCACGTGTTGTTTAAAGAGCCATGCTTTGAGAGATTTGCAAAATTGCGCAGAGTGGCGAGCAGACACCCAGACGTAGAGGCATGGGTGTCAGGACCAGGCCTGGGAGGCGTGAAGATAGTAGCACAGGGCGCCTTGGGTACCTTCTCTATCAGCTTCAGAGAAAGGAACTCCACTGCCAGGGCTGAGGGAAGGGGGTCAGATTTTCAAGCTTTTTGCATGCTTTTAGACAGGCAGCAAGCAAGAAGTGTTCTGGCCAAGGAAGGGAGGTTTTGCAGATTTTGAGACTGACACCTAGCAGATGCAAAGACATTGTGGGTATCCCACCTAGACAATTCTATGTGGTTTCATCAACCGCATCTTACCTCGTTGACCTTTAGTCGCACCATATCCCTCCTCTCCTCTTCCTCCCACTACCGCCCACTCTACCGAATCCCCCTAAACATACACATACATCTATGCATTTGTTGGTTATATGATTAACAGGAGTGAACGTAACAGTCATCGAGGTAAGTGTAGCTGATGAATCCACAGTTTACCCACCCACATATGTGCACGAGGAAGGCCAAATTACTGTGTTATCACTATAACTTCTGCTGTGCAGTGCGTTCTTGTTCACTAGCTAAGTTTGCACAATATAAAGTCCAAAACACAAAGTTTTTGAACTATTTTACTATGTATTTGTGATGTTTCCCTACAATCCAGGCTATATAATCCAAGTTACTGTACAGTTTTGTTTTTAACACTCCAGGAAGACTACACATTTCATCCTATGCATAAACACGTGTGCCTTCACCTTCATCCCCCATTTTGCTTCACATCCACTTGTTTACGCGCCAGGGATGTCACTTCACCAAAATGCCATGGGGTAGCGAAAGTGACATCATACGGCCCTTGACCTCTGATGACATCACAGGAAGTGATGGTTTTTGACCCCACCCCGAAGTGACATCACAGGAAGCAATGTCATTTGACCCCACCCCGAAGTGACAGCACAGGAAATGATGGAACATGACCTTTCACCCCTTGACAAGACAGGAAGTGGCATCACAGATTTGTTTCTAAGTACAGTTTGATAAATATGGTTACGATATCACTGCAAAGTGATATATATTTATACAAGAATGGATCAACATATGTATTGAAGAGGAGCAGCTGCATGCGTCTGCAGGAAACCCTGCCCCCTTCCTGCCATATGTTGGAGACCTGAGACTGTGCCGTGTTTGACACCAACATTTGTGCCAATATCATAGCATGTGTTTGAAAGAAGATACCCGTTGAGACAATCCTAGCGAATGTATCCCCGAAGTGATCACAATTTAAGGGAGGAACTCCCTGAAGGAATATGAGAAAGAGAAGAGAAAAGAAGCCAGTGATGTCATACAGAGTTTGCATGACGTCCCAAGATACTGACTAAAGAGAATGTATAAGACCCTAAAGAAACTAATGACGAAGTAACGAATCGAGTGGACTCTCAAATGTAAAAGAAGAAAATTACACGTGCACAAAGTGCTATAGAAAATCGACCGTTCAATAAATGTACAGATGTTGAAAAGTAAGGTAGACCAAGTCACCATGTAGAAGCTGGCTATACGCAGTGAATAGAATGCAAGCGAAGCCGCCATTATATAGAAGCTGCACATTGGTATCATGAATTTAGTAAGCCAGGACCCATGAAGCAGGAACGGAAAACTGTGTCGCAGCAAGAATAAGCAGAATCGTGGAGCTGCAAAACAAGGCTGCCTGGCCTGCAGTCAAAACTGAAGCAGCCAAGGTCAGCTAACTATTCTGGAAATGAGCGAACGTGTGGAGGAGGAATCATCCCTTGGTAAGGTGCAAGGAAAGAACACCAAGAGTGCCAAGTTTAATTCATTTAGAGCATTTAAAATCTGCAAATGGACCAAATCGTGGTCTCGTGTGACGTGAGCCAAGGATGAGAATAGAGTTCAGACTTGGAGTCCCAGAACACTCCCATATATTCTAAAGACAAGGAAACTTTGCAAGGCCAAGTTCAAAGACAATCTTCATGGCATTAGGCATGGGCAATGAGAGATACTGGGCTAATTGGGTGGGGGGGTAGAGTCAGGCCCATCTCCCTGCACCTGTGTCTGGGCTTACATGCTAATAAGTGAACCGAATGTTTCAGACATGGCACAAGCGTGCCAACCAATTGTAGTCGTCCACACAATGAAGGACCTTATAGTTTGGAGACCAATGAGAAACTGTGTAACTAATGTTTCTGAAGATTATATGTTTTAGAGGTAGGCATAGGTTGTCCACCTGATAGTGAGCAGCCAATCACAATCCTAGTCCCTATAGAAATATATACTTAGACGTTCCCCTTAGACAATCCCGACCCTTGATAGGTTTTTCATTATTGCCACGTAGTATGATGTCACCTTTGATGTACTTTTGGTATAAAGTCTATGTTTTGTAAAAGGATCACTGAGAGACTGAACGTACGTCCGTTGATGTTCGTTGTAAACTCCCTGTTTTAGATAATTGTTAATAAAATAGTACTTTGCCATCTTCCTGAGTTGGTTCGGTTACTTGTACTCAGAATAAATCTGTGTGATCCCATCCATTACATATGCACATTCCTAAAGGGCCCTAAGCTCAGTATCATTAATATCAGCGCGTATAGGCCCATATTACCAAATGACTGCGAATGCAAGCAGACGTCCAAGGCCAAACGATAATGGTGTGTCATTATGTAGCACTTACGATTAAGCGATTCATATAAAACAAATATAAATACAATATCAACCAACCTATGTTGGCACTAATTTATCAACATCAGCAGGATGAATGGCTGAGTTGACCTTGCCGGGAGTCGAGCCTGCAGATCACAAACACACATTGCAACAGCGCGCGCTCAGCCCACTGAGCTACCTCACCAGCTATAGCTATCAGAAATCCAGCCACTCCAGAAACAAAGAGCCACATGCTGCTGGTCACAGCCCCGGAGCCTCAGTTTATTTTATTTTTTTTAATACGAAAAGAACAAGTGACTCTGTTTTTTTCTTTTTTTTTTTAGGGGTAGCAAGGGAGACCACAGGTGTAGCAAGGGAGACCTCAGTGGTCGCAGGTGCGACCCCTGTTGACCCCTAAATGACATCCCTGTTGCCCACCCTCGTCTTCAATATGTTTAATTAAAACTGCCTAAGAAAGGTGACCTGGTGAAAACAAGCATTGGCAAAGCCAACAGTGTAGGTTTTTTGTGTAGGAATGGGATAGGCCTGTGTCAGGCCATGCCATAAAATTCCTACCCAGCCCTAAAATGGCAACAGCTGGAAAATGGTGTGAGTACCGGGCATGTGATGTCATCGCCTGGCAAATGTCTATCTAATACATATTTACAAGTCAAGACGGTTGTTGTTGCCAATTCTAGCTTTTAACAGTACTTCAGTGCAAGGAACAAATCCAAGGGCACGCACAGAGGAAATTTAGGTAGGTAAGGGGCACTACGGAATGGGCAGGGAGGGACAAAAATCCTCAAACCTAAATATCGCCAACCCTAGGGCGGGGGAACACGCCCGCATCAGCCAGAAACACATACCACTAGAGTAATACATAGGACAACTGCCACTCCTCCAATTAGGCGGACAAACAACAATTCCAATCACACAGGATAATCACAGATGCTGAGCGCATAAACGCAAAGACAAAGAGGTAAGGAAAGCCTGCTAACCCAATTCTAAAACCTCAACTTTATGTATGGACTTCTCATACCGAAACTCACACAACCACTTCTCTGCACAGCAATCTGCACGTACGTCACCACATTGCAGCAACAGACTAACAACACATAACCTGGCACAACAGCACAGGGGATTTCGCACCGACCCGAAAACCGGAATTAAGCTCAGCGAACGGTGCAAACCCAACTGAAGCTGCCAACAGGACATCACAACTCTCACTTTCCTATTCCCACTCCACCATACTAACCCCCCCTTCACTCCACCTTTTTTCACACCCTCCTATTCAGATCCGCCAGAGCACCTGGGGACCACTCCGGTGGTGACTGTGCGCGGTACAAATACATTTAACATTAACATCTTTGAAGTGGCTGAAGGAACACTTGACTAAGGCACTTCTATTACACCAGCAGCAGCTGTTTACAATTGCAATCAAGCCATTAACTCTCAGATGTCTGCTTTGAATTAACACTGACAGGCCAAATACTGGTAAAACGTTTGATGTTACTGCTTGAAAGAGCTAGCTCAAACAGATCCCACGAGGAGGACAGACAGGGAGAGAGAGACAGGGACAGGAGGTCACTACTTTGCTGCTCCGTCTGCAAAGCTACAGAACGCCTTGCCTTCACATCTCTGCCTGCTTGAAGGCCACGCTGCTTTTAGGAAAAACTTGAAAACAATCTGTTTTTTTCCCAGGTAATGTCGTCTGGCCAGTGTGCATTAGTCCTGGAGCAGCTGTGTCCTGAGTGGACCCTGCGCCCTGACGTCCCTTGCTGCCGAGATGTTGCGTCTGCTGGAGGGTGGGAATGGCCATGGGCGATCTAGGGGTGGAAAAACACCAAAGAACACCCACGAGCCATGTGTCCCTCCTCCCGTCTGATCTCTCACCCATCTGGACGTCCATGCAATAGTGTTGGCTTCTATGTAGCACTTAGACACCACCTAAAAAATAAAAGAAAGATGATTATGAATTTTCACTGCAAGCTGCCATTTTAGGAACTTTTGCAAGATTCAGTCTAATGCCACACCGACTCTTAAGATGGTGTGTACTTATTTAGGGACGGTTAGACTCTGGCAGGGAGGTGAGTGCATTGTGGCAAGCATGCGGTGCCGCTTTCCCTCCCATCAATACGTGCGTATTATTTTTAAATTATTAATATGGCCTCCCGCGCGCTGTGCCTCTCCCAGCTCGCGCGCCCGCGCTCCCAGTTTGGAAAACGTTACCTCTCATAAATAGCAAAGTGCCGGCTCTCCATCATCCGAATAGTTAAGGGGTGCCACCGCCGCGTAATTGAAACAGAGGCAAAGGTCACCTTGGAAACCCCGCGGATGGCGGAAAGCAGCTTGCGGCGCGCGCCCGCCCGGTTCTTTATCGCGAAGGAGCGCGTGTCCGCGGCGGGCATCCCGGGAAGGCCCCGCCAAGGTCACCCAGGCAGGGAGGACGCGCTGCAGAGAGGCGTGCTCGGCGCTGCTCTGCCGACGCCACCGTGCTCTGGGTGCCTTCCCGATCCCACGCGCTGCGTGCTGCTGCTGTGACGTCACAGCGGGGCATTATGAAAGTCCGAATGCACAGCGGGGGTGCATTGCATCCTCTCTACCGGGACTATTTATTTCACATTGTAGGAGTGAGGTACGGGAAGAGAGGCCTCATTACTAGTTTGGCGGTATTTTTAATGTGAATTCGGTAAACTCATTTATCGTTTCCGCCACTCGCAATCACAGTAGAAAGCCACCTGATTCCAAGTGGCAGAATGGCCGTGTAGATCCTCCATTCCTGGAGTCCTTCGGGCTCCTTGATTTTCCGCTGGTGGTAATATTACCCATCTCAACCCTTCATTTTTTGTAGGTGAAGTGGTAGAGGTTAAGAACGTACTCAAGGTTTTCCTACACTCAGCCCCCAAACTTGGGATTTGGAGGTACAGAGAATTGTGGTAAAGTGAGGTAATCAAATTATTGCGACTTTACCAACATTTTATTCCCAAAACCACCAACCTCGTAATGGAGCTCTTGGTATTTTTTAGTTGTATACCGTCCCTAATGCCTTCACTCTATACCCCCCGCAATGCAATGCAGGTCTACAAGGAGGGGCGGGAAAGAAGGACTGGGGGTGCATACATAACATAACATTATAGCTGGGGAGCTTTCAACTCCACAGTGCATTTCACCTCATGGTGCATTTCACCTAATGGTGCAATTCACCTCATGGTTCGGAGGAACATCATACACAGCCTGAGCTTCATTGTCATCATCTATCAGATGTCACTCTGAACCCTTCACTATAATCAATCCCTTTACCTGATTGCTGTCAATCTACACCGTCTATCAGATGTCACTCTGAACCCTTCACTGGAATCAATCCCTATACCTGATTGCTGTCAATCTACACCGTCTATCAGATTTCACTCTGAACCCCTCACTGTAATCAATCCCTATACCTGATTGCTGTTAATCTACACCGTTTATCAGATGTCACTCTGAACCCCTCACTGGAATTAATCCCTATACCTGATTGCTGTCAATCTACTCGGTCTATCACATGTCACTCTGAACCCCTCACTGGAATCAATCCCTATACCTGATTGCTGTCAATCTACACCGTATATTAGATGTCACTCTGAACCCCTCACTGGAATCAATCCCTATACCTGATTGCTGTCAATCTACACTGTCTATCAGATGTCACTCTGAACCCCTCACTGGAATCAATCCCTATATCCGATTGCTGTCAATCTACACCGTCTATCAGATGTCACTCTGAACCCCTCACTGGAATCAATCCCTATACCTGATTGATGTCAATCTACACCGTCTATCAGATGTCACTCTGAACCCCTCACTGGAATCAATCCCTATATCCGATTGCTGTCAATCTACACCGTCTATCAGATGTCACTCTGAACCCCTCACTGGAATCAATCCCTATACCTGATTGCTGTCAATCTACACCGTCTTTCAGATGTCACTCTGAACCCTTCACTGGAATCAATCCCTATACCCGATTGCTGTCAATCTACACCTTCTATCAGATGTCACTCTGAACCCTTCACTTGAATCAATCCCTATACCTGATTGCTGTCAATCTACACCGTCTATCAGATGTCACTCTGAACCCCTCACTGTAATCAATCCCTATACCTGATTGCTGTTAATCTACACCGTTTATCAGATGTCACTCTGAACCCCTCACTGGAATTAATCCCTATACCTGGTTGCTGTCAATCTACTCGGTCTATCACATGTCACTCTGAACCCCTCACTGGAATCAATCCCTATACCTGATTGCTGTCAATCTACACCGTATATCAGATGTCACTCTGAACCCCTCACTGGAATCAATCCCTATACCTGATTGCTGTCAATCTACACTGTCTATCAGATGTCACTCTGAACCCCTCACTGGAATCAATCCCTATACCTGATTGCTGTCAATCTACACCGTCTATCAGATGTCACTCTGAACCCCTCATTGGAATCAATCCTTATACCTGATTGCTGTCAATCTACACCGTCTATCAGATATCACTCTGCACCCCTCACTGGAATCAATCCCTATACTTGATTTCTATCAAACTACACCGTCTAACAGATGTCACTCATAACCCCTCACTGGAATCAATCCCCATACTTTGAACACCTCACTGGAATCAATCCCTATACTCTGAACACCGCACTGGAACCAATCCCCATACTTGATTGCTATCACTCCAATAGCTCTTTCTATCGGCCTGACCAGTGGACGCATTACAGAAACCTCGCACCGATGCAACTGCCGCTCTACATCCAGTTACCGCATTAGCACTTTGCTCTTTTGCAAAAATGCATTGAAAGAACCGATATTTTTATACTAGTGCAATTCTTGACCTAGTGCTAATACCGTGCAAATGTGTACTTGCACCAGTGCAAAGTTTTGGACATTATGGCCGTCTATCAGATGTCACTCTGAACCCCTCACTGGAATTAATCCCTATACCTGATTGCTGTCAATCTACTCCGTCTATCACATGACACCCTGAACCCCTCACTGTAATCAATCCCTATACCTGATTGCTGTCAATCTACACCGTATATTAGATGTCATTCTGAACCCCTCACTGGAATCAATCCCTATGCCTGATTGCTGTCAATCTACACCGTCTATCAGATGTCACTCTATCAGATGTCACTCTGAACCCCTCATTGGAATCAATCCTTATACCTGATTGCTGTCAATCTACACCGTCTATCAGATGTCACTCTGAACCCCTCACTGGAATCAATCCCTATACCTAATTGCTATCAATCTACTCTGTCTATCACATGTCACTCTGAACCCCTCACTGGAATCAATCCCTATACTTGATTGCTATCAATCTACACCATCTATCAGATGTCACTCTGAACCCCTCAGTGGAATCAATCCCTATACTTGATTTCTATCAATCTACACCATCTATCAGATATCACTCTGCACCCCTCACTGGAATCAATCCCTATACTTGATTGCTATCAAACTACACCGTCTAACAGATGTCACTCATAACCCCTCACTGGAATCAATCCCCATACTTTGAACACCTCACTGGAATCAATCCCCATACTTTGAACACCTCACTGGAATCAATCCCTATACTCTGAACACCTCACTGGAATCAATCCCCATACTCTGAACACCTCACTGGAACCAATCCCCATACTTGATTGCTATCACTCCAATAGCTCTTTCTATCGGCCTGACCAGTGGACGCATTACAGAAACCTCGCACCGATGCAACTGCCGTTCTGCATCCAGTTACCGCATCAGCACTTTGCTCTTTTGCAAAAATTCATTGAAAGAACAGGTATTTTTATACTAGTGCAATTCTTGACCTAGTGCTAATACCGTGCAAATGTGTACTTGCGCCAGTGCAAAGTTTTGGACATTATGGCCCAAGCTTCTCCTCACTGATGAGGCCCAATGAGGCCAAAACATGTCAGCGGGTGCTTGTGGTCTCATGCAGAAGGGATGTACCTTAGCAGTTTGACTGCACTGTCCTTTTTGGGGTGGGGGACAAGCCTAATTTGCATATGGTCTTACCCCTTCTGTAATGGCTTTGCAGGCGAAGAACAATGGTCTGGAGATTGTCCAGGGCAATGCCAGAGGTTAAGATTAATTAAAAATCTTCCAGCCAGCACCTCTTTTGTTTTGCAATACTGGCTGCACTACATAGAAATATTTATACATCAGTCAGCTGCTCCATGAAGCATTGCCACTTCTGATTGGTCCATTGAATCTTGGTGTTGTTATTTCATTGTTCCATCGCATCTTGCTGTTTTGATTGGAAGCGGCATATCAACCATTGTGTCCTTTTCTGCAAAGTATTTCTGTTCACTGCATAGACCATTTTGTGGTCAGTGACCCAAATAAGTACAGCACCCATTTTAGGTTTGCATGTCTGTGAAGTGGCCTTGTGAAATGGGTAACTCTGATAGGTGAGCATTGATGTGGCAGTGGCCTAGCAAAAGAATATTGGGCACCATTACGAGTTGTGCAGTATTCTGGTGGTAAATCAGCTAGAATACCGTCACATAGAATTACGGTTGCTACAACTTGGTCTGGCGGATTTACCTCCAGATTGCGAGTGGTGGTGGCGGTGTTACTCCCCATTAATTTTGAGATCATATGACTCAACAAGGAATGTCTGCAGAATTGCCACTGGTGGAATTACCACTGTGGTAATTCTGCCGATTTTGCAGATGTTTCAGAAGAAAGTGGGAGGGTTTTCCTCCAGCATGATGGTAGATGCAAATCCCCCACTCCAGGGCCAAACTCATAGTATGGCGGTGCAGGAAACGTGGCAGTAATTCTATTTTCCCACACCGCCATACTCATAGAAGACCATTGCATTTAGATAAAGTAGTTATAGCTATATGCTCAAGAGGAAGTCCTCAGTTTCTCCACTTTATTTCTTGGAGAATAACTTCAGGTACCACAGTGGTGATGAGGAAGTTAAATATTCCCTGCATCCCCCACCCCTCAGCCCCCACCTCCAAACGTGCTACTGCAAGCCATTGGCAATTAGTGGGGCACACCCTGCCAGGAGCAACTACACCGTCCCACAAAAATTCTGCCGGCGTTACTGAAGCCACTTGCACCCTGGCGTAACTTGTTCTTAACTCAGCACTTACCTCGTAATGGTGGAAGTTGGCGCCGGCCCAGAATAGCAGAGCAATGCTAGTGAATGCGCTCAGTGCCAGATGGTGGAGGGCGCTCGAAGGACACGTGATCATGATATGGATATCCTGAAGGCGGCGATGTACCTGCTATCTGTCAGCAAAAGGAGCACTGTTTGATACTTTACAACAGAGCAGAAGGCACATAGGACAAGATAAACCAGGCACCTCCCTCAAAGAAAACTGTAGAGTACCAACAGCCAAAGATGTCCTCAGACGGGGCAGAGGCATCCCGGAGACAGAGGGCGGTCTGCCGAGTAAGGCCTTCAGGAGAAGCTGTATGCAGTAGAAGAGAGATCAAAGCAACACTGCAAGAGAAGACTGGTCAGAGCCAGTGTTCCCTGCGGGTAGATCTTGTGGGTCCAGGTGAATGGCTTCAGTGGGTTCTAGTGTGCATTGGCCAAGGACTTTGGCCATTAAACACTATGGGTTTCTTAGAGGCATGAGCGAAGGCCCAGTCCTGGCCAAAAGGACCACTACAAATTACATCTTAATAGAAGCCGACAATGGGTCCAGGTGGTAGTGTTTGCTTCCTGGAAGGGATCCTAATTCCTCATCACTAAATGGAAAGGAAACCCTAAGGAGCAGCGTAGAAGAGGAAACCCTACTGACAACCAGTAGGATCTCCAGGCAAGCATGTCCAGTCTGTGAAGTCTCTAAGGATTGGGCCCAGGAGACTGACATGATTCATATTTTCTGATTTATTTAAGTGCGCCTTTGGTTTAATAATAAACCTTTCACACTATTATTGACCAAGATAATATGATCACATCAAGAACATCATACAATATAAATGTTACTAAGTCTAAAATTGTCATTGTCAACAAGTACCTAAGAAAAACAATGTGTTTAATCAAATTCATACCTTAAAAATGTGCAATGCAGCTTCAATCTACATCCACAATTTATAGACAAAACAAGAAAAAACTATAGATCTACTGGAAACTATAAAAAGACCCAAATAGATCTGTGTTAAGATCATGCACGTAATTCTCATTCGATGATCAACATGTATCCATATTACGAAGACAAAATGGAAGTGCTTTGAACAAGATATGAAATTTGTCAAGGCGCTGTCGACCGAGTCGCAGGCAGGGACGCGGATGCGAAGGCAGACCAACCAGAATCTGGGTATGGGACTCCTACTCCGCTCTCCTGAGGCGTGCCACGCCTGATCCTGTATGCTGGGAATCAGGTGAGATGCACTAATTCAAATTACTAATGTCACCCACCCAATGTAAGCTTAACAAATTCCCTGTTGAACAGTGATGTCAGTCCGAGAGTGGGAACAGCCCTGCTATTGTTGTTCTGAAGGGACACAGCAAAGGTAATACAACTTTCAGTAAAATTGAACACGAACCGCTCGTTTGATGACCCTACCAGTAGCCAAAGACACTGGTGACGCCATGGACCGGACGCAATGGTGTCACTAAATGGCTTGCAGCAGGTTAATGAACTGGCTGGACCAGCCAATCAGGGTCCGGGGGCGATGAAAGGGGAATGTAAGGTGATTCCCAGTAGACTCAGACAGCTCCTCAGGGCTACGGCTGAGGCCACCGAGCTGGGGCTCCGGTTGAAGCAAGGTCGCGGGCTGCAGATTAATTTGATGGTTGGGGGGTGCGCACCTCTAAAGAGCTTGGGGTGGCATGAAGGATGATTATGAACAAACTATATACTAAATGCTTATAGGGGATTAGGATAAGTGAGGGTGTTGGTGGCAGGACGCTGAGAGACATTTAGGTGTCCCTGATTTTATGGGCGTAAAAAACCCAATGTTATCAGAATATAGAAAATGGGTTTGAGATGTTTGTGTAGGCTATATTTCTGGCACAGTGTTTTTGTAGACAACATTTATAAATAATACGTTTAATGCACTCCTGCACAGAAACCCCTCTCGCCAATGTTATTGTCCAACCAGCAATAGTGACATGAGGGGGAAACACAATAAAAAGAGAGATAACCTTCTAAGTAACCAAATTAATTCATATTATTTTGTAAACAAATCAATGTGGCCTTTAACAAGCTACAGACATTACCTGATCATTCCACTCCCATTCTTGAGTATTGCCCGCACTGTCCTTCTAACTTCTGCATTATTCAGAGCAAGAAGTGACATTACCTGATCATTCCACTCCCATTCTTGAGTATTACCTGCACTGTCCTTCTCACTTCTGCATTATTCAGAGCAAGAAGTGACATTACCTGATCATTCCACTCCCATTTTCGAGTATTGCCGGCACTGGCCTTCTCACTTCTGCATTATTCAGAGCAAGAAGTGACATTACCTGATCATTCCACTCCCATTTTCGAGTATTGCCCGCACTGCCCTTCTCACTTCTGCATTATTCAGAGCAAGAAGTGACCTTACATGATCCATTCCACTCCCATTCTTGAGTATTGCCCGCACTGTCCTTCTCACCTCACTTCTCCATTATTCAGAGCAAGAAGTGACATTACCTGATCATTCCACTCCCATTTTCGAGTACTGCCCGCACTGGCCTTCTCACTTCTGCATTATTCAGAGCAAGAAGTGACATTACCTGATCATTTCACTCCCATTTTCGAATATTGCCCGCCCTGCCCTTCTCACTTCTGCATTATTCAGAGCAAGAAGTAAACTTACATGATCCATTCCACTCCCATTCTTGAGTATTGCCTGCACTGTCCTTCTCACTTCTGCATTTTTTCAGAGCAAGAAGTTGATAAGGTGCGTCTTTTTAATCCTCTCCAAATCAAATTGCCCAAAATGAGGTGATGTCCATGAATCGGCGCGCGGAAGCTCTTGAAGAGTTAGGCAGAGCTTTCATTAGCCGGGACATTAATACCCTGTCCGTGCAGCGCCTACCTAATTACCTGGATGCATTGCAAGGACCTCTGCACTTGAAGTCCTCCACCTCGCGCATGTGGCGGGGTTATTGCCTAATGAGCTTTTCATAGCCTATTAAACCCAGGGTGTACTGTTCATCCGCTCACATTCCTGCAAATCAAATAATAAGAGGATGCCTTATTAAACGGAGTGGTTTTGAACTTTAGATAGCATGCATCGTTGTACACAGGGCGATCATTATCGTTCCTTCAATTATTCCTCTCCCGGTCGCGGCGCGCGCGACGCGTGCCGATGTTATTCCAACTGGAGCTGTTCTGTTGGCGATGCCGGATGTTCTTGGCCTGAAAATGTACATTTTGTAGAGTGTATTCCCAATGCTGATGGAATTAAAACTTTGCAATTTCCAGAACACGATTTTTCAGGAAAATTGACTGCGGAAATTCATCTCGGCGGCCTAGTGGAACATCTGTTTCCCTACATGAACAGGTGGGGACATCACCGCTGGGGCGGGATGGGTTCTGGGTTCAGAGGGCATCCGCTTTCCATTTAGTTCCGTTTACTATTCATTTAACACACCGTTAATTATGGCGAGCATGTGCTCAAAGAGTGTCGAGGGCACGCGTTTCGAAACTGCAAACTAGCTGGCACCACAAAGGCAGGGAGAGTCTAGCTTCCACTGGTGGATGAGAGAAAAGGCACATGTGTAAAAAGGAATTTTGTCTTTGTCTCCCACAACCCCTCAAACTAACGCCTTCGTCAAATTGAACTTAAAAATAAATTCTATACATAAGATCACATACCTTCTTTTTAATTAGTTTCTTTTTTGTGGACTTACAGCAAACCATGTCGACGTGATTAAAATAATTTAATGCAAGGAACAGAAACACAGAGAACTCCCAGTCATCATAAATCCATGAGTACACATACAGTATTACGTTCCAACGGATCGTTAAGCGGATCATATCAGAGTAAATTTCCTTCTACATATTAATGCTCACTAAAATGAGTCCTTTGGGATGACCCCTCTTTAAGAGGTTCATGGCCTCGTTTAGGCTAGAGTATTAAAGGCAGCTCTGGTTGGCTGGCCCAACAACTAACATCCTGTTGGCCAAAGATGATAGGACGGAGCAAAGTCTGGATCTTCTTAGACAGGGGCGTATGGTCTTTACCTGCTGTGCCAGCCCTCTGTGGAAGCCATCCATTAAATTATCATCCAACAGGAGCTGGGTATGAGCTAGGAGTGCAAAAGTGAAAAATAGCAGGAGGCAAGATGCGGCACAGGGCTCAGAGAAGGAACACTGGGGTGCGTGGCTGGAGCGGATCTGCTCAAGGGACAGGATGGACACATAACATCAGGAGGGGGACAAGGCGAAAGCAAAATGGCTTGTCTCGGGAGGATAGTTCAGCGGAAGCGTGTTCGCTTTGGAAGCAAAACGACACAGAGGAATGCAGGTTCGATCCCCGGTCCGCGCTTAGAAACCTCTGGGTATTAAGCGCGTTATAAATAACCTATCATATCATATCAGACCATCGTTCTTCGACTGCCAAGCAATTACAAAAGGGGAAAGACCATATGGAAATCAGGCTTAGTCCCACCTCAAAAGGGGCAGTCCCGCGCGGCGCTAACTGCTTGGTCACATGTGTAAGGAACTCATGGTGGCAATAGTAAAGACAGACACAAGTGATCATATTTCAAGGGTGTTTATTAACTGTAAAGGTACGTTGGAAAAATGGCACTTGCACTGATTCCAGTGGAGGATTAATATCCTGTATCCCGCTCACTTTTCCTCGAATTGGAACCTGGGGGTGAGTAGGGACGTAGTGTGTTAAGCGACCTTGAACACACTGTGACATTACTAGTCACCTTGTTGAAGAAATAGGAATGACACTCTGTTTTTTACTTGGTTTTTACTCTTTTCCTACTATTGTTTTTAGATTGGTTACGGGCCCATAGTTGTTAAGAACTGGGTGAAGAATTCTTTCTTTGCTTCACGTCCTGAGGAAGGTCTCTGACCGAAACACGTGTCGACGTTTCTTTGTGATAAATTTCTGACCCAAAGACTTGGTCTTGGTTATACCACGACACCTGATATTAGGGACTGGGTCTGTGTTTAATATATGGAATGAAGTTACATTTCCAATGCCCAATGATGAATACAATACCATGGGTGTTCTGTTCTGTGTGAACGTGGAATGAGTCCTGTAGGTGGCTATGAATGCTGGTATGAAATGGTTTTTTATGAACTTTTATGATGTTTAGATGATGTTTTTTCATGCGATAAATTTATTGAATAAAATTTTGAATATGTACTAAATGAGTGTCATCCCGTTCTACTGATCCAATCTTTGGATATTGATATTGATCTTAGACATAACATCGGTATGGAGTAACAGAATAAAACAGTTGTTTGCAGTAGAACATTGAAATTAGAGGGTTATGCTTTGCTGTGGTTACAATGCAAGCATAACTGTGCATGTGAATAGACTTTAGTGGAATAGAAGGGTTTTTAGGTTTTTGCAGAAGGTGGGGTATGATTTTTCATCAGAGAATTTCTTTAGAAATTCCCAGGTGCCTTTGGATATAGATCCCCAAACAAATATGCCACGTTATCAGATGTAACACCCTTTTCTTAAACCGACTCAAGGACTGCTTTCTGTTGTGAATTCCCAATGCTGTTATCAATACACCCCACTATCTGTACATCACTTAAAGTAGGGGGTTGCATACCAGGCAAATGCTCATCTTAGACTTAAACACGGAGCCTCCTGCAGTACACCTGCAATAGTCTCAGTCTGTGACAACTAAATCTTCCCTCGAAATCCCAGGAAGCCTTGTGTTGCCTCACATGTCAGAGAACGTTCAACCAACTCAGGGCATACCGGCCTCCAATGGGAATCGCCCAGATTCATTGACAAAATGTTGACACGGGCCGCCTTTGTCGAAAAGTGCCCTATCAGGATTTACCGCATGAGTTTACAGGGCCTGTCTAGGGTAAGGTAAGGAATAGGCCGGAAAGGTTGGGAGCTCAGGGCTTGAGTGAAGGGTTCACAGTGCATGCCAAAGGGGTGGGCATGTAGAAATGGGACTGTCGGAAAGTGGCTGACTAGCAGAAGGGATAGGATGAGGGTCTTCAGGGGGCGCCCTCACAAGAGGAGGGTTTGGAGGAGCTGTCCATGACCATGGTTGATGGTCGCTGCTGCAAAAAGAGCTGCGAGAAATATAGAATGGACAGATCCGGCATGTGACCATTTACTATGGATCCCTGCTTTGGGTAGTCTCTGGTGCATGCTCAAAGCTTCCGCAAAGTAGCCCTCCAGTTTTGACAGCTTGACCTGTCTATACTGTAGCCTATCTAAGTCCCTAACAAGCATCACCTTCCACTGATAATATGAGAGTGAATGAATTGTCAAACTTAAAAGTATCCCTGTCAAATGTGTGTCTTTCGTCCTTATTATGCTTGCCATTGGCTGTATCCATTGTGGATGGCAGGTAGTCTATGTGCCATGAAGCCCTAGAATGTAACTTCCCCACCTATTTGATCTTGCTTTGGTGTAATTGATGGGAAGATCATTATTGAGACAATAGGTTCACAAGACTTTCAGACCCACTAGACTCCTATCTAGTAAGAAAGGGGTGTCTATATATTGTCATTGAGAGTCAGAAACAGGCCTTCCATCAACATCTATTGCCACTATTTTGACCAGAAAATGTCCCTGATGTGTGGCTGATCCAGCAGTCGTAGGTGGTGTCTATCGTTTCACCGGTAGGTGTCTGCTTGCCATTCAACGAGAATTGCATGCCCTGGCAGCAGCACACTGCACAATTGTCAAACACAAAAGCATTCAGGTACATGTCACAGCCATCACTTTAGTGAAACAAAGGTTAGAACCCGTGTCTGGGAAGCAAGAAGGCCTAGAATCTGTGGTTTGGAGCCACCAAAGATCTCATTTAATTCATAGTCAACTGCCTGCTATTATCACTCGGAAATGACGCTGCAGCCAATGAGGTTGCTCGGATCATGGGCTGAATCACACAATCCAAGCATGCGTACTAAGCAAGCTGACAACTGCCCATAACTGCCCCACCATACTATCCCCGCCTGCCATACCCTGCACTCACCGCCACCACCTCACCTCCTCTCCCCTGCAAAACCCCATTCCCACTCACCTGTTGTTTTCTGTATCCATGATGCTGCACCGCTCCTGGATCCCGGGCCGCTATCCAAATAGAAGAAGGGATCTGCATATCTTTCAAAATGTTACACTAGATATACATATGACTCAACTCTCTTCATACATATGGCCCAAAATTGCTTATCTGATATTTTTCAAATCACATGACACAATTCCTAAAAGTAAACTTGCCACCACCTTCTCAACCATTGCCCTGGAGACACATGTGAGAGTTATCTTTCTCTCTGTGAATCTTATGCTATGCCCTTTCAATTTCCCCAGCTGGTAAATGGAATAATCTTTATTTTAGACATAAACATCCCGAGTTGGGGCAAGTGTAAGGGTGGCCCTAAATATAAGGGTATCCCTAATTGTAATGGTATCCCTTAATTACGCTCACACCAAAGTAAATACACCCCTCTACAGAAGTAAGGCCAAGAGTCTATCTTGTAAGGAAAAAATATGTAATCTTACAGAACATGAAGATGGTAGCAAAGAACTCTGCCCCCTAAACGGTCTGTTCTGTCCCTCATCCGTTCCCTTTTCCTGCCACAGTTATGGCAGGCAGTGATTTATATACTGCTGGCTTGCTGCAGTTGTGTCATTGGATCCAGGAATGGCTCCATCCCAAACCATCCTGCTTCCATACAAGGGATGCTGCAAAGTCTTCCTTTCTTCATTGTCAGCGATTACTCTCAGGACATGCTATTTCACATTTGCTAGCCTATGCAAAAATACACTCTAGCTCATGCTTTCCTTCATTTTGTTATCTATGAACATTTATATATAAAAACATTTCCTGTCATTCTCTCCAAATGTCATTCAATCTATCTGGTCCTGTAATCTCTTTTAAACCTCATTTCCATAGTTCTGCATTGTGTGCATGGAGCCTCAGCCTTCATGGGCTTTTGGCAGACAAGAAACAGCTGGTGGGTCCCTTCGAGTTGGCAGTGCTAGCACAAACACTGTGTGGAAGCCTGTAGTATATTTTTTAGCCCAGGCTGCATTCTTCCTGGAAGAGAGCTTGCCTCGACCATTCTTTGAGATTTTAGAACTGCATAGGATTTAACATTTACAAATGTATTCAGCTAATAGTTATTTGCACCTTATATTTAAATAATAACGACCTTCTTTTAGTGCCTGCACATGGCCCATGTCTGTATATATGATTATATTTGCATTAGAGAGCTTTCCCAGTGCCCCCCTTCCTTCTTGTTACTTGTAGTGCCTAGAAGAAGTCCAAGGAAGTCTTGCCTAATTCTAAAGCACTTGGGGGTGCAGGAAGACACTAGCTCTTTCCCAACACAAGGTAGTAGTTACATACATGGCTGTACATAGTGTCAAATTAGTACATTCAGCTATTTTATTTCAAAATGTCATTAAAGACTTGTGTCCCCTCCAGCCATTGAAATCGGTTTTACAGACGCCACAAAGAATTAACTCCATTCTTAAAATTGTTATAATTCCTCCAACCTGATTCCTTGATGTCATCCCTTTCGTTCCCACCGAACAACATCCTTCGCACTTCTGTCTCACGATATCCTTTCTATTCAAATTAACAATAAATTAGTATCATTCCGAAACCACAGTTCTGCTAAATAGTTATTTATGTCTGTTTGTATTTGTTAAGCGCACACTAAACCTGGAGTTGTCAAGGCGCTGATAATAAATATGTTGCATAGGCAGGTTTTGATAAAGAGGATAATACTAGTTTTATAGGAATCTGGCCACTAGTGTGTTTCAGAATATCTGCAGAGTCTTCCTCAGCCCCACAGAATACCTCATATTTATACTAACCTATATTGGTTGCCCAAACATTTGTCCCAAACAATAGTCTAGCCCCACTTTACATTTAAAATCTTTAATAAGGGGATAAAACAAACATCCCCCATATCATGTTATAAAATTCCTTCGTGCGACCATCTGCTTTTGACTTTCCAGTCCATGATTCTCCTCCAAGACCTCCCATGAAAATGTATCAGAGTATTCATGAGCAATTAAAATTGCGCAGAATATCTAAACAAACCTGTGAGGAGATCCTGGCCAAAAAAAGTACACTCAGGGATCAAACAAAGACTGCTCACTCAGGTTCATCACCACATTTAACTTTGGAGCCAAAGAGACAAAACAGATCTTAAACAGACATTGGCATCTTTTGAAACGAGATCTAGATATCAGACCACATTTGCCAACATATGCCACTGTGACCTACAGAAAACCACCTTCTATACAAAATAGACTATCACCCAGTGTGTTCCAATCGCCCAAACATACTATTAATACTTGGCTAACCACAAGAACATCAGGCTTTTATACCTGTGTCAAATGTAAAGCCTGTCGTTATGGAATGAACATGAAAGTTTTCTCACATCCTCGAACGAAGAAAGAAGTTAAAATCAAACGAGATCTGAGATGTTCCACACAATTTGTTATCTATGTGATTACTTGTGCTTGTAATTTATGGTATATTGGTAGCACCAAGCTGGAAGCCAAGTTACAAATATTGCAACATCTATGTGTCATCAAGAACCATGACATGTCGTATCCACTTGCAAAACACTTTGAAGAGGTTCATCAAAATGACATCAGTTCCTTCAAATATTTTATCATTGACTCAGTAGGAATTCACCCCAGAGGAGGGGACAGATTGCGTACTTTAAGACAAATGGAATCCAGATATATAGTAGATTTTAACACTAAATATCCGGGAGGTCATAATCGTAACGAAGAACTATATGCATTCCTGGGATCTTGAAAAACTCCAAAACTTTAAAACTATTATTTTCATGTAGTTACTTGGTTATATTCATATGATAACATAGGTATATATGTGAGTGTCCGAAATTCCCTGAATTTTCTGAATTTTTTGCTTTTTTACATATCTTCTGTGCCCATATAATAAATTAAGGTTTCTAGCAAATCATGTTTGATTTGGACGTTTAGGCATCCATTTGCAGTTCTTTCTGCATCTATTTATCAACTTTTATTCTTCATTGTGTGTAGCACTTATATCTTTTAATCACTATTTTAGTACACATTTTTTTAAATGAGAGTCTGTTTTATATTTTTAGAAATTGTGTATTGTTTTTATCAATACGTAGAGTGCATTATCATCAAGTTTTTTTAATCGCATGGGAATATTAGACCATCTAATACACAGGCTGGTTGAGCTACAATATATAGGCGCCCACAAGGGTAAGACACTGCCTTTACTGTTGAACCAGACCAACCTATGTGTTTTATTATGAATATTTACAACATATTTTATGGATTATTATGTCTTCCGTAGCATATTCATGTTGAGTAGATTTGATTTGTGTATAGTAAGAACATACCATAGAGGCACCCGCAAGGGCTAGAGACAGCCTCAAGTCACAACATATAGGCGCCCGCAAGGGTAACATACTGCCTTTTATGTTGCACTAAATCAACTTACGTGTTTTATTATGAATATCTACAACATGTATTATAGATCTTCATGTTCTTTCCAGTATATCGATGTTGAATTAATTTGATTTATGGAAGAATATACCAAGGAGGCACCCGCTAGGGTTACATACATTTTTATGGTTAATGCATAAACCACAATGTGGTTTTAAAACTTGCACTTTACAACACGCACCTTATTGATAGCACATAGCACTTTAGTAATCAATAGTCCTCTGATGTTTACTTAGCACATAGCACTTTCTTACTTATGAAATATCTGTAATTTTGGTACTAATGTTTATAATATGTATTTTGCAAACCTTTGACAGCGAATTTCAGTTCAGGCCAAGATATTGTGTCGGCCCACTTGGGCTGTTAAAATATACCTGGTGAATTAGGAATTGATGAAAAATTGCTTCCTCAATCATGTTGGTAATGGTGAAAAGCAGGATGCAAATTATATTATCTTAAATCAGTAATTCCGTGCAGAATTGTCCACCTTTAACCCACTTGGGCTAATAGGTATCCGGGACGAATGCGGAATTGAATTACCAAAATATATCTAATATAAAGTGTTTTTAAGAAGTGCACTAAAATGAGAGGTCATATAGTTCCAATATGGCCGCCTTCTTGACTAACCATTGTCATTTTACCTAAATGTTAAACATCAAAGATGGACTCATACACTATTTTCTATAATATCACAGTCCTCTCTCTCTGTCACATACCAGACAGAGCCCGAGTAGGGTGAAGCGTTGTTCCTTCTTTGCACCTAAGACTGCTGTTTTCTTCATTGTCCATGTATTTTAACCAATAAAGGACACTTTAATTGCACAGTACACCAAGACTGCCTGTGGATTATTTGGAGAAATTCAGCTCCCCGTTGGAAATACAGCGGAGTGCCAATGTGACTTGGATTGGTTTCCAATCCACCTTTTTCTGTTAATATCTAAACAATATCTATTTAAAACCAACATGCTTTATGATAAACCTTTTTCCCCAAAGTCCATTAACGCAGACTTCACGACTTCGAACTAGCCCATTCTCCTGCCCATATCTCTCTACTACTGTTGATAGCAAGCCCACGTGGAGAAAAAATGTTAAAAGTCAGCTCCCCCGCCCGATCAAAAAGGTTTCTGGAAAGAGGGGAGAGGAAGTGGGGGGTTACCAGGTTTGCCAGATAACACCTACCCATGGTTGTCGGTGGTAGCTGCGAGCAGTTAGAAAGTTAAGAGACCAATTGCAGATCCTCTGATGCACGCCTCTCAAATTCTTGAGTCTCCTAAGAGAGTGACTTCAAACGATATTTAAGGGTGATTCCATAATATGAGGCCAGAAAGAGTAAGACGATCCAAAATGTGGGTGAGTTAAGCGCTTTGCTTATGCAGCAAAAGGGTTGAGGCACAGGCCTGCATCCCAAGCCTCTGCCCCAGGTTGTTTTATTGCATAAGGGTGGGAGTCAAAGGGTGGGGTTCAAAACCAGACAGCAAAAGCATGTTGGCTACAAAGGATGGGTGCTACACAGTGTAGGACAGCCCCAGTCTCTTACATGATTATTTTATATTTCTTGCCTCCTTGTTTATTAACCACCCCTGTCTTGCCTTTCCCTGCCTTTCAGCCCCCTTAGTTCACTCTATCCTCCCTGTTTGTTCTTTTCTTTCTTCATTTTCTTATACATGTACTTTCTTAATGTCTTCATTCGGACCCCTGCTCCCGCTTGCCCACTCTCTCTCTGACCGGCCTCCCTTGGCCCTTCGCCCGAGCCTGATCTAATTAAGTTCTGGAAATTCCTCAAGAACTTCCTCTTTGCTTCCTCTTTCCCTCTCCCCTGCTAACATCTATCTCTAGTCCGTCCTCCTACTCTTCCCTAACTCTGTCAGTTTTCGCTGACTGGTCAACTGATGCACCTACAGAACCACACAGGTCCCAGTCTCCCCCCGCCAGTCTTTGCACTTGCCCCAGGGCCTCTGCACTCTGCTCACCACTTTGCACTTTCTGGAACTCGTTCCATGAGAAGGGTAACCTCTCTGCACTTGACCCAGGACACCGCTTGACTGTGCGCACATGTGCCGCTTCCCTCACCTTTCACTTCCTGTCTGCTCACTTACATTATCTAGAATGCACTAGGCCTAGTTCGCCTGGCCTAGTACGGTAGTTTTGTCTCTTTATGTTCCTCTCCTTCTCCCCTACCCCCTTCCCTAACACCTCACTCTTTGTCATGCACTTGCGCTATCTGAAGCCTCGCTGGCTTAGTATGGTAGCCTATGGATTGTATGTCTTCTCCCTCTCCTCCCCCCTTTCGCCTTCCTGCCTGTCATGCACTCTAGTAGCAACGCCGTCAGGCCTGTATGCGAGTCCTCTTTTGTTAGATCATTCGGAAACTTCAAGGCCTAAGAATTACTCTTTACTATCTTGTTCCCTTCCCGCCTTGAAGCACTTTGAAGCACTTCACTTGTGTATACGCACTTTACAAATAAACAATTACAATTCCTTCTTTCTCCTCTGTCCTGACTCCTCCTTCCCCCTTCCCCTGTTCCCTTGCCTTCCTTTCGTGCGCTCGTTTCCTTCTCATCCGCTCCCGATCTGTCCCTTCGCTCGCCTTTGTACACTCTTCTGCTTCTTCTTTCTATTCTTTTAATTATTTTATACACCTTATACCAACAACCTTGATTTTTTTTCTATAGTGGATGAATCATCGCATTTTCCACGGGGCACTCCGGCTGGCTGGATGTGGCCTGGTCTAGAAATGACTGTGTCAAAAGTGTGGCTAGTTAAAGAATAACATAACAGGGCGGCTGCTATGGATCTGTTGACAATTCTAAGATATGTTGCAAAATAATTAGACTGGAGGCTATTATTGGTGAGACTAGTATAATTATGTAATCCAGTTTCAGTAATCTAAGCATAATGCCAACATTTCTCACTATGGGCCTCATTACGAGTTTGGAGGCAGCCATGCCCTTAATAAGGGCATGGCTGCCTCCAAAATCGGGTCCGGGTCCAGGTTCCCTGAATGGGGAAATACCGGGCCATACTGACTTTGGAGGGCCCGGTATTTCCCCATTCAGGGAACCCGGACCCGGACCCGGACCATCCCCATTCCCATTTGAGCCCCCATAGGGCTCAATGGATATGGGGAGCATGCTAACAAAGGGCCCGTTAATGACGGGCCCGTTGTTAGCATGCTGGCCCCCTCGCGGGCCCCGCTAAGGACATCTAGTAAAACCAGACATCCAGAGCAGTTCCCGCAAGGGGACCTCGTAATAGGGTGGTATGGGGTTAACGGCTCTGGGGCCTTTACCGGTGCCATTAACCCCTTACCGCCCACTTCGTAATGTGGCCCTATTTCTATGTACAGTTCTGCGTTGGACAGCCTCATATCTTTCCCCCTGACACCAACAAATCATTTGTATAGCGCTAGCCCTACCCAGAGGGTCTCGGAGCACATTACAAAGTTCAAAAGGCAGTAGGTGGAAAAGAAGTCAGATGGCTTCATTACGAGGCAGGCGGGCACGGAATGAAGGGAGCCGGAAAGGGTCCGGCCCTGTTCATTCCTGGCCGCCCTATTCTGAGGTCTGCAGCAGGACCCGCTAAGGACGTCTGGTAAAACCAGACATTCTTAGCGGGACCTGCTAGCAGTAGAGGGTGCAAACAACGGGCCCGTTATTAACAGGCCCATTGTTAGCATCCTCCCCATTCCCATTGAGCCCTGTGGGGGCTGAAATGGGAATGGGGAAGTACCGGGTCTGGGTCCAGCGAAAGGAGTTTACTGGGCCCTCCAAGGTCGGAATGGCCCGGTAAGTCCCCTTTCGCGGGACCCGGACCTGGAATCCGGTATGGAGGCAGCCATGCCCTTGTCAAGGGCATGGCTGCCTCCATACTCGTAATGAGGCCCAGAATGTTTTCAGAACAGGATAGGAAGATTAGGATAGGCAAAGGATAGCGGAGAGGTGATCTGGCTGGTTTGTTGTGGGGCAAGAGATAGGTTTTAGGCCTGTGCGGAAGGTGACGATGGAAGCTGCAGCACAGATGCAGGGTGGTGGTGTTCCAGGATCTCAGTGCACATTGTGTGAAGGCCTGTTTTTGTGAGCAGAGTGGAATGCATAGACGATTTTTGGTTGGCTGGTAATTGTGTGGGGGATGGGTTTCAATTTGTTGTGAAGGTTGGATAGGGTATTGAGGTGGATATTCTTTTATAAATGCAGTCACTTTGAAAGTGAGTCTCTGAGGTAGGAGGTGCCAATCGAGCTGAGGTGATTTGTGAGTGTTTGTTAGGTGTGGAATGAGTCATGCTACAGAGTTCTGTATGGCTTGCAGGGGGGCAGGAGTGTTGCTGAGGAGCCCAGTGAGGATAGCATTTCCTTACTCCAGCTAGGAGGGTACAAGTGCCTGGATTGCGGAGCAGGAGCATGTGTCTTATCTTGCATGGGAGGTGTGCTGTTGGTCGCATCGTTTGGTGATGGCGTCTATGTGGTGTCTGAAGAATAGCTGGGGTTGATGGTGAAGCCGAGGGACTTGACTGGTGTGGAGTGGGATGTGTGTGAATGGTCAGAGGTGAGTTCCCTGATCCAGGGGTTGAGGTTGGGGATGTGTTTTTGATGCTTTGAACTAGAGGAAGTAAAATGCAATCCAGGTGGTGATGGTAGAATGATAAGGTCTGAGGTTTTGGAGTTGGCAGGAAGTGGGGATATAGAAGCATATGTGTGTGCTGTCTGTGTTTTGGTGAAAGTGGATGTTGGAGTTGCTAAGTGTCTGGGGGACTCAACATATTGGTTAAAGCACAGGGGATAGAGTAAGGATAATTGCAGAATCCCTTGTTTATCTGAGGTGGGCTTTGATAGAGGGCACGGTGGTGGAGTGTGTCCTATCAGTGAAGAAGGTAAACAACTTAAGAACAGTGCCTGAGAGTTTCAGCCTGTGGGATAGGGTGTTTTGTATGATAGTGTGGGTGATAGTGTTGAAAGCTGCAGAAAGTTCAAGGATGACTAGAGGGGCTGCGTGTCCTTTGTCAATGTTGGAGGTCATATAGTTTGTTAAGTGTGTCAGTCTCTGTGCTGTGTGTCTGGGGTGGAACCCTGATTGGAAAGGGGTTGGTGAGCTTGTTTGTGGTGATGTACTGTTGGAGTTGGCTTGTGATAAAGTGATCCATGATTCTGGTGAGGTCTGACGGGATTAAGAAGGATGGTAGTTCGCTGGGATTGTGGGAGCGAGGGATGGATTCTCGAGTAGCGGGGGGATTTTACCCGTCTTGCGTACAGAGAGGCATGAATTGAGGATGTTGGCCCAATGTGTATCCACGGAGGTGGTGCAGTTCGATGCAGCCTGAGCTACGCAGGCATAATCCCAAAAGCATCACATGGAGAGGTGAGGTGAACCACATATTCAGTTGAAAGACAGCCCCTTACAAAGTGAATTCAAAACCAACAACACAGGAGAACAATAAGTCTTGCTGTACAATTAAATGGATTCATTCACTTATTCATATTTAAAGAGAATATGTTTGATTATACTTTTTGGGGATAAGAAAGTGCTCTTGTGCAATTGAACCAACCAAGCGGAAGGTCCACATAGTACAACTAATACGACTGAACACTAATTGCACAACCAAATCTGCATGATGTGATATGATATGATAGTTTATTCATGTCACCCGCATACACATGTGTTTCAGGGTGCGACCAGGCAAGGGAGGGGTACAAGGGAGGAAAAACAATGGTCTTACTAGGCCCAGTGACATTGAGAACGCGCAGGGGAGAGGAAGGGGAAAAGTGCAAGGGGAGGAGGAGGAGTGGAAAGTGCTGAACACGAGATGAAATAACAACAACAGGTAGTGCGGCCAGCAGGTGGCAAGTGAAATAATTGAGCGCAGACAGCGAGTGACTGATAAGTGCAGGAAAGGAGACTGTAGGGTTGCAGATACCTGACCCAAGTGCAAGAGATGCCAGGAGGCAGCGCAGGTGTCCGTTGGCTGGTATCTGGCCTGAGTACAGAGAGTAGCCAGGAGCCCAGTGCAGAAACAGACAGAGATCAGCAGGGGAGAGGAAGAGAGAAGGCGGAAGCAAGGAGGAATGTCTTGACATATCAATAAAAACTAATACATTAATGGTACATTCACAGGTACATTTTCTAAGAAAAAACAATCAAACACAGAAATAAACAGGTAAAAATGTTCTGTTAAAGACCTTAGGATGTTGCCCATATTAAATAGCCAAAGGCAACATCGACCCAACACTTGCCTGTTAAGACCTTAGTTAGAGACTCAACACTGATGCAGTGCAATATGTGAAGAAGAGAAAAAAGAAGGAAAAACACAAGAAAAGTGACTTGTGCCTACATGGCAACGAATGAAGCTTAAAGGCCAAGGGTGTAAAGCAAGAACCCCCTGTAACAGTGTGTAGAATGTGTCTCTGCATCCAGAGTGGGTATGCAGTCCAATTCCATGCATTTACCAAGCAGTGCATGCTTAGTTAATTACACATGTTGCATAGGGAACATTTGCCGAAGCACTTCCAGACTACACACAATCTTGATCAGATGCCGACTCGAGTTTCAGCTGTTGGCGCGGCCTATTGTGACAGTGGCCCAGCCTTCCTCAGGGCAAGCGGATACTTTGCTCTCAGGGAAGCTGACATACAAAACATCTATGGAAAGTAACAATGTATATTTTTAAACACTGAGCCAATGTGACTAAAATGCAAAATTCAAAAGAAATGTTCATGAAAGCTACTCTTGGACACATAATCCCAAATGTGTGCAGGTTTGGTTTTGGCTAGGAGGGGGGCAGGGTGTTATGGTTGATGAGGTGTAATATGCCCCATGAGTGAGAGGGTTTGGGAGTGGGGAGTGGGAGAGGTACTGTGCAGAGAAGGGCTTATATGATGGTATGTATTTTGGAGTTGAAGTAGTAATGTAATGTAATGTGTAATTTGTATAGCGCCTTTCACTATTGGTATGATCCCCACGCGCTGTAGGTTCAATGTTGTTGGGGGACAGACATCCAGGTATGGGAAATTCATCAGAGAATTATAGAATGCATGTGTGCAGTTTAGCCAATACAAAGGTAGGTAGGGATGGCCAAGTCCCTTCTAGTCACGCATGTTGGGCAATCATGTGGGTGGGTGATGGGTGGTAGTCTGAAGAGTTTGCGAGAGCCGGAGACTCATTATGTGTGCAGCTAGACCGAATTGTATCATGGGGGATATCTGCATTCTAATGGCAGAGGTGTTGTGCAATGTGTCTTAGAGTAGTGCATATAGTGGAGTCCATGAGGGAGTTGCATATTGAGGGATATGAGGGTGTGATAGGTTTGGCGGGTGGTTGAGAGAGGGATTTGAGGGTGCTAAATGTTTCTGTTTGCGAACGGGGCAGATCGGTGCCCTTGGAGGTAGTGTGCAGCTTTGGCGCTGCGCATGGCTATCTTGTATCTGGAGCGGCAGTCATTGAGGGTTGTCTTGCTAGAGGGGCATGAGCTCTTTTGCCAGGCGTATTCTAGGTGTCTGGTTTCCTGTTTGGGGGTGCGGAGGGAGTCATTGGACCATAGGCACTGGTATTGGTTGCAGGGTGTCTTTGTTTGGAGGCGGCCTAATTGGTTGCGCGCTTGGGTGATTGTGGCGTTATAATTGCTGAGAAGAAAGGCTGGATGGGGTGTGGTGGAGAAGGGGGGTTGTATGAGTGTTGCGAGAGCTGTGTTTGTGATACGTTTGCTTTGCCTGGCTGGGGCGCGAGTGGGATGTGTGGCAGGTGGAGGTAAAGGCTCTGTGGTGTGAACATGGCACCCAGATTGAATTTTTGCAGAGAAACTACATTTTGCTGGACATCAGAATTTCAAGGGTGGTGCCAGCTATGTGCGTTGGCTAGGTGATGTTTTGGGGTAGGCTACAGGGGAGAATGGAGTGAAACTACTGCTCAGTATGGAGTTGTGTCTTTGTAGATGTTTTTGTGTGGGGAGCTGTGGTTGTTAGTAGTGAAGTGGGACTGTTCATTGTGGATGTTGGGATCGTGTGTTGCGGCAGTAAAGGAGGTGGAGGACTGTGAGGTTTGGGGTTTATGCAGGGGAGCAGCTAAGAGAGAGTGTTTCAAGGATGTGTTTGGTGTGTGGGTTGAGTTGCTAAGTGTGAGTGACTCTTTGTAAATGATGGCAATGACACCAACTGTTTCATGAGTCTGGCCTCCCAGTGGTGTAGGAGGACGTGCGGGGGAGCATGTCAGGGATGATAGAAGTGTGGCTCGGTTTTATGCCTGTCTCTGCGATAAAGAGCATGTCTAGGCAGTGTGGGGTGCCTGCATGTGCCGCGTGGCAGTTGGTGTTTGTGATTAGTTATCTCAGTGCATTGCAGAGCTGCCATTTATTAGTTGTTATGCGTGTGCCTTGTGTCATTTTAGTGGCAACCAGTGGCATAAAGGGCATAACAGGGGTCAGAGAAAGAAATTAGTGAAATGTATAGACATCCAGGTGAATGGACGCCCCCCAGAGAAAGTGATTTATATTCCTACATTAAACCAGAAGTAATTCAACAGGAAACATATATAAATGGGGAATAACATGGCAGTCCTCTTTCTAGAATCTCTGAAGCAACAGTAGGATTACAAGATGGAGGCAAGGTCCTGCAGACAGTGGTGGGGAAGGAGCTTCCAACCTGCAAGTTGGTGGCTTTGAAGGGGGCAGATGGAGGTGGTTAAAATCAGATCCTCCCTAAAACAAAACCAAAGACAGGATTAAGTCAGTATGAAAAAGAACGTCTAGTGGATGGTTTTTGGGTGCCTTCCAAGCGGTAAAATGATGGCGTTGAAGAAGGGGTGATGCTAAAATCTAACCCTACCTGTCAGACCGAGAAAGACAAAATTAAGTCAATATGAGTCCAGGTTCAGATTTCAAAAGGCCTGCTGGCCGATGGGTTTTGGGGCCTTCCCTGCTGTAAGATGGTGGCTTTGAAGGAGGGGAAAAGGGTTAAAATCTTACCGTACCTGAAACAAGAAGAAAGACTATGGATTAAGCCCCCGACTAGAATTAGTCTTGACGCAATGCCCCTGGGAAGAATCATTGCCACACACAGTTTAAAGCACATGAATATGATATGACCCACAGCTGGGGCATCGAGCAGCTCCAAGTCAAACTCACAATCAGCTGGGTGCAGGGACCTGTGCCTTCCGGCAGCTCAACCTGCCATAACATGAGTTAAAAGTCATCCAAAACAAGTGCATAGAAGAACAGTTGAAGGGTTAGGTCTCACCGATGAAACTCTCTGGCTTCACGGCCCTGGTCTCCATTCGTGCTAAATCACTGCAATTAACCACTAAGAGCAAGCTCTTCTTCAAAAACCCTACAACCAGAAAACCCCAGTGCCAACTCTCTGTTCTAGGTAAAATTAAACCTGATTTGCCTGATCCAGTCTGCGAAACCACAGCCCTGGTCAACATCCCACTGGCTGGCACCTTCCCAATGACACTGCCCTCCTAATCAAAGGACCGGCAAAATATGACCATAGCCTACATCTAACCAGCAATGGGCAGTATGGTCTCATCTTCAAAAACTTCTGCATTGCCGACAGGTCAGTCATATCCACCGCATCGGCCTTTCTGGCAGAGGAACAACATTTCTTGGAAAGATCAACACTGCACCAGGACCCACAGCGTAGTCAGACTAAAAACCAAGAAGTGGTGGTACATGCCCTCGTTCCAACTTCGCCCACTAGGGACATCAGACCAGGCCCACCACCCCGCACTTGAGCATGGAACGGAAGAAGCACCTCTTCATCCGCCAGGTCTAAGCACCATAGCCACCCAGGGCCCTTCACCCTCTCTGCCTGTATTCATGATGTTGTATTGCTGCATATCCCAGTTAGGAAGAACATGCCCTCTGGCCACCTAGTACTGCTCGCCATTGCTATTCAACCCAGCATGTGCAATATAAATCACAAATACCAGCATACATACATACATACATACATACATACATACATACATACATACATACATACGGAAATAACTCCTAAGCCATGTCAGCCCGCTTACCCTACCAAAGCAGTTTTCGAGTTTCAATTTGACATCTGTGCTTTTTGATCCTGCCAGCAATATAAATGTACTTATTTATTTATTGGACATTTGCATGACGTCTATACACAGGTGTTTTCAGGCGCCACAAGTTAAAACGGGTGAGGGAACATGGAAAGCATAACAATATAACAACAAAGAGACGGTTATATTGGTCTTGTGACAATCCTACCGTGCAAGTGCATGATCAAGGTGATACGTGCAAGGGGGGAAGAGGGAGAAGTGCAAAAGTGGGGTGCCCCCATGGGTGAGGGTGGGCAAGTGCTGGCTGGGCCGAGACATCAAGTGCCAAGGGAAATAGGGAGAGGGGGAGTGCAGTGGACAGGAGGACAAAGTTGGGAGCCCAAGTGTAAGTGCGGGGGGAGGATGCTGGGAGGGGACTGTTGGGGTGGTCTGGCGCTTGTATGACTCTGCAGGGAACAGGCCCCAGTCCAGTGGCAGATGGAGAGTTTAGAAAGGGAGGGGGAGAGGGAAGGAAGAGGAGAAAAATAAGGTCTTGATAAGTTTCCAGAACTTAAGAAGATCCGGTTCAAGTCTTAGGCGCAGAGGGAGGCAGTTCCATCATTAGCTCCAGGGTCAACATTTATTAATACGTTTTTATTTCAAAGATTTTATGCCTACACCCGCATTTTCATGATCAATTGACAAAAACACTGGCGGGATATATTTAGACCCTAGCGGGCTAACAGTAATCAAAAATGGCAGTTCAATTTAAGGATTACCCTTCAATTCAACACAGATGCTAGCTTTCCACCCACCACAGAGCCAGAAGTAAATATTGCTTGTGCTGATGCTGGGCGGAAGCGAAGAGGCAGCAGGGTGGCAGAGCAGGGCGGCAGAGCAGGGTGGCAGCAGCAGTGTGGCAGCCCATAGAACCAGCTGTTTTGGTGTTTGTTCCGTAGGAAGAGATTCTCACACTGTTGTCACACTATAAAAAAACAGGTGTGTGTGTGTGTGTGTGTGTGTGTGTGTGTGTGTGTGTGTGTGTGTGTGTGTGTGTGTGTGTGTGTGTGTGTGTGTGTGTGTGTGTGTGTGTGTGTGTGTGCACATGGGTGTTGTGTGTGTGTGTATGCGTGTGTGTGTGTGTGTGTGTGTGTGTGTGTGTGTGTGTGGGTGTGTGTGTGTGTGTGTGTATGTGCATTTGCACATGCGTGTTGTGTGTGTGTGTATGCGTGTGTGTGTGTGCGCGCATGCGTGTGCGTGTTCACATAAATGTTTCAGAAACTAATAAAGTAGTAATTTGCCAACATTCTTTTTTCCCTAAATGCCCTTGACATGGGAGGGAGAGTGTGACATTGGTAGAAAGACGCGTGGAGGAGGAAGTGCGGGTGGGGGAAGTAAAGATTGGAGGATGTGAGGAATGTACACTTATGCTGAAATCTGACCGATGGCATAACACCAGACACTCCATCATGCTTCCCTCAGCTTCAGGGAGTAAGGCTGAGAATCTGACAGTCACATAATGTCAGTGCAAGGCATCACCGATCATCGAGGGTACATCCTCCCGAACTGGTAACATCGAAGTAGAATGCTCTCATGTATGAATACATTATACAAATTAATCTCTACCCACTTTTCCTATCACCTCTCTGAAATCTTTTCTCTGTACTTGGAAACTTGCACTGTAGTCAGTGGAGTGGGCATCATATCATCAAGAGCAGACCCTTTAGGGGTCTTTATGGAATTAACGTGCCGGTAATAACGTTTACGAGGACGTTTCTAGACCAGAAAACAACAATGTTACCAGTGGGGGGGTGGAATTACCTCCAGCCATACGCTGGTGGTAATTCCGTCTCCCCTCCGGCAAAACACAGCCAGTAATACCAGCAATCCCCTCATGGAATCCTATGTGACTGCACTGAATGGGGACGGCTCCCAGGGTCGGACCGGGACAAGAAATAGTCCCGGGCACCTAAAAGAAAAGTGGCCCACCCCCCACCTCAAAAAGAGGGCCCCTCAAACCATCACCCGTGAATCACATCAATTCATAACTTTGTATGCACTGGTAAGATAAACAAATGGGCGACTACACCTGCGGCAGAAATCTGTGGAGGCATGTTATGGTATCAGGTGTGACCTGCCTTACAGTGGCATCTCACATCCTGTAAGTTGGACTTGAGTACCTGGCACACACTGCTCACATCTACCCCACTTTGTTGGTGCCAAGAGGTACTGCTGGCGATCCCACCACTCTCTGAACTTGCAGGGCATAGCTCCTGCAAGAACAGGTTATGATTGATAGCATGCACCTGTATGATAATCCAGTGGGTGAACACGCCTGCTGCAGAAATCTGACAAATTAGGTTGTGTGTCGCACAGGCATCAGCCGCCATTACAGAAGAATCACAGATGTACCCCATGTTCTGGATGTGAGTACCTGGGCTGGCCCACGCTGCCTGAATCTACCCCTCTCTATTGGTGCCACCAGGTACCCCAACGCAATCTGACAACTCAGCCCGCAAGAACAGGCTGTTCATGAAAAGAAGTGTGTTAATGCATATGTTGTACAATTCTGGGGACTGTGATGTTTGCCGTGGTGAAAGTGGGAAAAAGAAACCAGTGATACTCAGGCTGCATCCAAAAAGGAGGGAGTGGGATGGCCGAACAGCTGGTGGAGGGAGTGGGGGGAAGGGACTTGGTGAATCACAAACTTTAGTTGAACAGCAAAGCGCCACTCTTCAAATTCGATCACATACATTCCAAGCTTGACTGGGTACAAATGGTTTGGATTTCAAGGCCTTCAGTAATAATGTTTTCTAGAGTTTACTTACAAAAAACAGAAATGGCATAAACGAGCCAAATGACCACATGTAAATCCTTATAGCAACATGTTAAGGCAAATGAATATCATTGAGGCTTTAATTTTCACATCCTGAATAATAAACTATAAGTCCCGGAATGCAAAATAATGCCAAACTGAAAATGCTATGTAAACGCACTGTACTTTCAGTGATTTTAGACATGCAATACAATAAGTTGTGTAATAAACTCCATGGAGATTCTTTGTCACAAACTCCAGCTCGCCCAACTCTTGTCTGCCCATCCATCCATCCATGGATCCAATATATATATATATATATATATATATATATATATATATATATATATATATATATATACACCAACCTATGCCATCCATCCATCCATCCATCCTTTGATCCATCCATTGGTCAGGTCTTTCTGTAGCGTATGTAGGAATTCTGGTGGGAATGCATGAACCTTGAAGAGGTGCTTTTGGTCGGTGAAGCTCTGTTGCGGGCACGCAGATAGCTGCATCATAAGAGCAGCAGATTAAATATGTAAACTTTGTGTCTCAATGATGCTTCTGAGCTTTGCTCTGTTAAGGGAGTCCGCTTAAAAAGTGCACATAATTAGGATAATAAATAAATACACTTTCTGGCTCCATATTTACAGTTTCGTTCATGGGATTGAGCAAAATCTTCAGTGAACTGCATGTACCTGCAGTTTCTAGGGCATTTCCGTGTGAAGGGCACTCAAATGCTGAGCGGCGTTAGACAGGGGCTCTATGCCTGCAAAGATCACATTGCGATCAACTCTCAAATCCTCCATCACACAGTTGGCACTTACAGCAGTAGTGGTAAAATAAGGGAGCATCATCACACTGGCTGTGCTAGGCCAAAACTGTGTGGAGTGTGCTCGGCGCTGACTGGAAGAGCCACGTTTCAAGAGAGCTAAAACTGCACAATTCTAATCTTTGGCCCTGCATTTCCATGCACTAATTCAACTTATCTTTTCATCAGAAGCATACACATTGAATCACCATTCTCCAGTCTGCCTACCTACCCCTGGCAAACTACAAGCTACTCTCCCCAGAGAACAGGACCTCATGCATCCGCAGATTAATAATTGCTGGAATGCCTCATCTACTCATTGTTGTCCATGAAGGTGATGTTGAAAACATTTGATTAGTGACATAAAGCAACTACTTTTTGTGCACATTTCAAGATATTGGTCATCGTGTGGAGTGTGCTGTGTTGCTGACCTGCACCGACCCTAAAGAAGATCACCTCATGTAAGAGGTAAGTCCTTCCAAAGCATCTTTGCGGTTGGAGACCTGGTCTCTGCTGATTTAAATAAATTTAAAACGCCCCAATTTGCAGAGGTGTGTAGTCCATTTACATGGGCTTCCATGCACTGCAAAATCATACAGAGAGGGAGTTACAGAAATGGGCAGTGCCAGCCGCACAATGGAACTTAATTGTTTTGAAAAAGAATACACTTTAGCATTCACTGTTAGAAATGTTGTAAAAGATAAGGAAATGGGGTGTTAGGGCGCATATATTTGTTAAGATATATATATGTTGCTACAGGAAGATTGCACTCTGTTAAAAACGCTGTTTTCACAATGTCATGTTCCATTGAAGTATGTGTATATTGGGCAATTTGCCCGCTGGGTATGTCATTTCACTCATTCACTCATACTCAGCTATCAGGTGCTGGGATTTATTTTCTTGTTCATTCAGTTAACTTAATAAAGGCGTATTTTGAACAAATAAATATCATTTTTAATTTACTGGTAGCACTAGGAATACTAGTAACAAGAGAACAAAAGTACAAAACTGCAAAATAAACAGTGTCCTCCTAGCGGCAACCCTACAGTGGGCCTCATTATGAATTTTTGCGGTAGCGTGCAGGTAAATACTGCCGCAGTAGTCATTTTTTCCCGCGCCCGGCAATGGGGACATACTGGGGCATTACTATATTTCTTCCCATTCCCATTCGAGTCCCATTCGACTCAATGACTGTATGATTTTGCGTGTCAGTTGCGGCTTTCGCTGCCACCTTCTCGCCCCCCCTCTCCCCCTTCGGCTGACTCCCACCCTGACACAGCCCTCTCCTTGCTCCACTCTGCTATATCTGATACTCTTGATATCCTTGCCCCTGTCATGAAAATCCACCTGAAGCCCAAAGCCAAATGTAACTCCTGGTATGATTCGGATCTCGTCACCCTAAAACGCAAGTGCAGGGTGGCAGAGAGGAAATGGCGTGCTTCATGTTCATCCTCTGACAAACTGGCCTGCCGCCTGCTCCAAAGGCAATACCGTCTCTCTGTTCTCACCAAGAAGAGAGCCCTTATCCAAGCCCGCATCTCTGCGGCATCTAACAACTCGGCTGAACTCTTTCAAATCTGCAAGGAGCTTGCCAACCCTGCTGCAGTCTCTACCTCTCCTGTCCCCTCCCAGGCCCTCTGCACTGCACTGGCCTCCCACTTCATCTCTAAAACTCAGGACATCCTGTCCTCACTCTCCTCCTATCACCTCCCCCCTCTCTTCCCTGCTCTTCCTCTGGCCCTTCTGCAGCCACCCTCCTCCCTCCTTCTCTGCCTTTCCCCTTTTTTCTGCTGACGAGGTTTCCAGACAAGTCCGATCTATGAAAGTCTTGTCTAAACAGATTCACCCCTGTTTCTCCAAAACTATCAAGGACCACATCGACTCCCTGCCTCCTGCCCTGGCTGACTTTTGCAACCACTCCTTCGCCTCTGGAGTCTTCCCATCCCCCCTCAAGCACTCCCTTGTGCACCCTCTCCTTAAGAAACCCTCTGCCGACCCCTCCTGTCCGGCTAACTATCGCCCAATCTTCATCACTCCCTTCCTGGGCAAGCTCCTGGAGAAACTGGCCATCTCCCAGCTTAACCTCCATGCTGAAGCTGTTGATAGTCTCCATGACCATCAATCTGGCTTCAGAGCGGCCAGAAGCACGGAAACTGCTCTCCTGAACATCCGTGAGGACCTGCTCTTGAACCTCGACTCTAACACTCCGTGTGTTCTCATTCTGCTCGATCTCTCTTCTGCCTTTGACACTGTCAACCATGCCATCCTGCTCAACCGTCCCCGTGATAACCTGGGTATCACTGGTCAGGCTCTGGCGTGGCTGACCTCTTTCCTTTCCAATTGACCCTCCCAGGTCCAACTTGGGTCCTTCCTCTCTGACATCTTTTTCTCCACCTGTGGTGTTCCCCAGGGATCTAATCTCTCTCCCTGGCTGTTCAACCAGTATCTGGCACTCCTTGCCCACCGCATCGCCACCCTCTGCCCCAACTTTCAGTGCTATGCGGACGATACCCAGCTCATTTTCAGGCTACCCTCGGCCTCCTCCTCTCCCTCCCTCATCTCTGACTGTCTGTCTGCTATCCAGGAATAGTGTGCTGCCAATGACCTCTGCCTTAATGCTAGTAAGACTGAGATACTACTCATCGGCACACCCACTCCCTCCTTCCCTGCAGCTCTCTGGCCGGCCTCTCTTGGCCCTCTTCCTGCTCCTACCTCCAAGGCAAAAAACCTCTGGGTCATCTTCGACTCCACACTCTCCTTCTCTCCTCATATATCTGACGTCTCTAAGAAGTCACATTACCAGCTGCACCTCCTCAGAGGTATTCTTCCCTTCCTCTCCTTCCCCCAGAAGCTCACTGTCTTCCGAGCACTGGTTCTCTCGAAGCTGGACTACTGTAACAGCCTCTATCTTAATCTGCCTGCCTCCACTCTCCGCCCTCTGCAACTCATCCAGAACAGAACTGCGAGACTTGTCCTTGGCCTCAAGCCCAGGGACCGTATCTCTCCAGGACTGAAATCTCTACACTGGCTCCCAGTGGCTGCGAGGATTAAGTTCAAAACCCTCTGCATTGTCCACAAGGCCTTCTGGGGCCTGGGGCCTAAATACCTTCAACTCACTCTTCCTAAATATCTTCCTTCCCGAGCCCTACGCTCATCCGTCTCCAACTCCCTCAGGGTCAGCCGCTTCTCGAAGCAACGAGCTGGGGGTAGATCTCTCTCCGCGGCAGGGGCCTCCCTCTGGGACAGCCTTCCTGCCTCCCTGAAACTTGAGGAGAACCATCTCCGGTTCCGGAAGCACCTCAAAACCTTCCTCTTCACTTCTGCTTTCTCTCTCCCTCTCCCCTGCTAAATTCTACACCAAAACTGCACTGATTCTGCAACTGGGCCACTCTCACCGACCTCGGTCCTGGGCCCAGTCACTCTTCACTTGCACTCCCTCCCTGGCAACCCCTGCACTGCGGGACTGTCTCTGTATCACTACAGCCCCCCCCCAGCACTTGTCTGCACTTACCTTGCACTTGCCACCAGCTGGCCCTATTTATTTATTATTTTATTTCTATTCTACTTATTTGTACTCACTCCCCCCCCCTTCCCCTTGCACTTTTTCCCTTCCCCCTACCCCTGCACTTGCACGGTCTGAATGACACCCGGCCTAGTAGGATCATTGTCTGTCTTCCCCTTGTTCCCCCCTCCCTGCCTCGTCACGCCTTGAAACACTTGTGTATAGGCGCGTTACAAATGCCATATCATATCATATCATATCAATGGGACTGGGGAGGGGAGTGGGAATGGGGAGGACGGATGCACCAGCACCATTCATGAATGGTGCCAGTGAATCCATCAAGGTCTGTGAGTGTGTGCCGTTTCGCCCGCCATGTCAGACCTGGTGGGCGAAAAGGTGCCCGCTCGCAGAACTTGTAGTTTGCCATTCCGGAAACAACAGTACCGGCAAGGTTACCGTCACCGTTGTTTCCGGACCGCCAACCTTGTAATGAGGCCCAGTTACTTCTAAAAGCCGCAATGCAACAACGGGTCTAGGGCATAGTTGGGTGCTCTGCTTTCTTTCTCCCTCTGACCCACAGCACATCTGTCCATTTCAAGGAGTAGCCGGGTCATTTCTATTCGCTTTGAAGAGGTTTCAGACAGCGGCGGCATCAGGGCAATGACTAGTTAATTTAAGTCGCTTTACAGCAATGATCTCTGCATGGAGTGGACGTGCATCGAGGACTGGGCTTGCAGACAGTCTACAAGCCCAGTCCAGTTTTCCAGAGAGAAAAACCTCTGTAAAGGGTAGATGACCTGGTGGCCACCGGCCCCTGTACTTTATGTTTTTATCTTTACTTACTTTTTGTGATCACACCGGCCCACGTGCATGCTCAAATTATGTATTTGTATTTTGTTTATTTGTATAGAGCGCCTGGCCCAAAGGCATCTGGGCGCATATCTTAGGTTACATAGTATTACGTAGTGTTACAGTGACAACATGTCTTCTGCTGTCACCTCGGCTGGGCTGCAGGGCTGGGTGGGGCCAGGCGCAGGCTGCTGTCATCCTGCTGTAGCTCTGAATAGAGGCCTTGTGGTCACTGTTACACTTGTAAGTTGCACGTGTTTTGCTTTGCCACACCCAGAGAGCCAGAGGCCTGCAGGTGGTTACTCCATGTCAACAGTCCCTTCCTTGCTTCCCAAATGTACGGGGGGTGTTGTGGTGAGTGACCGACTGCACTCAGACCCGGCAGCACAACACACCATGCCCATGCAGCCCGCTCATGTGATTGGCTGCCAAGCCAACCCAAGCCACATAGCAACAGAAGGCCCCTGGAAATTGCTTGGCCCCTGCCCCGCGGCTCAGAGCGAGGAGGACTCTACTCTAGGCAGGCTACCCCACCAGTCGCCCTCTCCCAAAACAAACATGCACACAACACAGGACAGGAACTGCCCACAGCAGGAGGCAAGCTCTCAGTTCACTCCCTCCCAACCACCAGAACAATTTGTTACAATTTGTTCTTTAATCAAAGTGAGGCTGCCTCTTGGCGCCACACCGGCAGATGACTGGGGACGCACATGCTGCTCCTTTCATTGCTCACTACTCTACTCACCGTTTACCCTACCTCATTCATTGCTCATGCTGCTCCTTTCATTGCTCACTACTCCACTCACCGTTTACCCTGCCTCATTCACTGCTCATGCTGCTCCTTTCATTGCTCACTACTCCACTCAATGTTTACCCTGCCTCATTAACGCCTCATGCTGCTCCTTTCATTGCTCACTACTCCACTCACCGTTTACCCTACCTCATTCACGGCTCATGCTGCTCCTTTCATTGCTCACTACTCCACTCACCGTTTACCCTACCTCATTCACGGCTCATGCTGCTCCTTTCATTGCTCACTACTCCACTCACCGTTTACCCTGCCTCATTAACGCCTCATGCTGCTCCTTTCATTGCTCACTACTCCACTCACCGTTTACCCTGCCTCATTAACGCCTCATGCTGCTCCTTTCATTGCTCACTACTCCACTCACTGTTTACCCCGCCTCATTCACAGCTCACACTGCTCCTTTCATTGCTCACTACTCCACTCATTGTTTACCCAGCCTCATTCACTGGGCCCTTTGAATGCATCAATGCTGAATGCCTCATTTCCTCACACCATACCTCATTCTCTTGTCACAATGTTTAATTATTCACTAATAATTGTGACTGATTTACTGCTCCTATGCCTCATCTACTGGTCACTGCCCCCTTTACTGGTTACCCTGACTCATTCACTGGTCACCCTGCCTCCCCCACATATCACCCTGTTATGTTCAAAGGACAGCCGACCTATCCAGGGTCATCCTACTTCCCTCAGTTATATTCCTTCTCCCACCCATCACACTGAGGTTTGTGGCCATTTGGCCCTGATTGGTGGCTATCCAGGAGGCCATTTTGTTTCAGGTGAGCAGAAAGCTGTTCAGTCACTGACACAACTGAGGATCTTGACACAAAACAGATAACTGAGATGGGGTGATCAGTTTCTGTGACATCAGGGTCTGCATTTAGATTTTTGAAGAAGTATCAGGGGAGAAGAAACGTAAAGTAGGAAAAAGAAACAAAAAACAAAGGAACAGATCCCCCTGTGTGTGATGCCACTAAAGGGATCCTTAAACAAAGAAAAAAGAGGCAACGTTGCTCACGGTGTGAGCAAAGCGCTGTTAAACAACAAATTCCTGTCCCTTACAGAGGAGGGTGGGACTGGTGCTCTCTTCAGCACCATGCTTAGCACAGACAACCCACAACTGCGCCTCCCATGTTTGTAGCATCCATCACCTCATTCATCCTACTACCCTCCCCTTCTCTGTAAGGCCCTCTTGAGGATTCCCCGAAATTAAGAGGCAGGACCAGTTTTCAAAGGTGGAAGTCACAAATGCTGCAGCAAGCTTTATTGAAGCATCAAGGCAGGAGTTATTTTACAGGTGATGGGGAGCAGGTGCAAGTGGATCTAGGTCACCTGGCCTAAGCTCCGCCCACCCGGTACCTTCCTGCCTGCTGCTCTTTTTCACCACTTAGCAAGCCCCGCCCACCTGGTGCCTTCCTTCACCATCGCTGTCTTGTGGCCAATGCTGGATTTGACTTTTATGGACTTCATTCATTCACGGTGCGTCACCCTTTCTCAACTCTCATGCTGGACTTCCTTTGCATCTTGTACTCATGGTGGCCCTGAATCATGCTGTTCCCATCTTCATCTTGTATCCTGGCTTGCAACATTATGTGTTACTACTGACTTCGGAAATTGTATTCGCTCTCCACTCTTGCTTCTCCACTCTTTTTGACTGCTTACTCTCTTTTCTCTCCTCCTTTCCCTTCTCCCTTTTCCTATCTCCTCCCCTTACTTTCTTCTATGCACGTACTTTATCAGAATTGTCCCTGGACCTAATATGATAGCAACCTCGTCTGTTTCCTCCACTACCCTCCCATTACTGTTTTTTTCCTCCCCACCATCCCTCCAGCACTATCTGAAATGTCGTCAGGCCTAGTATGATAGTCGCTTGTTTTGTTCCTCCCCTCCCTTTCTGCACCCCTCTCCATCACCTTTTGTTTTTCTCCGGCTCTACCAGAAATGTCGTCAGGCCTAGTACGATAGTCGCCTGTCTGTTTCCATTTCCTTCCCACTCTCCCCCTCCCTTCCTTATTTATGTCTTAGCTCTTGTACTATCTGAAATGTTGTCAGGCCGAGTACGATAGTAAATTTCACATCCTTACTGTTCATGGCCTGTAAGAATGAGGTTGTATTTTCCCTTGTTCCCTCCCTTGCCTTGAAGCGCTTTGAAACACATTGTGTATAGGCGCTATATAAATAAACAATCATATATCATATCATATCATATCCACTTCTCCACCACACCTCAGGATTATTCTACACTGGGTGTGGCTTCTAAAGCACCCCACCCCCGCCCCGTCAGTGTCCAGAGGACCCTGTCAGGTCGACCCGTCCCTCCATAATCAATTCCCTCTCTACTACCCATGGCCATTTCTTTGTTTACTTTTTCTGTTTGTTATTTTCTTTTCTTCGTTCTTTCTCTATTCATGAACTTTTCTTCCATTCTATCTTTCTATTAATTTGTTCTTCGTGCACATTCTATCATTCTATTTCTATCGCTTAGTTTCTTTCTTCACATTAAACGCTTCTTCATTGTTCTCTTCTCTTTCTATTTTTCCATTTCTTTCTTTCCCCCACCTGGGCCCCGTTGCCCCATCTAACCCGCCACCCTTGTGTCGTTCCGAGTCTCTTCTTACTCCCACAGTGCTTGCACCCCCTTTCTATTCCACAAGTTGCCTGACCACCCCCACAAGTTCTTCCTAGGCCGCACCTCTTTGTTCCCCAAATGCTTTGCCTGCCCCCGTAACTCCTTCTATTTCTAAATGAATCCATCCCCCAGCCCCCTCATTTTTCTTCCCATACCACCACCCCCCCAGCAAGTCTATCCCAAACGCCTAATTCATTCAAGACCTGAAAATCCTAACTCCCCCAGATGCCTTTCCATCCCCCACTCTTCACATTCCCTCAGATGCTTCCCCTTCCCCCAATTCATTCCTTACACCCCTCCTTATCCAACACCCCTAACCCTTCCTTCCTTTACCCACACCTTCCTGTCACCAAATTCTTCCTGCACTACTACTTCACTTCACTTTCCCCCAGTTTCCATTCTCCCATTACTTTCCTACACCACTCCCCCGCATTGGAGTTGGAAGGAATTCCAAGCCCCCTAACCCCTCCCCTTTCCCGGGCCTCCCCTGAGGTTAGTACTCCTGGGTGCCGTACTTCTAAGCTATTGGCTGTGCAGTCCTCTTTGGGATCTGTCAGCGCTTTCTATTGGGATCGACCTGCGGCTCTGCCATGACTCTCTGATGGTTACTAGCGACAGAGAGTTCCCCCCAGACACTAGGTCGTGGCTCGCCTTTGGGCAAGGGACATAGCACCAACTTTCGCCTCACGCATGCATTCATCACAACATTTATGCCATCAGCAGGGCCAATCCAGACGAGTTCGCTGGCATGTCAAACTTTGGAGAGGGGCTCCGGCCCCAACCTTCACCCTTGTGTGAAAGTGTCTCTCTTACGGACTGCCACCACCTTTTTCCTTAGCCGGAGGGCCAGCTTCCGCCTGGGGGTGGTGGCGTCCACTGTGTTTTCGACATTATGGAATCTGTTCTAGCCGGGGGTCGCCCCCCGTCACAACCGAAAACGTACCCCCTCGAAAACCCACTGAAAGCAAAGAAATCCCCAACCTTAACCAAAGGGTGACTTACTTCATCTTAGACCAACAGGAATCTTAATGACCCCCGGCTTACCCCTTGACCCTAGCCACTATGACATGTCTCTACGTTTATTTGCTATCCTATTATCAGGTGAGGGCAGGTAGGACTTCAGGTGGGGGGATGAAGAAAGAGACTGGACTCGACAGTTCGCCCTGCCTTATATCCGCTCCCCAGAGCCAAGATGGATGTGACTAGGCCCGAGGACATCCCTTCCTCCTAAGGAGGAGGCAATATGGGAGTGCCCCCTCCTAATTGAATCTCACTGTTAATTGCCTGCAAATGTTGGGATTTCACAAAGCATGGCCCCACTGCCCTATGTAATCCTGATTCAATGGGCATCCCAGTTATCAACCTCGCTTGTCTTGCTCATACCTCATCACCTAAATCAGGGGCTCTCATATGTCATGACTCGTCTAAGGTACTGTGTTAAAAGGAACCATAATTTCTATTGTGTAAGCCACGGAGAGCCCCAGATACATGCCCATGTCTACCCCCTCCTCCAGGCAACTTAAAACCCCATTGCTTCCCGATGTACCTGTTTGATTCAAAGGTGGCCACTCTCAAACTTTTCCTGGGTGGTTACTAAAATTGAATTATGTAATGACATTACTCCCAACGAAATTAGGAAAGAACGTGTATGGTCTTTCACCCCAACTTTCCCCCTCACCACTCCATGAGTATGTTTGGGCCAGTAGCCCTTTCCTGAAGGCCCCCTTATGCTAAGGTACAAGCTAAGGTATCAATAACTAGGCACAAGGAAATAATGCAAAAATCTTTTGTTTAACCGCTGGCATGAATTTGCTTGCTTATAAATTGCTCTCTCTTGGAATCGGGGGTTGCATATATCTCCCAAAATTTTGCATTGCTCCCTACCTTAAATCGTTGTGTGGGAACTCCTCCCTCACTCCCAAATCTTATCTGGGGCACTGACTACACCTCGCCCTAAGCGGACCTAAATTAGTTCAGCACAAAGACCCACACCCCTTGCCCGTTACCCCCATGCAAAGGAACTTCAGCTAATCGTCAGTAAGCAAACTGCAGCTGATGGTGCCTGGCAAGTCAAGAATTCAACTGATCCACTGAGCAACCCCGGATGTGGAACAATATATCAGTCCCCCCAAACTGGGGCCACAAGGAAACGTAGCTTCAGGAGACCACTACAACCCATAATGTTTAAACGCGCCTCGGTTGAAAAGGGACTCTCACCTATGAAACTTCACCCTTCCGCCCAAGTCACTTACACCCATTTAACGACTTATGTTAACCCTCATAGTAGCATTAGCTAGGCAATTAGAGCTCCTACACCGGTATCCATCCATGTGTGCCACTGATTCGAAACCCACTGTGACAATGGAGCCCCTTGTGCAACCCTTTGTTCATGCTGCATTTCATTGTTTTGGAAGTAGCCGGCGCAATGCCTTCTTATAGCTGCCCTAGTGTTTATAAATCATGTGAATCGGTCCTTGGAAGTTGATTACCCTCCGTTGCATTTGTTATTGATATATGCTGTACATGGAGCATGTTTGCATACTCCACAAAAAGTATGGGAAGAACATGTATGGTTTAGCACCCCTGTTTTTCCCCCTTGTGATGCCAATCATATGCCATTACTATTTGCAGGGAACAGCTGACTCATTGGCTAGGTGAGCCCCTCGTGAATTTCCTTTAACTGCCCAATGAACGTTGCCACCTTGTACACAAAAAGACAAAATGTATTAGACTCGGTCAGGCCCAATTAATTGACTTCACAACAATATTAGCAGGCCCCTAAATGCCAAGCCAATCCGACACCCCTTAAACCCCCATCCTGCCACCCTATACCATGTAGAGTGCGATATCCCCAGCCAGAACCTTCCCATGTGTCTGGCCTGTCTACAAGTCTTTAACCCTCGTTCTTGAGGTGGGGTGCCCATTCCCGGCCTCTGCCACAAAACCAAGCCAGGGCCAGCCAAACTCACATCAAAATATTTCTATGTGTACTATGAGGCCGCTGCACCACAGAATTGTCTCGAGCACCAATGAACGGTGGCTCACACTTGTAAAACTCTATTCATTCTTTTTATGCCACTGTTTGAGTAGTACCAATGGGAGGGTGTTTTGATTAAGTGAGATGAAAAATGTGCATTTTAAAGAATATTTATTCAGCAATGCTTGTCAAACCAACTAGCCGTAATGCAAGAAATGACCTCAAGCTGCCAGCAGATGAGTGTTTTTGCGCAATTTGCAATATGCACAATGCCTTGCATGCTGGTGTTTACTCACCTGTGCCATTTCCGCCATTGTAAAATAAATTGCAATATATTGGCTAACAAAGTTGCATTCTGACTTTGCAATGACCACTGCCATATGCTCACCTCCCAGCCATCTCGGCTGCAATTAAACTTTGCGCAATTGTGCTGTAATAAGCAAAGTCCTGCCATGCACTAGGAGGAATCAGGCCGGATTGCATGGGGTGGAGATGAGTGGGCAGGAGAGCACATGCACACCACCCTCATAAAAGCACTTGCTGATGCCATACCCAAAGTCACAATCCGCTACTCAGGCAGACACCGAAGGAACCTACGCCTACAGTAAAACACCCTTAACAAGTTGGCACACATGAAACCCACGATTTGATTTCCAATGACTCTGTCAGCTCCACAGCTGAGCATCTTAACAAGACCACAAAATGCTATGTGGTTTGGTGCCTAACACCTTATCCCCAAACCTGAAAGTTATATAAATTAGCAGAGCTTCTCAGATTGTAACTGGAAGCACAGCAACCAACCAGGCCATCCCCCACTCATAGCTAATAGAGAGAAAACAAACTGACCCAACATCAGCCTGGTAACTTTGCAAACCCACAACCTTAATTCCACAAGGGGCTGCCACTGTCCCACCCCCAGCACACAGTCAATGGCAGCGCACAAAAGTGTTACTGCTTGTACTGTTCTCATCTACATTTATTTTTCATCAACCTGGTTATAACAGTGTTCGGTCAGTGGGTTCCTTAATCATGGAATGCACATGTTTCTGTATAAGGGTACCAGACCCCCCCCTTCAAACTGTGTACAGATAACATGATAGGCTGATCAATGGTCCCAGTATTGCAAAAATCAGAATTATAGTGCTTTTTGAAGGTAAACAGTGAACGTGGGGCGACATATTTTTGGGGGGTCAGAATGACCCAGGAAATGAAGGGTGCCTCTGGTATTACATGCACATCATGAATATGTAAAAAAATATTCTGCAAACTGGATAGAAAATGAGTTATGCTCAAAAGTAAATACTGACCTACCGTTTGGTAGGGAGGCTGAATAGACTGGAGATATTTTCTAAAATGGATGCCAGATACAAAATGGCGTCATGAGAGCAGGTGTGTAAAGCCCTGACTCATGCAAATAATGAAAATTCTTTGGCAGCGTTTTAATATAAGATAAGCATGTCTGGAAGGATGTCTGAGAATTGTTGGCAGGTAAAGTAGACATGATTGATGGTAAATAAAATAAAGGCAGGGAAAGTTACCAATTAGTACAGATCAGCTGCTTACTTGACAACAAATAAAATGAGCTCATGGGGTTTTCCATGGTATAAGCTAAAATTGGCAGGACCTCGAGAAGCAAATAAGGACTGTTTTTTTGGCAGGAGTTAAAGGATGTGTGTTCGGCTGTGTCTAAAATAAGCTTATCATTCTATGTGTCAGTCAGCCAGGCTTGACATGGATGAACTCATGTGGGCTTTATGAGTGACAGATAAGCCAAGCAATCAAAGATAAGGAGGGCTTTTAGTCTGGCTAAGAGAACCAATCAGATATGTGTCCTGAATTTGCATGAAAGTATTGCATCATTGAAAAGACCTATATAAGCAAGCTGATTGCAGCAGCTCTGTGTGTTTCCAGTGTGTCTTTATGAACTTGTATTAAAGATGTCTGTGAACTTGAGCGTCCATTCCTCCTTGGGTCCAGTCCCACTGTCAGAGTCCAGAGATGTCAGAATGCTTCAGGGGATGCAGAATGACCTTCTTTACACTTCCTTTATTGACAATTATCTCGGGAAACCAATGCTTGGAAGTTTGCGATTGTGCACGTGGTCTGACCTTGCCGCTCTCTCGCCCTCCTGCTCGGACTGCAACTAATTGGGACAAACTACCAATGGCAAAGAAATATTAAAACCTATTATATCAAGTGGCCCTTGCCATTACAACATTCCAACCTCATCTCCCCCGTAATGCCCACCAACATGTCCCAAACACCAACAGCAAAGTGTGGCCTTGTATGTAATTTGTAGAGCACAGGCTGGCCGGGGGGGGGGGGCAAAAATACACCCTGGTAGCAGTTTGCTTAAAATGTTATGCTAACCATGCAGGCTTTTTACAACTCCAACACCGTGCTGTGCGGCTTCTACCATTTTTTGGTACATGTACTAATGACAGTGGGCTGCAATGGGAGATAAGTGTTCACATGTGTGCAAACCATCAACGAATCCAGGTGAATGGTATATTGGATGCAGCCGTAAGAATGACAATGAATGAATGCAGCGAGTGCTGCATTTGTGGTGCACCTTGGAGGTTTATGTTTGTACAAATTGTTTAAGCATTGCTGTGGTGAAATGCTATATTCCTGCTGCAAATAATACTCCAAGCTACAAGCTAGCCCTGGGGAAGGACACCCTGACCCTATCGGGGGTGCCTCACCCTAGGTGGCGTGTGGTGCAATGCCTATCTAAAAGCGATAGAGGAGAGAGCTGTCCCTAACCTTCTACAGTGGTGGCATATACCTTATCGAACACAGTGTCATACATTCAGAACATTTCCGACTGGCTGATGCAACAAAGGACAGAACTGTGTATTAGATTCTGTCACAGCCAGATCTAAGGGATGGCAACCTGGAAGGCAGGTAAACTAGTTGAATTCCAAACTAAGTACAAACTTTAATTGTGCCCGTGGGTCTTAGTTGATGGAATGCAAAAAGTACAGTCGGAATGCCCACTACAAAGAAAAAAGCTAAAATGGCTCTTATAAAAATGCTCACTCCATATATGTGAGTGTGCAAACTCATTAGTCCAACCAGTATCTCTCAATTCTAATGGGAGATATCAGACAGGTCATGAGAGCCCTCATGACCTAGAGGGTCGACCGATCGGTCGATAGGCGTTGCACCACACGTCACCTCGGGTGAGGCACCCCCAATAGGGTCAGGGTGTCCTTCCCCAGGGCTAGCTTGTAGCTTGGTTGTCTCCCCTTTTTTCAGACTGTGGGCCTCATTACGAGTATGGAGGTAGTCATGCCCTTCATAAGGGCATGGCTGCCTCCATACTAGGTTCCATCTCCGGGTTCCTTCAATGAGGAATAACCGGGCCATTCCAACATTGGAGGACTCGGTAATTCCACATTGAAAAAACCCATCCCCATTTGAGCCCTCATAGGACTCAATGGGAATGGGGAGGGAGCTAATAATGGGCCCATTAATAACAGGCCTGTTATTAGCTCCCTGGTCCCCTTGCAGGACCCACTACGGACATCTGGTCTGACTAGGGGACCTCGTAATAGGGCACCCTGTAATGAACGGTGCTGGTCCCGTACCGGCACCCTTCATTACGGGAGCGCCAGGGTTGTCATGAGGCCCAGTGTGCCCATGTAAGATTATTAAATACACTGTAATTTTGAATAACCTCTCTCCTACTGAACCGTTGTTTTGTGCTATCATATTGTATTTAGTTAACGGTTAAGGATGATAACGGCTTGCCCGTCTCCCCTTGCTCTTACGAATTTACCCTGTTAATTTGCAAACGCGAATAATACTCCCCGAGTGGCCGACCAGAGAACCCAACTAGCCCTGCATTATGTCCATGACCTGCGTTGTAAATTGCCATGAACCCACCATTGCATCCCGCCATGCCCCCCCTGCACTCGGGTATGGCCCCTCGTGATACTGCCCAAATGCAGTCACACGAAACGATGCCAGACTGCCCTTTCTGACGATGCCAGCTATCCTGGTTAATGTACCAAAATGCTCTTATCTCAACTACCCATGCTACGCCCTTTGTGCGCTGTCCAGTCATTTGGTCGAAAGACATTTGGTCGAAAGCCAAATGGTCGACGGAATTTGGTCGAAAGCCAAATGGTCGAATTTTTTTTTATTTATATATATATTTTTTAGGCTTTCGTTTAGGGAAAAAATGTTTTTTTAGAAAAAAAAGGAGGTTGGGGGGACCCCCCCCCAAAAAAAAAAGTGAAAATACAACATTGGTTTCGACCATTTGTCCTGTCGACCTTTTTTTTCGACCAAATGACTGGTAACCCTTTTCTGCATTACCGCCCACCAAAACTTGTCACACAGGTGGCCCTGCATATACCAATTACTGGCCCATTGTCCCTGCATTAGCTGGAGACCAACCATGCTGCCCGTCCCTGGGACAGCTTAGCTATACTGCATGAAAACCGACCATGCTGCACTTAATAAAACGATGTAACATCCACACAAATAACAATATGGCCCAATACATTGCCGCGCGCCGGCCGTCCATGGACATTCATTGACAAAACACTTTTAGCAAACCAGTCAAGCCCTCCCATGTGCACACTCCCCCATATGCTGCGGCCGTTGAACCGCCCAATTTAAACACACCATAAAACTTTGCAATCAAACGCCCCCCTGGCAGCGCAGTGGCCACACATCGAACATCAAACAAAACACAATTATATCGGCCCTGGTGCATTTTCAAAATAAAAACCTGCTCAATTTATTCTCCCAGTTAACATTTTGGCTTTGCAAGTAAACTTTAACAATAAGACCCTTAGGAAGTGGTTTTGCGCTCCATTTTAATTCAAGATACAAGGAGGGGGGAGATAAGAATGGGAGAGGTTAATGGTGGGTTATTTGTCAGCAAGTGATCTACAAGCAGGCAGAGGAGGAAACAGGGTGGAGCAGATCACTCAGTCTCAGCTTAAATGGGGGGGCATAGGTTGTATGGACCTAGGTGTTAGGGAGGGGACATTTTTTGAAGTGGAGGGTCTGCTCTGGGGGGCCTTGCAGAAGGGCAATGCTGCCATATAGGAGGGGGAGGACCAGCGCTTGGAGAGCACATCTGAAGTCGTTTGCTGTGATAATAGGCTTGGCAAAGCTGCCTCTCTCCTCCTCACTATGTGCTGCTTGAACGAGAGGCATCTGTCAGTGCCAATGGCACAGGTGGCAAGTTGGAGTTTCAAGCCCTTGAGGTTCATAGCAGAGGTCCAGGTGTGGAAGTCCCAGTGTTTGGTGCTGTTGTTCGGCAGTAGGAATTCAGTCATGGAGGGGTTGAGCTTCAAGTAAACACCGAGCATCCAGGACTGGATCGATGTGAGGCAGGCCTTGAGCCTGTGGATGTCTTCGATGGAGGATATCTTAAATCGTTAAAACGTTTAGCACAGATCCGCATTCCCCTTGACTCAGCGTCACAGAAATAACCAAAATCACAGCTGCATTATCCATTCCATTCGGGAAATGCTAGCCCGACCTGGTTTTAACTTGGCATTCTGGGACTACTAGTCAGGGACTACATAAATCCGGGACTACAAGAACCAGAGCGCATTGTTAAATCTTGCACTGGTCTAGCATCTCCCGAATGGAATGGATAATGTTGGCGTGTATCGGATGTGTCCCCGCAAATGGTGGCCAGAAAGTGGCATATTATTAGAGGGCTATTGCATATAAACAGAGTCCACCTGATAGCTGGCCGGGCTGTCCTCTGTTTGCCTTGAGTAAAAGTATCATCATTCCTGTACATTCTGCGATGGGCCATATGAACAAGGAATGTATGGAATGCTTCACCAGAGATGTAAAGGTAATGGGGCTGTGAGTTAAGTTGCAGATGCTGAGCCTTTCTGGTCATTCTTTCTGTTTTCGGGTTTACCACTGGTCAGGAAGGAGTTGGTGTGTGCATTGAGTATGGCATCACGCATAAACCTGCAGGTCAGATACAGAACAGGAAGTGACACCGCAATCAGGCCTGACCCCAGGGAAAGTAAAACTTGATAGCCAGATAGGGCCGTACCAGCTTCGTAGTCTCAAGGGTGGCCATGCCAGGGGGTGGAGCAGGGACATGAGACATTGCCGAGGCCATGAACAATACTTTCACTGCTCCAAGTGCAAACTGAAACATGCTGCCAGTCGGCTGTGCTCCAATTCTGTTCTTGAACACTGTACCATGTAACCGCCTCTCCCCTACTTCCCGTCCCCTTACCTGTCCTTCACCAATTAAGCCCCCATGATGTCTACGGGTTTGGTGCGCTTTACAAATACAAAAATAAATAAATAAATAAACACAATTTGCACCAGAATGGTTGTGGGAAAGAGCCCCATTTTTATCACGACTGGTCATGTGGGCTCTCCCGAATCATATGCACATACATTGCTGAAACAGATCACTGCGATTAGGCGTAGGTGCAGCGGGTCCCAGGTTTCTGGGACGTTCACTGAATGCAGGTGATGAATCTGGGGTGATCGCCGCCATGTCCACATATGCACAGTGACCTCCTGCTATGGGGTTTACCCTTGACGCAACGAGGGGAAATAACACAACCTCTCTGCCTCTATATTGGGGTGCTGTCCAAATCCAAACTTCATGTTAACAAATTGCAACTTAAGGGTTCATGACTAGGGGAGAGGGATATTTTTGCCCGTGAAGCAAAATGTGTGGCATATGCACACGAATCCACTTCCGCCCGTTCTGCAAAGTCCGCTTTCCGGTTCTGACGCCACTGAAATTTCACCCAGTATTGTGCAGTTTCGTGCAGAGCATATTTCATTCCCATGTTAGTTTGGTGTGGTGTGTTGAGAAACTTTGCACATGTATTTTTTCAATCTGTTTTAGTTTCATGCAGTGGCACGAAAAACTTTGTGCAGGACTTTTTTCGATCCGTGCAAGGTTTGCAGCACGGGCAACTTCAGGCAGGTATTTGTTTCCAATTCGTACTAGTTTTGTGCAGCAGCACAAGAAACTTTGTGCAGGTCTTTTTTTGATCCATGGTAGTTTTCGTGTCGCAGCATGAGAAACCTTGCATGGTTTTCCACAGTGTCTGCTATTTTCGCTCAGCAACACATGAAACTTTGTGTAGGCTTATTTTAGATATGTACTAGGTTCATGTTGCGGCAGAAGAAATGTTACACTTTTTTTAAAAATGTCCTAGGTAGGTTTGAGAATCTTTGCATACCTTTTGTTCGATTTGTGGTAGGTTTGCGCAGTGGTACGAGCAAATTTGTGCCATTCTCTTCTATTGGTGCTAGCTTTGTGCAGGGACATTAGAAACTTGACACAGCTTTTGTTCGATTCGTAATAGATTTGTGCAGCAGCATGAGAAACTTTGTGGTGCTCTTTTCGATTCATGCTAGGTTCGTGCAGCGGCATGAGAAACTTGGTCCCGCTCTTTTCGATTCATGCTAGGTTCGTGCAGCGGCATGAGACGCTTCATGCCGCTCTGTTCGGTCCATGCTAGGTTCGTGCAGCGGCATGAGACGCTTCATGCCGCTCTGTTCGGTCCATGCTAGGTTTGTGCAGCGGCAAGAGACGCTTCATTCCGCTCGGTTCGGTCCATGCTAGGTTCACCCAGAAACTTTGTGTGGCTCTTTTTGATCTGTGCTAGGTACGCTCAGTGGCACGAGAAACTTTGCGCAGGTAATTTTGGTTTGTGGAGTTATCCCAGCGGATCTGAAACATTTCAGCAAAGTGAAATTGATCGCTGCATGGACAGAAAACACAGTCACAGGCTGGGCATTTGCAGCGATGGTGCACACCATCGAATATGCAGCTATCTTGCCACGCCGGTGTGCTCCATCTGTGGAATATGTTTGCATTGAAAAATGCAAAGGAAGCCACCACCTTCACCTTCACAGTATGGTGCAGAGCACTAAGTGGGACAATTGTCACATATATTAATAATTTCTGAGCGTCCATGATGCCTGATTATGGGCAATCCTCATGTTTTTTTTTTATTGAGGAAAACCTAATTGCACTATCAAGTCCACCATTTATTTTCTAATTGATCACATGATGAGAAGGGTTTTGGATCATTACCAAATTGGTATGGACTTGTTCCAGCGAACCGGTCTCCACAACCTCCCAATGAATGTTTGAGTGGCAATTACTATGTATGCATTTGCATGTGTTTGAAAGCACGTACCAGAGGAAGCCTGTCTCACAGAGTGTGCAGGGTTAGTAACAATATACCCCGTTCAAGTGAGAGACCTGTCAAGTGCCACGTTGTCGTCAATGTTCACGACAACGTGCAACAGGTGACACGCAGAGAGCACATCTCTTTTATAAGGCAGACAGAAGAAAATCGCTGTTCCCTGATGACCGAGCTTAACACTTCACACAAAAACCCTGGGAGAAAATGAGAAACCCGAGAATTATGATTTCACAAGCCACTCAAAATAGAACACCCCCCAAGACCATCTTACAAGTCGCTTGCATTGGAATTACAGAACAAATTCAATTATCGCGCGCCTGGTTTGGGTGCAGGCCAACTACAGTATCGTGAAATGACCCTGAAAGTGATCACGATAAGTAACTGGCAAAGGATAATGTCAAACACAAGAGGGTGGCGGCTGAAATGACAGGAGCTCCTAGTCCTTCCGTGATTGGTCGAGCGGGAGATTGGCAGCCGGGATTAGTCAGTGTTCTCTGTGGCATTTAGCAGCGTGGAAATTATGGGAAACTGTTTAATCCCACCGGGCTGTTGGGCTCTGACATTCAAGACGCCGAGCTCAAGAGATTTAACTATCAGACAGAAAAACAAAGCGATGGGGGTGACATTTGCACCGCGACGCGTCGCCATGCTGCGCTGGCTGGCATCCCGGCTCCTCGAGCATGGAGAATGGGCCTGTCAATCACGGCGCCATGCGGGTGGGCAAGGGCTGGTTTCCAATGCAGGGCCTGCCCTTAAGCCTGATTGCCAAGCAGGTGGCATCCGGCCTGTTCATACCGGCGTCAAGAGGTTGGGCAGGCTGAGCGCTCTGGCTCTGATCAAGCAGGGGGCACACAGGCCTGATCGTGTGGGTGGTCACGGTGTCGACCCTTCATGACGCGAGGCGATTGTGGGGTCCTCAGAGCAATGCATGCGTCTGCGAAACTGCTGGAGACTAGCACAATGTGCTGCCAAAAATGCAAATGCATGCACGAAAACATTCAAATGGCTAAAATAACATGTAAGAGTATTCTGGTAATAGCTTCAGTCAAAACCCACCATTTGCCTTTGGAATGTATGTGATATGTGAAAAGTTACACAAATATGTTAAATCAGAAAAAAAAGCACACGCCCCTCATAATTCGGCCCATTTAACCAGAGTGAACTCATTAAAGCGCCCCCACCGACGGTGCCGCGTTTGTTTACCAATTTGTAGCTCTGAACTGCAGTTTTCAAAAACTATCCGTACAGGTTTGATGAAATATTTACACTGCTAAATAGTGGTCTGGGGGCCACTCCTTTTCAGGGGACTGCATTTGGGTGTATCCTTCCGCGTACCCATGAGTCCTTGCGCACAGGAGCTTACAACGCGCGGATGCAGCGTTCTGAACTTGTGATTGGCAAAGGTAAGAATGATTTGCAATGCCAATGGTCGGAGATGCCGTTGGAAGGCTCATTGCCCAAGGTGTATCCATGGTGACTGACGCCATCAGCTGCAAAGCCCCCGACCTCAGACCCTGCTTCCCATAAGCACCCACCCTCTGTTTTCCATGGTAGACTCCCAGCACCCCATTTGATTTCATATGTTGCATATAAAGTAAATTGTCAGATTGGAGAGGGAGGTGGTGAACCAGCGCATGTTCCATGACCATGTGTTTTCTTCTGACAGCCATCAGCCACCCCCCATCCGGGGGGGGGGGGGTATAGAGACAGGCTATTGTTATACAGACCTAAGAGCCACCTCCCTGTGCACAGCAGGTGCTTTACGTCTCCCTCCTTGACCCTTCACCCATAGCATGCACCTCCATGCCTTTGCCATGGCAACAGCATGGTTACCCTGGTTGTGTTTCTTTCTCCCCATGGCAACCTCAATGCCTGCCCCTGCTTTCACCATGTCTTTCACTCTGCTCCCTGTTCCTAGTCCCATGCCAGGCCCCTAAATCTCTCTCATTCGTCTCTGACACCCCCAGTTTGCTGACTAGTCCCCTGCCTGCTAGGCCTGCACAGCCTAATAAACCAGTGACCGCCCAGAAACAGCATCATTTGCAGGCCCTTTCCTGGCTGCCCCCTTTCACTGGATCTCATGCATTGTATCCTGTCTTCCAGAAGCTGGCACTCACCTTCACATTCCAGAAGACCTGGTGTGTATAGTAGACCCCCCGCCCCTGTTGCCCCCTACTGCCCCTCTTTAATCTGCCACACTCTACCCTGAGCCAGTATACAACCCTACATTTTGACATTCGTGCTGTTCACGTGCCCTTATCCCCTCAAGTGCCCACCCCCTATTAATATGCCCTTTGATACAGTCACACCCCCAAAAAATAAATTAAAACATGATGGTCTCAGAATCCCACAGCGATTTTCCTGCACCCTTTTTAATATGTTCATAGTACAGTTGTTCTGATCTACTTACATCACATCTAATGATCTACCCCACCCCTTTTATTCATCTAAATTGTGTTCCTGTATTTAACAGACACGCTTCTAGGTGCTTACGGGCCTGCGGATGCCGTTTATTGACTCTCTGAACATATGGTCTGTTCCTGCATTCAAACAGGGCTGCGGCCATCAAATGTCTGTTAGTGAGAACTGATTTGCCTCTCGCCGCCCCTAATAGCCTACTCCTACTACACAGTCTGTTAAAGGAGCGCATTTTCACTGCCCGTTCAGCCCATAGGAGATGGTAGAGCTGTAAGACCGCACTGTATATCCTCTTTCAGCACAAGCCTTTTGGTCCGTCTTTTTCAGCGTGACGTGCGCACTGCATTTCTCCTTGTGGCTCCCTTGCTGGCTGAAACCAGTAATATAGCATCATCCTGATCAAGTCATTCATTACATCATGTCACACTGCTAGTCCTGGCCTACAGGGGGCCTGTGATGATCCAGCGATGATTTCCCCCAGAAAACCTATCCTGGGACCCTTTTCATGTGCCCAGGGAAAGGCAGACACTTTCTGATCACGACCCTGGGGGTGGTGTTCTAGGGAGGGGGAAGTAAGTCAGGAGGAATGGGAACCCCCTTCTTTAACTTCCCCCAAAACCCTAATCTTGGAATACCTTATTGCAAAACCGAAGATGTGAGAAAAACTACGTTTGTCACTAGGGACTTCAAGTCCCATAATTCCCTAAGTACTGCGACAAAGAAGAGCGCTGGAGAGGAACCATGCAGCAGGAGGCGTCAATTAATTAATGTAAATAACCCACACCTGATGGAGAGTGGGAGGCTCAAAAGGCACTCTCAGAAGCAGGCAATAGTCAGAGAAGGGTGATGGAGGAGCCATGTAGACCCTGTGTGCAGCCATGGGCAGGACTGGAGGAGAGGGCAGACGTCGGGATCACTGTGAAGCCAAAGACAGTGGCTTGTGTTGATAGGAAATTGTAGAGGAGCAGGTGGACACATCATCCCTAGCTCGCGCCCCTCATCTCCATCATATTGGAACATCAGGAGAAGAGCCCTATGTGGAACACCCGGTATCATCCCAATGCCACATTGAGTGTATGATAGACGATATGCACTGAGACACATGTATCGGATGTACCCTTTCACTGAAATGGTGGAAGGATGTCGGCACACACCATTGGACATCATAGAGCTATAAGAGAAATCTGACAAGGGAAGAGTGATGTCATAAAGGAAAAACACAAAGATGTACTGACACAATATAAAAATACTGAAGAATAAAGATCTATTTGAAACAGCAAGAGAAACATGTAACTGCAATGCATCAGCCATGAAGGTATGGAACCAATGGACACATACCTAAGATGGAGTAAGAAGTGCCATTCAGCGGTCTATGCCTTATTTCCAAATGGCCGCCGCGACGTATATACGTCACACGCATCAGGGTACCGATGCGTTGTATCGTCGTTTTTCTCGCAAGAAACTGCTAACGCTTGCTTCCCTGTACTTAGCCTACTTGCTAACTTATCTTTATCTTCCTTTTATCCTTCTTTTTCTGTGCTTCCTGCACTCTTTAGGTGACTCTCGTTTTCCGGGTGCGGGTATATCGAGAGCTATCAAGACCGCACGGAGGAGATAAGGGTTTTTCCTTTTGCTTGCCTGTTTACTTTCTGTGCTACCCTCTTATTCCTATTTCCATCCCTTACCTATACCCGATCTTGCTTCCGCTTGCTGCTATCTTCTTACTCTTTCTTCTGACTTAGTCTTGCCCATTGTTCAGACGAAGAATGGGCAAGACTAAGTCAGACGCTCGCGCGTCCTTTCTTCCTCTTCATTGGGCAAAAGACCTTACCTTATGCCTGGCTGCATTTTCCTCTGGCCGGGCAGCGGAATTCCGTGGTTGCACGTCATTCCGACCCGGCAGCGGAACCCACGGCTGCATTCTGCTCTGACCGAAGGCGGTCCTCCACCGCTGTACTCCTCCATAAACCCGAGACTTCTCCAGCCACACTACTGGGTCCTGTCATCTGCCTCTTAATAGCGGCGATCAAGATAGGATTGTTACCTTGTTCCAAACAGTCATAACACTTAACTTTCGGATCTTTTATCTAGCTATCTTCATGGAGGAAGAGACATAATTTGCAGGGTTTTTTCGCCCAACTGGCTTTTTCCCTGATTTAGGACTGGCTCCTTGGGGGTCTCCGGGACCTGGTTCCTTCCGGTCACGATGGCCTCTGAGGAGCCACGCCCCTATTTGCATCACAAGAAGGACAAGAAGGAGAAAAAGATAAAAAGGCTCCGCAAGAAGAAGGAGATTGAACAGTCCACGGATTCAACAGAAGAGGAGTTAAGGGAAGAGGTGGAAAGTATTGAACTGCATGACAGTAACCAATACGAAGAAATCATAAATGCAAAGAAGATAAAGTAACCTGCTGACTAATAAGTGTATATACAAGACATATAGCAGCATTCTGCAAAGGAAAACATAACGTGGCTAGAGCGGCCATGATGGAAAGATGGAAACTGGACTTAAAGGAATGGTGTGGTCAAAATTTCCTATTGCCCCTACGGGTCGGCCATGTGTTTTTAAGCCTAAATCGCTCGATTTTAGAAAAATTTCCTATGGCCTTTCCCGAGTTTTCGTCCATTAAACGCACACGAAAACAGGCACCAGGGAGCTGCCATTTTGTGATAATCCTATCATTTCCCCCATCGCCCTGGCTGACCTGCTTTTTGCGGCACCAAATCATATCCCCCGCCCCTGAGCCTGACATTATCAAAACATTCATATTCCCCGCCTCTCTCCTTGATGTTACAGTGCTGCGTAGGCAAACGCGCCCAGTCGACTTCTACGTGACTTCACACAGAACCCGGAAACCAACACAGATCAGCTCACAACACAGCACGCCACAATTTGGAAAATGAAACTGTACTTTAAAATCAAACAGCAACACAGTAAATTTGGTAAAGTACATTTATTTGACATTAAATGTTTATAGAATATTCTGCAATTGCCATATGAACTCCGAAAGTCATTTATTTTCTTTTATCTCTATCCGCAAACCCTTAAAATTTTATCGTGAGTCACGCGCTGTTCCTTTATGGTACACAGGGTGTTGGTTTTCGTTCAAAGAGGCACTTTTTTCGCACATTGAACCGCAAGGATGTTCCATCAAGTAGGCACTAGGCCAGCGTAAAGGTTGATATGTTGCTTCTAGCCGCTAGTACCGCATAAGGGCCTACGGGCCCTTGGCGATCGTCCCATAAGATCATCAGAATGGTGCAGTTGTTTACATTAAGCTGCAGCTGGTGGCTGAAGAAACCGTCTGCCAGTGTCTGAAACTGGTGGCAGGGGCAAAATGGAAGGATGTACCTATTTTTTATTTATTACAGCCGAGCTGAAACTATTTGCTTTCAAGGATAGTGCAATGGAGTATGTTCGGCTCTAAAATCAATGCGAAAACTAACGAAATAAATCGAGGTTGGTACACAACGAGAAATGACTTTTTGTCTACATGCGTGTGGAATGTGGACCTGCATGCCCATGTGCCCGCTACAAGGACGATCCCACAAACCTTTTCAAAGCTCTTCATTCATTCATTTATTCATGCATCCGTTCATTAATTTCTTTATTCTGGTATAAAAGCGTCTAAAGAGTTACTTACATTATATTTGCAATTTCCATTGTGTCTCTGCGTAATGCAGTCCGTAAATCCCACTGTGCTCTTGACAACGATTTTTCGTATACTGAACTAACATGAAACTCGATCTAGTTTAAGAATTTTCTGCCTTATCGTCTCAAACGTTATTGCACCCCCCAACCCTACCTTCAAATGAAGTTCTTTCTGCATGGTCCCTGTCTCTCAAGGTCAAAAAGCAATAGAACCTTATACTGCCAGTGCGAGTTGTGAGCCTCTTCAGGGCGCGAGCTGAAAATCAAAGCCGCTGACCTTCACTAGAAATTAGCATACATTCTTTCTTTGCAACGTCCCTAGTAAAGCCATCTGTGAGAACTTGAAGTTTAGAATCCCTCTATGTAGTGCGCCTCAATGTGCAAATGTGAACTGGCTTCTCTCCCATCTGCAACGGCTCGCTTGGCGCATTCTAAGGCCCCAATTTTGTCCTCGTTGTCTGCTAGCTTTGAAGCCCAAAGAACCATAACTATTGAGACTTTTAATTTTTTGGGGAAGGTCAGGGAAAGTATAAAGTACCCGAGGAGTTGAGTTGAAAGTGAGATTTATTGTTTGTTTGTTTTATTATTTGCAATACGCAAGCCTCCCCTCGGTTAACAGTGCCCAGCATTTATAAGAGAGTGCGAAAATTAGTTACATCAACAAAAATATATACATACACATATAGACAAGGTCAGCAATATGAGGTGAACAGAGAGAGAATTCAAAGATGACACCCAGGTAGTTCGGCACCCAGGATGGTGAAGGTAGGGGTTAGGGTTAGCGTATGCACACTGTACAATAAAATTTATTTACAAAAAGACAATCGTATTACAATTATTTAAACCGGGATTTGTACTTCACAACCAGCTCTCCTTTGGGTGGACATGGCACAGTGGCAATGCTGGGTGGCAATGGATCAGTGCTCTGCACAGAAACATTCAAAATTCCATATCTGTGCTTCTCTAATACAGCAACAATAAGGCTTTTGACAAAGTCGAACTCCATTTCCTCATAGACTGTTTTGATCACCCATTGCTTACTTCTTTTTGAAAAGGCCTTAGTGTAGCGAGGCATCCTTACATTACCCTTAGTCCTAGATTGTTCACGGCTGAGATTCTCGTTATGGGCCAAGACGGCAAGTAGAGTCCTATGTCTCATGCCCTGTATGCTGAAATGCAAGCGCTTTGGCCTGTACTTTAGGCACATATTGTGGAACACCTCCAAACCTCCAGTGTGACAGAATTCTGCCAGTCCCCTCAAATCTCTTGATAGAGTTTTATCGAAAACAATCTTCTCAATGGCTTTGTGTGTCGGTGAAGATGGATTCAACCACTTCTTCTTCCGTGCCTCCACTGGGGATAAAGGGCCATGTTCACATTGGTGGAAATGTAGGTTTTCTGACCAGCGGTGCACGTTGGTACAGTGGTGCATCAGTGACCGCCATTTTTCAAGTAGTATTTCCACTGACCCTTCACAAGTTTTGGAGCTCCACCAAAGATGGTTGCTGATAGACTGGGACCACTCTGAAATACTTTCCAAACCTTTTTTTTCCCTGCAGCCGAGATTTTCTTATTGATTGATTTAGCAAGATGCCATACGTCAAATTGATGTTTAATATGTGGGAACTGCTCTCATTGTCTTGGCAATTGAAACGTGTCTGTCGGTGGCTATGAGGTCGATGAGCATTCCCCTCGATTGCAGATATTCCACTGATTTTATAAACCCTAGTTTCTCCATGGCCACTGAGGATGTACATTGTGTTACCTGCACGACCACCGAACTCACAATTCTCTTACTATCCATGTCCTGAAAGTGGGAGGTGCAGTACTTGGCAGAAAATCCAGGGCTGTCGCACTGTCCATCATCGGCTAGCCTGAATCGTTTGCCTTCGAATGAGAGACAATTGTTCAATTTTCCAAGCATCACTAATGGCCGGAAACAGATAACCATGTTGGTATTTGTAGTACTGCGTTTTTGAAATGAAATGGAGTCCCACAAACTGAAAGAAAGACTTTAACTTTCGAAAACTGGAGCCACTAAAAAGTGATGCAGCTGCACACAGTAGATTGCCTGCTGGCAGTTTCCCCATATCGGATATGCAGACCATGAGAACGTATGATGTAAGCTACAGGCGGCATGTATTGTGACGTTACTGCCTTGTTTTTGACAAGTCACATGAATCAATGGCTTCCCACATACTTTCCCTCTGACGGAATGCCCACATTTCAGCATACTTATAATATCCATCAAACAACTGTCGAATACTATGTATTTGTCCTCTTTCATTAGACTGTGGTCCTGCGTCAAAGTTGTTTCGGCCTGTGACGTTGAGGACATATCACCACATTTGAAAGAAATATCGCTGCTATCAAGTTCTGATGCGTCAGTGAATGCTGCTGCTGGTTAATTCTCTGTCATTTCAACATTTGCTACTTCAACATTGATGGGAGAACACAACAATGTCGACAGCTTTTTTGGTGGCAATTTTTTGGCGGGTGTAGATTGTGTGAATTGATCTGCGACTACTTCAGAGCTATCTTCAATACATCCAGTATCATGTTGTTGCGGTGGTGCGGTCGCACTGTAGCAATGGTCCAATACAACTTTGCCGGATTCTCCGGACACATTCATTTCATTTTCTGTCCATTGGGCATGAGCATCCCGAGTCTCAACACGCCGCGTCTGAATTAATAGTTCCTCCATAGCCTCCATAGTGTAAATGGTCTGGCAAGCAACATCTCTCATTCGCTTCACTGTCTGTGTATGTATAGCCCGTAGACCCAGGGGTAACTAGAGGACAGATTGGAAACGGGATGTTCAGTTTAAACACAACATAAAGTATAGTACAATTGACTCTAAAAAAACATAAAATAGTCCCCAGCACAAAAAAATGTCTAAAGTTATGAACTGTTTGTAACTAACCTTATTTTTGTTTCTTTTCTTTGCAACTTTTTTGACTCGACCTTCAACATCTGCACGCTGTTTCTCCGATACGTATCCGCATGTCTCCCCTTCCTCTTGTGCTGCAACGACAATATTTTCTGTATCCGCATAGACAGCACGGAATGAGGCTCCATCGACTCCCTGAAACATAGTATTTTCATTACTGTGTATCAAAATATTGTTAGCATAAAACGCACGTGAGGACGAACACAAATGTACATCTCAATAGCCAAACACGATTTAAACATTGTGTGGAACAATCAAACGACAAGTATTCGAGCTCTGATGACCTAGTTCGATTGTATTGAAGAGGAGGTATCAGCAACCCCCTGAAACACAGTACTTGCGTTAGTATGGTTTTCAATATCTTAAACATAACACACACTTGGGGTCGACGGCACAGGTACATATAAAGAGATAACCACAAATGTTGCATTGCCTAAAAGAATCAAGGAATATTTAAAAATGATCAGATTTAATCGACTTATTTCTCTGATTTCTTTACATCTGCATCACCTAAATGGGATCTTGTGATTGTAGTGGAAGCTCCATCATCTCCCTGAAACACAGTACTTGCGTTAATAGGGAAGAAAGTATAGCAAATGGAATCACGTTATATGATCACGCTCGATGGAGCTGTCAGTATCCATACCTCATGCTGCTGAAGAATATCTAGGGCTGTTGTCAATGTGGTGCGCACTTCCGAAAGCTGTTGCGCCGATTCGTATCCGCATGGTCCCGCTTCCACCGGAATTACTTGAATGTCAGGCTCTGCATCAAGTGCGTGGGTTGACGATTCAACAACTGCCTGAAACATAGTATTTGCATTAGTAAGGATTACAATATTGAAAACACAACACACGCTTGGGGTCGACCGCACAGGTACATATCAACGGCTAACCACAAGTGAAACATGGTGTAGAACAATCAAACGACAAGTGTTCCAGTCCTGATGATCATGGTCAGTTGAGCTGTCAGTATCCATACCTCCGGCTGCTGAAGAACATCTAGGGCTGTTGTCAATGTGGTTGACGCTTCAGCATCTCCCTGAAAGACAGTACTTGCATTAGTATGGATAACACTAATTATAACTGAAAACAAACACCAGGGGACGACAACTAAGGTGTATATCAATTGGAAAGCACTAACCAAACAATTGGTAAAATAATCACACGATACATACAAACTATTACTTGACAGCATAAAACAAGTCTTTAGCGGAATAGCCAAGTATGATTACCTGATACGCGCTAGAAGTGGTTGATAACTGCGAGCACGTGACAGAAGTAGAATGTTCTTGCTTCAGATTCAAGGGATAGTCAAGAAGTTGTAAAGGTAAATTATTGTTTGATAATGAAATGCCAATATTTAAAATTGCCATGTAAGGAGACAGAATACTTGAGTAATGCGCAATATAGCATAGTTGCCTGTGCCCAAATATAGATTTCGTTTTTGGGTTATGAAATCTAAAAAAAATATATTGATAAATGTCATTATTCAAAAAGCTATACACTCATATCAATGTCGAAAGTATTACAAATTGGAAACCACACCTAAAATATCAATGAATCCATTCGGCTACCTACACACTACTGCAAGGCCTAAAGCTAAAAACGGACACTTGACTCACCAGTGGCGGATTGTGGACGAATAGAGTGGGAATAGCGTTTGCGAGCAATTTTCGTGTCGATCGCCGTTTATTCTTCTTTGTTACCCAAGATGTGGTGTACATGTTCGAGGGAAAGTGCCAGCTGCAGATGTGGTATCGATCACCCCTCTTGTCCTCGAAGACCTGTTGGACTCTACTTTCCAGCTCATCCAGTGGATATCCGCAATGTCTGACCCATTCTCTTATTCGATCAACAGTTTTCGGGAATACATGCATAGTAGTGCCTTCGGATTTAGCATGGGTCTTAGAAGGGCAACGCTAATCGAACAGGCAGGCATTGTTGAAAATTCTGAAAAGTAAATATCAAGATTATTATAAAACCTTGATGAATAAAAATGTCATAAAAAAGTAAATGAACCATACCATGTTCAATGCAAGGTTTGTTTTGGTCGCCGGAACTATACCAGTTCATCATGTGCAGCTTAGTATTTGCATAAGTTACAGAAATGTTTTAAATGATGTGACTAAACTCTGAACATGTGACTCGTCCCTTGGATGTTCTGTCTTGCACGAAAAGGAACCATGCTTACATTATAGACGGGACCCCCGAAGGATGCAATTCGATGACAATTGACACAGATGAAAATAAATCGATCTATTGATAGCATAAAAATTGAAACTCAAGTCAATAGCTATGAGACCAATGACCATAGCACTATTGGGTACTGTAATCGCAAATAGATAGAAATGTAAAAATGACCGAAATATGACTAGGATACATGGCCTTACCTGGACCAACAAACAGTTGGATTCAGCAGGCCGAGCAGTATGTTGCAGGAGAACAGGTAGATGGCCACAGGTTTGCTCGAAGCGGTCACAGATAGCACGGCGACGAGCAGATTAGCATAGATCTCAGTGCTTCTCAGGTAGAAGGTTCAAGAGTTGACTTGCAAAGCACAAAGATGTTCTCATAAGACATATCAAGTGGTTTATAAAGTATTAGAAACAGGGGTGTGTTTGTGAATGAATGACGTGTGTATGTCGTGGTATTATGTTTATTACAGGGGGGCGGCCTGCCTCAGGGGAGGCCTGCCTGGAGACACGGGGTCTGAGGAGGCCATGTGAGCGATGGTCCCTGGGCGTGGGATAACTTTTGAAGTGTACATGCTGTTTGGCACCTTGGCCGTTTGCGCCCGTCACAGCCCCACATGCCAGCGCTCATCCCCGGGTGTGAGCCGCCTTTGATAGAGGGGGTGGGATGGATGGGCCTGGGGCGTGCAGATAAGGCCCAGGAAGACTGCTGAATGGAGACACACTTATGTGGATTGCAGGGGGGTGACCTGCCTCAGGGGAGGCCTGCCTGGAGACACGGGGTCTGAGGAGGCCATGTGAGCGATGGCCCCTGGGCGTGGGATACCTTTTGAAGTGTACATGCTGTTTGGCACCTTGGCAGTTTGCGCCCGTCCCTTGCCCTTGCCCTATGTGATGTTAACTTTGCATGACATTCGCGTAGATGGGAACACTGAGCAGGACACGGGGCATCCATTTTTGTACCCCCTTCCCACTCCATTTTGGTGACCAGGCCTCACTGCGATAGTACAGCACGCAGAGCACATGGCCCACAGCCTCGTTCCCACTCTGACTGGAAAACTCCAGAGGTATTTGCAACAGCTAATAAATGTAACACATCACTCTCTGAGATCACGGTCCTGCCTGTGAGCCGGCCTGAACCAAGCACATGGCTCGTTCATCTCCACAAACGTGTCCTTGCCCACGCACCCTCGCCAGTGGAAAGTTACTGCCATTCTGACCCTGTGTCCCTGCAAGGTATTCTCTTCATGTGCCAGACCACTGACCACGCCAATAATGGCCACCTAGCAGATCCCCAACTAATATTAGACCCCCACTGCAGTATATCGTTGCCTATCAATAACAAATGCCACATATCGGAGATTCTTGGGAGCACAGACCCACACTTCAAACACTGTATTATAGTGGTCAAGACCCCTGACCTAAGGCCTGTATAATCCAATGTTCATTGATAGTATTGATATATGTGTGACTTTTATAGAGACATAACCGACTGAAAGACTTTGAACAAGTGTTATTTAGTGCATGCATTATTGATAATATATTATGTTAGCTTAGATAGTGACCACCCCTCTTCACAGCGACCTGTACTTCACCCATTCCGAGCACAGGTGTCTGACGTTCATCCTTGAATGGAGACACACTTGGTTGATTTAAAAAATCGAAACAACCATTGTTAAAATATATGTGGTGTTTTATTTTGTAGCTTATTTTGATGACACAAAAATACAAAAGTTTACACATTGTACAGTTCAGGTTGCAGCACAGCGAGAGAAAATCCCCTGTACTGACCGCTGTCACTCGGGAACGTTTCTTTTATGGCACGAACGGCACAGGCGGGTATCACTCTTCGAACGCGGTGTCCAAGCCTCCCGTGAAGCCACCATGTAAAGGAACGATAGGCCACCAGCCTGTACCACCTGTGAAAAGGAATGAAACAAACTGTTTTTAACCATAGAAGTGCCACGGGCCGTTTATATCGGCCGCTGTCTGAACTATGGAACGTTCGGGCCGAGGAGATCGGCCCTAAGGCCCTCCCTCCAATTGAAGGAGAATACACGATGTTCATTGGGCACAGCAGTGTCAATCATTTGCTATTCCGCTTCTGACTCCCCCCTCTAACTCCACCCACTATGTCCACACCTTGAATTAACCATTATATTTGTTAAATGATTGATGAAATGAGGCCTTATTTATCATTTGTTGTGACTGTAAACAGTGCAGTGCCAGTTACAATATGGAAATACCAAGGTCTCGGGGTCTGTAAGATAATCCGTGGTCTCTGTACTATTAGTACATTCCTTCCTCACCCCCACCATATTGCTTACAATGGTACTGCCCATGTGTTTCAGAAGTCTGGGCTGGGCTTGTGAAACACGAGCCGCTGCACGTGTCCAGTTTATGATCTTCATTTGCAACACAGAATTTTCCGGGCCCTATCTGACGGTTGATACGTTCATGCAGTGTGCATGGTGCGAGATTGTTATTCTGCTGAAGGACCATCAACGAGGCTGGGCTTTCCAGAGCACAGGTAACCCCATTTTATCTGCACTGCAAGTATGTGCTTTCCCTCAACTGGCTCCAAGAACTACAGGCATCTCGTAATACACCTTTTTAATTATAATTAGCTGTATGTTCATTTTTGTGTGATGCAAAAAATGGTGCTCCCTTAGTGAGTCAGGAAACTCCTGCTCATATTGTGTGTTCAACGTTGGGCCATTCAGTAGAAATACCGAACGTGTGTTTTGAAATGTTTCCCTGTTTGGATGAGAGGCCTGTAATCCTGCACTCACATTAGCCAAAAGGCTACAGCAATACCACGTAACGTTTGACATTTTACTTACAAGTACCTTCGTGAGCTTCAAAGGTACTTGTAAGTAAAATGTGCAGCAGAGAACGAGGAACTATCATGCTGAAATGTACCTTCAATTACTTTTTTTAATGGATTTTAATATAAGCACACCATTTTATTAGTGCATTCCTCCCTCACCCCCAGGTTATTTCTGAAAATGGTACTGCCCATGTGTTTTTCAGAAGTCTGGTTGGGCATGTGAAACATGAGCGGAGCCTCTGCACGTGCACAGTTGACGGTCCCGGGCATTTGCAACATCAGATTTTGCCCGGGCCTCATCTTGCAGTTGGCCCGTAGTGCATGGTGCGATATTGTTGCTGAACGATGCCGTGGGTTCCAGAGCGTTGGTAAGCACCTTTCATCTGCATTGCACTTATGTGTTCCCACATTTCTCTAAGAAATACACGCATCCCGAAATACTAATATTACAAATAATTCTCTTCAGGTTTGTTTTTGTGTAATACTGTATTGCTGCTCCCTTGGTGAACCTGGAAACTCCTGCTCATATTGTGTGCTCAAAATAGGGCTTTTCGCTAGAAACACTGAACGTGTGTTTTGAAGTGTTTCCCTTTTTACCTGAGGGGCGTTGTAATCCTTCCCTGCAATGCAACGTAACACTTCACATTTTACTTACACGTACCTTGAGCTTCAAAGGTACATGTTAGTAAAATGTGCAATAGTGAACGGGGAACTGTAATGCTGAATTCTACCTTCAATGTAATCTCCAAATGCACTTTAAATCAAGCACACCAGTAAGTGAGCACATGCCCTCAGCACTTATGCCTCCGTGACATTATCCTGCCCAGCAAGCCATTTTCATTTTTTCCAATTCTCAAACCGTTTTTTTGGTTTGTGAAATGCTGTTTTGCGGCTCATTTTGAGGGACAGGAAACCCCTGCTCGTATTGCATTGCTGCAAAGGTATGTTTATTTGTGTGTGAATATGCTCAGCTTGGCCTTGGCTGCACCCAGACCTTGTCTCCAGCATTTGTCCTGGGTTGATGTGCAGGGCCGATCTCCTGTTTTATTTTCCCTCTCCTCATAACCATTCCTCAGTTTACCCAGTGCCTTGCCACTACAGAGTTGTAATGTTGAAATGCATCAATTGCAAGCTTCGTTTATGTCCACTGACGCCAGTATTAAAACACTGACATCCATCACCTTGCAAGCTTCCCTGTGTAATTTAATAAATGTGATAAAAGCATTAGCACACTGGTGCCCTGCCCTGCGACAATAGCATCAATAGAGTGAGCACAGTGCCTGTGGATTGATAATAGTGTGAAGGGTTTGAGTGCAGTATGCAGCATGTGAGTGCATTGCTCGGAGAATGATTTTAATGCCAAGAGAGTGAGGTGCCATGGGAATGTATTCAGCCACATATGAGTATATCTGGTAGGATGGTAATGGGTGCAGTACCAGAGGAGTTTTTATAGTACAAGGAGATTTGGGACAATGCTAGGAGAGTGTGATGCTGGACAGATGTATGAGTGCAGTGTCAGTCGGGGGTGCACCCAGGCTAGAAATGTTTAAAGAGGTGCTAACATCAGAGACTCTGGAGGTGCAAACTTACTTGTATAGGGGGCATCTAACTTCTTCAGACATTTTATTTAAACTATTTTAGTGCAATTTACTCTTGTCACTTCTGAAACCACACATTTTAGATCTTCCCACTACCCTTCCAATCACTCCCCTGACATGCAAGTACCAACCCCCATCACTATTTCAATAGCTTATAATTAGTCACATAAATGCATGTGCTACTCAGTGAAACGTTTTACATCAGTAATTCCTAGGCATTTGTTATCTGTGCAGCTCGCCAGCACCATTTATTGTCTGTGTCCTGCTACGCTCAGTACGTTAGCCGGGTAAAGTCAATGTAGCCCAAAATGTAGGGGGCTAAAGGCCGATCTGCCCAATGGCTGTTGCACCACTGGTGCCAGGAGAGTTTGCATGGTGGCAGGCAATTGAGATTACTAGCATTGCAAGGTTATACATGCATGCTAGATGAGTGAGTGGAGTAGCATGGGGGTTAGTTCTGTTGCAGAAGAGTTTGAGAAGGGACTGGAAAAGTGATTACGTAGCCATGTGTGGGAGTACACTGCCGCAAGTATGAGTGCACTGCCAGGATAGTGAGTAAAGTGCAATGAGTGTGAATTAAGTACTAGTAAAAAAGGTACACTGCCAGGAAAGTGAGTGTAGTGCTGGGAAACTGAATACAGCCCTGAGAGATCATGGTAGCTCAAGTGAACACGTGGATTGGGTGTAGTGCCAGGAGTGAGATGGAAGGCAGCAACTGAAAATAGCACATTCACGAGGTATGAAGCCAGTGAAGAGGATAAAGTGGTGCAGGATTCAACGCAGCACATGTGCCATGGAAGCAGTGTCACTGATTGCCTGATGGTAGCTGCATCCTAGTATTAGGTGTGGTGGTGTTGAGAGATCAGTTGAATGTGTGCAGTCTGGCGGTTGATCTCTGAAATTGCATTCTGGCCGCATTAGGCCTGTGTAGGACGTTTATAAGTGCAGATAGGCTGATTTCTCGTGGGGTATAGCTGAATTCTAGCAGGGTGTTAAGGTGTTCATGGAGTATTCTTTGCATGTGATCAGCTAAGCCGAATTGATCAAGAGGTGTAGTTGCGCTCTATTGAGTGTTGGTGTAGAGTAGAGAGTGAGCATAGTGATAAGGGAGGTAAGTGTCTGGAGTGGATAGTTTATTCTTACAAGCCATTGTTCCGGATTATATTCACACGTTTTGCAATAGCTGCTCTCAGAGGGAAATGGCACGGGAGGCAGCTAGGCATGTGTAGTAGACTCACGTTGACATTGAAGTCTTGGTCCATGGTGCTGTTGCGATTCAGCGACTCTGGGTGGTCTTAATCGGGTTTGTGGAAAGAGACATGTTTTTAGAGCTGTGGAGTGTTGAAAGGGAAAGCAGCTCTCCATCTGACCCCGTGTAACCAGTCTTTCACCCCACCAGTGTGCAGGGGCTTCTTGAAAACACGTAGCAGTCCTGGGGGGAGGGCGGCATTCAGGGGTTCCACCCATGTCTCTAAACCACAGACTTTTGTCTTGTTTTTGCCCCCACAGTGAATGAGGCTTCCCCTTGCCACAGTCCAAAGATAAGAAGTGAAGCACCATGAGCAGAAGCAACTTCCAGCACCTCCTCATCGTCCTCAAGAAGACCCCGCTGGACCAGGAGTCGAAGTACAGCTGGGTAAGAGTGCGCCCCTATGGGTATTCAATGGAGTGTGGGGTTGGAAGGTGCAAGAGAGTGCAGTGGGCCAAGGTGGCACTAGAGGCCTGTTTGGGGTGCTTGTGCTAGGTAGGCTGGTGCGTGCATTTGGACGATTAGAGGTTGGGGGGTGCAATTGATCATTAGGTAAAGCAGTGAAAACAATTTTTTGGTGTGCGCTAAAGAAAGCATGAGTGTCTGCTTGTTTACAAGTGAGAAATAATGTGTGTCAGTATGTTCAAGTGAGAATGTTTGTACACGTGTTACTGTCTGCATGCAGGAGTTTGAGGAAGTGAGCTTGCATTGCAATTAATGACAACACCAACACTTTGAAAGATATTGTTCTAATGTCACATGGTGTCAATACCTCTCCTCCAGGACTTTTACTGTCTCCACCTGCCTCAACAGCTCTCTACCAGTCCCTCACTGCCATTATATTCCACACCACCTCTTTGTCAGACTCTTGCTGACTCCACCTCAACCAGCAGCTTTCCGTCTGTTGCTCGCTGCACCCACCTGCCCTGTTACCTCTCCATCAGTCCCTGGGTCTCTGCATATTCCAGAGCACAGCTCCATCATCTCCTTGTTGCCCTCACCTTTGTCAAAACCTCTCCATCATTTAATCTCTATCCGCAGCTGCCTAGGCACCTTCCCATCTGCCCATCACTTTCCCTAACTGCCTCAACACCTTTTCATCAACTCCTCGGGGGTAGATGGTACTGTGCTTTTGGAGGCTATTCCTCGATCCACCTTTACCCAGGTGTGTCCTTGAGCACATGACCTGTTTGTGCATTTCAACCCTACTGTTTTTTCGGGCAGGTTGTGTCGTGGAGACATCGCGAGTGGCCGTGGTGTAGGGGGAACATGTGAAGTAATGATTGTATTTGAGCCCTAACACAGGGCCTCAACCTCAGCAGTAATGAGGCTTTGAATGGTGGCACCCACACTTGTTTTCATTTGTGGGAGGGAGTGTTGACCCCAAGGTTTGTCTGAGTTTTTAATTTCAATAGTCAAGTGACACTAGCCTACATGGAGTGTTTCACTTTCAAGAACTGTGCCTTGTCGGGTTACTCGGAATCCAGCATTGAGGGTTATACAATAGTGGCAGTTGCTGGGAGGCCCCCTAAGGCTCGAGGAGTTTTTATTTGAAAAGGTTGAAAGGGCTGTAGAACACCTTTCCCGAGGTTGAGGTTTTGGTTCCTCGTGTTTTGAAAGTTGAGTGTCACAACTGTATTCATGTGTAAAGCATCTTTGTTGCCTGTGGCACAGAGAGCAGTTTACTCATGTTTGGCCACACCATATTTAGGAAAGCCAACTAAAAACATAAAGTGGAGGATTGTTTCTGTAATGGCATTGGACGCTGTTAACCGCTCAACATTTCTGTCACTACATGGTTGGGGTTCACAGACTGTCTCCACCAGGTTTGTCTCCTTCCTGGCAAAAACACTGATATGTGCTCGTTCAAATTAGGCTATCAAGCACATACCTACATCCCAACTTCATCTAAACTGCGTTTGTGTTCTCAGCAAACCAAGCAAGACAAAATACATTTGATCAGGCCAATTTGATGTGAATGTCTTCAGGTTCATGCTGAATAATAAGCTCATGTGCCACATCTTATGTTTCATCATTGATTAAAGCCTCTCCTTCAAATATCATGTCACTGGGTAGGGGCAAAGCACCCCTTTATTTGGCACTTTTTCTTTTGGGTGGTAATGTTCTGTTTTCCCTTCTCACATTACTTCCTTCCGGTTTAATATATTTTAGCATAACATTCTCATTTTAGACTGGACAGATAGATTGGCATTTTTACCATGTAGCATCTCCCTAGAAAAAAGCTGTTTTCTTTGAAGTACATGTAGGTCTATATTTCAGTAATGGCCTGTTTAAATCCACTTACAGTTCAGGATTAACACCACCTTGTCTTTTTCAGTAGAGACTAGAAAGCATTAGATACAGCAAGATAGGAAAGAAGCCACCATCGAATAGTCTAACAGTGATATTTCTAAACCAAAGCATCTAAAAAAAAACAAGCATAAAGGAAGTGAAGAGAATCTTATGATGGCCACAATAAAAATGTGTGTATCTTGAATGCATGTATGTATGGGATTTATAAACCACAAAACTAGCTAGAAAGCAAGGGTGTGCGGTATCCGAGCAGGATAAAAGTAGGGTGCTTTTGGTAGGGGAAGAAGCTGTTGCTGGTATTGCACTTGATGGTGAATTGTGGTGTTGCAGGGTCCGGCAGTAGGTCAATGACATGTTTCATAACTTGGAAGATCACTCTGTTCTTGTTTGAGTCTTCCATGATGGTTATGTCGTGGTTTACTTTTGCTGTGGTGATGAGTGTCATATGTGCTAATCAGAGGGCTCTCAGGCTTAAGGGGTCTTCTGGTTGTGGAACCTTCTCTGGGTTTTTCTTTTCTGATGATGCTATGCTTACCTAAATGTCGAATGCATGGCATGCTAAGGGTTTGTGAGAACAGAGATTTCTATTTCTGTTATATTTCCAAGGAGGGGGAAAGTGCTCATGTCCTGAAAAACCTTAAGATGGTCCTCGCTTTTTAACCTGTATCAAGGCTATTCCTCTCACTGTGCCCACACCCACTCTCATTACTTGGTTAGTCTTAAAGTGTTAAGTGATTAGACTATGAATATCTTGTAGGGTAAAGATGTTTTGATGTCTTCAGTACGAGAGTGTCTGAGGTCAATCCGTATATACATATTTTATAAAAGCTAGGTCTGCCAAGTTTAATCAGGTACTGGATGGCACAACATTACTAAGTGATAGATAGCCTGTAGCTGTGTTTAATGTAAGGTAATTGGATATTTGAAGGTAGGTCAGTTGGTTGGGGAGAGGTGAGGGGTTGGAAATAGTGAGGACACCTGCTGGTATGTCTTTGTAATAGGTTGAACTGTTAGCCTGCTGAGACATGGAAATCAGACAACTGAAATCAGCTGTAGTGGGCGGGGGGAGGGAGTGTGCCTCTTTTGTATGTCTGACTTCTTTTCTCTTTGTTCTTGGAATTACTTCATCGAGAATGGTTGCTGTGGATGTCTATGCATGCTACCAGACCAATGTGCAGGCAAGTGTTGAGGATCAATGAAATCAACTCCCAGGTAAGTCGGTGACTAGATGGGTATACCTACACTGTGGACACCATGTGGTGATTTTCCAAGCAGTATGGTATACTTACTAGGAATTCGAGTTTATTAACTGCACTCTTCTTTTTCTAGAAATGGAAATGCTTTTTTCAGGCATATCTCCTCCATGTAAATTGAAAATGAATACAGGGGCCTGCCACTAGATTAGGCCCATGCAGTTTGCATATATCCAACCTGCCCATCGGAGTTCCTGATGGGCAGAGAGTTCTCCCACCTTGCGCTCCCCTGGGCAGCTGGTTGACAGCAAAATCTCTGCATCCGTCTTTTTTTTGCAGGTGGACTCGGGCATCGTCTTCTCTACACCCAACACAGTAGACCAGGGATTGCTACTAGATTAGGCCCATGAAATTTGCATATATCCAACCTGCCCATCGGAGTGCCTGATGGGCAGAGAGTTCTCCCACCTTGCGCTCCGCTGGGCAGCTGGTTGACGGCAAAATCTCTGCATCCGTCTTTTTTTTGCAGGTGGACTCGGGCATCGTCTTCTCTACACCCAACACAGTAGACCAGGGATTGCCACTAGATTAGGCCCATGCAGTTTGCATCTATCCAACCTGCCCTTCGGAGTACCTGATGGGCAGAGAATTCTCCCACCTTGCGCTCCCCTGGGCAGCTGGTTGATGGCAAAATCTCTGCATCCGTCTTTTTTTGCAGGTGGACCCGGGCATCGTCTTCTCTACACCCAACACAGTAGACCAGGGATTGCTACTAGATTAGGCCCATGAAATTTGCATATATCCAACCTGCCCATCGGAGTGCCTGATGGGCAGAGAGTTCTCCCACCTTGCGCTCCGCTGGGCAGCTGGTTGACGGCAAAATCTCTGCATCCGTCTTTTTTTTGCAGGTGGACTCGGGCATCGTCTTCTCTACACCCAACACAGTAGACCAGGGATTGCCACTAGATTAGGCCCATGCAGTTTGCATCTATCCAACCTGCCCTTCGGAGTACCTGATGGGCAGAGAATTCTCCCACCTTGCGCTCCCCTGGGCAGCTGGTTGATGGCAAAATCTCTGCATCCGTCTTTTTTTGCAGGTGGACCCGGGCATCGTCTTCTCTACACCCAACACAGTAGACCAGGGATTGCCATCAGATTAGGCCCATGCAGTTTGCATCTATCCAACCTGCCCTTCGGAGTGCCTGATGGGCAGAGAATTCTCCCACCTTGCGCTCCCCTGGGCAGCTGGTTGATAGCAAAATCTCTGCATCCGTCTTTTTTTGCAGGTGGACCCGGGCATCGTCTTCTCTACACCCAACACCGTAGACCAGGGATTGCCATCAGATTAGGCCCATGCAGTTTGCATCTATCCAACCTGCCCTTCGGAGTGCCTGATGGGCAGAGAATTCTCCCACCTTGCGCTCCCCTGGGCAGCTGGTTGATAGCAAAATCTCTGCATCCGTCTTTTTTTGCAGGTGGACCCGGGCATCGTCTTCTCTACACCCAACACCGTAGACCAGGGATTGCCACTAGATTAGGCCCATGCAGTTTGCATATATCCAACCTGCCCATCGGAGTGCCTGATGGGCAGAGAGTTCTCCCATCTTGCGCTCTCCTGGGCAGCTGGTTGATGGCAAAATCTCTGCATCCGTCTTTTTTTGCAGGTGGACCCGGGCATCGTCTTCTCTACACCCAACACCGTAGACCAGGGATTGCCACTAGATTAGGCCCATGCAGTTTGCATATATCCAACCTGCCCATCGGAGTGCCTGATGGGCAGAGAGTTCTCCCACCTTGCGCTCTCCTGGGCAGCTGGTTGATGGCAACATCTCTGCATCCGTCTTTTTTTGCAGGTGGACCCGGGCATCGTCTTCTCTACACCCAACACCGTAGACCAGGGATTGTCACTAGATTAGGCCCATGCAGTTTGCATCTATCCAACCTGCCCTTCGGAGTGCCTGATGGGCAGAGAATTCTCCCACCTTGCGCTCCCCTGGCAGCTGGTTGATGGCAAAATCTCTGCATCCGTCTTTTTTTGCAGGTGGACCCGGGCATCGTCTTCTCTACACCCGACACCGTAGACCAGGGATTGCCACTAGATTAGGCCCATGCAGTTTGCATATATCCAACCTGCCCATCGGAGTGCCTGATGGGCAGAGAGTTCTCCCACTTTGCGCTCCCCTGGGCAGCTGGTTGACGGCAAAATCTCTGCATCCATCTTTTTTTGCAGGTGGACCCGGGCATCGTCTTCTCTACACCCAACACAGTAGACCAGGGATTGCCACTAGATTAGGCCCATTCACTTTGCATCTATCCAACCTGCCCATCGGAGTGCCTGATGGGCAGAGAGTTCTCCCACTTTGCGCTCCCCTGGGCAGCTGGTTGACGGCAAAATCTCTGTATCCATCTTTTTTTTGCAGGTGGACACGCGCATTGTCCTTTCTACACCCAACACAGTAAGTTTGCTGCTTGTGTTCCCCTGGCCAGCTGGTTGACAGCAAAATATTTGCAGCTGTTCTTCCCCTTGCAGGTAGAACTGGGCATCGTCTCCTCTACATCCAACACCACAGAACAGGGCTCACCACTAGACTAGGCCTCAGCAGTGTTTTAATTAATGCTTTTCTAAATATGTCAGTAAACTACTGGTTGCTCACAGTAATCTTAGTTTTATTTTCAGAATCTATCTTTCAATTTGTAATTTCTTAAAATAGTTTGGTGTTGGTTTTAGGGAGGTGGAGGGCATGCGTGAAGTGGGATGGCATGGGTGTGGGGAGTTGAGGGAGGTGGGAGGGAATGGGTGTGGGGGATTGATAGGCGGGTGAGGGCTAATTACTCAGTTTCTCACTTGTTTTACCATACACAGTTACTTAAAGTGTGCATACTCCTCTAGAGACTAGAACAACATATGCAGTCACCCACTGGTCTTCCAATGTGCTGTGGATAAGCTTCACAAAATGATCTTACCCTACTTTCACCCCATTTGATGAGTGTGATGGAAAGGCAGGGTGGTCTTCTGTAGAGAGTGTGTGTTTGTTTTTATTTCATATAAGCTGGGGTTATTGGATATGGTGTGTATAACATGTTCGGGGTCACCAAGCAGTCAATAGAGCACTATGAATTTGTGTACCATTTTAAACCACAGGTAAATATTGCGCTAAAATACCTCCTTGCGATCTTCTATTGATAAGTTTGTGGGGTAGTATTTTAGTCTTATTGAGAGTGACGACCAATTCTTTGTGTGTTTTCTTTGCATCATGGGAGTGAGCACTGCACCCACCAGCTCCACCCCCTTTCCGCCTGAGACACTGTGCTCTCAGGAGGAAAGTCGCCCTGTTTTAGGAGACTTTACACTGTATTAGTTTGAGCGGCCTGACAGGTTGCAACACTATTGGTCTTGGTTCTCTATTGCTCTGTTTTTTTTGTTGTAGGTACATTTATATATTTATATATATATGATGAAAAAGAGGAGAGGGGCGTACTCCAGTTCCCTGCACAGTTAACCTACTGAGCCACTGTTGTTCTCCTCCTACCGGTTTCTGTGCTCTTCACATCGTCAGGGAGGCAGTCTTAGCTTGCAGCTCACAGCAAGTGCAGGTGTTAACAATCAATGATGATTCTGCTGCAAGGACTTCTGGTAGCTGTAGTCATCAGGTTTGCAAGGAACAAGCTCACACCCAATCCCCCACTGGGGAAGGGGGGGGGGAGTAGCCCACAGTGAGGCACTCCAAAGCAGGGCATGTGTCACCCCGGTGCAGCCCCTTTTAGAGTTTGAAGATTCCACCCTTCAAAAATCCAGGAAATGTGATGAAAAAGAGGAGAGGGGCGCACTCCAGTTCCCTGTACAGTGAACCTGCTCAGCCACTGGTGTTCTCCTCCTACTGGTTTCTGTGCTCTTCACATCGTCAGGGAGGCAGTCTCACAGCCTCTCTGTGGGCTACTCCCCCCCCTTTCTCCACTGTGGGATTGGGTGTGAGCTTGTTCCTTGTAAACCTGATGACTACAGCTACCAGAAGTCCTTGCAGCAGAATCATCATTGATTGTTAACACCTGCACTTACTGTGAGATGCAAGCTAAGACTGCCTCCCTGACGACATGAAGAGCACAGAAACCGGTAGGAGAAGAACACCAGTGGCTCAGTAGGTTAACTGTGCAGGGAACTGGAGTGCGCCCCTCTCCTCTTTTTCATTTTATATATATTGAATAAAAAGTGCATATTTTTTATTCTCGTTCACATTTTCTATGTGCATGATGATCTTCCAAACATGTTTGGTCTTAGTGCTGGACAAAGACAGATGCCATAAGATGCTTTAACTGTTGAAGTTAGAGAAGTGTTAATTACCTCCATAGGGGTTTTGCCCACATCCGTGATCCCAGCTGTGTCTATGATTGGCCAGCCACTCTTACAATGATTGTTTGTGGTGCTTATGACAGAAATGGAATGCATTTAAAACTATGAAATGTGTTTAAAATTAGGAGGTAACCAAGCCCACAGCAGGGATCTGCAACATATTGCCTTCCAGATCTTACTTATCTTACTACAACACCTGTGATTCCTCACTGTAATCAATACGTGCCATGGTGGAATTATGGTGGAAGGATTTTGCAGCCCACAACATCTGCAGTTTAAAAATGTGTACTCCCCTGGAACCCTTGCTTTTTCATGCCACACTTTGATTGCACTACAGCATTTCCAAACGGGCTGTTTTTTTTAAAAAAAAGGAAGTGCATTAACTTCATGTTTTTACTGACATTCATGATTACTAACAGCATCTACCATTTCTCCATTTAAAAAGCATGCAATATAAATAACCATTATTATGTGTTTACTCTTATTTATGTGCACTGGGTGCTTCTTGCAAAAGGGGCTGAGCTTGCAGCCATGGAGAGCTGAAATAGATACATTTACCTGCTTTCTCTCAGCAGGCCTTCTGACAGGGCTCTCTGTGTGAGACGAAGTAGACTTTTTTCCCTAATGTTTGTGACAGAAAATGTAGATCTATTTGTTGGTTTATAAGTGCTTTTTGGTGAAGTTAAATTATAATTTTACCACACACTTTACAGTAATAGATTGTAGGGCCTGTTCATGAAAAGGGCTCCAAAAACATTTTCTGACAAGACAGTCACACATAACCCATTCAGCTCTTTTTTCTCTCTTCTCTAAGAAAGTGCCGATATTCTTCAATAAAATAATCAAATCCACCCACAGTCCCCCAATTTGACCACATTATAAAAAATGTCAAGTTTTCTCAGAAAGTCTCCTCAATGGGTTCGAGTGTATTACAAAAATTAGATATGTGGCATGGCCAGGCAGCAGGTGGTGCTACAGTGCCCAGACATGTCTACTGTGAGTGACCTTTGCTGATAAAGTTCAACCTTGCAGCAGTGAATGTGGAAAAAAAGGTACATTTAGCCTCTGACCGACTGGAATCTCTCTTTGTGGGCTTTGTGTGTGATGGAGAGAGGTTATGTTTTTACTGCTCGTGTGAAACCATTTCTTTGTCAAGGAGATTGATTTCAAAGGTGAATTTGGACATTTGGGTGACTAGGTGATTGTGTTTTGGTAAATTCTACTTCGTGTAGCTTTACTGGGAAGGGGATTTTATTTGTATTAACCCTTCCTGAGTCTTTCTAGGACACAGGATACCATCCCTGTGTGTTTTGTTTGGTTTTGTATTGGCTGAAGTTTCTTTGTCTCCATCCTGTCATTAGACTTTTGTGACTGGATATTTTAGGGGAAAGAAATGGCAGCCAAAGAATTTAGAATTGACAATCAAGATACTTTATTTGAGCTGATGGCAGAGGCACCAGACATTAGTTCAGAAGTGGTATTGAGTTCCAGCCTGAGGGGTCTGCACAGACAAGCAATGGAGAGAAAACAAACAGTGGGGGGACATGAACTTACTTGAGGTGCTGGTTTACCTAGACAATGTGATCGTGTTTGGGAGGACCCTGGAAAACATCACCAAATGTTGCTGAAGGTTTTGGATCCTCTTCAACAGCAAGGGCTGAAAGTATCCCTAGAAAAATGCCAGTTTTGCCACACCAGTGTGAAGTATATTAGCCTTGTGGTGTCCGTTGAGGGAATGAGTGTGGACCCCACCAAGATGGAAGCCATCAAGACTTGGTCCTGCCCACAGAACCTGCTGCGAGAGATGAGAAGTTTCTTGGGATTCTGCAATTATTACCGAAGGTTCGTGTCAGGCTTCAACAACATAGCCCGACTGCTCACGGAATTGACTAAAGGTTATCCAGCCCCACAGAAGAAGACGACTAGCCGGGGGAAGCAGTCCATGGCCCTGTATCATTCTAAAGAGGAATTTGTTCTGCGCTGTAGTGTGAACAAGCCTTTTCCCAGTTAAAAGAAAACTCTCACTGAAGCTCCGGTACTGGCATACACTTATCTGCAACTGCCCTATATCGTACATGTGGATGCCAGTTCTGATGGCCTGGGTGCCATACTCTTATCAAGAGCAACATGGAACTGTCAGGCACGTGGCATTCTCCAGCTGACAGCTGAACCCCTCTGAATTGAACTACCCCACCCATAGGCTGGAGTTTTTGGCCCTGAAGTGGGCTGTGTCTGAGAAACTGCATGACTACCTGTACGAAATTACTTTCACAGTGAGAACAGACAACAACCCACTCACATACATCCTCAAGTACACCAAATTTGATGCGCATCAGAAGAAAACGAGGTATGATAATAAGGTCTGGTTCCCCAACCTTCAATCCGGGGATCGGGTGCTCATCAGTAATTTAGGGAAGAGAGGGCAAAACGAGTTGGGCAACCGCTGGGACTCGCGGCCTTATCTGATTGGGCAACAGCTGACATTCCATTTATTCCAACAAAATAAATTGTTATTAGCACCCCCAGTTTCCAGATTGCAAACCTGAGACACTACTGGCAATAACACACGATCCGGCAAGCCGGATCAGGGTGGTAATGCCACCTGGGCCCGTCTCTGAGGCGCTTGCTGCGCTCAGGCATATATATATATATATATATATATATATATATATATATATATATATATATATATATATATATATATAAAACCAAAAATCATATTTAGAATATTCTGAGATCAAAGGTCAAATTAAATAGCCTCTCTGACTAGCTACCTTTATATGAGATAGTACATACCAAAACCTTTGCAGTGATACCTCACACATTGAAATCAAATAAATGGTTGCTGAAGAAATTACAAAAATCAGTTTGCAAATGCTAATTTTAAGGTCAAAGGTCTCATTTCTTACCACCCCATGCCCTACCTGATGCATAGAAGACAAAGTACATGACCATTATAACAACACCTCATGTGTAAACGTTCTACATTGTAGCATAACAAAAACGTTTAGTTGAATGATTTAGAGGTCAAAGGTCAAATCCCAAAGCATCTCAAACTATCTGTACCTTTTATATGAAAGAATGTACCATGGGATTGAGATGACACCACATTTGTCTCTATCGAACCCAGTTCCAAAGCAATAGCAAAACACGCATTGAGAATAATTGTTCTAAGGGTCAAAGGTCACCGATAATTTCCACTTGACTTATATATCCTATAGATGGGATAGTACATACCAATACATTATAGTTGTCTTCACCCTTTTCTAAAACTGTTCAAGAATTGTCAAAATATAACAAATACATCATATTTACAATCCTTGTCTCTGAGGTCAAAGGTCAAACAAAAAGGCCACTTTGACTATCTGCCCCATTGATGAGTAGCACATACCATGTCCATTACAGTGATGCCCCACACATCTAAATAAAATGAATGGTTGCTGAGAAATTACAAAAACACTTTGGAAGTGCTTGTTCTAAGGTCAAAGGTCAAATGTCATACCCCTTACACTCTACTTGATGTAGAGTGCCCAACATGTCTGTTCCAATAACACATCTTTTATATAAATGTGCTAAATGGTAGCAGAGCAACAACAAGAAACACTTTTGGGATGAGATTCTAAGGTCAAAGGTCAAATAAGAAAACCAGAGGTCTTATCTGATCCATAAATTAAAAAGCACAAATCAGGACTTTTGAAAAGACACCTCATTTGTCAAAATCGGTCACACGGTTGTATAAATATTAACAAAAAAGCACTTTGCACTTGATTATTGTGAGGTCAAAGGTCAAATGTCATAACCTCTCAACATATTAGACAATGGATTATGGAGAACATGTCATTAACTTTCAAAAGACACCGCTATTGAAACAAACAGATCTAGGGTTACAAAGATATGATGACAAAAACATTGAATATAGTGCATTTTAAGGTCAAAGGTCAGATACAAAGACTCTGTGACCCATTGGTTCAAATACAGAGATAACACGTTCGAAAATTGTCTGATGACTAAACATACATACCAGAACAAACCATTTACTCAACTTTATTGAGTTCCAGTTCTGAAATAGAGATTCTTGCAGGGAAAACAGCAAGGGAAATAAACAATGTCGGCCATTTTGAAATGCATGTAAGACTACCCAGAACCTCTGAGAATATTTATTGTCCTTTGCATCATATTGCTACTAAGTAAAATCTGATTTCCCTAATGATGCTTCTAAATTATTGGTCTTTTCCTTTCACTTTTTTCATTATATTTATGAATTGGAAAAAAAGTTCACATTTGACACTCATGGGATGCACTTACGCTAAGCCCTAAAAAATAAATAAATAAAATAAAACATGTAACTTCAGTTTTTGGTCTGAGCAGCAAACATAATATACTTGAAATTTGCCCATCTACCTACTGAAAAAAATAGTTTTCTGAAAGTGCTACCTTTGTCGTCAGTGATATATACTCTTTACAGTGATATGTGTCCACCATATTGAATTATGTCATGTGACCTCAGGGTGTGACACAAACGTGTGCTTTTTGGCTCATTTTATAGAGAAAAATATATTGAAGCACAAAATGTATGGTTATCCTATAGTACTATCGATTTCTAGTGAGCTACAGCAATTTCACATAAAACAGCTAAGAATCAGAGAAATTACCATGGCACTGAGTGTTTTTCAATGGGCACTAATAGGGTTAAATGACCAAGATAAGTTTAATAAATGTTTGTTGTCAATGACAATTCTTGTAACTAATGAAATTCTGCTCAGACAAATGCTATCTAGACACTTTACACTATTGAAAGACTTTCATGCGTTACAATGATATGTAGATGTAATTTTGGATATAGTAGAAACCATGAAATAAGAGTGGCATGACAAGCAGAGTATACTTACTCGTTACTCAGATTACGAGGACGAACAGTTGCGCGAAGTTCGTGCATAAGCATCATCATTATCCTCAACACGGACCGTGTGAGGCAGGCTGCCCTGAAGTCTGGCAGCTCGGTGATGCATTGCGGTTGTGGCTCGCCTTCCGAAATGTAGGCCACGCATCCCGGGTTTTCACAGCAGCAGCAGTTCTTGTCCTCGGTTGGCATTAGCTCGCACTGATTGCATGTGCACCAGGTGGAAACACCGTCTATGCGACTAGGTCCAGTTTCTTCACCCGTTGATTCGTCCTGCCAACTGCTGTCCGAAGCCCCATCGTTTTCGCGTGTTTCCCTTTCCAGTAGTTCCTCCTCGGTATGCTCGGGCTCGTACATGTAAGACATTATTGTATCCATTGTGTGTTGCACAAACTAAAATAATTGATAGCGGTGGTACTGGTATCTGTCCACACGGGCTACAAGCAACGAAGGTAGCTGACCAGAGCACAGAAACGAGTCACAGAATACTCAAAGTAACACAGAGAGAGGAATGGAATCTAAAATCTGCTGCTGTGTGTTGTGAAACAGTCTGTTTATACTTATTGAGGAAAGAGGCGTCCTGCCATTTCTATGGCGACATGTCATTAGCTGAAGCGCAGCGAATGTTGACACGAGACGTGCTTTGGCGTTGGGAAATGGGCGGTACGGGTCTGCTGATGACAGGCTCAGGGGCAGGGGATATGATTTAGTGCCGCAAAAGCAGGTCAGCCAGGGCGATGGGGGAAATGATAGGATTATCACAAAATGGCAGCTCCCTGGTGCCTGTTTTCGTGTGCATTTAATGGACGAAAACTCGGGTAAGGCCATAGGAAATTTTTCTAAAATCGAGCGACTTAGGCTTAAAAACACATGGCCGACCCGTAGGGGCAATAAAAAATTTTGACCGAACCATTCCTTTAAAACCAATCAAGCTACCTCAGAGACAGACCAGGGCTGCAGAGATGGGAGACGCTGGAAAATAGGTTTGTGTCAGGAATAAGAAGGAGTTCATTGCCCTTTGGATCTAGGATGCTACTTCAAGGAATAATTGCAAGGCACACAGGGTAGTCAGAAGGATAAGCCATGTATGTACAAAATATGTTTCTTAGATGAAGTAAGGGGGAAAATATCTGCAAAAGTCAAGTATTAGACAATTAAAAGTGTGGAAAACCTATGCAAGTTGGAGTGAGCAAGTCTCTAGAGGCTGAGAGGAGTAATGACACCCAGCATAATTGAATCAAATAGCAGTAAATAGAAGGTTGAAATGGTCAAATTTGTGGTCTCCTCACACGTGATTCAGAAGTAAAAAACAAGGGCTATTCATTAAGCTCTAGATGAAGATAATGGTGTACGTACACTTCCTCAAAAGTCCCAAAATAATGAACAGACTGCAAGCCTTGGCTTAGGGCCAGACCGATGAGAGATGATGGAATAATTGGGAATGTGGGGAATAGTCTGACGGTACTCTAGGCACTCGGGATCCATTCTTCTGGCCTGCTGCTAACGAGCCGAAAGTCCAAGGTTGGGAAGGCATGCCAACCAATCATAGGGCCTGATTCATGGAACGTTTTCCTATGAGATTGCACCATTATAAAACACTTCCATGAATCAGGCCCATAGTGTCTATGTGGAAACATGCTATACAATGTTACAAAGGCCAACCTGCTGCCATTTTCATTCTATAATCAGTATTATATGTATTTAGAGGATTGAAAAGAGGATATCCGTGACAATCTTTTTGGAAGTTGTGCTGAGGTAGATGTCTGCGATGGGTAGACCAGTGTTAGTGGCCAGGAAGTCTTTTTGGAACTTTTTTCTCCCAGACTTTGTGAGAGAGGGAGGATAGGTGATAATATAGCAGTTAGAAGAGATAGGGGAGATGGTGAGAGCCATAGGGGTGGAGGGGAGATAAAGAAGGAGGATAGGAGGATATACTGCATGGCACAAGCACAGACTCACCAGGCAGCCTACCAGCCACATATGATGTGGGTCTATTGAAAGGAGTAGGAGCAGTTAAAATCAAACTTAAACCAGGAGCAATTCTACCACAAGCAAAACAATTTCCCATGTCTAGAGAAGCGGATGAAGGCATATTCAAAACTATTTCCGCTTTAATGAAGCAAGGAATATTGGTGTCATCTGAGTCCCCATGTAATACGGCTGTGTTCCCAGTGAAGAAATGAATTGGGGGGGGGGTGGTCATGGAGATTTATTCAGGATCTTTGCCCTCTACACAATAGTGTTGAAGCATAATTTCCTTTAGTTCCAAATCCCGCTACAATATTATGTAAGATCCCATCAAAGGCCAACTATTTTACAGTTATAGATTTAAAAACACGTTTTTCTCAATTCCCCTTCATGAGGTCTCACAAGATTTGACTTCATTTTCATATAGAAATAACCACCTGAAACATTTTTTTTGCCCCAGGGGTACTGTGAGTCCCCCTCCTCCAGAAGGATTTGGGTAATGTTCAGCTTGAAAGTGCAATAGTTCAGTATGTGGATGACATTTTAGTGTGCAGTGAGGCAAAACAATATGCAGCAAAGACCCAGTTCAACTCATTATCATACTAGCAAAGAAAGGATATAAGGTAGACAAGGAGAAGCTACAATATTGTCAGGAAAATGTCCTATACATAGGACAGTTAATCTCTCAAGCAGGGAGAAAGGCAAAACCTGAAAGAACAGAAGCAATTATGAAGACTTCAGAACCTAAAACAGTGAGGGAAATGTAGGGCCTATGTAACTATTGCAGGGCCTGGGTTTTTGATTACAGCACATTTATTCAACCACTTTTAAAAGGACTTAAAGAAGCATAGGTAGACAAAAGTGAAATAACGCTGACAAATTAAAAAAGGCAACCAGTACTGCCCGAGTGTTAGGAATTCCAGATTATCATGAAGAATTTAACCTATTTTCTCAGTCAAATTTGGACACCATGACAGAAGTCCTTACACAAAAAACGACATTAGGACATGGACACAAACCATTGGTTTATTACAGTGGGAATTTAGATCCATTTATGAAAGGGTATTATCCCTGTGAACAAGATTTAGCTGCTGCTGCATTTGCTTATGAAAATGCTGCAAGTATCACAATGGGGTGTTCAGTAACATGATTTGTTGAGCATGCATTATTTGCTATTTTGAAAAAACCTAAAAGTACATTGACCACAAAAGAGCATCAGGGTATGAGGTAATTATCTCAAACCCTGCAATTAAGATTGTTAGATGCAGAGTAGTGAACCCAACAACGTTCATAAAAGAACCAGTAGGGGAGGATAATTATGTACATGAGTGCACAGCATATACTGAATTTTATGATGATATGCCCCGTGTTAGAGAAAATGCTCTTGGAGGGGGGGGAGTTTTCTTTATTGATGGGTCTTCAAAAATTGATCAAACAACTGGCAAAAGGCATATTGGATCAGCAGTAGTAAAGCTGAACTGAGAGGGTGAATTTGGAACAGTCACAAGCGCAAGATTGTCTTTGCATTGCTCAGCACAGGCTGCAGAATTAGTGGCGCTTATCGCCGCACACCAAAGATACGAGGATGATGAAGTGACGGTGTTCTCGGACTCCGCCTATGTGACGTCAACTGTACACGCAGGTTTGTCATGCTGGAAAGGTTTGGCTACATCTGCGCAGACCACACACCAGTGCAACATGCAGCCCTATTGGATAAGCTCATTGAGGCATTAAGACTCCCATTGACTATTGCAGTTGTAAAATGTGTAGCACATTCTAAAAGAACAGAAATGATTTCTTGCGGGAATGAAGCCACAGATTTAGAAGCCAAAAAAGCAGCATATTTTCCCAGCATTTATGATTTTGAACTAAGAAATGTTAAACAAATCACAGGGTGGTGCATGTTGTTAAAGGAGACCTTTAACATGCTGTCTATTGTTCAGTTATTGAGATACAAGTTTGCGCCTCACAGGAAGAACAAGACCTATGGAGAAAGCAGGAGTGTTCCTTATACCCCACTGAGGCAATTTGGTGCCAGGATAACACTGGAAAGCCAGTTAAGCCTTTAGCATTATTAAGGATGGCACTGGATCTGCTTCACTATCCTGCACATACGACTCGAGAGTTTTGCTTCTACATTTGGAGAAGATTGTTTTTCACCAAATTTGTTAGAACATGTGGCACAGTTTATTGTGAATTGCATCGTGTGCCAGAAACTTACTGCAGGGCACACTTTGTGAAGATTGAGAGGAGCAAACCCTAGACCTAATGGCCCATTTCACCATCTACATATAGATTATGTAGATATGCTACGTATATGCAATGGCTACAGGAATTGCTGGTCCTGGTTTGTCCTTTTTCTAGATGGATTGAGGAAGCTAGATGTACGCATGCCAATGCCAAATGCGCTGCAAAGTTTCTTGTGCATGAGATGTTCCCTAGATGGGTTGTGTGTGAGGTCTTGTGGACTGACAATGGACCACATTTTGTAAATGAGCTGTTTGAGCAGGTCACTGTTTTATTAGGGATAAAACACAAGTTCTCTTCCGCCTATCACCCACAGGCAAATGGAATTTGTGAACAATTAAATGGATTGCTTAAAGAGAAGATAGCTAAAATTAAAATGACTTTAAAAAGGGGGTGGTTACACTGTCTACCCCTTGTGCTATATGCACTGTGAAATCGGCCTGGCTCAGATCGCCACTTAACTTGGTAATCAGACGCTGAATGAGAACACCTCTTGATCCTCCAACCAGGGTAGAAACTGGTGCCAACAGTGTAGCGAAGACATAAGTTGATGAAATGCATGATTATTTAACAACTATGACTGCTAGCGTTTCTTTTATTTCTCAACAGATTAAGAACCAGAGGGAGGGGTCAAAGAGGATTGAAGAAGAAAGCCAGCCAACTGATCCAGACTGCTTATCGAAACAGCAAAATTTATATCCAGTGGACTAAGTGCTGGTGTTCTAATTTGTTTGCACCTGGAACAAGCCCTGCTTTGAGGGACCCTACGAGGTGGAAGTAGTAACCCCCACAGCTGCTAAACTACAAAGAAGGTGAGCCTGGCTGCACCTGCACAACATCAAATTGTACAAGGGAGAAACTTTGACCCCTCCTGCATCTACTGACAGTGAAGCCAGAGAAGAAGTTCTGCACAAGATCAGCACCCAAGAAAAAGATTATGTAGATATGCTACGTATATGCAATGGCTACAGGTATTGCTGGTCCTGGTTTGTCCTTTTTCTAGATGGATTGAGGAAGCTACATGTACGCATGCCAATGCCAAATGCGCTGCAAAGTTCCTTGTGTATGAGATGTTCTCTAGATGGGTTGTGTGTGAGGTCTTGTGGTCCGACAATGGACCACATTTTGTAAATGAGCTGTTTGAGCAGGTCACTCATTTATTAGGGATAAAACACAAGTTCTCTTCCGCCTATCACCCACAGGCAAATGGAATTTGTGAACAATTAAATGGATTGCTTAAAGAGAAGATAGCTAAAATTAAAATGACTTTAAAAAGGGGGTGGTTACACTGTCTACCCCTTGTGCTATATGCACTGTGAAATCGGCCTGGCTCAGATCGCCACTTAACTTGGTAATCAGACGCTGAATGAGAACACCTCTTGCTCCTCCAACCAGGGTAGAAACTGGTGCCAACAGTGTAGCGAAGACATTAGGTGATGAAATGCATGATTATTTAACAACTATGACTGCTAGTGTTTCTTTTATTTCTCAACAGATTAAGAACCAGAGGGAGGGGTTAAAGAGGATTGAAGAAGAAAGCCAGCCAGCGGATCCAGACTGCTTATCGAAACAGCAAATCTTATATCCAGTGGACTAAGTGCTGGTGTTCTAATTTGTTTGCACCTGGAACAAGCCCTGCTTTGAGGGACCCTACGAGGTGGAAGTAGTAACCCCCACAGCTGCTAAACTACAAAGAAGGTGAGCCTGGCTGCACCTGCACAACATCAAATTGTACAAGGGAGAAACTTTGACCCCTCCTGCATCTACTGACAGTGAAGCCAGAGAAGAAGTTCTGCACAAGATCAGCACCCAAGAAAAAGAGTCTATGGAATAATAAAATACCTTTGAAATAAAGATCAATATTTCTTAAGTCTAATAACGAATTAATGGACTATATCCTTGAACCTTTTTAGATAGGTAAAAGGAACACTGCACTGATGCACTGGAACTAAAAGACAAGGAATACACTGCATCTTCTATGCTACCCATTATAATAACATTGCACACATTCTTGTATGCTGTTTTAACCTACATATTACGGTCTAACCCAGCTCTGATAAGACAACATGTGGACTTTATAATGTTTCTTATAAATCTTAAAAACAATCATATTATTTTGCGAATTATTGTGGCAATTATTCAGCAGTTTTTGATACAGAAACATGATTTATAAACAATAACAAAATTAAATATTGAATTAAAGCAAAATGGGGAGGTTCCAAAATATGAGAGACTCACTACTATCAAGAAAGCTGATGAGTTTTTCTGGAATGGTGATTGTGATTTAATTTTGTCTTCTGATTTGTCTTTTCTTCCTTATTATTGTGGCATTTAGACACATGATTAAAAATACAGACACAATGGTGGACAATAAAACATCTTTTATGATCTCTAATAAAAGCACGGCCAGCATTTTCCCTAACTTTACCAAAAAAACCTGATTTGACTTAAAATAGATGCTGGGGAGGATCACGAAGACATGAATACATATCTTGATAATTCTGCTCACTTAAAGAATAGCCTTTGGTACCAGCACGTGAAAAAGGTGGGAGAGAGAACGTCAGATGAAAGCTGCTACGTATGTTCTCTCATCCCCTATGCTATGAGCGCAGCAAGAAAATGTATTGCAAAACAAATGCCTGCACATGATGCAAAGTGCCTTAGTCATCTAGCAGTCTGTACTATTTAAGGAAGGCATGGTATCAAATAGTAAGACAGAAACAAGTGATCACAGTTCAAGGGTGTTTATTGAATTTCAATTGGGTTTGAAAAATGCCTATTGAATCCCAAATCTAAAGATGGGAGCAAGCTACGACCATCAAATAATAATAACGCAGTCCTAGTTCAGTCTGTCAAATTACAAGGGCCTATAGTAATAAACCTATTGCCAATCCTTACTTCTAAAGACAAATAGTGTGGGAAACAATGTTATGCGAAAGAAAAATGTTCAAGAAATATGTCAGGATATTCAAGCCGTTGGATTCCCTTCCCCACTTTTTCAACATGGGACAAGACGGCACACTCCAGCTTGGCACACTCTCTGGTTTATCTAGCACGAGGATGCAGTTCAAAACTTCAACATCAGGGCCTTCTATGCCAAAGTCTCTTTGCGATGCATAGTCTCTTATTTCAGAGGGCCTGATGCAACACAAGAAACATTAAAGTTCCTTTCTTCTTAGTAATTCACATATACAACTTCTTGGGTGATTTACTGTTCACCCCATGTCAGCCTCCGCCCGCCTCAGACCCACACATATACAACTTCTCAGGTGATTTACTGTTCACCGCATGTCCCCCTCGCCAGGCTTTGTCCCACTTTAACACAAAACCTTCAATTGGTCTCCTTCTAGCAGGCTCGGACCAGATTTATCTACTTTTCCAAACGTTCTCTACTTCATCAAAATCAAAGACTTTCAACTGTGCGCAGGATTTTGCTTGCCCCGTCGCAGGACCACTTTCATTTACAATTACTCACTGTCTTCTTGATATAACCTTTTCTCACTTTCACTTTTGCCACGTCTCCGCTGGATACCTTACAGAAACCTTCGATTGAGCACTCACGCTGTGCCGGACCACTCTGTCAAGGTTATTGTATCTTGCTTTTAAAGTTCAGTCGCTCTTCAGCAGTTCAACTTTATTTGCATCTCTTATCACACACGTTTTAACAATGTTCTTTCCAGATCTCGCCATACAATGTTGCTGCTTGCAACCTTGGCTTCAACACAGACCGGTCTTGTATTGGCCTCCCTAACTCACTGGCTGTATTGATTTCACTGATGCTGCTTTGTTCTTGGAGCCAAGTATGGTACCACGGAGGCTAGTGCTTCTCCCCGCATTGATTATTGATGCAGGAGGGGACAGGTATCTCTGACACACAATGCAGGATTTTTCAGCTGGATTTCCTGGTCTTATGCTTTCTAATCTCGAGGTTTTTGGAAAGTAACGCTTCCTTGCCACAAAGGTCAAGAGAACTTCCCTTCTTGCGATCCGCTTCTGTTTTGCCGTCTTTCTTCTCTTGTTCTGCTGCTGCCTCGAAACTGCTGTTTCCTCGTGTGCTTTGCCTCGCTCTGAGTGTGCTCTCGTGCTCCGCCTTTTATCTGTGTGGGGAAGCTTAATGGAAGTCCGGTGTGTGTGATGGTCAGTAATTGCCTGACCCTGCCTGACCATTATATTGGTATGTGTGAAAGTGTTTATGTTGTAAAAGGGGGTTAGAGTTCCTAAATATCCTACCTGGTAGGATGGGGTAAAGGTATTACATGGAAGGGGATACTGCATCGTACCATCCGGTGTCCCATTCCTACTCCCTGAAGATGCCTCACCCAGCTGATCCTCCTGCACTGGTCTACGCCCAAGAAATGGATCTAAAAGCAATGGCCGTGTCCTGGCCACCCGGATGACAGGTCCCCGCGGACTAGTGGGTGAGACACCTCCTGGATTCTCACAACAACCAGAGGACAATGCAAAGGAAAATGGGAGACCCTACAATGGCGATCAAAGGGCACATTTCCATATGAAGATACTTATGTGAAAAAACAAAGGACGGAAAAGGGGATGGGTTGGACAGCAAAAAACCTATGTATCCATCCCTGATTGGAGAATGAATAAAGAAGTTGAAATGAAGAGCATGGACTGTTCAGACATAGTGCAAACATCAGGAGTACCAGGATGCTGGGAGTGACCTCAACTATTGGTGTATGGATGAGTTGCCACCAGTACAGGATGGGAAGAAGGAATGTTGTCCTGACTTGCACACGTCTTGAAGAAGGAACTAGTAAGCTTGGTGCAAATAGTGAATGACATATGTTTAGAGTCATGGGCCAAGTACTCTAAGCTACTTACATGGGTCGACAATGATGCAGGACCAGTATCTATAATACCACTAACAAATGTGACAGCATGCTTCAAGAATGTAGGCTTGGTGCTTGGTTCTGGTTGGAGAAAATAAAGGATGTGAGCAGGTGCTCAAAGTACCAAGAATTAATGGAGGAACTACTGTGCTGATGGGTCAATATTAGGCCTTTGGATCCAGGGCTTACATGCAGCTGCCTTAAAATTGGGGAGGAATATGTTCCATTGTGGTCATACATGGTCCTGCATTAGTAATTTCCCAAAGTGACCTCCATATTGACGAATTTCCAAAGATGGATGAACACCATAGAAAGAAGAGGTCACTCAACCTCATCGGTTGAAGAGGTCGAATTATTCTCATTAAATTCAATAGAATCCTATAACGATATTCCGGATGAGCATAAATTATTCATCAAAACGGCAATGATAATTACATCTATATATATGGCAGGACTTCAGACTGCAGTGAATGCCAAATAGCTCCATATTACAAGATGGGAGCTCCTGCAAACGATCATCGCAACAATAAAAGGATTTAATGCAATCGGAGAGGAACTGAGGGTAGCCAGACTTATGACCCTCCAGGACAGTTATGTCTTAGATTTGATTGCAGCAATGGAAGGAAGCGTATGCACCAAGGTCGGGCCTTCTTGCTGGACCTTCACACCTACCCATGATGGAGATACCGGACCCTGAAAGAAACAATAACTATGCTGACAACCCTGCATATAAAGATGGAGGATAAAGTTGATGAGACAGCCGAAGTTGATTGTTTTTTGGCTCTGTTTTCATGGACTCCAACCTGGCTGGCAAATGCCTTCAAACTACTTGGAGCAATACCAGTGTTAGTATTGCAGGGATTCTGCCTTATAATTTCAATTATATAAGTATTATTTTGGGACAATGCCAGAAGGCCGCCAATAAAGCTATTGGGAAGAAGATAATGATTGATATAATTGCTGAAACTGGTGAACAAATGCAAAATGAGGACACCACTCACAAGAACATGAAGAATAGCCCCCAGGCGCCCCAGGAAGTTCTACTACCCTATTTTCAGGAGAAATGGCAGCTTGAAACTCGTGAGCCTTGTGAAATGACAGTGGCATTGTTTTACCATATTTTATGTCAGGGGTTACCAGAACCAGTACAAAGGCAGAAGAAGAAACAAGTGGGGATGGAAGCAAATCCATGGACTCAGATACAATTGACAATAGTGCACCATTGTCGGTTACTACAAGAGAAAAATAAGAAGAAATATGAGAATAGGAAGATCGAGGAAGCCAAGTTGGTTCAGAAAAAGTTGCCAAAATTTGCCAAAGAAGGGGTGGTATTGACAAGCGGAGAAGGATTGGGAATGCAGGAAGCAATAGTTGCATCACTGGTGAAAAATGTGCACCCAGTGGGCCAAGGTGGGTATGGGTTTACGCCATGAAGCAGAGGTAATGGCTATAGGGGAAGAGACAGCAGATTTCAGAATAACCAAGGTAGCTTTCAAAACGCACAAAATGAGAACCAGAATGTTCAGGGAGGATATAACTGAGGAGGGTTTATCAGAAGGGCTTCCCCAGTATTTTGGAATTGTGGAATGACAGGACATACGGCACGCGTATTCGAGAGCCAAGGGAGTGCACAACACTGCCAGTTCTCCAGAGGGGGAACAGCTTATCCTTCACCATACAGCACACAGACCAGAGAGGGCTTTTCCAAAGATCACATGTCTCATCAGGCGCAAGCACCGCTAGTACAGCAGGTGCCACAGCAGGGACAGGCACCAATGAATTTAACTCAGGGGCAGTCACAACAGGCCACTGTGCAGACACAGCAATACACAAACACAGGCCAAGTGTTCACAACTAGAAAAGGAGGTGTCCCTGTGGTAGGAGAAAATCCTTTCACAGGGACGGGGATGAGCTTGTACCCATATTAGGACAGCTCACAGGGTGACTTAATGTATTCAGTGCTATCTGTGACACCAGACCCCCAAGAGGAACCAAGGGTCAATGTGACGGTAGGAGGCAAATCTTTTTCTTTTCTTGTAGACACTGGGTCAACTCGTTCGTGTATACGAGAGGGAAAGTATGCAATGTCAGGTACTGCCATGAATGCTCAAGGGTTATCTGGAGCTACAAGTCTAGTTCCTTTTACTGATAAATTACCAGTCTCCATAGGAGAATGTGACATGTCTGTCCCTTTGTTGTATTCACGACAGATGCCAGTTAATATTTTAGGAAGAGATTTAATGACGAAACTTAACATGACAATTTCATTTTCTGGTCAAGGAACAGTCTGCTCCACTCCAGGAATACACTATTTTAACATAGGAGAGTTTATACTGGCGTTCACTGGACAAGTGGCTCTCTGGGGCGTTCCAGTAGATCCAGAGATTTTTCTATATGGGGTAAGCATTTTGCTGACATGGTTACCTGCTCTAGTAGGAAAGATTGTGAGGATACCTGATGAGTTTTTAATCAGATATCAAATGCCTATGGATGAGGAAGGTGGGCAGAGTATTCCTACAGAGCTGGAAGCAGCTATAGTACGGAAAGAAATGGCAATGCCTGAAGGGATAGACATGAGGGTAGACCATGGAGAACAGTGATGGCCCTTGAGGAGGGGTACACACGAACTGACATAACCGATGATGATATGTTTAGGGAAGAACGAAGCAATGACGAAGAGGTGTTCTTTATGAGCATCACATATTGGATAAGGATAGAAAAAAGGGAAATCCAACAGAGAATGGCGATAATGTGTCAGCGATCAGCATTTTTTCAGGAGGATCTTCAAACGGTGCAGAGTGCTCTATGGAACACAGGCCCCTATGACATAGGTTTGTTAAAGGGGATAGGGGAGGTTTCAATAAAGCTTAAGGGAGGAGCAATTCTACCCCGAGCCAAACAGTACCCCATGTCTCGAGAAGCAGACTAAGGTATATTTCAGACTATTTCAGCACTGATGAATCAGAGGATTCTGTTGCCATCACAGTCATCGGGCAATTCCGTGGTGTAGCCGATAAAAAAATCTAAAGGGGGGGGTTTGTGGAGATTTATTCAGGATATGAGACCTCTTAACCAGATTGTAATAATAATAAAAATAATAACAATAATAATAGATGCTGAGTTTCCCCTAGTTCCTAATCCGGTGACAATATTGTGCAGTATCCCGGTGAAAGCACTATATTTTCCGGTGAACAATTTGAAGAATGCATTTTTCTTGATCCCGTTGCACAAGGACCCCCAAGACTTGACTTCATTTACGTATTGCCAAAAGAAACTAAATCATACTCAGCTGCCCCAGGAGTACTGTGAGTACCCATCAATCTTTAATAGGGTCCTACAGAGGTATCTAGGCAATATCTACCTTAAAAGCACGTTGATTCAGTGCGTAGATGACATATTGATTTGCAGCACCACAGAGGATGAGTGTAGGCATGATTCTGTCCAACTGATGACTATTCTAGCGAAGGATTTAAGGTGGATAAGCAGAAGTTACAGTATTGTCAGGAGGAAGTGTGCATAGGTCAGTTAATTTCAAACGAAGGAAACAAAGGGTTGAGGAAATTATTAAGACACCAAAACCAAACACAATGAGACAAATGCAACAGTTTCTAGGTTTGTGTAATTACATTAGAGCCTGGGTGTTTAATTATAGCACGTACACAAAGCCACTTCTGCAAGCATTAAAGAATGCACAAGCTGGTAAGACAAAAATAGAATGGACCGAAGAAATGGAGAAGGGGTTTGAGGAGTTGAAAAGAGCAATTTGTACAACCCCGGTTTTAGGGATTCCCAAATATGCTGAGGAATTGTATTTGTTTTTGCACACAAATGGGACAGTAATGACAGCAGTGCTTACACAAAGAACCACATTGGGGTATAAACCACTGGCGTATTACAGTGGCATTTTAGACCCAGTTATGAGAGGACTCTTCCTTGCGAACAATCTTTGGCGGCTGCCGTGTTTGCAATTGAGAAGTCCACAAGTATTGTCATGGGCTGCTCTATGATCCTTTACGTGAAGCATGGCTTGTTTGCCATTTTAGAGAAACCCAAAGGCACAATGACATCCAAAAGAGCAGCAGCTTATGAGGTAATGATTTCCAACACAACGACAACAATTGTAAGATGTAAAATAGTGAACCCAGCCATGTTCATAACTGAGCCCGAAGAAGAAGGTGATCATGTGCATGACTGTGGCCCTCATTACGACCCTGGCGGTAAGTAATGGACATTACCGGCATGGCGCAACTAACGTGTCCGTGCTGGCCAGAAACCGTTAAAAGTGGTGCATTACGACCTCTCGGGCATGTGCATTGCACCATGCCGGTAATGTAATCAGCGCCATGCCGGTAATGTCCCAAAAACGGCACCTACCGGCATCGTGTGCCGTGCAAGGTGCACTACCGGCACCCCTCCCACCGATATTAGCGATCACCGCAAATAGCGGTGACCGCTATTAGCGGTGAACGTAAATAAGCTGATCCGGAAGTTGCGTCATCGCAACGGAACGGGAAAGAGCACGGCGGCCATCTTTAAAAATACAATCCATTGCCATCCTCCTCAACCAGTGGACATCTGACCCCCAGCGTCGCCACAAACCTTCACCTACATCCACCCATCGTCAGAATGCCGAAAGTTGTTAAAAAAAATCGCGATCGGCTGCGGCAGGAGCGCTTCACTAGGGAGGAGCTCAACATGTTGGCCGAAACCCTACAGGAAAACGCCGATGTCGTATTTTCAACAGAGATGACAAGACCGGCGATAGCACGGAAGAAGGCCATATGGGCCATAGTAGCACAGTGGGTCAGTGCAGTTGGCACAACACCCCGCAACGCAAGACAGTGCCGGAAAAGGTGGGACGATCTCCGGCTCCGCGTAAGGAGTATACTGTCTGCCAACAGAAACCTGGGCATGGCAACTGGTGGAGGAGCAGAGTCACCGATAAAATTGCAGCCGTGGGAGGCCACAACCATTGGCATTGAGAGCATCGAGGGGGTCGGAGAAATGGAGAGAGGAGCCCCGACATCAGGTGACGCAGGTAGGTGCCTTGAATCAAGCCATGCCAAACTCACTGAAGTCCAGAATCATGTGAAGCGCAATGTTGCCTAATAGGGTTAACGCGACACATCAGCAGAAGACTGCCTACAGGCATTTTTTACCTCCACCCTGTACACATGCAGTATGCACAACCTTACTGTAGGCACCCACATTCCTCCATGCTTCTTCCACCCAAAAGGGAGACAACCTGTATGTCACTGCCTCCAATGTGCACCATCTAGTTATCAAAATGATGGCAATCATCACAATGCCTGCTCAATGTCCGCAGACACATCAATAACACTTTCCCTCCTTTGCTCCACCACAGGCTCTCATGCAGACCTTGGCGATGAAGACACTGGCACCACACCTGCCAAGAAGGCCAGGCCCGAAGTACCACCACACCAACCCTCCACCTCTGATGGACAAAACAAACCCCCACAGCAGCCAAAATCTACGGGCACAACACAGGCCAGGGCACTGATAATCACCAAGGCAAGCACCATGGTACCACCAGCAATAGACATACATCAACTGGTGCCCACTGAAGGGACTGTGTCTGAAGGAAGCAGCACGATTGGGGAGACTGCTGCCATTGCAGCTAGCTCGGATAGTGATGTGGAGAATGCTGATGTCGTAGTATGTCCCCCCACTGCCCCCATGCAGCCAGCATGATGATGGCACACAGGGGCAATCCCCTGATGACTCATGGCCAGCCACTCCATGCCCAGTGGAAGATGTGCAGGAGGGGAGCAGCACTATCGACACGCCACTGGCATTATCCATTGCCCAAAAAAACCAAGAGTCGCTGGACCAAATCATCACACGCCAACACCAACTGTCCTCACTCCTGACTCAGCATGTGGCCGAATGTGGAGGTGCAAGGGCGGAAATGCACCAATGTGCAGATACTGTGAAGGCAGCCATACAATCCTCCACCAAGGATATCTGTGCAGAACTCGCAGCGGTGCGGCAGTGCTCTCGGAGTTCGTTCAAACAATGAGGGACATGCGTCCTCGTGAACAGTCAAGTACCTCCTCCGCTGCCAGTTCGACCCCAAACAGCCCCGTCCGCAGATCGGGCAGGAACCTGTGGAGTTCAGGCAGGGGTGCCCCGGGGGCCGGGAGAGGGGGCTGCCAATAGAGGCCACCCAGTGGAACAATCCCACATTATGCACGTCACCACAGGCATCCACACACTTTTGCAGGGAGTTGAGGGGGGTGGGGGGAGTGGGTGTGTTGGGGAGTTGAGGGGGGAGGCGGGAGTGGGTGTGTTGGGGAGTTGAGGGGGAGGGTGGGCGTGTTGGGGAGTTGAGGGTGGAGAGGGGAGTGGGTGCGTTGGGGAGTTGAGGGGCGAGGGAAGAGTGGGTGTGTTAATTCAAATCACATTTTCAATACACTTTTTGCTTGTGCACAAATCACATGTGTGGACATTGCTCATTGCGTATGTGTGCTTTATTGGTGAACAGCCCACAGTGTGCATGTCCCAGACACACACAGTGCCCCAAGTGCCATCTCCATGTGACACACACCATCCATGTGTGCTAGAAGCATTGGTTAATGAGAGTTTGACGCATGGCACTTCCCTCCTGTGCATCGCCTCCTCCCTGAGGTGCTGCCCCATTTGCACCCTCCTCATCTTCATTGTCAGGTGGTTGCAGTTCAGCGTCAGGGGGCAGGGGCACATTTCGTCTGATGCACATATTGTGTAGCATTACACATGCCATGATGATCTTTGCCACCTTCTCATGTCGGTACAGGAGTGCCCCACCAGACCTGCTGAGGCAGCGAAACCGTGCCTTCAAGAGGACAAATGTCTGCTCAAGCACCACACGGGTTTGTGTATGTGCACGTTTATAGTCCTCCTTGTGCTGGTTCTGTGGGTTCCGGACTGGGGTAAGGAGCCACCTCTTCAAGGGATAGCCTGCATCACCTGTATGTGGACAACAATGTATGTGCCAGTCATGACATCAAACTTCAAATCATGACATGCCAGCATGGCATGCATTCATAACTTACTTTGTACCACATTTACATGCACGAATGGAGTCACACTATGTGACCGGTATATGTGTATTCCTCTCAAGGACTGTTTTGCATGCCATCAACCAGTGTATGCAGGGGGGGTCCAGTGCCTTGTGAGTGCCCATCCACTGTGTTAGTCCATAGCGGTTGTTTTGGTGATCTGGCAGATGTCCAGTGATATCAATGCTCTCATCATGGCAACATTGCTGTCAGCCTCATGATGACTTCACTGAGCACAACAATGTTGTTCTGCAATTTATTTTGGCCTCTGTGTCTGTGTAGTGGTGTATTGATGTTTATGTCCGCCATGTGCCTCCTTTGTGCGCAGTTATGGGGGACTGGCCTTTCAGTTGATGGTGTTTGGTGCCGTGTATTGGCTGAAGTCATTGCATGTAGGTGCATTTCTTTGAGGTGGATGCGGTCCGATTCAGTACAGTGCACTTGCAGATGGTTGTGTCATGGTTGGGACACACCTTCATTCACATGGTAGGGCTGCTTATATCAGGCATTATGTGTACAGGTGTCATCTAAAGTTTGGGCTGCTTCAGGGTATGAGCTGGCTCCATTGCCTATGCTACTCGCAGCCAGGTAAAGTATGCATCCCCCCCCCTTTCAGCCAGGTAAAGTATGCATCTCCCCCCCCCTTTCAGCCAGGTAAAGTATGCATCTCCCCCCCCCCTTTCAGCCAGGTAAAGTATGCATTGGTACGTAAATGACCTACCCACTTCACATTTCCATGGCCATGAGATGAGACTCACCGAGTAGCCAGGATCTTGGCCCTGCATGTCGCTCCATGTAGCGTGGTATTGTGGAGTTATGCAGGACCATTGCATCATGGGTTGATCCGGGGAATCGGGCACAACAATGTGTGATGATCCTGTTGGAGTCACATACCATTTGCACGTTGATTGAGTGGAATAGCTTTTTGGTGTTAAAACACCTTTTTTTACCTATACTAGAGCAAAAAAAAAAACACTTTAAAAAAAAATTCGACCTTTTTTTTTCGACCAAATTGATTCGACCAATTTGTCATTCCATCAAATATATTCGACCATTTGACTGGACAGCTTTCAATCATACTGACGATGTCGTTGTGTATCATGTCCAAGATGGTGGTGATGGTGTCCCGGTCCACACGGTACAAGGTGTGGATCTGCTCAGCGGTGAGGTTGAATGGATTGGCTCGGATGCGTGGGATTGGGGGCTGCCTGCGTGGTGGCATTGGCTGTGCTGGTGGGGCTTGCTGACCCTGCCTTGCCCTCCTTCTCCTCCTGCGTCTCCTTTGTGCTGCCTGTTGTTGTTGTTGTTCTTGTTGTTGTTGTTGTAGCACTTGCATTGCAATCAGGTCCTCCAGCCCCAACATTGCTAGTCCTATTGGAATCATTGTGGAGGGTGACTGGGTGTGAGAAGGGGTGGGGTGTGCTCTTTTTGTACTTGGTGAGTCTGTATTGCCTCCACCTGTGCTGATTGTTTGCACCTGTGGCAGCTGGGAACACTGCACATGGCCATTTACGGTTGGTCCGCGATGGCGGTATTTGCACCATGGCGGTAAGGTACTTTACGGTCTTCGCAAGGGCGTTAAGAGCATGTCCGCTTGACTCGTGATGTACCCCAATTTGCGCCATGCCGCTATTTCCGTCATGGGGGGGTCGAGTGCCCACGTCCTTGGTGCTGTTAATGGCACCGTTAACTACGGTGCCGCTAATTGCACTTACTCGGATCGTAATCGGACCTAGCGGTAAGCGATGCAGCTAATCCTTTACCGGCATCGTTTTTCACTTACCGCCAGGGTCGTAATGAGGGCCTGTGATAATTATGTTGAATTTTATGATGATATACTCTGTGTGAAGGAGAATGCTTTGGGGGGAGGGGAGATTCTTGTTATTGATTGTTCTTAGAAAGCGCAAGATACCATCACATTTTTTTCAGCGCAAGCAGCAGAATTGCTGGCACTACGAAGAGCAAGAAATGATGGTGTACACTGACTCTGCAAAAACAAAGAGGTGATGGCTGGAAGGTTTAGAATTAATCGTAACCACTGGCAATGCTCTGGGCAACCCTCCAGACCACCGTTCTTTGGCTGCCAAGCCATTACAGAAGGGGAAGACCATATGCAAATCAGGCTTGGCCCCACCCCAAAAGGGGCAGTCCAGCCCGAACTACTAGGCCACATCCCTTCTGCAGGACACCACAAGCATCCCCAAACATGTTTCGCCCTTGTTGGGGCTCATCAGTGAGGAATAGCTTGGGTCTCTAGGCCCAGCAGGCACGGGACCCACGTCTGGGCATACCCGTCCCACTCGGGGTGACATAGCAAAAACAAAGAGGTGATGGCTGGAAGGTTTAGAATTAATCTTAACCACTGGCAATGCTCTGGGCAACTCTCCAGACCACCGTTCTTCGCCTGCCAAGCCATTACAGAAGGGAAAGACCATATGCAAATCAGGCCTGGCCCCACCCCAAAAGGGGCAGTCCAGCCCGAACTGCTAGGCCACATCCCTTCTGCACGAGACCACAAGCATCCCCAAACATGTTTCGCCCTTGTTGGGGCTCATCAGTAAGGAGTAGCTTGGGTCTCTTGGCCAAGCAGGCACGGGACCCACGTCTGGGCATACCCGTCCCACTCGGGGTGACATAGCAAAAACAAAGAGGTGATGGCTCGAAGGTTTAGAATTAATCTTAACCACTGGCAATGCTCTGGGCAACCCTCCAGACCACCGTACTTCGCCTGCCAAGCCATTACAGAAGGGAAAGACCATATGCAAATCAGGCTTAGTCCCACCCCAAAAGGGGCAGTCCAGCCCGAACTGCTAGGCTACATCCCTTCTGCACAAGACCACAAGAATCCCCAAACATGTTTCGCCCTTGTTGGGGCTCATCAGTGAGGAGTAGCTTGGGTCTCTAGGCCCAGCAGGCACGGAACCTACGTCTGGGCATACCCGTCCCACTCGGGGTGACATAGCAAAAACAAAGAGGTGATGGCTGGACGGTTTGGAATTAATGTTAACCACTGGCAATGCTCTGGGCAACCCTCCAGACCACCGTTCTTTGCCTGCCAAGCCATTACAGAAGGGAAAGACCATATGCAAATCAGGCTTGGCCCCACCCCAAAAGGGGCAGTCCAGCCCGAACTGCTAGGCCACATCCCTTCTGCACGAGACCACAAGCATCCCCAAACATGTTTCGACTTGTTGGGGCTCATCAGTGAGGAGTAGATTGGGTCTCTAGGCCCAGCAGGCACGGGACCCACGTATGGGCATACCCGTCCCACTCGGGGTGACATAGCAAAAACAAAGGGGTGATGGCTGGAAGGTTTAGAATTAATCTTAACCACTGGCAATGCTCTGGGCAACCCTCCAGACAACCGTTCTTCGCCTGCCAAGCCATTACAAAAGGGAAAACCATATACAAATCAGGCTTGGCCCCACCCCAAAAGGGGCAGTCCAGCCCGAACTGCTAGGCCACATCCCTTCTGCACGAGACCACAAGCTTCCCCAAACATGTTTCGCCCTTGTTGGGGCTCATCAGTGAGGAGTAGCTTGGGTCTCTAGGCCCAGCAGGCACGGAACCCACGTCTGGGCATACCAGTCCCACTCGGGGTGACATAGCAAAAACAAAGAGGTGATGGCTGGAAGGTTTAGAATTAATCTTAACCACTGGCAATGCTCTGGGCAACCCTTCAGACCACCGTTCTTTGCCTGCCAAGCCATTACAGAAGGGAAAGACCATATGCAAATCAGGCTTGGCCCCACCCCAAAATGGGCAGTCCAGCCCAAACTGCTAGGTCACATCCCTTCTGCACGAGACCACAAGCATCCCCAAACATGTTTCGCCCTTGTTGGGGCTCATCAGTGAGGAATAGCTTGGGTCTCTAGGCCCAGCAGGCACGGGACCCACGTCTGGGCATACCCGTCCCACTCGGGGTGACATAGCAAAAACAAAGAGGTGATGGCTGGAAGGTTTAGAATTAATCTTAACCACTGGCAATGCTCTGGGTAACCCTCCAGACCACCGTTCTTCGCCTGCCAAGCCATTACAGAAGGGAAAGACCATATGCAAATCAGGCCTGGCCCCACCCCAAAAGGGGCAGTCCAGCCCGAACTGCTAGGCTACATCCCTTCTGCACGAGACCACAAGCATCCCCAAACATGTTTCGCCCTTGTTGGGGCTCATCAGTGAGGAGTAGCTGGGGTCTCTAGGCCAAGCAGGCACGGGACCCACGTCTGGGCATACCCGTCCCACTCGGGGTGACATATCAAAAACAAAGAGGTGATGGCTGGAAGGTTTAGAATTAATCTTAACCACTGGCAATGCTCTGGGCAACCCTCCAGACCATCGTACTTCGCCTGCCAAGCCATTACAGAAGGGAAAGACCATATGCAAATCAGGCTTGGCCCCACCCCAAAATGGGCAGTCCAGCCCAAACTGCTAGGCCACATCCCTTCTGCACGAGACCACAAGCATCTCCAAACATGTTTCACCCTTGTTGGGGCTCATCAGTGAGGAGTAGCTTGGGTCTCTAGGCCCAGCAGGCAGGGGACCCACGTCTGGGCATACCCGTCCCACTCGGGGTGACATAGCAAAAACAAAGAGGTGATGGCTGGACGGTTTAGAATTAATGTTAACCACTGGCAATGCTCTGGGCAACCCTCCAGACCACCGTTCTTTGCCTGCCAAGCCATTACAGAAGGGAAAGACCATATGCAAATCAGGCTTGGCCCCACCCCAAAAGGGGCAGTCCAGCCCGAACTGCTAGGCCACATCCCTTCTGCACGAGACCACAAGCATCCCCAAACATCCCCAAACATGTTTCGCCCTTGTTGGGGCTCATCAGTGAGGAGTAGCTTGGGTCTCTAGGCCCAGCAGGCACGGAAACCACGTCTGGGCATACCCATCCCACTCGGGGTGACATAGCAAAAACAAAGAGGTGATGGCTGGAAGGTTTAGAATTAACCTTAACCACTGGCAATGCTCTGGGCAACCCTCCAGACCACCGTTCTTCGCCTGCCAAGCCATTACAGAAGGGGAAGACCATATGCAAATCAGGCTTGGCCCCACCCCAAAAGGGGCAGTCCAGCCCGAACTGCTAGGCCACATCCCTTCTGCACGAGACCACAAGCATCCCCAAACATGTTTCACCCTTGTTGGGGCTCATTAGTGAGGAGTAGCTTGGGTCTCTAGGCTCAGCAGGCACGGGACCCACGTCAAGGGCATACCCGTCCCACTCGGGGTGACATAGCAAAAACAAAGAGGTGATGGCTGGAAGGTTTAGAATTAATCTTAACCACTGGCAATGCTCTGGGAAACCCTCCAGACCACTGTTCTTCGCCTGCCAAACAATTACAGAAGGAAAAGACCATATGCAAATCAGGCTTGGCCCCACCCCAAAAAGGGCAGTCCAGCCCGAACTGCTAGGCCACATCTCTTCTGCACGAGACCACAAGCATCCCCAAACATGTTTCGCCCTTGTTGGGGCTCATCAGTGAGGAGTAGCTTGGGTCTCTAGGCCCAGCAGGCACGGGACCCACGTCTGGGCAGAGGGGGACCTGGCCTAGCAGTTCGGGCTGTGCCGCTACCGTCGGTGGCGGCAGCTGCTGACTGATTTGCACATGGCTGGTCCCCTTTTGCAATGGCGCAGATGGGCTAAAAAACGGTGGTGTGGAAGGTTGCCCAGAGCAATTGCCAGTGGTTTAGATTCATTCGAAACCTTCCACCCATCACTTTTGTGGTCAGTTTGTTTCTCCTTGTGAGAGAGGGTATGCCCAGACGTGGGTCCCTTGCTCGCTGCGCCACAGGGAACCAGGCTGCACCTCACTGAGGAGGTCCAACAAGGCCGAAACATGTCTGGGGTTGCTTGGTTTTCTGTGCAGAGGGGACCTGGCCTAGCAGTTCGGGCTGGGCTGCTACCGTCGGTGGCGGCAGCTGCTGACTGATTTGCACATGGCTGGTCCCCTTTTGCAATGGCACAGACGGGCTAAAAAACGGTGGTGTGGAAGGTTGCCCATAGCAATTGCCAGTGGTTTAGATTCTTTCGAAACCTTCCACCCATCACTTTTGTGGTCAGTTTGTTTCTCCTTGTGAGAGAGGGTATGCCCAGACGTGGGTCCCTTGCTCGCTGCACCACAGGGAACCAGGCTGCACCTCACTGAGGCGGTCCAACAAGGCCGAAACATCTCTGGGGTTGCTTGGTTTTCTGTGCAGAGGGGACCTGGCCTAGCAGTTTGGGCTGGGCTGCTACCGTCGGTGGCGGCAGCTGCTGACTGATTTGCACATGGCTGGTCCCCTTTTGCAATGGCGCAGACGGGCTAAAAAACGGTGGTGTGGAAGGTTGCCTTGAGCAATTGCCAGTGGTTTAGATTCATTCGAAACCTCCCACCCTCACTTTTGTGGTCAGTTTGTTTCTCCTTGTGAGAGAGGGTATGCCCAGACGTGGGTCCCTTGCTCGCTGCGCCACAGGGAACCAGGCTGCACCTCACTGAGGAGGTCCAACAAGGCCAAAACATGTCTGGGGTTGCTTGGTGTTCTGTGCAGAGGGGACCTGGCCTAGCAGTTCGGGCTGGGCTGCTACCGTCGGTGGCGGCAGCTGCTGACTGATTTGCACATGGCTCGTCCCCTTTTGCAATGGCGCAAACGGGCTAAAAAACGGTGGTGTGGAAGGTTGCCCAGAGCAATTGCCAGTGGTTTAGATTCATTGGAAACCTTCCACCCATCACTTTTGTGGTCTGTTTGTTTCTCCTTGTGAGAGAGGGTATGCCCAGACGTGGGTCCCTTGCTCGCTGCGCCACAGGGAACCAGGCTGCACCTCACTGAGGAGGTCCAACAAGGCCAAAACATGTCTGGGGTTGCTTGGTTTTCTGTGCAGAGGGGACCTTGCCTAGCAGTTCGGGCTGGACTGCTACCGTCGGTGGCGGCAGCTGCTGACTGATTTGCACATGGCTGGTCCCCTTTTGCAATGGCGCAGACGGGCTAAAAACGGTGGTGTGGAAGGTTGCCCAGAGCAATTGCCAGTGGTTTAGGTTATTTCGAAACCTTCCACCCATCACTTTTGTGGCCAGTACACTGACTCTGCCCATGTAACGTCAACCATACATGCAGAATTGTCACACTGGAAAAGAAAAGGGTTACCTCTGTGCAGACAGCACTCCAGCACAGCATGCATCCTTATTGGATAGGCTCATTAAGGCACTACAACTCCCACTGGCCATAGCGGTCATTAATTGCGCAGCCCATACTAAACGAGCAGTCTTTATCTCTTGCTGAAATGAAGCTGCAGATGTAGAAGCCAAAAGGGTTGTATATTCCCCAGAAATCTTGAGTTTTGATACTGAGAAAGTTATAGAAGATTCGGCTACAACCATGTTAGCGCAGGAGGGGTTTAATATGCTGTCAATACCCCCATTAATGGAGGTTCAGAGAAGTGCACCACAGGAAGATCAAGAACTATGGAAAAGAAGGGGGTATTCTTTATCTCCCACAGTAACTTTATGGCAACAGGACAACACTGGAAAGCCAGTGATGCCAGTAACCTTGTTCAAAGTTGTGCTTGGACAGTTGCATTATCACGTGCATGTAACTAGAGAAAGTCTTGCTGCCAATATTGCAGAAGACTGGTTCATTCCTAATTTGCTGGAACGTATTGCACTTTTATGGTAAATTGCATCGTGTGTCAAAAGTTTACCACTGGGCATACACTGAGAACGATTAGAGGAGTAATACCTCGACCGAATGGTCCATTTCAGTGTTTACATATCGACTATGTCGAGATACTGCAGCTTTGTAATAGATATAGGTATGTATTAGTGGTGGTGTGTCCCTTCTCTAGGTAGATCGAAGCAGATTTGTGTAGGCACCCTGATGTCACTTGTGCTGTGAAGTTTTTCGTGTGCAAAGTTTTATCCAGGTGTGCTGTGTGCGAGGAACCAAGATCCAATAATGGTCCTCATTTTGTCAAGGAGCTATTTGAACAGATAGGGCTTTTATTAAGCATAAAACACAAGTTTTCTTCTTGTAATCACCCGCAAGTGAACTGGATATGTGAGAGACTCAAATGCCACCTTAAAGAAAGGATTGCCAAGATTAAATTGACTTTGAAAAAGGGATGGCTGTATTGCCTTCCCCTGGCCATATATGACCTTCAAAATTGTAATTGTAATTGGTTATTTATAACACACTTAATACCCAGAGGTTTCTAAGCGTGGACCCGGGGATCAAACCTGTGTTTCTCCGTGTCGTCTTGCTTCCAAGTCGAGCATGTTGCCCCTGAGCTTTCCTTCCGATTCAATCAGCCAGGTTTGGACCACCACTTCACCCCACATGAACTAGTCATAGGGCGTCGTATGAGAATACCCCTCACATCTCCTTCTAGGATCAGGAGTGATGCCCAGAGTGTAGACAAAACTTTAGGTGATGAGATGCATGATTATTTGACATGTATGACAAACAGTATTTCTTTCATTTCAGAACAAGTCAAGCATCAGGGTAAGGTCTAGGAACACAGAAGAAGATAATTTGGCAACCAATCCAAGTGAACTATTATCATCACCTAAGTTATATGTTGGGGACCTGATCTTGGTAAGAAATTTCACCCGGAAGTGGCACGAAACACGTTTTAATAGCCCATACTGTATTGAGGAAGTGTCCCCTTCTGCTATTCAAATATCAGGAAGACGAGCCTAGTTACATTTGAACAACGTGAAGATTTATAATGGCAAGACCCTCCCTCCCACCGCTGCGGATCCAGAAGCAAGACAAGAAGAAAAATTTCTGCATGTGCAGACCCCATCGATGACTAAGAAGAAGGATGATAAAACGAATGACTAACACGTACATTATTTGGACTGGAATTCAATAGACACTCTGTATATATATATATATATATATATTCAGTGAAAAAAACTTTGTTAAAGGGACGTTATGGTTACGTTGCGCTACTAAAAACCTATGAAATTCTGTGAAAAAACTTTGTTAAAGGGATGTTATGGTTCCAAGTAAAACCGAAAAACCCTTGAAATTCGGCAGTTATGGTAAGCTAAGCAACCATAACTCGCGCCGCCACCGTGCACTGCTAAGACTAACACCCAGGACATCAAAGATGACATCACAAATGTCATTGATGACATCACTGATGACATCACATGTCTGGCTCACTATTTTTTCTTTTGCTGACATATCTAGGCCACATGGTTTTCTTCAGTAACAGTCAGAAACTAAGAATTATATTTTATTTGTAGACATATCCTTCTAGTAGGTTCTTACAGTAATTCTCTTAGAGTACAGTCACATCATATGAAACATATACATATGGGAAAACACAAGCTTGAAAGACAGCAATCCTTTTTGTGCATAAAGATAATCACTAGACTTATGAGCACTTTCTGATAGTTCTGTTTTTTTTTTTTATGGCTGTACTGTCCCTGTGGGTCCAATCACATCAAGTGATACATATACATAGGGTAAATAGCAGCTTTGAAACAGAGCAATCATTTATTTGCATGAAACTAATCAGTTAAGTTATGAGTTGTTTCTGCTACTACTTGTGCTTTTTTGCTAACTTCACTTTCCCTATATATACCCATATTGGTATGTGTTCTTGTGTCTTTGTATTTTGTCTATAGTAATGCAATTATGTAATACATGGGTTTTATTAGCTACTTATTACATATTTCACAGTGTACAAAAATCTATTAAGAAAACAATTATTATTTCATTATTCAACATATTAACATTACCAATATCATACCTTCATCTTGTACGCTGCACACAATGTTATGTTTCTGTATGAGTAGCTTAGTATACTAGATAGAACCCCATAATAGGATGCTATTTATATCAATGCATCGTTCAATGCACTTATTAGGGTATATTTCTTGCAATGATTCTTGACACTTTTTTCGCAACATAATAAGAATCCCTTCTACACATATTTCATGAGAAGTACATACACATGTGATGTCATCAGTGATGTCATCAATGACATTTGTGATGTCATCTTTGATGTCCTGGGTGTTAGTCTTAGCAGTGCACGGTGGCGGCGCGAGTTATGGTTGCTTAGTTTACCATAACTGCCGAATTTCAAGGGTTTTTCGGTTTTACTTGGAACCATAACGTCCCTTTAACAAAGTTTTTTCACAGAATTTCATAGGTTTTTAGTAGCGCAACTTAACCATAACGTCCCTTTAACAAAGTTTTTTTCACTGAATTTCATAGGTTTTTAGTAGCGCAACTTAACCAAAACGTCCCTTTAACAAAGTTTTTTCCACTGAATTTCATAGTTTTTTAGTAGCACAACTTAACAATAATGACTTTGACTTTATATACATGTCATATGGAACTGACTAGATCTCTTCTTATGAACTTGATGTCCGCGAACTTATTTAATGTTCACGGACATGTTCGGAGAACAGTACCACCACCTAAAAACTCTGGGGAGGTATTTGTAATAGTTATATCATAACATAGGAACATTTAACAAATGCACAAAGCAGCACACATACAAAGTATATGTAGTAATACTTAAAAAATGTTACCCATATATGTAACACACTAACCATGCATGTAAATACAATATGTTTTAAAATGGAATATACCAAAAGAAGATAAAGTGGCTTCCACCATAATTACCTCATAGACGCTCCACAACCAACAGCAAGACCAGACGTATACACTACTGATTACATATCTCACCAGACATAGTAAGTGCACTTCTTTTTACTCATATATTTATAAACTTTCTATATTAGAAAAAAAAAACATATTACTTCTTTGTTTTCTCACAGAAATGTGTAGTACTCTGGACTGGCTAGAGGACCATTTCCCACGAGACGAAATGTTAGAAGATAGTCCACCTAATGGTACACACTTTACTGTATAAACCAATTGATAAATAATATTTTGTATACATTCAACATATACATTCTTTTTTTACAGACCCTACAAAAATTGCAACAACCAAAGAAAAAGAAGTGGTGGATAACACTCTTGAACACATTACCCACAAAATGGACCAACTTATGGCAAATTTTATGGATTTAAAGAACTTTGTGGAAGATCACCTAAAACCACCAACAACATACCATTGTCCCACCTGTACTTGTCCCCCGTCACCATATCCCATTCATTTATCCCCAAACTCTCTCCATGGACCACAACGTTTTGATGAGATTTGCATCCCTTCTTCACCTGATCCCACTAATATTGAAAACCCTAATTCTCCTGTTTTTGTTTCCGTTTCTGCCCCACCTTCTCAGTCATAAATTGTTTATATATGTTAAATAAAGTTACTTTTCTTATATTGTGTTGTAATTACTTTCAGTTCCTTGTAATAAAACCAATTTAGGTGTCCACGGACACCGCGGTTGTTCGGAAATGTTCGTAAAGAAACGAAAATGTAACTGTCCTGAGGACACTACATCTGTCCGTAATGTTCTCATGCAAGTTCAAAATGTTCTAAGAACACTCGTAGTGTCCTGAAATGTTCGTAAAGAAACAAAAATTAAAGTGTTCTAAAGAACACTATATCTGTCCGTAATGTTTGCTATCAACTTAAAACTGTCCGAAGAACACAATTGGTGTCCTGAAATGTTCGTAAATAAAAGAAAATGATGTGTCCTGAACAACAGTACAACTGTTCGTAGTGTTCGCTACCCAATTGAAAGTGTTCTAAGAACACAATTGGTGTCCTGAAATGTTTGTTTCACGTGTGACGCACTTTTAATTACTTCAGAACCCGAACAGTGTCCGTAGGACATCAATGCGCATGCGCTAACCAATCTCCGTGCACTTGGTGTCCTGCGGACAGGCGCTTCCTTCACAGACTAGTTCGCAAACAGATCATATGACCGCGCCCACGCTCATCGTGTGTCCTGAAATGCGGACACTGTTCGTGTCCCCGAACAATTTAAAATTACATTTTCAGTTAATCCATAATATTTTTCAATAAAATCTCACCATGCCACAAGTCCCACATAGCAATCTTGAGTTTCTATATACCTTTTGAAACTTTCCGATCCTTTTTTGTGTTCGATCTGTCCGTGCACAGTGCGCATGTCCGCGGACCGCGCACAAGCACCCCTATAAAAGACCACGGCCAAGAGCTTATTCCCATTGTGTTTCTGGCTATTCTTCAGAACACAGTGATTTTTGCTGCCACCTGCATACTACACCATCATCGACATGGCATCCTTGGCTGCTGAACTGCCACTTGGTGCTGCACCTGCTTCAGCACCACCACCACCCCCTCCACCACCACCACCTCCCCAAGGGCCTGAAGAGGGGAACAGGAGTGAGGATGCGGAGGAGGAAGAAGAGGATGATGAGAATGAGGTAGAGGAAATCCCTACTACCCGCACTAGGCGTGAGTCTTGGGTGTGGCGGTTATTTACCATTCATGGGAATGGTCCTAAGGCTCGTGCGAACCATGTTACCTGCAATGAGTGCAAAATGATACTCAGTCGCGGGAAGCATGGTAACTACAGCTTTGGGACTACTACTATGAAGCGACACCTGAGGTCATTTCACTCTGGGGCTATTCGCAGGGTTGTACCTTGCGAAGAACGTAGCAGGTTGATTTCCTCTACTTCATCCTCTGTTTCTGATCCTGTCACCACAAGGACCACCTCTGTGGGACAGCGTCTTTCTGAAGCTGCCTCACAGGCCATACAGAATGCTGATGACCCTTACCTTTCGAGGGTCACAGTTGTATGTATGTACTGTGACACAGTACTCTGCAGGGGGGAGCGACTTCGGAGTGCTTTTGAGACTATCGTCTCAGAGCACGAGAAGACCTGCTCACTACCCAAATAAAACCCACTCTACATCTTCCTCTCTCAGCTCGCCCTTTCTTATCCCTGTGGTTGGTGTCCCCCCCCTTTACCCTCCTTTACCCTCCTCTCCTAGTGTGCGTGTCTGAAAAACCAAAAAAAATACAAAATTACAAAAATCAAAAAAAATAAGGCTCTTTTCAGAGCCGCCTTTCCCAGTTAAAAAATAGAAGTGAAAATAAATGAAGCAGGGCTCTTTGTATTTTTTAGAAGTCCGCGGACAGTTCGCGAACATTAAAAAAATTGGGTTACTACTCCATCACAAACATTGTAATTTTCTCTGGAAAGAAGTGGTGGCTCTGAAAAGAGCCTTTGGGTGGTGTTTGTAAGTCAAAAATTGTAAATGCTTAACATCTACTTCAAAATCGTTGTTGTAATTCCAAAAAAGGTCGCAATGCATTTTGTACATTTCTCAGAAAAATCTGATTGCCAGCATAAGTAAGATGGACTCCATCTCTGCGAAAAATGTATGTACTACAAAACATAATATTTTCATTGTGAAAAGAACACATGCCAAAATCTCTTAGGAAGCCACAAACAGCCTTATTAACATTGCGCCTTGCTTTTTCCATTTGTGGACCAAATGAAGAAGAACGAAGCCACATTTGTCTCTGCGCAATCCGTGAAAATATCACTTGCGAATTAGGAAACATGTCCATAACCTTCCTCAGTCCTTCTTTCATAGCAAATTGCAAAAAAATTCCAGTCACATGCCCTAAACTGTTCCCTCCACAATGAATTACAATTATATCTGGATGTTGCTCTGTCTCCAAAGTAGCACAGAGAGGTAGCAAGTCCAACCACTTCATTCCACGTACTCCATGCCAGTGTACTTCCACATGTGGGAATCCAAGATCTACAGCTACTCCACAGCTTTCTGCATGCACCTTCAACCAATGTATCCACGAATCTCCTAAAATCCAAACAATCTGTTTTCTGAAACACACAGCCATAGCTATCTTTTGTTCTCTCAGCAAAAAGAGTATCTCAAAAAATCTCTCCTGGCACAACACACCCACCAAACTTTCCTGACCAATCCCTTTCAGTGCTTATTCTCATTTGCATGACTTCTGAACCCAAAAATCCCCGGATGTAACTCCCGATGTCCTGGAACTACCGCCATGTCCGCGGACATATCGTAACATGAACAGCCCTTCTACCATTTCCACTACACTCTCTCTGCCATTCCCTCATTGGATGTACCTCAAAAATCACATGACCATGCACCAATCACATTCAAGACCTCTACATCTAACTGCATCATCATAGATCAGCACTGCAAATGTACTCTGAATCTCTCTGAGTACAAGTGTCATATCATTGGCAAGCAGCATCTACCAGAAATACTGTACAAGTCTTCAAGATTTCTACTTGCAGCTCCACGCATATCCATATGCATGAACACAAACTTCAGGTATGCATATTTTCTGTATAGTACATGACATAGCTCTCAACCATTTTTGTTTTACAGGCGGGTGAAATCACCCGATTTTGTCTTTAGCGGGTGAGACGCCCTTTGGAATGAATGGGCGTCCAGGAGGCTTGGCGGGTGAGTCTGCCCTTTACAAGGCGTGTGACACCCGCCAAAAGCGTGTGACTTGAGAGCTATGGTAGATGAACACATTTTCAAAAAAGACTTTTACCTTGTAAAATCTGTTAAATGAATTTACTGTACTTTTTTCAATTTCCTAAAATCAACTACCACTTATACACCTTTATACTTTTTACTTTCTTTAAACACACACACTCAAATCATGTTAAACTAACATTTTTTAAATGAAATATATAGACTACATATATTCAAACAAAATTGCATGCAAACACAATCTATGTTTAAACCCTTATAAAAATACTTATACAATTTCATATTTTTTGTTTTTATTTATTTATTGACTTAATTACTTTAAACTAGACATGACATTGAGGCGCTATTACCTAGAACAGTTTACTTACAGAAATAGTGGTATTCACTAATATATTATAAATTTCACAAGACATAGTAAAGATATTTTATTTTTGCTACAGTTAGTCATTCAATACAATTTGTTCATTAAGTACATATCATATACACTGAACTAATGCAATGTATCTTATGTAAATAAATTAGTTTAATGGTTTTACAGAAGGCACTGAGGATTTCAATTAAAAAAATCAATATCTAAATTAAAAACAGTGCTATATACAAACAAAGTTACTAATTTGAAGCTTTTACAGTTGCAGTGAAGACCAGTTTCCTGAAAAGAAGCAGCCGAATTCGAAGAAAAAAGAAAAACTAAGAAGTTACCTGTTAATTTAAAAAAAAAAGTAAGTAAAATATCACCATAATATTTATATTATTAATCAAATATACCATAACATTAATACCAGCTATTTTGGTTTCTTAAAATAGAGATTTTGTACCATTTTGTCCAAAAATTGCCATGTCGTAAACAGCGATTTACAACCAGAATGGCCCACACATTTCTATTTTTGGACACACAAATTAGCCAACTGAACCACTACAATTTTCATATTATAGAACAAACAACTGTTTTAATTGTATACATTAGATTTACTATTTGTACTTTTCCACACCACTAGCTTACTTTTTTCTGTCATCTGAACCCCAGTTTAGTGACACATAAATTCAAGAATACCTATCCCTACTAGTTTTAGTTCCCAATACACAATCACACACCATTACATACATCTTTATCATCTTACTCAAACACTCATGCACACAGCACACATACATTCCAGAACACCCCAACCCATATCTTCTTTATTTTTTTCAACAGACCCTAAAGAATGCCTACCAAAAGACAACTCCGTAGAAAGCAACGCAAAATTAGAGCAAATGAAAATAAAGGAGTCCAACTTAAGCATCCATCTCTAGCAGAATTTGCAAAAAAAGTTGAAACAAAACAGCTAATACAATCATTTAATGAAACACAAGAAGTTTCAAGTACAACAACTTCGCTTCCTCTATCAAAATGTAAAACAAACCAAAAAACAATTAACAGAAAATCAGCTATCAGTACAGATAAAACTACTTCTTCAAATTTTAATATAGTGCAAAGTAAGCATACCAAGAAAAGTATTTTAGCCAAAATATACCGTCACAAAGTCCTTCAAAATCATATAAAAACAGGAGAGAAATCAGGTTCAAAGCTTAAAACCTATCGAAGGAAATTAATCTTAGAAGCATTGATGGACAGTGCAATTCCTCTCAAAAGAAATGTATTTATTTTACTGTTAAACAAAATGAAACCACTAACAAAACTAATAACTAAATTACAAAAAAGATTTCTCAATAAGCGAAAAGTCAACAGAAAGAACTTCTTAAGTATTTGCGGAGGTGAATGGAATCACACTACGAGCACAGAACCATATTTTAATGAAGAAGCGTACAAACAAAAGCAAACTAATACAATTGCCATAAATAGCAGTGGTCGAGGTTATGAAAAAGTGAATAATACCATAATGGAACAATAAGTACTCCTTACAAAAATATGCCCTGAAAACTTAGAATTACCCCTCCATTCAACTGAATCAGAACGTCTAGTGTACAAATGGCCATGCACGTCAATGTGTAACATTCCCAAACAATGTTTCAAATCTTTACACCAATTCCTCAATAAATATGTAAAAAGCAAAGACAAAATCAAAATTAAATTACTGCAAAATATAGATACCTGTCCAGTGCGCAAGTACACAGGACTACAAGGACATTCATTGGCCTGCATTACAGGACCTACTTGTAAAACCACTTTCCATGATATCAAAAGGATATCAACACATCATTCAACTATAAGTAATCTAGTCTATAAACTGTACTATGCTAAAAGTCCTGCTTTAGCACTAGCAAAGTTAAATAACATCCTTCTACATGGTACAGCAAAAGACCTACTTGAAGAAATTCACTATATCCAGAAAAAATATTTTGGAAATGAAAGCCATTTACAGAATGAAATAGCTTTAAACCAATTAAGCAACAATTCTACACATGGCAACCTTTTGCTAAACACATACAAAAAAGAAATACTAAAATTTAAAAGTACATCAGCTGAAGTACCAAACCATGTAAGTGTATGTTGCCGTAGAATTTTTTATAAAAGTAACACAAAAACTGTGGACCTATCATACAAAATAGAAGACCATGAAGATTCTAAATGGTTTGAATTAGCTCTCTACCTTCTAGCAGAAAACAAATATGAAATAACTGAGCCCTTAATACTTTGCAGTTATTGCACCACAAAACTTGACAACAACCAAACTCCTTCACGTTCTATCACAAATAATTTGGAATTATACCCAGTACCAAAACCTCTACAACAACTTAATTTATATGAGAGCATCATAATTCAAACAGTACACCCATTTCAAGCAATAATATGCCTTCAACCAAAAACAGCAAAATTACCTCCCTCTGAATTGGTAAAAGGCATTCGTGGAAAAGTAGTTTATTTACCATTAAATCTAAAAGAAAATGGGCATACTCTAGGAGTGCAACGTCCAATGCACCAATCTTTAAATATATTAGTAAATGGAGTACCTACAAAAGACAAAAAAATATGGCAACAGCTGGTAGAGTTATATAAAGTTAGACAAGCCTTCCAATATCTTAAAGAGAATAATGAATATTACAAAGAAATTAATATTGAAGAAAACTTGAGAGATACAACTGAAATAATTCAAGAAACACAAGAAGCTGGTCAATTTGAGCTACTAGATCCTGCTACAATATCAAATACTTTAGACCAGTATACAATTCATCCTTTGCACTGTAATGACACCGTACAAGATGTACTGGAAACTTACCAAATGCGTCAAACAAAAGGATCGCCAATCAGTATATGGGAAAAAAGTATAGAAGCACGTGCTTTTCCTCTACTCTTTCCTACTGGCAAAGGAGGAAGGTATGATGATAGACCTATTCAAATATCAGCTTCAGAATACCGCTCATTACGGATGTATTCTGAAGATCCCAGATTTAGACAAAATGTGGAATACATATTCCACCTACTCTTTGAAAGTGAACTAGCAACTTTATGTTACGGAGTTGCACACATATTAAAATCAGGATCACACTTTCAAAATATGACAGCTACACAATTATTAGAGAAAGTGCAACAAAAGGATGAGGTTTTACAATCAAATATTACTAATCTATTAGCAAATATGCGTGGTACTAAAGAGTACTGGTTTCGACGTCATGGAGATGTACGTTGTATGATCAGAAACCTTGGCCCACCCACTTGGTTTGTTACATTAAGTTGTGCAGAATATGCATGGGAAGATTTACATGATTTCCCACGCATATCAAATAAAAACAAAACAAACATAGATATTCTAACACCTGGAGAACTTTGTTCTTTGGATCCTGTTAATGTTTCAATATATTTTCACCATCGCTTCATTGCTATGCTACATTTTATTTGTAATAAAACTGTTCCTCCCCTTGGAGAAGTGCAACACTTCTTTTGGAGAAAAGAATACCAAGCCAGAGGAGCACCACATATCCACATGCTTTTATGGATTAAAGATGCTCCTAAATTTGGTCAAGACAGTGATGCCACTGTTTTACAGTTTATTGAAAAATATGTCACTTGTGAAATTCCATCAGAAGCCACAAATAGTGATCTTTGTGCACAAATTTTACAATTTCAAAGACACAAATGTGGAAAAAATTGTCGTCGCAAATACAAAAACAAAGGCAAATACTACACCAAATGCCGATTTGATTTCCCTAGACCAGTTACAAATACAGGTCAAGTAAACAACCTCATGTCTTCAGTTAGACATACTGTTAAAGGAAAGTCACCTAAAAATACATATTACATAAAAAGAAGAAGAAAAATATATCAATGATTATAATGCAATCATTGCCCACTTATGGAATGCAAACATAGATGTGCAGTACATTGCAGACAATTCTACTGCAGTTGCACGATATGTCACAGCATACTTAACTAAAGCAGAAAAAACAGGGCTCCAAGACCTCTGGAATGACCTGTCATCAGATAAAACAGTATCTCAGAAATTATACAGCTTAGGCATAAAAATGCTCACCCATAGAGAATGTGGACCTTATGAAGCAGCTGATCGTTTAACTGGTACTTCATTGTATGGTAAATCTGAAAATATAGTATGGCAAAGTCTTGGTCCAGCTAAATCTAGAAAAAGAGTTCTAAAATCATATGAAGATATAGAAACAATAGCCAAACATGATCCCAACAGCCAAGACATTTTAAAAAACAATTTATTGGACACATACTACCCAAACAGAAGTAATACTTTGGAAAACATGTGTCTATACCAAATAGCCCAAAACTACACATACAAAAATAATATGAAACCCGATGAAAAAAAAGGTAAATATAGAGTGACAGACTGTGAAGGCAGCTTAGTTAAACTCACTAAACCAAATTTAATTAATCATATCAAATTGTCATTGAAGACTCCTCAACATAAAGAAGTATATTACATGTCCCTGCTACAACTCTTCAAACCATGGAGAAAAGAAGAACAATTACTATATAACTATGACTCATATGAGGATGCTTTCAAAGCAAATGAAAGCACTATAACTGATGTAAACTTTACACAGTACAAAACAATGTTGCACAATGAACAGCAACATGAAGAAGAACTCCAAGCCCAACTAGATAAGGATACTCCTGACAGTAGTCAACCTTCTGTAACAGGAAGCCAAGAACCACTGGGAGCACCACGAATAACAAATGAGGCAGAATTAGCTATGATAGAAGTAGAAAACACCATGTGTCAGTATGAAGATAAGGAAGACTTAACTATACTACAATCAAAACTAAACAATGAGCAAAGTAGCATTTTTCAAGAAGTAACAAAACAAATTGCACATGGTGTAAACCATGAAAATAAAGAATGTTCCTGCCATAATTATAAACCTATACTACTGTACGTCAGTGGTGAAGCTGGTTCTGGCAAAACATTCCTAATCAAAATCATTAGTAAGTTCCTTCAACAATTGACAAACAACAAACTGTCAGCTGTTGTCACTGCCCCCACAGGTTTAGCTGCCTACAACATAGGTGGTGTTACATTACACCGATTACTACTATTACCAGAAGAACACCAGAACAAATTAGACTATTACAAACTTTCTGCAGAAGCTGCAATGGAATTACGCAGAGTATTGAAACAAATGAAAATGCTACTAATAGATGAAGTGAGCATGGTCTCCAACCTGATGTTATCTTTGATTCACCTCAGATTACAAGAAGTACTCAAAACAGACTATGAAGAGCTCTCTGCAGGAAAACACATTATTGTTTTTGGAGATCTGCTTCAATTAACACCAGTAAAAGGTGAACCTATTTTAAAACATTAGGGCACAAACTCCGCCGTAAAACTGTTGGCAGCATTGGAAATGTCAACCTTTGGCAACATTTCCAATACAGAGAATTAACAGAAAACATGCGCCAATCTGCAGATCTCACTTATGCCAACATTTTAAAAAGTTTGAGAGTTGGTATACTTTCTAAAGAAGCAGAAGCAACATTGAAAACACGGCACATTAATGCACTTTATGGCGATAATGCATGTGCTACAGATGTTATGGAACAATTAGCCCACAAAAATGTCAATTGTATGGCCTTAATTCCAACTCTTGCAAGCTGTTTCAAATTCAATGAAATCATGCTAAGTAAAGAAATGCAACCAATAATGGAAATTAGCGCCACAGACAAACTAGATGTACATGGTATGACACTACCCATGTGTGACCAAGCCACAACAAGACTAAATAATTTAGAAAAATCAATCTCAAACACAGCAGGCTTAGATAAGATGTTAAAATTATCCTTAAATTGCAGAGTAATGCTTAAACGTAACCTTGACGTGGACCAAGGACTAGTTAATGGAGCACTGGGTACAGTTGTTGGCTTTCAAACATACCCACGTGACAACAAAATTCAGTTTGTCAATATACTCTTTGACAAACTTTCAGAAGTAAAACGGATAGGACGCTCAACAGCTAGATTCCTTCTCTTCAAAGATATGTATGTACGCAGAGAACAATTTTCTCTAACTCTTGCATACGCAGTCACGATTCATAAATCACAAGGTCTTACCCTAGACAAAGCAATGATAGATATTGGTAACACAGTCTTTAAAGAAGGCATGAGCTACGTAGCACTATCACGCTTACGTACACTTGACGGTCTATTTCTAATCAACTTTGATGCAAGTAAAGTAAACGCTGATATTCCTTGCATTTTAGAATATAATAGACTTTGCTCACTATACACTCCCCATCTAAACACATATTCTGTTCCACAAAAACTAAAACGTTGTAAAAGAAAACTAAATCAAACTGAAATGCAACAGGACGTCACTGGAAATCCTCCAAAGAGAGTAAAAGAAACTAATACTCCATCAAGTACCACAAAAAAAAAAGAATCAATTAGAGAAAGTAAACCAGGTACTTCTTTAAAGAAGGAAGACAAACTCCAAGAAAAGCAGTTAGATACAGAACTACCTGGACCATTTAAATTCTCAAATATAGTTGGTGTAAGTTGCTATGCAAATGTAGCAATGAATATTCTATTTCAATTGCCACCAATTGTTGACAACATTTACTCACACAGTACAAACCCATTGGCCCTCATTACGACCCTGGCGGAAAGTGACTGACCGGACCGCCACAGCGTAAATAGCGTTTCCGCCATTGCACGACGGAGCAAAGTGCGGCTAATTCCGACCCATCGGGCACGAGCACTACTCCATGGCGGAAGTGCAATGTCCGCGATGGCGGAAATGTCCCCAAAACGCCCCCCACCGCCGTCGTACGGCGCCCTAGGTGCAATTCCGCCACCCATCTTAGCGGTCACCGTAATGAGCGGCAATCGGAAAGTACGGTGACCGTAAATATCCGGAAACGGAAGTAAAAACATGGTCCCGGAACGGGAAACAGCACGCCGTACACCTATAAAATCAGAATTCCCACACAACCATTAAAAATACTACCCTGAGACACATCACAACCCGTCATCCACCCTAGTGAAAACAATAACAATGGGAAAAGTAGCGAAAAAAGCGTGCGACCGCAAGCGGCAGGTCCACTTCTCCCGTGAGGAACTCACCGTGCTCACAGAGACCCTCCAGGTGAATGCTGCCGTCGTCTTCTCGACGCAAATGACCAGGACGGCACTTGCGAACAAGAAGGCCATATGGGCCCTGGTGGCACAGCGGGTAAGTGCGGTGGGGACCGCACCCCGCAACCCACAGCAATGCAGAAAGCGATGGGACGACCTGCGGATACGCGTCCGGAGCATACTTTCTGCCAACCGAAACATTGCCACAGCCACCGGGGGAGGATCGGAATCACCCATCAAGTTGACCCACTGGGAAGAAATCTGTGCCTCCACCATTGGAATGGAGAGTATAGAGGGAGTCGGAGGGATGGAGAAAGGAGTGCAGACATCCGAAGAATCAGGTAGGTGGGCCAAATGAAACAATGCTAAAACCACAATGTCCAATCATGTGAAGTACCATGTGTCCACATAGTGCAACAGTAACACATGTCCATGAGAACGTCCACATACATTGGCCTGATAGCGCACTTTAAAACGCACAATAAATACATAAATAATTAAAAACCCTAAAAACACCCTCTACACGTGCAGCATGCACACCCTAACTGCAGGCTGCAAAACAACTGCATCCTCAATCCACACAAAAATGAAACTACCTCCAAGGCCCCGACCCAAATCACCCTCAGGTACCACCCCAATGCATGTGATACATTGCCATTCCAATTTCAACTGACCCATTAATAATGCCCGCCCTCCTTTACTCCACCACAGGGTCCGATTCAAACGACGAGCTCCAGGACACCCCTACCAGCACACCTGCAAAGAGGGCCAAGACCAACGGCCAAAGACCCTCCACCTCAGCTGCACGCATCAAGACACGGCAGCAGCACAAATCAAGTGACAGCACACAGGAGGGAACTTCAACAGGCACCCCAGCAGCCAGCATGCCCACAACAGCACCACCACAGGTCCCCCCAATGGATGCCACAGAAGGCACTGCTTCTGGTGGCAGCAGCACCATAGGTGACACTGCATTAATGGCAGCATGCTCCGACACAGAAAACGGGGATGTCGAAGTAAGATCCATCCATGACCTGTCTCAATCCCCCTGTTTGTTCCATCCCGTACACCATGAGGATACCACGCAGGGGCACCCACAAGATGACGACTGGCCATCCCCCACAAGCCCTGTGGCAAGGCAACATGAGGTGACCAGCCCCTCTGTGACACCACCGCAAATGGCCATGGCCCAGCAGAGGCAACAGTCCCTCGACCAGGTGATCGTGCAACAGCAGCAACTGGCCACGCTCCTCAAGGACCATGCTGATGAATGTGGGGGTACTAAGTCAGCCATAGAAACATCTACTGAGACACTTAGGGCAGAAATGGAGAGAAGTACAGAGACACTAAGGGCACAAATGGAGAGAAGCACCGAGAGCCTGAGAGTACAAATGGAGAGAAGCACCGAGAGCCTGAGGGGGGAACTGCATGCGACGTCCAAAGACGTATGTGCTGAACTTGCCGCTGTGCGCCGTGTGCTCACTGAGCTCTCACAAACCCTCAGGGACATGCATGGACGTGAGCAAGCAGAGACATCATCCGTTGCAAGTTCCGTCCAGGGCAGCCCCCAACGTAGATCTGGGAGGAACCTGCGCTCCACAGGCAGGGGTGCCCCTGATACCCGGAGAGGGGGCTTGCAATAGCGTCTGCCCACTGACAATGAGCACCTTTGGACACTGGTGTTCGGGGGGGAGGTAGGAGGGTGGAGGGGGTATGTTGGGCTCTCTTGGGTGGCGGGTAGATGGGGTGTGTAACATAATTTCACATATGCGATAAACATTTCACTATCATCCAATGAGATGTGTGGACATTGATCTTTGTGTACGAGGCCATTATAGGCGTACAGTCCATATTGTGCATGTTCCAGACACACACAGTGCCACAAGTCCCGTGTCCATGTATCAGCCACCAGGCGTGAGTGCTAGAAGCATGAATCTATGAGAATCTGACGAATGTCTCGGCCCTCCTGTGCCTCGCGGACTCCTTGAGGTGCTGCCACATCCCCACCCTCATCATGACCATCTACAGGTGCTTGCAGTTCTGCGTCAGGGGGCATGGGCACATTTCTACGTACGCACATGTTGTGTAGCATGACACATGCCATGACCATCTTTGCCACCTTCACATGGCGGTACAGGAGTGCCCCGCCAGACCTGCTGAGGCAGCGGAAACGAGTCTTCAGTAGGCCGAATGCCTGCTCCATGACTACACGGGTACGTGAGTGGGCATGGTTGTAGTCCTCCTCAGGCTGGTTCTGTGGGTTCCGGAGTGGTGTAAGGAGCCATCTCTTCAGTGGATACCCGGCATCACCTGTATGTGGACAATAAAGGATGTTTGTGGAATGACATTGCTACGTACGCCCCCCCCCCCTTCCTGCCAGGTCATTGCCGCATCACATACCCCACATTATCATGCATGAAATGAGACTCACCGAGTAGCCAGGATCTGTTCCCTGCGTGTCGCTCCATGTAGCGTGGTATTGTAGAGTTCCTCAAAACCATAGAATCATGGGTTGATCCAGGAAATCGGGCACAACAATGGGTAATGATCCTGTTGGAGTCACACACCATTTGTACATTCAGAGAATGAAATTGTTTTCGGTTGCGGTACTGGGCCTCCATGGCATGCGGGACGACCAATTCCACATGGGTGCAGTCGATGGCACCAATGCAACCCGGTATGCCGCCAAGTGCATGGAATCCCACTTTTGTGTTCGTAATTTCCTGCTCCGAGCGTGGTAGAGAGATGTAGTCGTCTGCGTGCTTTAGGAGGGCATCGAGCACTTGCAATAGTGTCCGTGAGAACACTTGCTGTGAAATGCCATGCAACTGTCCGACTGTGTGCTGGTAGGTGCCTGTGGCCAGGAAGTGGAGTACAGACACCACCTTCAGTAGGGGTGGAATGGCGGTTGGGCTATCTATCATGCTGACAAGGTCAGCCTGTGTCATATCCACAATGGCGGTTATGGTGTCCCGGTCCAAACGGTAGAGGGTGTGGATCTGCTCATCCGTGAGGTTGAACGGATGTGCTCGGAGGCGTGGGATTGCGGGCTGCCTGCGTGGTGGTAGTGGCTGTGCTGGCGGGCCTTGCTGGCCCTGCCTTGCCCTCCTCCTCCTCCTGCGTCTCCTCTGTGCGGCCGGTTGTTGTAGTAGTTGCTGTTTGTCTTCTTCTTGAAGTTGGAGTACTTGCAGTGCAATCAGGTCCCCCAGGGCCAACATCGCTAGCCCTGCCGGTAGCATTTTGGTGTGGGTGTGGGAGGGGGTTGGGTGTGCAATTTATGTGTTTTCAAGCTCTATTGCCTCCACCTGTGGTGATTCATTCCACCTGTGCAAGCTGCAATCCCCTTTGGGCGAGCACGTCCCGCACACAACGCTGCAATTCGACGCATGGCATCTTGCTATTACAATCATGTATATGACCCCGATGGCAGTGAAATATTGGTTCATATGTTCATTCTGCTATGGTTCCATTGTTTCACATACTATCTTTGCAGTCGCGAACAAACTTGTGAAGGGTCAGTGGAATGTAGTGCTCGATTAACGGTGGACCCTCATGCAGCACTGTACCGCGGTTCACCGACGGGCGGGGCGTCCCATTTGTGAGTGAAGCCAGTTTGCATTTACACACAATGCCGCACTACATGGATGAATTTGTGATTTCGAGCGGTCACAGATGCCTTTCCGACGTGATGTTGCAAATGAGGTATTCGAAGGACGGCGCTTTCGGTCTTCAGCTAGCGGCGAGGAGACGCCCACAGGTCTGACTGCAAATATAACGTTCTATTGTTTAGTGTCCTTGGGACAGGGGCCATGGCGAGAATGCAATGATTGATATGAATAGTATGGGATGCGCAATAGCGTAGTGGACGATGAGGCAGGACGTTCCCAAATACATCTTACTTCACAACACTGGAATCCTGGCCTGGAGCACAGTGGATTTTGCAGACTGCATTACGCACAGACTCAATGGAAATTTCACATGTGATGTGAGTAAATAATCAGGCGTTTTCATACAGGGATGAGGAAATGATGTATGGATGCATGGACAGATGATTTAATGGAGAGTTTGCCATGTACAGGGCTTTTTGGAATCTATCCACCTCCCCTGCGCTATGTGATGCAGAGCTGCCATAGTGGGACCATCGTCTATCTGCCCTTGTTGTACCCTCCCTGTCTCGACGCGCCTTCATACACTTGTGTCTATGCACGTTACTAATCCCATCGAATGGATTCTGTTTAGACAGACGCATGCACACAAGCACTCGTGTGTAATAGTGTTTCCAGCTCGATTTTCAAAGTTATGATTCGCAAGTGATTTTTGGGTGGGAATAATCCTTTGGAGTGGGCTAGCATGCATATGGCTGTAGATTTAGTGTGATCATTGAAGTGAGTAATACGAATCAAGTTCTGATGGCCTACTATTCTTTTTCATTTCATTTGGGTGACAGGTATCTCCTCCCCTTTTGCCGCTGCCATCTGTATGCCACTCCTGCAGATGGCTTTTACTCCCGGCACCTGCTGCTTCGAGTTAATCAGTGGAGCACCATTACGATCTTATGGGACGATCGCCAATGGGCCACATGCCCTTACGCAGTACTAGTGGCTAGGAGCAACATTTCGAGCTTTCAGCTGGACTAGTGCCTACCTAATGGGACGGCCCTGCCGTTCTAGGCGCTTCCATGTTGCCTTTTTGAACGTGAATGTAGCCCCTGTGTACCATGAAGGAACAGGGCGTCACACAAGAAGAAGCTGGTCATTTATTGCGGATGCAGCCCACAATGATGAAATGTATTTTGGGGTTCATGTCCTAATGGCTGTATGGGCTTGGTGATTTTGTGGTGCATTAAATGTCTATTCTGATTTTAACCGTGTAGCGTTCTTCTTTGCAAGTAATGTAGCATATTCCTATTTGTGGTGCGATGTTTTGTGAGAAGATCTGCATTGGGTTCCGGCTTCTGAGTATAGTTGCGTGGTACTGTACTGGCCGCGTTTGCCTACGAAGCCCAGTGTGGTCAGGGATAGGGGCTACCATTGTGACTGTTTTAATGATGTCCTGCTCATGGGCGGGGGATTTGCTTTTGTGTAACAGATGCCGGTCAGCCAGGTGGATTGGTGGAATGATGTGATTATCAGAATATGGCTGGTCACAGGTGCCTGTGTTTGCGTGCGTTTCTTGGAGGGAGACTGAGGTCATGTCCATTGGAATGGCTTCTGTATTCGTGCCATCTGTGCCCTGCAGCTCCCATTGGCCCCTCTTGAGATGTGCCTGGCTGCTCAGTCATTCTGCCAACTTGTGTGGTCCATGCTTATGCTGATGGTTGGTTGGTTTACTGGCAGGAGTACAGGGCTGGTGCAGTCTCCCTCAGGATACTGCTTTGTATGTTGCCTTACACTGGTGTCAGTCGATGGGGGGGCCTGTTTTTGTTTGTCTCATTTTTCTGCTCATGTTGCTGTACTTGAACCTTCACATGCCTGTGCTGCATCAGTGCGGCAATGGTGCCATGGCATGAATGGATGGCCACTCACAAGGCACTTGGAGCCCCTAGATTCATTTGTTCGTTGGCATGCATGGGTGGCTTGTACATTTCACTGGTTGCATTTGTGTCTTCATTGCACCTACGAGGAGTTGTGCAATGTGGCCAGGGAGTGGTGTACAGGCACTCAGTAGGGCCGTTTACGGTTGATTCGCGAAGCCGTACTTCTCACCATGGCGGAATGGTACATTCCGCCATGCTTGATGGCGTTAGGTACATGTCCGCTTGGATCGGAATTCGCGTACCATTACGCCATGGTGGTAATTACGGTTTGGCATGGCGCGCGTGCGCGTACTTGGTGCAGTTAGCGTTGGCGTTCACTACGGTGTCGCTAATGGCATCGTACTTTACGGTGACGGGTCATAATCGCACCGAGCGCTATTCGATGGCGGTATTGCATTTCCGCCATCGTTTTTCGATTTCCGCCAGGGTCGTAATGAGGGCCATTGTGTTTGCAAATGTTAGAACTTCACAGAAATGCAGCAAACAATCCTGACAACACATATAGTGTTTTTGGAATAAGACGACAATTGGACTACTGTGCTGGAATGGTGAAATTCACTATAAACTCACAGGAAGATCCACAAGAATTTCTAATGTACTTACTACAAGTACTGGAAAACAAAAACATACCTATAAATGAAATCTTTCAGATTTCATACATGTGGAAACATACATGCACTCTCTGCAACAATGTGACACAAGAAGAAATCCCCAATGAACGCTTCATATATATATCAATACCAAATTGTGAATCCATTCCATTTCAGCAACTTGTACAAAATGCAAACCATGGTAGATTATGCTCTACCTGCAATTCAGATAATCGCTCCACGTTAGTAATACAAACACATAGTAAATACGTAATACTAATGCTTCTACGTTACAATGCAGATGGTACCAAAAACAACTGCAAGCTGACTGGATTCACACATGGTCAAATAACACTTGGTAAGAAAACCTTCACAACAATAGGTATAATCTACCACGCAGGAGCCACAACCAATTCAGGGCACTACACTGCATACATAAAAAAGAAATGTGGATGGTTTGAATGTAATGATAGTACCATTACTCTAAAGCAGAGATTACCAGCGAATCTTACAAACGCTTATTTGATGTTCTTAAAACCAAAATTTGATAAATAAACTGTATTTAAACCTTTAAGTAAATTTGTGTTACAAAAATATAAACTGTTAGAATACTCCAAAACCTATCTAACTGCTCAAAGATTCTACAACAACTAATCAGATAAATGAATACCACTAAATTAGACCAAAAAATACACAGTTAGAATACGCCAATTGGTATCTAACTGTCCCAAAATTATAAATGTGTGTTAAAGTAATATAAACTGTTAGAATACTCCAAAAGCTATCTAACACTCAAAGATTCTACAACAACTAATCAGATAAATGAATACCACTAAATTAGGCCAAAACATACACAGTTAGAATACGCCAATTGGTATCTAACTGTCCCAAAATTTAACAATATCCAAATAGGTAAATGAAAACCACTACTATATATTAAAAAAATAGACAGTTAGAATACGCCAATTGGTATCTAACTGCTCCAAACTTTTATAATATCAAAACAAATGAAGAATCTGTTACTGTTCCAAAAGAAATACAACAAACCAAAGTATAAAGCATTAGCCAGAAACAACAAGTGAACATTGAAAACAAACAAACAAATAAACTGTAGCATAACCGAAAAAGGTTTTTTTTTAAATCCAACATGGATTTTTTTTCTCCTACAGACCCAATGATTTTAGCAACAAATACAGAAACTGAGCCAATTGCACAGTACTCTGATTTGTACTCTACTAAATATGAGGGTCGAAAAAAAATAAAAGTATATTGCTTATACAATGTAATAAGTCATTACAAAATACTAATACTAACATGCTATTTTCTTTTATCACAGAAATGAAGAAAAAAAACATGGACTCCCATTACTAGACCAAACAGTAAGTATACAATAATAAGGACAACCATAGCAGCACATCACATCCATAGTATCTAATACCTTTGTTCCTTATACATTTGTTTTTCACCAAACCTTATAAACAAATATGAATGTGATATGCTGCGGTGGTTGTTGCCAAGGCATAGAGTCTTGGGTGCATGGCCATTTCGCCATGCACCCAAGACTCTATGCCCTGGCAACAACCACCGCAGCATATCACATCCATAGAGTAACCCTTTACATTACTTTATACCAAATATAATTACAATAGCGTAGCATTAAAGACCGCTGAAGTTGAACTTGTTCGTTGAAAGTGGCATAATGTTTTCTACCGCGTACTATCACCGCTTTTTGTCTATGTCACAATTTACAGACTCCAGCGGATGGGGTCTTCAACTGCCAGGTGCAAGTCCAAATATGCAACTTCATGACCCTCACCATTTTATGGGACAATCGCCAAGGACCAATATGCCCTTACGCAGTACTAGCGGCGACAAACAACATACCAACCAATACGGTGGTCTAATGGCTCGTTGTTGGAGCAACCTTCCGATTATCAGAGAGAACATTTACTGCTTTTATCATAAACCAACAGCCTATCTACCGCAAAGGAACAACGCGCGGCTCCAAATAAACTTTTGCTGATCGACAGCAAAGACAATAGCAAATCGCTGAATATTCACTAAACATTTCATGTGAAATAAATGTACTTTACCAAGTGTACAATCCTGCTGTTTACTTTTAAACCACAGTTTCATATTCCGAATTGTGACGCACTGAGTTGTAACCTGATCTAACACTCTCTGTACCGCAAAGGAACATCGCGTGTCTCAACATGAACTTTTGCGGATCGACAACAAAGACAAATGCAAATTGCTGAATATTCTCTAAACATTTGATGTCAAATAAATGTACTTTACAACATTTACAATCTTGCTCTTTGCTTTTAAATCACAGTTTCATATTCTGAATTGTGGCGCGCTGTGTTGTGACATAATGTGTGTTGTCTTCCGGGTTCTGTGTAAAGTCGCGTAGTACTGGAGACGACTGGGCGCGTTTCATTACGCACCCTGTAACGTCACGGAGAGAGGTGGGGAATATGAATGCTTTGATAATATCAGGCTTAGTGGCGGGAGATATGATTTAGTGTCGCCAAAGCAAGTCAGCCAGGTCAATAGCGCCAGTCATAGGATTATCACATAATGTCGACGCACACCAGCCGGATTTATCGTTTCTTTAGTGGACAAAAAGTCGGTTGACGCCCCTAGTAAATTGTACTATTAGCGGACAAAAGGAGTGCCCTTAAAACACTTTCACCCTGACAACGAACAATACAAACAAAGTTCTCAGAACACCCCCATTTTGTGTAATTGCAACCATTTCGGGACACTGCGAGTGTTCTTAGAACACATTCAACTAGACAAATTACAATACGGACAGCGTCCTGAGGACACCCCCAGTTTGTGTATTTACGAACAATTAAGTACACCGCGAGTGTTCATAGCTCATTTTTACCTTCCTTGCGAACAAAAATGACACATACTCCGTCCTCTAAACACCCCACCATTTAGTTTATTTACAAAATGTCAGAACAGCCGTGTTCTCCGCGGACAAATCGAACGCAACAAAAACGTCTAGCACATAAAAAAACAAAGCATTGAACCTATCTCATACTCCCCCACCCTCCCTAAAAAACTCTTACACACCAACACACGGCACTAAATACAATTTTTTATCCACGTTTCACTGCGCTGTACGCGGTCGACTGCGAATACAAGATGGCGGGCGCCACAGAAAATCTGACGCGGTCCACACCCCTCGCCGTCCAATCAGCGAACACGTCGCATGTCCGCGGACATGACGCAAGCCCACGGGCCAATCGGGGTGCTGCGCGCGGAGCGAACAGGGAAGTCCGTCCGCGAAGCGAACGCAGATATCACTAATTGTTTTGCCTTACATTTTAGTCATTTTTAAAAAAACTACTGGATGGATTTACACCAAATTTACAAAAACACGCTTTTGGGACCAGGCCGTCGCTCCTGCCGCAAATTTGGTGTAAATCCGTCCAGCAGTTCGGGTTGTAGCCGTGCGCAAAGTTTTTTCCCATTCAGTCTATGGGAAAAAAAAAGTTTTGGGAACCCCCCTATAACTTTTCCCCCCCTGAACGAATCCTCCAGGGAGAGCGAAGTTATAAGCCGCCCAAAAAGTGCTCTTCCTATGGAAACAGCAACTTAACCATAACTACATGGCCACTACCGTGGCCATGTAATATATATATATATATATATATTTTAGCAGGGAGTGCAAGGATTTACAGAGGAATTCCAGAATTTGAAATTAACTTTTAGAAATGTATTAAAGTAGTGACTAATTCATTAGAATTATGCCTAAACATCAGTTCTTGATCAGAAATTGGAAAAGAGACCAGTATCTAGATTCATTTTGTGGAGAGTATCTGTTTTAAGGTGATAAAAAACACATTGTGCCTGTTAATAGTGATGTCCATCGGCTTGTGGTTGCTGTCTTTGGGCCTCATTACACGGAAGGCGGTAAACCATGGTGCTAATAGCACCATGGTTGCCGCCGGTACCATACCGGTACCACCATGGAGGAAAGGGGAATTACCACCCCATTCCAAGGTTGGCGGGGCGGTAATTCCCCCTTCCTCCATGGCCCTTCCCCATTCCCATTTCTGCCCCATAGGGCTTAATGGGAATGGGGAAGGAGCTAATTACGGTACCGCAAATTGCGGTACCATAATTAGCACCAAGGTCCCTTTGCGGGTCCCAACTTTAACGGCTGGTCTACACCAGCCGTTAAGGTCGGGTCCCGCAAAGGGACCTCGCAGTAAGGCGGTAAGGGTTTACCGGTACCGGTGCCCTTGCCGGTACCGGTAAACCCTTACCGCCTACCGTGTAATGAGGCACTTTGTGTTCATACTTCAGTCGTACCCTGCTCTTGTCAGAAGAGATGTTAATATTCACACTTTCTTGCAAGATCCAAAAAATGGTCCAGTGATAAGGAGAGGTTTATAAGTAATATTTCGAAATTCATAATTACGAATGCAAAAATGTCCCAAAAATAATACCGAAAAAAAAAATGTCGAATGTCAATTTTTTGTTATTTTTTGTTTGAAATGGGGGGGTTCCCTCCAACCCCCTTTTTAATTTTTTTTTTCATTAAACCCTTTTTTTTACTCGCGAAACCCCCAAACAAAACCGTGTAATGTAAACAAATAATAAATGTGATTTTTTTCGGTATTTCTTTGTGGACATTTTTGTCATTCGACATTTTTATTTCGACATATTAACTGGATACCATAAGGAGACTCCTCATTGCTATAATTGAGCAAATTGTGCCATTACAAAGATACAAAAGGAACTCAATGATTGTATTAAAAATGATCACTGAAGAAAATTGTATGTTTATGGAGAGTGAACAAGTTCAGCAATCAGTAGGATGGCGCGAGAGAGGGATTCCCACATTTCTGTGCATGGCGTATATTTGCATGATTCTTCTCATTGTCTTTTTGCTCCTTATTTTTCACAGTCTCTATCATCTTAATGCTTCCACTGAAGAAAGAGTTCCTATGATTCTCCCCACTAGGAGTATGAATGATGACAGATTCCTTGATCTCGATGAGTATTTTAGAATACATAAAAGATATGCAGAGGAAGATAATGAAGGGATAAATACCTATCTGGATAATGCAGCTCACCTGGGGAATAACATGTGGTACCTACACATGAAAAAGGTGGTGGAAAAGAGGATCTGATGACAGTTGCCATGTCTGCTCTCTCATCACCTATGCCATGAATACAGTAAGAACTTTCATTTCGAAGGAGATTTCAGCACACGATGAAAAATGATTCTGTCATTTTGCAGCATGTACCACTCGAGGACAGTTCCGAGTAAGTTAGACGACCTGCGATGGAGATCAAAATGTCATTCCCATACCAGGACGGCCATATCAATACCACACAAATGGAGAAGGAGCCTGGATGGAAAAGCAAGATGTTTGTGTATCCTGCTGCGGGACAGGAAGAAGTGATCATTGAAGAAATGAAGAGAATGAACTGTCTTGATGTGATGGAAATAGCAGGATCACCTGGATGTTGGGAACAAACTCAACTATGGATCTATGGATGAGTGCATACCAAGAAGGGATGGGAAGAAGGAATGATGTCCTGTGCAGCTCATCCTCTGAATACTGACTATGTGCAAGAAGTGCAGAAGGTGAATGATGGCTGCTCAAAGTCTTGGGGCCAAGCACTCCAAACAACTGACATGGGTAGAAGACGAATCAGGCCCAGTAGTTGAAATCCCATTGCTTAATGCAACGCTATGCTTCCGAAGACATGGAAAAAAACATGTAGGATATAACAAAGAATGCCAAACCACAATTGACGTTCCCAGGATGGGAGAAGGGACAGCCATCCTTATGGATCGATATTGGGCTTGTGGATCTAGAGCCCATATGAAGTTGCCCAAAGACCGGGGCGGAGAGTGTTCCCTGGTGCTCGTCCATGTTCCTGCATTAGTGATGCCTCAGAGCGATCTAAACATTGGTGAATTTCCAAAGGTGGATGACCACTTGCGAAAAAGAAGAACACTTGAACTCCTATGGATGAAAAGAGAGAATTACTTCTCAGCCAAATCAATAACAGCGTATGACACCATTCCTGAGGAGCACAAGTTGACCAGCAAGACTGCTATGATAATGACAACCATATTTATCCAAACAGTAGCAAATGCCAAATGGTTACAGATCACTAGGTGGGAGATCCTACAGATAATCAATGCTAGCCTTGCTGGATGCCACACTTTTTCCCTTTTTCTCAATGACCAAAAGTTCTAAAAACGCTACCACCAAAGGTTCGAACACCAAAAGTTCGAACCTTTGGTGGTAGCACTGTAAAAAAAATTAAGCAGGGGCTGCAGCAGTGTCCCCCGCATTGCCCCGCTCACTATACTTTATGCTATAGTGAGCGGGGGCTGCGGGGACCACCCCCGCAGCCTTTCATTTAAAAAAAAAAAAGAAAAGGACCCTGTGGCGCCGGTTCCCGATCACAGAAGTAAAAGGGAACTGGTGCTGCAGGAACCCAGCGTGAAGATGAAGGTAAGTGTGGTTTGTTTATGTTGGGGGTATGGGTGGGGGTGTGCTGAGGGTGTGAGTGGGGGGGTGTTATGAGTGTGTTGTGTGTGTGGATGTGACTATGTATGTGTGTTCGCATGAGAAAGGTGCAAACTTCTGGTAGTTTGCACCTTTCTAATGCAAATGTTTCGGCCGCGGTAGTTTCTGCCGTGTCCAAATCACTTAGATTCAGTGAATCTAGGTCATCTGGCCTAAGCACCAACCACTGTCTTAGCCCTGCCTCTTCCTTCCTGCTCTTAACTTTTGGATCAAGGGTATCTCGTGCCTTGGCTTCCAAAGTGAAGGGCAGACAAAGAAAAGGGCAATTCCTGTTTGGACCTCTTTGGAATAGGAAGATTCAGGGCCCGAACCCCGGCTCAGATAGCAGGTAAGCATGCACCAACATATGTTTACTCCGTCAGTCCCCACTGGCCATCCCCGCCCCTCTGGTCCCCCTGTGATGTTCCCTTGTACCCCCCCTTCTCGCACACAGGTGTTGCCTGTTTTGCTTGATTCTTCTACCCTGCTCCCCCTTTGCCCCTCCAGCCTACTTCTGCAGGAGTCAGTCCAGATAGATTCTGGTTTCACCATCACCGTCTTGTGGCCATTGCTGGATTTAACTTTTATGCACTTCATTGATTCACGGTGCGTCACCCTTTCTCATGGTGTCCCTGAGTCATGCTGTTCCCATCTTCATCTTGTATCGAGGCTTGCAACATTATGTGTTACTACTGACTTCTGTAATTGTATTTGCTCTCCCCTCTTGCTTCTCCACTCTTTTTCATTGCTTACTCTCTGTTCTCTCCTCCTCTCCATTTCTCCCTTTTTCTATCTCCTCCCCTCCTCCCCTTACTTTCTTCTATGCACCTACTCTATCAGAATTGTCACTGGACCTAGTATGATAGCAACCTGGTATTTCTCCTCCCCCCTCCCCTCACTTGTTTACCTCCCCACCCCTCCAGCACTATCTGAAATGTCGTCAGGCCTAGTACGATAGTCGCTTGTCTGTTTACATTAACTTCCCACTCTCCCCCTTCCTTCCTTATCTATGTCTTAGCTCTTGCACTATCTGAAATGTCGTCAGGCCGAGTACGATAGTTAATTTAACATCCTTACTGTTCATGGCCTGTAAGAATGTCATTGTATTTTCCCTTGTTCCTTCCCTTCCCTTGAAGCACTTTGAAAAACATTGTGTATAGATGCTATATAAATAAACTATCATTTCATATCATAAAGGGATTCAACGCAATTAAAGAAGAGCTGAGAGCCATACGATTGATGTCCCTCCAGAATAGGGACGTCCTTGATATGATCACAGCAATGGAAGGAGGAGTTTGCACCAAAACCGGGCCATCATGTTGCACGTTCATACTTTCTCACAATGGCCAGAATGGGACCCTGACAGAGGCCATACGATGTTGACAGACCTGCATACCTGTCATGGTCACTGGACAAGGGCTTCTTTATCATCTAAAGGGTCCAAATGGACCCAGTCCTGACGCCTTTGGCGCCAGGCTCATGAGAAAGTGTGCTCTGCACACTTTGTTTCTGGGGCACGTGTTACTTCCTCCCCAGCAGGCTCCCCACATGCATCCAGGCCGGGCGTGGCCATTAGCAAACATCAGGGTGCACGTACAGCAGTCTCTGGGAGTGGCAAGGTATGGCCACAAGGCAGAGCCAAAGGGGCGTGGCTGGGGCCAGGCTATTTAAGCCTGCCCCACCCACATGCAAGCGCTTTGCGTTAGTCTGTTTCCTGCAGCGTAACGCTTACCGCCGCCTGAGACGCTCTTACCTGATTCCAGCTTATCATCTCAGCGCGCATCTCGCCTGATTCCAGTACATCACCTTCAGCGCGCATCTTACCTGACTCCAGCCACACCATTGCTTGAAGTCAGCTTACCTGACTCCAACACTTCACCTTCAGCGCGCACCTTACCTGCTTCCAGCAACACCATCGCCGGAAGCGCATTTTACCTGTCTCCTGCAATCCCATCGCCTGCAGTGCATCGCATCTTACCTGATTCCCCTTGTCATCGGAGTCGAGGTGCTTCCTCACCTGTTCCTGGCGTCTAGCTATGCGGGAGCTCTTCTTCTCACCCAGCATCCTCACGGATCCATCCATCCAGTAATCGCTGGCAGATCTTCGGATAGCTGCCTCCCATCTGACGCCGCTAGGCCATCCCTGCAAGAGAAAAGGACACACAAGGTTAGAGACTGCATAAATATCTTACACTTGGTCGCGCAACACATAAGCCATGCGCTCGACCTTGAAACCCAACTTACCTTCTAATTGGGAACCTCGTAATCCCCTCTGGCACCCATTTGGACTCGCTCCTAACACTGCGACTCCGCGTGGCCATCTTCAAACCTATTGGGGAGAGAAAAGACATTGCAGGGGTTACGGACAATAATCACGAGAAAAAGACATTGCAAAAGGATATGGACAATAATCATTGTTAAGAACACTTACCTTCAAAGTGGTTCAGCCACAGCCGCTCTGGGCTGCCACGCACACGGACCAGTGAAGCAACAAGGTCCATCAAAGGCACCCCTGCTGATGACAAGCAGGACAGAGAGCTCATCCTCACAAGAAAACAGATAACACTACATGGGTAAACGCATGCTCACCTCATCCTGGAACGAAGGGTTTCGAGGGAAATCACAGTCCAGCCACAGCATTCTCACTGACTCTCGTATTCTCTGAGGGTCAGTGCCAGCAACCAGAGCAGCCCACCCTACAGCAGCTGGGGAAGAAGTCTGACCCAGGGGAGCCAAGTCCAGGGAGGGCTCCAACCGTGCCCCAATGCCCCCGCAGAGACCAGGTGAGCATAACAATACCAAGATGGAAGATGAGACAGATGACATTGACGATGACAGTTGGTTTGGCTCCTTGTTTTCATGGATTCCTCTGTGGTTGGCAAATCTATTCAAAGTCCTTGGCACGATACTGGTGCTAGTAATGTTTGGGTTCTGTCTACTCAGGACAATGACTTCCCAATACAAGAAAATGGCAAAGAAAGCAGTAGGAATTAAGATCATGATTGATGCCAGCGACAAACCAGACACCAAGGAGCTGACTGATGATGCTGTCAGAAAGCACATAGAGGCCAGCATCATGGCACCTGAGGGAACACAGTTTCTGTATCCAAAGAATCACAAGAAGTACATGGGACAATGGGTCTATTTTACTCTGGAAGGATAATGTAAGTACATGACCTGGAGTGTAGATGAACATGTCAGAACAGCAGGCACCCTGAGGGGGGTGATGAAGATATGGACACCAAAGAAACACTTCTTCAAGAGAGAATATCAAGCTGTCGAAAAACTTGAGGAGGTGGTTGTGGACTCGACCAGAGGGGGGAATGTAGAGGAGCAGCTGTATACCTCTGCAGGAGACTCCGCCCCCCCTCCTCCCATATGTCAGAGAAACTAGACTGTGCTGTGTTTGACATCTGCCATTACCTTATCAAATGTATCCCCGAAGTGATGGAAACCTAAGGGAGGAACTCCCTGAAGGAATCTGAGAAAGAGCAACAAAAAGAAGCTAGTGCTGTGACAGGAGGCATGTAGGACGTCCCGAAGACACTGGCTGAAGAGGATGTATGGATCCTAAAGAACCTAATGATGAAGTAGAGAATCAAGTAAACTTTAAATATGATGAAAAAGATTACATGTGCATGAAGTGCTGCAGAAAATCAACTGTTCAATAACTGTACAGATGCTGAAATGCAAGGTAGACCAATAATAGAAGCTGGCTATACGTAATAAATAGACTGCAGATGAAGCCGCTATTATATAGAAGCTGGACATCAGTATCATGAATACTGATGTCAGGCAGGACCCGTGAAGAGAGAAGGGAGAGCAGTGTTGCAGCAAGAATAAGCAGAATCGTGGAGCTGCATGGTGAGGTTGTCTGACCTGGAGTCAAGACAGAAGCAGCCAAGGTCGGCTATCTATTCTGAAAAGGAGCACATATGCAGAGGATGAATGATCCCTTGTTAAGGTGCAAGAAAGAACACCAAGAATGGCAAGTTTAATTCATTTAGAGCATTTAAAACCTGCAAGATGGACCAAATCATGGTCTCCTGTCACGTGAGCCACGGATGAAAATAGAGTTCGGATTTGGAGTCCTAGACATGATAGCGAGTGCTCACATTCCCATTTATTCTCAATGACAAGGATACTTTGCAAGGCCAAGTACAAAGGCAATCTTCATGTCAGAAGTCATGGGTGATGAGAGATGCTGGGCTAACTGGGTGGGGAGGTAGAGTCTTGCCCATCTCTCTGCACCGGGGTCTGGGCTTACATTCTGCTAAGTGAACCGAACGTTCCAGACATGGCACAAGCTTGCTAAGCAAATATATCAGTCCATATATTGAAGTACCTTATAGTTTGAAGACCAATGGGAAACTGTGTACCTAAGGTTTTTGAAGATGACGTGTTTTAGAGGTAGGCATGTGTTGTCTACCTGATAGTGAGCAGCCAATCACAATCCTAGTCCATATAGAAGATATACTTAGATGTCTCCCTTTAGCCAAACACGATCCTTGTTAGGTTTTTGACTATTGTCACGTAGTATGATGTCACCTCTGACGTATCTTTGATATAAAAGCTATTGTTTGTGTCAAAATCGCTGAGAGAACCTGAGCGTATGTCCGTTGATGTTCTCTGTAAACTCCCTGTTTTAGATCATTGTTAATAAAACAGTACTTTGCATTCTTCCTGAGTTGGTTCTATTATTTGGATTCAAAGTTATTCTGTGTGAACCCATCCATTACATGCACTCTCCTAAAGGGCCATAAGCTCACAACAGACAGTTCTAGCAACACTACACAAAATACAACACACCCTGTAAAGTAATGCAGAGGACAGACAATTTCAAAGAAAGAAAGGGGATGCACTCTGGATACTGACAAGAGGGTAGTCGGTATGGTTAATAACCACAACAGTTTGTTAAAGTTTCTTGGTTTTAGCAGAAAGGGAGAAATGGGTCTTAAAATGTCTCTTAGATGTTTTTAAGCGATGGCGGTTTGACAAGGTCAGCATTGTCGTGGGTTGCAGATCGAGGAACTCGACTGGCTTGAAAAGGTCCTTTATAGCGGTCATCGGTAGGTGCTTGTCAAAGCACTTCTCGCTGCTTTTTCAATGGACTTATGTTGTCCTTTAAGATGACTGGCCCACAGCTGTGGAGTGTGTTGAAGGCAGCTCCGCTGTCCTTGGTTGTAGGTCCAGAGACCTTCCGGCAATTCCTAGCCAAGAAGCTTGCTGCAGAACCTAACAGGGCACTCTGTGTGCTGGCTGGGTACTGGTTCGGGAGAGGCTGGAGGGTCCTCTGAGTTTTGTATCTCCCTCTGTTCCCTGGGTGATGTTTAGGGGAGGGATCTTGCTTTCCTTTTTGGATATCCCGGCCTTCCTTCACTGGCGGAAGACATAAGGCAGAATGTACCTTCAGCCAGTGTCCTAGGATTAATTCTTCTTGCTACTTCTTGCAAAGTCTTCAGGTGTTCTTCTTAAAGACGGGATCCAGCCCTCTTTTAAAGCCAAGTGGGCCACAGAGATTGGTGTTGGCTAAGCCCACCTTAATGAACCAATCCTGAGGTCCCTACCGACAATATCCTGTATCCGGGAGGTTATAACCAGTGTGCATTGCAACAGGAAAGGTAAAGGGGTGAAAACAGGAAAAAGGTGTGCGCCAATATTAAAGTGGTGGAAACCTTCTCTCAGCAGAAAGATCTCTGGCGACACTACCTTATGATAATAAGTCCCACCCATCTTCCTGTCTGTTGTTCATCGTGGAGTCCCTCTGGTTAATGGTCCCCCCGTGTGGTCCCTGTTAAAGCAGCAGGTCTCCCTTGAAGCTGCGGTACGACCAGACGGTTAAGGCCGTGGATGACTCACCCTCTTCTCTGATGCCACTTGATGTCCACCTGATACCTACTGATCTGTGTGACTTCAGTGAGGTTTTTCTGGATAAAGATCCACAGGAGCTACCACCCCACCTACCTGAGGACTGCGCCATTGACTTACTACCTGACTCTCTCATTGCCTTTGGGTGCATGTTCTCTCTTTCTCTCAAGAAGAAGGAGGTGCTCTGGAATTACCTCGATTCCAACCTACACAATGGTTTGATACAGCCATCCTACTCACCAGCCGGGGCTTCATTATTCTTTGTCCCCAAGAAAGACACCAATGAATTAAGATCATGCATAGACTACAGGGGTCCTAATTAGGTCACCGTCAGGGATAGGTATCCGATGCCGTTAATCAGGGACATTTTGGAGGCGGTCCAGGGAGCTGTTATATTTTCCAAGCTGGATTTAAGATGTGCGTACCATCTGTTGCGTGTCCAGGCGGGGGGTGAATGGAAGACCGCTTTCCTCCCCTCGTTCGGACACTACGAGTACAGGGTGATGCCATTTGGCTTCATGAATGCGCCCGCTATTTTCCAGAGGTTTATAGACTGAATCTTTTCAGATCTGCTGTTCCACAATACCATCATTTACCTTGACAAAATCTTGGTGTTCTCTACTTCCACGCAAAGTCATCAAGAACATTTTCACCAGATCCTCCATCGCCTCAAAGAACACCACTTGTTGGTTAATCCTGAGAAGTGCATATTTAAGGCTTCTACTAGGGTTTATCCTGTCTAAGCATGGGGTAGAGCTGGACCCCAGGAAGGTGGCAACTATTTTGGATTGGCCATGTCCCACCTCCATCAAGGAGAACCAGAGATTCTTGGGCCTAGTCAATTTTTACCGTAGGTTCATACCAAGGTTTTCAGATGTGGTTCTCCCTATCACAGCTCTTCTTAAGAAGACCGCCACTCCATTTGCCTGGTCAGGAAAGGCGGAAGAAGCCTTCATACACCTGAAAATGCTTTATTTGTTCTGCTCCGTTTCTTCACCAACCTGGCCAGACTCTACCATTTATCGTCGAAGCCAACGCATCGGCAGCAGCCAAAGGGGCAGCTTTGCTACAAGAGCACAAAGGAGTGGAACATCCCGTGACCTACCTTTCGAAGACTCTAAATGCTAGTCAAACCAACTATTCTGTGATCGAAAAGGAACTGCTAGCCATGAAGACTGCTTGTGACGAGCGGCCTCATCTACTTCAAGGCGCTGCCCCTCCTTTTCTTCTTCGAACTAATCACAAAAATCTCAAAGTGATCCAACAGATGGAGTGTGTTAATTCCCCGGCATGCCAGATGGGCTCACTTCTTTGCTTAATAGGATTTTACCATCTCAATCCTGCCGGGCAGCAAGAACGTCTTAGCCGACTCTCTTTCCAGGATCCCCATACCAGGTCTCTCCTCTGATCATCAACCGGGATACGTTGTTCCTCACAAAAGAATTGTGTGTCAGGTTTTCACCTTCATCCAGAAAGTGAGAGAGGCCACAGGTCATGCTAGTTCACCCCCCAAGACCACACCACAGGATATAGTCTGCAGATGCGATGGGCTGATATTCGTCAATGACCGTCTTTATCTCCCCAACTCGGTGTCCCGACAGTATGCCCTGGAATGGTACCACTCGACCTTGGAATAGTCTCACCACTGATTTCATCGTGGACCTCCCTCTTTCTGAGGGTTGTACGTGCATCATGGTCACGGTTGATACCTTCTCTAAAATGGCTCATTTTCCCCGCTATCCGGTTTACAGAGAGCAGCTGCTAAGGCAGCGTTTTTGCCAAAGACGTGTTCCGGTTACACGGTTTGCCTGAGAAAATACCCTCTGATCAGGGTAGTCAATATGCGTCACATTTCTGGAAGGCTTTGTGTGATTAACTGGGGATTGAGAGAGCATTATCCTCATGGTTCCATCCGCAGACTAACGGGCAAACCGATTGATTAAATGCCACTCTGGAGCAGTACCTGCGCTGCTATACCTACCATCAAGACAATTGAGTATCGTTGTTGCCCACTGCTGAATTCTCTTACAACAACGCAATACATACTGCCACCAGTCTCAGCCCTTTCTACTGCAATTATGGGTTTCACCCTTTGACCATCCTACCAAGGGATTTGCAAACTTCTTCCATACCCTCGGTAGATGCCATCCTTGCCAACATCACGGATGCACACAAGGTTGCTAGTGAGGGTCTACAAGTCACTCAAGCCTGGTATTGTGCTCAGACCAACCCTCATCGCCAGAGTTCACCTACCCTGGACCAAAGGCACCGTGGTTTGACTCTCTACTAAGTACCTGCCATGCTATTTGCGACCATCAAAACTATTACCTCGTGTTCTGGGTCCATTTCCCGTTTTGAAAAGAATTAACCCGGTGGATTGCCGCTGACAACTGCCCAGACACATGAAACAGATCCATCCTGTGTTTCATTCTTCCTTGCTCAAAGAATACCAGGGGGATCCCTATCAGCGTTCTACTCCCTCCTCACGGATTCCTGTTAATACTTCTTCTGAGGAATATGAGGTCGCTAAGATCATGGACTCTAGATACAGGAAAGGGCATCTTGAATATTTGGTTCACTGGAAAGGATATCCCCATACAGTAGATTCCTTGGAACCCGTTTCGCATGTACATGCACCCAGATTGGTTCTTATGTACCATCGTCTACACCCAAGCAAACCAGGTCGTCTGCCCCTTGGAAGGGGCATATTGTCACGTGCCTGCCATCCTGGCACCTATGGAATACATGGAGGTTTCGCTGCCATTGAATAGTTCCACTACGCTTTCCACGTTGCTTCCTGCAACGTTCTAGTCTTTTGACCTCCTTGGTCGTTTCCATCCTTCTTAACCACACCCCTCACTTCCGTCTTTGCGTTGCAACCCTACCAGTACTTTTGGTTTTGGGTCCAACGCTATGTTTTTTACTGCCAGCCTTTTTGCGTGCTTATTCCATTTGTTCCCTCTCCTTTATGTCTTTGCTGTGGTTTTTTCTTATTCCGCAACCAGCTTCCCTTTACACGGGTCTCACTCCGTTTACCGGGGCTGGTTCGGCTTTGTTTTTTTCTTGGCGATGGTTTTCCCCGCTCTGCCCCTCTTTCGAGTCGCTCCTTGTTCATTGCTTTCCTGTCTTTTCTTCTGCTCTTGGCGGTACCCTTTCGATAATTACTTACAGTTTTCTTCTGCCTTTCTTACTCGCCTTTGTTTTCTGTTCTGTTTACCTTTCGCTCCCCTTCTCTCTTCCTGCTTTTGTTTGGCATAACACTGCAGCTGCCTCTGTTCTCATTGCTGTCGCTATTTGCGCTACCAGAGCATGGGGGATTTTGCTGTCCTCTCCTAAAACCATTTGCAGATTGTATACTCGGATTGCCTACCCACCTACTCACAGACTATCCAGTCCAACTGGACCTTTCCTGACTTTTCACTCTCCATTCAAGATCGTCTGTTCTACGAACAAACTTGGCAAGACCATTTCTTCAAAAGGTTTTTTAAGCCATTGTCTTTTTCCTCTTTTCTGGTGTTCTCGGGAGGGGGTCCTTTGCCTGCCATATTCAGTACAGCGGCATAGTGGTTTCCATCCGAGGAAGGGCCGTAGCTCTTCAGGAAAAAACAGTATGACCGGCGACAGAAGGGCAAGAAACAACTCTCATCATCAGAAGAAACAGGTGAGGAGGAGGGGGACTCAACTGTATTAAGTGACTCAGAAGTAGAGGTTTTTGACAGTGAATCAAAGTCGCTGCAAGTATACAGCCTTGCTTTAAGCCTTTGTGTGTTTTATTGGACCTTGATAATTGACCTTCAGAAGAAAATCTAATCTGATAAGATGCATCTGAATAAAACTGGCCAATTAGGGCTAAGATATACTGTGGATACTCTGCTTTTTCCAATTTCTCCAATACTTGTTGTCTGGGAACTGAATCAAAAGCAGTTAAAATCTATAAAAGCCACATATAGTGGCTGATTTGTTTGGTGGCCTTGACGTTTGATCAAAGAAAGGACAAACAGATTTATTGCTGTGCCTAAACCAGGAATAAACCCTGTTTGAAAGGTATCTGCCAAACGGTTTTGATTCACCCATTTTGTCAAGTCTCTTAACACCAGCCTAGCAAACATTTTCCATGGAATGTCAAGTAGGGCTATATGCCGATAATTTTGTGGGAGCTCTCGGTGTCCTTTTTTAAATATGGGTATAACAATTGATTTCTTCCAAGTTGGGGGCAGATATTGTGATTGAAGTATTGTATTGAAAACATTATATAAGATATATGTTCACGCTTCAGGATGAGCCTTCAACATTGCATTTGTGAGACCATCTGGGCCAGGGGCTCTTGGTCTGCTAAGTTTTCATATCAAGAGGAGAATATCCTCCCTATCAAAAATCAGTGTTGCTTCAGAAATCCATGTTTTAGGAGCTGTGTCCTGAGGATATATGGATACTCCATAAAGTTGTTCATAGTAATTGACCCAGCTCGACTCTTGTGCAGCATTCACCTGGATGGGTAGTTTGTTTGTTTGATAAGTGCTATTCAGTGTTGCCCAAATTTGGCCACTGTTTTTTGATGCAATGGTATTTAACATCTGTTTGCGGTCTTGTTGATAAAATTTTGCTTGGCGAGTTTAGCACCAATTTCTATAAATCATTTTAAGATGATGTATCTTTTTGGATTTTAAAGGCAAGTCTTGGCCAGCAAGAGCTCGTATCTCAGCTCGTAGTTTTCTTTTCTTATCAGCAAGTTTAGGATCAAACACATGTTTGTGGATATAGCATGGCTTTGACATGCTTGGTGGCTGTAATATGAACATATCGACCCTCCAGGTTATATATTTTGGAGTCAAACTTCACATTTTGTGTATCAATATAATTATTAAGCTTTGCTAGGGTTTCCTCGGTACAACTAAATCGGTTCCTACCACCTGAGACGAGTAGGGTGTGTCTATAATATTGGATGATATCATCTATTACCTGCCATTTCCAGGTGCATTGTAGCAAGTCATGATCAAGTTCTTGTTGTTCAATTATCTCAAAATTTTAAATATCGTTTAACATGGTTCTCTGAATAAAGATATAACCTATTGTTGACTCTAAAATACAGCGTTTCCACATTGGTTTAGGGGGGTTATCTCCTTTCATTGTACCATTCAGCATTAGAAATTGCCTCTCTTCCATACGAGCCATCCATTGCCTCACGGAGTCAGTCAGATCTACGTTCTTGTCAGTTATGTACCTTATATCGATATCTCCTGCAATCACAATATCAAGTATATCAGGGTCCGAATTTACGAACTCTAGCATCAGTATGACTTCTGCGAGGAAATGATGCTCTGATATGTCCAGTGGTTCCGATACAAGTTAAGTATCGCTAAATTACCTCTAGCCATCTTCAATTTCACCAGCTGAATATATATGTTTGGAGAAGCCCAATGCTCTAAGACAAGTCCCAAAGATATTCTAGTAGCTACTAGGAGTCCTGACTTTGGGAGGATCTACTCGCCTTTTTTAGCTGGGCAATGGTCAGTAACATAGCCATCCCACACCGGATGATTGATGTACCCTGTTTCCTGTAATACAATATCATCATTTTTGAGGGTATCATTTTAATTAAAAAAACAAGTGCTTGAACCCTCTGGTGTTCCAGCTGGCTAACTTCAGATGTTGTGAGCTTTTTCCATTGAGTTGTTATGTTTTATTTGTGTTCAGCTCATTCATTTTCCCAGGTTTTGGGAGGATTCAAAATAACTTGGTCGATTTCTCTAAATTGATCTTTAGTACACTTTGCATTTGTTCTGACACGTTTGCCTTCTTCAATTGGGGTATGACAATGTTTCTCATCGTAATGAGGTAGATGAGATGGGTATTTATTATTTGGTTCACTGATGTCTCATTTTGTGTATGATCTTGATTGAAAGAAAGACCTAGTAGGAACAGTTGCGATCTAGCTTGCCATAAAGAATTATGGATTACTCCTGATTCAATCCACAGTCTTACTATACTGGGATTGTTTTCTTGAATTAATTCTGCTTATGTTATGTCGCATGATTGAATATCCTTTAGCACATCAACATCATGAAGAAGATTTAGGATCCTGGTTCTGTTTAATTCATATTATGGAGCAGGTGAAGGGTTACATTATACCAAGAGGCTGTGGCCTTTTGTTGTTTGTGTTAAATTAGTGCTAGATATTACATTCATTATAGGGCCAGACCATTGCATATCAGCACATATGTGTGCTAAAGGAGGTACAGACACATCATCATATGGCTGAGGATTTAGTTTATGAATTTGAGATTCTTTCTGGAGTACTGAGGTTGACTTATTTCCTTCTAGGGCATTTCTTCTTTGTTCAAATATTAAAGAAGGTTTGTCTGGGTGCCAAGAGTTGTGAGAGCTCATAATACTCTCTGTAATATTCGAGTGGTTTGCACGTGTATCTTGACTGACCTTTAGAGGATGCATATCTTTACCTTCGACATTAATAGTTTGTTGTTCCGATAGCTTTTCAGCTGCTTGGATTAGATCACCTGAAGGCTCACATATTTCAGTAATTCAGTCTGCTTCAACAAGGGGGTCATGAATTTAAGTAATTTGGTCTGATAGATCAGATTCACCAGTAGAAAGCAAGGCCTTGGGAGTCATTTGTGTATTGTTGTTCTTATTTAATTTTCTCGTCACGCAAGATTTAGGATAAAATGTCATCTAGTCTCGGGTCGTGAGAGTTTGGATACATTTTCTAGAGCCATACTTTGCCCATTTAGGTGGACATTTTAGGTTCTTATATATTTTTTTGTGTTGATTTGACTTTGTTTTTTTCCTCCAAAGATTTCGAAAATAGGAACCTCAAACTGGGGAGGCAACCCACTCGAATCTAGAATAGTAGTTTGTGAGGCTACAGACGCCTTGTCTCTTGGCTGAGTCAGTTGCATGGCTTGATCTATACATGTGCATGATGTATTTAAGTTGGATGGGTTTAACTACGTTTTAATGAGGGGTGGTGCCATTTTACTGTTACACCCAACAGCTTCATGCTCCCGATGAGATTGGGCAGTCCCAAGTTGTGTTTGGGTCAAAGGCTCAGTGAGATATGGTTTAATCTCATATCAAAGGTTAGATTGGAATCCTACTTTATTATCCAACACCTCATATAATTTAGCAAGTGACAACAGGGCAGTGCACCGAGTGTTACTTCTTACAAAGCGGGTGAATCTTGATTACGTAAATCTAGTCTGCATGGAGTTGGATTAGCAAAGGAAACTGACCCACAATTGGATGAATCACTGGAATTGGGTGAATGTATACCTATAATGGATGATTGGGCTAGATCATGTAGATATGGGATAGAACATAGAGGCAGAAGGTTAGGAAATTGGGTTTCTGGAACTAAAGAGAACTCAGTATCTCGGGTGATTGGAGCTGAGGGACAGGTATGTCTACATTTCTGGCAATTAAAGTGCGCATAGTTTTTGCAGGCAAGACAGGGAGCAATAGTAGGCAGCTTCGCGGGTGCAAACTCCGAGCGCGGCGATACACAGGGTTGCGTTAGGTATGTGAATTTGCGCCATTACTGTATGTAATACAGATTCCGAAATCGGAGGATTCCGTTCCAGCATTTTACGTTGTTCATTGGCGAGTTGCAGATCATTTGACGAATTGACTGCAAGAGTCGCAATGTTAGCCTCATGATCTGCAGCCACCGCTGACATCAATTGGTCTGTTATATCAATGGACTTGGTTGATTCTGTTGGTGTTGTGTCAGCCTCTGGATTTCTACATTTCCGGTCACAGCCATAAGATGCGTATTTGCAGAGAACTTTGGATTCCAATGTGCTCTTATATCTGTTGTTAGGAATTGCGTTCTTCTCCGACTCTTGAGCGTCGGAAGTAATAGCACACCGCTTTCATTTTCTCTTTGGTCATTTGATAATTCAGATGCTAGGTCTGGTGGTTTAAAATACACAGGCATCGCTGATTTCAGTGTATAGGAAGAGGTCCTAAGTTGAAAAGGAACAGATATCAAATAAATAAATAGCTTTACTGGTATATGGTGATATTGGTTTTTGAATAGAGTTCAGGCAGCCAGCACCCATCCGCCCAACTGCGTAACTGCACTTGCTGCGCACTCATCCGATGCGCGCGTGGGAATGCGTGCAAGGTGTTGTTTTTATAGCAGATTGGGCATGGAGATGCGTGGCTCAGACGTAACTTCGAGTAGGACTCTAAAACATAGGCGTTGTAAGTCCTTATGAGTCCATATGTGTTGGAAAGTCCAAAAAAGATTCACAATGTCAATCACAAAGCTCAGAGCTCCTCCTGCATAACTGCACTCACTGTGCACTCGTCGAGTGAACCACTACAAAGTCAGGAAAGTCCGTGCACACAATGTATTTTATGAGCAGACCCGGACGTGCAGCTACCCTCCTTGTGGGAACTGCCCCCAATACTGTAGGGTTCCTCCTTCCAGTAGACACACGTGATTAGACCCTTGGATTACTTATGTTACCAGGAACTCTCAAGGCAAATGATGCTCTGGACTAACACATCTGGAAGGTATTCTTGCCCACCCAGTCCCAATATCCAGAAGAGCAGCAACTCTGAGCCTTTTGAATGGGATCCTTGTAACTAGTTCTGTTCTTGTCCTTTTTTCCATTTACCTGGGTCAATATTTTAGGGTGTGTGCAGAGCACTTAGTAATGCTAGGAAGCTCTTAACCCCCGTCCTCCGATCAGTTTCTCCTTTTATTCGGTATGCAACCTTCAAGTACAAAGCAGGACACATTAAAAGGAATTCAGTTCATTTCAGTTTCCAGCATTGGTACACGATGTAAAAAGCCACAACAGGTTACATGATTACTTGGGACAAAATACAAGCATTAATAAATAGAGTACTGTACAAGATTCCATAAATACTAGGTACAAAATAACACAGATGTACCAAATACATACAAATTTGCGAGGAGAGCTCACAGCCTCGCACAGGAAAGTACCAAGTTATTACAAAAGTAGCAATCTAAGAAGAAGCACCTCTTGATTCCATGCACTGTCGTTACCCGCACCTTTGAGACCAACCAGCTCTATAGCTCTTTTTCTTAACATCCGCTCTCTATGCAGATAGCGTGCAGTTGCAAAGACCACATGCGGTGCCAATGATTGTATGGGATCATTCATTGCTTCACTGGCAGGGCGCACCCCAGCCGTCCTGATAATGGGGCTCAAATAGGAACGTCTCAGTTTGATGGTCACGGCACATATACAAAAAAAGTGAATCACTATTTCGCTTTTATCCCGACACATTGGCGTTCACCTTTGCCCATGCTACTCCAGGATCTAGTAAAGGGAGCTAGGGGCAACGCCCACATACTGTTTGACTGGTTTGGTATATATTGTTATTTGCTTCTACTGTTCCATGTTCGATCTATTCTTGTTGTTAAACTGTAAAGCGCTTTGGATGAAAGCTCTATATAAAATCAATAAATACAATACAAACAGTGACCTTTCAACTGGTGGTACAGCAATATCTAAACAAGTTTCAAATCCAGATTTCATTTTATAGCCAAGTTACACTGGACTCGGTTTCAGTCTAGATGCCGTCCCTAACAACAGTTCGTTAGAACGGATAAAGGCCCTTTTTCTTCTCAGTAAGTGCCTGTCCATCTAGGCTCTGCAGATTCTGCCTGTATCCACCTTCCTCGGGAGCAAATAAAGCCTTCTTTACATGGGAGACCCATTTTGAGCTTTTGTCACCCTCCAGGGTCATTAGCTGTATCAATGCACTGCAATATTTTTCCAGACCCTCGAAACGTCATAACCTAATCCAGTAGAAATCTGGCTGCATGGCAACCATCTTTCCATCAGGGAGTGTGCCAAGCCCAGGGTGGGCTAGAGCACTTGGGGAGCTCTGTGGAAGACACTCTTCATGAAGACACTCAGGGAGGCCTTCAGGCCTGGTGGGCAGAATCACAGCATCGTCAGCATTGAACAGAGCTTGATATTTTTCTGCAACCATCCTCGGACAATCCTAGCACACCATCAATAATCCATCAACGATCTCATGAACATATACGCTGCAAAGCAGGGGGCCAGCACGCGCCCTGCCTCACGCCAGTATTGATGTCGAATGGGGATGTCAGTTCTCCTCCTAGGCCAAACCGGGCTATAACTTGATTCTCCGAGGAGAGCATCTGAATGATCCGAGACAGCCGTGTTTGCCATAAAATGTTACTATCTCAAAAGCTGTCGTCAGGTCCAGAAAAACTGCATACAGCTTAATTTTCTTGAGTGCTGTATATTTCTAGACCAACAGGGAAAGCATGAAGCACTGGTCAACTGTCCCCCTATTCTTCCTAAAGCCAGCTTGGAGATCACCGATTACGTGGTAACCACTACATTCCTACTGGCCAGTGCTGGCATCACCTTGGTAACCCTCCCGCTTGATGTTTTCCTTTCAAACCCATTCTATAATTCAGAAAAGTTAGACTGCCAAGAATCACTTGGGATGAACCAATCTAGTGTCTGATCCCCATTCAATTCTGTAACAGCGATAATTTTCCAAAAGAGTACATTATCGCCATCGTCAAGGGCTTCAGAGAGAATTTTCCACTGATTTAAAGCATAATCTTTATTTTTAATAGCCGTAAGTTTTTTGTAATTGGCCCTGGTTAATCTGAGGTTGGCTATCCACTTTAGAACCATGTCTGACGCAAGCCTTTCTTTTCTTTTCTTTTTAGTTTCTCTGCAGGTGCTGTCATAGCGACTATCCTTTTGTAACACCCTTTTCTTTACTCTGCCTGGGTCGGATGAGATAAATGGAGTCAAATTCGGATTCAGACACTCAAACTCTAGCACAGTCTCCAAGGAAGAACTCCCCTCCCGGCAAATAAAATCCAGATTATTCGGAATCGCACCATAGATAGCAGGTTTAACAGAGTGTTCAAGTAATTTAGCCCACGTCAGTGATTTACTGGCATGTTCTAAATGGAGATTATTTGTGAATTCCGCTCTGCCGGATCCCAGATGCCGGATGCCAAATTCCCCAGCACTTTAAGGCTCAATGGGTTGTGGTCACTTTCAGACCTCTCAAGGACCTCAGAATTACCCACTCTTGCCTAATCTTTTCCCATGATCAATGTTAGACATACCATTACTGGCATTGAAATAGAACTTCGCCCCTGATCCTTCTCTAGAGTGACCATTGCAGTCCCTTAGACTTAAACTGTGGAATATACGGGGCGTGTCTATAGCTAGGCAACAGGCTATTTTAGGGTATGCTGGTGTCACGGTGGGATTATCACAGGTCAGATCTTGCTCTTCCCAATGAGCTTGCAGTTCCCCTATCGGCTCAAACTGGAGGTTAACATCACCCGCAACAAAGCTGTATTGCATTTTGGGGCTTGTTTTATCCTGGCTAAATACCAATTCCTGTAATTTATCCAACCTGCACATTCCATTGGGTCTATTATAAAGATTATACAAAAGAAAAGACTTATCTGGTGCTTGATTGAATGGACAGACACATTCCACCACCACCCAGCCTAGGTTAAGATCTATCTAGACCAAGAGGCACCCACTTGGCCTGCCTATGGGGCCTTTGACAGCCAGGATAGCGAACAACTTTCAACAGCCCAGGTTTCCTGAAGCAGCACTACATGGAAACCTCTGTCAAAGGATTTCCATTACGGGTCATCGATGACCCTTGCCAACCCAATATATTTCACGACAGGAGTTTGTATCCCAGTGGTTTGGCTGGGCTTCCTTTGTCAAGGTCCAGTCAGTCAACCCCTTTAAGGTTACACGATTCCCAGCCATTTACCCTTCCCATACTCGATGGTTCAAGGGCCGCCCCCCTCGGTCTCCAAACATCTGATATCCAATGGGTTGGGATTAGGCCATCCTGCAATTCATTGCTGTAATACAAATTGGCCTGAGGTGTAGGCCACGGCCTCATGCTTTTTCCATGTGCCCTGCTGGATAATTCTTGCCTTTCCTTCTCGATCTTTATTCCAAAAGTTAAAAAACCACCATAAATGGAAAATAAGAATCCACAATTAATCAACACAAAACAAGAATAATGAAGCACAAATCAGTAAATCAAATATGGTGACATATACGGCATTGCCTCCTTAGTGTTAGGGTGTTTTGAATAAAAGAATACAATGCAAAGTCAGTACAAGTATTTATTCCAGCTATAACTTGCCCAAAACCAAGGCCCCTAAAAATCAGAATTAAATATCTCCTCTTTAAGGAATTAATTATAGCACAACAAAATAGAAAAGGTGCCAAATCCTCAACAGAGGGACCATGGCATGTGCAAATTGTAGAAGAAGCAGGATGACCAACCAATTAAAGAACGGAATGGAAAAACATTGGAACTAAAATTAAATTCCAGGGTTTGGCAAACCAGGGTTTGGCAAACCAGCTCAATAAAGATCCCATTGGGTCATGCAAGCCTAACTCAAAATAATGACGTACTGAGTTTTTGTCTTGCTAAATACAAGTATCCGTTCATTCTTGCAAGAGGCATGTGTTAGTGCTATGCTTTTTAAGTTTGTAGCAGCAGCTGGATCTAACAAGATCTGGAAAAGATCCAGCATGGCTAATTCTTTTTTGACATGAAGTAGCCAAGCGCTACAAATACCAACCATAAAACAATTGCAAAAGAAACAGCCCAACTGATAGCAATGTTTAACACTTCATCAAACGAGTGTATTGCGCAAACCTGGGTTATTGTTTTTCATTTGTTTGTAAAAAATGTGTTCTTGTATGTATATTTGAGCACATATTTGTAAAGTCTCTATAGTGGCATAATATAAGTATATGTATGGCTGTTCAGTACTAATTCATATATACATATATATATATTGGTTTAAGACTGACTATTAACTTTGTTATGATAAAGGATTGTAACTTTGGGCAGTGACTTGCTCTTTTGGATTTTATAGTAAATATTTTCTTTCTTGGCTTTCCAGTTTTGAGCTTGGTGTGTCATACTAAGACATACCACAAAAACACTGCGGTGTCCTTGTTTGTTTTGTGGGATCGTTTTACTTCACCAATCAATGGGAAACCTCACAAACAATATTTTGAAAGATTTCACTCTGCATAAGCAACAGACACCAGTTCTTCCAAATCGGATCATGGTTATATCAAAAGCTACCAGTGAAATTTGGATGCCCACAAAGGTCCATTGTCACTTGTTAGATCTTTAATGCCAACAGTAGACCCAGAGGAGTCCTGTTGGCCAAACGTAAAGACACCATTGACCAGCATGTCAACTAAAGCTAACTATATCTGAGGATTGCTTTAGGTAACGTCATATGTTATGTTATGTTACTTGGCATTTATATAGCGCCTTATATATCATTGGTATGACCTCAAAGCTCTGGCCATTTGAACGCCCTCGGGAACCGTAGTTCAGGTCAGTAGAGAGAGATAGTGTTGTATGGTTCGTGGGTGCATATAAAGCTTCAAGTCATCCATCTTCAAATCATGGTTGTCGCGTGCATGCAAATGAATCAACCCACAACATTAGATTTAATACTGTGGTATCCTGCATGCTCTGATGGTTGTGCTGTGAGCTGTCCCTGGAATGTGTGAGGTAATGCGGAATTCAGGGGGGCTGAGAGTTCTGGGTTTGGCAGTTCGGAAGAAACTTCAAAATGGGAGCTGGGACATGGAAGTATGTTGAAGCCTACTGTCCTGTTCAACTTTTACCTTTGACCTGTAACAAATAAAGTACATTCCTGTTGTGTACTTACCTGGTCCATGTCTGGTTCCTGCGTCCTGACTGTCCTTCCTGTGGTCCGGCATACCACATTTTGGCAACGAGTGATGCTTAAAAGGAGCCCAGGAGTATATTTATTTTGAGAGTGATCTTGTAGAAATCTCTGGCCAGGGTCCAGTAGCGCGCGTTCCAGCATTTCCTTTGGTTTTCTAGAGAGTATGTTTACATTTTTCTATGGAATTGTCACCGGAAATAAGTTGTTGGGGAGCTGTGCGCCATGATGAAATGTAATTAATGTTAAGAGAAGTAGGTGTTGGATGTTGTTATAATTGTAATTGGTTATTTATAATGCGCTTAATACCCATAGGTTTCTAAGTGTGGACCCAGGGATCAACCTGTGTTGCTCCGCGTTGTCTTGTTTTCAAGACAAGCGCGTTGCTCCTGAGCTATCCTCTCGAGACAAGGCTTGCATGCTTTTGGTGGTGTGTTCTGGCCGGTTTAAAGTGATGTGTGTTGAGTGAAGTGTGGATTAGGCTGTATAATGATGGGTTTAGGAGTACCATTATGGTGTGAAGAGGAGTGCATGTGAAGTTGATTTTATAGTGCTAATTAATAGAAGTAGAACACAAATAGATTGCAACAATGATGGAGTTTTTATACTTTATCCTTGAGTATCACATGCATAGAATATTGAAAATGAAATGTAATGTTTTAGAATTTTGATTTTTGTGTGACATGTTTAAGGGGAAGTGTACCTTTATAGCGTTCGGGCAACATGCAGTCGTAGGTGGCACATTTGCTAGTATTTATCCAAATGTGTATGTGTTTTGTATGTAATGTAGTGCCTGGTCACCACTGCATTTAGGTGACTCAGGAATGTGACCTAGTTTGCTTGGAAGTGTAAGTGGTTTTGGTGAGTTGCATTTGGTAGAGTAATGTAATGCTTGGTGTGCGGTGGATGTTTCCGTGGTTTGTAAGTTGTGGGCATCACTCGTGGAGAGCTCATACTTTGGTGTGTTGTCGGGTTGGTGCATTGTAGCACTTACTGTAGAACCTTTTGAGCAGTCGAGTTAGGAGTCACCGGTAGTGAAACGGTGTTGATAGGTGTATTGGTGCAGTTGGGTATGTGTAGCACCATTAGTAGTTGAAGTTGTTGTGCACCAGTTGTTTTGGTGTATTAGAGAAGTTTTTGGAATGGATTGTTATGCCATTCTTGAGTAGGCGTAGTGATGACACCTGTTGTTTTTGGGTGTTTTGGAGTTGTAGTTTGGAGTTGTAGTAGGACGTTCTGTCATCAGATATGAGTATGTGTTTGTAGTTTTATTAGGAAGGACGTATGTGAAGTTGTAGTAGGACGTTCTTACACCAGGTATCCATAGGCATATTGTGGTTGTTGTTGTGGGAGGTTTAGACCCAGTTGGGAGGACGTTCTGACACGTGTAATTAGTAGATGACTTGTAGTTGCTTTAGGTAGGCCCATACTAAAAACAACTTACCATATGGACAATTTCTAGGTATACGTCGGAACTGCTCCTCCCCGGAGGACTACAAACAACATGCCCAACAGCTGACTACGCGCTTAACAGCACAAGGCTATCCTAAGAAACAGCTAGCTCAAGCCAACAAACGTGCCCGGAGCTCTAACCGAGACTCACTTCTCCAATTACATCGAGATAACACAGGTCCTCAAGATGAACGCCTAACCTGTGTAGTGACTTTTGGAGCTCATTCCTCAAGAATTAAACAGATCATTAATAAATACTGGCATATAGCCCATCTGAACTTACCTGAGGACCCTGCGCCCAGATGCCCTACAAACGAGGAAAAAACCTAAGAGAACATCTTGTCCATTCACTGTTCCAACCAGTTCCAAATGTCACTCGCACTCTATGACCTCTATATGGCCATCACCCTTGCGGCAATTGTGTGGTGTAAGAGGATGCAATTCAGCACTACAGCCAAGTCAACGCCTAGTCTAGAATACTGAATGAAAACCCTTATTGATATATCTTTATGTCCAGTTCATGCGTTCTGGATGACTACCCCTATATAACACCCCTCTCTTGGAATCCTCCTGACCCCACTGAGCCAAGAAGTAGTTCTGTTTTGCAAGTTAAAGGTTTATTTGATAATTTAAACAATATATATATATATATATATCACGCTTTATAATAAATTAATAATTGAATATCACACTTAATCTGAGATGATCAAGATTAACAACGGAGAATCTGGCACTAGCACACTTCTTGATAATCACTAAGGAGTTGACATGAAATGGATAAGATAGCAACAATACTTTTATGGTTTCAAATGGATGCAATGTGGAATGAAATGCAGTAAAGAAAATAACTTGATAGGATTTCAGCAAAGACAATGTAACCACTTTCTTGTACAATTCACCCCCCCTTTTATGCAATGCAAGGAAATGGAAGGAAGGCACACAATTCTCAGAAATGCAATTCAAATGTAATTCAGTTCACCCAGCAACTTAGACTACAGAAGTTGAAAACACAGGCAAAATGCTTTGATATGTGCTGGCAATGGAGTGAAAATATGTTAAAATGCTTTTAATTCCCTCTAGAGGTTCAGGGTGAGTGGTATCTAGTTAATATTAGTCCAGGCTCACACTAGCAATGATTCAGGGATAATTATCAGGTTAAACGAATTTCTGGCAAATGAAAGCAAGAAGCTTCTGTTTTCACACGTGGAGAAATTTGCAAATCGCGGCAAAATTCGCGAGTGCGTTTTTCATGATCACGGCAAAACTATAGGGGGTAGGAATGCGGTTCTAGGTTCGTAGGAAAGCCACGATTCTAAGCTTTCTGAGGAAAGTTACCGCAAGTCTCTAGCACAAACGGTCACGGAGATATGAGCGATTAAATAAAGGTCGTTTTTCAGATTTGAAATTTTAAAGTTCAAAAAGACAAGTGCAGCTTGCAACTAGAAAATGACAAGTGACAGCTTTACAAATGACAGGTGGCAGTTAGGAGGCAGTTCTACTTAGATTAAAATAGGATTGAATTATATTATTTTAACTAAGAGATTGGTTCTGCACAGTTTTCTAGGTACTCACACTATATTCTTGAGTGAAATGGGCCTTGCCACGGATCTGGTCAGGTTTTAGACTGGACTCTGGTCTCTGCACTTCACAGTGATCTGGGTCAGCTCTCTCTGGTCCTGCTAACAGTGGTCTGGGTCAGCTCTGCTCTCTCTCTGGTTCTGGAAATTTGATAGATTTGAAGTCTCTATGTTGGCTCTCTGAAGGTTGATGGAGGTAAAGTAGGGATTTTCCAGCAGAGCGTCCCGCAGCAAATGGATTTGAAGGTCCCTATCTGCCCTGTCTCTCTGCTTTTATGTGTTTTGAAATGGGTGTGTGTGAGCAGCATCACTAGCCAGCCCCTCTCCACTTATCATTGGCCAAGCTTTCATTTCTCCCCTGATTGGGGGAGCTAAGTTGTGTCAGAGTGATGTCATTTTACAGCCTGCAGAAAGTCCACTCCTCCTGTCAACTTGCACACAAATCTAGATTTGAACCAAATACATATTTCATAGCTACACAGTGGTTTGAAATTGCATGCACCCATCACATATCACAGGAGGTATCCCCTGTTCCAACTCTGCTCTTCCTGGGGGCTTGCATTCAGAAATGGCAATATTTTGCACTTTTTAACTGGTTTGCAATATCGGACATTAACCCATATTTACACACATGTGCGCAAGGAGTATGGACATTAGTTGATGAAGTGTCAGATTTTTCACATGCACACATTTTGAGTAATATCCTCTTTTCCGCTAAAACCCCCCTGAACATGCCACCGGTTCTAAAAACCTCTTAAAATGTGGGCAGAAAAATCACAAGAATTATGGTGTCATTTATAAAATTTTCACATGTCCGTACTATGAGTTATCCATCTTTTTAGAGTTATGTTCTGGCCCCAAAGGGGTGTGGTTTCCTTCCAGCACAAGGTTGAATTTCTGGTTTTTCCAGTTCTGCCAAGCCAGCTTGCTCTCACAGGCAGTGCTCCTCCTTTGTCCTTCCAGGAGGAAGCTACATTTACGACATCTGCAATAAACCATCTGCCTGGGTCAGGACAGGGCTTTGTTCAGAGCTCCTGTATTTTGTGGGGGCTCCCCTTAATTCAATTATCAGAGAGATGGCATATCCTTAGTGTGGTTAGCAAAAGGCAGATAGGCCTGGGAACACAGCTGTGAATCAAGTTTCACTCCTGATGGCGGGTAGTTGCCAGGCAAAATTGGAATCTCTTTAAGCCAGTTTTTAGCTACATGTCCTTTCTGTTCCCCAGTTTTCTGCATTCAAATAAAACTAAACATTTTTACATATGCAGCTAGAATGCTGATTCTAAGTTCAAAACTATGACATTTAAACAATTGCAACCTATGTGACACTCAGAAATAGGTCACTCAGTCAATTTAAACATTTAGATTTGTAGTGTCTTTCAGTCCAAATTTACTTAAACTGCTGAAATCCACAGCTCAGCCAGTCGTGCTATAAACCTTCAAGTCACTTCAGAATATAACTTTACATTGGATCCACCTCTCAGTAAGTCTTTCTTTGGCTTGCTTTGGGTTCATTTATTCAGTTTTCTACAAAATCTGGTGGTTTTAAAACGCCGGCTTTTGGATAGTGGTGAGTACTGTTACTGCACCCCTTTTTGGGATTTAAGAAAATGAATTCCCAACAGTTATGGGTTTGCTTTTGGCAATCAGCATTGCCACTCCCAATGGTTTCAGACTACTGTGTGGGTAGTCCAATGGTGGTTTGAGGCAGCGTCCTTCTGTGCCCATAACATCACCAAAAATGAGTGGCAGCCTATTTTTCATGCATTTCCCTGTGCATTTTCTGGGAAGCTCTGGCCATCATGATGTTTTCCATGTCAATACTGCACAGTTTTGAGGTAGGGCTCGGATGCATGGGTAAATACATCCCACAAGCCCCCCTCTGGCGATGGCCATTCTATTTCACGAATGGGACTCGCAAGACCTGGGATGTTTCCTCATCTTCTTCCAATAGATGGCACAGTTCAGCATCTTTTTCTCCATCCGGTCGGATCGATCGGTTCTCCTCGCCGGTCCTGATGGGAAAATTGGGCGGTACCCCGGGCCCGTTGCGTCTCTGCTCGCGGTCTCCGGATCGTCCTCCTTGGCCCGTCTCAAGGTTTTCTTTCTCCTAGGACGACAAAGGAAGAGCGGCAATACCTACTCATAGACATTTTTCCACCACTGTTGAGATAGTGGGGAAGCATATGCATTTCATCATAACGAAACATTACATTCTTATTTTGAAAAAAAAAACAGTATAACTAAGATACAGTTTCATGCAAATCACAATATTTTAGAGACTAGATGTGGTATGTTTTATGGTTGGAACTGAATTAGTCTGAGACAGTACCCGCTAGGATTCCAGAGGATTCCTCCAGTTGTTGCAGAGTGTGCCTGGGATGGCAACATTTCAACTGGTTTATGTGGACCCACTTGTCTTCCCCCTCTGCCGAACCTTTGGGGATGTGGATTTTGTAGGCCACAGGGGAGGTCTTGTCGATGATCTCAAAGGGTCCCTTCAAATGTAGGCAAGAATTTCCGCTGTTTTGCCTGGTTTCTTTGGAAGTTGTATAGATAGACCCGGTCCCCCACCTGATATTCCTTCCTGGAAGTCTTCAGGTCATAGTGGGTCTTCATGCTATCAGCCGATCTTTCTAGATTCCGCTGAGCATAAGCAAAAGCATGTTGAAGGTGTTTCCTTAAATTCTCCACATACTCATGAGTAGTGGAGGCATTTATCAGTGTCTGCTCTTGGGTCCTGTAGAGCAAATGCTGAGGAAGCACCATCTTGCGCCCATTCATCAACTCAAATGGTGACATTTTGGTTGCAGATGAAGGGGTAGATCTGATGGCCATTAGGACCAGAGGTAATCGGATATCCCAACTTGGCCCAGAATCTGCCACAAACTTCTTTAATACGCTCACAATGGTTCGGTTATATCTCTCTACTGCCCCAGAAGAAGCTGGTCTATAAGCAATATGCAACTTCCTTTTGACCCCCAGTATCTCCCACATCTTTGTCATTACTTCACTGGTGAAGTGGCTACCCCTGTCTGACTCAATCCTTTGAGGTAGACCAAAACGGGAAAAGATGTGGTTAATCATCATGGCAGCTGCGGTTTCTGCCTTGCAATTTGGGGCTGGGAGACATTCCACCCACTTGGTGAACAAGCATGTGACGGTAAACATGTACTTATTCCCCCTAGCAGAGCGAATCACGGGGCCTACAAAGTCGATTTGTAAATCTGACCATGGCAGTGTCATCCCCCTCTTTTGGAGAGGCGCACGGTGCGTGAGGGATGATGGCTGAAATTGTGCACACACAAGACACCCCTTCAAGTATTGGTCGAGGTCCTGCCCCATGTGTGGCCAGTATGCAACCTCTCTTAAGATTTCCAATGTTGTGTGAAACCCCCTATGACCGGCGGTGGCCGCATCATGGGCGTGACTTAACATCAGGCTTCGGAATGAGGTAGGAATCACCCACTGATCGTGGCCAGCTTTGGATTTCCTTACCAGCAAACCGTCTTGGATTCGGAACATTTTTGGACATTTCATCAACACTCTTAGGTCCTCTTTCCCAGTGTAATCGGTATCCGTCAGGGGAAAGTTCTCAGGGTCCTCAAGGTGCTGGTAAAACTTACCAATAACTGGATCCCCCTTCTGAGCTGTAATCAAATCAGCATCAGGGGTCTCCTTACTCCATTGTGCAATTGAAAGGTCGTTGTGAGCATTTGTCTGGGACCTAGTGATAGCAGTGACCTGGATTTCCCCCAACAGGGACTCAATCTCAATTAGATCCCCTTGGATGGCCCCGGTTTTGGCCAGCTGATCAGCTAAGTCATTTCCAGTTTTGTCTGGTCCCTCTACTTTGGAATGACCCTTGATCTTTTTCCAATAGATGGTCATCTCATTCGAGGTGACCAGATCATCAATGTTTTGGATCAACTTCCCATGTTTCAAGGGTTTGTTGTTAGCACATAACATGCCTCTGGTTTTCCAATTAACCAGGTGCTCCACGAAGCCGTTCCGTACATAATCCGAATCTGTGATTATGACCAGTTCGTGGAGTTGATGCTGGACAGCAGTGAGGATGGCCTGATGCACAGCCATCAATACTGCCACCTGACTACTTCGGGGACCAATTTTGTATCCAGCGGAGGGTTCTGGGGACTCATTCACCCATGCATTCCCTACGCCGGCCACCAGTTCTTTCTCCCCGTTGTTGTCAACATGGTACGAGCATCCATCCACATAGACAGTGGGCATTCCCTCACACTTGTCCTCTTCAAAGACTTTGTGTGAGGAATTAAGGTATGCCTCCATGTTGTCCTTGATTTTTAGACTTTCGTCCTCGAGACAGTTTTCTCTGGCACAATCATGCAAGTCAGCCAGACCTTGCGCGAGGGGACTCTTCTTGTTTTGGCCATATCTGACCTCCACAGGAAAGCCTTGCATTGACAGAATCCAGGAAGTAATTCGGGAATTACTCACATTTCCGGCCCGGATTCTGTCACTTTGGAGATATTGCAGAGGCTGGTGTGGAGTCTCCACTATAATGTGTTCCCCCTGGATAAACGGGCGGTAATTCTTCAATGCCCACACCGTTGCCAGGAGTGCCTTCTCACAATCGTTGAATTTTTCCTCCACAGAGGATAAAGTTTTGCTCGCATAGGAGATTACTTTATTGACCCTGTCATGCTTTTGGTATAATACTGCCGTCAAGCACGTATTAGAGAACCCCGTCTCCAGGAAGAACTCCTTGTTTCTGACAGGGTAAGCTAGGCAAGGTGCTTGTGAGACGCTTTTTTTGAGTTGTCTTACTGCCTCGGCTTGTTATGGACCCCATTCCCACTTGACCCCCCCCTTCAGGAGATGAATCAGGGGTCTGGTGATCTCTGCGTAGCCCTCAATGAACTTTCTGCTGTAATTCGTCAGTCCAAGGAGGCTCCTTAGTTCCCGCAGAGTTGTGGGGTCTTTCAGTTTCTGAAGTGCTTCCACTTTCTTTTCCTGGGGACAGAGACCCTGAGGAGTAATCTCATGCCCCAAGAAATTAACACGGGTTCTACACCACTGTGCTTTCTGAAAGGAAAGTTTTGCTCCGGCGGCCCTCAACTGGGTCAGAACATACCGGATCTCCGCTATGTGTTCCTCCACAGATGAACTTTTGATGAGGACATCATCTACATAAGCCAGGTTACCCCTCGCACCCAGGTCGGGCATGGCTTTATGTAGGAAAATGTTGAATTCATTGCCGGAGTTGAGGTATCCGAAGGGAGTCCGGGTCCATGTGTACTGCTGGCCCCCAAAGGTAAAAGCCAGTTTGTATTGGTCCTCCCTGCTGACAGGCACGGTCCAGTATCCATTGGTCAGGTCTATTGCAGTGAATACCTGTGACCCCTGGATCTGGGCCAGCCCTTGGTCAATGTAGGGCAGAGGCCATCGGGAAGTATGGACCCGTTTGTTGAGCTCCCTATGGTCAGCGCAGAGTCTCCACTGGCCGTTTGGCTTTAATATTCCCAGCACCGGATTATTGAAGGTGCTGTGGATGGGACGGATTATTCCCCTGGACTCAAGGTTCTTAATTATTTCAGTAAGGGACTCCATTGATGCGAGAGGCAAGCAATATTGCTTCACAAACACTGGAGTCATGCCAGGGTCCGTGGGGATTGTTGTTGTGTGGATGTCAGTGCGACCACAGTCATATGAGTCTACCGCAAAGAGATCTTGGAAATCCAAGAAAACATGTTTCAACTTTTGCTTTTGTTCCAAAGTCACACAGGCATCAGCTAGGTTGACTCTCTCTTCCACCATCTGCCTGAAGCCTGGAAAGACTTCTGGTTTGGCTATCTCCGCGGCCTCCTCCAGCTGGGTGGAGAAGTCCCTGGTCAGAGCGCTGATTTGGACTGGAGGCTTCAGGTGGGAAAAGCAGCCATCATGGACCTGGAAAATCACCTCATCCCTCCTGAAGTCACAAGTCACATCTTCCTTACCATAAGGGCAAGAAGTGTACACCAGGAAGTTCCCCCCATGCCGGGTAAAAATCCTGTCTGGTGTTGTATTGTCGTCACTGTCACTGTCAATGCAGTCCTTGGGGATTGGTCCTAACAGTTCATTTCCAAGATCAATGGAGAAATGTCGGTCATCAACCGCCATTCCAATAATGGTGCCTGCGGCTAGAGTAATACTCTTTAAGTCGCTGTTATCCACCTCTATTGGAATGGTGTCATGTTCTATGTTGACTAATGGAGTTGGGTTTACCCCCAACCCTTGCTGTTGGAGAGAAGAGTTTAGATGTATGTAAGCATCAGGGTTTTTCAAATGTTGTCCTCTTTTAACTTTCACTTCCAGGGAGAATTGTCGGGTCCTTTCTGGGATGGTGACTTCCTCTTTAATCTGAATTTCAACTGCATAAGGTAGCAATTGAGCTGACCTAAATGCTTTTTCTGGATAATCAAAGCCCATGGGATTATCCGCTAATCGGGACCAAGCTTTGAAGTTTATTAGGTCCAAACTAATGGCAAAGCGATTGAGAATGTCACCGCCTAAGTAAAAAGGCGGCAGTGACGTCTCGCACGCCCCAACAGTTATGGACTATGCTCTTGTTGCCAATGGAGATTTTGAGCATACACCTGCTTGGCAGGAGATGTTTGGAATTAGGTGCTTCCAGGTCCATTTCCCATTTGTCTATCAGTTTGAATGTGGGAATGGCTGGATCTTTTGGGAGTTGGCGGAACATGGCTTCGCTGATGAAGCTCTTACCGTTGTTCACACACACTCGAGCGAGAACAGAGTCCTTCCCATCATTTAACTGAACAGGGATGAACAACTGCTCTCCAATTTGCTGAATATCAGCCAGGCTCTGAGCTGATTTCACATCTTTCTGGACTATAGGAGTGGGAGTTTCTGATTGTGGATTAGTATAGAATTTCAGAGTGTTTCCTTCCAGCGTGGAGTACCACTTTAGGCTGGAAGGAAGGTTGATTTTCAGAAATAGAGAGGACCCTCCATCACCAGTCTGTTGTCCTACTGCTATTACTGTCATGTCTGGAAGTTGGCTATTCTGGAAGTGAAATTCTACTTGGTCAGATTTTTGTTCAACCATGTGGCAGGTGCCGTTTAAACTAACATGGTTGACACTCTGTTTTAATTTTATTGGTCGGCTAGTCTGGGTCCAGAGGACCTTGTTTACACAATCTATTAGGGGTGACAACCTTCTCAGGAGGTCATTCCCTAGTAAACAACGGGTGCCCTCTGGGGTCACAACTATGACCGGGTGTTTCAACTTGTGTCGCCCAATTTTAATGTCCAGATCTGCAGTCCCCTCAACGGGAATTTCCTTCCCGTCAAAGTTCTGGAGTTGCCCAGGAACAGAGGTGAGAGGAATTTGGTAATTCCCTCCCCTTCCTGCATTTAGTTCGTCAAAGGCCCTTCTGGACAGAAGGGTAGCTTGAGATCCAGTGTCCACCAGTGCCAAAATTGTACCCTGCCCCTGTACTTGTACCGGGGCATAATATCTTCCCTCCTTCTCCTCAAGGGGGCACAGATAATGTACATTTTTGGACAACTGGTGGGCTAATTTTCTGGTTTTGGACATCGCTAGCGAAGAGATTTGGGCAGAATTCTGTGGAGAGCCTTGGGAATCTGAAAGAAAAATTTGGCAACTGGAGATCAGAGCCATTGTGGGTTCCCCTGGCTCCGGTTCCGGGCCGCCCCCCCCCTTTTTGGAGGCAGTCACCAGGATGGGTCTGAACCAGGGGATTTTCTTGCTGTTGGTTCTGGGATGTGATGGTGGGCGGCGGTAGCTCAGTCTCCACATCTCCCCAGTCTGGATTTGCATCCCTAGGGACCCATTTTTCTTTGGGAGGAGTTCCCCCCTCTCTGAAGGAGAAGATCCTTTTCCCAGGATCCTCTGAGGATCCCTCTCCCTCAAATTGGAAGATCTGTAACTCCTCCTCAAACTGAGTCTGTTTGGGTCTTTTGTTTCTCCTACCCCCCCTCTGCTCCTTAGGAGGCAGACTTTCAGGGGCAAGAGATTTTGTTTCCGGTTCCTGGGTTTCCAGGGGCTGTTTACAAGTGAGGAAGGAAGCTTCCTCCAAGGCTTTACACCCCCCTTCCCCTTGTGCCTCCTCCCTGGGAACCGGTGAGTTATCGGGGTGCTGCCCCCGTCATTGTTCTGGAGCACCAGGTCCAGAGTTGGGTGCGTTCTGCGCCGGCATGCCGATCTGAGGGTTCTGCTGAGCCCTCAGTATGTGACCCAGATCCCGCGCCATGTTTTGAACCTGGCGCTCTAACTGGGAAACCCGCTCAGGCTGATACGGGGCCCTGTTTTCTCCCCTGGGCTGATCCCGGGAAGGGTAGCTATCCCTTCTTTGGTAGTACCCCTGATTGGGAAGATTTGGATACCCCTCCACCCTTGGCCTCCCCTCTCCCGGATTCAGTGGTCTGGGCTCAGGGAATTGGGGAAAGAAGGATGGATGGTTTTGGGGCTGAAAGTCAGGTGGATATCTGGGGAAAAAGTTCTGCCCAGGGTTTGGTAAATTTCTGCCCTCCTGTGGGAAGTTGGGAGGGAAGTTCCCTGGGTTAGGTGCTTGGCTGGATCCCCCCCCTTGGGCTGGAGGAGTCCACACATAACCCAGGATGGGTCGATTTCCCTTGTAACGGGGACTTACATAATCAGGAGAGCGAGGGACCCCATTTGTGGGGCTGCCTCCCTGGCTCCCTGTCTGTGACTGGCCCGAGGACCTTCTGGGCCTAGCATTATTAGGTGCAGGTAGGTTTTTAGGCCCCCCCATCTCCAAATCCAAAACGGGGGTGACCTTTACCTCTGCCACCTTGGCAGCAGCAGGGGTGCTGTTGGCTTTGGGGTTTTTCTGGGCATTACTTTTGCTATCTACCGGTTTCTGCACCTCATAGATCCGGGTAGCCTGTTCAATGACCCAGTCTAAAGATCTTTTCTCGTGAAAATCCCTCACGAGCTGGGTCATTATGTATTTGGGCAAGGCATGAAAAAATGTATTAATGAATTCTCTACTGTCTGTGCGCACCCTTCTGGTGCTCTGCGCAAAAGCACGCTTTAACTCCTGCACAAATTCTTGTGGGGCCTGATCCTCCCCACATTGTAAATTGTAGGCTGCCTTGCGAGCCTCTTGAGGATTTCTATGAATGGAAAAATGTTTCAAGATGGCCGCCTTATAGGTGGACCATCTTAAATGATTTTGGTCCTCCAGCCCCGCAAAGAAACTGGAGTATTCCGGGGAGAAGGTCCACTTTACATATTGAATACAGCTTTGGCTGTCCTTCAAATGGAAAGTCTCCATCATTTGCTCAAACAACTCTAAGTGCTCCCAAACAGAATACTTAGCGTTCTTATGGTAAGGCGTGATGACGCTCCTGATCGCCTTAATCTGCTTTAAGGGGTCCTTAAGCAAGGCCCTTTTTGCCTTATTGGCCTTTTTGGTTCGGGTAACCCTTGTCCATTCATCCTCTGACTCAGAGGCACTGCTCCCAGAGGTTCCTGTCTGCTCTTCCAGGTTTTCCCGGATTCTGCGAGCCTGGGAATGGCTGGCAGAATGTGGGGACCTGGTCTCCTGTGTCCTGCGCAGTTCAGAGGAGTCTTCAGATTCCTCCTTGTTGCCAGGATTTGATGGGTACCCCCCCCCACTGACCTAACTGGGCAGAGGTTTTCAGGATGCCCTTAATGGGCCTACTCTCCTGGGGTTCCCCACTAAATTGCACTGTGCTGGGGTGCCCATACCCGGATGCCCGCCCCTCCATACCTGGGTGGTACTGGCCTATGAGCCCCATACTTTTGTCTGGATAGTAGTCTGCCATCCCTGTGGCCCGGTGCTCATGTGCGCCAGGGAATATGGGGGTGGCAGAGTCCAGTGACTGAGAGGTATGAGGGCCTCTGGTACTAGGGCTCCTGAGGTTATGCTCCGGAGCTTCCCTTTCCCAGCGAACCTCATCTCTATCCGCCCCTGCTCCCTGTTGCAATGCAAGAGCCTGCATTTGTGCCTTCAGTTACTCAGTTAAGGCCTTACTAGACTCTATCAGTCTCTCCTGCATCGCTACCTGTTGCTGGAGCCTATCATTGTGCTGGCAGAGAGCCTCATTCTCTCTCTGTGTTTCCTGATTGGTCCTGGAGCACTGGGCCAGTCTTTGCTGCAGGAGGGTTACCTCCTGAGCTGTGTCTCTATTGGCCTGCTCCTTTCTTGCTAGAGCATCCTCCACCCTCCTGGTGTGCTCTAACAAGTTCTGGTGTTCTTTTTGGAGGTCACCCAGTCCCTGGTGGGCCAGGTGATTTTCTTCCATTTTTCTTTTTAAATGGCAGACTTCCTGGCCTAAGGCGTCTCTTTCCTGACTAAGAGCCTGCATTTGTGCCGCCAGGTCGTCCCTTTGCCTTTGGAAGGCACCAGCTTTCTGGCGTTCTTCATAAAACTCTGCCTGGGTATCCAGGTCTTTCATAATCAGCTTGTTGCTCTCTACCTTCACTCTATCTAGATGACTTTGCAGGGTGGCTACCTGCTCCGTGCATGCCCTGTTAAAGTCTAATTGTTGCTCCAGCTTTTTCTGGCTCTGCAGTAAGGAGTCCAAACTGTCTTGGTGCTCCTTCTGCAGGGCCAGAAATCTAGTATCCTGGTCAGCCTTTTCCTGTTGCAGTATATCCATGTCCTCTTTTATTTTATTGATATACTGCCTACTATCATTTTCTGACTCCTGGCTCCTCTGCAGCCTCTGCTCAGAAGAGTCCAGATCAGATTGGGCCTTCTGTAATGCCAGCAGTTGCCTACTCACCAAATCTTGGCCTTCAGCACATTTGTCCTGCATGGCTCCCATATGTAAATATAAATATGCCGCTACCCTGGCAATCTTGTTGTGCTCATCCTTGGCCTTAGAGGACATATATAGTTCACTCAGGGCCACATCTAAGGGACCCTGGTCTCTCCATATATCTGACCCTGTTTCCGTGATTTGGGGTGTGATGGCCTGCAACCAGACTGTTTGGTCTTGGTGAGTCCACTCACCTCTCACAAATAACTTAAGTAAGAAGTGCTCACTGGCTATTTTCATGTCTACTAAGGTCGTCATTCTAGAGATTGGTCTCTGTCCTGACTTACAGAAGTTTGTATTTTATTTTTGCAAAACAGACCTTTTTCTTAGAGCGTTCCTTTGAGAAGTGCTTTACAGCGTAACACAGCGTGTGCTCCGACCGGATATGTGTATCTGGTCAGCTGGCACGCTGTATTAATCTGCACAAGTGATAGATCTAATCCAAACGTCCGGCACGAGCCCCCAATTTGTAAGAGGATGCAATTCAGCACTACAGCCAAATCAACGCCTAGTCTAGAATACTGAATGAAAACCCTTATTGATATATCTTTATGTCCAGTTCATGCGTTCTGGATGACTACCCCTATATAACACCCCTCTCTTGGAATCCTCCTGACCCCACTGAGCCAAGAAGTAGTTCTGTTTTGCAAGTTAAAGGTTTATTTGATAATTTAAACAATATATATATATATATATCACGCTTTATAATAAATTAATAATTGAATATCACACTTAATCTGAGATGATCAAGATTAACAACGGAGAATCTGGCACTAGCACACTTCTTGATAATCACTAAGGAGTTGACATGAAATGGATAAGATAGCAACAATACTTTTATGGTTTCAAATGGATGCAATGTGGAATGAAATGCAGTAAAGAAAATAACTTGATAGGATTTCAGCAAAGACAATGTAACCACTTTCTTGTACAATTCACCCCCCCTTTTATGCAATGCAAGGAAATGGAAGGAAGGCACACAATTCTCAGAAATGCAATTCAAATGTAATTCAGTTCACCCAGCAACTTAGACTACAGAAGTTGAAAACACAGGCAAAATGCTTTGATATGTGCTGGCAATGGAGTGAAAATATGTTAAAATGCTTTTAATTCCCTCTAGAGGTTCAGGGTGAGTGGTATCTAGTTAATATTAGTCCAGGCTCACACTAGCAATGATTCAGGGATAATTAGCAGGTTAAACGAATTTCTGGCAAATGAAAGCAAGAAGCTTCTGTTTTCACACGTGGAGAAATTTGCAAATCGTGGCAAAATTCGCGAGTGCGTTTTTCACGATTACGGCAAAACTATAGGGGGTAGGAATGCGGTTCTAGGTTCGTAGGAAAGCCACGATTCTAAGCTTTCTGAGGAAAGTTACCGCAAGTCTCTAGCACAAACGGTCACGGAGATATGAGCAATTAAATAAAGGTCGTTTTTCAGATTTGAAATTTTAAAGTTCAAAAAGACAAGTGCAGCTTGCAACTAGAAAATGACAAGTGACAGCTTTACAAATGACAGGTGGCAGTTAGGAGGCAGTTCTACTTAGATTAAAATAGGATTGAATTATATTATTTTAACTAAGAGATTGGTTCTGCACAGTTTTCTAGGTACTCACACTATATTCTTGAGTGAAATGGGCCTTGCCACGGATCTGGTCAGGTTTTAGACTGGACTCTGGTCTCTGCACTTCACAGTGATCTGGGTCAGCTCTCTCTGGTCCTGCTAACAGTGGTCTGGGTCAGCTCTGCTCTCTCTCTGGTTCTGGAAATTTGATAGATTTGAAGTCTCTATGTTGGCTCTCTGAAGGTTGATGGAGGTAAAGTAGGGATTTTCCAGCAGAGCGTCCCGCAGCAAATGGATTTGAAGGTCCCTATCTGTCCTGTCTCTCTGCTTTTATGTGTTTTGAAATGGGTGTGTGTGAGCAGCATCACTAGCCAGCCCCTCTCCACTTATCATTGGCCAAGCTTTCATTTCTCCCCTGATTGGGGGAGCTAAGTTGTGTCAGAGTGATGTCATTTTACAGCCTGCAGAAAGTCCACTCCTCCTGTCAACTTGCACACAAATCTAGATTTGAACCAAATACATATTTCATAGCTACACAGTGGTTTGAAATTACATGCACCCATCACATATCACAGGAGGTATCCCCTGTTCCAACTCTGCTCTTCCTGGGGGCTTGCATTCAGAAATGGCAATATTTTGCACTTTTTAACTGGTTTGCAATATCGGACATTAACCCAAATTTACACACATGTGCGCAAGGAGTATGGACATTAGTTGATGAAGTGTCAGATTTTTCACATGCACACATTTTGAGTAATATCCTCTTTTCCGCTAAAACCCCCCTGAACATGCCACCGGTTCTAAAAACCTCTTAAAATGTGGGCAGAAAAATCACAAGAATTATGGTGTCATTTATAAAATTTTCACATGTCCGTACTATGAGTTATCCATCTTTTTAGAGTTATGTTCTGGCCCCAAAGGGGTGTGGTTTCCTTCCAGCACAAGGTTGAATTTCTGGTTTTTCCAGTTCTGCCAAGCCAGCTTGCTCTCACAGGCAGTGCCCCTCCTTTGTCCTTCCAGGAGGAAGCTACATTTATGACATCTGCAATAAACCATCTGCCTGGGTCAGGACAGGGCTTTGTTCAGAGCTCCTGTATTCTGTGGGGGCTCCCCTTAATTCAATTATCAGAGAGATGGCATATCCTTAGTGTGGCCAGCAAAAGGCAGATAGGCCTGGGAACACAGCTGTGACTCAAGTTTCACTCCTGATGGGGGGTAGTTGCCAGGCAAAATTGGAATCTCTTTAAGCCAGTTTTTAGCTACATGTCATTTCTGTTCCCCAGTTTTCTGCATTCAAATAAAACTAAACATTTTTACATATGCAGCTAGAATGCTGATTCTAAGTTCAAAACTATGACATTTAAACAATTGCAACCTATGTGACACTCAGAAATAGGTCACTCAGTCAATTTAAACATTTAGATTTGTAGTGTCTTTCAGTCCAAATTTACTTAAACTGCTGAAATCCACAGCTCAGCCAGTCGTGCTATAAACCTTCAAGTCACTTCAGAATATAACTTTACATTGGATCCACCTCTCAGTAAGTCTTTCTTTGGCTTGCTTTGGGTTCATTTATTCAGTTTTCTACAAAATCTGGTGGTTTTAAAACGCCGGCTTTTGGATAGTGGTGAGTACTGTTACTGCACCCCTTTTTGGGATTTAAGAAAATGAATTCCCAACAGTTATGGGTTTGCTTTTGGCAATCAGCATTGCCACTCCCAATGGTTTCAGACTACTGTGTGGGTAGTCCAATGGTGGTTTGAGGCAGCGTCCTTCTGTGCCCATAACATCACCAAAAATGAGTGGCAGCCTATTTTTCATGCATTTCCCTGTGCATTTTCTGGGAAGCTCTGGCCATCATGATGTTTTCCATGTCAATACTGCACAGTTTTGAGGTAGGGCTCGGATGCATGGGTAAATACATCCCACAAGCCCCCCTCTGGCGATGGCCATTCTATTTCACGAATGGGACTCGCAAGACCTGGGATGTTTCCTCATCTTCTTCCAATAGATGGCACAGTTCAGCATCTTTTTCTCCATCCGGTCGGATCGATCGGTTCTCCTCGCCGGTCCTGATGGGAAAATTGGGCGGTACCCCGGGCCCGTTGCGTCTCTGCTCGCGGTCTCCGGATCGTCCTCCTTGGCCCGTCTCAAGGTTTTCTTTCTCCTAGGACGACAAAGGAAGAGCGGCAATACCTACTCATAGACATTTTTCCACCACTGTTGAGATAGTGGGGAAGCATATGCATTTCATCATAACGAAACATTACATTCTTATTTTGAAAAAAAAAACAGTATAACTAAGATACAGTTTCATGCAAATCACAATATTTTAGAGACTAGATGTGGTATGTTTTATGGTTGGAACTGAATTAGTCTGAGACAGTACCCGCTAGGATTCCAGAGGATTCCTCCAGTTGTTGCAGAGTGTGCCTGGGATGGCAACATTTCAACTGGTTTATGTGGACCCACTTGTCTTCCCCCTCTGCCGAACCTTTGGGGATGTGGATTTTGTAGGCCACAGGGGAGGTCTTGTCGATGATCTCAAAGGGTCCCTTCAAATGTAGGCAAGAATTTCCGCTGTTTTGCCTGGTTTCTTTGGAAGTTGTATAGATAGACCCGGTCCCCCACCTGATATTCCTTCCTGGAAGTCTTCAGGTCATAGTGGGTCTTCATGCTATCAGCCGATCTTTCTAGATTCCGCTGAGCATAAGCAAAAGCATGTTGAAGGTGTTTCCTTAAATTCTCCACATACTCATGAGTAGTGGAGGCATTTATCAGTGTCTGCTCTTGGGTCCTGTAGAGCAAATGCTGAGGAAGCACCATCTTGCGCCCATTCATCAACTCAAATGGTGACATTTTGGTTGCAGATGAAGGGGTAGATCTGATGGCCATTAGGACCAGAGGTAATCGGATATCCCAACTTGGCCCAGAATCTGCCACAAACTTCTTTAATACGCTCACAATGGTTCGGTTATATCTCTCTACTGCCCCAGAAGAAGCTGGTCTATAAGCAATATGCAACTTCCTTTTGACCCCCAGTATCTCCCACATCTTTGTCATTACTTCACTGGTGAAGTGGCTACCCCTGTCTGACTCAATCCTTTGAGGTAGACCAAAACGGGAAAAGATGTGGTTAATCATCATGGCAGCTGCGGTTTCTGCCTTGCAATTTGGGGCTGGGAGACATTCCACCCACTTGGTGAACAAGCATGTGACGGTAAACATGTACTTATTCCCCCTAGCAGAGCGAATCACGGGGCCTACAAAGTCGATTTGTAAATCTGACCATGGCAGTGTCATCCCCCTCTTTTGGAGAGGCGCACGGTGCGTGAGGGATGATGGCTGAAATTGTGCACACACAAGACACCCCTTCAAGTATTGGTCGAGGTCCTGCCCCATGTGTGGCCAGTATGCAACCTCTCTTAAGATTTCCAATGTTGTGTGAAACCCCCTATGACCGGCGGTGGCCGCATCATGGGCGTGACTTAACATCAGGCTTCGGAATGAGGTAGGAATCACCCACTGATCGTGGCCAGCTTTGGATTTCCTTACCAGCAAACCGTCTTGGATTCGGAACATTTTTGGACATTTCATCAACACTCTTAGGTCCTCTTTCCCAGTGTAATCGGTATCCGTCAGGGGAAAGTTCTCAGGGTCCTCAAGGTGCTGGTAAAACTTACCAATAACTGGATCCCCCTTCTGAGCTGTAATCAAATCAGCATCAGGGGTCTCCTTACTCCATTGTGCAATTGAAAGGTCGTTGTGAGCATTTGTCTGGGACCTAGTGATAGCAGTGACCTGGATTTCCCCCAACAGGGACTCAATCTCAATTAGATCCCCTTGGATGGCCCCGGTTTTGGCCAGCTGATCAGCTAAGTCATTTCCAGTTTTGTCTGGTCCCTCTACTTTGGAATGACCCTTGATCTTTTTCCAATAGATGGTCATCTCATTCGAGGTGACCAGATCATCAATGTTTTGGATCAACTTCCCATGTTTCAAGGGTTTGTTGTTAGCACATAACATGCCTCTGGTTTTCCAATTAACCAGGTGCTCCACGAAGCCGTTCCGTACATAATCCGAATCTGTGATTATGACCAGTTCGTGGAGTTGATGCTGGACAGCAGTGAGGATGGCCTGATGCACAGCCATCAATACTGCCACCTGACTACTTCGGGGACCAATTTTGTATCCAGCGGAGGGTTCTGGGGACTCATTCACCCATGCATTCCCTACGCCGGCCACCAGTTCTTTCTCCCCGTTGTTGTCAACATGGTACGAGCATCCATCCACATAGACAGTGGGCATTCCCTCACACTTGTCCTCTTCAAAGACTTTGTGTGAGGAATTAAGGTATGCCTCCATGTTGTCCTTGATTTTTAGACTTTCGTCCTCGAGACAGTTTTCTCTGGCACAATCATGCAAGTCAGCCAGACCTTGCGCGAGGGGACTCTTCTTGTTTTGGCCATATCTGACCTCCACAGGAAAGCCTTGCATTGACAGAATCCAGGAAGTAATTCGGGAATTACTCACATTTCCGGCCCGGATTCTGTCACTTTGGAGATATTGCAGAGGCTGGTGTGGAGTCTCCACTATAATGTGTTCCCCCTGGATAAACGGGCGGTAATTCTTCAATGCCCACACCGTTGCCAGGAGTGCCTTCTCACAATCGTTGAATTTTTCCTCCACAGAGGATAAAGTTTTGCTCGCATAGGAGATTACTTTATTGACCCTGTCATGCTTTTGGTATAATACTGCCGTCAAGCACGTATTAGAGAACCCCGTCTCCAGGAAGAACTCCTTGTTTCTGACAGGGTAAGCTAGGCAAGGTGCTTGTGAGACGCTTTTTTTGAGTTGTCTTACTGCCTCGGCTTGTTATGGACCCCATTCCCACTTGACCCCCCCCTTCAGGAGATGAATCAGGGGTCTGGTGATCTCTGCGTAGCCCTCAATGAACTTTCTGCTGTAATTCGTCAGTCCAAGGAGGCTCCTTAGTTCCCGCAGAGTTGTGGGGTCTTTCAGTTTCTGAAGTGCTTCCACTTTCTTTTCCTGGGGACAGAGACCCTGAGGAGTAATCTCATGCCCCAAGAAATTAACACGGGTTCTACACCACTGTGCTTTCTGAAAGGAAAGTTTTGCTCCGGCGGCCCTCAACTGGGTCAGAACATACCGGATCTCCGCTATGTGTTCCTCCACAGATGAACTTTTGATGAGGACATCATCTACATAAGCCAGGTTACCCCTCGCACCCAGGTCGGGCATGGCTTTATGTAGGAAAATGTTGAATTCATTGCCGGAGTTGAGGTATCCGAAGGGAGTCCGGGTCCATGTGTACTGCTGGCCCCCAAAGGTAAAAGCCAGTTTGTATTGGTCCTCCCTGCTGACAGGCACGGTCCAGTATCCATTGGTCAGGTCTATTGCAGTGAATACCTGTGACCCCTGGATCTGGGCCAGCCCTTGGTCAATGTAGGGCAGAGGCCATCGGGAAGTATGGACCCGTTTGTTGAGCTCCCTATGGTCAGCGCAGAGTCTCCACTGGCCGTTTGGCTTTAATATTCCCAGCACCGGATTATTGAAGGTGCTGTGGATGGGACGGATTATTCCCCTGGACTCAAGGTTCTTAATTATTTCAGTAAGGGACTCCATTGATGCGAGAGGCAAGCAATATTGCTTCACAAACACTGGAGTCATGCCAGGGTCCGTGGGGATTGTTGTTGTGTGGATGTCAGTGCGACCACAGTCATATGAGTCTACCGCAAAGAGATCTTGGAAATCCAAGAAAACATGTTTCAACTTTTGCTTTTGTTCCAAAGTCACACAGGCATCAGCTAGGTTGACTCTCTCTTCCACCATCTGCCTGAAGCCTGGAAAGACTTCTGGTTTGGCTATCTCCGCGGCCTCCTCCAGCTGGGTGGAGAAGTCCCTGGTCAGAGCGCTGATTTGGACTGGAGGCTTCAGGTGGGAAAAGCAGCCATCATGGACCTGGAAAATCACCTCATCCCTCCTGAAGTCACAAGTCACATCTTCCTTACCATAAGGGCAAGAAGTGTACACCAGGAAGTTCCCCCCATGCCGGGTAAAAATCCTGTCTGGTGTTGTATTGTCGTCACTGTCACTGTCAATGCAGTCCTTGGGGATTGGTCCTAACAGTTCATTTCCAAGATCAATGGAGAAATGTCGGTCATCAACCGCCATTCCAATAATGGTGCCTGCGGCTAGAGTAATACTCTTTAAGTCGCTGTTATCCACCTCTATTGGAATGGTGTCATGTTCTATGTTGACTAATGGAGTTGGGTTTACCCCCAACCCTTGCTGTTGGAGAGAAGAGTTTAGATGTATGTAAGCATCAGGGTTTTTCAAATGTTGTCCTCTTTTAACTTTCACTTCCAGGGAGAATTGTCGGGTCCTTTCTGGGATGGTGACTTCCTCTTTAATCTGAATTTCAACTGCATAAGGTAGCAATTGAGCTGACCTAAATGCTTTTTCTGGATAATCAAAGCCCATGGGATTATCCGCTAATCGGGACCAAGCTTTGAAGTTTATTAGGTCCAAACTAATGGCAAAGCGATTGAGAATGTCACCGCCTAAGTAAAAAGGCGGCAGTGACGTCTCGCACGCCCCAACAGTTATGGACTATGCTCTTGTTGCCAATGGAGATTTTGAGCATACACCTGCTTGGCAGGAGATGTTTGGAATTAGGTGCTTCCAGGTCCATTTCCCATTTGTCTATCAGTTTGAATGTGGGAATGGCTGGATCTTTTGGGAGTTGGCGGAACATGGCTTCGCTGATGAAGCTCTTACCGTTGTTCACACACACTCGAGCGAGAACAGAGTCCTTCCCATCATTTAACTGAACAGGGATGAACAACTGCTCTCCAATTTGCTGAATATCAGCCAGGCTCTGAGCTGATTTCACATCTTTCTGGACTATAGGAGTGGGAGTTTCTGATTGTGGATTAGTATAGAATTTCAGAGTGTTTCCTTCCAGCGTGGAGTACCACTTTAGGCTGGAAGGAAGGTTGATTTTCAGAAATAGAGAGGACCCTCCATCACCAGTCTGTTGTCCTACTGCTATTACTGTCATGTCTGGAAGTTGGCTATTCTGGAAGTGAAATTCTACTTGGTCAGATTTTTGTTCAACCATGTGGCAGGTGCCGTTTAAACTAACATGGTTGACACTCTGTTTTAATTTTATTGGTCGGCTAGTCTGGGTCCAGAGGACCTTGTTTACACAATCTATTAGGGGTGACAACCTTCTCAGGAGGTCATTCCCTAGTAAACAACGGGTGCCCTCTGGGGTCACAACTATGACCGGGTGTTTCAACTTGTGTCGCCCAATTTTAATGTCCAGATCTGCAGTCCCCTCAACGGGAATTTCCTTCCCGTCAAAGTTCTGGAGTTGCCCAGGAACAGAGGTGAGAGGAATTTGGTAATTCCCTCCCCTTCCTGCATTTAGTTCGTCAAAGGCCCTTCTGGACAGAAGGGTAGCTTGAGATCCAGTGTCCACCAGTGCCAAAATTGTACCCTGCCCCTGTACTTGTACCGGGGCATAATATCTTCCCTCCTTCTCCTCAAGGGGGCACAGATAATGTACATTTTTGGACAACTGGTGGGCTAATTTTCTGGTTTTGGACATCGCTAGCGAAGAGATTTGGGCAGAATTCTGTGGAGAGCCTTGGGAATCTGAAAGAAAAATTTGGCAACTGGAGATCAGAGCCATTGTGGGTTCCCCTGGCTCCGGTTCCGGGCCGCCCCCCCCTTTTTGGAGGCAGTCACCAGGATGGGTCTGAACCAGGGGATTTTCTTGCTGTTGGTTCTGGGATGTGATGGTGGGCGGCGGTAGCTCAGTCTCCACATCTCCCCAGTCTGGATTTGCATCCCTAGGGACCCATTTTTCTTTGGGAGGAGTTCCCCCCTCTCTGAAGGAGAAGATCCTTTTCCCAGGATCCTCTGAGGATCCCTCTCCCTCAAATTGGAAGATCTGTAACTCCTCCTCAAACTGAGTCTGTTTGGGTCTTTTGTTTCTCCTACCCCCCCTCTGCTCCTTAGGAGGCAGACTTTCAGGGGCAAGAGATTTTGTTTCCGGTTCCTGGGTTTCCAGGGGCTGTTTACAAGTGAGGAAGGAAGCTTCCTCCAAGGCTTTACACCCCCCTTCCCCTTGTGCCTCCTCCCTGGGAACCGGTGAGTTATCGGGGTGCTGCCCCCGTCATTGTTCTGGAGCACCAGGTCCAGAGTTGGGTGCGTTCTGCGCCGGCATGCCGATCTGAGGGTTCTGCTGAGCCCTCAGTATGTGACCCAGATCCCGCGCCATGTTTTGAACCTGGCGCTCTAACTGGGAAACCCGCTCAGGCTGATACGGGGCCCTGTTTTCTCCCCTGGGCTGATCCCGGGAAGGGTAGCTATCCCTTCTTTGGTAGTACCCCTGATTGGGAAGATTTGGATACCCCTCCACCCTTGGCCTCCCCTCTCCCGGATTCAGTGGTCTGGGCTCAGGGAATTGGGGAAAGAAGGATGGATGGTTTTGGGGCTGAAAGTCAGGTGGATATCTGGGGAAAAAGTTCTGCCCAGGGTTTGGTAAATTTCTGCCCTCCTGTGGGAAGTTGGGAGGGAAGTTCCCTGGGTTAGGTGCTTGGCTGGATCCCCCCCCTTGGGCTGGAGGAGTCCACACATAACCCAGGATGGGTCGATTTCCCTTGTAACGGGGACTTACATAATCAGGAGAGCGAGGGACCCCATTTGTGGGGCTGCCTCCCTGGCTCCCTGTCTGTGACTGGCCCGAGGACCTTCTGGGCCTAGCATTATTAGGTGCAGGTAGGTTTTTAGGCCCCCCCATCTCCAAATCCAAAACGGGGGTGACCTTTACCTCTGCCACCTTGGCAGCAGCAGGGGTGCTGTTGGCTTTGGGGTTTTTCTGGGCATTACTTTTGCTATCTACCGGTTTCTGCACCTCATAGATCCGGGTAGCCTGTTCAATGACCCAGTCTAAAGATCTTTTCTCGTGAAAATCCCTCACGAGCTGGGTCATTATGTATTTGGGCAAGGCATGAAAAAATGTATTAATGAATTCTCTACTGTCTGTGCGCACCCTTCTGGTGCTCTGCGCAAAAGCACGCTTTAACTCCTGCACAAATTCTTGTGGGGCCTGATCCTCCCCACATTGTAAATTGTAGGCTGCCTTGCGAGCCTCTTGAGGATTTCTATGAATGGAAAAATGTTTCAAGATGGCCGCCTTATAGGTGTACCATCTTAAATGATTTTGGTCCTCCAGCCCCGCAAAGAAACTGGAGTATTCCGGGGAGAAGGTCCACTTTACATATTGAATACAGCTTTGGCTGTCCTTCAAATGGAAAGTCTCCATCATTTGCTCAAACAACTCTAAGTGCTCCCAAACAGAATACTTAGCGTTCTTATGGTAAGGCGTGATGACGCTCCTGATCGCCTTAATCTGCTTTAAGGGGTCCTTAAGCAAGGCCCTTTTTGCCTTATTGGCCTTTTTGGTTCGGGTAACCCTTGTCCATTCATCCTCTGACTCAGAGGCACTGCTCCCAGAGGTTCCTGTCTGCTCTTCCAGGTTTTCCCGGATTCTGCGAGCCTGGGAATGGCTGGCAGAATGTGGGGACCTGGTCTCCTGTGTCCTGCGCAGTTCAGAGGAGTCTTCAGATTCCTCCTTGTTGCCAGGATTTGATGGGTACCCCCCCCCACTGACCTAACTGGGCAGAGGTTTTCAGGATGCCCTTAATGGGCCTACTCTCCTGGGGTTCCCCACTAAATTGCACTGTGCTGGGGTGCCCATACCCGGATGCCCGCCCCTCCATACCTGGGTGGTACTGGCCTATGAGCCCCATACTTTTGTCTGGATAGTAGTCTGCCATCCCTGTGGCCCGGTGCTCATGTGCGCCAGGGAATATGGGGGTGGCAGAGTCCAGTGACTGAGAGGTATGAGGGCCTCTGGTACTAGGGCTCCTGAGGTTATGCTCCGGAGCTTCCCTTTCCCAGCGAACCTCATCTCTATCCGCCCCTGCTCCCTGTTGCAATGCAAGAGCCTGCATTTGTGCCTTCAGTTACTCAGTTAAGGCCTTACTAGACTCTATCAGTCTCTCCTGCATCGCTACCTGTTGCTGGAGCCTATCATTGTGCTGGCAGAGAGCCTCATTCTCTCTCTGTGTTTCCTGATTGGTCCTGGAGCACTGGGCCAGTCTTTGCTGCAGGAGGGTTACCTCCTGAGCTGTGTCTCTATTGGCCTGCTCCTTTCTTGCTAGAGCATCCTCCACCCTCCTGGTGTGCTCTAACAAGTTCTGGTGTTCTTTTTGGAGGTCACCCAGTCCCTGGTGGGCCAGGTGATTTTCTTCCATTTTTCTTTTTAAATGGCAGACTTCCTGGCCTAAGGCGTCTCTTTCCTGACTAAGAGCCTGCATTTGTGCCGCCAGGTCGTCCCTTTGCCTTTGGAAGGCACCAGCTTTCTGGCGTTCTTCATCAAACTCTGCCTGGGTATCCAGGTCTTTCATAATCAGCTTGTTGCTCTCTACCTTCACTCTATCTAGATGACTTTGCAGGGTGGCTACCTGCTCCGTGCATGCCCTGTTAAAGTCTAATTGTTGCTCCAGCTTTTTCTGGCTCTGCAGTAAGGAGTCCAAACTGTCTTGGTGCTCCTTCTGCAGGGCCAGAAATCTAGTATCCTGGTCAGCCTTTTCCTGTTGCAGTATATCCATGTCCTCTTTTATTTTATTGATATACTGCCTACTATCATTTTCTGACTCCTGGCTCCTCTGCAGCCTCTGCTCAGAAGAGTCCAGATCAGATTGGGCCTTCTGTAATGCCAGCAGTTGCCTACTCACCAAATCTTGGCCTTCAGCACATTTGTCCTGCATGGCTCCCATATGTAAATATAAATATGCCGCTACCCTGGCAATCTTGTTGTGCTCATCCTTGGCCTTAGAGGACATATATAGTTCACTCAGGGCCACATGTAAGGGACCCTGGTCTCTCCATATATCTGACCCTGTTTCCGTGATTTGGGGTGTGATGGCCTGCAACCAGACTGTTTGGTCTTGGTGAGTCCACTCACCTCTCACAAATAACTTAAGTAAGAAGTGCTCACTGGCTATTTTCATGTCTACTAAGGTCGTCATTCTAGAGATTGGTCTCTGTCCTGACTTACAGAAGTTTGTATTTTATTTTTGCAAAACAGACCTTTTTCTTAGAGCGTTCCTTTGAGAAGTGCTTTACAGCGTAACACAGCGTGTGCTCCGACCGGATATGTGTATCTGGTCAGCTGGCACGCTGTATTAATCTGCACAAGTGATAGATCTAATCCAAACGTCCGGCACGAGCCCCCAATTTGTAAGAGGATGCAATTCAGCACTACAGCCAAATCAACGCCTAGTCTAGAATACTGAATGAAAACCCTTATTGATATATCTTTATGTCCAGTTCATGCGTTCTGGATGACTACCCCTATATAACACCCCTCTCTTGGAATCCTCCTGACCCCACTGAGCCAAGAAGTAGTTCTGTTTTGCAAGTTAAAGGTTTATTTGATAATTTAAACAATATATATATATATATATCACGCTTTATAATAAATTAATAATTGAATATCACACTTAATCTGAGATGATCAAGATTAACAACGGAGAATCTGGCACTAGCACACTTCTTGATAATCACTAAGGAGTTGACATGAAATGGATAAGATAGCAACAATACTTTTATGGTTTCAAATGGATGCAATGTGGAATGAAATGCAGTAAAGAAAATAACTTGATAGGATTTCAGCAAAGACAATGTAACCACTTTCTTGTACAATTCACCCCCCCTTTTATGCAATGCAAGGAAATGGAAGGAAGGCACACAATTCTCAGAAATGCAATTCAAATGTAATTCAGTTCACCCAGCAACTTAGACTACAGAAGTTGAAAACACAGGCAAAATGCTTTGATATGTGCTGGCAATGGAGTGAAAATATGTTAAAATGCTTTTAATTCCCTCTAGAGGTTCAGGGTGAGTGGTATCTAGTTAATATTAGTCCAGGCTCACACTAGCAATGATTCAGGGATAATTAGCAGGTTAAACGAATTTCTGGCAAATGAAAGCAAGAAGCTTCTGTTTTCACACGTGGAGAAATTTGCAAATCGTGGCAAAATTCGCGAGTGCGTTTTTCACGATTACGGCAAAACTATAGGGGGTAGGAATGCGGTTCTAGGTTCGTAGGAAAGCCACGATTCTAAGCTTTCTGAGGAAAGTTACCGCAAGTCTCTAGCACAAACGGTCACGGAGATATGAGCAATTAAATAAAGGTCGTTTTTCAGATTTGAAATTTTAAAGTTCAAAAAGACAAGTGCAGCTTGCAACTAGAAAATGACAAGTGACAGCTTTACAAATGACAGGTGGCAGTTAGGAGGCAGTTCTACTTAGATTAAAATAGGATTGAATTATATTATTTTAACTAAGAGATTGGTTCTGCACAGTTTTCTAGGTACTCACACTATATTCTTGAGTGAAATGGGCCTTGCCACGGATCTGGTCAGGTTTTAGACTGGACTCTGGTCTCTGCACTTCACAGTGATCTGGGTCAGCTCTCTCTGGTCCTGCTAACAGTGGTCTGGGTCAGCTCTGCTCTCTCTCTGGTTCTGGAAATTTGATAGATTTGAAGTCTCTATGTTGGCTCTCTGAAGGTTGATGGAGGTAAAGTAGGGATTTTCCAGCAGAGCGTCCCGCAGCAAATGGATTTGAAGGTCCCTATCTGTCCTGTCTCTCTGCTTTTATGTGTTTTGAAATGGGTGTGTGTGAGCAGCATCACTAGCCAGCCCCTCTCCACTTATCATTGGCCAAGCTTTCATTTCTCCCCTGATTGGGGGAGCTAAGTTGTGTCAGAGTGATGTCATTTTACAGCCTGCAGAAAGTCCACTCCTCCTGTCAACTTGCACACAAATCTAGATTTGAACCAAATACATATTTCATAGCTACACAGTGGTTTGAAATTACATGCACCCATCACATATCACAGGAGGTATCCCCTGTTCCAACTCTGCTCTTCCTGGGGGCTTGCATTCAGAAATGGCAATATTTTGCACTTTTTAACTGGTTTGCAATATCGGACATTAACCCAAATTTACACACATGTGCGCAAGGAGTATGGACATTAGTTGATGAAGTGTCAGATTTTTCACATGCACACATTTTGAGTAATATCCTCTTTTCCGCTAAAACCCCCCTGAACATGCCACCGGTTCTAAAAACCTCTTAAAATGTGGGCAGAAAAATCACAAGAATTATGGTGTCATTTATAAAATTTTCACATGTCCGTACTATGAGTTATCCATCTTTTTAGAGTTATGTTCTGGCCCCAAAGGGGTGTGGTTTCCTTCCAGCACAAGGTTGAATTTCTGGTTTTTCCAGTTCTGCCAAGCCAGCTTGCTCTCACAGGCAGTGCCCCTCCTTTGTCCTTCCAGGAGGAAGCTACATTTATGACATCTGCAATAAACCATCTGCCTGGGTCAGGACAGGGCTTTGTTCAGAGCTCCTGTATTCTGTGGGGGCTCCCCTTAATTCAATTATCAGAGAGATGGCATATCCTTAGTGTGGCCAGCAAAAGGCAGATAGGCCTGGGAACACAGCTGTGACTCAAGTTTCACTCCTGATGGGGGGTAGTTGCCAGGCAAAATTGGAATCTCTTTAAGCCAGTTTTTAGCTACATGTCATTTCTGTTCCCCAGTTTTCTGCATTCAAATAAAACTAAACATTTTTACATATGCAGCTAGAATGCTGATTCTAAGTTCAAAACTATGACATTTAAACAATTGCAACCTATGTGACACTCAGAAATAGGTCACTCAGTCAATTTAAACATTTAGATTTGTAGTGTCTTTCAGTCCAAATTTACTTAAACTGCTGAAATCCACAGCTCAGCCAGTCGTGCTATAAACCTTCAAGTCACTTCAGAATATAACTTTACATTGGATCCACCTCTCAGTAAGTCTTTCTTTGGCTTGCTTTGGGTTCATTTATTCAGTTTTCTACAAAATCTGGTGGTTTTAAAACGCCGGCTTTTGGATAGTGGTGAGTACTGGTACTGCACCCCTTTTTGGGATTTAAGAAAATGAATTCCCAACAGTTATGGGTTTGCTTTTGGCAATCAGCATTGCCACTCCCAATGGTTTCAGACTACTGTGTGGGTAGTCCAATGGTGGTTTTAGGCAGCGTCCTTCTGTGCCCATAACATCGGCAAAAATGAGTGGCAGCCTATTCTTCATGCATTTCCCTGTGCATTTTCTGGGAAGCTCTGGCCATCATGATGTTTTCCATGTCAATACTGCACAGTTTTGAGGTAGGGCTCGGATGCATGGGTAAATACATCCCACAGTGGCCTGCCAATTTACTAAGAAAATTAGTTTCTTCTTAATTGGCACACGCAAATGGACTTTTCGGGACCTGAACAATTGCAAAAGTCAAAATGTAATTTACTGCATAGAGTGCCCCTGCGGTCTTAGATATATTGGTCAAACCACACGAGCAATCAACACCAGAATATCTGAACACAGGTCCAAAATCCACTGTAAAAACTTATCAGCGCCATTGGTCGAACATTTCTTGTCAGCCAACCACACTCCTAACAGCATTCTGTGGTGGGTTATCGAGAAAGTTAAGGGAGGACCAGACATCCACCACAGCCTCCTCAAGAAAGAGGCACAATGGATCCATAAACTGGATACATATCATGGTGGCCTTAATGAGATTTTCCAACCTTTGTCATAAAGATTTATAATGCTGGCTCCATAGACTATCTCCCCTACCATTTGCTAATTATAACAACCTCTAAATTGCCTCAACTTTCTAAGGTTGGGATTTAGCTAGTTAACTTACATTACCATCTTTCTCACCCCACATTCCGGGGCCATAGTCAGAGCATGCCGCCCTGCCCTTCCCAATTACTGACATGTTCCATTCCGGACAACCAAGTTGACAAATAGTTAATTCAAATACCTAATTGGTGTTTGGTTCACCATTCTTATATCACTTTATTCTGCCCACAGTGGCAGCCAGACATCATTGAATATTGTATACCTAACCAGTCACTCGTGTCTGGCGCACCATTCCCAACTTCACTCCGTGTATAGTGTTTTACAGACGTCTCTGCATGCTGCGCACCAAATCGACACCTGCATCTTTCTTCCACCGAATACATGACATACTTGCTAACAACTGGCAGGGTGCATGCGCGGTTACCACGGCAACGAGTATACACAAACTACTCGAGCGAACGCGCATGCTCGGTTTCCCCAGCAACCAGCATAACGCTGGCTCTACGCGGCGCGCTGCCCTAAACTTCCGCATTCCCGGAGGCGCGTCTGTGCGATTCAGTCGGACTCAGGCTGAGAAGATTAGAGTGGTTGCCGTCTCTCGTGTCCTGCCGAAATAACTAGGTGAGCCTGGGGCCGCCTGTTCGTGCGCGCACCCACGTTACTCTAGTCCACTCTGACCAGACCACGTGTGCGCGCCGGGCAGCGCTTCCCCCCTTTCTAAACTGAAAATCTGCCACCCTGCCAGCACCCACCCTCCGCTCGCATGTAGCACTACATTCACTAGCACACAGGCAAGTCCCAGAGCTGCAATTCATACTTTACCAGATGTGAGATTGCTCCACCAGCCTTAACATGCAGTTAACTTAATTCTAGTACTTGGTACTGGCAGTCTCCACTTCTGAACACTGTGACAGTCATGTGCACGGGCTTTACTCGCTGTTTTTGCCTACCACCATTCCATGCACCAGCTCATAGTGGAGCAATTATAATCTTCACCCATGTGCATAAATTATTCATTTTAAAGTGTACAATCTCCTCCTGGACTGTTTTCCCTTTCTTCTTTTTTCATAACCTATTTCTCTTACGCACATACCGCCGTGTGTACCCATATGTGGCTGGGTCACCTGTGCACTTTTTACTCTATGAACTTGCTGCCATGATTGCTATGATGGCCTACAACCACCAATGGCTGCCCTTTATGATTTATCCCTTCGCAGCCTCGAGAATACCTGTGAAACTTTTGCATTTACTGTGAAGCCTTTTCGCTCGGCCCGGCACCTGCACAACTGGTCCTGGCATCTGGTGTCCTTCTCCTATCGAATGTGTGGGCGCACCTATGCCCTTGAGATGATGCGCACCGGCAAGTAAGTCTCCTAACCGGCTGCCATGAGAACTAACTTGGTATTAGCATATGCCCTATTAATTATGGCTTCCGCGGCTCACAACCCACTCATACCACAATAATGTTATCTTATACAGGGTCCCTGATTTGGAGCCCTGATGAAGGCGGCCTGTTCATTCACTTCTGACCGCCGAAATGTGACGATTACAGGGAACATTGGTCTACCTGTTCTACAGCTAGTTGGAATCTCCGTTACCAACTAGTATTCAACCACATTGGCAATTGATCAGATATCTTGCATCGAAGACCCTGCATAACTCATTGACTTTTTCAGCAAAAAATGTCAGCCCTACAAATAAGGAACTATTGTACGAAATTAGGGGGACGCATGATGCAATGAATGTTTCACTAAACTGCACATGCATGTACATTATGTTTTTGTTATTGAACTGAATTGGATGCACTATTCGTTTGGAGCTGCTTAAATTTGATGCACTATTCGTTTGGAGCTGCTTAAATTTGATGCACTATTCGTTTGGAGCTGCTTTATTATGTTTTGAACAGATGAAACTTGTTTGCACTATTTGTTTATTATTTGTTCCAAAATATTTTTTATGATTACTTTTTATAAAACACATTTTCTTATCAACTTTTTGTTTGTATAATTGTATGTTTTTGTCGAATTGTTTAGAATGAATCTCCTGAGTGGGCGGTATAGACCAATTGAGCGGTTTGTTTCACCTAGGGATTGCTTAAATCTAGCAACTCACCTCTTTTCAAACAGTCCGATATATCAGCCCAATCAACTGTTTTGACCTGTTCTTCTTGAACTTCTGTGGTTACAGCTTTAACAGTAAGAGTACCTTTCTAGTTTTACAGGCAAGGGAGGATTTCAGGGAATGTGCAGCGTCCCTCAAAGCTGCCATTGAGTCAACTTCCACAAACATATGCAACAATTTGCCGGCTGTGAGGCAGGTCCTCACCTGCATGGTGGAAGCCTTGGAGGCCCTGCGTCCTGCACAGGTGATCGAACAACCAGGCACCTCCTCGCATGCCAGCTCCACACAGACCAGCCCCTTGCATAGGTCTGTGCGGAACTTGCGCAGTTCGGACAGGGGTCCACCCGATGCTGGCAATGGACAAGGGGTGTAGGTGCAGCCTGCCATTCCGAACTATTGCAGACTAATGGAGCATGCAGGTGCATACCATGTGTGGGGAAGTTGAGGGGGGAGGGAGGAGAGGGTGTGTGGGGAAGTTGAGGGGGGAGTAGGAGGGGGAGAGGGTATGTGGGGAAGTTGAGGGGGGAGGGGAAGGGGGAGAGGGTGTGTGGGGAGGCGGGCTTTGTGCACATTCAATGTTCTTCTTGTTAAATACACCTGTTGTGATATGAGAATTCACATGACCGTACATTGCTTATTGTGTACGTGTGCTTTATTGGTGAACAGTGTCCATGTCCCCAACACAACCAGTGCCCTGACGCCCACCTCCATGGCACAATCCGCATCCATGTGTGTTAGAAACATTGGTTAATCAAAGTCTGGAGCACGACACGTCCCTCCTGTGCATCGCTAACTCCCTGATGTGCAGCCCCATCTCCTCCCTTCTCATCCCCCTCGTCAGGTGGTTGCAGTTCAATGTCAGGGGGCAGAGGCACATTCCGTCTGATGCACATATTGTGTAGCATGACACATGCCATGATGATCTTGCCCACCTTCTCATGCCCGTACAGGAGTGCCCCACTAGACCTGCTGAGGCAGCGAAACCGTGCCTTCAAAATCCCAAATGTCTGCTCGATCGCCACACGGGTACGTGTATGTGCACGATTGTAGTCCTCTTCGTGCCTGTTCTGTGGGTTCTGGACAGGGGTAAGGAGCCACCTCTTCAAGGGATAGCCAGCATCACCTGCATGTGTGCAACAATGGTTATGTGTAAGTGATTACATCAAATGGGACCTGTACCTATGACACAATAACATGCATTTATTTCCTGTCTGCATCCTCATATCCATGCAGTGATAGAGCTACTCAAAGTAACAGCAATGTGGGAATTCATATGATCGACAGGTGTGTGTGGCATCGTCTAGTGGGCGCAGGGGTGTCCTATTCCTTAAGAGTGCTCATGCACTGTGGTTGCCCATGCCGGTTGTTCCCATGATCTAGGTGATGTGTAGTTAATTGTATGCTTTTATCCTGTCACCGTTGAAGCCAGACTCTTGATGATCTGACTTTCCACGCCTGATGTAGCCATGCTGGTATGCTGGACCTCTGTGGTGGTGTAGGAGTGAGATTCTGTATTTTGGCCTCATGTGACTCCTTTGTACTCACTAATGGACACATGTCCATTGTGATGATGTTATTCAGTCATTTGCATTGGCCATACTAACTGCATGTCGCTGCATTGTGTTGCAGGGGCTACGGTCTGATTATGTGCAGTGTACATGTTGATGGCTATGGAATGGTTGCAGCACTGCCTCGTTTCTATAGTAGTGCAGCTTACGTCTTGCATTTAGGTGTCAGGTCCAGTCTGGCCTACTTTGGGGTATGAGCATGGTCCATCCTCTCAGCTAATGTCAGCCAGGTGAAGTATGCATCTCTCCCCCCATCTCAGCCAGGTGAAGTATGCATCTCCCCCCATCTCAGCCAGGTGAAGTATGCATCTCCCCCCCATCTCAGCCAGGTGAAGTATGCATCTCCCCCCCATCTCAGCCAGGTGAAGTATGCATCTCCCCCCCATCTCAGCCAGGTGAAGTATGCATCTCCCCCCCATCTCAGCCAGGTGAAGTATGCATCTCCCCCCCATCTCAGCCAGGTGAAGTATGCATCTCTCCCCCCATCTCAGCCAGGTGAAGTATGCATCTCTCCCCCCATCTCAGCCAGGTGAAGTATGCATCTCTCCCCCCATCTCAGCCAGGTGAAGTATGCAACTCCCCCCCTCTCAGCCAGGTGAAGTATGCATCTACCCCCCCATCCCAGCCAGGTGAGGTATGCATCCCCCCCCATCTCAGCCAGGTGAAGTATGCAACTCCCCCCCTCTCAGCCAGGTGAAGTATGCATCTACCCCCCCATCCCAGCCAGGTGAGGTATGCATCCCCCCCCCATCTCAGCCAGGTGAGGTATGCATCTCTCCCCCCCATCTCAGCCTGGTGAAGTATGCATCCCCCCCATCTCAGCCAGGTGAGGTATGCATCTCCCCCTATCTCAGCCAGGTGAGGTATGCATCTCCCCCCCATCTCAGCCAGGTGAGGTATGCATCTCCCCCCCTTCTCAGCCAGGTGAGGTATGTATCTCGCCCCCGCCATCTCAGCCAAGTGAGGTATGCATCGCCCCCCATCTCAGCCAGGTGAGGTATGCATCTCCCCCCATCTCAGCCAGGTGAAGTATGCATTGCATCTCTCCCCCGCCATCTCAGCCAGGTGAAGTATGCATCTCTACCCCGCCATCTCAGCCAGGTGAAGTATGCATCTCTCCCCCGCCATCTCAGCCAGGTGAGGTATGCATCCCCCCCATCTCAGCCAGGTGAGGTATGCATCTCCCCCATCTCAGCCAGGTGAAGTATGCAACTCCCCCCATCCCAGCCAGGTGAGGTATGTATCCCCCCCCCATCTCAGCCAGGTGAGGTATGCATCTCTCCCCCCCATCTCAGCCTGGTGAAGTATGCATCCCCCCCCATCTCAGCCAGGTGAGGTATGCATCTCCCCCCCATCTCAGCCAGGTGAGGTATGCATCTCTCCCCTCCCATCTCAGCCTGGTGAAGTATGCATCTCCCCCCCATCTCAGCCAGGTGAAGTATGCATCTACCCCCCCATCTCATCCAGGTGAAGTATGCATCTCTCCCCCCCATCTCAGCCAGGTGAAGTATGCATCTCTCCCCCATCTCAGCCAGGTGAAGTATGCATCTCTACCCCCCACATCTCAGCCAGGTGAAGTATGCATCTCTCCCCCCCCATCTCAGCCAGGTGAAGTATGCATCTCCCCCCCCCCCCATCTCAGCCAGGTGAAGTATGCATCTCCCCCCACCCCCATCTCAGCCAGGTGAAGTATGCATCTCTCCCCCCATTTCAGCCAGGTGAAGTATGAATCTCTCTCCCCCATCTCAGCCAGGTGAAGTATGCATCTCTCTCCCCCCATCTCAGCCAGTTGAAGTATGCATCTCCCCGCATCTCAGCCAGGTGAAGTATGCAGTTCTCCCCCCCCATCTCAGCCAGGTGAATTATGCATCTCTCCCCCCTCCATCTCAGCCAGGTGAGTAATGCATCTCTCCCCCCCATCTCAGCCAGGTGAAGTATGCATCTCCCACCCATCTCAGCCAGGTGAAGTATGCATCTCCCCCATCTCAGCCAGGTGAAGTATGCATCTCCCCCCCATCTCAGCCAGGTGAAGTATGCATCTCCCCCCCATCTCAGCCAGGTGAAGTATGCATCTCCCCCCATCTCAGCCAGGTGAAGTATGCATCTCTACCCCCCATCTCAGCCAGGTGAAGTATGCATCTCTCTCCCCCATCTCAGCCAGGTGAAGTATGCATCTCTCTCCCCCCCATCTCAGCCAGGTGAAGTATGCATCTCTCCCCCCATCTCAGCCAGGTGAAGTATGCATCTTCCCCCACCCCCATCTCAGCCAGGTGAAGTATGCATCTCTTCTCCCCCCCATCTCAGCCAGGTGAAGTATGCATCTCCCCCCCCCCCCATCTCAGCCAGGTGAAGTATGCATCTCTCCCCTCCCCCATCTCAGCCAGGTGAAGTATGCATCCCCCCCCGCCCCATCTCAGCCAGGTGAAGTATGCATCTCTCCCCCCCATCTCAGCCAGGTAAAGTATGCATCTCCCCCCCATCTCAGCCAGGTGAGGTATGCATCTCCCCCCATCTCAGCCAGGTGAAGTATGCATCTCTCCACCCATCTCAGCCAGGTGAGGTATGCATCCCCCCATCTCAGCCAGGTGAAGTATGCATCTCCCCCCATCTCAGCCAGATGAAGTATGCATCTCTCCCCCCCCTCCATCTCAGCCAGGTGAAGTATGCACCCCCCCCCATCTCAGCCAGGTGAAGTATGCATCTCCCCCATCTCAGCCAGGTGAAGTATGCATCTCTCCCCCCCATCTCAGCCAGGTGAAGTATGCATCTCCCCCCCATCTCAGCCAGGTGAAGTATGCATCCCCCCCATCTCAGCCAGGTGAAGTATGCATCTCTCCCCCCACATCTCAGCCAGGTGAAGTATGCATCTCCCCCCCATCTCAGCCAGGTGAAGTATGCATCTCTCCCTCCCCCCATCTCAGCCAGGTGAAGTATGCATCCCCCCCATCTCAGCCAGGTGAAGTATGCATCTCCCCCATCTCAGCCAGGTGAAGTATGCATCTCTCCCACCCATCTCAGCCAGGTGAAGTATGCATCTCTCCCCCCCCATCTCAGCCAGGTGAAGTATGCATCTCCCCCCCCCATCTCAGCCAGGTGAAGTATGCATCTCCCCCTCATCTCAGCCAGGTGAAGTATGCATCTCCCCCCCATCTCAGCCAGGTGAAGTATGCATCTCCCCCCCATCTCAGCCAGGTGAAGTATGCATCTCCCCCCCCAATCTCAGCCAGGTGAAGTATGCATCTCTCCCCCCCCCAGCTCAGCCAGGTGAAGTACGCATCTCCCCCCCATCTCAGCCAGGTGAAGTATGCATCTCCCCCCCATCTCAGCCAGGTGAAGTATGCATCTCCCCCCCCATCTCAGCCAGGTGAAGTATGCATCTCCCCCCCCCACATATCAGCCAGGTGAAGTATGCATCTCCCCACATCTCAGCCAGGTGAAGTATGCATCTCCCCCCCATCTCAGCCAAGTGAAGTATGCATCTCCCCCCCATCTCAGCCAGGTGAAGTATGCATCCCCCCCCATCTCAGCCAGGTGAAGTATGCATCTCTCCCTTTCCCATCTCAGCCAGGTGAAGTATGCATCTCTCCCCTTCCCCATCTCAGCCAGCTGAAGTATGCATCCCCCCCCATCTCAGCCAGGTGAAGTATGCATCTCACCCACCCTATCTCATCCAGGTGAAGTATGCATCCCCCCCCATCTCAGCCAGGTGAAGTATGCATCTCCCCCCCATCTCAGCCCGGGGAAGTAATCATCCCCCCCCCCCCATCTCAGCCAGGTGAAGTATGCATCTCCCCCCATCTCAGCCAGGTGAAGTATGCATCTCCCCCCCATCTCAGCCAGGTGAAGTATGCATCTCCCTCCCATCTCAGCCAGGTGAAGTATGCATCTCCCCCCCATCTCAGCCAAGTGAAGTATGCATCTCCCCCCCATCTCAGCCAGGTGAAGTATGCATCCCCCCCCCATCTCAGCCAGGTGAAGTATGCATCTCTCCCTTTCCCATCTCAGCCAGGTGAAGTATGCATCTCTCCCCCTCCCCATCTCAGCCAGCTGAAGTATGCATCCCCCCCATCTCAGCCAGGTGAAGTATGCATCTCACCCACCCTATCTCAGCCAGGTGAAGTATGCATCTCCCCCCCCATCTCAGCCAGGTGAAGTATGCATCTCCCCCCCATCTCAGCCAGGGGAAGTATGCATCTCTCCCCCCCATCTCAGCCAGGTGAAGTATGCATCTCCCCCCCATCTCAGCCAGGTGAAGTATGCATCTCCCCCCCATCTCAGCCAGGTGAAGTATGCATCTCCCTCCCATCTCAGCCAGGTGAAGTATGCATCTCCCCCCCATCTCAGCCAGGTGAAGTATGCATCTCCCCCCCCCATCTCAGCCAGGTGAGGTATGCATCTCTCCCCCCCATCTCAGCCAGGTGAAGTATGCATATCTCCCCCCCATCTCAGCCAGGTGAAGTATGCATCTCCCCCCCATCTCAGCCAGGTGAAGTATGCATCTCCCCCCCCATTTCAGCCAGGTGAAGTATGCATCTCTCCCCCCCCCATCTCAGCCAGGTGAAGTATGCATCTCTCCCCCCATCTCAGCCAGGTGACGTATGCATCTCCCCCCCCATCTCAGCCAGGTGAAGTATGCATCTCCCCCCCATCTCAGCCAGGTGAAGTATGCATCTCTCCCCCCATCTCAGCCAGGTTAAGTATGCATCTCCCCCCCATCTCAGCCAGGTGAAGTATGCATCTCTCCCCCCATCTCAGCCAGGTGAAGTATGCATCTCCCCCATCTCAGCCAGGTGAAGTATGCATCTCCCCCCCCCCAGCTCAGCCAGGTGAAGTATGCATCTCTCCCCCCATCTCAGCCAGGTGAAGTATGCATCTCCCCCCATCTCAGCCAGGTGAAGTATGCATCTCCCCCCCCATCTCAGCCAGGTGAAGTATGCATCTCCCCCCTTCATCTCAGCCAGGTGAAGTATGCATCTCCCCCCCATCTCAGCCAGGTGAAGTATGCATCTCCCCCCTTCATCTCAGCCAGGTGAAGTATCCATCTCCCCCCCATCTCAGCCAGGTGAAGTATGCATCTCCCCCCCATCTCAGCCAGGTGGAGTATGCATCTCCCCCCATCTCAGCCAGGTGAAGTATGCATCTCTCCCCCTCCCATCTCAGCCAGGTGAAGTATGCATCTCTCCGCCTCCCCATCTCAGCCAGGTGAAGTATGCATCTCCCCCCCATCTCAGCCAGGTGAAGTATGCATCTCACCCCCCCTATCTCAGCCAGGTGAAGTATGCATCTCCCCCCCATCTCAGCCAGGTGAAGTATGCATCTCCCCCCCCATCTCAGCCAGGGGAAGTATGCATCTCCCCCCCATCTCAGCCAGGTGAAGTATGCATCTCCCCCCATCTCAGCCAGGTGAAGTATGCATCTCCCCCCCATCTCAGCCAGGTGAAGTATGCATCTCTCTCCCCCATCTCAGCCAGGTGAAGTATGCATCTCCCCCCCATCTCAGCCAGGTGAAGTATGCATCTCCCCCCCATCTCAGCCAGGTGAAGTATGCATCTCTCCCCCCATCTCAGCCAGGTGAAGTATGCATCTCCCCCCATCTCAGCCAGGTGAAGTATGCATCTCTCCCCCCCCATCTCAGCCAGGTGAAGTATGCATCTCTCCCCCCCAGCTCAGCCAGGTGAAGTATGCATCTCTCCCCCCCATCTCAGCCAGATGAAGTATGCATCTCCCCCCATCTCAGCCAGGTGAAGTATGCATCTCCCCCCCATCTCAGCCAGGTGAAGTATGCATCTCCCCCCTTCATCTCAGCCAGGTGAAGTATGCATCTCCCCCCATCTCAGCCAGGTGAAGTATGCATCTCCCCCCCATCTCAGCCAGGTGAAGTATGCATCTCCCCCCATCTCAGCCAGGTGAAGTATGCATCTCTCCCCCTCCCATCTCAGCCAGGTGAAGTATGCATCTCTCCGCCTCCCCATCTCAGCCAGGTGTAGTATGCATCTCCCCCCCCCCATCTCAGCCAGGTGAAGTATGCATCTCTCCCTTTCCCATCTCAGCCAGGTGAAGTATGCATCTCTCCCCCTCCCCATCTCAGCCAGCTGAAGTATGCATCCCCCCCCCATCTCAGCCAGGTGAAGTATGCATCTCACCCACCCTATCTCAGCCAGGTGAAGTATGCATCTCCCCCCCCCCATCTCAGCCAGGTGAAGTATGCATCACCCCCCCATCTCAGCCAGGTGAAGTATGCATCTCTCTCCCCCATCTCAGCCAGGTGAAGTATGCATCTCCCCCCCATCTCAGCCAGGTGAAGTATGCATCTCCCCCCCATCTCAGCCAGGTGAAGTATGCATCTCCCCCCCATCTCAGCCAGGTGAAGTGTTCATCTCTCCCCCCCATCTCAGCCAGGTGAAGTATGCATCTCTCCCCCCCATCTCAGCCAGGTGAAGTATGCATCTCCCCCCCCATCTCAGCCAGGTGAAGTATGCATCTCTCCCCCCCCATCTCAGCCAGGTGAAGTGTGCATCTCTCCCCCCCATCTCAGCCAGGTGAAGTATGCATCTCTCCCCCACCCCATCTCAGCCAGGTGAAGTATGCATCTCCCCCCATCTCAGCCAGGGGAAGTATGCATCTCCCTCCCATCTCAGCCAGGTGAAGTATGCATCTCCCCCCCATCTCAGCCAGGTGAAGTATGCATCTCCCCCCCCATCTCAGCCAGGTGAGGTATGCATCCCCCCCCATCTCAGCCAGGTGAAGTATGCATCTCCCCGCCCCCCATTTCAGCCAGGTGAAGTATGCATCTCTCCCCCCATCTCAGCCAGGTGACGTATGCATCTCCCCCCCATCTCAGCCAGGTGAAGTATGCATCTCCCCCCCATCTCAGCCAGGTGAAGTATGCATCTCCCCCCCATCTCAGCCAGGTGACGTATGCATCTCCCCCCCATCTCAGCCTGGTGAAGTATGCATCTCCCCCCCATCTCAGCCAGGTGAAGTATGCATCTCTCCCCCCATCTCAGCCAGGTGAAGTATGCATCTCCCCCCATCTCAGCCAGGTGAAGTATGCATCCCCCCCCCCAGCTCAGCCAGGTGAAGTATGCATCTCTCCCCCCATCTCAGCCAGGTGAAGTATGCATCTCCCCCCCATCTCAGCCAGGTGAAGTATGCATCTCCCCCCTTCATCTCAGCCAGGTGAAGTATGCATCTCCCCCCCCATCTCAGCCAGGTGAAGTATGCATCTCCCCCCTTCATCTCAGCCAGGTGAAGTATCCATCTCCCCCCATCTCAGCCAGGTGAAGTATGCATCTCTCCCCCATCTCAGCCAGGTGAAGTATGCATCTCCCCCCATCTCAGCCAGGTGAAGTATGCATCTCTCCCTCTCCCATCTCAGCCAGGTGAAGTATGCATCTCTCCGCCTCCCCATCTCAGCCAGGTGAAGTATGCATCTCCCCCCCATCTCAGCCAGGTGAAGTATGCATCTCACCCCCCCTATCTCAGCCAGGTGAAGTATGCATCTCCCCCCCATCTCAGCCAGGTGAAGTATGCATCTCCCCCCCATCTCAGCCAGGGGAAGTATGCATCTCCCCCCCATCTCAGCCAGGTGAAGTATGCATCTCCCCCCATCTCAGCCAGGTGAAGTATGCATCTCCCCCCATCTCAGCCAGGTGAAGTATGCATCTCTCTCCCCCATCTCAGCCAGGTGAATTATGCATCTCCCCACCATCTCAGCCAGGTGAAGTATGCATCTCCCCCCCATCTCAGCCAGGTGAAGTATGCATCTCTCTCCCCATCTCAGCCAGGTGAAGTATGCATCTCCCCCCATCTCAGCCAGGTGAAGTATGCATCTCTCCCCCCCCCCCATCTCAGCCAGGTGAAGTATGCATCTCTCCCCCCCAGCTCAGCCAGGTGAAGTATGCATCTCTCCCCCCATCTCAGCCAGGTGAAGTATTCATCTCCCCCCATCTCAGCCAGGTGAAGTATGCATCTCTCTCCCCCCATCTCAGCCAGGTGAAGTATGCATCTCCCCCATCTCAGCCAGGTGAAGTATGCATCTCTCCCCCCCATCTCAGCCAGGTGAAGTATGCATCTCCCCCCCATCTCAGCCAGGTGAAGTATGCATCTCTCCCCCCCCATCTCAGCCAGGTGAAGTATGCATCTCCCCCCACCCCCATCTCAGCCAGGTGAAGTATGCATCTCTACCCCCCACATCTCAGCCAGGTGAAGTATGCATCTCCCCCCCCATCTCAGCCAGGTGAAGTATGCATCTCCCCCCCCCCATCTCAGCCAGGTGAAGTATGCATCTCCCCCCACCCCCATCTAAGCCAGGTGAAGTATGCATCTCTCCCCCCATTTCAGCCAGGTGAAGTATGAATCTCTCTCCCCCATCTCAGCCAGGTGAAGTATGCATCTCTCTCCCCCCATCTCAGCCAGTTGAAGTATGCATCTCCCCGCATCTCAGCCAGGTGAAGTATGCAGTTCTCCCCCCCCCATCTCAGCCAGGTGAATTATGCATCTCTCCCCCCTCCATCTCAGCCAGGTGAGTAATGCATCTCTCCCCCCCATCTCAGCCAGGTGAAGTATGCATCTCCCACCCATCTCAGCCAGGTGAAGTATGCATCTCCCCCCATCTCAGCCAGGTGAAGTATGCATCTCCCCCCCATCTCAGCCAGGTGAAGTATGCATCTCCCCCCCATCTCAGCCAGGTGAAGTATGCATCTCCCCCCATCTCAGCCAGGTGAAGTATGCATCTCTACCCCCCATCTCAGCCAGGTGAAGTATGCATCTCTCTCCCCCATCTCAGCCAGGTGAAGTATGCATCTCTCTCCCCCCCCATCTCAGCCAGGTGAAGTATGCATCTCTCCCCCCATCTCAGCCAGGTGAAGTATGCATCTTCCCCCACCCCCATCTCAGCCAGGTGAAGTATGCATCTCTTCTCCCCCCCATCTCAGCCAGGTGAAGTATGCATCTCTCCCCCCCCCCATCTCAGCCAGGTGAAGTATGCATCTCTTCCCTCCCCCATCTCAGCCAGGTGAAGTATGCATCCTCCCCGCCCCATCTCAGCCAGGTGAAGTATGCATCTCTCCCCCCCGTCTCAGCCAGGTAAAGTATGCATCTCCCCCCCATCTCAGCCAGGTGAGGTATACATCTCCCCCCATCTCAGCCAGGTGAAGTATGCATCTCTCCCCCCATCTCAGCCAGGTGAGGTATGCATCCCCCCCATCTCAGCCAGGTGAAGTATGCATCTCCCCCCATCTCAGCCAGGTGAAGTATGCATCTCTCCCCCCCATCTCAGCCAGGTGAAGTATGCATCTCCCCCCCATCTCAGCCAGGTGAAGTATGCATCTCCCCCATCTCAGCCAGGTGAAGTATGCATCTCTCCCCCCACATCTCAGCCAGGTGAAGTATGCATCTCCCCCCCATCTCAGCCAGGTGAAGTATGCATCTCTCCCTCCCCCCCATCTCAGCCAGGTGAAGTATGCATCCCCCCCATCTCAGCCAGGTGAAGTATGCATCTCCCCCATCTCAGCCAGGTGAAGTATGCATCTCCCCCCCATCTCAGCCAGGTGAAGTATGCATCTCCCCCCGATCTCAGCCAGGTGAAGTATGCATCTTCCCCCCATCTCAGCCAGGTGAAGTATGCATCTCCCCCCCATCTCAGCCAGGTGAAGTATGCATCTCCCCCCCCAATCTCAGCCAGGTGAAGTATGCATCTCTCCCCCCCCCCAGCTCAGCCAGGTGAAGTACGCATCTCCCCCCCATCTCAGCCAGGTGAAGTATGCATCTCCCCCCCATCTCAGCCAGGTGAAGTATGCATCTCCCCCCCCATCTCAGCCATGTGAAGTATGCATCTCCCCCCCCCCCCCCACATATCAGCCAGGTGAAGTATGCATCTCCCCACATCTCAGCCAGGTGAAGTATGCATCTAACCCCATCTCAGCCAAGTGAAATATGCATCTCCCCCCCATCTCAGCCAGGTGAAGTATGCATCCCCCCCCATCTCAGCCAGGTGAAGTATGCATCTCTCCCTTTCCCATCTCAGCCAGCTGAAGTATGCATCCCCCCCCATCTCAGCCAGGTGAAGTATGCATCTCACCCACCCTATCTCAGCCAGGTGAAGTATGCATCCCCCCCCATCTCAGCCAGGTGAAGTATGCATCTCCCCCCCATCTCAGCCAGGGGAAGTATGCATCTCCCCCCCATCTCAGCCAGGTGAAGTATGCATCTCCCCCCCATCTCAGCCAGGTGAAGTATGCATCTCCCCCCCCAATCTCAGCCAGGTGAAGTATGCATCTCTCCCCCCCCCCCAGCTCAGCCAGGTGAAGTACGCATCCCCCCCCCCATCTCAGCCAGGTGAAGTATGCATCTCCCCCCCATCTCAGCCAGGTGAAGTATGCATCTCCCCCCCATCTCAGCCAGGTGAAGTATGCATCTCCCCCCCCCACATATCAGCCAGGTGAAGTATGCATCTCCCCACATCTCAGCCAGGTGAAGTATGCATCTCCCCCCCATCTCAGCCAAGTGAAGTATGCATCTCCCCCCCATCTCAGCCAGGTGAAGTATGCATCCCCCCCATCTCAGCCAGGTGAAGTATGCATCTCTCCCTTTCCCATCTCAGCCAGGTGAAGTATGCATCTCTCCCCCTCCCCATCTCAGCCAGCTGAAGTATGCATCCCCCCATCTCAGCCAGGTGAAGTATGCATCTCACCCACCCTATCTCAGCCAGGTGAAGTATGCATCTCCCCCCCCCCCATCTCAGCCAGGTGAAGTATGCATCTCCCCCCCATCTCAGCCAGGGGAAGTATGCATCTCTCCCCCCCATCTCAGCCAGGTGAAGTATGCATCTCCCCCCCATCTCAGCCAGGTGAAGTATGCATCTCCCCCCCATCTCAGCCAGGTGAAGTATGCATCTCCCTCCCATCTCAGCCAGGTGAAGTATGCATCTCCCCCCCATCTCAGCCAGGTGAAGTATGCATCTCCCCCCCATCTCAGCCAGGTGAGGTATGCATCTCTCCCCCCCATCTCAGCCAGGTGAAGTATGCATATCTCCCCCCCATCTCAGCCAGGTGAAGTATGCATCTCCCCCCATCTCAGCCAGGTGAAGTATGCATCTCCCCCCCCCCATTTCAGCCAGGTGAAGTATGCATCTCTCCCCCCCATCTCAGCCAGGTGAAGTATGCATCTCTCCCCCCATCTCAGCCAGGTGACGTATGCATCTCCCCCCCCCATCTCAGCCAGGTGAAGTATGCATCTCCCCCCCATCTCAGCCAGGTGAAGTATGCATCTCTCCCCCCATCTCAGCCAGGTTAAGTATGCATCTCCCCCCCATCTCAGCCAGGTGAAGTATGCATCTCTCCCCCCATCTCAGCCAGGTGAAGTATGCATCTCCCCCCATCTCAGCCAGGTAAAGTATGCATCTCCCCCCCCCCAGCTCAGCCAGGTGAAGTATGCATCTCTCCCCCCATCTCAGCCAGGTGAAGTATGCAGCTCCCCCCATCTCAGCCAGGTGAAGTATGCATCTCCCCCCCATCTCAGCCAGGTGAAGTATGCATCTCCCCCCTTCATCTCAGCCAGGTGAAGTATGCATCTCCCCACCATCTCAGCCAGGTGAAGTATGCATCTCCCCCCTTCATCTCAGCCAGGTGAAGTATCCATCTCCCCCCCATCTCAGCCAGGTGAAGTATGCATCTCCCCCCCATCTCAGCCAGGTGGAGTATGCATCTCCCCCATCTCAGCCAGGTGAAGTATGCATCTCTCCCCCTCCCATCTCAGCCAGGTGAAGTATGCATCTCTCCGCCTCCCCATCTCAGCCAGGTGAAGTTTGCATCTCCCCCCCCATCTCAGCCAGGTGAAGTATGCATCTCACCCCCCCTATCTCAGCCAGGTGAAGTATGCATCTCCCCCCCATCTCAGCCAGGTGAAGTATGCATCTCCCCCCCATCTCAGCCAGGGGAAGTATGCATCTCCCCCCCATCTCAGCCAGGTGAAGTATGCATCTCCCCCCATCTCAGCCAGGTGAAGTATGCATCTCCCTCCCATCTCAGCCAGGTGAAGTATGCATCTCTCTCCCCCATCTCAGCCAGGTGAAGTATGCATCTCCCCCCCATCTCAGCCAGGTGAAGTATGCATCTCCCCCCCATCTCAGCCAGGTGAAGTATGCATCTCTCCCCCCATCTCAGCCAGGTGAAGTATGCATCTCCCCCCATCTCAGTCAGGTGAAGTATGCATCTCTCCCCCCATCTCAGCCAGGTGAAGTATGCATCTCTCCCCCCCAGCTCAGCCAGGTGAAGTATGCATCTCTCCCCCCCATCTCAGCCAGGTGAAGTATGCATCTCCCCCCATCTCAGCCAGGTGAAGTATGCATCTCCCCCCCCATCTCAGCCAGGTGAAGTATGCATCTCCCCCCTTCATCTCAGCCAGGTGAAGTATGCATCTCCCCCAATCTCAGCCAGGTGAAGTATGCATCTCCCCCCCATCTCAGCCAGGTGAAGTATGCATCTCCCCCCCATCTCAGCCAGGTGAAGTATGCATCTCTCCCCCTCCCATCTCAGCCAAGTGAAGTATGCATCTCTCCGCCTCCCCATCTCAGCCAGGTGAAGTATGCATCTCCCCCCCCCCATCTCAGCCAGCTGAAGTATGCATCCCCCCCCATCTCAGCCAGGTGAAGTATGCATCTCACCCACCCTATCTCAGCCAGGTGAAGTATGCATCTCCCCCCCCCATCTCAGCCAGGTGAAGTATGCATCACCCCCCCATCTCAGCCAGGTGAAGTATGCATCTCTCTCCCCCATCTCAGCCAGGTGAAGTATGCATCTCCCCCCCATCTCAGCCAGGTGAAGTATGCATCTCCCCCCATCTCAGCCAGGTGAAGTATGCATCTCCCCCCCCCATCTCAGCCAGGTGAAGTGTTCATCTCTCCCCCCCATCTCAGCCAGGTGAAGTATGCATCTCTCCCCCCCATCTCAGCCAGGTGAAGTATGCATCTCCCCCCATCTCAGCCAGGTGAAGTATGCATCTCTCCCCCCCATCTCAGCCAGGTGAAGTGTGCATCTCTCCCCCCCATCTCAGCCAGGTGAAGTATGCATCTCTCCCCCACCCCATCTCAGCCAGGTGAAGTATGCATCTCCCCCCCATCTCAGCCAGGGGAAGTATGCATCTCCCTCCCATCTCAGCCAGGTGAAGTATGCATCTCCCCCCCATCTCAGCCAGGTGAAGTATGCATCTCCCCCCCCATCTCAGCCAGGTGAGGTATGCATCTCTCCCCCCCCATCTCAGCCAGGTGAAGTATGCATCTCTCCCCCCCATCTCAGCCAGGTGAAGTATGCATCCCCCCCCCATCTCAGCCAGGTGAAGTATGCATCTCCCCCCCCCCCATTTCAGCCAGGTGAAGTATGCATCTCTCCCCCCCATCTCAGCCAGGTGAAGTATGCATCTCTCCCCCCATCTCAGCCAGGTGACGTATGCATCTCCCCCCCATCTCAGCCAGGTGAAGTATGCATCTCCCCCCCATCTCAGCCAGGTGAAGTATGCATCACTCCCCCCATCTCAGCCAGGTTAAGTATGCATCTCCCCCCCATCTCAGCCAGGTGAAGTATGCATCTCTCCCCCCATCTCAGCCAGGTGAAGTATGCATCTCCCCCCATCTCAGCCAGGTGAAGTATGCACCCCCCCCCAGCTCAGCCAGGTGAAGTATGCATCTCTCCCCCCATCTCAGCCAGGTGAAGTATGCATCTCACCCCATCTCAGCCAGGTGAAGTATGCATCTCCCCCCCATCTCAGCCAGGTGAAGTATGCATCTCCCCCCTTCATCTCAGCCAGGTGAAGTATGCATCTCCCCCCCCCCCATCTCAGCCAGGTGAAGTATGCATCTCCCCCCTTCATCTCAGCCAGGTGAAGTATCCATCTCCCCCCCATCTCAGCCAGGTGAAGTATGCATCTCCCCCCCATCTCAGCCAGGTGAAGTATGCATCTCCCCCCATCTCAGCCAGGTGAAGTATGCATCTCTCCCTCTCCCATCTCAGCCAGGTGAAGTATGCATCTCTCCGCCTCCCCATCTCAGCCAGGTGAAGTATGCATCTCCCCCCCATCTCAGCCAGGTGAAGTATGCATCTCACCCCCCCTATCTCAGCCAGGTGAAGTATGCATCTCCCCCCCATCTCAGCCAGGTGAAGTATGCATCTCCCCCCCCATCTCAGCCAGGGGAAGTATGCATCTCCCCCCCATCTCAGCCAGGTGAAGTATGCATCTCCCCCCATCTCAGCCAGGTGAAGTATGCATCTCCCACCCATCTCAGCCAGGTGAAGTATGCATCTCCCCCCCATCTCAGCCAGGTGAAGTATGCATCTCTCTCCCCATCTCAGCCAGGTGAAGTATGCATCTCCCCGCATCTCAGCCAGGTGAAGTATGCATCTCTCCCCCCCCCCATCTCAGCCAGGTGAAGTATGCATCTCTCCCCCCCAGCTCAGCCAGGTGAAGTATGCATCTCTCCCCCCATCTCAGCCAGGTGAAGTATGCATCTCCCCCCATCTCAGCCAGGTGAAGTATGCATCTCCCCCCCCATCTCAGCCAGGTGAAGTATGCATCTCCCCCCTTCATCTCAGCCAGGTGAAGTATGCATCTCCCCCCCATCTCAGCCAGGTGAAGTATGCAGCTCCCCCCCATCTCAGCCAGGTGAAGTATGCATCTCCCCCCCATCTCAGCCAGGTGAAGTATGCATCTCTCCGCCTCCCCATCTCAGCCAGGTGAAGTATGCATCTCCCCCCCCATCTCAGCCAGGTGAAGTATGCATCCCCCCCATCTCAGCCAGGTGAAGTATGCATCTCCCCCCATCTCAGCCAGGTGAAGTATGCATCTCTCCCCCCATCTCAGCCAAATGAGGTATGCATCTCCCCCCCCCATCTCAGCCATGTGAAGTGTGCATCTCCCCCCCATCTCAGCCAGGTGAAGTATGCATCTCTCCGCCTCCCCATCTCAGCCAGGTGAGGTATGCATCTCCCCCCCCCCATCTCAGCCAGGTGAAGTATGCATCCCCCCATCTCAGCCAGGTGAAGTATGCATCTCCCCCCATCTCAGCCAGGTGAAGTATGCATCTCTCCCCCCATCTCAGCCAGGTGAGGTATGCATACCCCCATCTCAGCCAGGTGAAGTATGCATCTCCCCCCATCTCAGCCAGGTGAAGTATGCATCTCTCCCCCCCTCCATCTCAGCCAGGTGAAGTATGCATCCCCCCCCCCATCTCAGCCAGGTGAAGTATGCATCTCCCCCATCTCAGCCAGGTGAAGAATGCATCTCTCCCCCCCATCTCAGCCAGGTGAAGTATGCATCTCCCCCCCATCTCAGCCAGGTGAAGTATGCATCTCCCCCATCTCAGCCAGGTGAAGTATGCATCTCTCCCCCCACATCTCAGCCAGGTGAAGTATGCATCTCCCCCCCATCTCAGCCAGGTGAAGTATGCATCTCTCCCTCCCCACCATCTCAGCCAGGTGAAGTATGCATCCCCCCAATCTCAGCCAGGTGAAGTATGCATCTCCCCCATCTCAGCCAGGTGAAGTATGCATCTCTCCCACCGATCTCAGCCAGGTGAAGTATGCATCTCTCCCCCCCCCCATCTCAGCCAGGTGAAGTATGCATCTCCCCCCCATCTCAGCCAGGTGAAGTATGCATCTCCCTCCCATCTCAGCCAGGTGAAGTATGCATCTCCCCCCCATCTCAGCCAGGTGAAGTATGCATCTCCCCCCCATCTCAGCCAGGTGAAGTATGCATCTCCCCCCCCAATCTCAGCCAGGTGAAGTATGCATCTCTCCCCCCCCCCAGCTCAGCCAGGTGAAGTACGCATCTCCCCCCCATCTCAGCCAGGTGAAGTATGCATCTCCCCCCCCCAACTCAGCCAGGTGAAGTATGCATCTCCCCCCCCATCTCAGCCAGGTGAAGTATGCATCTCCCCCCCCCACATATCAGCCAGGTGAAGTATGCATCTCCCCACATCTCAGCCAGGTGAAGTATGCATCTCCCCCCATCTCAGCCAAGTGAAGCATGCATCTCCCCCCCATCTCAGCCAGGTGAAGTATGCATCCCCCCCCCCCCTATCTCAGCCAGGTGAAGTATGCATCTCTCCCTTTCCCATCTCAGCCAGGTGAAGTATGCATCTCTCCCCCTCCCCATCTCAGCCAGCTGAAGTATGCATCCCCCCCATCTCAGCCAGGTGAAGTATGCATCTCACCCACCCTATCTCAGCCAGGTGAAGTATGCATATCCCCCCCCCCCATCTCAGCCAGGTGAAGTATGCATCTCCCCCCCATCTCAGCCAGGGGAAGTATGCATCTCCCCCCCATCTCAGCCAGGTGAAGTATGCATCTCCCCCCCATCTCAGCCAGGTGAAGTATGCATCTCCCCCCCAATCTCAGCCAGGTGAAGTATGCATCTCTCCCCCCCCCAGCTCAGCCAGGTGAAGTACGCATCTCCCCCCCATCTCAGCCAGGTGAAGTATGCATCTCCCCCCATCTCAGCCAGGTGAAGTATGCATCTCCCCCCCATCTCAGCCAGGTGAAGTATGCATCTCCCCCCCACATATCAGCCAGGTGAAGTACGCATCTCCCCCCCATCTCAGCCAGGTGAAGTATGCATCTCCCCCCATCTCAGCCAGGTGAAGTATGCATCTCCCCCCCCATCTCAGCCAGGTGAAGTATGCATCTCCCCCCCACATATCAGCCAGGTGAAGTATGCATCTCCCCACATCTCAGCCAGGTGAAGTATGCATCCCCCCCCCCCATCTCAGCCAGGTGAAGTATGCATCTCTCCCTTTCCCATCTCAGCCAGCTGAAGTATGCATCCCCCCCCATCTCAGCCAGGTGAAGTATGCATCTCACCCACCCTATCTCAGCCAGGTGAAGTATGCATCTCCCCCCCCCCATCTCAGCCAGGTGAAGTATGCATCTCCCCCCCATCTCAGCCAGGGGAAGTATGCATCTCTCCCCCATCTCAGCCAGGTGAAGTATGCATCTCCCCCCCATCTCAGCGAGGTGAAGTATGCATCTCCCCCCATCTCAGCCAGGTGAAGTATGCATCTCCCTCCCATCTCAGCCAGGTGAAGTATGCATCTCCCCCCCCATCTCAGCCAGGTGAAGTATGCATCTCCCCCCCCATCTCAGCCAGGTGAGGTATGCATCTCTCCCCCCCATCTCAGCCAGGTGAAGTATGCATATCTCCCCCCCATCTCAGCCAGGTGAAGTATGCATCTCCCCCCCATCTCAGCCAGGTGAAGTATGCATCTCCCCCCCCCATTTCAGCCAGGTGAAGTATGCATCTCTCCCCCCCATCTCAGCCAGGTGAAGTATGCATCTCTCCCCCCATCTCAGCCAGGTGACGTATGCATCTCCCCCCCCATCTCAGCCAGGTGAAGTATGCATCTCCCCCCCATCTCAGCCAGGTGACGTATGCATCTCTCCCCCCATCTCAGCCAGGTTAAGTATGCATCTCCCCCCCATCTCAGCCAGGTGAAGTATGCATCTCTCCCCCCATCTCAGCCAGGTGAAGTATGCATCTCCCCCCATCTCAGCCAGGTGAAGTATGCATCTCCCCCCCCCCCCAGCTCAGCCAGGTGAAGTATGCATCTCTCCCCCCATCTCAGCCAGGTGAAGTATGCATCTCCCCCCATCTCAGCCAGGTGAAGTATGCATCTCCCCCCCATCTCAGCCAGGTGAAGTATGCATCTCCCCCCTTCATCTCAGCCAGGTGAAGTATGCATCTCCCCCCAATCTCAGCCAGGTGAAGTATGCATCTTCCCCCTTCATCTCAGCCAGGTGAAGTATCCATCTCCCCCCCATCTCAGCCAGGTGAAGTATGCATCTCCCCCCCATCTCAGCCAGGTGGAGTATGCATCTCCCCCCATCTCAGCCAGGTGAAGTATGCATCTCTCCCCCTCCCATCTCAGCCAGGTGAAGTATGCATCTCTCCGCCTCCCCATCTCAGCCAGGTGAAGTATGCATCTCCCCCCCATCTCAGCCAGGTGAAGTATGCATCTCACCCCCCCTATCTCAGCCAGGTGAAGTATGCATCTCCCCCCCATCTCAGCCAGGTGAAGTATGCATCTCCCCCCCATCTCAGCCAGGGGAAGTATGCATCTCCCCCCATCTCAGCCAGGTGAAGTATGCATCTCCCCCCATCTCAGCCAGGTGAAGTATGCATCTCCCCCCCCTCTCAGCCAGGTGAAGTATGCATCTCTCTCCCCCATCTCAGCCAGGTGAAGTATGCATCTCCCCCCCCATCTCAGCCAGGTGAAGTATGCATCTCCCCCCCATCTTAGCCAGGTGAAGTATGCATCTCTCCCCCCATCTCAGCCAGGTGAAGTATGCATCTCCCCCCATCTCAGCCAGGTGAAGTATGCATCTCCCCCCCCCATCTCAGCCAGGTGAAGTATGCATCTCTCCCCCCCAGCTCAGCCAGGTGAAGTATGCATCTCTCCCCCCATCTCAGCCAGGTGAAGTATGCATCTCCCCCCATCTCAGCCAGGTGAAGTATGCATCTCCCCCCCCCCCCATCTCAGCCAGGTGAAGTATGCATCTCCCCCCTTCATCTCAGCCAGGTGAAGTATGCATCTCCCCCCATCTCAGCCAGGTGAAGTATGCATCTCCCCCCCCATCTCAGCCAGGTGAAGTATGCATCTCTCCCCCTCCCATCTCAGCCAGGTGAAGTATGCATCTATCCGCCTCCCCATCTCAGCCAGGTGAAGTATGCATCCCCCCCCCATCTCAGCCAGGTGAAGTATGCATCTCTCCCTTTCCCATCTCAGCCAGGTGAAGTATGCATCTCTCCCCCTCCCCATCTCAGCCAGCTGAAGTATGCATCCCCCCCCATCTCAGCCAGGTGAAGTATGCATCTCACCCACCCTATCTCAGCCAGGTGAAGTATGCATCTCTCCCTTTCCCATCTCAGCCAGGTGAAGTATGCATCTCTCCCCCTCCCCATCTCAGCCAGCTGAAGTATGCATCCCCCCCCATCTCAGCCAGGTGAAGTATGCATCTCACCCACCCTATCTCAGCCAGGTGAAGTATGCATCTCCCCCCCCCCATCTCAGCCAGGTGAAGTATGCATCTCCCCCCCATCTCAGCCAGGGGAAGTATGCATCTCTCCCCCCATCTCAGCCAGGTGAAGTATGCATCTCCCCCCCATCTCAGCCAGGTGAAGTATGCATCTCCCCCCATCTCAGCCAGGTGAAGTATGCATCTCCCTCCCATCTCAGCCAGGTGAAGTATGCATCTCCCCCCCATCTCAGCCAGGTGAAGTATGCATCTCCCCCCCCCCATCTCAGCCAGGTGAGGTATGCATCTCTCCCCCCCATCTCAGCCAGGTGAAGTATGCATATCTCCCCCCATCTCAGCCAGGTGAAGTATGCATCTCCCCCCATCTCAGCCAGGTGAAGTATGCATCTCCCCCCCCCATCTCAGCCAGGTGAAGTATGCATCTCCCCCCTTCATCTCAGCCAGGTGAAGTATGCATCTCCCCCCATCTCAGCCAGGTGAAGTATGCATCTCCCCCCCCATCTCAGCCAGGTGAAGTATGCATCTCTCCCCCTCCCATCTCAGCCAGGTGAAGTATGCATCTATCCGCCTCCCCATCTCAGCCAGGTGAAGTATGCATCCCCCCCCCCATCTCAGCCAGGTGAAGTATGCATCTCTCCCTTTCCCATCTCAGCCAGGTGAAGTATGCATCTCTCCCCCTCCCCATCTCAGCCAGCTGAAGTATGCATCCCCCCCCATCTCAGCCAGGTGAAGTATGCATCTCACCCACCCTATCTCAGCCAGGTGAAGTATGCATCTCTCCCTTTCCCATCTCAGCCAGGTGAAGTATGCATCTCTCCCCCTCCCCATCTCAGCCAGCTGAAGTATGCATCCCCCCCCATCTCAGCCAGGTGAAGTATGCATCTCACCCACCCTATCTCAGCCAGGTGAAGTATGCATCTCCCCCCCCCCATCTCAGCCAGGTGAAGTATGCATCTCCCCCCCATCTCAGCCAGGGGAAGTATGCATCTCTCCCCCCATCTCAGCCAGGTGAAGTATGCATCTCCCCCCCATCTCAGCCAGGTGAAGTATGCATCTCCCCCCATCTCAGCCAGGTGAAGTATGCATCTCCCTCCCATCTCAGCCAGGTGAAGTATGCATCTCCCCCCCATCTCAGCCAGGTGAAGTATGCATCTCCCCCCCCCCATCTCAGCCAGGTGAGGTATGCATCTCTCCCCCCCATCTCAGCCAGGTGAAGTATGCATATCTCCCCCCCATCTCAGCCAGGTGAAGTATGCATCTCCCCCCCATCTCAGCCAGGTGAAGTATGCATCTCCCCCCCCATTTCAGCCAGGTGAAGTATGCATCTCTCCCCCCCATCTCAGCCAGGTGAAGTATGCATCTCTCCCCCCATCTCAGCCAGGTGACGTATGCATCTCCCCCCCCATCTCAGCCAGGTGAAGTATGCATCTCCCCCCCATCTCAGCCAGGTGAAGTATGCATCTCTCCCCCCATCTCAGCCAGGTTAAGTATGCATCTCCCCCCCATCTCAGCCAGGTGAAGTATGCATCTCTCCCCCCATCTCAGCCAGGTGAAGTATGCATCTCCCCCCATCTCAGCCAGGTGAAGTATGCATCTCCCCCCCCAGCTCAGCCAGGTGAAGTATGCATCTCTCCCCCCATCTCAGCCAGGTGAAGTATGCATCTCCCCCCATCTCAGCCAGGTGAAGTATGCATCTCCCCCCCATCTCAGCCAGGTGAAGTATGCATCTCCCCCCTTCATCTCAGCCAGGTGAAGTATGCATCTCCCCCCCATCTCAGCCAGGTGAAGTATGCATCTTCCCCCTTCATCTCAGCCAGGTGAAGTATCCATCTCCCCCCCATCTCAGCCAGGTGAAGTATGCATCTCCCCCCCATCTCAGCCAGGTGGAGTATGCATCTCCCCCCATCTCAGCCAGGTGAAGTATGCATCTCTCCCCCTCCCATCTCAGCCAGGTGAAGTATGCATCTCTCCGCCTCCCCATCTCAGCCAGGTGAAGTATGCATCTCCCCCCATCTCAGCCAGGTGAAGTATGCATCTCACCCCCCCTATCTCAGCCAGGTGAAGTATGCATCTCCCCCCCATCTCAGCCAGGTGAAGTATGCATCGCCCCCCATCTCAGCCAGGGGAAGAATGCATCTCACCCCCATCTCAGCCAGGTGAAGTATGCATCTCCCCCCATCTCAGCCAGGTGAAGTATGCATCTCCCCCCCATCTCAGCCAGGTGAAGTATGCATCTCTCTCCCCCATCTCAGCCAGGTGAAGTATGCATCTCCCCCCCATCTCAGCCAGGTGAAGTATGCATCTCCCCCCATCTCAGCCAGGTAAAGTATGCATCTCTCCCCCCATCTCAGCCAGGTGAAGTATGCATCTCCCCCCATCTCAGCCAGGTGAAGTATGCATCTCTCCCCCCCATCTCAGCCAGGTGAAGTATGCATCTCTCCCCCCCAGCTCAGCCAGGTGAAGTATGCATCTCTCCCCCCATGTCAGCCAGGTGAAGTATGCATCTCCCCCCATCTCAGCCAGGTGAAGTATGCATCTCCCCCCCCATCTCAGCCAGGTGAAGTATGCATCTCCCCCCCATCTCAGCCAGTTGAAGTATGCATCTCTCCCCCTCCCATCTCAGCCAGGTGAAGTATGCATCTATCCGCCTCCCCATCTCAGCCAGGTGAAGTATGCATCCCCCCCATCTCAGCCAGGTGAAGTATGCATCTCTCCCTTTCCCATCTCAGCCAGGTGAAGTATGCATCTCTCTCCCCCATCTCAGCCAGGTGAAGTATGCATCTCCCCCCCATCTCAGCCAGGTGAAGTATGCATCTCCCCCCCCCATCTCAGCCAGGTGAAGTATGCATCTCCCCCCCATCTCAGCCAGGTGAAGTATGCATCTCTCCCCCTCCCATCTCAGCCAGGTGAAGTATGCATCTATCCGCCTCCCCATCTCAGCCAGGTGAAGTATGCATCCCCCCCCCATCTCAGCCAGGTGAAGTATGCATCTCTCCCTTTCCCATCTCAGCCAGGTGAAGTATGCATCTCTCTCCCCCATCTCAGCCAGGTGAAGTATGCATCTCCCCCCCATCTCAGCCAGGTGAAGTATGCATCTCCCCCCCATCTCAGCCAGGTGAAGTATGCATCTCCCACCCCCCATCTCAGCCAGGTGAAGTGTTCATCTCTCCCCCCCATCTCAGCCAGGTGAAGTATGCATCTCTCCCCCCCTTCTCAGCCAGGTGAAGTATGCATCTCCCCCCCCATCTCAGCCAGGTGAAGTATGCATCTCTCCCCCCCCATCTCAGCCAGGTGAAGTGTGCATCTCTCCCCCCCATCTCAGCCAGGTGAAGTATGCATCTCTCCCCCACCCCATCTCAGCCAGGTGAAGTATGCATCTCCCCCCCATCTCAGCCAGGGGAAGTATGCATCTCCCTCCCATCTCAGCCAGGTGAAGTATGCATCTCCCCCCCATCTCAGCCAGGTGAAGTATGCATCTCCCCCCCCATCTCAGCCAGGTGAGGTATGCATCTCTCCCCCCCCCATCTCAGCCAGGTGAAGTATGCATCTCTCCCCCCCATCTCAACCAGGTGAAGTATGCATCCCCCCCCATCTCAGCCAGGTGAAGTATGCATCTCCCCCCCCCCATTTCAGCCAGGTGAAGTATGCATCTCTCCCCCCCCATCTCAGCCAGGTGAAGTATGCATCTCTCCCCCCATCTCAGCCAGGTGACGTATGCATCTCCCCCCCATCTCAGCCAGGTGAAGTATGCATCTCCCCCCCATCTCAGCCAAGTGAAGTATGCATCTCTCCCCCCATCTCAGCCAGGTTAAGTATGCATCTCCCCCCCATCTCAGCCAGGTGAAGTATGCATCTCTCCCCCCATCTCAGCCAGGTGAAGTATGCATCTCCCCCCATCTCAGCCAGGTGAAGTATGCATCCCCCCCCCAGCTCAGCCAGGTGAAGTATGCATCTCTCCCCCCATCTCAGCCAGGTGAAGTATGCATCTCCCCCCATCTCAGCCAGGTGAAGTATGCATATCGCCCCCATCCCAGCCAGGTGAAGTATGCATCTCCCCCCTTCATCTCAGCCAGGTGAAGTATGCATCTCCCCCCCATCTCAGCCAGGTGAAGTATGCATCTCCCCCCTTCATCTCAGCCAGGTGAAGTATCCATCTCCCCCCCATCTCAGCCAGGTGAAGTATGCATCTCCCCCCCCATCTCAGCCAGGTGAAGTATGCATCTCCCCCCATCTCAGCCAGGTGAAGTATGCATCTCCCCCCCCATCTCAGCCAGGTGAAGTATGCATCTCCCCCCATCTCAGCCAGGTGAAGTATGCATCTCTCCCCCCCCATCTCAGCCAGGTGAAGTATGCATCTCCCCCCATCTCAGCCAGGTGAAGTATGCATCTCTCCCTCTCCCATCTCAGCCAGGTGAAGTATGCATCTCTCCGCCTCCCCATCTCAGCCAGGTGAAGTATGCATCTCCCCCCCATCTCAGCCAGGTGAAGTATGCATCTCCCCCCCCCCCCATCTCAGCCAGGTGAAGTATGCATCTCCCCCCTTCATCTCAGCCAGGTGAAGTATGCATCTCCCCCCATCTCAGCCAGGTGAAGTATGCATCTCCCCCCCCATCTCAGCCAGGTGAAGTATGCATCTCTCCCCCTCCCATCTCAGCCAGGTGAAGTATGCATCTATCCGCCTCCCCATCTCAGCCAGGTGAAGTATGCATCCCCCCCCCATCTCAGCCAGGTGAAGTATGCATCTCTCCCTTTCCCATCTCAGCCAGGTGAAGTATGCATCTCTCCCCCTCCCCATCTCAGCCAGCTGAAGTATGCATCCCCCCCCATCTCAGCCAGGTGAAGTATGCATCTCACCCACCCTATCTCAGCCAGGTGAAGTATGCATCTCTCCCTTTCCCATCTCAGCCAGGTGAAGTATGCATCTCTCCCCCTCCCCATCTCAGCCAGCTGAAGTATGCATCCCCCCCCATCTCAGCCAGGTGAAGTATGCATCTCACCCACCCTATCTCAGCCAGGTGAAGTATGCATCTCCCCCCCCCCATCTCAGCCAGGTGAAGTATGCATCTCCCCCCCATCTCAGCCAGGGGAAGTATGCATCTCACCCACCCTATCTCAGCCAGGTGAAGTATGCATCTCCCCCCCCCCATCTCAGCCAGGTGAAGTATGCATCTCCCCCCCATCTCAGCCAGGGGAAGTATGCATCTCTCCCCCCATCTCAGCCAGGTGAAGTATGCATCTCCCCCCCATCTCAGCCAGGTGAAGTATGCATCTCCCCCCATCTCAGCCAGGTGAAGTATGCATCTCCCTCCCATCTCAGCCAGGTGAAGTATGCATCTCCCCCCCATCTCAGCCAGGTGAAGTATGCATCTCCCCCCCCCCATCTCAGCCAGGTGAGGTATGCATCTCTCCCCCCCATCTCAGCCAGGTGAAGTATGCATATCTCCCCCCCATCTCAGCCAGGTGAAGTATGCATCTCCCCCCCATCTCAGCCAGGTGAAGTATGCATCTCCCCCCCCATTTCAGCCAGGTGAAGTATGCATCTCTCCCCCCCATCTCAGCCAGGTGAAGTATGCATCTCTCCCCCCATCTCAGCCAGGTGACGTATGCATCTCCCCCCCCATCTCAGCCAGGTGAAGTATGCATCTCCCCCCCATCTCAGCCAGGTGAAGTATGCATCTCTCCCCCCATCTCAGCCAGGTTAAGTATGCATCTCCCCCCCATCTCAGCCAGGTGAAGTATGCATCTCTCCCCCCATCTCAGCCAGGTGAAGTATGCATCTCCCCCCATCTCAGCCAGGTGAAGTATGCATCTCCCCCCCCAGCTCAGCCAGGTGAAGTATGCATCTCTCCCCCCATCTCAGCCAGGTGAAGTATGCATCTCCCCCCATCTCAGCCAGGTGAAGTATGCATCTCCCCCCCATCTCAGCCAGGTGAAGTATGCATCTCCCCCCTTCATCTCAGCCAGGTGAAGTATGCATCTCCCCCCCATCTCAGCCAGGTGAAGTATGCATCTTCCCCCTTCATCTCAGCCAGGTGAAGTATCCATCTCCCCCCCATCTCAGCCAGGTGAAGTATGCATCTCCCCCCCATCTCAGCCAGGTGGAGTATGCATCTCCCCCCATCTCAGCCAGGTGAAGTATGCATCTCTCCCCCTCCCATCTCAGCCAGGTGAAGTATGCATCTCTCCGCCTCCCCATCTCAGCCAGGTGAAGTATGCATCTCCCCCCATCTCAGCCAGGTGAAGTATGCATCTCACCCCCCCTATCTCAGCCAGGTGAAGTATGCATCTCCCCCCCATCTCAGCCAGGTGAAGTATGCATCGCCCCCCATCTCAGCCAGGGGAAGAATGCATCTCACCCCCATCTCAGCCAGGTGAAGTATGCATCTCCCCCCATCTCAGCCAGGTGAAGTATGCATCTCCCCCCCATCTCAGCCAGGTGAAGTATGCATCTCTCTCCCCCATCTCAGCCAGGTGAAGTATGCATCTCCCCCCCATCTCAGCCAGGTGAAGTATGCATCTCCCCCCATCTCAGCCAGGTAAAGTATGCATCTCTCCCCCCATCTCAGCCAGGTGAAGTATGCATCTCCCCCCATCTCAGCCAGGTGAAGTATGCATCTCTCCCCCCCATCTCAGCCAGGTGAAGTATGCATCTCTCCCCCCCAGCTCAGCCAGGTGAAGTATGCATCTCTCCCCCCATGTCAGCCAGGTGAAGTATGCATCTCCCCCCATCTCAGCCAGGTGAAGTATGCATCTCCCCCCCCATCTCAGCCAGGTGAAGTATGCATCTCCCCCCCATCTCAGCCAGGTGAAGTATGCATCTCTCCCCCTCCCATCTCAGCCAGGTGAAGTATGCATCTATCCGCCTCCCCATCTCAGCCAGGTGAAGTATGCATCCCCCCCATCTCAGCCAGGTGAAGTATGCATCTCTCCCTTTCCCATCTCAGCCAGGTGAAGTATGCATCTCTCTCCCCCATCTCAGCCAGGTGAAGTATGCATCTCCCCCCCATCTCAGCCAGGTGAAGTATGCATCTCCCCCCCCCATCTCAGCCAGGTGAAGTATGCATCTCCCCCCCATCTCAGCCAGGTGAAGTATGCATCTCTCCCCCTCCCATCTCAGCCAGGTGAAGTATGCATCTATCCGCCTCCCCATCTCAGCCAGGTGAAGTATGCATCCCCCCCCCATCTCAGCCAGGTGAAGTATGCATCTCTCCCTTTCCCATCTCAGCCAGGTGAAGTATGCATCTCTCTCCCCCATCTCAGCCAGGTGAAGTATGCATCTCCCCCCCATCTCAGCCAGGTGAAGTATGCATCTCCCCCCCATCTCAGCCAGGTGAAGTATGCATCTCCCACCCCCCATCTCAGCCAGGTGAAGTGTTCATCTCTCCCCCCCATCTCAGCCAGGTGAAGTATGCATCTCTCCCCCCCTTCTCAGCCAGGTGAAGTATGCATCTCCCCCCCCATCTCAGCCAGGTGAAGTATGCATCTCTCCCCCCCCATCTCAGCCAGGTGAAGTGTGCATCTCTCCCCCCCATCTCAGCCAGGTGAAGTATGCATCTCTCCCCCACCCCATCTCAGCCAGGTGAAGTATGCATCTCCCCCCCATCTCAGCCAGGGGAAGTATGCATCTCCCTCCCATCTCAGCCAGGTGAAGTATGCATCTCCCCCCCATCTCAGCCAGGTGAAGTATGCATCTCCCCCCCCATCTCAGCCAGGTGAGGTATGCATCTCTCCCCCCCCCATCTCAGCCAGGTGAAGTATGCATCTCTCCCCCCCATCTCAACCAGGTGAAGTATGCATCCCCCCCCATCTCAGCCAGGTGAAGTATGCATCTCCCCCCCCCCATTTCAGCCAGGTGAAGTATGCATCTCTCCCCCCCCATCTCAGCCAGGTGAAGTATGCATCTCTCCCCCCATCTCAGCCAGGTGACGTATGCATCTCCCCCCCATCTCAGCCAGGTGAAGTATGCATCTCCCCCCCATCTCAGCCAAGTGAAGTATGCATCTCTCCCCCCATCTCAGCCAGGTTAAGTATGCATCTCCCCCCCATCTCAGCCAGGTGAAGTATGCATCTCTCCCCCCATCTCAGCCAGGTGAAGTATGCATCTCCCCCCATCTCAGCCAGGTGAAGTATGCATCCCCCCCCCAGCTCAGCCAGGTGAAGTATGCATCTCTCCCCCCATCTCAGCCAGGTGAAGTATGCATCTCCCCCCATCTCAGCCAGGTGAAGTATGCATATCGCCCCCATCCCAGCCAGGTGAAGTATGCATCTCCCCCCTTCATCTCAGCCAGGTGAAGTATGCATCTCCCCCCCATCTCAGCCAGGTGAAGTATGCATCTCCCCCCTTCATCTCAGCCAGGTGAAGTATCCATCTCCCCCCCATCTCAGCCAGGTGAAGTATGCATCTCCCCCCCCATCTCAGCCAGGTGAAGTATGCATCTCCCCCCATCTCAGCCAGGTGAAGTATGCATCTCTCCCTCTCCCATCTCAGCCAGGTGAAGTATGCATCTCTCCGCCTCCCCATCTCAGCCAGGTGAAGTATGCATCTCCCCCCCATCTCAGCCAGGTGAAGTATGCATCTCACCCCCCCTATCTCAGCCAGGTGAAGTATGCATCTCCCCCCCATCTCAGCCAGGTGAAGTATGCATCTCCCCCCCATCTCAGCCAGGGGAAGTATGCATCTCCCCCCCATCTCAGCCAGGTGAAGTATGCATCTCCCCCCATCTCAGAGAGGTGAAGTATGCATCTCCCCCCCATCTCAGCCAGGTGAAGTATGCATCTCTCTCCCCCATCTCAGCCAGGTGAATTATGCATCTCCCCCCCATCTCAGCCAGGTGAAGTATGCATCTCCCCCCCATCTCAGCCAGGTGAAATATGCATCTCTCTCCCCATCTCAGCCAGGTGAAGTATGCATCTCCCCCCATCTCAGCCAGGTGAAGTATGCATCCCCCCCCCCCATCTCAGCCAGGTGAAGTATGCATCTCTCCCCCCCAGCTCAGCCGGGTGAAGTATGCATCTCTCCCCCCATCTCAGCCAGGTGAAGTATGCATCTCCCCCCATCTCAGCCAGGTGAAGTATGCATCCCCCCCCATCTCAGCCAGGTGAAGTATGCATCTCCCCCCTTCATCTCAGCCAGGTGAAGTATGCATCTCCCCCCCATCTCAGCCAGGTGAAGTATGCATCTCCCCCCCATCTCAGCCAGGTGAAGTATGCATCTCCCCCCCATCTCAGCCAGGTGAAGTATGCATCTCTCCCCCTCCCATCTCAGCCAGGTGAAGTATGAATCTCTCCGCCTCCCCATCTCAGCCAGGTGAAGTATGCATCTCCCCCCCCCCATCTCAGCCAGGTGAAGTATGCATCTCACCCCCCCTATCTCAGCCAGGTGAAGTATGCATCTCCCCCCCATCTCAGCCAGGTGAAGTATGCATCTCCCCCCATCTCAGCCAGGGGAAGTATGCATCTCCCCACCCCATCTCAGCCAGGTGAAGTATGCATCCCCCCCATCTCAGCCAGGTGAAGTATGCATCTCCCCCCATCTCAGCCAGGTGAAGTATGCATCTCTCCCCCCCCCATCTCAGCCAGGTGAAGTATGCATCTCTCCCCCCCAGCTCAGCCAGGTGAAGTATGCATCTCTCCCCCCATCTCAGCCAGGTGAAGTATGCATCTCCCCCCATCTCAGCCAGGTGAAGTATGCATCTCCCCCCCATCTCAGCCAGGTGAAGTATGCATCTCCCCCCTTCATCTCAGCCAGGTGAAGTATGCATCTCCCCCCATCTCAGCCAGGTGAAGTATGCATCTCCCCCCATCTCAGCCAGGTGAAGTATGCATCTCCCCCCCATCTCAGCCAGGTGAAGTATGCATCTCTCCCCCTCCCATCTCAGCCAGGTGAAGTATGCATCTCTCCGCCTCCCCATCTCAGCCAGGTGAAGTATGCATCTCCCCCCCCATCTCAGCCAGGTGAAGTATGCATCTATCCCTTTCCCATCTCAGCCAGGTGAAGTATGCATCTCTCCCCCTCCCCATCTCAGCCAGCTGAAGTATGCATCCCCCCCATCTCAGCCAGGTGAAGTATGCATCTCACCCACCCTATCTCAGCCAGGTGAAGTATGCATCTCCCCCCCCCATCTCAGCCAGGTGAAGTATGCATCTCCCCCCCATCTCAGCCAGGTGAAGTATGCATCTCTCTCCCCCATCTCAGCCAGGTGAAGTATGCATCTCCCCCCCATCTCAGCCAGGTGAAGTATGCATCTCCCCCCCATCTCAGCCAGGTGAAGTATGCATCTCCCCCCCCATCTCAGCCAGGTGAAGTGTTCATCTCTCCCCCCCATCTCAGCCAGGTGAAGTATGCATCTCTCCCCCTCATCTCAGCCAGGTGAAGTATGCATCTCCCCCCCCATCTCAGCCAGGTGAAGTATGCATCTCTCCCCCCCATCTCAGCCAGGTGAAGTGTGCATCTCTCCCCCCCATCTCAGCCAGGTGAAGTATGCATCTCTCCCCCACCCCATCTCAGCCAGGTGAAGTATGCATCTCCCCCCCATCTCAGCCACGGGAAGTATGCATCTCCCTCCCATCTCAGCCAGGTGAAGTATGCATCTCCCCCCCATCTCAGCCAGGTGAAGTATGCATCTCCCCCCCCATCTCAGCCAGGTGAGGTATGCATCTCTCCCCCCCCCATCTCAGCCAGGTGAAGTATGCATCTCTCCCCCCCATCTCAGCCAGGTGAAGTATGCATCCCCCCCCATCTCAGCCAGGTGAAGTATGCATCTCCCCCCCCCCATTTCAGCCAGGTGAAGTATGCATCTCTCCCTCCCATCTCAGCCAGGTGAAGTATGCATCTCTCCCCCCATCTCAGCCAGGTGACGTATGCATCTCCCCCCCATCTCAGCCAGGTGAAGTATGCATCTCCCCCCCATCTCAGCCAGGTGAAGTATGCATCTCTCCCCCCATCTCAGCCAGGTTAAGTATGCATCTCCCCCCCATCTCAGCCAGGTGAAGTATGCATCTCTCCCCCCATCTCAGCCAGGTGAAGTATGCATCTCCCCCCATCTCAGCCAGGTGAAGTATGCATCTCCCCCCCCAGCTCAGCCAGGTGAAGTATGCATCTCTCCCCCCATCTCAGCCAGGTGAAGTATGCATCTCCCCCCCATCTCAGCCAGGTGAAGTATGCATCTCCCCCCTTCATCTCAGCCAGGTGAAGTATGCATCTCCCCCCCATCTCAGCCAGGTGAAGTATGCATCTCCCCCCTTCATCTCAGCCAGGTGAAGTATCCATCTCCCCCCCATCTCAGCCAGGTGAAGTATGCATCTCCCCCCCATCTCAGCCAGGTGAAGTATGCATCTCCCCCCATCTCAGCCAGGTGAAGTATGCATCTCTCCCTCTCCCATCTCAGCCAGGTGAAGTATGCATCTCTCCGCCTCCCCATCTCAGCCAGGTGAAGTATGCATCTCCCCCCCATCTCAGCCAGGTGAAGTATGCATCTCACCCCCCCTATCTCAGCCAGGTGAAGTATGCATCTCCCCCCCATCTCAGCCAGGTGAAGTATGCATCTCCCCCCCATCTCAGCCAGGGGAAGTATGCATCTCCCCCCCATCTCAGCCAGGTGAAGTATGCATCTCCCCCCATCTCAGCCAGGTGAAGTATGCATCTCCCCCCCATCTCAGCCAGGTGAAGTATGCATCTCTCTCCCCCATCTCAGCCAGGTGAATTATGCATCTCCCCCCCATCTCAGCCAGGTGAAGTATGCATCTCCCCCCCATCTCAGCCAGGTGAAGTATGCATCTCTCTCCCCATCTCAGCCAGGTGAAGTATGCATCTCCCCCCATCTCAGCCAGGTGAAGTATGCATCTCTCCCCCCCCCATCTCAGCCAGGTGAAGTATGCATCTCTCCCCCCATCTCAGCCAGGTGAAGTATGCATCTCCCCCCATCTCAGCCAGGTGAAGTATGCATCTCCCCCCCCCCCATCTCAGCCAGGTGAAGTATGCATCTCCCCCCTTCATCTCAGCCAGGTGAAGTATGCATCTCCCCCCCATCTCAGCCAGGTGAAGTATGCATATCCCCCCCATCTCAGCCAGGTGAAGTATGCATCTCCCCCCCACCTCAGCCAGGTGAAGTATGCATCTCTCCCCCTCCCATCTCAGCCAGGTGAAGTATGCATCTCTCCGCCTCCCCATCTCAGCCAGGTGAAGTATGCATCTCCCCCCCCCAACTCAGCCAGGTGAAGTATGCATCTCACCCCCCCTATCTCAGCCAGGTGAAGTATGCATCTCCCCCCATTCTCAGCCAGGTGAAGTATGCATCTCCCCCCATCTTAGCCAGGGGAAGTATGCATCTCCCCACCCCATCTCAGCCAGGTGAAGTATGCATCCCCCCCATCTCAGCCAGGTGAAGTATGCATCTCCCCCCATCTCAGCCAGGTGAAGTATGCATCTCTCTCCCCCATCTCAGCCAGGTGAAGTATGCAAGTATGCATCTCGTCCCCATCGCAGCCAGGTGAAGTATGCATCTCCCCCCATCTCAGCCAGGTGAAGTATGCATCTCCCCCCCCCCATCTCAGCCAGGTGAAGTGTTCATCTCTCCCCCCCATCTCAGCCAGGTGAAGTATGCATCTCTCCCCCCCATCTCAGCCAGGTGAAGTATGCATCTCCCCCCCCATCTCAGCCAGGTGAAGTATGCATCTCTCCCCCCCATCTCAGCCAGGTGAAGTGTGCATCTCTCCCCCCCATCTCAGCCAGGTGAAGTATGCATCTCTCCCCCACCCCATCTCAGCCAGGTTAAGTATGCATCTCCCCCCCATCTCAGCCAGGTGAAGTATGCATCTCCCCCCATCTTAGCCAGGTGAAGTATGCATCTCTCCCCCCCCATCTCAGCCAGGTGAAGTGTGCATCTCTCCCCCCCATCTCAGCCAGGTGAAGTATGCATCTCTCCCCCCCATCTCAGCCAGGTGAAGTATGCATCTCCCCCCCATCTCAGCCAGGTGAAGAATGCATCTCCCCCCCCATCTCAGCCAGGTGAAGTATGCATCTCCCCCCCATCTCAGCCAGGTGAAGTATGCATCTCCCCCCCCCATCTCAGCCAGGTGAAGTATGCATCTCCCCCCCATCTAAGCCAGGTGAAGTATGCATCTCCCCCCCCCCCATCTCAGCCAGGTGAAGTATGCATCTCCCCCCCATCTAAGCCAGGTGAAGTATGCATCTCCCCCCATCTCAGCCAGGTGAAGTATGCATCTCCCCCCATCTCAGCCAGGTGAAGTATGCATCTCTCCCCCCCATCTCTGCCAGGTGAAGTATGCATCTCCCCCCATCTCAGCCAGGTGAAGTATGCATCTCTCCCCCCCATCTCAGCCAGGTGAAGTATGCATCCCGCCCCCATCTCAGCCAGGTGAAGTATGCATCTCCCCCATCTCAGCCAGGTGAAGTATGCATCCCCCCATCTCAGCCAGGTGAAGTATGCATCTCCCCCCCCCCATCTCAGCCAGGTGAAGTATGCATCTCTCCCCCCCATCTCAGCCAGTTGAAGTATGCATCTCCCCCCCCATCTCAGCCAGGTGAAGTATGCGTCTCCTCCCCCCCATCTCAGCCAGGTGAAGTATGCATCTCTACTCCCCCCCATCTCAGCCAGGTGAAGTATGCATCCCTCCCCCCCATCTCAGCCAGGTGAAGTATGCATCTCCCCCCATCTCAGCTAGGTGAAGTATGCATCTCCCTCCCCCGTCTCAGCCAGGTGAAGTATGCATCTCTCCCCCCATCTCAGCCAGGTGAAGTATGCATCCCCCCCCCATCTCAGCCAGGTGAAGTATGCATCTCCCCACCCCATCTCAGCCAGGTGAAGTATGCATCCCCCCCATCTCAGCCAGGTGAAGTATGCATCTCCCCCCATCTCAGCCAGGTGAAGTATGCATCTCTCTCCCCCATCTCAGCCAGGTGAAGTATGCAAGTATGCATCTCGTCCCCATCGCAGCCAGGTGAAGTATGCATCTCCCCCCCCATCTCAGCCAGGTGAAGTATGCATCTCCCCCCCCATCTCAGCCAGGTGAAGTTTTCATCTCTCCCCCCCATCTCAGCCAGGTGAAGTATGCATCTCTCCCCCCCATCTCAGCCAGGTGAAGTATGCATCTCCCCCCCCATCTCAGCCAGGTGAAGTATGCATCTCTCCCCCCCATCTCAGCCAGGTGAAGTGTGCATCTCTCCCCCCCATCTCAGCCAGGTGAAGTATGCATCTCTCCCCCACCCCATCTCAGCCAGGTTAAGTATGCATCTCCCCCCATCTCAGCCAGGTGAAGTATGCATCTCCCCCCATCTCAGCCAGGTGAAGTATGCATCTCTCCCCCCCATCTCAGCCAGGTGAAGTGTGCATCACACCCCCCATCTCAGCCAGGTGAAGTATGCATCTCTCCCCCCCATCTCAGCCAGGTGAAGTATGCATCTCCCCCCCCATCTCAGCCAGGTGAAGAATGCATCTCCCCCCCCATCTCAGCCAGGTGAAGTATGCATCTCCCCCCCATCTCAGCCAGGTGAAGTATGCATCTCCCCCCCCCCATCTCAGCCAGGTGAAGTATGCATCTCCCCCCCATCTAAGCCAGGTGAAGTATGCATCTCCCCCCCCATCTCAGCCAGGTGAAGTATGCATCTCCCCCCCATCTAAGCCAGGTGAAGTATGCATCTCCCCCCCATCTCAGCCAGGTGAAGTATGCATCTCCCCCCATCTCAGCCAGGTGAAGTATGCATCTCCCCCCATCTCAGCCAGGTGAAGTATGCATCTCCCCCCATCTCAGCCAGGTGAAGTATGCATCTCTCCCCCCCATCTCAGCCAGGTGAAGTATGCATCCCGCCCCCATCTCAGCCAGGTGAAGTATGCATCTCCCCCATCTCAGCCAGGTGAAGTATGCATCCCCCCATCTCAGCCAGGTGAAGTATGCATCTCCCCCCCCATCTCAGCCAGGTGAAGTATGCATCTCTCCCCCCCATCTCAGCCAGGTGAAGTATGCATCTCCCCCCCCATCTCAGCCAGGTGAAGTATGCGTCTCCTCCCCCCCATCTCAGCCAGGTGAAGTATGCATCTCTACTCCCCCCCATCTCAGCCAGGTGAAGTATGCATCCCTCCCCCCCATCTCAGCCAGGTGAAGTATGCATCTCCCCCCATCTCAGCTAGGTGAAGTATGCATCTCCCCACCCCGTCTCAGCCAGGTGAAGTATGCATCTCTCCCCCCATCTCAGCCAGGTGAAGTATGCATCCCCCCCCCATCTCAGCCAGGTGAAGTATGCATCTCCCCCCATCTCAGCCAGGTGAAGTATGCATCTCCCCCCCATCTCAGCCAGGTGAAGTATGCATCTCTCCCCCCCATCTCAGCCAGATGAAGTATGCATCTCCCCCCCATCTCAGCCAGGTGAAGTATGCATCCCCCCCCCATCTCAGCCAGGTGAAGTATGCATCTCTCCCCCCCCCCATCTCAGCCAGGTGAAGTATGCATCTCTCCCCCATCTTAGCCAGGTGAAGTATGCATCTCCCCCCCATCTCAGCCAGGTGAAGTATGCATCTCTCCCCCCCCATCTCAGCCAGGTGAAGTATTCATCTCCCCCCCATCCCAGCCAGGTGAAGTATGCATCTCTCCCCCCAATCTTAGCCAGGTGAAGTATGCATCTCCCCCCCCATCTCAGCCAGGTGAAGTGTGCATCTCTACCCCCCATCTCAGCCAGGTGAAGTATGCATCTCTCCCACCCATCTCAGCCAGGTGAAGTGTGCATCTCTCCCCCCCATCTCAGCCAGGTGAAGTATGCATCTCTCCCCCCATCTCAGCCAGGTGAAGTATGCATCTCCCCCCCATCTCAGCCAGGTGAAGTATGCATCCCCCCCCCCATCTCAGCCAGGTGTAGTGTGCATCTCTCCCCCCCCCCCATCTCAGCCAGGTGAAGTATGCATCTCTCCCCCCCATCTCAGCCAGGTGAAGTATGCATCTCCCCTCCATCTCAGCCAGGTGAAGTATGCACCATTCCCCCCCCATGTCAGCCAGGTGAAGTGTGCATCTTTCCCCCCATCTCAGCCAGGTGAAGTATGCATCTCTCCCCCCCATCTCAGCCAGGTGAAGTATGCATCTCCCCCCCCATCTCAGCCAGGTGAAGTATGCATCTCTCCCCCCCCATCTCAGCCAGGTGAAGTATGCATCTCCCCCCCGACATCTCAGCCAGGTGAGGTATGCATCTCCCCCCCATCTCAGCCAGGTGAGGTATGCATCTCTCCCCCATCTCAGCCAGGTGAAGTATGCATCTCTCCCCCCCATCTCAGCCAGGTGAAGTATGCATCTCTCCCCCCCAATCTCAGCCAGGTGAAGTATGCATCTCTCCCCCCCCATCTCAGCCAGGTGAAGTATAAATCTCTCCCCCCCCATCTCAGCCAGGTGAAGTATGCATCTCCCCCCCCATCTCAGCCAGGTGAAGTATGTATCTCTCCCCCCAATCTCAGCCAGGTGAAGTATGCATCTCTCCCCCCCCCATCTCAGCCAGGTGAAGTATGCATCTCTCCCCCAATCATCTTCCCACATCACACTGCCATGAGCTTGACATACAACTCACCGAATAGCCAGGATTGTTGTCCTGCGTGTCGCTCCATGTAGCGTGGTATCGTGGAGTTCTGCATGACCATTGAATCATGGGTTGATCGGGGAAATCGGGCATAACAATGTGTGATGATCTTGTTTGAGTGACATACCATTTGCACGTTGATGGAGTGGTATAATTTACGGTTGCGGTACACTGCCTCCATGGCATGTGGGACCACCAATTCGACATGGGTGCAGTCGATGGCACCGATGCAACCTGGGAAGCCTGCCAGTGAATGAAAGCCACTTTGGTGTTTGAGATCTCCTGGGCAGTCCGTGGTAGGAATATGTGGTCACCTGTGTGCTTCAGGAGGGCATCGAGCACTTGGTTCAGCGTCCGTGAGAATAATGGTTGTGATATGCAATGCATCTGCCCTACTGTGTGCTCGTAGGTGCCTGTGGCCAGGAAGTGGAGCACAGACACCACCTTCAGTAGAGGGGGGATGGCGGTACGGATGTCTATGAGGCTGGCAATGTCATTATGTATCATGTCCACAATGGTGGTGATGGTGTCCCGGTCCATACGATACAGGGTGTGGATCTGCTCAGGGGTTAGGCTGAATGGACTGGCTCTTATTCGAGGGATTGGGGGCTGCCTGTGTTGTACAACTGCCTGCACTGGTGGTGCATGCTGTGCCTGCCTCACCCTCCTTCTCCTCCTGTATCTCCTCTGTGCTGCCTGTTGTTGTTGTTGTTGTTGCTGGAGTTCCACTGCAATAATGTCCTCCAGCCCCAGTATTGCTACTAGTATTGGAATCATTTTGGTGTGTGACTGGGTGTGGGTAGGGGTGGGTTGTGTTCCTTTTGTGCTGGCCCAGTCTACATTGCCTCCACCTGTGATGATTGTGTGCACCTTTGGTAGTTGGGAACACTGCACATGGCCGTTTACGGATGGTTCGCGATGCCGGTATTTACTCCATGCTGGTAAGGTACTTTGCGGGCTTCAGTAGGCCGTTATTTGCATGTCCGCCTGACTTGTATTCAGCTCCTGTTTACGCCATGCCGCTATTGCCGGCATGTAGGGTCGCGTGCACGCGCCAATGCCGCTATTAGAGGCACCGTTATTTACGGTGCCGCTAATAGCTGGTTGGTGGATCGTAATGGACCGGAGCGGTAAGCGATGCAGGTAATCCTTTACCGGCATTGTTTTTCCCTTACCTCCAACCTCGTAATGACCCCCATTGTGTTTGTGACATGCATGTAGTTGAGAGGTACAGTCAACCCACGATGGGAGGAAAGCATCAGTTCTCCCCAACATTACTGCTTACTCTGGACAATTCAAGATTAATCGTCTCATGTGATCATTATAGCAGGTGCACAAAATGGAGAAGACGGACTAATGATGAAAGTAATGACTGGTGAATGGGACTTACCGCGGAGGCATAAGAGGACATCTTGCCAGGAAGAGAAGACTGTTGAAGGTTATGTCTGATCTCATTCCCTGATGATGAGAAAGCTACTTGTCAGCCTTAACTTTCCTAACAAGGTAGGTGATTTGGAGGGTGGAGGTTAGGCTGCTGCTGGATGCTAAGAAGTGGACATGCCACTCCCTTATGTACTGCATTATAACTCATCTCTCTTTCTCTGCTATCTGGCTACACTTTGAAAATCCATTGCCTGGGATCTGTCACCATATCACAGGGAGAATCCACAGTCCTCATTATCAGCTTTTCTACTCCACACATTGAAGCCATACCAACCTGAATAAGACTTCCCATCCAAGCCCTAATCCTCTCACACCTAGATGGTGGCAATGCTCTACTTGCCAGTATTTCCAGAGAGGCACCACTGAAAAACCCATTAAACACAGCCACCTGCCTAATCAAGGGACAACCTAAATGTAATTACATTGCACCCGCCATGGACAACATCCAAGCACAAATCATCTTCAGTTCCAGCTCTGCCAACTCTAATGGTGGGAAGACAAGTTCACCAATGTATCTGGCAGAGAAGCTGGACATCTGTTGAGGGGGGGTGGGTGGTAGGCAGAGCCAGGTGTCAAAGCCTCTCCAGAATGAATCTTCAGACATTAAAGAATGAGAAGACTCTGAGAGCAATCAATGCCATTTTATGTTCCACGGCGTTTGCCAATACACCAGACTCATATCATCTCTTTACAACTCAGAAATGAGTAAGCACCTGTAAAACAGACCTCCAGACAAGCAGACAGAAAACAAATAATCCTCTAAGGAAAAAAGCATGGTGCACTTCTTTGGAAGGACAACAACGGTTAAGGAAAAGGGTGACAGAGGGTATCGTAGAACCCAACTGCCGCGGAGATCTTGGTTAGTTCAAAGCAGACATGCCATTATAAAACAAAATGTCGTCACTCGTGATGCACATAATATACAGTTTTCATCTCCCTCTCCCGCCCTCATTGGCTACCCCTATATACGTAGTAACAGTTCCCTACAGTCCCTCGGCTGATAGGCCACACTCTAATCTACCCCTGCCCACGTGGTCCTCTGCTCCGTAACCTTGGGTTCCCATTACCTGACTGGCAGGCCTCTGGGAGTGTTACCCTCCTCACGGGCCTAGTCACATGGTGTGCACCTGCTCATTAGCATGAGCTCAGTGGATACCTCTGAGGTGAAATTGGCCCTCTAGAATAATGGAGCGTTTATCTTGATACTAGACATACGGACGCCCCACCATGACTCCCTGTTGCAGGACTGCATTTGTTGGCATCACCTCTTGCTCCTTGCAATACAAATCAGGGGAGGTTTCACTCCTTGCTCCCCCCCTTATCAGCAACCCCTCCCCGGAGCTTCTAAAGGGCCTCTAGATGACCACACTAATCAGCCAAATTCTGATAGATTTAGGTGTTCTGCTTGTGGGCATCTAGCAGTTCAAATGGGATGGCCATGATTCTGGGGGGCGCTAATGCTCTAAATCTAAGCCAGGCCTTTTGGCAGCTCCAGACCTCTACCCTGGCTCCCACAGGGTTGTCCTTCAGGACAGATGCAGCCCTGCCCCTGCTTGGCCATTCACATTCCTTTCTGGTTTTGCAGGCCTGCAACGCGATACGATTGTGTTTTTATCTATCAGGCCTGAAGGCCTCTGTGTCCCGTTTCCCTGCTGGGCTTGCGATGGGAAGGTGATTCAAAACTCATTGTCCTGCAGCAACTTTCACCATGACCCACAACAGACTAGGCCTCACTTCAAATATGGCGGTGCTTCTTTATTTCCTGCATCTGGTACCAGGGCCAACATTTACAGGGACACACTGGTCAAGTGGCACAGCGAGTAGAGCGCTCGCTTTGACATCCGTGCAGAATCCCGGCAGGGCCAAACTCAGCCTTTCATCCTTCCGAGGTCGATAAATGAGCACCACAACACACCGTGGGTAATAAAAAGCAGCGCTCAGATACTTGAGGGTTCGTAGCGCTATATAAGTGCCAAATTATTATTATTATTTACATCCTTGTACACTATATTTCAACTTTTGTACTTTAATATCACTCGTGCCTGAGAGCGGGGCCTACCTACGTGTCCATAACTGCTACCAAACACTATATTTGCTATTCCCACTTTGCATGCTTCTCCCCCTTGCAGTGGCATGCATTCAGTTTCTCACGCATTAATATATTTTCCTCACCCTAAATCGTTTGGGTGGGCATGGGAGCTAAACATGCCCTCCATCAAGACTCAAGTTATCAAGGAGCACCTGCGCTCCCATGCATGAATAACATCCTTCCTGTGCAGAGTATATCAGCCTAGTGAGAGGGGGGGCTCTGTGTCTCCCCCACTGAGACTCCCCAGCACCATTCTCGAGCCCTCATTATGATCAGAATGTTTTAGGTGTTCCAACAATGCCTCCCACGCGCTGCTTCCCTTATGTGCTCCAGACAGAGTTTGTCTGCCCTTGTTCCTAAGTACATGCTATATAAATACACAATATAACAATGATAGCTACCTCACATCTCTGCGAACCTTCAAGCAAACTATTTTATTATGAACTTGCCTTTGTAGAAAGAAATATTATGCAAGAGAAATTGACATCGACATAGACTTCAACTAAATAACCGTTTTAAACCAGACTTAATTTTGCCTGTTAACTAAAAATAAAGAACACAGTTTTTATTCGAATAAATGAATTAAAATTGGTATGTTTTTATGTGCTCCTACTCTGCCTCACCTCAGAATAGTTGGCTAGTCTACAATTGTCATGGCTATTGATGTGACCAGTTGCAAGGGGAAATGGTTCACCCACTACTCTAAGAATCTTTGAAAAGTGGACTTTGGGCCTCATTACGACCCGGGCGGTAATGGATTACCGGTACCGGTAAGGGCACTGGTGCCGGTAATCCCTTACCGCCCAATTCCGAGGTCCCTTTGCGGGTCCTCCCTCAGAGGCTGGTTTTACCAGCCGTTAAGGACGAGACCCGCAAAAGGGCCTTGGAGGTAATTACAGTACCGCAATTTGCGGTACAGTAATTATCACCTCCCGATTTCCATGGAGCCCTATGGGGGCAAAAATGGGAATGGGGAAGGGCCAATGGTGAATGGGGAATTACCGCCCTGCCAACCTTGGAATGGGGCGGTAATTCCGCCATTCACCATGGCGGAATCGGTAAGGTACTGCCGTGAACCATGGCGCCAATAGCACCATGGTGAACACCTGGGTTGTAATGAGGCCCAAGACTTTTCATCAATTTTCAACTACCTTTCGTTGAGAGATCCATCATTTTCTCTCACTTGCTCTCTCTTCTCACTTTCTCTCTCCTTCCCCTCTCTCTCTCTCTCTCTCTCTCTCTCTCTGTTTCTCTCTCTCTCTCTCTCTCTTCTCTCTCTCTCTCTCTCTCTTTCTCTCTCTCTCTCTCTCCTCTCTCTCTCTCTCTCTCTCTCTTTCTCTCTCTCTCTCTCTCTCTCTCTCTCTCTCTGGTTTTCTCTCTCTCTCTCTCTCTCTCTCTGGTTTTGTTTGGGATAGCTACATGGACCAGCAACATAAGAAAATACAATACTATGGCGTTAATCCCTTGTTCCAATGGTTGGAACAGGGGGTAACGGCCCGGCATCCCAAGTTATCAGTCCGAGCGTAGTGGGGCACCGGGCCGTTAACCTTGGCCTTGGAACGGGGATTAACGGCATCAGCACCCAGGGTTACCAAAGCGGTAACCCGGGGTGCTAAAAAAAGAAGTTTTTCTTCATTCAACGGGACGTGGTGCGCATCCCACTGAATGACGAAAAATATTTAACCAAGATGGCCGCCATGGTTATAGAAGGTGAGGCTCCATACAGAGCCCCTCTACAATGACCATTGCGGTCAGAGAAAAAATGAAGCTGCTGCAGTGGCAGGTGCTGCTACTGCCACCGCAACAGTCAGGGAAGTGGGGAGGGAAATGAGATTTTTATTTTATTTTTAATTACGGGAGGGCTGGGGGAAAGATGGCGGCCCGCAGCAGGGGAGGCAGCCTGCAGGTGGGGCTGAAGTTACAGGTTTCAGCCCAAGATCCGCGGAACCTGATTGGCTGCGCCTCCGCCCCAGATGCTAATTGTCTATGAGATCTGGAATATCGATTCATGCACAATGCCCCTTTTACCTGTGGACGAGAGCCTTGTCGGGTGACCTGTGCTTAATGTATTTCTTTTTTTCCATTGTCTATATGACAAAAGAGAAACTGATCACACCTCTCCACTCTCTCCCCGGTGTGTTGCTAGATGCAAACTGCACTGCCAATGAGCAGGCTGTAGGCCTACCAAGCATATGTGAATAGATGGAGGTGTGCTAACGCATTTTTAAAAAAACGCTTTTACAACAAACAATAAAGAAACCAACTTTTAAAAAAAAGACATTGTTCACAGTAATATAGCATTTAGAGTGTCAACATGATGTCCCACAGTTCATCATATGAACTTATAGATGCCAGTCCAATACCCTGCACTTCACCACAGTGCCTATCGATGATCTGACAGAGAGAGCGCCCGAGAGATGGTCAATGCAAACTAGCCAGAGATTCCCCACACATGGGGGTGGGGGGAGGGGCAAGCGTGTAAGGCCAGTAACCGAATGTAGGATATGTTAAAATCATGGCACTATGCAATATCCTCCGCCCACCGAAACCCGGTCGGAAGTGGTCTCTTCCACCACACCATGGCTACTCTTCTGCATGCCAGTATCAGCAGGAGGCCGGCCAGCCGTCTGGCATATTTGGGCAGATGTAAGGTCAACCCCAAAAGTGCTATCACTGGGTCGGCATCACACGCTCTCTGAGCATGGACGATATTGTCTCAAACACCTCCCCTCCAAGTCTTGCTTCCAGAGGACATTCCCATGACACATGAACAAAGGTAGCCCCATCAAACTTGGGGGTCCCACAGGACTCCATGGGAATGGGAAACCTGAAGCACTGGCACTGTTAGTAACAGTGCCGGTGCTGCAGTGAACAGCCTGCTGCTGGTAGGGGCCTGATTTCCCGGCAGGTCAGGCTTGCCGGGCGTTCCGTGCCCTTACCGGCAGACTCGCAGTGACCGGGTTCGGAAAAACTGCCGGCAACTTGTTACCGGCACCTTTATTTCAGGACCGGATCACTTGTAATGAGAGCCACAGTCAATATAAGCCGGCTGTCTCTCCGCAGCCAGCATTCGAGCTAGAAGCACAGCAGTCTTCTGCCCCGCACCATATTGCTTAACAATATAAGGCCAACACAGAAATCGGACCACCCTAACTGCATTGCTTGAAACTCGTTAAGTTATTTCCTAAAATCTGCTAACGTGCTACTCTCTCCTGTCTGATGCAGTGTTCGCTGCACAGCTTTAAGCTTGGTCGCATCACTCTCCAGGTCCTTGCTAATTAGTTTTAAGAGACCAACTTCTTTGGAGAGACAAATCCCACGCATACAGTACTTGAAAGCCTCCCACAATGTACTCGGGGAGTCAACAGTGCCCTCATTGTTTGTCAAAAATATGCATATTTTGTTTTTTACCTCCCCATGAAAGGCAGAGTCCTGGAATAATTCTGCTTTGCAACACCAGTTCCACCCATCACAGCTGCTCCGGAAATATAACATTTTAAGGTGACTGGAGAGTCATCTGATAAGGTTTGTGGCGATATTTTGTAGCCTTCCATACCCAAGGTCGCTTGTTTGGACACAAGGAAAAAGACAATGCGAAAAACTGTGCGATGTACCCCCGAGTGGAAAGAGGAATCACGTAATGTTGCGTGTTGTATACGCCGAATGTCTGTTAGGTTGTATAGGGTGCAGAGGTCCAGGATTTTACGACACGACTTGGATGGACACCTTATACCCTTAGGGGATCTGCCTATGTCCCCATCCATAACCGTGTTGAAGTCTCCCCCAAGAAAATTGCCGAACCCGAGAAAGATGCGAAGTGACCATCGTAGAATTCTGGCTCATCAATATTCAGAAAGGATATATTTAGTAAAGAGACCCGATCCCCTCAATATATCCCTCCCCTCTCAATCCCTGTGCTCCTCATGCAGGCGGAATCAGAGAGAGCTATGCATAAGGATGGCTTCACCCCTCACATAGCAGGAATAGGACGAATACTATGACTGGCAGCCCCATTGTGATGCTCCTTTACCTTCAGGGGATTGCATGAGGTGGGTCTCTTGAATAAATGCCACACTAACATCGTTCCATCACAAATAAAGGAGTATTTTATGGAGCTTGTCTGGTAGGTTGTCCCTCATATATTCCAGGTCATCATTTTAAAACTTCTAACACCCTGACCTCTAGGTCACCCCCCCTCCCATTCTATCATGTCTGAGTCAGCCCCACCCGCATACCACAAAAAGCTATTAGGACACTTGACCTGCCAAGGGATCGAGGCCGGCTCTTTGCATGAATGCAGAATATTAGGAAACAGCTCTTGCGATGAGACACTCTCACAACAGAAATGTATATAATATTCAACCCCCTAAGGGGTGGTTTGTTCAAACCACTCCCAGGCTTAAACCAACTCCCCAGGGGTCTAACCCCTCTCCCTGGCTTTTCAACCAATAGCTGGCACCTCTCGCACACTGCATTGCCACTCTCTGCTCCAATTTTCAGTGTATGCAGATGGCACTCAACTCATTTTCAGGCTTCCCTCTGCCACCCCTTCTCCTTCTCTCATCTTGGATTGTTTGTCTGCTATTCAGGAGTGGTGTGCCGCCAACAATCTCTACCTTAATGTCAGCAAGATGGAGATTCTCCTCATCGGCACACCTTCACCCTCCTTTCCTGTCACTGTCTGGCCGGCCTCCCTTGGCTCTCCTCCCACCCCCACCTGCAAGGCTAAGAACTTTGCGGTCATCTTTGACTCCACGCTTTCCTTTTCTGCCCACATCTCTGATGTCTCTAAAAAGTCAAATTTCCAACTGCACCCCCTCAGAGGTATTCTGCCTTTCCTCTCCTTCCCCCAGAAGCTCTCTGTCTCTCGAGCCCTAGTTCTCTCTAGGTTGGACTACTGTAACAGCCTCTTTCTAAATCTACCTGCTTCTACTCTCTACCCTTTGCAACTCATCCAGTACATGACTGTGAGACTTGTCCTTGGCCTCAAGCCTTGGGATCGTATCTCTACAGCCCTAAAATCTCTTCAATGGCTCCCAGTGGCTTCAAGGGTTAAATTCAAGACCCTTTGTATTGTCCACAAGGTGTTCTGGCGCCTGGGTCCAAATTACCTTCAACTCTCCGTCCGTAAATACCGTCCCTTTCGAGCTCTTCGCTCCTCCACCTCTAACTCCCTCAGGGGCAGTCGTTTCTCAAAGAAACGAGCTGGGGGTAGATCTCTGTCTTCAGCTGGGTCCTCCCTCTGGAACAGCCTCCCTGCCACAAACTTGAGGAGAACTATCGCTGGTTCCGGAAGCACCTCAAGACTTTCCTCTTTGCTTCTGCCTTCTCTCCTCCTCTCCCCTGCTGATCTGTTCTGCTGGGCATTGTGCACCTGGTTACTCTCTGATTTTGGGCCCAGGTACTTGCCCACCATGCCATGCGCCCGCACTGCCTCCTGGCAAACCTTGCACTTGGGTCTGTATCTGTAACCCTACAGTCCTTCCTTTTTCTGCACTAATCAGACACTTCCTGTCTGTGCCTTAAACATAGCAGTTGCAACCTGCTGGCTGCACTATCACTTGTTGTTTTTATCCTTTGCTCAGCACTTTCCACTCCCCCCCCTGCACTTTCCCCCTTTATCTCTGCCCTGTACTTGTGTGTTCTCAATGTCACGGGGCCTAGTAAGATCGCTGTTTTGTTCTCCCTTGTCCCCCTCCCTTGCCTCGTCGCGCTCTGAAAACACTTGTGTATGAGCGTGATACAAATAAAATATCATATCATATCATAAGATGAACAGTCCAACAATATCCAACCCTCCTTCTTCCCCCAGGACCATCCCCAACTAGTCTAGGAATACCCCATTTCCACCCCCTAACAACATTTATAGAACACACACAGGGTACTCGTGCCTCCACCCAGCCCCAACCTTTCTAAAAATGTCTGCAGATTCCCCACTGCACAACAGCCCCACAGACGGATCCAAGAGCGGCCCGCTTCACAAAGCCATAATTTTCCTCAATGGTTCCATACACCGCACCAATGCATTTGATCATTTTTATCCCCTGACCATACTATTCAATATCAAGTGTGATTGTCTGATGTTCCTCCGGTGATGAAAAAGTGTGCTCTCCCCACATATTGATGCAGAGTTTGGCTGGAAACAACATGGCGTACCGAATGTCACGATCCCGAAGCCTGCGCGTCACACCAATTAATGTTCTCCTTGCCACCTGTACTGATGCCAAAAAGTCCGGGAATATCTGCAGCTGGTCCTCGTCGAGGCAGAGGGGCCCATTTCCACTGGACAGCTGAAATATTGTGTCCCGGTCCTTGTCATCAAGGATTTGGGTCATTCTGGGGCGTGGCAGAGCTTCTGGGACAGGATACACGGCACAAGGCTGGGATCCTGTGGGAGCGCTCCACAATGAATACTGGTGAAAGTACCGCCCCTGACAAATAGTGTTATGCAGACATTTTCCACAAAGTCCTCCATGCGACCCAGCCCCATTAGGTGTCTGATCCCAACAAGGCGTATATTGTTGTGTTGTGCCCAGTCTTCACAATAATTGATTTTACTGCTGTTTCTAGGGCTGCCAACCTGGTCGAGACAGTTGCTTCTGCAACTACAAATCCAGAAATTCTGTTTTTTGCCTCGTCAAGTCTGGCCCCATGCTTGTCTAGCCTTAGTTGTATGAGATCCACCTTGGTATCAAGGGCATCAAGTTTAGTATCTAATTTCCCTATAGCTTCCTTAAGGTGAAGCACGATGTCCCTCATGCCCAAGTCGGCCTCTTCCATAGTCTCCATCCTACCCTTGGAGCTACCAGATGGTGTAGCTGGTTCTTCCGAAGCCTTGGGCCTTTTCCGTACCGCTTGCCCATCAAAGGACAGGTTGCGTTGGTTCTTGTCACCCTTGCCCATCTTGTCCCACTGGATCTCCGCACGGGTTCCCCCAGGCTTCACACAGAGGTCTATCTTCCAAAGGCCCAACTCCCCTCTGTTGGAACTTTCTCCATCAAAAATGGGCCAGAGTTGGCAGATCCCAGACCTCCCTCAGCTGCCACACTTTCCTGAAGTATCCAGTCATTTAATGAGTAGCTCGCCACTTGGTCAGCCCACTTGGATAGTGATCCAGTGAAGATCCCCTTTCTCCACGCTGCTTTCGCATATCCCTGTATGGCGGGTTTCAGGCTAATGACGCATGTGCACCATAAGTCTAATGGCCCTGCATGCTCAGTGCCCAGATCTTCTCAAACACTGCAGGGCAGGCCTCGTAGGAAGGATCAGCAGTAGGCCGGCGAAGTAAATATCCCTCAATGCGCCGCTCCACTTGCCTCCAGTTACAGTCTAGCTCCCGCCGGTTCTCCCTGTTGGGGTGTTTCTCCCAATCCGTATTCTCAAGGGCCACACTCTCCAACCCTTTCTTTCCAGTCCCCAGCTGCAGCAGCCCAGACATGATTCCCCACTCACAGGGCCATTCTCCACGGGGCCAGATCACATGGCTCCAGCAAACACGAGGCCGGGTCCCCGGCTGGTGTAGGGATTCAAAAGCAGCATGTGGCGCACCGCCAGCCTGCATCCGAGCGTTGCGCCAGACACCCGTATCGTTCAGGTCGGCCCTGTTTTCTCGCTAGTCCTACCATCCGGACCACATCGACATTCAACTGTGAAAGAAGATCGTGGTATGGTTCCACAGGGATGTTAATGAAGGTGAAAGGGCCGATCCCTGAGGGACGCCATATTTAGAAGCAACAGAGTCAGTGGCTAAACCACCCAGCAGGAAGCTGAGCCTACGCCCAGTAATGAATGAAGTAAACCAAAGTACAGCCGCAACAGATACATTGGCCTCAGACGAGGGCAGGTAAGTACCTGGTGATCTAACCTATCGAACGCTGCCGAAAGGTCAAGTATTATGACAAGAGAAATGCAATTTGTTACTGCTTTTCAAAAGATCCCCCTCCCTAATATCCAAAAGAGCTCTATTTTAGTATTCACCCTCTTTTAACTTGGGAAGACTTGTGGTGGAATTGACCAAATAACCCAAATTATACTGTGATGAATTTATTGAAATCGCTTTTAACTTTATATGAAATTAACTTGTGTTAGATATGTTTATCCTGTATCTTGACTGTTTACTTGTGTCTGAAGTGGTTTTTGAACTAATTCACTAAATAAATAAAAAATAAAAAATGAATACATTAAAATAAGAGCTGTTTCCATCTCATGCAAGGGTCGAACCCGATTCATGGGAACCAAGAACTGACAAGATTCCACAAGGTCCCGAAGTTGCAAAAGAGCAATTTATTTTGTGTGCTCATGTTGTCCCGCTTAGACATTATCCTGAAGTATAATAATGTTATTTAGTTTCAAACGTGTCTATATTCAGCCATGTATTTGCTGTGTTTAAGGCATCACATCCTGATTTTAATTTTACATTGTATTACTTTCCCAGTAAGGCCTAGGAAAAAGGACAACTGGAAAGCACAAATCACACCCCAAACAAGGGACACCGGCTGTCAAACGACATTCACTTGGGAAGATTTCATTTTGCAGCATTCAGAAGCATCACCAAATGTATTCATGAGAAAAACCTACATGCGGTGGCTGGAATTTGCTTTAAATGCAATTGCAGAGCTGTACAAGTCTTTTAAGGACCATTGCTAATCTGCAACTTCTCCTACCCAGGAGACATAATTTACAGAAGAGGTAACAGATTTCACAGAATTCATTACATTTCAATATTTTACCTAATCTACCCCATCAAAAAACAGTCTTACATGTTCAAGAGCCTAACGTTCCAGTATCACCTATTTATTTAATTAATTAATTAATATACATACAACCTAGTAGGTTTTGTCTGTACAACATAGTAAAAACATTGCAAAATATAAATACATGAAATAACACAAGACAATATATCACATCTTCACAATGGACTTTGACAATATCTAATATCAAATCACTATATGTGTATCCTTGATCATAAAATCATTTTAAAATTGCTTAAAACCAGATCTTCAATAATTAAGGAAAGTTTTTAAACTACCTATCAGACAGTTGATTTAAATTTTCTATACACTTCCAGTAAACCTTTCTTTTAAAATATATAAAATTCATATAATTTCCCTCAATAAACAAATTCCAACATGTTGAGATATTGTCACTATTAAACATAACATTTTAGAAAGGTCATTCTTATTCCATTTAGGCTTTCACATTCTCTTAACAGGTGCTTCAGTGTTTCCAGCTCAGAATTAGCACATAGCTGACACCACCTTATTGGACGTTGTATGCCGAGTTGCGCTCCTTTAATCTCTAGGGTTTCACTACAATTACATTTCATGAGTAAGGGCCTCATTACACGGAATGCGGTAAACCATGGTGCTATTAGCACCATGGTTGCCGCCGGTACCATACCGGTACCACCATGGAGAAAAGGGGAATTACCACCCCATTCCAAGGTTGGCGGGGCGGTAATTCCCCCTTTCTCCATGGCCCTTCCCCATTTCCATTTCTGCCCCATACGGCTCAATGGGAATGGGGAAGGAGCTAATTATGGTACTGCAAATTGTGGTACCGTAATTAGCACCAAGGTCCCTTTGCGGGTACCAACTTTAACGGCTGGTCTACACCAGCCGTTAAGGTCGGGTCCCGCAAAGGGACCTCGTAGTAATGTGGTAAGGGTTTACCGGTACCGGTGCTCTTACCGGTACCGGTAAACCCTTACCACCTACCGTGTCATGAGGCCCTAAATATTGTCATAATCTTCGGTGGCGGAAACCCTGGTTGTAAGATGGGGCAGACGGGCGAAATAATGTAGGGCCACTATTACTCACAGTGGCGAACTGTACAATATTTGTTACAGTACTCGTTTCTCTACCATTCCTTCTCAACCATTTTTGAAAATCCCAGTACCTCCATGGTAACATTTATTAATTCGTATTTATCATTGCATACTTTATGAATGGCCATCATTTTCCCTAATGATCCTATCTTTACCTATCACATCACATGCACCAGGACTACAGTATCTCTAGTGTAGAAGAAATTAGCAAGTTTGAAGCAGAGGAAGGAGAATTGCCAAACCAGGGTCTGTTGTGGAAGCCTAAATAAGGAGTATTTTAGGGCTATTTGCTGGACATTGCAAAGATGCTGACATGCATCACATTAACTGACACTACAGCTTGTGGCAAACTTGTGATCCATTTTCAAAAACATGTAATTGCCAACAACCTAACAATGCAAGTTACCTGTGAAGATGAACACAACAGCCTTTCTTGGTCTGCTCAACCTCTTCTTGGCATTGTTGCAGTGGGTAATCTATGTAGTACATGTGCAATTGTGTTTAAGTGCTGCGACGTTCACCAACATTTCAGCTTTTTGTGATTTATTGGACTACAGTTCATTTAAAAGAATTCCTACTTAAAATACCTGATGAAACACATTTTCCTTGCATAAGATGGCACATGGCAACGAGGTCAGGCAGCAATGGACAATGCACTCAAAGAAAAAAGGCTTACGTTGGGTAGTAATGCTCAGCGTGAGAGCCCTTGATTTAGTGGAAAACATTGCGCTCATCATGTTCAGGATTTATGCAGGATAACAATTCTAAGCTCGCTGGTGGTCCTGGTTGCAGAATGCACTTCCGGAGTACGATGGGCGAAGAACGATTTCATAAAATGTGTTGCACTTCTTTAATCCAGAGGTTTAGAAATTTAAATGATAGCCACTGGCAAACAAGTGAATAAAGCCAATTTCATGCGTGAGAGGTTCCCACAGATCTGGCATCAATTCTTCAACGTTTGTGAAGAACTAGAAAAAAATTGGTCACAGTCAATAAGTAATCATTGGTGGTGAAGGTCTCTCAATTATGATCAATCCCAACAAATAGTGGTGAGAAAGTGGCTTACCATATGTAAAGTACCGTACCGCCAACAAACATGCATGGGAGAAAAACAGACACTGGGCCTCATTCCCAGTACGGCGCTAACCAATGGCGCTATTAACGCCTTGGTTGACGCCGTACCCGGACCGGCAGCGCCTTGGTGGATGGCGGAATTACCGCCCCATTCCAAGGTTGGCAGGGCGGTAATTCCCCATTCACCAAGGCTCTTCCCCATTCCCAAATGAGCCCCCATAGGGCTCAATGGGAATGGGGAAGATGCAAATAACGGTGACCGTTCATTACGGTCACCGTTATTGGCTTGGAGGCCCCTTTGCGCCCTCGACTTTAACACCTGCTCAAAGCAGGCGTTAAGGGCGAGGGCGCAAAGGGAACTCGGAGTATGGCGATAAGGGATCACCGCCACCGGTCTCGTTACCGGTGGCCGCTATCCCTTACCGCCATACTCGGAATGAGGCCCACTATCATGCTGCGTGCATCCACCAGGGAGGGAAGAACATGAGAAGAGGAAGAAATGGCTGGAACCTGGCTCGTGGCCTCCTACAGTCATTGTGAAGATTGCAGGGGACAGGGGCTGACCAGAGATTTGAAGGTCTTTACAGAATGTTTCCACACAGGTGATGTAAAGGTGCTCCGTAGCATGTGTCTGCAATATTGTATGAAAGGAATGCATTTCAGCACTGATGGCATGGAAGGGGGATGTGTCTACCAGTCTTGGCCAACAATGAAAACATGGGTAAGCAACATGCAGGAGCTGGTGCAATGGGAAAGGAAGGTAGTGGAAAACTGTGTTGTGAATTGGTCTTCACCAAAGTTAAGAAAGAGTTGGTAGCCAGGCACATAAAAAAGCCATTTTGTATTCATGTACGACTTAGAATTATTTGTCATGACAATGGCGTTGAAAACTGGATATAGAACATGTGCCAAATTACTGCCAAAAATAACTGCACTCAAAGAATACCCTGCAAATCTTTGTATCCTATTTGGGTTTTGTGTGTACAGTTTTATTAAACCTTTACACACATGTATACACACTGAAATGATAATTTTACATAATTAAGAGAAAACATAATTAATCACCAGCAACCTTAAAATCGTTCTTCTAAAATCTGTACAATCTGTAAAACCAAAGAAAGATTCATAACCAATTACATTTAGACATATTCTATTTAACACATTATAGATCCGATTTAAGTGAACCTCTCATTTGCTCTTCTTTAAATTATGAAGTTTTTATGGTCGTAAATAAAGGCCTTTTTCATCCATCAATCTGTCGTTGCCTTCGGAGTACACTGTAAAAAAGAAGTGTGTGCATTCAGTAAAACAGGTGTGTATAGTCTTTTCCCATTTCATTGAGCAGCATGTTGATCATGTACTGCAGCAACATTTAATGAATGTTAATGTTATGTGAGTGCAAAGATGTTTCAGCAGATAGCTCTGTGGCAGAAGCACGTTCAGAGGTGACCTGTTTTCATGTACAAACCTACTGTTGTGTCCTGACTTTCTTAACAGGGTGGGCCAGCAACACATAGAGTTGTGGTGTGAGTGTAGGACAGTGTCATCTTTGTAGGAGGGCAAAACGGCACTTGACCAAGCACACACATTGGGAGGGGACATGCGCATGGCTGCCTGTTTCAAAGAAGTGTGTGCCCCATATTACTTTGCAAAAACAAATAAATAACACTTGTCGCAATATTGTACCGGGCAATGCAGAAGGTATCAGTTCTGAGCAAGTTTGACAAGTACATTTCAATCAGATGCATTTAGCCATGGCCCTCATTATAGCTCTGCCAGAGCAGAAATAATGTGCAGATATTACCGTATACCGGCATGTTTGCATGCCAGCAAAGTATTCCGCCACCGTACCGGCAAACAATAGCCGGTATTACTGGCAATTCCCCCATGGAGTCCTATGGGATTCCCTGTAATGCGTGATATACCACTGTTACCGGCACTCAGAATATGGCGGGCATGCCACAGTACTGGGGGCCGACTGCCGGTATCCTGGCAGTATTACCCCCAGGAAACGGGCAAACTCATAATGAGGACAAAAAAGACTGGGTGTTTCCACTCAGTGGGCCGATCGCTCACAATATGCTCTTCTACAAAAAGCTGCAGTTTTTGATATATGTTACTTCATAATTAATTTCGAAGTCATGATAATGTGCACAATTAATACATTGGCTCTTTAGCGAAAGTGCCCAAAGTCTTGTTTAATTTTCCTTAAAGGCGATAGCAGTCTTGACAGTGTTAGCTCATAAGCCAATGCATTTCGGAATTCAATTCCATCTTCAGGGCTGAGCAATGTTACAATCATAGAGGCCGATTCATGGAATTAATGTGCGCTGAAATTTTCAGCGCAAGCGTGCGAAAGCGTGCGAATCGCAGTGCCAAAATCGCAGCGAAACCCGCGCACAGCGATTCATGGAAGTCCGTGCACATGGAAATCCCAAGATGTGCGCCAAAATTCTGCGTGGTGCACGCTGGTGCACACGTCTCCAAACAGCGTGTGCTAAGCGCACAGCGAAATCGCACATAGCGCAGTGCACACAACAAAAGTAGGAGGAACAGGGGGCGTGACACGCGGAATGGGGAACAACTCGTGAAAATGTGGGCATCACAGGGGAAGTACAGGAGACAAGTGCGCGGAACACCCACACGCACATTCAAAACACGCATTCATGGAATCGAACGGGGCTAAGGCGTGCGCCAAAAAAGACGCGCTAATCAGGAAACACGTACGCCAGCAGGAAGCAGGCGTACGTGGACCCGCGCAGCATAAAAGTGCGTGCAAAAAACAAACAAGCACAGAGTCAGGATGAATATACCGTTCCTAGCAGCAGTGGTCGTGGGATACTGCAGGAGTAGGATGAGGATAGTTAGACCCAGAATTTTTACACCCAGAACCAGCCTTTTTGGGATGCCTGATGACCAGGTGTATGGGAGGTACAGGTTTCCACCTCACATAATACTCAACCTGGTCAGTGAGTGGGAGGATGACCTCACATCACCCACCCTGTGCTCCCAAGCACTCAGCCCCCTGCATAAGGTCCTCAATGTACTGCACTTCTTGGCCACTGGATCATTTCGACGGACAACTGCTATAGTGGGGGGGGTGTCACAGGCCACGCAGTCACGCTGCCTACACCAGGTCTTGACCATCATGACTGCACGCCCATCAGTCCGCAGGCACATATACCTGCCCAGAACACCTGCAGAAAGGCAGGCTGTCGTCCAGGATTTTTACGGGGTGGCACATTTCCCCAAAGTGCTAGGTGCCATTGACTGCACCCATGTGGCTCTACGTCCCCCCAGGGCATCAGAGCACATCTATAGAAACCGCAAGCACTGGCATTCCATCAACGTCCAGGTAGTATGTGATGCCAAGGGAATCATCACCTCAGTATATGCCAACTATCCAGGGTCCACCCACGACAGTTTTATTTACAGAATGTCAACCCTAAACCGGGACCTAGAAGCTGGGCGGCATGGCAATACATGGCTGCTCGGTGAGTATAAATGCCACAGCACATGCATGCATGTCAGATACTGAGCAATGTCACAACCCCACTAATGATACCCATCACCACCTCCCCAGGGGATAGTGCCTACCCTCTGAGCAGCCACATGATGACGCCAATTCGGAACCCCACCACGCCACCCGAGGTAAGATACAACACAGCCCACATTGCAACCCGGGGCATAGTGGAGCGCACATTCGGAGTGCTCAAGTCACGCTTTCGTTCCCTTGACTGTTCTGGCGGGCAGCTGTTATACGCTCCCCCAGTAGTGTGCAGGATCATAGTGGCAGCATGTGTCCTGCACAACGTTGCAACATGCCGGGGCCTGCCCGTGGATATGGTGGTGCCCCCACATCCCCAACCGCATGCACGCCCGCTGCGCATGGGAGGGGAAAGGGCACGGGGTGAGGCAGCCCGTACGCAGCTGGTGGCTAATTACTTCACCTAAAATCACACCGCTGTGGAGTGCACACAGCCCTGGCACATACCAGCTGACAATCAATGACGATGACATAAGGGACAGTCAACTGTCACAACCATACCAGCCTGAGATTGGTCACCTGGAAGTGTTACATTGTGTGCATCCCTACCTACACAAACACCACCAATGCTGTGTCATCAAAAGACACACTGCTATGCTGCAAAAATCATTACCCCCTTGCAAAATACAACATGACAACAGTGCCATGTCACCCAACCCCTCCCCAGCATCGCCACCCAACACACCATGGCATGTCATGCTATGTGAGAGCAAACAAAGCAATCCCCAAAACATGACAGAAGTGTCAAAGTACAGTGTCCTTAATGGAAACTGCCCACACACAATATGCTCCCAGTAATGTAGAACTAACAACACACATGACCAAATACTTACCAACAATACAATGCAGCTACACAACCTCAAACATAGCGTAAACATGACAGTACTAAGTTAAAGTAGTGGTAGTCTTACAACCTGATCATGCCAGCACATCGGCCACTTCCAACTGTACAGTGCTGCTGCCACGCAAATGTCCAAGTGCACTGCTTACAACATGAACTCCATCTCTAAAGTAGACAGCCTTGTGAAGACATGAGGAATCAACCTGCAAATTAGGCAAAAGACATGGATGCACAAGCACATAGCAATACACCATGCAGTGTACAATTCAACAACAATATCCACTAGGAATGTATACACAGTATTGACTACAGACTGCCCACACAGCTCATGGGAGTCCTATGTCACCGTGTAAGTCAATGTCACTTGGGCACACCCTTTGCAAGCCCATGGAAACGGGAAGCAGGAGGGGTGTGTCTCTCACGAACCCAAGCATCTAACCCAAACTCAGGACAAGCCTGCATGTGCCCAGCCGGAATACAGTGGATGCCCACGGGAGCCACACAAGGCAAAATGCTGCAAAAAAAAAAAAAAAAAAATCAAAAATCAAAAATCAAATATGACCATGTGGGAGCTGGGGGGGGGGAGGCCACCCAGGTGCACACCAACACTCACCTGTGTGGATGTTGGGAAAAAAAACACCTCCATGGGCTCATGGCCTGCACGGCTATGCCAATGTGGGAGAACTGCTGCTGTCGCTCTCATCACCCTCTGCTGCTGCCACAGGAGGTGGTGGTGCTATGGGAGGCAGCCCACGCAAAGCCCTGGTATGGTCCTCCATGGCAGCAAGCATGCGGGTGTGGAAGGTCTCGTTCTGGAGGATTATAGTGCGGAGATCCCCATGCAGCACCTGACGTGATGCCCGGATCTCCTCCCGAGTTGCCTGCATCTCAGCTGAGAGCGAACGTGTGAGTCGCTCTAGCTGCTGTTCTGTCCTCAAGTTAGTGGAAGCCTCAAGGTCAACAAGAGTCTCCCTGAGGTGATGGAGTTCAACCCTCAGGGCTTCCCTGTGGCCCTGGGACTCTATTGATATCGATTGGCGTAAAGTCTCCAGTGCCGCCCGTCTGTCCCTGTTGGACGCCAACATGTTCTCCTGTGTGATTGGCAAATGGAGTCTGTTGCCTGCTGTAGTAGCTCCATCTGCCTTTCAGGGGGGACAATGGTAGTGGCCACGCTCTCCATTGCTTGAGCCATCATCTCAACTGATGTTGCCTGTTGGGTTGCCATACCGTAAATGGATTGTTCCCATGCGGTATTGCCTGGTGGCGTACGGTCACCGCGTCAGCGGGCACCACACCTGTTTGGGGCAAGGCGATCTGCGCCTTGCTGTGCCGGCACTGCCTGAGGCTGCAGGACTGCATTCCCCCTCTGATCTGCTGGCCCAGGAACAGGATCAGATGTTGTGGAGTGTGACCCTGCATCCGTAACCACCAAAGGCAGATTTACCAACACTGACATCCCCATAGAGGGTTCTACCCCTGGTACAGCTGGGTTGGACAGAACAGAATCCCTGCCAAGAACACTTACCTGCGACACCACATAGGTCTCATCATCCAAATCAGCACCTGATTAGAGGTCTGGGGAGGTGCACCCAGAGGCACCCCTCGACAGAATGTTCTGCAGCAAGATTGGGTTCTCACCCACCACCACACCACGTCCCCCACTGGTGCCCGGTTGTGCCTGAGATTCCTCCTGGGTCTGCACCATCTCCTCAACCTCAACAGCATCAAGTGCGTCATCCCCTGCAAAAACATGAAAGACAAAAAATGGAAACAGGCATTAGCACCATAGCACACAAATAGGCCTGACAAGCTACAGAACCAGTACATGATTTACACATGTCCCACATGACTATAACCCCCCCATGCATGCACTGTCACTGAGTTTGAAGGAGAGGCAAAAAGCAGACACTGATGACACCAACATGGAAGAGCAACACATTTGCAGCATGCTGGGTAGCACTGCCATCACACATTGGCCTGTGAGTGGCATGTCCAATACACATACATCACACATGCCATCACACAAATGGCATGTACCATAGCCATGGTACATTCCACAAGTACATCCATATGTCAGTGAATGAAAACTGTCAGCCATCCATGTGAGATGGACATGATGAGATGAAAAATTCTACATAGTGTGACAAAATAGGTGTATGCCACACACTGCAACACATCCAGTGTACAGAAATACAGTGATTGCAGGCCGATGTACACATAAATGGTTTGTCACTTCAACATGACAGGAAACAACTATAATGTTCCACATTCAAAAAGGCCCCAAAAATTCCTGTGATCAGGCCAATACTCAATTAGCCTGAATGGTCAAATCATTCATCTAACAAGGTAACACATGTGGTCCAATGTGGGGTTCATCAATGACAAAAGCATGTCACAAATGTGACAATAGGGCTGAGGAATGCATAGCAAAAGTGGGAGAATTGAAACAATCAGCCTGAACGAACACTGAAAAATACAAACAATGTTGTTGCAAGATGCCACTTCAAGGGCAACTGCCGTAATGTTGAGCCAAATTACTAATGTGGGCAGAAGGGAGACTGTCACACCCAAATCCAAGGCCGCTGAATCTTTTGGATGAAGCACATGGGTGACCCATACCACTCAGGCACACACACCCTCACCTGCCACTCAATCAGAACCCGTCACCCAAACAACATAAACATGCATTACACACACACGCATGGGCACTCACCGGACAATGTGTCATAATCGGATAGTTCTCCCACACATTGGATCTGTTCCTCTGTGACAAAGGCCCCAGCAACAGACTCATGTTCAGTTAGTTTGTTGTCCTCTACTGCAAATTCTTTTTTATTTGAATTCTTGGCTTGAATTGTCTGATTACGTAGTGTGTAATCGGCAGTATGTTTTCCCTGCACTGCTGGGGGGTGGGGGTGCAGGGGGACATGCGTGGGACATGAGTGGGGGCCTGCTGGCAGGTGCCCTGCACTGCTGGGGTGTGGGGGTGCAAGAGGACATGAGTGGGACATGAGTGGGGCCTGCTGGCAGGTGTCCCTGACTGCTGGGGGTGGGGGTGCAGGGGGACATGAGTGGGGGTCTGCTGGCAGGTGCCCCTGACTGCTGGGGGGTGGGGGTGCAGGGGGACATGAGTGGGACATGAGTGGGGCCCTGCTGGCAGGTGCCCTGCACTGCTGGGGGGGTGGGGGTGCAGGGGGTCATCCGTTGTTGATCAGTAGTGCAAGGTGACATGTGGCTTGGCTGGGGGGCATGCCCATGGTGGATGGGCTGCCTGCGGGACATGACGAGGGGTGCGGGGTAGTCCCCTGTGGTGTGGGCTGCCTGCAGGGTCCGTGGAGGGTGTAGAGGGAACACCTGGGAGGACCCACACTGCCAAATCACGTGTAGGACTCCTTCTGACTGAAGCTGGTGGCCCTCTGCGCCTCTGGCTGGGGGTCGCCAGTGGTCTCAGATGGTGTTTGCCCCGACATGGCGACCCCCGAGGCAGGCGTGGGTGGGCAACTGTGTCCTGGGGCTGGGCTGTGGAGCGATGGTATCCCAGTCGGGAGTCTTCTGTTCCAGCAGGGGTGGACACAGCAACTGGACCCCTGCAGATGGCTGATGTGCAGGCACCAAATAGCAGGGAACGTGGGCAGCAGACAGTCAGGCAGCTGCAGATGGCAGGTGGGAGCGTGCTCTGGGCTCTGAGGGGCAGGAAAATGGCCTTCAGGGCAGGGGCGTGGTCTTCCGTGTGTGTATGCGTGGCCAGCTTGATACAGAGTGATTTGGCACGTGAAAAATGTGCATGTCAGTGTGTAATTCGAGGAAAGGCCCTTAGCGCGTAAGCGGGTCAGCACACGTACGCGATTTCATTGGACTAAAGGCCCTTTGCGCTGCCCTGTGACATGTCGCGCACGGGCGTTGCCCTTTCGCGTGTCAAACTTCACACGAACCCCAGGAATACACGTACCCCACTCGCACAGGGACCTTTCACATGTAAAACTTCACGCGAACCCCAGGAATACACGTACCCCACTCGCACAGGGCCCTTTCGCGTGTAAAACTTCCCGCGAACCCCAGTTATACACGTACCCTGCTGAAATGGCGTGTGAGACTTCCTGCAAACCCCATAATACATGTACCCCGCTCGCACAGGGCCCTTTCGCGTGTCAAACTTCACGCGAACCCCAGGAATACACGAACCCCCACTCGCACAGGCCCTTTCACGTGTGAAACTTCACGCACACCCCAGTAATACACGTTCCCTGCTTGGCTTTGCTGTTTGGCAGCCCTGTAAACTGGTCCAGGGTTAGCTTGGCCCTTTGCGCAGAATTGGGGATTTTGATGGCTTTTCCTTGCGCGAGGGTGTTCTTGGGGGTGTAACTGGCGCTGCTGCAGGGTCGCTACGCCACTCTGCACCACGGCTGGTTTTGGAGGCTAAAATCCATGAATACGCTGTGCGCAGAAATCGATTTTAGCGCACGCGGCTTGCGCAGACATTCGCACGCGCACACTGTGCGCCAGCCGCGTGCGCCAGTTTTGTGCGAAATTATATGAATTACCCTGAAAGTGTGTAGTATCAAAAGCAAAATATAACGTGGAAAATGTACATCATAGCGTATCATTTGAAATTCAACAGATGTACATACCTGGGCATCACACATTATGAAATGCATTCAAATTTAAAAATAAAGAGATATTTTTTTTTTTTTTTTTTATTACTTGATTTAATTGTATATAACAATTTTTACAAGGTTTTGAGTCCTTGAAGTCAAAAGATGAAAAGAAGAGAAGAAAAAAGAGAAAGAGAAAGAGAAAGACCTTGATGTTAAAGGGATCTCACAGTCAGAAGAGAAGACAGAGAACAGCAGACAAAGAGGATAAGGAGAGAAATAAGGGCGGGGAAGACTGCAAAAGTCATGGTGTTTCCCTCTGATCTCCCACAATAATAATAGAGAGAAGATTTTCGAGCCATGATTTCCATTTGCTTTCCCTTCCTTATTGAGTTATTAGGCCAATAGCACGGAAAAAGCCCACCACTGCTATGACCCAGGACGTCTTTTCTCCGCTGATTAGGCGACACCACCATTCCTCTTCATCGTAGAACTGCAGATTTCTGAATAGAGGACCGAGGTGTAGTGTGCGTGCTGTCAGCACGGCCGGGCAGTTCATTAACAGGTGCTTAATAGTTTCCACCTCGTCCCCAATTTCGCAGAATCTGCACCCTTTTTCTTCAGACTTGTTCCTTCTTAACAGAACTTCCTTTGTATGAATAATGTTCAATCGAATTCTCAGGAAGGACTCTCGTATTTTTTTGTCAGGACATTTCAACAAGTACTGTTTAGTAAAATTAACTTTCTGCCAAATTGAGGGTAGGTCGGATATCAATTTCGAGGTCGATGCCTTCTCCAATGTGTCAATCCAATCTTGCTCCTTAATGCGCACTTTCACCTTTACCGGATTGTTAATAAGGTCGTCACTGGAGCTGCTTGCCCAGTCTAGGAGGGTTGTCATTCTTAGTGACCAGTCCAACAGCATTTTGCACGACCCTGTTATTATTTCTTGACGTATTTCCTTTAGTATCAACGGCGGAGAGGGTAGTAGCATTTTTCGATAGAGCATGATTTCATTTCGAGCCACAATGGAGCTCAGCGATTGCAGTGACAACTCTCTCCTTATTAATACAATTGGGAGCGACTGTGGCAGATTGAGCAGGTGTTTCCAGAAGAGTCCCTCCACTTTTTCCCAAAAGTTCGATGGTAAATTGGGTAGGGCTTCAACTCCATACGTCAAAGTGGGGACTACCTTCGCTCTGTAGAAGGTCAGGACTGGCACTAATGTGAAACGGCCGTATTTGTTCGCTACCGCTCTTGCCTGGGTTACAAGAAGGCGAGTTTTAGTCAGTATGTTATCTTGCATTGGGACTTCTTTTGAGCTTTTGTTTAAGATAATCCCAAGGTACTTGAAGTTAGTCACTTTTTCCAGCTGTTGGTTGTCCACTGCCCAGACGAATTTCTCCGCATCACGAGACGATTTTCCAAACGTCATTATTTTGGTTTTGTCGAAATTCATCTGGAGATGGTTTTCTTTGAGATAGGCATTAAGATTGTTGATCTGTCTCTGGAGGCCTATAGGTGTAAGGTCCATGAGAATAATATCATCTGCATACAGCAGGCGCGCTATTTTGCTTGTTCCCAATGTCGGGGGAAAGCTTCGTACTCTCTCCTCGTGTTCCTTGTAATCCGCTATGTAGGCGTTATACAAGGCCGGAGCCAGAGGGCAGCCTTGCTTAACGCCTCTCTCTGTCTTGATCTCGGAGGAGAGACGGCCCAGATTGTTTAACCGACACACATTGAAGTTTCTGAGTACAGGGCCTTTATTGGGTCCAGAATCTCAGATGGGCAAGCATGATGATATAATTTCTCCCAGAGTAGTCCTCGATCCACACGGTCGAAGGCCTGGACCAAATCAATGAAAGCCATATATATCTTAGGCCGTCCCTCTGAAACCTTGGCTTTCAGTGTGCTCAAAGCCAATATGTTTACCGTCGTGCCAATGTTTTTCACAAATCCTCCCTGTAAAGGATCATGGAGGGCTGATGTAAGTATCCAAGATTGAAAATTGTCCAACAATAGAGCTCCAAAAACTTTGCCTATGGAGTCCAGCAGCGCTATTGGGCGATAATTCGAGGGAGTGTCTTTAGAGCCCTTTTTAAAAATAGGTACCAATAGAGCTTTCTTCCATGATAGTGGGATCTCAGAGTGTTTGACACATGCCATGAAGACCTCTTTAATGAAGATTGACCATGCTTTCAAATTTTTTTTCAGATCATAGTTCGTGATGCCATCCAGGCCGGCAGCTCTGGAGCCATTAAGTTTTTTAATTTTCCACTCAATTGTCTCGATATCTGTCGGAACCGCCCAAACGATCTTTTTTGTCTGCTGAACTGGAATAGGTAGGTTTTTAGATGATGATGGAACTCCATAGAGGTCTTGGAAGTGAGATACCCAACTTGCATCGCTTATTGGGCCTCATTACGACCCTGGCGGAAATCGTGGCGCCAAATGCACCATGGAGCACGGCGGAAAGCTGCCGATAGCGCCATGGGGGTTGGCGGATTTACCGCCCCATTCCGAGGTTGGCGGGGCGGTAAATCCCCATTCCCCATTTTACCCTTCCCCATTCCCATTTTTGCCCCATAGGGTATAATGGGAGTGGGGAAGGCGTTAATTATGCCACCGTAAAATACGGTGGCGTAATTAACAACAAGGTCCCGTAGCGCCATGGATTTCTCCGCCCGGAAAAACCAGGCGGAAAACGCTCCATGGCGCTACGGGAACTCGTAGTGGGGCGGACGGGTCCGCCGCGAATACCGCTGGCGTAAACCCACTCCGCCAGGGTCGTAATGAGGCCCATTGAGTTTTGAAGGGCTTGATTCAGGACTTTCGAGTCCCCCTTAATTAGGGACCAGAAGTCTCGCACGTTCTTACCACAAATAGTTCGTAGCATGAGCTCAGCGTCATCTTGAGCACGCTGGTATTTCGATGACCTTAACCATGATTTGTAGTTAATCGCCGCCTGAGTTGCTTCTTCTTTTTTCCCTGGAGAGTCCGAGATAGCTGCTGCTCGCTTCAATTTTCTCAGCCATTTTCTGCGTTCTACTAATTGCGGGTTGAATACGTGATTAAATGGCTTTGCTATTGGCTGCTTCTTTCCTTTGTTGCAGGCAAATGTCGAGAGAACTGAGACGTAATCTGTCGATGCCTTGGCCCCAATAAGGTTTCCATTTTTCTCTTCTTTGTACAGACGTGTCAACTGAGCAATTGCAGATACGGACATCTTCAGCCGTATGCCACTTTGGTTAACTTCTAGATTTGCATTTGTGTAGCGGACTTCTGCTCTTGGAGAGGCCCAAGAAAAACTCACGATGTTATGATCACTGTATTTAGTCCTGGTCACTTCAAAGGATTCCTTTATTGCTAAAAAGCTCCTTGATACCTGGATGTAATCAATGATGGCCGTTTGATTATTTCTCTCCCAAGTTGGAATAGCCTCTGCATTAGGGGCTACTCTTTGTAGCAGATTATGTATGTCTCTAGCCTTTATTAGATTTGTCCATCTGCGAGATCTTTCCGTAGCCGAGTTTAATCCTTTGGTTAAGTCGACGTTCAGGTCGCCAACCAAGATCGTGTAGTTGGCAGTGCTCGAAGTTAGATAATCATCGATAATCGTCTCCATTTGATTGATGTAATTATCACAGGTCACCCGTTTAGGGTTCCAATAGGTGTTCACCAGTAGAATCTCAAGCTGCGGGGCCTTATCACCAACGTTACGGGAAGTGTTCCAAGTAAGGATTACCGCTAATATAAACTCTGTTGTTTTGAGTATCTTTTTCAGGTAAAGGCCACTTCCCGATCTGATGGCGATAATAAGCCCTGATCTGGGTCTGCCCATGTTTTCTTTAAGGGCCGGCGAGTGAATCAGATGGTAACCGTCCAAAGTGGGTTTCTCCCTTAACCAAGTTTCTTGTAAACACAACACATCGAAACCTGTAAGGTCGACGTCTGACTCCACAGTCAGATGTTTGTAGCCTCTAGTGTTCCAAGACCCTAGTTTTAGAGAGGGGGGATCCCATATCGACGGTGCCTTGGTATCCCCAAAGAAGTCCGTGATTAATCCTTGTGGTGGCTACTTGCTTCTTTGTGGACCTCTGCTGGATTCTGGCTTATCTCCGTTTTGATCATTGAAATTCAAGGGCTGCAGATCGCGTGGAGGCATCCTGCGAACCCCTCTATCACTCAATTGATGTTCAACTAAATGGAAAATTCGACGAGTAGGAGGAATCGACTTCTCGTCGGGTTCCCATTCCCTCTCATTTCTGCTTCTTCCGGTAGATAGTTGCTGGAAACTCTTTCTTGCTAGTGGGGTGTCCTCTAACTTGCCAAATTTAGTGAAGCCCCCCTCTTCGCTTCGCGGTTCGTGTCTTCGCGTGATTTGCGAGCTCGGCCTTTGGCGACCGTAGTTTCGTTCGTTCACCTTATAGTTTGTCGCTTTTCGTGAAGCACCCTCTTGGGATGGTTTGGGCCCCAGAATGCCGTCTGCGACATAGAACAGCTCGAAGCCCAATTTCAAGAGGTTAGACCTTTCCCCCCAAATCTGTTGCTGTGTATAGTTTGAATCAATGTGGAGATACGAGCTGTCTTTTCTTCCATTAGGATTTGGCTCGAGAATGTTAATCTCCTTTGTGATGTTGATTTGCGAGAGACAAGCGTCGCTAAATAGTTTTGCCAGGGCTCTACGATTCAGGATCCAACTGTCCTGTTTTTCCTGGACCCTTTGGAGTTTGAAGATCCTGGTAGTCTTTTCTTTTTTTCCTGGAGGATCTAGATCCCCAGCTGCTCTTCGTGAGAGCCCCTCCGACCCGGCTCCCCTTTCATTCCACCTCTGCTCATAGACTCGTGATTTATAATGCGGATTTAGGATTGCTGTGGAAGCTCTTCCAGCCTTTGATCTCTCTTTACGGTCTCTTGCTTCCCTCGGCGACCTCTCTCTTAGAACTACAGGAGCTCTTTTGTTGTCACTATCATACTTTTTCCTGGTAATAGGCCGGGGGGAGCGCCTATCTTCCGTGGGTTTGTGTGAGAATTTATCCTTCTTGGTTCTCAGTCCCTCTGGACCTGTCTTAGAGGTCTGGCTCAAGTTCCTCTTGTTCTTTGCCCGAGGGGTGCATGTTGACGAGTCCATAAGGAGGGCTTTTGTTTTTGGTTCTTCCGCAGCTCTATTTTCACGAGTCTCTGGGATTTTTCGTTTTTGCTGGATTGGGGGCGACAGATCTATCTCTTCCTCTTCCACCGAGTATGTGCTAAGGTCGATAAGATCAATTGAGTCTAAGTCGCTAACCGATTCTGAGTCAGGGGGATCCTCCTGATTTTGATCAGCTGGCTTTAGTTTGAACACTTTCCTATTTTGCACAGGTGATGGGTCATTTGCCATCCTTGATTCTCTTGTGTTGTTCGGTTTCAGCTTTGCTGTTTTCCTCGACTCAGTTGGCACTGGTTTGGCCGCCCTCTGGGCTTTTTTTCTTCCTTGAGCCGGATAGGGAACTCCTACATGCTTAAAGATTTCAAAAGTTGATGGGATCCGGAAAGCTGCAAAATTGGATCCCTTCTCTGCAGGTTGAATCTGACCATCTTCCGGGAGGTCAAGAACTACCACACCGTTTTTCGTGCCTGCTGAGTTCTTTATTTGCGGGTTTATTGAAACTGCCTCGATCCTAGGGGGCTGGGGGAGGATTGCGTTTTCACTTATGGCCCTCAGATCAGCTGAACTGCAGACATCCTCCGTTGTTTGGGACTCCTGATTACTTAAGGAAACCTGTTTGGGCGCCATCGATGTATCAATCAGGTCCCTGTCCGCATGTTGAGGTCTCTTATTACCCAAGGCACTTTGAAAGTCAAGCCCACAAATCCTGTGGGCCAGCACGAAGCCCTCCAGATAGATAAGTTTGGAGTGCATCAATGCTATTAGGGTGTTTTGATCTTTAAGAGTTTCATGGATCGATTCGTACAGCTTCCCAAACGGAGCCAATGCTATCGTGACAGTGGACAAGATCGTCATTGGGTCTAGCTTTTTCCCAGGTGTTTCTGGCATCGGTTTGGCAGTAAGTTCGCTCATCCGTCGAGGAAGTACAGGGGAGTTCAGATGCGGTGCGTTCCCGATGCATTTATCTAAGCCGCTTCCTAACCCTGTCTCCTTGACTCCTTTAAGGGAAGGGGGGAAAATTGAATCAAGAGGCGGTGGAGGGAGGAATGATTTAAACGAAGAGGCTGCCCCCTCTTCCGAGTCAGGAAGGAGCGAGGGCTTCTCCTTCCTCTCCCGCAGGCCCCTCCTATCCTTATCCTGAACTTCCTGGGGCTGCCGACCGGGGTCCTGGGTTTTAGCAGCTAAAGAGCACTCTTTTTCTCTGGGTGCACCTTCCAGAACGTCACTTATCGCTGAAGGACTTCTTCTCACATCCGGACCAGCCTGAGTGTCTCCTTCCTCGCCAAGCCCAAACTCAAGCCCTGGTAACGACTTACTGGGAAGGACATTTGCCGGCCCGGTGGGTAGCTTCACTGCCCCCGTCTTGTTGATAACCTCTTCCACCTGAGGTTTACGTTTGGGAGGTAGAATTAAATTTGAGAGATGTAGGGCCGTGTCTTCCATTATGGCCAGCAGCTCCGCGTCAGAGAATTCCTGCTGTCCCCGTCCTTCACGACGCGATTTTTTGCCAAAAAAGTCTTTGAGGGTGATCATTGCATTTGGGGGATTCTGATGCTGAGTTTTTTTCCCTCCTACTCCCCCCCTCTTATACGGAACTTTTGAGCGTGCTGGTCTTTTGGGGAGCGTTTTCTTTAAGTTCCCCTGTGTCTTTAGGTAAGCAGAGGTTTCCGTCCTCCTTCTGTCAGATAGAGGACTCGATGGTAAGATGATCACTGGAGAAGCGATGGGCAATGGACTTGCGTTCGGCTGGGACAGCGCTACCGGGCTAAGGGATGCTGTGATAGCCGAGGCGCTGTGGTCCTGGGGGCTTAAAGAGTCTATTGAACTGGCCTCTCCTTGAGGCGACAATGATCTCACCCTGTCCGCTGGCACCAGACTCTTCAGGGAGGTAGAGGGACTAAGTTCTAGAGCTACGGAGCTAGCCTCTAGATCGATTGATGATGTGGGAGGGGAGATCTCCTCGCCGCCTGGCGGTGTTCGCAGGTCGTCCATTTCCCCCATCGTGTGTATCATTATATTCACTTGTTCCCCCCCCATAGAAAGCGGATCGGGTGGGCCCGCCCCCAAGGCCCCCTTCCTCCCGTTGGCGTCCACTGGCTCTCTCTCCGAAACGAGCGGGCATAGATGGTTCTCTAGTCTAATGGGGGGGGGTTCCAACCGTGGGACTTGGCTTGTCTTGGGTGACGCTTGGGGTTCCCTGCTTCCCCCTTTTACCACATGGGGCAAAGTTTTGGGCGTGGGTGTTTCGCTAGTCATAGAGAAGTCTGTAACACCCTTCCCCGAGGTGGAGGTTTCCTCCCCCCTCCTCTCAATCGTGAGGAAATTGAAGACACACTCTGAGTGTTGTGATTGAGTCTTTGCATTATTCGAAAATGTTGGTAGGGGGAGGTGATGATGTGTATCCAGCGAAAGGCCAGATTCTGTTACCTGTTCAGCTGCATCGGTAAAACTGCTATTTAGAAGCTCTGGACAACGTTGCTTCTTGCTCCGTAGATTTCTCGGCTCGAGATCATTCACCGATGGTTTCCTTTTGGCTCTCTGCACCAGCTCAGACATGGTAAGAAAAGCCCTTCCCTCGACACGCGCTGATTGCAGACCTCTCCTTCCTCCTCCCGCCGACCGCGGACTGCTGACTGCCCTTGTCAGTCCCTTCGCGGTCCGCTTCGCGGAGGGAAGTGGTTATGTGCCAGAGGCTCACCAGAGCACACGCCTCTCAGCACAAGCCTCCAAAAGAAAGTGAGGAAATACTGCGCTCTCGAACAGCGCTCACTGCTCACACTGCTGACTGCCCTTGTCAGTCGCTTCGCGGTCCGCTTCGCGGAGGGAAGTGGTTATGTGCCAGAGGCTCACCAGAGCACACGCCTCTCAGCACACGCCTCCAAAAGAAAGTGAGGAAATACTGCGCTCTCGAACAGCCCTCACTGCTCACACTGCTGACTGCCCTTGTCAGTCCCTTCGCGGTCCGCTTCGCGGAGGGAAGTGGTTATGTGCCAGAGGCTCACCAGAGCACACGCCTCTCAGCACACGCCTCCAAAAGAAAGTGAGGAAATACTGCGCTCTCGAACAGCGCTCACTGCTCACACTGCTGACTGCCCTTGTCAGTCCCTTCGCGGTCCGCTTCGCGGAGGGAAGTGGTTATGTGCCAGAGGCTCACCAGAGCACACGCCTCTCAGCACACGCCTCCAAAAGAAAGTGAGGAAATACTGCACTCTCGAACAGCGCTCACTGCTCACAGATATTTAGGTTGTAATCTGCACATTCGAAATATGGTACAGTGTTTGCACGGGCGTGTGAATCAATCAGATATACAGAAATGTACCTGTGGTAATGATGCCCGTCTATCGGTAAAAACAATAAGAGCAGCTTATACCCACTCGTATGCTGTTCACTTATTGGTGTGTTTTGGATCTCAGGTCTGCAAAGAAGCCCTTAGCAGGGCAGTAGTTCATAATAGCTTCGTGTTAAACCCTCAGAATCCCTGATCTACAGATAAGTGAACGTGTTATAACGATCTGTGCATCCCAAATCTGGTCGTTGTACTGCTCTAGGTCAGGTATATAACTTACCCTAGCTTGTTGCCAGCCGGTCGCAGGGAGAGGCTCAACCACTCGTGGCAACGCCAGTTTCTTGTATATACTTAAGTTGTCCAGGAAACCGCGTTGTGCCGAGGAGTCACGCGTTGCTGAACGCGTTGCTGAACTCATGATGAGGGCCAGTGTCCTCTGTTGAGAGTCGTAGATTCTGTATGGTCTCAGATGGTAGCACAAGTGCTATAGTGTAATCACCTCTATGTGGTGAACTTATTGGGGCTCATTACAAGTGGGCCGGTCGGTAACAATAGTGCCAGTAAGCCTACTGCCGGAATTAGGCCCATTGATTATATGCCGTTTCCATAGATGAAATGCAGATCAATACATTTGATTGCACTTGTACTAAAGATAGTCCACTGTTTTGAACACTAGTTGCAGAGATCAATGTTCATCTCCCTGAACATAGTACAATTCAGGCTAAGCTGAGTTTGCCTTTCTTCTCTGAGGCCGATTGATTGTATCTATACTGTGGTGAGAGTAAGACGTATGCTGTTACACAGGAACCCACCTGCATCCGATAGTGCTGGCTTTAAAAACGAAGATGGCATCGGTATTGTGAAGATATAGAGCTCTCTACCGCCAAACAATGGCTGTAAAAACTGCCAGCCAGTGCCAATATAGATCATGAAGTGCCAGCCTGTGCAGGGGATTCGGCAGCTACATTTGACACTTTGGAACAAAAAGTGCTGAGGCGCATTTACCAAAGCCATCTTTGCCACTGGATGATGCAGTGAACCTGGTCAATCTAGTACTGTGCTGTCTTCTGTAAAAAGTTTGCTTACTCATATTGTATTGGCATTTTTAAGCAGAGTACCTTCTTCTTCTAGAGTGGTAGGGAAGGGCTTCGGATAGAAAATAACTACCCACATGTCATATGTCACTGCCTAGCTTCATTTCAGTTATGCATATTTAACACTAACAACAGCTGGCTTTGTGAAACAATTTCGAATTTTCTTCTGTACATCACGAATAAGGATCCGCAAGCCTACACGTGCAGTGCATTAGAAGATTTGAAATGGAGCTTTAAGACTTTAGGCTGAAATCAATTATTGTTCAAATTCTTTTTGCAATGGACTTTTCTGATAGAGATGAAGATAAAGCTACACTCATTACCTATAGCGATGCCTCTGTAAAACACAGTTTAAAAATACTGTCAAGAAGGTGTATTACGTGATGTGTATTGCTTCCATGAAATGTCTACAAAACAGGTCATTATGTTAGGTGATGAAGTAAAACATTCACATATTTTCCATTTTCAGTAGCAAGAAGTGGGTAACGTGCGGAAATAGCTGAATCAGCCCACAATTCCATCACCACCCCAGAACCAAAGTGTGTGATCTTGGACAACTCATTCAACTGCATGCGCTGCAAACTGCTAAAATTGGGCAGTCCCTCAAACGTTCCCAATCTTTAGCCCTTAATAGTGATTTGTTTATCATGGTGAGCTCTTCAGAAAAGCTTCACCCCATAATGTTGCTTCATTATAATAATAATGGATTCATACACTGCGTACAAAGTAACTTTCTTTTTTTACACACGAACTGCAGCACGACTTGAAAAATGTGTCCTTCTTGTAATCAGTCTTCTGTGTTTCTTCCTGGAATGTGTGTACCATTTTACATGACTCCTGAGCCGGGGCCTGCCTCTCTACTGACTTGAATGGAACACCCATGTAACTTTGTTGCACATGTTTATGACATAGCATCTCATTGAAGAATAGAGACATTAAAATGCGCAAAATGACTTGTGCTGCTGGCTAGTTAGATGTCGAGAGACAGATCAATACGTCAATCATAACGTACGTCCGTCCCTCCCCGCCTCCATAACGTAGAAACAAGAGAAGTATGTCGTGTATGGGGTCAGCCACTTCTCTGCCTAAATACTGGCTTGCTGCCTGGTTCCCTCTGAGCTCCAGGCCCCCCGCACAGTTCACTCCCCTTCATTGCACTTATCTTGTGGACTCCCGCCTCTGCATTCATGGTACTTGTCTTCCTGGCCTACCCTTAGCACTTGCACCTTATCCTCTTTACCCTGCTTTTCCCTTCCCACTCTAGCACTTTGCATATCGCGCAGACTGGCACTCCCCCCCACCTCCCTCGCACTTCTTGTTCTGCACTTGCACACCCCGAATGTCACAAGGCTTAGTAGGACCACTATTGTATCTTTCTCCCTTGTCCCTCCCACCCCCCTTTTGTTTATATTGTAACGCCTTGAAGCACCCTGTGGTGTATAAGCACCTTAAAAATATCAAATGAAATAAATAAAATACCAGAAGCACGCTAGATGCTACTCACTAAGACAACCCTACCGACCTTATCCTGGAACCATCGAAGAAGAGATGAATCTGCAAACTCAAGATGAACTGGAACGAGTGACATCACTGCCAAACTGACACACGTAGACACACTAGACGTAAAGCAGATATGCACTCACCATGAAGGTACACGGACACTAGGTCCAACATGCATTTAGACATGAAGAATGTTCTTTACACTCAATAGGCACTAGAAACATATCATAGTCAATGTATTCGCTGAAAGGCAAGACGCATAAGAATGCACACACAGCTTTCTTAATGCAGAAATGCAGCAGGAACGAGTGGCCATATTGGATAACATGGATAGCGCAATCACGTTAGAGTGCATGGGGAACCCAAAGGCGCCTCGAAGCTGCTGAGAGATTCTATTTGCTGAAGTAGCTGAAACCCAAACCTGCACAGGCCAGGTAGTGGCTACACGGCTCCCCTCCAAGGTTACTGCAGAAAAGGGAGGTTTGGAGAGCTCCAGAGAAGGACAGAAGATAGTAATTCTCAAGAGCAGGGCATATTTCTCTTAGATTAAGCAAAGAGAAAACAACGTTTGAGTGCCAGGTGCTGGCTAATTGAAAGCTTAAAATTGAATGAGGAGTAGCTTGACTGAGTCTCTAGAGGCCAACGAGGATACTAGCACCCATGGTAATAGGAGCGAAATTCACAGTAAAAGCAGAGCAGAATAATGCAAAATGTGGTCTCCTCACACATGACTCTTAACTAGAGAGCAGTGTCCATTCATTAGCGCCAGACACAGATATGCACCTGTCACAACTCCCCAAACGTTATCAGAATAAAAGGTGCTGGACAAGGCCAAGTTCAAAGCTAGAATCCCTGGCTCGTGGCCTAGGAAATCAGGGAGGGAAGAAGCAGCTCCTTAACGTCACTCCCCTTATCACTATTTTTGCTCATGTGCTGATGACATGCAAAGTATCTGAGGTTGGTAAAGCCATTGCCAACCAATCAACGCTTTCCAATGATGCCGTTTTGCAACTGTTGCAGTGGGCAATCATTTTCTATTACAATTTGGTCTTTTTTATGTTAACAATTTAGAGGTGGTCCCAAGTGGGGCCACTAGATAAGCTGTAACCAATGAAGAAGCTAACCCTTATACATAGTCAAATCCCTTAACCAATACCTTCACCAATACCTTCACCTCATAGGTTTTTGTAACTAAGATTGTAACAAGATGTCAATCATGACATATTTTGAGTTTATAAGTTGTTATTTCTTATGAGGACTTTGAGAGCATCGAGACTCCTCGTGTTTATTGCTGTCCCTGTTTTATGTGAATTATTGATAAAATAGAACTTTGCATTTAGCTTGACTATTTCCATAACTGAGCGCGTGACTTCCTGGCCTGTCTGTTCCTCATGCGCGGCGGCTTTCCTAATGCTTTACCTTTACATGGGTTTAAGCCATACCTGGTAAACCAGAAATAAATTGGGGTACCGGTTTCAGGCTTGTGGGAGCCTCATCAATTTGGCACTAACAAGAGAATTTGGCAGACACTAAAATGAACTGTGTCGCAACCATTGATGCCCACCATTGCTACTGTCGGGGTGGTCAGGAAAGTTTCCAATGATCAAAAGGTGCCATATTGGTGACTGGGGGTGCGGCAAAGTTAGCGCAATGTTACAATTTCATATGTATCCAGTGTAGTTAATTGTGAATGGGATACCTTACTTTAGTGTTACTTTTTGTTTAAGTTGATACTTATTAGATATGCACACGTATAGAACGACAAATGCCAAAACCACCAAAGGAAATGTAAACACGATCCAGACATGGTGTGCGATGAAGCACCTAGAATCTGGGCGACATAGAGTTTCATGATGTGCATGCGAGGAAGGGGGGTCTGTCACGAAGGGGTCATTGTGGAGGTAAGACAACAGTTCTTAAAGATGCATGCACATTGAGATACGTGCATGGGGATTTTATAAATGTGCATGTGCTGTGCTTTCTTTATACATTTATTAAAATTCTCTAGCTAGGAGTTCAAGGGTGGAATTCAGAGCATCTGGGGATAACCAGTTTTGCAGGCTTTGAGGTCAAAGGAGAAGCAATGATTAACCACGCAGATGGTCGGCCGACAAAACCAGTCAGGGAACTCACGTGGCTGCTAGGCAGCCTGGTGAGTTCGTCATGCATTGTTCAGTTTATCTGTCCCTCTTCTTTCTCCCCCTTCCATCTCTCTGTTCTCTCCCTCCATGGTGCTTTCCATCTCCCCTAGCTACTTTAACTGCTACTCTATCACCTATACTATCTGTGCTCTAGTACCTTGAAGCGTTTGTTCTGGTAGATGGAATTACCAATAACGATCTTTGACCCAAGTGACGGGACAGACTCAAAGATTATGGCAAAGTTCTACTTTATTATTAGCATAAAATGAAGTAGGGCAATCTATACAGAAGAAGACATCACATCCCTCATTGCTGAAAACGCCAAGCCCTCAGCACAAATCATCATCCTCGGGGACCTGAACCTAGGTTACTGCGACCCCAACGACGCACCTGCCGCATCCTTAGCCAATGCACGAACTGAACTTGGCTTCGTACAACTCATTGTCCTCCCCACCCACCAGAAAGGCAGAATCATTGACTGGGTAGTGACCCACAACTGCAATACACTTTGCAAGGACCCCCAACCTTTGACTTGGACGGATCACCACCTCATCCTACTTGAGGTCAACACCAACCAACCCATGCCCAAAAATAGCCCCTTAGCTCAAGCCTGCCCTAGCAGGAACAAACACAATATTACTGCTGAAACACTCATACCCTTGATCCTACCCACCCTCAATGCACTCCCATCTAACGCTGACCTAAACTTACTGGTCGAAACATTCAATGATTCCATGGCCAAGGCGATGGACACCATTGCCCCTTTGAAACTTCGCAAAGTCAAACCAAGAGCTCACCTGAACTCCTGGTACACCCCAGAACTCAAGCTACTCAGAAAAAAGAAAGCAAAAGCACAACTCACCTGGAAAACCAATCCTACCACTGAAAATAAATCAACTCTCACGACCATATCCGCCCTATACAAAAATGAAATAATTTGCTCTAAAAGAAAGACATACAACATCAGAATTGATCAGGCTGGATCCTCCACTAAAGAATTATTTAAAATCCTAAAAGAGCTGGAAAATCCCAATCCGCCCACTGATACCTGCTCAAAAGACAAACCCTGGTGCACCAGTATCCAAAACGCCCTTAACAATAAAATCATAGGACTCCAAACTAAAATCGAGGACAAATGCCTACAACTTACTAACAATAAACTCACCAACCTTGGCTCACCTACGCCCAGCAATACCAAATCAGGCTTTACATTCAAGAAAGTAACCACGATAGAAGTTCAGAAAATCATCTCCTCCCTTAAGCCCTCAAATTGCAAAGGAGATAGCTGTCCCGCCCAGATCATAAAGGACGCGGCCAGGGAAACTCATCAACCTATCATTCCTCAACAATTCTGTACCCAGCAATCTAAAACAATCATGGGTTCTTCCACTCCTGAAAAAACAATCCCTCAACCCAGCCATCCCCACCAACTATAGACCCATCACCACAGTTCCCTTCCTACTAAAAATCTTGGACAGAGTCGCTTACCTCCAAATTCAAGAATACCTAGAATCCAACCAACTACTAGGAATGCGCCAATCCGGCTTCAGACCGCAGCACGGAACAGAAACTGCCCTTGTTGACCTCAAAAGCCAAATTGATGAAATTAAAGACAAAGGCAACACCGCTATCGTACTCCTCTTAGACCTCTCAGCGGCCTTCGACCTGGTCGACCATAAAATCCTCTGCAGCCACCTAGCCACCGCAGCTCACTTCTCATCTGCTGCAGTCACTTGGATACAATCCTTTCTGGCAAACAGAACCATGCGGGTCTTCTCGGCCACTGATGCTGCTGACCCCATCCGCATCGCCTGCGGAGTCCCACAAGGCTCCTGTGTGTCTCCCCCACTTTGTATAATATATTTACAAAGCCTCTATTTGACCAACTGGACCGTCTGGGTGTCACCTATACAAATTACACAGATGACACCCAGATTCTCATTACCATCACAGGCAACTACCAGACAGACGTCACCCGGATAAACGAGATATTTTCCATCATTCAGGCATGGATGGCCTCCCATGGCCTTTGCCTGAACGATGAGAAAACAGAGCTCCTCCTTGTCGGCTCTCCCAGCAACCTTGCAAAATTGAATCCCAAATACAACAACATCGCTATCGATGGTCACACCATCCCCATCGCCAAAAGCGTAAAAACGCTTGGTTTTTACCTTGATGCTAATTGCAACCTCTCCAAACAAACTAACATGATTGCCTCAGCCTCTGCTTACACCGGCAAACTTATCAGGGCCAGTAGACCTTTCCTATCCTCCAACAGCTGCCTTACTCTTGCAAGAGCCCTTCTACAATCCAAACTGGATTACTGTAACAGCCTGTACCTAGGTGCCAACCAATCCATAATCAATAAATTACAAATACTTCAAAATAACGCACTACACGCAGCACTCAACATTCCCAGACGGGAGCACATCTCCACTGCCAGGAAATCCTGCAAATGGCTCTCCATCCGACAAAAAATCGACCTGAAATCAATCTGCCTCACATACAAGGCCTTAAACCACTTAGCCACACCTTATCTCACCAACAAATTCTCCATGAAATTCGCCACTAGAACCACTAGATCCTCCAATGCCCTTTGCTTGTCCGTACCCAGATTCCTCTTAAAAAGAGCTGGAGGAGCTAGCTTCACAGTACTTGCCTCCCAACTCTGGAACACCTTACCTCTCCACATTAAAACTATCGAGTCCTTCCAGATCTTCAGGAAACACGTCATCAGATGGCTCCTAAACAATGAGTAACCCCACCATAGGTTCAAATTTATGTAAATTCTGTAAATTGTTGTTCTTGATTACTGTAGATCCTCCCAAAAAGGGAGTACCCTGCCTTTGCTCTAACATGTCTGTATACCTTGTAAACTGCTGTAATTGGAATCTGTATGTATCACAACCAAATAACCGTCTTCTTAAGCTCCCTTCTACCTCCGAGTTTGGAGCGCTATACAAATAAAATAAACAAACAAACAAACAAACAATGGCAGCAGGTTGGTCTTTGCAACATTGTACAGCATGTTGCTACATAGACCCTTTGATTGGTTGGCATGATTTCTCAACCTTGGACTTTCGGCTCATTAGCAGCACATAAGCAAAATGGACCCCAGGTGCTGAGAGTAATGTCCGACTACTCCCCACTTTCCCAAATAGTCCATCATCTTGCATCGGACCGGCCCCAAGCCACGGCTTATCCTTTGTAGGTCACCGAGCATCCTGCTCTTGATTCTGGGACTTCGTCTGGAGCTTAATGAATAGCCCTTGTTTTCAACTTCTGAATCACGTGTGAGGAAAACAAGAAGGTGTCCATTTTGACCTTCTATTTACTGCTATTTGATTCAATGATGCTGGGTGTCATCACTCCTCTCAGCCTCAAGAGACTTGCTCACTTCACCTGGTATAGGCCTTTTTAATCTTTAATTGTCCAACACTTGGCTCCTGCAGATGTTGTTTTCTTTACTTAATCTAAGAGAACTATGTCTTACATACATGGCTTATCCTTCTGACTCCCCTTGTGCCTTGAAATTATTCCTTGAAGTAGAATCCTTGATACAAGGCCAATGGACTCCTCTTTATTCCTCACATGAAGCGGTTCTTCCAGCGTCTCCAGTCTCTGCAGCACTGGTCTGTCTCTGAGGTAGCTTGATTGGTTTTAATATGAGTCCAGCAACCATCTTTCCATCATGGCCGTCCCAACCACGTTATGTCTTCTTCTGCAGCAAGCTTCTATATGCCTCATCTGCCTTCAGTTTCTGTGCATATACATTTATTAATCAGCAGGTTACTTTATCTTCTTTGCATATATGATTTCTTCATATTTGATTACATGTTTCTCTTTTTGCTTCAGTTACATCGTTATTCTTAAGCATTTGCATATCATTTGAGTGTGTCTTTGTATCTCCCCTTCATGACATCACTCTGCCCTCGTCAGATTTCACTTATAGCTATATGATGTCCAAAGGTGTGTGCCGACATCCTTCCACCCATTCAGTATGAGGGTACATTTGATACGGTTGCCTGAGTGCATATCGGCTCTCATACACTCGATGCAGCATTGGGATAATACCTGGTGTCCCACATAGGACTCTTCTGCTGTTCAAGTATGACAGAGGTGAGAGGTCGGGGGCTAGGGACGTTGTATCAACCTGCTCCTCTACATATCCCTCTCTTTTTTCGAAACTTGGAAGGAAAACGATCAAGAAAGATCTCCTGATCTCCAATCCAGGCCTGCCCAGCACTGACATCTACGTCAACACTCCTTCCAGGCAGACTGTCACTGACGTCCTGTTTGTTGTTCCCTCTTTGGACCTTTAGATTACCCATATGGTCTCAGTCCTCTCCCCTTTCTCTTCTTCACCCATTAATGGTGGACCTTATGGGAAGTACTCTTTCCATACAACCCAGACAAGAAAATACTGCTCCAGAAACAAATCCGCACATACAAGAAGGACATACAAAAGGCAAAGACAAGGCCTTATGATGACAGAATCACCAATGCCACCAACACACAAAAATAAATGTTCAACATCCTTAAAGAAATGAGAAACCCAACTGGCTGCGACAACAATCCAATCCCCTCAGAGAAACTTTGCAATGACTTGGCAGACCACTTTAAGAACAAAATCAACGACATCTGACAAATCATACAAAACAGACCAACCATAATATATAATCAACTGGACCTAACAAAGAACCACAGCACAAACACTGTAACTTTCCTGAAATATCAACAGAGGCATTCGTCTTGCTGGTAAAACACAGCAGGAAAGCAGGATCTCCCATGGATCCCTACCCCCCTGACATCTACAAATCAATCCTCGCGTAAGGAACGCCATCAGAATTCTACAGTAACCTCCTAAATCTCTCACTAGCAACAGGTACTGTACCAAGATCCTTCAAATCAGCATATATAAAACCGCTTTTAAAAAACACAAATGGCGACGTAGAAGACCTCTCCAACTACAGACCGATTTCAAACATTTCCTACCCAGCAAAACTACTTGAAACATCCGTATACCAATTAACCCAAGAACATGTAGAAAAACACCACCTGCTAGGCCAAGCACAAGTCGGTTTCAGACCAGCAAGACGAACAGAAACAGCACTACTATCCATCTGGGACGACCTAAAAACGAATGCAGACTCCAAAACAACATCAGCTCTGATTCTACTCAACCTCTCTGCAGCCTTCGACACAGTTAGTCATGACACCCTAACCAAAAGACTAGAAGATATAGGCATAACAGACATGGCACTACTCTGGATTAAATCATTCCTAGCTGACAGAACATAAATAAATAAAACCCTTCAAATCCACCCCACAAGTTAACCACTGTGGAGTACCACAAGGGTCCTCACCATCCTCACTGTACTTCAACATCTACCAGACTTCAGTAATCAGAATCCTCAAAAAATACAAAATTACATGCTACAACTACGCAGACGGCACTCAAATCATCTACAAAATCGAAGACACTCATGCCGATCACTCAACCCTAATTGAGTGTCTAAAAGACGTTTGTAACTGGATGAACGTCATCAACTTGAAAATCAACCCAGGAAAGACAGAAATCATGATTATATACAAAAACCAAGAGAACAACACCTCCATTCTATGGCCAACGGAAATGTAAACTGCACCAACACCATCTAAGGTGGTAAAAAATCTGGGAGTCCTGATGGACAACACCCTAACCTCTGAACCACAAATAAATGCAATAATCAATAAATGCTCTTCCTCCTTCACACAACAAGAAGAATCTTACCTTTCCTCTCCAACACCCACAAAACACTCACAATGGTTGCCCTCATCAAGTCAAGAATCGACTACGCAAACAGCCTCTATTTAGGGATGCCAGAATACCTCCTGAAGAAACTACAACACATCCAAAATAAAGCAGCCAGACTCCTCCTGAAACTATCCAGAAGAGACCACATCACTCCAGCACTAAAAACACTGCATTGGCTCCCAGTCAAACAATGCATCACCTTCAAAACAATGTGCATAACACAAAGGGCAATCAGCGGACAGGGAGCTGAATTCCTACAAAAAAAAATAACAATCTACTAGCCAACGAGACTCCTCAGATCAAGCAACGAAATCCGCCTGGAACAAAAACCATACCTTAAGAAAAAACTTGGGGGCTCCTCCTTCTCCCACCCAGCCGCAAAAACCTGGACCAACATCCCGAAAGAAATAAGAAGCACCAAAGACCACCTACAATTCAGAAAACTACTAAAAACCTGGCTCTTCAACATCACAGATTCAACTTGAAAAAACTAAACAATCAAATGGGAAAAACAAAGAACAGGATGACAGAATTTAGGATGACACTGGAAACATACAGAACCGACTAAAGAAAACTCCTACCATAACAAGAGAGACAATGCTAGGTCAAATAGGTCACAAGTGACACCTATGAGGACAGAAATCAGCATCCCTAGCCAACTCCAGCCAACAACCACACCTGCTCCATAATCTCTACCAGGTATCATATTTGTGTAGAGTTGTGTGAAAGTTAGCACTTGCCACACTTGAATTAAGTTGTGCACATTGGCATAGGCCGAGACCAGATGGAGTTGTGAATGATGGCAGGTGCCGCCTTTGGACATAATTGCAGGCGTTGGCATGTGCCACGCTTCGAAGGGGCTGTGAATGGTAACCTGCATGAGCAACTGAATAAGATGATGAAGGCCCTCCACTGCCACACATGGATCGAGTAGCATTGGCTGACCAATGCCGCATACTCACTAGATTGGGAATGCTATCTGAGCCAGATTGGGATGGACTCACAAAAGCCTGCTTGCCCTGCATACAGACAGGTTTGACGAAGGTGGCCGGGGCCGAACTTGAGCAAAGGTTATGAATGTGAATGGACGTCATGTGTGGAAGGGACTGTGAGTGTCGGCCGGTCCCAGACCTGGATGGAGATGCGGAGATGCTCCCGCGCCTCACCTGGAAAAAATACAGAAGTTTAGCACCTCGCTTCCAGACAGCAATGCCAATTAACCAATCCTCTAACAATTTCCTCCCTCTGCATACACCTCTCAAACTCTAACCAAACACAACCACAAGCCTATAACACAACAATCCGCACAAACTTCACTACACTGCAACAACAAAAAAAACCACACATAGACTCGCACAACAGCACACAACGACTACCGACCGGAAAACACCCCAAGCCCAGCCAATGGACCCACCGGGCTGAGGCCGCCAACAGCACATCACTGCTCTCTTGCACTTTTCCAGCTTATCCCGACTAACTCACCACCTCCTCTTACCCCCTTTTTCAGAGCTGCCAGAGAACCAGGGGACCACTCCGCTGGTGATAGTGCCCGGTACAAATATCCTTCAACATTAACATTAACATCCTCTAGGGGCATCATTAATGTCTACCAGCATGACACTGTCATGGTCCAGGGATCTCAGCCTGACTCCTCCTTCTTGATACGCATCCATCATCTCTCATCAACTTCCTCCCTTCACCTGCTTCTCCACCTTCTGCCACCCCTCCACCACCACTGACAGGTGTAACACATTCCTCGACCCCCCCTAGGAAGACCATCAAATGTGGCAACCAGCTCCATTTAGCTAACCTCAACTCTCGCTCTGCCAATAAACACTCCTCTGACATCTGCCCCCTCCTTGAAGACTACAACCTTGACATCTTCGCTCTCACCGAGATGGGGATCACCGCCAGATCTGCCACTATTTTATGACACACTCCTTCCGGAGGGCTACAAGATCCTCTCTAAGCCCAGGCCTAACCAGTCTGGGGGTGGAGAGGCCCTGATCTTCCATGAATGGGTCCCTGCAACTATCATACCCACTCAGACGTACTCTTCCATTGAATGCCTCATCTGCAGGCTTGGTGTCTCTCCAATCCTCTCGCTGACTCTTGCCACCATCTACAGAACCCCTGATCTGGTCTTCCTCTTCTCTTCTGAGTGGGCTGACCTCGCCTCTTTTCTCCTGGCCTCCACCCCCAAGCTTCTCTTCCTGTGAGACTTCAATATTCACTTTGACTCCCCTGATGCATCCTCTGGACTCTTCTGTAGCCTCTGTGACTCTCTTTCCCTCTCCATTCTTCCCTCCGGTCTGATGCACTCTGCCGGACACACCTTGGAAGCTCTCATCTCAGTAGACATCCTCATCTCCAACCCTCTCCCTACACCTCTCTCCTGGCCTGACCATGCTCCCCTGTCCTCTCACCTGGATCTCTTGAGGCCCCCGGCTAAGCCCCTGCCATACTGCCAGTTTCCTTCTCCATCATTGAAGCGAATGTCAGCTGCTGCCTTTTCTGCCACTTTCACTCCCCCTACCACCCTGGCCTCTGACTCTCACACTAACACAGCCCTTGCTAAACTTCACCTCTCCATCCCCAACGCTCTCGACAACCTCGCCCCTCTCATGAGGATCTGCATGAAGCCTGCCTTCAAGCGCAACACCTGGTATTATTCCAACCTTGCCTTTCTGAAATGCAAGTGCAGAGTTGCTGAGTGGAAGCGGCAGGCTTCAAGCACATCCTCTGACAGACTGGCCTGCCACCTGCTGCAAAGGCAATGCAGACTCTCCATCCGCTAGAAGAAAAAAAGCCTATATCCAAGCCTGTATCTCTGGAGCCACTAAAAACACAACTGCACTGTTCAAAATCTGCAAGGAATTCACCAATCCTTGTGCAGTTCCCACTTCACCCCTGCCATTCATGAAACTCTGCACTGCACTAGCCTCTCACTCCATAACCAAAACTCATGAAACCATGTCCTCACGCTCCTCTACACCCCTCTACACAGCTCCTCTCAGGCCTCCCTTGGACCCCCTTCCCTCCTTTCTTGCCTATATAACCGGGTGAGGTCTCTAGACAAGTCGCCTCTATGAAAGTTTCCTCCAAACAGGCACTACCCTACTCTTCCAGAACTATCAAGGACAACATTGCATCCCTAGCTCTAGCCTTGGCTAATTTCTGCAAGCACTCCTTTGCCACTGGCTCCTTCCCGCTACTCCTCAAGCACTCCCTTGTGGCCCCTCCTCCTCAAAAAGCCTTCTGCTGACCCACTCCTGCCCAGCTAACTACCGCTCTATCTCCATTACCTCCTTCCTGGGCATACTCTTGGAGAAGCTGGTCATCTCTCAGCTGATCCACCACACTGAATCTCTGGGTTGTCTCGACGACCACCAGTCTGGCATCAGAGCAGCTGGAGGTTCGGAAACTGCACTCCTGAACACCGGTGAAGACTTGCTCTCAAATCTCGACTCCAGCTCTCCTTCCATTCTCATTCTTCTTGACCTTTCCTCTGCCTTTGATAAAGTCAATCATACCACCCAAATAAATCGACTCTGTGATGCCCTTGGCATCACAGACCAGGCACTGGGCTGGTTGACCTCCTTCCTCTCTGACCGACCATCCCAGGTTCAACTGAGCCCTTTTCTCTCCTCCATCACACTCTCCAACTGCTGAGTCCTTCAGCGTTCTATCCTCTTGCCGTGGATCTTCAACATCTACCTTACCCCTCTAGCCCTTTTGATCTCCACCCTTTCTCCTCACTTCCAGTGGCATGAGGATGACATGCAGTGCTCCTTCGAGCTTCCCGCCACCCCCTCCTCTTGTTTCTCTCTGATTCCTGACTGTCTAACTGCTATTCAGGCATGGTGTGTTGCTAATGAGCTCTGTCTTAATGCCAGTAAGACTGAGATCCTTCTGATTGGGACCACAGCTCCCTCCTTCCCTCCTACTCTCTGGTCACACTCCATGGGCCCCCTCCCCTCTCGCTCTTTTGAGGAAAAAACATTGGTATCATCTTCGACTCCTCTCTCTCCTCTGTCCCCATATCGCCGACCTTGCGCCCACTTTCACCTGCACCTCGTCAGAGGCATTCTCACTTTCCTCACCTTCCCCAAGAAACTCAAGGTCTCTAGACCTCTGGTCATCTCTAGACTGGACTACTGCAACAGCCTCTTCCCCAATCTGTCTAAATCCTCCCTTCGCCCCCTTCAACTAATCCAGAATAGGATTGCAAGATTTATCCTTGGCCTCAAGCCCAGGGACCACATCTCTCCAGCCCTAAAATCTTTCCACTGGCTCCCGGTTGTTGTGAGGATCATGTTCAAGACCCTCTGGATCATCCACAAGGCTTTCTGGGGCCTGGGACCCCACTACATCCAACTCTCTCTCCCTAAATACCTCCCTGCTATAGCACTTTGGTCTTCTAGTTCCAATTCTCTGCAGACCCGATGCTTTTCCAAGCAGAGAATGGGGGGTAGATCTCTTTTTTCTGCGGGAGCTTCCCTTTGGAATGGCCTCCCTGTCCCTCTCAGGCTTGAGCCAGATCTCCTTAAGTTCCGGAAGCTTCTCAAGAACCTCCTTTTCTCTTCTTCCTTCTTTCTCACCCTCCCCTGCTAATGTCCCCCTCTGCCACATTTTGACTGGTTGCCTGGTTCCTCTCTGATTCATAAAGGGACCAGGTCCTCCTCACCCATTCTATCCCAGCACCTGTGTCCTTTTACCTTCCCCTTCCTGCACTTGCCCTACCGGGCTCCCTCCCCCTGTACTATCTTGGCGGGGCCTGCACCCCTATTGTGCCCATCCAGACCCATCCTCACACTTAGCATGTGGACCTTCATCACCTGCACTCTCTGCATTCCCCTGTTATTGTTCACCTGACCTCCCCTTAGCACTCGCATAGGCCAGGGGCCCTGTTCCCCTCCTCCTCCTCTCCCACCCAGCACTTATGTGCCCTCCACTCTGACCTGTACTTTCTTCCCCTCCTTAGCATTGTGCATTCCGCTCAGACCAGCAGTTCCCCCTGCTCCCCACTCCTCTGCACTTATTGTTTACTACACTTGCATGATCCGAATGACACAAGGCCTAGTAGGACCGTTTTTATTGTTATTCATCCCTGTCCCCCCTCTTTTGTCTTGTTGCGCCTTGAAACACCATCTGCTGTATAGGCACACTATAAATACCCAATAAATAAATAAAATAAATGTATGGCTTGGTAGTTATGCAGAAAGCAGATGTAATCTCTTTTAAGTACATGGGAGTTTGCAGCAGAGTCCGGGCCATTTGATTTGACCAGCAATATATATCCGGTGAAGTGACCGATGCTACTTGTGATTCGATTATTTACACAGGATGTGGCCAGGGGCCATGCATGTTGAAACGGCAGTTTTTTTTAGATAAGAATGTTCAGGGATGCCAGTAAAGATTGGGGTGGATGAGATAGTTATCGCCAGTTCAAAGGAAACCACTTTCTTCTGCTTCCTTCATGATGTTAAAGTATCCATGCGAACCATGTGCAATTTCGATTCAGGCTTAAAGGGCTCAGGCCAGATGTGACTTGTAATGAATTATGTTTGTATATGAATTATATGATATTTTAATAGTTTTTTTTATAACACGCCTAATACTGTACCTGAGTTCGGTTTCCAAGTGCAGATCCGGGTTTCAAGCCTCTGTTGCTCTTCATGGTCTTGCTTCCAAGACCAGTGCGTTGCCTCTGTGCTATCCTATGTTCACAGGGAGTGATATTATATGGCATTTATAATGAGCCTGCACACAAGTGTTTCTAGGCACGAATGTGTAACCATGTCATGATGTCATAACCCACTACGGACGAATCCCCAGAAGGGGTCTGCTATGAATACGATCTGATGATGGTAGTTAAGCAATTGGTGACCAATGAGACTGGAAGAATTGGAGAAAGATGGGATTTCTTTGTATAGGTTATGTCCAATCACACGTGGGGTTGGATTGTAATAAAATATATGGGTGTGTTTTAACTGCTGCAAAAATGTATATAATGTCTCAACTTATGTGCTCCGTCGAGACTCGGGTTAGTTTGACTCTGCATGTAGCTCCTCCCCAGACAATTGTACAATAAACTTGCTTTACATACAAAATGTGCACTTGCTTCCTAAGTGGTGGGCCTGTTTTGGGGTAGGGTGATTAAAGGCCCATCCACACATTTGGCGTCCCTGGGTTGGCCCCAGGCTTTCCGAGACAATGGTGGTCTCCTGTCCGCACATCTTGGCTTCAGCGTTTCTCTGCAGGGACTAGTGTACCATGCATAGTGAAAAAGAAAGGTTTGCAGGTACCATATTGGTCAAAGGCCCGTCTGTTCCCCGGAGGTGTGGTACCATGGTTCAGCTATGCAGGACAAATTGAAAGGAGCACCACTTCGGAGCGCTTCGGGTTCGCGTGAGTGCACTTTTGCCTCATACACAAGTACTGGGATGAGGTAGATGGACATGGAAGCAATGCCTGGCTTAGTTACCTGTAATCTTCATTACTCCTAGCCCCACTCTTCCTCATCCCAGTACTTACCTATGCAGCAAGGAGCCTCATACGTAAGCACTGGGACAACGAAAAGTGACGTGGAGGTCATTCTGGGCAGAGAAGCTGATTTTGGGAGTTGGGGCAGGGGTGGGAGGGAGAGGGGGTGTGTGGAGGTGGGGTGGGATGAGGATTGTGCTATAAATTGTAATGGTCATCCATGTCCAGGCTAAGCAGGCATGAAATGTGGTGTTAGTGGCTAGAGAGGCATTTTGGTGCAACCAGTCCAGTCATTTCTTAGTTTGGCTTGCCTTTTTTGTCTGGGCATCTCTGATAAAGAAGTCCTGCTAACTGTAATTACCTGGTTAGGCTAGCATTTGGGTGATGCCAGTCTGTCTCTTTCTTTTGGTAGCATTGAGTATTTTTCTGAGCATCTGTGATAAAACAACCATAATAAGTGTTATTGCTTCAACCTGCATTTTGATGCAACCAGTCTAGGTATGTCTTAATGTGGCCTGGCATGCTATACTGTAATATGTTATTGCGTGTCTAGACTGCTCAACACTGTGCAGGCAGTTAGACATGTTATCATTGTGGCATGGCATGTTTTATAGCAAAGCATTATATTAATTAAAGCATTAATATTCCTGTGCACTGTTGGTTTGGATTGGTGTTACCCTACAAAAAAAATTGATAAAGTTCCGGCTCTTTAGCCAATTTTTCTCATAAAGTCTGCTGTATAATGCATAAAACACATATTAATATCTTTCTCCCAGTGCAGTGTGCGGCGTTCCCCTGCAGCAGCACGTTTGTGCGTATTGTTCTAGCATGGTAATCCAGGCCGGCCCAGAGTGTGGCTTTACCTCCCCACCCAATTGGCTTTACCTCCCCACCCAATTAGCCCAACATCTCTCATCACCCATGCCTTCTGCCATGAAGATTGTCTTTGAACTTGGCCTTGCAAAGTATTCTTGTCTCTGAGAATATATGGGAGTGCAAGCACGCAGCATTGGTGCTCTAGGACTCCAAGCTCAACTCTATTTCCATCTTTAGCTCACGTGACAGGAGACCATGATTTGGTCTATTTGCAGCATTTAAATATCTTAAATGAATAAAGCTTAGCGCACTTGGTGTTCTTTCTTTGCACCTTAACAAGGGATGATTCAGCTTCTCATGTTCACTGCCTTCAAAAATCGATAACATACCTTAGCTGCTTTAGCTTTGTACCAGGCCAAACAGCCTCGCCATTCATATCCACAATCTCAGCTTATTCTTGCTGCGACACAGTTCTTGCCTTTTCTCTCCCTGGGTCCTGGCTTACTAAATTCATGACACTGATGTCCAGTTTCTGTACAATGGCAGCTTCTGCAGTCTATTCACTACGTATAGCCAGCTTTGATGATCGTTTAGTCTTCTCCTGGAAAAGCTGGCCATCTCCCAGCTTAATCTTCACACCAAATCTGTTGGCTGTCTCCATGACCATCAATCTGGTTTCAGAGCAGGAATAAACATGGAAACTGCTCTCCGGATCATCCGTGAAGACTTGCTCTCCAATCTGGAGTCTAATCTCCCCTCTGTCCTCATCCTACCTGATCACCTGATCTCTCCTCTGCATTTGACACAGTTAACCATGCCATCCTTCTCAAATGGCTCCATGATAAACTGGGTATCACTGATCAGGATCTGGCCTGGTTAACCTCTTTCCTCTCTGATCGACCCTCCCAGGTCCAACTTGGGTCCTTCCTATCCTCTATATCTCTCTCCACCTGCCGTGTTCCATCTCTCCCTGGTTGTTCACCCAATACCTGGCACCTCTCTCCCACTGCATTGCTGCTCTCTGTGCCATCTTACAATGCTATGCGGATGACACCCAGCTCGTTTGCAGGCTCCCCACTGTCGCTTTTTCTCCATTTCTCATCCCGGACTGTCCAAGAGGCGTGTGCCGCCAATGATCTCTGACTGAATGCCAGAAAGATGGAGATCCTCCTCATTGGCACACCAGCACCCTCCTACCCCCTCACTCTCTGGCTGGCCTCCCTTGGCCCTCCCACTGCTCCCACCTGTGAGGCTAAGAACCTCGGGGTTATCTTCGACTCCACTCTCTCCTTCTCTATCACATCTGCGACGTCTCTAAAAAAGTCAAACTACCAGCTGCACCTCCTCAGGGGTATTCTCCCTCTCCTCTCCTTCCCCCAGAAGCTCACTGTGTCTAGTGCACTGGTTCTCTCTAGGCTTGACTATTGTAATAGCCTCTTTTTAAATCGTTCTGCCTCTACTCTCTGCCCTCTGCAACTCATCCAGAACTGGACTGCCTCAAGCCCAGGGATCATATCTCTCCAGCACTGAAATCTCTCCATTGGTTCCCACCCAGTGGCTGCAAGGAACAAATTCAAGACCTTCTGCTTTGTCCACAATGCCTTCTGGGGGCTGGGACCAAAATATCTACAGTGTTATCTTCTGAGGTATCTTCCTACTCAAGCCCTTTGCTCCTCCACCTCCAACTCCTTAAGGGTCAGGCATTTTTCCAAGAAACTAGCTGGATGGAGATCTCTCTCTTCAGCGGGTGCCTCCCTCTGGAACAGCCTCCCTGCTTCTCTGAAACTGGAGCAGAATCAACTATGGTTCCGGAAGCAGCTCAAGACTTTCCACTTTGCCTCTGCCTTCTCTCTCCTCTTCTCTGCTGATCGCCTATCTGTTACTGCACTGGTTACCTGTCTACCTTCTAAACCACTTGTCCAGGTCCCTGTCCTCACAGCTGCACACCTACACTGCCTCCTGGCAACTCTGCACTTGCGGCTGTATCTGTAACGCTACTTTCCCCCGACCTGCACTATCCATCATTGGTCCTTCTGCACTTAACCTGCACTGTCACCTGGTGGCCACACTTCTTGTTTCCTGTGTTTTGATCCTATGTCCTGCACTTCTCCTCCTCTCCCCTGGCACTTATCCCCCTTCCTCTCACCTGCCTTTGCGCAATCTCAATGTCACTGGGCCTAATAAGATCGTTGTCATGTCCTCCCGTGTTGCCTCCCCCCTGCCTCGTCATGCTTTGAAACACTTGTGTATGGGCACGCTACGAATAAAATATCATATAATATCACATCATACGTGTGTTTCAGCATCTGTACAGTTATTGAATGACTTGCATTTTCTGCAGCACTTCGCATACGTGCAATCTTCTTTTTGCATATGACAGTTTACTCGATTCCAAACTGCGTCATCAGTTTCCACAAGATCCATACATTCTCTTCAGCCAGTATTCTTAGTGTGTCACACTCGTCTCTTGCGACTTCACTGGCTTCTCTTTCACTCTTTTTCATATTCCTTCAGGGAGGTCCTCCCTCAGATTGATGTCTCTTCGGGGATACATTTGATAGGGTTTTCTCAGTGGGTACCTTCTTTCGAATACTCGCTGTGGTATGGTTACAACAGCTGGTGTCAAGCATGGCACAATCTCAGGCTTCCAACATACAAGAGGTAGGGGGTGGGATTTCCTGCAGAGGCATGTAACTGCTCCTCTACAAACTGGATGGTTCTCTCAGCACTGATGATGAACGCGGACAGTGGTTCACAGTTCTGTGCATCGATCCAACCTTATCGCTAAGGGACCTGTTGGACGAGCAATTGTTCAAAGACATCGAAGACCCAGGAGAGATAGTTTTTGAGATTGGGGTGCCTTGCCAGATATTGATAGAGCAAAGGGAAGTACCACAGCCCAGGCTCATTGTTAGAACTACATCACCACATTGTAAGGAGGATTTGGAAAAGGTGCTGTCTATTCATTGATCGGCAGTCCTCATGATGTGGGACTGCTAAAGAGTGTTGGATCAGTGCAAATAAAATTGAAACATGGTGCGATATTACGCAGCACCCCATGTCTAGAGAAGCAGATGAAGGGATTTACGAGACCATTATGGCATTCGTAAAGCAAAAGCATAATACAACCTTCTGTGACCCCATGTAACACGGCCATCTACTCTGTGAAGAGGCCCAGTCGGAGGATGGTCCAGGGTTTGCGCCACTCAATAATATTGTTGAGGTGGAATTTCTGGTGGTACCGAATCCTGCCACCATTATCTGTAATATCCCTGCTGGGTCCACCCACTTCATGGTGATTGATTTAAAAAATGCAGTCCACTTACATCCCGATTCTCAGTACCTCACAATGTTTATGCACCGTGTTCAGAGATTCAAGCACACAAGGTACCCTCACGGGTACCATGAATCTCTGAGTGTTTTTAATAGGGTGGTTGTGATAGATTTGGCGAATTTAAATGTGTCCAGTAAAGTAATCCTGTATGCAGATGATTAGCTAGTCTGTAGCACTTCAGAAGAGATTCAATAACTCCTCTGACCCTATTGCTGGAGAAGGGGTACAAAGTGGGCAAAGAAAAATTGCCATACTGCCAGACAGAGTTCGTATATTTGGGGCAAGTAATATCACCCACAGAAAGGAAGGTAATGCCAGAGAGAGCCACCGCAGTTCAGAATACACCTTAGCCAGTCACAGTAAAACAAATGCAGCTGTTTTTGGGGCTCTGTAACTATTGTAGATTGTGAATCTCTGACTACTCTAATTATATGAGGCTCTTATGGCAGGGAAGCAAGGAAGTGCAGAAGGTGAAGGGTCTGATAGAATGGTCTGAAGAAATGGTGACTTGCTTCCAGGAACTTAAGGCTGTGATCAGCAATGCTCCGGTCCTGGTGACCATGAATTATAAGAAACCATTTTATTGTTCCCTCAAACGGGCAGGTGATGACAGCTGTCCTTACCCAGGAAACATTGCTGTGCCATATAACTTTAGCCTATGATAGCGGACTCCTCGACCCAGTGATGCAGAGATAGTTCCCTAGTGAGAAAGCTTTAGCAGCAGCGACTTTTGCAATTCAAACGTCTTCAACCATTACCATGTGGTGCCCTGTGACATTTTACATTGAGCATGCAGTCTTTGCGATTTTGGAACAATCCAAGTTGACATTGATGACCCAAAGAGTTTTGGGGTACAAGGTTATTTTATGAAATGCATCAATAGATCCTGTATGATGTCACATAGTCAATCCTGTGACATTTGAAGCTGAGTACATTGGGTCGCTGGTCCAGAGGGTAACTGTGTCCTATCAACATAGATAACATTGTCTGTTGTCCCTTTCTGCTTTAATGAAACACCAGTCCGTTGGCCCATTGTGTTATCCATATAGTTACCCACAGTCCTGCCTCTAAATATGTCTCAAGGGCATGCAATTTCTTTGGCTCACCAGAGCAGATGAGTATAACGGGTACAGTGAGATGTCAGACCATTGATGCCTTCTCCTTACTCGACAAACTGACCTCTATTCTTGTCGAGCAGTATAGTTTCCTGAGGGCTTAACTGGGGCCACTGTGTCAACTTCCCCCATGGTTTTTATAGGTGGCTTATTCAGGCAGTTCCTCAAGTAATGACCTGGTTTGCCACAATATAGGCACAGCTGTTGTCTCCATCTCTCCCTTTCTTCTTTTGTCAATGGCTCTCTGACACCCCCTAAATGCAAAGGCTCTGGGTGATTTTCTGTATGACGTGGGTTATTTTCCTTTGGTAGGAGGTATATGGACATCCCTCCGAGCGTGATCGATCAGTTCTATGTTTCTGCAGATGTTGATCTAGTTGGATTATATATATTCTGAACAGCGCTCGGTGTGGTTAACCACCTGTGCCAGGACGTCTTTGAGTTTATCTCGCAAGCACTGATAGAGTAGTGTGGTTCTCCTCTCTTCTGGTCAGAGGTTTCTGCCACTAACCGATTGAAGGTGGTGATATATGCTGGAAGGACTTGCAAGCTTTGACGAAGGGACAATAGTTCGCTGCCCAGTTCCTGTCTTTGTGTTTTTGCGAGCAAAGAGCTTTTCTAATTCTTGTTGAAATCATGGGAAGTTGTGCAGAATAGGGTCACCACAGCTCACTAACGAAACTGATCAAATGGCCATGTGCCCCCCTAGGTATGACAGCACAAAAGTGACCTTCATTTTGTCCATAAGAAATGCTCCAGTCCTACAAAGAAAATGGAGCCCGCACTGATTCATAAACAATGCATATTTCTGTGAATCCCCCATGAAGCACTCCGGAGGGGCTAGGGGAACAGATGCAGGATGGGTATATGTGTGCTGGTGGGATTGCAAGGGCATCTGATGGTCCAGGTGTGGGGATCTGGCCGGCTTGTGGCTGAATAAAGTGTTTAGCCAATTCTTTGGTGCTCTCCGGGTTCACTATTAACTCTTTTGTCATGGCATTACTCTCAGAGCGGACGGGGTGTACTTCCGCACGAAGTTCCCCTAAAATAGAGGCTAACCGGTCTATCTCAGACACCATGACACTCAGACAGGGCTTACAACATGTGGGCTTTGCATTCTGTAACGCTTACCTGGTGCCCTGCAGAAGCGTCCGGCTTTCTGATGGACTGCTGTGTGTTCCAAACCGCTCCTTCCCCACAGTAGCATAGTGTGGTATAGATAACCCTGTGTAATATGCAGCAGGAGGAGCTGGAATTTTGGTTCCCAGCGATGGAATGTTGTGTCCCGATGGTTGGATGGGTTTTGTCATGGGACCTAAGAACAAGGCAAGGTGAAAAGTCACTATGTGTTACTACCTCCTACCCACCACCATACTCACTAGCTCCACAGGACTGGGGAGAAGGGTGGACTCACCTCTTAGTTTGTTGATGTGCACACGCATGTGCAAGTGGAAATTGACCTAGGCCAGTTCCTTCACTGGTGAAAATGTGGTCCAGTCCAGCTGCAACTCGCAAGGTGCTGGGGCAGAGTGCCCTTCTTAGTCTTGAGGTGAACGTCCAAGATGAAGTTGTCAGCCATTCATAGGTTCAAAGTCTTACTGCTCAGCGCGGTGCTCAGTGGTGCGCAGCAGTACAGATAATGCCTTTGCTAATGTCTCTTTCTTTCTTCTCCTTGAAAGTGCCTTGGTCCGGCAGCCCTGTGAGGCGTGTGCAGCAGCGGAGCCTGATGAAGAGATGCTCAGACAGCGGGATGCGCCCAAACTATGGAGCAGCTGACGGGTGAGGCTGCAGCAGTGAAATGACAGGTATGTTGGAAGTGGGTTTGGAATGGTTTGATGCTTTTCTCTGCAGGACAGAAGCAAGATGAACAAGGAGGATCCAGAGGCCCAGAAAATGCAGGAGCATGCAACGCAGAGATACAGGACAGGCGATAAGTGTTAAGCTACTTACTTGTCAGCAGAAACAACGCAAAGCGCAGGGTGCAGCTCTGGGCATGGTTTTTATAGCCCCAGACGACTCCTTGTGGGTCTAGACTGCACAGCCTGCTGGAGGTGATGGGGATGCTTGGGGGGCATATTGGTTTTCGGGTTGCATCCATCCCTGGTCACCATTTTGGAGGGGGCTGGACCCATGTCCGCATGGTGTGCCTACACTGGCCATGGTGTGCTTACGCCATCCAGCAACTCAGGTGGCCCAGCCTTCCCCCACGTTTCTACTCTTGTGCCTGCTGCATCCTGAGGGTGTGTTCCGTGTGATCATGACAGCCGCAGACATGGCAGTGAGGGAAGCCACCTGTATGCCATTTACAGATTCCAGGAAATGGAAACCGTGTCCAAGCAGGTTCAGTTGCCAGTTTCATAAACTGCAGTCCCAGTGCTCCAAATCATGGAAATGCAAGGAAAAGCACCTAAAGAGGAACAGGAGCTTTGGGCGAAGAGGGTTTGTGCCCTCCTGTAGGAAACTGCTTCGTTTGTAAAGTATTCAACCCTGAAAATAGCATGAGGTCAGTAAGGGGAGTATTGCCAATGTCCTCTGGGCCATTTCGGGAGCTCCATTTAGATTTTGTAGATATTCCCATTAAATGTAACCAGTACTGGTACCTTATTGCAGTTTGTCCATTCTCACAGTGGCTTGTGGTTGGTCCCTGTGTGCATCCTGATGCAAAGTCTGCAGCAGCATTTCTGGTGAGAGAGTAATTTCCATGGTGGGGAATTTGTGAGGTCTTGAAATCCGACAATGGGACCCACTTTTTTCATGCCTTGTTCGCAGAAATGATTTTGCTTTTGGGAATCAAGCACAGGTTATGTTCTGTGTACCACACACAGGTCAATGGAATCATGGAGAGGCTAAACAGGGTCCTTAAGGCCCGGCTGGCCAAGATGTGCAACGATTTAAAAAAACCATAATTGCACGGTCTGCCCCTAGCACTGTTTTATTTGTGAAATCAGCCAGGGAAAGAGCATCACCTCAGCCCTCATGATATTGTGATGGGGCATAGATTACACACACCTCTCTCACCTGCATGCACTGCATTAGACATGCATAAGACCTCTAAACTCCTAGGTGAGGAGTTTAGGGAGTACTTTAGGGCTTTAACCCAAAGTGTCAAGATTATATCTTCACAGGTTGTGTCTTCTCGCCAACAGTCTACAGTAGAAAATGGCAAGCAACCTGATAATCATCACAAGCAAGTGATACTCTGGGGAGACTGGATCTACATACAGATTTGTGTTCGCCCCTTGAATGAACAGCGTCTCCATGGGCCGCACCAGTTGAAATACGCAACTCTGACAGCTGTGAAGGTGTAGGTCAACAAGAGCTGGGTGCACATTAGCGATCCACAAAGAGATACTGCTACACCTCCACCGGCACAGGAGCAGGCTGAAAGTTAAGTATGCCCTAAGGATTCACAGTTCATTCCAGTGGAGAAGGGGGGTGTGGATAGAGATCCACAAGCTGATTTGTTTGTGTTTTAAAAGAAAGATTGAATGTGCAATGTTTATTAGGATGATTGTGTACATATCTTTTGTGGTTCTTTTGTCATCATGCTCAGAAGTGGCAACCAATTCAGATGTGAATAGTTTAAATGTATCCAGTCTCATGAAATTTGAGGACATATTTGAGGACGTATTGTTGAGAAGAAATGTTTATGTTCATTTCAGAATAATGAGGATGATGGAGATATAGACCCAATAGTAAATGTACATGTTTTCGCAGCAGACAATGTATGATACAGCCGGTGTCCAGTCATAATATCGAATACAAAATTTCGAATGGCAAAAAAGTCGAATCAAAAATGTCGAAAAAAAAATGTTGAATTATTTTTTTTTTCGATATTTTTTTTTGGGCTCTAGTTTATATAAAAAAAATAGGTAAAAACAAAAAAAAAAGAAAAAACGGGGGTTGGGGGGAACCCCCCCATTTCGAAAAAAAAACGTCATAAAAAATAAATTCGACATTTTTGTTTTCGACATTTTTTTTTTGACTTTTTGACTTTCGACATATTTGTATTCGAGATTATGACTATAAACCGATACAGCCACATGAGGAGGGATGGGAGAGAGAGACCTGTAGGATTTTGCCACATTTGCTCTCTCATTCGACATGCCTCTGGTGTCCCTAGGGAGTTTATCCCTAATGAAATAGAGGTAGTAGATGCACTTCGTTTAGTGAATCTGGCTTTGTGCAGGATCCAAGGGCAATTCAAAGGGCAATCAGTCAAAGCATCCATTTGACATGCTGGCGAAGAATGTTCAGCTACAGATAGTAAAGCAGCGATGGGAGCAAAGGGTGAAGAGAGCCCGAGCTTCTTCTCAGAAGAAGGGGTGGCGTGGGTAAAACAAGAATGTGGAAATGTGTGGCAAGGTTATCTACAGCATCTGACACGGCTCACAGAGCCAGAAAATTCAGTTAAGGTACAGACAGCTACCCATTTGTCTCTGTGTTTTAAAGGTGATGGCACAGTGTCCATTGGCACAAATGGGAACTGCAGCCACACTCTTCACATCGCCGACCTGGCTGGAGGTACAGCCACTGTTTTGTACATTTTTTGGACATGCAAATTAAATTCCTAGAGGCAGCTGCCTTCAGCCTGTTGAGATTTATGCAGTTTTACCACATTCCATGTGCCAGTTCTTGTCATTCTCGAAGAACATTTGGTCCTCGCCTGCCCAATGCCCAAAGTCACATCTGTGCCCCTTCTGTCTCCTGTGCCCCTTCCGTCCCCTTCATCATCATATATGGACATTTTAATGACTCTATCTGAACACGGGAAAGGAGGAGTATTGCGATGGACCAAGCGATCCAATTACATTTCGGCAGCATCATCAAAAGCTTTAATGGACATTTCTGAAAATACTGGCTGTTTAGTTGCAATGAGACTTTCTTCACGTCCCTCCTGGCCCCTGACATCCAAGCTGCGGCAAATGCCTAGTGCCTCCAGGTGACCAGGTGCAAACTCTTGTTTATTAATTTGTCTGAATCAGCGTTCAGTGAAATTAACGAAGAGGTGCTGGCCTGAGGCTCATAACCTTACAAAATAGGTATATCCTTAACCACCTAGCAGCTAAGAAGGGAGGGGTTTGTCAGAAGATAGGGAGCATGTGCTGCACATTTGTGTCTCTCAATGATTTAGAGAACGGGTCCCTAGCTCAGACTGTTGCAATCTTACACAAGCAGTAATCATTAATGAGGCAGGAATTACAAATGATTCATGGTTAGATTGTTTTTACTCTTGGGTGCCATCTTGGATGAGCCTTGCATTGAAGATTCCACTACCTATGTTTGTCTTTTTTCTTATTATCTTTTGCTCTTGTCAAATGCTCTTACGATGTTGTTCTGTCCAGGTATCGAAAGCAGCTGCCATGATGACTGCAATCCTGTCCAAAGCTAGAATCACTTCCATTTCATCTCACGTGGGTACTCAGACTGAAGCTGTTTTGTGTCCTCTGCTAAATTGAGATGATTGTGTGGAGCAGCGGGTAGATTGCAAAAATGATGGGGGGACGAGTTGGGCTTATTCCCCAAAGGAGTATGCCCATATTGGCACTGGTATGAGAGATGATTGTGGGGTTTGTCCCGGCAAAGATGGTTTTGAAGAATTATTAAAGTATTAAAAAGGGGGGAATGTCGGGGTGGTCAGTAAATGTCCCAACCATATAGAGGGGTTCATATTGTGCGTGGCATATTGCTAACTGAGGTTGCGGCAAAGTTAGCATGAGGTTACAATTTTGTATATGTATCCAGTGTAGTTAAATTTGAATGGGATATGTTACTTTACTGTTACATTTTGTTTAAGTTGATACATATTAGATTGGTAGATTCACTGGGGCAGATGTAATCTCTTTTAAGTACATGGTAGTTTGCATAAGGGGCTGGCCATTTGCTTTGGCCAGCAAGAGGCCAAAGTGACCGATACTCCTTGTGATTTCATTATTAACTCAATATGTGGCCAGGGTTCATGCGTGTTGAAATTGTAGTTATTTAGATTAGAATGTTCAGGGATCCCAGCAAAGATTGGGGTGAATGAGACAATTACTGCCAGTTCAAAGTGAGCCTGTTTATTCTGCTTTCCTCATGTAAGAGCATCCATGGGAACCATGTGCAATTAATTTTGATTCATGGTTAAAGGACTCAGGATGCTGTGACTTGTAATAAGTGAAAGTAGGGACACTAGAATTGTCGGGACACTGCGCTTGATCATGTGAATTTCGGTCTGTCCTGCTGCATGTGCAAGGGTTTTCTTGGGACAGTGCTCTGTTGTCCCTGGCTGGGTAAGTGACAATTTTGGACATGAAACCATTGGCACATGCGCTGGGCGTTATAGTTGGTTTGAGAGCGCAATCTCTCTAACAGTAATAAAACAAGTTATGGTTGAGTTTTTGCAAACTATATTTATTGCAATAGTCGACCCGTGTTTCAACCCTCTTGGCTCCTTTTCAAGGTAATTAAGAATTGGAAGGTTGCTTCAGTGAGCAAGTTAGGTAGATATCCGTGACATGGTGTCAAGTTTCTTAGCAGTTGAGACCCGGAGCCAGAGGTAGTGACTGCATGGAAGTCCTAGATCTGATGCTGGGGAGCCGGGATCGACTCACTCAGTCAGCTGAGCGGCTTGCAGTGACAGTGCAAGCCACTCAGCCGACATATGAAATCTACATATGAAACACACTTCTAATGAATTGCTATGAGATGTGGGGTGGGTCCAGTGATGATTCATTGAGTAAAAGTGCAGAATGTGGCAATTCCTCGAAACAGGAACTTATGAAAAACTAAAATGTCAGAATGATTCTTCGCCTGGGCTTAGCTGGGCCTTTATGCTTAGTGGAGAACCCACCAACAATGTCCTCTCTGGTCACACTGGGATCTTAGGCCTTCCTGGTCTTGTGAGTGACCTTCACACTCTTTACAGTTATCAAAGGGGTTACATTTTTCATTCTCAATCCCCTGGGTATTGCATGTTTCCCAAATCTTTCTCCAGGAGCTGGAATAGTTGCAGGCCTCCCGGGTACCCATATTCCAGAAAGTATTCAGCCCATCAGACTATTTAGGAGGGAATAGCCTGCAGGGAGATGTAGAGAGATTTTCTTTTATGCGTGCCATACTTGGGGCTGCTTTCCCACTCATCTCTTCGATACTATGAGGTCTTGCTTGAGCCCATACAACCTTCTGGTCCTGCATAGGGCAAACTTCTGGCTGGCCGCAGAATTATCTTATGCATTCCCCTGGCTGTGGTCACCACCTCATGTTATGGCCTTCTTTTCTCCACCAGCTTTACCTCTTAAGATCAACTCCTTTTTCCACCTCCTCTTTGTCTATTAAGTCTGCTACCGCCTTCTTCACTTTGACAATTACCATCACCTCCTTTCTGTGAACATTGCCTCCTGGCATCAGAACCTCATCCTTCTCTCTAGGTGTTACCACCACAACCTTTTTAGCACATTCACTTCCTGGTGTCACTGTCCCCTCCTTCCCTCTATATGTTACCAACACAACCTTGTTTGTCACCTTAAATTCCTGGTATCACCATCCCTTCCTTCCCTCTAGATGTTACCACCAAAGCCTTGTTTAGCACCTTCACTTCCTGGTGTCACTGCTGCCTCCTTCCCTCTAGATGTTACCACAGCAGTCTTGTTTAGCACCTTCACTTCCTGGTGTCACCATCCCCTCCTTCCCTCTAGGTGTTACCACCAAAGCCTTGTTTAGCACCTTCACTTCCTGGTGTCATTGTCCCCTTCTTCCCTCTAGATGTTACCAACACAGCCTTGTTTAGCACCTTCACTTCCTGGTGTCACCGCCGCCTCCTTCCCTCTAGATGTTACCACCACAGACTTGTTAAGCACCTTCACTTCCTGGTGTCACTGTCCCCTCCTTCCCTCTATATGTTACCAACACAACCTTGTTTTTCACCTTCAATTCCTGGTATCACCATCCCTTCCTTCCCTCTAGATGTTACCACCAAAGCCTTGTTTAGCACCTTCACTTCCTGGTGTCACTGCTGCCTCCTTCCCTCTAGATGTTATCACCGCAGTCTTGTTTAGCACCTTCCCTTCCTGGTGTCACCATCCCCTCCTTCCCTCTAGGTGTTACCACCAAAGCCTTGTTTAGCACCTTCACTTCCTGGTGTCACTGTCCCCTCCTTCCCTCTAGATGTTACCAACACAGCCTTGTTTAGCACCTTCACTTCCTGGTGTCACTGCCGCCTCCTTCCCTCTAGATGTTACCACCACAGACTTGTTAAGCACCTTCACTTCCTGGTGTCACTGTCGCCTCCTTCCCTCTAGTTGTTACCACCACAGCCTTGCTTAGCACATTCCTTCCTGGTGTCACCGTCCCCTCCTTCCCTCTAGATGTTAACACCACAGCATTGTTTATATCCTTCACTCCCTGGTCTCACTGTCTGCTCCTTCTGAATTAAGGTGAGGGATTTATTCATTTCCCTGATTACCAGCAAGAGGAACTCCCCCGCACTCTAAAACAGAGAAGTCCAACAATGTAACAAAGCTCAACTGCTTTATTAGAGAGCTCTCCTATAGGGGTTCAGCAATGGACAATGCAGCAATTCTCCACAACTTCTTCCAACGATCTCGAGCTTGTCATCCCTTTTTGTTACTGTATGATGTAGTGGACATTTCTCTTTTGTGAAAGGATGGTGAGCTTAAGACTCTGGTTGAGACTCAAACCCACGATATAGGCCGATAGAGAGAAACCCCCTTACTTATGCATATTAAGTAGCTTTGGGTTTTCACCCTTAGTTACTAGGGTACTCCAGACGTGGAACCCTTGCTCACGGTTCTTAGAGAGGCACAGCTCCACCTCAGCGACGAGGCCCAACCAGGCCAAAACACGTGTCTGGGGTTGCTGTTGGTAGTCTTGTTCAGAAGAGAATTGCCTGGCATTTCGGTGCTGAACTGCGCTTGGGCAGGACAAAGATTGATATGTAGTGGACATTTCTCTTCTGTGAAAGGATGGTGAGATAAAGAGACTCTGCTTGAGATTCAAACCTGGGATATACTCCGGTAGAGAGGAACTCCAAGAACCCCCCTTACTTATGCATATTAAATAGCTTTGGATGTTCACCCTAAGTTATTGGGGTACTTCAGACATGGAACCCTTGCACACTGTTCTTAGAGAGGCACAGCTCCACCTCACTGACGAGGCCCAACTAGGCCAAAACACGTGTCTGGGGTTGCTGTTGGTAATCTTGTTCAGAAGAGAATTGCCTGGCATTTCGGTGCTGGACTGTCCTTGGGCAGGACAAAGATTGATATGTAATGGAAATTTCTCTTCTGTGAAAGGATGGTCAGGTAAAGACTCCGGTTGAGACTCAAACCAGGGATATAGGCCGGTAGAGAGAAACTCCCAGAACCCCCCTTACTTATGTCACAAAATAAAGATACATCATGAAAATCTACCATGGCGCGGGATTGGTTAATAAGGTCAACTATGTATATGATACATAGGGTATTAGTTCAGGGATTGGTTAAACATATCTGGTGGCTCTTCCTGCGACTATCCCCTAAATGTTTACACTACGATATCTCAGGTTAGTGTACAGTAATTGGGTTGTGTAACAATGTGTGAGCTTAATGTGAAAGGTGAGAAAGGATTTGTCAGAGAGTCTCTTCTCAGCCTTGGCGCTCTGGAAAATCACCAGCTAACTGCAACTTTTCAAGGTAGTGAGAACGACCCCGAAAGGTGCTGCATGTTCCCGATTAGTTACCATCTCCAATCTTCTAGTCCCTAAGACAGAAAATGTAAGCTTTGAACCAGGTATATCTTTTGTATCACCCTGCTTTCCGTTGATATTGATATTGATATTTTATTTCTATCGCGCTCGTACACAAGTGTTTCAGAGCGCGACAAGGCAAGGGAGGGGAACAGGGGAGAACAAAACAGCTATCTTACTAGGCCCAGTGACATTGAGAACGCGCAAGTGCATGGGAGAAGGGGAGGGGAAAAGTGCATGGAAGGGGGGAGAAGTGGTAAGTGCAAAGCAGAGGAGAAACAGATAAATACAATGAATAAATAATAAAGGCAACAAACAGTGGTAGTTCAGCCAGCAATTTGCAAGTGCTAGGTTTAAGGCAGCAGACAGGGTAGGTCTGATAAGTGCAGGAAGAAAAAGAGGTGGACTGTATGGGTACAGATACAGGCCACAGTGCAAGGGGTGGCCCAGAGGCAGTGCGGGAGGGTGGCGGGGTGAGCAGGTGCCTGTGCCCGTAGGACAGAGGGTGGCCAGGTGCACGGTGCCAAGAGAGAACAGCTCAGCAGGGGAGAGGGGGAGCGAAGGCAGAAGAAAAGAGGTAGGTCTTGAGGTGCTTCCGGAACCGGAGATGGTTCTCCTCAAGCTTTAGAGTGGCACAGAGGCTGTTCCAAAGGCAGACCCCAGCCCAAGACAGAGATCTACCCCCAGCTTGTTTCTTTGAAAAACAACTGACCCTGAGGGAGTTAGAGGTAGAGGAGCGAAGAGCTCGAGAGGGGAGGTATTTGCATAGGGATAGCCGAAGGTATTTTGGGCCGAGGCCCCATAAAGCCTTGTGGACAATGCAGAGGGTTTTGAATTTGATCCTTGCATCCACTGGGAGCCAATGGAGAGATTTCAGAGCTGGAGAGATACGATCCCAGGGCTTGAGGCCAAGGACAAATCTTGCAGTCCTGTTCTGGATTAGCTGCAGAGGGCGCAGAGTAGAGGCAGGTAGATTTAGAAAGAGGCTGTTACAATAGTCCAAGCTAGAGAGAACCAGAGATTGGGATACCATGAACTTCTGGGGGAAGGAGAGGAAAGGCAGAGTACCTCTGAGGAGGTACAGTAGGAAATTTGACTTTTTAGAGACCTCAGAGATGTGGGCGGAGAAGGAAAGGGTGGAGTCAAAGATGACCCCGAGGTTCTTAGCCTCACAGGTGGGGGTATGAGGAGGCCCAAGGGAGGCCAGCCAGAGAGTGAGGGGAAAGGATGGTCAAGGTGTGCCGATGAGGAGGATCTCCGTCTTGCTGGCATTCAGACAAAGATCATTAGCGGCACACCAATCATGAATGGCAGTTAGGCAATCAGAGATGAGAGAGAGGAGGTGGCAGAGGGCAGCCTGAAAATGAGATGAGTGCCGTCAGCGTAGCACTGGAAATTTTAGCAGAAAGTGACAATGCAGTGGGCGAGAGATGCCAGGTATTGGTTGAAAAGCCAGAGTGAGAGGTTACACCCCTGGGGAACACCACAGGTAGAGAGGAAGATAGATGAAAGGATGAGAACAACTGCTCTTGTCTGGCTCGAATGAATAAGCTTTGTTGCTTAGGTCCCAATCATATGCGCAGGGACCACATATTTGGCTTTGCAAAATTTTACCAAGTGCAGGTCTCCTGAGCTCCCGGAGTCTCTTACTGGGGTGATTGAAGTCTGATACTGCATATTGAATAGGAATCAGAACAAACACTACTGGTGCCATGTGAATGAAATTGACTTTGGTTAAAGGACATTTTTTGTTTTTCTCTTGCAGGACTTTGGGTTCTGCTAGTGGAGCTTTAGGCTCTTTCAGTTCGATTCACTGTCATGCATTGACTTATTGTGGAACTGGGAAGAGTCAAGGATACAAGCCCGGTCCTGTCCTCATTTGCTATGGGGTAGAGTGCCCGGCACTGACCTCCTGTAAATGGCCAGCCCTGGTTTACTAGGAGGCTGGTGTTCCTGCCCTGACCTACTGTGACTGTCTGCTGCCTTGTGATGGGGTATCCAGTGAAAATGTAGCCAACAAAAATATAGTCTGTGAAAAAGCTGTGACAAAAATACCTCTGCAAGCAACATATAGTCAATAAGTGCAGGGGAAATGTAGCCAGAAATGTAGTGCTGCAGGGGTAATTGTTAGGGTATGGAGGGTTTAGTGGGCTTGAGCTTGCCTGTATTAGGGGTGGGATAGGGGATGGGGTAAGGATAAGGGTTAGAGTAAAGAAGTTGGGGTTTTGCTAGTCGTTAGGGTAGATTAAGTGTCAGGGTTAGTGGTAGGGTAGTGGTTATTGTAAGGCTAAGAGTAATAGAGTAATGGCTTGGGTAAGTGTTAAAGAAAGAGATAGGGTGGTAGGAGACGCATATGATAGGGTTTAGGATAAGCCTAGTGGTTATGGTAAAGCAAGCTTTATGGCAAGTGGTAGAGTTTCAGTTAGGATGAGGCTAAGGTTAGGAGTAGAGCCAGGGTTTGGGTTAGGGCAAGGGCTATGTACTTTTTGTCGAGCTGGTGATAGGGTTGAAGATAGGTACACTGTTCATTTTCTGTTCATTTTGGATTGAGTAACTTGAAAAAAAAATGCTTTAGCGCACTGATGGGTTAGTGTCTTGTAAGAGTTCAGAGTAGAATAAGGGTTGTAATTAGAGTTAAGGGAAGGTTTAGGAATGGAGTGATAGGGATTGTGGCGGTTGTGTTAGAGGTTGCGGTCATATTTAGGGTTCAGCCTTGTACGTTTGTGTATTCAGAAATAGCATTTTCGGCGACCTTATTGCTGGCAGGCAACATTTTCACACTTTGCATTGCTTGTATTGAATGACTAAATTATTTTAAATTACTTTTTGCTGACTACGCTTCGTTCTGACATGGCTGTGTTCTCCTGGGGACATTTTCACATAGAACTGGGAGAGGGACCGAGGGATCGTTCCCACTGCTCCCCTGGGCCCATAATCCACTGACTCAAAGAGGCACCCAACCCTGAGTCACCCCCATGGTCCTCAGAATCCGTCAGAGGACGTATTCGTTTGAGCAAGCCATGAGTTCCTTTATGTGGGTGAAGGGTGTACTTTATATACAAACAGATTTTTTTAGCTATTTAAAATTCAAGTAATTATTCTCTGGGTGGGATCCATAATGAATTGGGCCTCTAAAATGGCCTCCTCTTGGCTCTTTTTTAGATGTAAACAAATGTGCAGGCTACTATGTTCAGGAAGGCTACCTGGGAAATTCTCAAGTGCCGGACTCCAGTGCTAATGAAGTTCAAGTCATCTCCTAGCCCCTGCTGTCAAGTGTGAAGGTCAACAACACTAAATATTTATTGTATTCCTGCACCAAGCGGGTGCCTGGGGCATAGTTCACTGTGATGGACTCTTAAATTGCTAGTCATTGCAAAAAGATGAAATAAAAAAATAAAAGCATGTCTTCTTTCTGTTCGAGGCAAGTAAATATAATCGGGGAAGGATCAGTGCAAACCCCTGCTGTCTGTGTTTACAAATATTCACAGACAGTACCGGTGCCATTAGTGAATAGGGATACACTTCTAAGATGAGTGAAAACGACCTCTTGTATGCTCTGGTCTGGCAGTTGTGCTCAGGCAGTTGTGCTTGCGTACACAAGTCTACTGGTTCAGTAGTCACTTGCATGGAATCATGTTTCATGAATGGTCCTTCACGCTTACAATACACACACAAAAGGAAAGGGATGATGTCTTTATGCTAACATTTTCATGGCATGTTATTTTCACATGTATGACAATTTATGCTAATTTGGGCTAATCAGGGGGGACTGGAGAATTCTTCAAGAGGAAGGAGAGAAGGAGTTACAAACCAGAGCAAAAGAAGTGAGGACCAGAGAAGCAGGCGCACGGGCGGAGGACCAATAAGAATACTGCATTGCAAAAAGTGGTGGAGGACTGGAGGAGAGACAGAGAGTAGAAAGGAGCGGAGGTCAAGGAAGAGATTAAAGACAGTTAAAAGGAGGTAGCAGTGACCAATGAGAAAGACCAGGTAAGATGATGGTCAAGGCTCAAGTTACTGGGGAGGCTCATAGCTTGGTGGGGGAGGGTATGCACAAGTCGGTCTTCAACATCCGCTTAAAGGATTAAGCCCAAGATCCATAGGACCCCCTCTGATCCTGCAAAGAATCTGAAAGTAGCTGATGTAATGGCCCAGTTCTCGATGACTCAACACACCTGGGCTGGTGATGTTGGGATTTCCTAATGGTAAAATGAGACAATACTCATCAAAGACAATCATGCATCTGCCATGTGACGTAAGAAGTGCAAGGCACTTAAAGCTCCAGAGATCATGAGTGACACTTTGTTTCCTGCCAGGAAGGTGGAGTGTAATGTAGAGTGGAACAGACTAAAGACACATTCCTACAGAGTAGGCTAATTTGTGTTGTTGTGTTACATTCTTGCCCAGTGACCTCAGATAACCCCTGACACCTAGGGCCTCATTACGAGTTTGGAGGTAGCCATGGTGCTATTAGCGCCATGGCTGCCTCCAAAATCGTTTCCGGGTCCGGGGTCTGTGAATGAGGAATTACCAGGTCATTCCAACCTTAGAGGACCCGGTAATTCCTCATTAAAAAAAACCATCCCCATTCCCATTCGAGCCCCCATAGGACTCAATGGGAATGTGGATGAAGCTAATAACGGGCCTGTTAACAACAGGCCCGTTACTAGCTCCCTGGTCCCCTTGCGGGACCCGCAAAGAACGTCTGGTCTGACCAGACGTTCTGTGCGGGTCCCGCAAGGGATCCTCGTAATAGGGCGGAATGGGTTTACCGGCACCGGCACCTTTATTGGTGCCGGTAAACCCATTCCACCAACCTCGTAATGAGGCCCCTAGTCTAGCTTTCTGTTGTTTAATAAACCCATTGAAACTTACAACTTGACCTTGAGTCACCTGTTTTATTTTATTATTGTTTGCTTGTTAGACGCTTATGCAATGAGAACATTCTGTTTCAAAGATCCCACAGGGCAGGGAAGGAGCGAGGGTGGGAAATACATTACACAAAATATTTAAGAGCAGCAGGGTACGCCGGAGAGGGACGAACCTACTATGCCTTGTGAGTATTCAGAACGTGCAAGTGCAGAAAGGAGAGGGAAGAGGGGTAAGTGCTGGGGAGTCTGAGCTTGTGGAGCCATAGACGAAGTGCTAGGAATTATGAGTGCTACATGGCCTTAGGCCACGGGAGCTTTAAGTGCAAGCCCCCAGAGCGGAGGGTGTGCAGATGCAAAGTGCTGTGAATAGACAGAAGCTGAGAAGAATTTGAGCATGGGGACCTTTAGGAACGTACATATGTAATGGATGGGATCAAACACAATAACTCCAAGTCCAAATAACCGAACCAACTCAGATGGCAAAGTACTGCTTTATTAGCAATTTTCAAACACAGGGAGTTTTCAAAGAACATCAATGTATGTACACTCAGGTTCTCTCAGCGATCTTTACACAAAACATAGTTTATATATCAAAAATATGCCAGAGATGACGCCATACTACGTGGCAATAATGAAAAACCTACCAAGAACTGGGATTGGCTTAAGGGGAACATCTAAGTATACTTTCTATAGAAACTGGGATTGTGATTGGCTGTCCACTATCAGGTGGACAACAAATTCCTACCCCTAAAACATGTCCTCTTCAGAAACATTAGATACACAGTTTCTCATTGGTTTTCAAACTATAAAGACCTTCATTATGCGGACTAATAAAATTGGTTGGCATGCTTGTGCCATGTCTAGAACATTCTGTTCATTTAGCAGCATGTAAACCCAGACCCAGGTGCAAGGAGATAGGGCATGACACTACCCCCCAGGCCAATTAGCCCAGCATCTCTCATCACCCAAGCCTTCTGCCATTGACATTGTTGTTGAACTTGGCCTTGCTAAGTATCCTTGTCTTTAGAATACATGGGAGTGAGAGCACTGACTTTCATGTTCTGGGACTCCAAGTTCGAACCCTATTTTCATCCTTGGCTCACGTGACAGGAGACCACAATTTGGTCAATTTTGCAGGTTTTAAATGCTCTAAATGAATTAAACTTGGCACTCTTGGTGTTCGTTCTTTGCACCTTGACAAGGGATGATTCATCCTTCGCACGTTCGCTCCTTCCCAGAATAGATAGCTGTAGTGTATTGGTAAGTAGGAATCACAACTACTGTGGTATTGGGAAGATTATGTGTTTATTATAACTGACAGTTGTGGGTATATACATCAGGCCCCACCGACTGGTGAATGCAGGCGTTGGCTTTTGAAACCCGCATCTCCGCGTCCTCGGCGCCGTCACATTCCACGGGACACTCTTCTCTCTCGTGCGTCCCCAGCTGTCCGCAGGGTTAATACAACTAGTAAATACACGATACTACACATCTCCCCTTCTTACTTATCTAATACTACAAAGTTAATGTTCAAAATATATACAGTCTTCCATTGGCTCAATGATCCCACACAAAGACTGTCAATCCACAAGGATCACGAATGATTCTCCCTCTGCTTGACTTGCGTGATATATCTGTGTTAGACTTTGGCAAGGAAATACTTTGTGAGTTTTTCTTGTTCTTTACGCTTCTACCACATTCTTTCATACTTTGCATGTCCTTGTTCTCTACACTCCTACCACTTTCTGCCACATCACTGGAGCTGCCATTACCATTGACTCTCTCATCACTACCCTGTTTTGGCACATTCACTTTAGGTATATCCCATGCACATACCCTCTTCATATTCCAAACTCTACCATCCTGAACCCTCACTGCATGCTTAAACACTTCAACCACACCGACAGGTTTTGACCACTTGCATGGGCCACTTCTCAAAACAGGAGGAAGTTTGATTCTCACCAAACTCCCAACCACCAATGGTGACTTCTTCACATTTTTTCCTACAGATCTATCATAAATCTCCTTGTTCTTCAATTGCATAGTTCTGATGTTCTCACATACATCTCCAAAATCTTTCTTTATTACAGTCACCCTTTTCATCCAGGATGGCGTTAACTTAGTGTTGGCCTTACGACCTCTACTCATTTCAAATGGTGATAAACCTGTGGTGCAGTGTGTTGTGAAACGATGAGCATTAACTTTTTGTCTGACAGCTTCTTCCCATCTCACACCATTTGCCCAGGCCCATCTTACCGCATCTTTTAGTACTCTGTTAAAACGCTCGACTATTCCATTTGTCTGAGGGTGGTATATTGCACTTCTTTTGTGCACAATGGAATTCTCATCACAAAATTTCTTCATTTCTTTCGAGCGGAATTGAACACCATTGTCTGTTAATATACTTTTTGGTAAACCTTCTCTTCCACAGACCTCTGTTAAAAATTCAACAACCATTTTTGCAGTCATGCAAGGTTTGATCATAACTTCTACCCATCTAGTCAACAAATCAATGACTACTAGGCAATATTGCTGTTTTCCCTCGCTGCAAATTGGGCCCAAAATATCCATACCCAGGTCATCCCATACATTACTCAGAAGATCTGTAACTACCATGGGGTATTTCTCATTCACACACCCTTTATCACTCTCTTTGCAAAGGATACAATCACGTATAATTCTTTCAATTTGTAGATCATATCCTGGCCACCAGAATTCATCATGTATTCTTCTCTTTGTCTTAACAACACCTTGGTGGCCCTCGTGGCCCAGCATAATGATCCTTTGGCGCAGACTTGCAGGTGGAATGATCCTGTCACCTCTCATAATTCTATTATTCTCCACCTTGAGTTCATTTGCTACTTTCCAAAATTCTAACAGCCCACTTTCTTCATACTTGGCTTTGATCAACGGATTACCCTTTAATAGGATTTCTCTCAATTTCCCAAGTGCTATGTCTGATTCTTCCGCATTTTCCCATTCCTTCTCCGATATGGATAGAGCTTCAATATTGAATACGACTTCTGGGTTCATATCTTCATCATTATCTATTTCAGAAACATTGGTGAGTCTTGAAAGACAGTCGGCAGCACGATTCTCCGTACCTGGTACATACTTCACTAAACAGTTGTATTCCTGTAGGAGTAGGACCCACCTTTTTATGCGGTTCGAAACATTTTCCAAGCCTTTATTCATTATGATATGAACCAATGGCTTGTGGTCCGTGTGGAATTCCACTTTTGCACCCCAAATAAAATTCCGAAGTTTTTCTGCAGCCCATTTGATAGCCAATGTTTCTTTCTCAATGGCTGCGTATGTTTTCTCTGCACCCTTCAACAACCTAGATGCAAAAGCTATTAATCTTTATTTTCCATTGATCTCTTGCGTGACCACTGCACCAAGGCCTACATTGCTGGCATCTGTAGTGATGATTGTTTTCTCTCCACTCCTGAACTTTTTTAGTGATGGTGCTTTATTCAACTCGTATTTTATCCATTCAAATTCTTCTTCGCATTCAGTATCCCATACAAACAACTTCTTCTTCAAAAGTTCTCGGAGTGGAATGGTGTGTGTGGCAAAATCGCGCATGAATTTTGAATAGTACTCAGCCATGCCTATGAAAGTACGCACTTCCTCCTTAGATTTGGGTCTTGGCATATTCTCTATGGCCTCCAATAGTTGTTTCTTCGGCCGTACTCCTTCAGCTGATATAGTGTGCCCTAAATATTCAATTTCACAACAATCAATCTTGCATTTCTCCCTACTTAATGTCATTCCAGCCTCATAAAGTTTCTTGCATACATATTGCAATCTTTCGTCGTGCGTCTTTTGATCACTAGCATGTATTAGTATGTCATCCTGGAAACATATGACACCCTGGTCTTCTGCAAACAGGTTATGCATAATCTTCTGAAAAACATATGCAGCCGATATAAGCCCAAACGGTAACCTCTTATATTGATATAGACCATCTGGTGTGATAAATGCCGTCATGCACCTAGATTCTCTATGTAATTTCACTTGATGGTATGCTGAGGTTAAATCAAGAGTGGAAAAATGTTTCGATGGCCCAATGGTGGAAACTATTTCATGGATGTTGGGAAGTGGGTGTCTGTCAGGAATTATACATTTATTTAGTTCCCGCATGTCTACACAAATTCTCAATTTCCCGGATTTCTTCCTCAGGACAACTAATGGAGATACCCATTCCCTGGCATCGATACTTTCTATGATACCTTGATCTTCTAGACTCTTTATCTCTTTTTTTACTTCTTCTCTCATGGATAAAGGGATGTTACGAAGTCTTTGTGCTATTGGAACACTCTCAGGTTTCATCTTGATTCTATGCGAGTAACCCTTCAAACATCCAATCTCATTCCTGAAGACACATTTACACATCTCTCCGTTGGTTTTTGTATCATTCACTCTTATGTGTTTTCCTGACTTCCCATTTTCAATGTTCATTACGGATTCATCTGCACTGGCATCCAACTTGACCTTGAGTTTACTTTGATGAGTCCAGCTTAATAAGGGAATTCTGCCTGACTTTGTAATATAGATCTTCCCATTAGCCTTCCTATCTTTAAACTTTAGTGCACCCCAAAACCATCCAATAACATCAATCCTTACTCCACCATAAGCACTAGGTCTTATGTCTGATTCATGTAAGTATTCATGTCTCCTTCTGTCCCACATATCTTGCGGTATTAAGGTGTATTTGGCACCAGAGTTAATCATCATGCGCATATTTACCCCATCAACACACACCATAGCCTTTGGGCTTTCCAATTCCTCTTCATGCTCTTCGTCCATTATGATAAATACGCACTCATCATCTTCTTCATTGCTGTCATTATCCTCCCCGATCCAATTCATGGAGGTATTCCGTGCTCTGCAACATCTGGCATAATGGCCTTTGCCTTTGCATTTCCCACATATGATCTTCAGTGCTGGGCACTCAGGATTGTCTGCCCAATGATCTGTACCATCACATCTAAAACATTTTCCAGTATTTTTTCTTCTTGGACTGTTCCTCTGTCTACGTGAGGGGGAACTCTTCGTTCTCATGTTTGTCTTGGATACTCCTTTATTCCTTCTGTCTTCATTCCATGAAGATTTACGAGTCTTGTCCCACTTGTTCTTCCCTCCAGTTACTTCCATCACTTGTGCTACTGATTCATTATTCTTGTTACCGTTCATACTACTAATGCTCCTCGTTGTATCATGTTTGACTTCAATAGACTTTACTCTGTTCTCTAATTCTTGAACACATTTCTCGGTATGTTCAACTTCCTTGGCTATTCTCAAAACAGTATCGAGAGGTGGGTCATCCTCAGCCCACAACTTTTCTCTCACCTTAGTGCTTCTGCATTCCAGCATAAACTGATCACGTATTCTCTCATCCAATTGAGCATTGAATTTGCATGTCCTGGCCAATTTTCTTAATATAGTTACGTATTGTTCAACACTTTCACCTTCTTCTTGGACTCTTTTCCCAAACTTGTAACGTTCCAGGATGGTGCTCAATTTTTTTTCATAATGTCTGCTCATCTTTTTTACTGCACACTCATATTCATTCAAATCTGCACTATCTTCTGGCAATAGATCAGGCAAGTCTTCAAATTTTTCTTGTCCTGCTGGCCCTAAACAGTGCAATAGGAGTGACTTTCTTTTTTCTACGCTGCAATTTTGTCCACACACTACCCCTGAGTAGTGTTCAAAAGCTTTAATCCACCTTTTCCACGGAATCGATGGTTCTCCCACTTCTGATAGGAAAAACATGGGTGGTGGAACCCCACTAAATGCCATGGTGGACTATACGTGTAGATTTATTTTTCTATATAGAGCAAGTAGTTCAACCGTATTGGTATTCTGCTGGAGAGTGCAATGTGGTGATATCGCTCCTTATGCCTGCTTTGTGGGCATTGAAAGTCGAAAGACACTTTATGAAATGGTTCTCCTTGGTTTTAACTGTAAAATTATGTGTTGAAATTGTATAGTTGGCTGTGAGCATGTACTCCTCTCAGTTCTCCCTATTCTGAGTCCTTAAACATAAATACATGTGATTCAAGTGCTCATCTATACCATGCAATACGGTAGTTTTACTGTTCGTATTATTCGTAATGATTGGTTGGCCCTTACGTGGCAGAATTACAATCCGGAAAAGCGGAGACTTACTTGTTTTGGCCGCTGCAACGCTAGGGAAAGCGGAGCGGCCTCTGTGGATCAAGTCGTTCTCCCGGTATGCGAATTGATTGATGCGGCCGCTGCAACGCTCGGAGGGAGAAAGCGGAGCGGCCACTCGGATTGCTGTACTGACGTCGCAGAAACGCGGTTCTTCAGGGGGCGGTGGAGCCTGAATCCTCGTCGCCACTTGTAGTGTATTGGTAAGTAGGAATCACAACTACTGTGGTATTGGGAAGATTATGTGTTTATTATAACTGACAGTTTTGGGTATATACATCAGGCCCCACCGACTGGTGAATGCAGGCGTTGGCTTTTGAAACCCGCATCTCCGCGTCCTCGGTGCCGTCACATTCCACGGGACACTCTTCTCTCTCGTGCGTCCCCAGCTGCCCGCAGGGTTAATACAACTAGTAAATACACGATACTACAATAGCCAACCTTGGCTGCTTCAGTCTTGACTCCAGGCCAGACAACCTCACCATGCAGCTCCACACGATTCTGCTTATTCTTGCTGCGACACAGTTTTTCCCTTTCCCCTTCGTGGCTCCTGGCTTTCATGAGACTGATGTCCAGCTTCTATACAATGGTGGCTTCGCCTGCGCTCTGTTCACTACGTATAGCCAGCTTCTATGATGACTTAGTCTACCTTGCGTATTCAGCATCTGCACAGTTGTTGAGCGGTTGATTTTCTGCAGCACTTTGTGCATGTGTAATCTCTGTTTTCGTATTCAAAAGTTCACTTGATTCTTTACTATGTCAATAGTCTCTCTTCAGGATCTATACATCTTCTTCAGCCAGTATCTTGGGACATCATACATACTCCTTTGTGATGTCACTAACTTATTTTCTTTGCTCTTTCTCATATTCCTTCAGGGAGTTCCTCCCTTAGTTTGTCATCACTTCGATAGTAGGGTTGTCTCAATGGGTATTTTCTTTAGAACACACGCTGCGGTATTGGCACAACTGCTAGTGTCAAACACAGCACAATCTCAGGTCTCCAACATATGGGAGGAAGGGGGGGCAGGGTGTCCTTCAGAGGCATGCAGCTGCTCCTCCCTCAACAACTTGGTGTGGGAGGTCAAGGCCCTGAGGAAGCATGAGGGCCAAGGATGCCGATTCAGCAACTGTGGTATTAGCAGAGGAGAGAAGGAGGGAAGGAGGAGGAAAAGAGGAATTTCTTATGGATCTTCTCGAATTTAAGAAGATCCTATTCAAGGCACAGGGATAGGGGGGAGGCTTTTCAAAAGGATGGAGCCTGCAGAGGAAAGTGAGTGACCCCCTGCCCTCTGTTTGAAAAAACGCTTTACACACAAAGAGTTGGTGCCAGAGGAGCAAAGTGGTCTAGACATAGAGTATTTGGTGGGATAAAGTTGAGGATAGTGTGGTCTCCGGGACCAGACAGCCTTGTGGATGATGCAGAGGGATTTGGATTTAATCTGTGCTGCAACGGGGAGCGAGTGAAGACTTTTTAGTGCAGGAGAGATGCAGTCCCTGGGCTTAAGACCAAGGATAAGTCTTGCTGCCCTATTGTGGATAAGCTGGAGGGGTGGCAGAGTGGAACAAGGAAGATTCAGGAGCAGGCAGTTACAGTAGTCCATTCTGGAGAACCAGGGCTTGAGTCACATTGAGCCTCTGAGGGAAAGTGAGAAAAGGTAGAATACCTTTGAGAAGAAAGAGCTGATAGTTGGACTTGTTGGCAATGTCCTGAGTGTGAGGGAGGAAGGAGAGGAGTCGAAGATGACTCCAAGGTTTCTGGCTTCAGTTGAAGGTGCCGGGGTAGAGCCCAAGGAGGAAGGCCAGAGTGAGGGGAAGAAGCAGTGAGCAGGGGTCCCAATGGGAAGGATCTCAGGTTTACAGGCGTTGAGGCAGAAATCATTGGAGGCACACCAGGACTGGATGGCAGAAAGATGGTCAGGGATGATGAAGGGTGCAAGAGGGTCAGCAGGAAGTCTGAAAAAGAGCTGAACCTAATCTCTGAACCTGCGACAGGATGCACCCAGGTCTCCGGCTCCAGGGAGGAGTCCCAGTACATGAAGTAAACATTGAGTTGTTTAAGCGTTTGCACATTTTCAGTCATGGCTTTGAATTTTCTTAATAAAGTCTATTTGATGGACTTTCCCGTCTTGTGTCTCAACAGTTAGTTTCCCAAACCTTTGCATACTGGAACTTAGCATCCGTGACATGGACCTACCATTGAATCGGGGTTGGGGATGGGTGATTTGGGAAATTCTCATAGGCCGACAGTCCTCAGAGGGAAGGAGGTGGGCTTGGAAAACTGCAAAAAAAGGCCTTGCTTCACTACAAGTGCTTACTTAATGAAAATAATAGAACTCATTTCCTATGTTGCTTGTACTGTTTCCTCAATAGATTCAGGGTTTCCGCGGGTTAAGCACCCCACCTTGAGGTTATTGAGTCACTGACCTGAAACACATCAGGCGCTCTACCATTGGCTGCCTGCTGTCCCATCCGGGCGGTGCACAAACTGTGTCTCAAAGTAACATCCCAGGAAAGGGACTCATGAAAGATAGGAATGGCAATGAAGGAAAATGGAAATGCGTATTTTATTACTTTTACAACGAGATATTGTTAATCGAGAAAGTAGAAAGGATTGTATGAACCGTAATAAAACACGATTTTGTTCTTTGATACATAGTATGAGATATTATGGTAATACTGTGTATATTTACTTATTAGAATTATCGATTATAATGATTTTTAATTATAGGACATTGATTTTATTCACAGTTTATTCCTGCTTGTAAATGCTAAATTGTTGTGTTCCTTGGAAAATGTGAAAATAAAATTAAACACATATTTTTTTTTAAGTAAACGATTTTTATGCTGAGAATTTAGCAAAAAAAATGTTCTGGCATGAGCAATTCTCAAAAGAATCCACCAAAGGTTTAACCTGGTCAGATCAGGCTTCCCTTCTGCCCCGTGTATCGAGCTGTTAATGAGAAGATACCCAAACAACTTCTAACTCAAGACTCTGACCCCAGGAGGAGACCAATATCCCGATAAGTGGTTCCAGTGTAGGAAGGAACCAAGAAGAGAAAATCAGCGGCCATCTTAAGTAGGGACAGGTGATGCTACTGCTGGTGAGGAGAGAAGGAAGAAATTCACCACAAATTCTGCTGCACAGGACGAGAACATTTGAATTAATTCGCCCAATTAGGGATCTGACACACTTTAGTGGCTGTAGATGCACAATGCAAGCAGAGGAAAGTGCGAATTTGTACATACCTAAAAACGACCAAAATTGCCCATTTCCACTTTGCAGGGCAAATGCTGAATTGAGCGGATTATGTCCAAAATTCCCTGATGCTCAAGCGAACGATATTCCGCCCTTTCACACACCCGTGATTTTAAGATTAGGGCCAGATTACAGAAAGTTTGCACCAGTGCAAGTGCAAAATTGCCCGGTATTAGCACTAGGGCAAAGTTTGCCCTGTTTTTAAAAAACAGTGGCATACACTAGAAAACTATTGCACCATGACAAGGGCAGTTTGGCATATTAAAAGCACCAGAACAAAAATTGCCCTAGTGCAAAATAGATACATTTTTGATGCATTTTTGCATCCGGGCAAAGTTTGCCCTAGTGCTAATACCATTCTGTATTAGCACTAGGGCGAACTTTGCCCTGGTGCAAAAATGCAGTAGAAATGCATCTTTTTTGTACTAGGGCAATTTTTGTCCTGGTGCTTTTAATATGCCAAACTGCCCTTGTCATGGTGCAGTAGTTTTCTAGTGTGTGCCCCTGTTTTTAAACATAGGGCAAACTTTGCCCTAGTGCTAATACCGTGCAACTTTGCCCTTGCCTTGGCGCAAAGTTTCTGTAATCTGGGCCTTCATCTGCAAATGGGGGCAGGGAACTGCCCGTCGAAATCAAATTATTTAAAGATCATCTATGGGCCCGGAAGGTAGCCCCTCCTGCTCCCCCAGCATGCTGAAAGGACCATAGAGATGCATGTTGCTTTGCGTGCAACCCAAAGCGCACCAGAACAAGACTAAGACCAACACAGCAAGGTTGTGGCCTCCTGTATTTGGCCAAGTGGCATCGAGTGAGTAGGCTCCTTCCAGAGTCCTCTGGAGCAAGTCTGCCTTGAGGAACCTGCACTTGAGGTGAGCCGAATGGTCAGAGAGCGGTGAACCCGGGTTCTCCGCTGCAAAGATGAGGCTTATTGATGTGGACCCAGTCCATTGGGACCAATTTACAGCGCTTGGCCAACCAGGTCCTACTTTTAGCTGGGTGAAGCCAAGCACTCCTCTCACCAAAGGCCTGACTTGTGACGATTTGTCCAAGGGGGTCACCACACTCGATTTTTTTGTTTTTTTCTTACAAAGGACGCCTGCAAGTGCCAGCCTTGGAACCCCCCACCCCACCACTGCCCCCACTGGCATGGTGGCGGCATCCTATTTCAGTGAAATGTGAAAAGCTTCCGACTCCCAGGCTGCCTGCCGGCGCCAGCACACCAGCTTGGGGAAGGGAAGCTTTTCACAGGCTCGCCCATGCTGGCGTGTCAGCAGCGCTCAGCGTAATTAAACATCTCCTGTCATGGGGGAGGCGCTATTCACTTAATGTGGGGTGCCACAGCAGCACCAGGGTGGGGAGCCTTTGTTTTACATAGGGTGCCAGGGCCCCCGCCACACTTAAAAACTGTGATCCCATAATTTGGACTGTTTGTAGACACATTTTAATTTTAAAACACCATTTAAGCTGAAATCAAACTATTTTGTTGCTCTGTATTTTTTTAACATATAATATCCCAATGTTTTCTATTTATCATATTTGCCCTTTTTGTTTGCGCTCTTGAGATGCCTTTAAGACTGCAGAAACCTGAGGGCCCGAGGAGCAGGTCGGTTTTATTTTAAATGTTCCCCACATCCCTCATCAAGGGGCATTTGTGGCGCCCAGTTTCCAAATTCACTTTTTGCCTCCTGCCTGCCTCTCGGTGCCTTGCCTTGGCTGTTGCCCCCAGCAGTGTCAGTGTTTCAGTGGCATGGGCAGAGCCCCTCTCTATAAGGGAATGAGTCATTTTTAAATGCACATATACCCTCATTATAAGTTTGCCGGTATCCTGCCGGTATTACACCACTTTGCATCTTGTGATGCACCTGGACCCTGGAATAACAAGGAGCACTGGGTCAAGCACTGCCCCCTCCCCCTAAACCACCTTCTCTCTCCCCCGGCTCGCCTTGCCGATCTCTCTCTTTGCATTATGTCACTCTTTTGAACCGTGCTCTGTTGCTTGCTAACTAGGCCTGCACTGTATACATGTAACCCATGCATAAATACATACACTTTGCATCCAGTACCGTACGTCAAACAGGGCAAGGCAAATTCTGCAGTTCTGCAAGATTTCCCCACTTGCAATTTGTGGGAAACCGGAGGACCAAGAAGGCCGAGCATATCAACCAGACTTAAAAAGGATGTCAAGGCAGCATTTATTGTGAAGTTATTTTTGATTAACAAGCAAGTTCAATATTCAGGGTTTCATTCCGAAAAACTCGGTTTATGTCAGTGGAAATGCATGTAAAATCTGTGGTTTTCAAAATATGGAGTATGATAAATCTGCATGAGGTTATTGTATTGTGCATTGGCAATATTCAAAGGTTATATGTATATTTAGAAGTGTGCACACAGCACTGTCCTTTTTGGAATCCGATGCACACAGTATAAGACGACATTTCCGGAATAATGGGACACAATTTGGGTTTGACGAATCAACTTCCGTTGCACCAGTGGTCCAGGAATGAATATCGGTTTCTAAACCATCGATCGACCCCACAATACACCAGAAGGGATCCAAACAGATTGAAATACAAGTGAATTATAAGACCTCCTTGTCCAATCAATGTTGGTAACGTGGACGGAACGGCAGGCTTATCTCCGAAAGGTTGTGGCCCGTTGGTTAGTTGCAACACAGTGAAAAAACAATTATTACCCAATGATAAAACGGACTGTCCAGTCAAGGTTGTATAAAAACATCTACTTTTGTATTACTACAACAGAAAGTTCTAGCACAGTACAACTAAAACCCACACTGTAAAGGAACAAAGAGGACAGTTTCACGAAGGAAAGGGATGCACTCTGGATACTGACAGGAGGGTAGTTGGTAAAGTAATCAGTCTCATAGTTCAATATTATTTGGTTCCAGCACCAATGGGGCAAAGTGTTGTAACTGCCTCTAGCAGCCTTCGGAGAAGGACCAGGGGGGCAGAACCACAATGTACCTGGTGCTGAAGAGGTTCTTGGTGCTCTACAGCGTCGAGGCGGTTCCAGGGCGCTTTGCAACCCTTGAGACAGAGTTAAGGGCGGGAGCCAGTTGTGGGTACCAGGCGGCAGGCAGTTTGGCAAGCGAGGCTGAAAGAACGTCTGCAGGCTGTCCGGCGCAGTGTCTCAGGGCCAAGAATTGTTGTCTCTGTGCTGGTTGGTGGATCTGGAATGCTGGTCGAGGCATCTGTGACTGCGGCATGACAATGGTCAGCGGTGAAGCCAGATAGGGTTCGAGGACTCGACTGTCTCGAAATTGTCCTTAAAAAGATGGACGCTGGATGATGCTTGTGTGGCACTCCTCCTAGCTTGTTCGCAGGGCTTGTGTCCTTTCAAGGCAGACGGGCCAAGGCTCAGGAGGGTGTTTGCAGGTAACAGCCTTGTCCTTTGTCCAGAGTCTCTCTGGCACTTCCCACCTAGGATGCTTGCTGTCAGAACCTAGCAGGGAATGCTGTGTGCTGGCTGGCTACCGGTTCTGGAGCTGCTGGAGGGGTCCTCTGAGTCTGGTATCTCCCTCTGTTCCCTGGGAGATGTTTAGGGGAGGGATCTTGCTTCCCTCTTGAAACTCCTGGCCTTCCTTCACTGGCAGAAGATGTAAGGCAGACTGTACCTTCAGAAAGGGTCCAAATGAGTCATTCTTCTTACTCCTTGCAAGGTCTTCAGATGATCTGCTAAGTGAGGGGTTCGGCCCTCTTTTAAAGCCAAATGGGCCCCAGTGATTGGTGTAGGCTAGGCCTACCTTAATAATCCAATCCAGGGTCCCCCCCAACAATTTTCTGTTATGCATGAGGTCTGGACCAGGACAGACAAGGGGGTAACAACATATACCTGTTCCATCCATCTTCCTGTCTGTTGTAGATCAAAGTGTCTCACTGGTTAACTGAGCCCTCTGTGACTCTTGATTAAAGCACAGATTTTCCCTTGAAGTATGTTCTGGGAGCAGACTTCCTGTCTCCCCCAAACCACATACTTCTCCCCTCTGAAAGGGGTCATCTCTGCAGGGGTTTCCCTATGGTAAATAGTGGACCCAGACATGCATTTTACTGTCTTTCATACAACGGGGTGGCATCTAGCTTGAAGTTGACGCATTGCACACCAAAGGGGTCTTAGTCCCACCTTCCTGTTGTCTCACTGGCAACTAAGCCCCTCGGCAGGCTTGCCTCAAGTATGCACTGCCACCAGCCGGAGAACAGAGGCATGAAGATCCATGGAGCCTTTGGTATTTTAATTAGGCTGCTCATTGCTGGGGGAAGGTGTGCCTTCCCCCTCTAGGAATGCTTTAATGTATGCAGGGCTGTCACATTCCATGTGAGTATGACAGTGGAAGGAGGTGCCTGTAGGTTGTGTCTTCCCAGAGTACAGTTGACTATGTGTTTGGTGCAGGAAGCAGATGAAATGGGTTTGGAATGGACGCACTCATTTCTCAGAGGTTGGTCTCCCATCATGCATTTTTATTTATCAAAAAATTCCAAACGAGCGCACTCTCCTTGTGTGGATGGTCAAATTCCTCACATTGGGATACACCACTAATTTGCACAACTGGGAGATTTCAGAGGCCACAATTGCCTGCAGACACCACAGTTGAGCAAGAAGATCCCCGGAAGGTGTTATTAATACTCTAAAGATAGTGTTTCTGCACAGCAATCTTATATGGCCTTGAGGCACTCACAATGAACTTTCTAAGATGGTTGAATCACATTGGGGGGCGCGTTTTGGAAGAAGCTTCTGAAACGGAGAGCTTCAGTCCCTCTGGAAAGTTTGCGTCTGCGGCTGGTACTAATATCACTAGCCTCCCCGGTGGAAAGGAAAAGGGTTGAGTGATATCTTCAGGCTAAGGGTGTTGCCTCTTTGTCCGATCCTTCAAATTATGGGTGCCAATTGTGGACGAAGAAAGCAGGATAAGAGTAATTCACATGAAGATCTGGTAACTGGTATCCAAATTGGGAAAATATGGGGTTAGTCGACTTTGAAAACCTCATTCAAAATCAAATCTGAGTCTGCTGACTGGAACAGAATTTACGAGCATATCTTTATACTAAAAAGTCTAAAATGTACAGCTGGGGTTTCTCACAGGTAAAAAAAAAAAAACTCAGTGGTACATAACACCGAGTCGTAAACCAGAAGTGCGCAGACTGATGCTATGTTGCCCGTATTATCGGTTCTGGGTGCTCAGATTAATCTAGCAGTGGATCAACGAGTGTGTCGCATGTGCAGGTGTGACTGCATGCTGGAAACATCTAAACATCTATTCACTGAGTCTTCCAGTCTGAGCACTGTGTATATGTGCACCTATGAAAATATGGTTCACGACTATGGCTCTATTAAATCGAACAGGTTTTGAATATGTTCCTCTCGGGAGGATAGCTCAGGTGCACCGTGCTCGCCTTGGGAACAAGACGACATGGAGCAACACAGGTTCGATTCCCGGGTCTGCGCTTAGGATAAATAAATATCATATCATAAACCCCCCCTCACTCTGAGTCCACTTGGCTCTGTTTAGGGTCTGGAGTGTTCTATTGTGGTTAAATCATTCTGATGTTAGATTTAAATTGAATGGCACCTGCTGTAGCCAATCATGTAAGCGAGGTAACCTGAGCCTGTATTGTCAGCGTAACTGCGCATGAATTAAGTTCATCTTAACTCCTCACTACGAGGTTTTAATGTATATGTATATTTCGCCAGCATGCATTTGAATTCTATTTATTTCCTCATATGATATTCATGTTTATGTATATTTTGTTAGTTGTTTGGTTGAATATTAGCTTGCTTTGTTATATATTGTTTATATGTGCATGTTAGTTACCTACCTGTATCATGCCATAGTGTGTCTGGTGTTATTATAACTAATGAAATTCCTAGTGTTATTAACATTTGTGAAAAGTCATTTGACTAATTACAACAAAACAAATAAAATAAATAAATAAAAGCATGACTGAAGCACGTGCCCCCAGCTCGCGCATGACACAACGATCTGGATACAGAAAGGGGCCCCCACCTCTCGGTACTGAGTCACACAGGACACCATCGGTGAAAGGGTAAAACGAGTTCCTTGGGGCAAGACTTAGAAAGGTGCCCTTTGACCTGAACAGGACAGCATCACCACGATGCTGTAAAATGGCCATCACTGCAGGAGCTCGCACAAGGAAGGATATCACCAAAGCAATCCTGCATGCTGACACTCACTATGGTGCTGCGCTAGTGCTCCTTACACAGCACACCTGGAATAGGGGACGGATGCAAGTACACCACACATTGGACACCAAGAGGGTAATATTGGAGAGTGACTTCTGCAGTGCAGCCATGGGACAGAATTAAGTGTACATCTCCTTTGCTTATTTCACTTCCTGCAAAATGGCTGACAGAGCCCTTACTTTTCCTGACCTCTGCTGCCAGCTGCTTTGTCTCCCGCACAAAGGGGTGGACTGGCCTATAGGGGACTCTGGGCATTTCCCATTAGGCCTCTGCGTCCCGGGTCTCTTTTGTGTGGTAACCTATTTTATTTCCAAATTTTCTCATAGGACCTTGCTGAAAATGTGTAATATGGGGCCACTAGGAACATTATTTTCAGGGCTTCCTTTGGTTCACAGTTCACCCCTGCCCGCACAATAACACATCTCCCTGCAACTAACACAAAAACAGCGCCCCACCATTAGTCGATTTCCTCTGTCCAACTGTAAGGCCACCTAGGTTTCCAGTGCGTCCTCTGTCACATGGTATCAGCTGCATCATGGGTAATGGGAACAGTTTGCATCACTGATCCATTGCATGCATGCACCTCATTGAGAGGTGCTGGGGGGCGCATGTGGCCCTGGCAACTCCTGTCTGTGAAACGTCTTGTAATGGGAAATGCCCCTTGTGATCTTCTGGTCTCTTCTCTATGCTGTGACAATGGAGCACTTGGCAACCAACCACTAGCTGGGGTTCTGGGTCAAAGATGGCCGTGATCTTGCAGACTGTTGGCTCTTGGACCAAGCTTGAGTCACCTTAGCCAAGCTATTTCTGCTATGCTTCAGAATGCTGATCAGCACAGCATTGCATGTACTCTTTTGATGCAAATTAGATTATCTAGATATTTAGAGATGAATTAACCAGACAGAAGATGAGGAAGCTGCCCGTATTGTCTGAACAAGCATCAGTTTTGATGGGCACACATGGGGGGAGCAATGAAATAGCCTCTCAGCAGCTGACGCAGACTACCCATTAGAGGAACATTTTTTAGGTATAATATTTGTCACTGCCCATGAACAGTTCCATTGCTCCCAGTAATGAACATGTGGTCGGAAAGGATCTCTGTGTTAATGGAAACCAGGGCCTCAGTGGGAAACCCACTACATTTCCCACTCAGGGATACAAGGGTGCATTCGGCCAACCCCGGGCACAATGGAAATTCATTGTCCAAGATGCCCACGTTAAGTATCTCATCTTCTTCATCTTCCTCCGTGAGTGTACGCCTGGTTTTGGTCCACACTTGCAGGCAGGATCTGCCTTCCTATGTTTCTGATCTCTGCTGGTAAAGCAACCCTGAGAGTCTGTGAGTGCAGACGCCCGAGTACTAGGGGTGCGCTCCCTTCTCCATTGTGCTGGAGCAGACGATGTGGGTGATGGGGTTCTCCCCTCAGACTTTTGGGACCCTTTCCTAACAAGAATATATGAACCTTTGCCCTTATCCTCTTTCGATGTATGTTTCTCTACCCTCTTGTCATCTGGATTGCAAGTACTATCCACAGCCTTTTTCTGGACATGAGGAGCAATAACCCCATCGGCCGCCTCTGCAAGCTCCAGAGGGTCTGTGATAGTCTTGTCCACTAAATGCTGGTGTAACTCCATCTTGCGTTGTTTAAGCATACTCTCACATGCAATCAGGTTGAACATGCCCATGAATGTATCATCTTTCTTACTTGGGACCCAAGCGCTCAAATACTTCCAGGGATTGATGTATAAGCGCCTCAAAGGTTTGACTCCCTTTCTTGATGAGCTCTCTAAAGCTCTTGAGGTACTGTGCTGGGGTCTTGCAGAACTTCCAGAGGACAGCAGCCTTCATCTTGGTGTAGATAGGCCTCTCCTTCAGAGTCAACTAAATAATGACATCAGTTCCAACTGTCCCTACATGGCTCATAAGGGTTGCTCCCCACAATTGGTCTTCCACCTCCTGGAGGTGGAAAGTCAACTCCAGCTTTCGGAACCAATCGAGAATATCCTTCCCCTCCTCATACAGCTAGCCTTAGTCCTTGGGGAGGTGGCGCCTAATCTTTCCTTAGAAGCCACCGATGGGGACACTTCCTTTTCCCCTTTCAAAGTTCTGGCAGGCTATTTCTCAGCCTCCAGCTGTATTTGCGCAATATCACAAAGTCCCTTTGCTTTTTCTCGGCCAGGGCCTCTGCAGCCTTCTGTTTCTGTTCCTCCAGGGCTATCTTCCTTTCTTCCAGGAGGTCGAGCCTGCTCTGGGTCGAGCACAGCAAGATGTCTGTTAGACCTGGCCAAAGCGTGGGAGCCCACGGATGAGTGGGACTTATTGGAAGCTTGAGACCAGTGGGAGACCACTGTGTCCACGCAGTGCGAGGAATGCTGAGAAGCTCTATTGCTGTCACTCCCCTGAGAGATTTCCATGCCCCCCAGGCGTGAGGCCAATAGGGCTAGGGGATCCAGGCACTCCAACCGCCTAGCTCGCTCAAAGGTTTGATAATCTTCAGCAGTTTGGCCTTCTTAACCATAACTCCATGAGGAAGACCCCTCTTTCAACAGAGGTTGCGTAAGACACTTGCTGTCAAGGTGTGCAGCTAATTTAGTCTTACATTTATTATTTTAGGAAGCAAAGTTCTTATCCCCCTGAAGAAGGATCTTTGATCCGAAACGTGTTGGGAAAGATTAAGACGGGCAAGACGAGGACAGAGGATTTATCATCTATCTGGAATTGTCCTTACACCTAAAGAAAAGATTTGTTAATTAAGATAGCCTAAAGCTATTTGAGATTTGTTTACATGAATGTCCTACAATAGGGCCATGTTGTTTGGGGAAATGAATGAAGGTTCTTTTGCTGACATTTTGTTGATTTTTAGGGAATGCAATTTTTTGGGTGAAGGCAAGACTTTGTGAAGTTAAACAAATGATTGATTTGAGATGTATGCCTGTTAACTTTTGTGCATTAAAAGTGTTAAATATATGCTGCAAAAAAGTTTGGGGATTTTCCCCATTATGTGTGTTTAAGGGGCTCTCATTAGGCTATAATGAGTGTCTTCAATTTGTTTTTCAGTCCTGCTGTCTAGGACTTAACCCTGAGCACCTGAAGATTGTGAATCATGCTGAATTGTGTGGTAAGTGAGAAGACTGTTTATTTGTCAGATGCACCAAGTAGTTTATTTAAACAATAAGAGAATGGCCTGTCTATCCCTCTTCTATGGGTTTCCCTGCCCAAAAAACAAACTACTGTGCTCGACGTCAGTAATGAAGTCCAAAAGGTAAACAGTCTGTCCTCCGTCTCAAAACTAATCTATTCTGACCCTACCACTAAGGAAACACAACAAAAGTCCAGGCGAATGACTCCCTTCTCCTGGATAGGCTTTCTGGCCCTAACAGGTGATTTTCAAATAATCCTTGGTGATTTCTTTGATTTATTCCTTTAGTTCTTCTCTGGGACTTCTCTACCCTCCTGGCATCCCCTTTCCTTTTGGAGATTAACTTTTTCTCCTTTACATATCTGGATTTTCACCTCTTTGGGTTCTTGAAGTGTCTCTGTATGGTTCCTTTTCCCTAATACTTTTGAGGGACCCAAATGTTGCTTCTCTGGGTCTTGACTCTGTATTCCTTTGGTTCCCTATCTCCTCATAAACAACATGTTTCACAACAATTTTCTCTTGGCCGGCTAAGCTGACTTTCTCTTTGGACTGAATCAGGTATCCCAAACCACCGGCTTGTTCTGATGAACTTCTCTGAAGCATGGAGGTTATTGATGGTTCACAAGAGATGATTTCAAGGAGTTCTTTGCCGGAATGGGAGTCATTATCCCCAAGAGGGGAGTCTCGCCCTCTAATGACCCGCTTACCGCTACCCCTAGAGGGAGTGTTATGTAGCAGGCTCACCTCCATATCCTCACAGGGAAAGGCTCCCCTTCTGGGGAAATGTCATGAAACCCTGCGATTCCTCAGATACCCTTTCCCTTATTAGTCTGGCTTCCTCTTCTTCACAAACCAATGGGACTTGGTTTACTTTTTCTGGGGCTTTAGAGTTAAAACCTTGGTGGGTGGGGAACTCCCTCTTTCTTCCCGAGCCCCATTGGGGTTATTCCAAACCACAAATATCGCACTCTCACGTATTTAAGGGTGAATACTTACTAGGAGAGGTGTCAGAATTTCCCAATAGGTTGTTCAAATTTGGGTAATCAGCACTGATAATAACTTCTTCTAGAAGTCCTGGTACTACTGCAGAGTTAATACATACCAATTGGCCTCTTTCATTTATGGTGAATGGTATCTTGGTATATATTTCCTTGTCCCCAGGTACACAGGTGATTTTTACAGTTTTCCTGCCTCTATGGCTTGTGCATATACTATGTCAGAATGGACCGCAGTCTGTTTATTCCCCGAGTCAACTAATGCGAGGGCGTTTAACCCATTCACAGATGCCTGACTTTCCTGTTCACTTCCTCCTTTCCCCTCTGCTAATCTCACAGTCACTGTGATCGGTGACCTTGGCTCTTATATGTTCTCAGGGTCCTGGCCTCCCACATCCAATTGCCTCAGCTTCTGCCTACACACAGGATTTACCTCGACACCCACTGCCCTATGCCACTGTAGGCCTGCACTTACCCACTTATTGCAGCTCAACGGTCCATAGCACTTGCTATACTTGGCACTTACATCTGCTGCTCACCTACGAACACGGACACTCCAGCACTTACCGCACACTCCCTCTTCCCCTCTTCTCTCTCTGCACTTGCATGTTCTGAATACTCACAAGGCCTAGTAGGTTTGTCTTTTTCTTCCAGTGTATGTATTGTTTTTCAATCCCATGTTCCCTCCATGTTGCCCTGTGGGCATTTTGAAACACAATTTTACTTGTTGTATAAGCGTCTCACAAATGCAAAATAAATAAATAAATAAATAAATAAATAAAATAAATAAAATATGGTGTTGTGTGTTTTAAAGGGACTGTTGGTACAAAAATAACACTCTGTAACTTCTACAGCTTCCTCCTGTTCCGTGTCGCCTTCCTGCCAGGGTTCTGCGGAAATCCAACCTATTTACATAGGTTCCTCTTTTTTGTTTTTGGGACAGTTTTGTGCAAGGTGTTCATTTTCCCCACATGAGAAACATGGTTTATAGTGACATTTTCGAAATAAAATTTTCGAAATGCCATTTTGTCGACGCCAAAATGTCAACAGAAAATAATGCGAATGTTTTCTTTTTAAACATTTTTTTTAATGGGGGGGTTCCCCCCAAACCCCTGGTTTTTTTTACATTGTTTTTTACTACCTAAACAAATATAAAACATAAAATAACAAATAATAAATTCTGAATTTTATTTTCAGGCATTTTGGTGTCGATAAAATGGCATGTCGAAAATGTGTTTTCAAAAATATAACTGGATACCGAGAAACATATCGGAACAAAAGGAGGTGAAATGTCTTTCTTTTCCATTTCTTCTTTAATTATGGGATTCCTCTTGAGAAGAAAAGTTTTTTTTTGCCTCTTCTTTTCGCTCCGGATCTCTAGTGATTGATTTTTCTTCTCTAATAGGTTTCTCTGAGTTTAGGTTCTCATTAAGAGGTTTATTCTATTTTCTTCCACGTCAGCTTTATGCAAGAACCTTAGTTGTCTTGCAGCTTCAGCGTGGGCGTACGCTATTTGAATGGCAGCATTAAATGTGGGTTTACACTGTTGTGACACAACCGTTTGTAGAGAGTGTGGTAATGTATTAGTAAATTGTTCCAGGGCTAAGACCTCTAACACTTCGGGAAGAGTTTTTTACAAACCACTGGGAGAGTGCGTTTTCCTCTAGCTAAGAACGCTAACTAGTTTTGCTTGTCATCAGTAGTTGAGTCCAAAAAGTAAACCAGCTGTCCTCCGTCTCAAGACTAATCTATTCTGACCTTATCAGTAAGGAAAAACAGCACATTTCCTCATGGTCTGCTAAACTGACTTTCGCTTTGGACTGAATCAGGTATTCCAAACCACTGTGAGGGTTTCGTTCTGCAATTTCTGTCTTGCAATAATAGTGAGACAGGTTCCGGGTTAGCTCTCTTTCTCATGGTTAAATTCTTTTTCCTCACTAGGACGAGCAGGCTGAGTCCCGTAGTTAATCTTACTCTTATAAACATGTGTTGTTTCACTGGGACGAATAAGCTGAGTCTCATAGTTATTCTCACACTTGTCAACATTTATTGTTTCACTGGGACAAGCCGAGTAACTCCTGTAGTTATTCTTACTCTTATAAACACTTGTTGTTTGCCTAGGACGAGTTGGCTGTGCGTCTCTCCCGTTACCTTCTTGTTCATGGGCTAGTGTCACCTGATCTCTCTTCGGATCAGTATGACTTTTGGTATAGGAATGGCTTCTGCGGGTCCCGTTGACTCTTCTTGGTTCTTTGGTCTGGCCCTGTATAGTCATGTTTGCAGAAGTCTATCCACTGTTTCTGCACTGGACAGTCCACCTCTGCAAGGTCACTCCATCACTCCCTCGGTTCTCTTTTCTATGGGGTTCTCTTCCACTACACAACACAGTTCTCTGTTTTCTCTGTGCCTCTTCAGTACGCCCACTGACCAGGTCCCCATGACCTAGGATCTCTCGGTACTCTGCAGCTCCCAGCTCTCCCTGCGTTCAAACTTCCCAGGCTACACACACCACCTTATGTCCCTCTTCCATTTTTATATCCAAGTTCTGGGTCTTCCCCATCGTAACATCAAAGTCCTCTCTCTCTCTCTCTTTGATGAGTATTCTATCTTACTCATCTAGGCTTCTTCATCACAGTTTTGTTGACTTTACACTATTGAGCGATCTTTATTACTCACTCATCTCTCTTCTTTGTCTCAGTGGTTTTGGAAGACACTTCTTCAAGATGAATGTTAAAGCTAATATTACAATAACAAACAGTGCTTTGCTCTGATGGACTCTCTGAAGCATAGAGATGATTAATGTTTCACAAGAGAGGATTTCAGGGAATTTCTCACCGGAATGGGAGTCCTTATATCCAAGAGTCTCTCCTTGTGAGTTCCCGCTTACTGCTACCCCTAGGGGGAGTGTTGCGTAGCGGGCTTACCTCCCTAGCTTTACAAGGAAAGGTTCCCCCTCTGGAGAAAAGTGATGAAACCCAGCGATTCATCGCAATTATTGGAATTTTGAAAATGTGTTGTGTGTCCCCCGTCTGGTATTAAAGACTGCGTCGTGCTTATGTTGATTTCCATGGGTGTAAAAATACCTTAGCAGTAAAACTAATGTTAACTGCACACACATATTTTGGATGGCTGGGCTATAGGCACAGTCTGCATCTTGGGTAGAGACTGCTGCCAATGTGGTCAAGCGTACCCTCATGAGCAGAGCGCAAGAGACAGTAACAGATATTGATTGTTCGACTAGTAAGGGTTTGCCATCATGCCAACAGAGAGATTCAATACCTAGTCACTGAGTAAGGCATCTAAAAGCTGTTAAAATCTCTTAGACTACTTTCAGTTCCTGTTTTGACAGGCTCTCCCAAACTATGGGCCTCATTACGAGTTTTGGGGTAGCCATGGAGCGTTAGCTCCATGGCTGCCGCCAAACCGGGCTCCTTTACCGGGTTCCCTGAATAGGGAATTACCGGGCCATTCCGAGTTCGGCGGGCCCGGTAATTCCTCCCTCAGGGAACACGGGCCCAGAGCTTCCCCATTCCCATTTGAGCCCCTATAGGGCTCAATGGGAATGGGAGACGGAGCTAACAACGGGCCGATAACGAACAGCCAGTTGTTAGCTCCCTGTTCCCCTCGCGGGACCTGGTAACGACACCTGGTTTTGACCTCGTAATCGTGCGGAATGGTGTTAACGGGTCCGCATCCATTAGCGGAACCCGTTAACCCATTCTGCACGGGTCGTAATGAGGCCCTATGTCTTCGACTAGAGGAAGCCATGGCAGATAGATGGAGGTGTCTTGACACTGCATGCACATGACCATTTGTAAAGATTTGCCACCTGGCAAGGGTGCAATGCCCTGGCTTTTTTGATTTTTATTAGTACATAAAATGATGCAGGTGATTCCTTCTCCATCTCCTAGCGAGATCCCCCTGTGTCGCAACTCCATGTCGAAAGCATAGTGTACGTGTCCCCTGCTGCATCAGTAGCCTGATCCACAGCACCCGCTCTGCTCATGGCGCATGGCAGGTCAAAGGTTACAAGATGCTCACTTGACCACCACAGCGACAGCAAAGTCACTGCAGTACAGGGTCGGCTTTTAAGATATTCCCCCTGTACCCAAACTAGAATGATCTTGAGTACCCCATGCTGGTGGCAGGGTAATCACTAAGAATAAGCTGTGCCTGAGTGTTCACCATGGCGCTACTTATGATCATGACCGCAACATCCCATGTGTCAGCTCCTCTGAGTCAACTCCACGGTGGAAGGGGATGTGCATTCGGACAGAAACCCTGAGAACTCAGCCTTTCTTTGATTCTCTTTGTGGGAGCTGGTAACCCCCTCCCCCAGATACAGCCGCACAGCAGGCAGCTGTCCTGGGCAAAGGCATCAAAGGAGCACACCCCTTCAGGAGGAGTAGCCTCACACCTGTGCGTATCTTTCCTCTTCACTCTCGACTGCCCCCCCAGGTTAGCGTGCTATAGAGTGGTACGGTGGGCAGTCATAATGTCGACAGTAAAAATGTCGACAGTCAAAATTTCGAAAAATAAATGTCGAAAAAAATAATGTCGACAAACAATAATGTCGACATTTTTTCGATATTTTTTCGAAATTTTCTATTTATTGTATAAATAGATAAATAAATAAATATATAACTAAAACGTGTTGAGTATGAGAGGTGAGAGGGTGGTGGGGGGCTTGGGGGTGGCAGGGGGTGTTGGGTGAGGGGGGTTGGGGGGGACACCCCCATAGTAAATGATACTCTTTTTATTTATTTAATTATTGAATAAATAAATAAATAAATATATAATTACTATGTGTTGAGAATGAGGGGTGAGAGGGTGGTGGGGGGGTGTGGGGGGGTGGCAGGGGGGTGTTGGGTGAGGGGGGGTTGGGGGAACCCCCCCCATAGTAAATGATACTCTTTTTGTTTATGTATTTATTGAAAAAAAATAAAAAAATAAAAATATATAATTAGAATGTGTTGAGTATGAGGGGTGAGAGGGTGGTGGGGGGAGGTGTGGGGGGGTGGCAGGGGGGTGTTGGGTGAGGGGGGGTTGGGGGGACCCCCCCCATAGTAAATGATACTCTTTTTGTTTAATTATTTATTGAAAAAATAAATAAATAAATAAATATATAATTAGAATGTGTTGAGTATGAGGGGTGAGAGGGTGGTGGGGTGGTGGGGGGGTGGCGGGGGGGTGTTGGGTGAGGTGTTGATAGTTCTAATTGACATTTTTTTGTTGACATTTTTTTTTCTACAAAATGACTCTTTACATTATATGTATAGGATGTCGACATTATTGTTTTCGACCTTTTTTTTTCGACATTTTTGTTTGTCGACATTTTTTTTTCGACATTATGACTATAAACCGAGTGGTACGTATGTAAGACGGGTCACCGCCTTTTGCAAGTGCTCCACCATTTCTGCCGTTCCATTGTGGCCCCTGGTGGTTGCCTCGCTAGTCACAAGTCTTACAGTTTATTGTAATGCCCTGTTCCTTGCTCAACCTGCTAATCTTATAAATCGACTGCAGCTCTTGCAGAATCTGGCAGCTCGGGTCACCACTTCTTCCCCCTACGGCTCACACATTAGCCCACATTAGCCCAGTGCTCTGTGCTCTTCACTGGCTCCCGGTGACTAAAAGGATTCAATTTAAATCCCTCTTTTTAGTTCACTGGCCATACTACCACCAGGGCAGCGGACTTTCATCAAGACAAGTTTCTGCCCTACATTCCTAGACATACTCTCCCATATGGAAATTGTTAGTGGTCATTCGCAAATTTTGCCTGTCTAGGGTCGGCAGTTGCGCCTTCTCAGTTTCAGCGGATAAACTGTGGAATAGCCTTCCCACCGCCCTTAGGGTATTGAGAACCATTTACAGTTCTGATGTGCTCTTAAAACTCTGTTATTCTAGTCTACGGGTGTTGTTCAGCTGCTGTCCGAGTCCAAGCGCCAAGATGCCCTTTGGGTGAACATGCAGAGTAGAAATTCTATTAACATAACATAACATAAAACCAAGGTGCTGCATGCCTAAATGTCTTTGGCGTCAGTAGGAGGGAAGTGGGCTGGAGTAGGATAGCAAGGAATACACTGGACAACGGACAAAATCTTCCACATCTTGTTTCTCGCTGTCTCTTTTTCCCTTTCCACTCTCCTCGGCTTCCTCTGGAGCAAAGCACCTTGGGGGCGGCATCACTGGAGCCAAGTCCACTCCAGCCAGGAGCTGGGATTGGTCCACTAAAACAGGCTAGCTTTAGACCAATCACCTGGGGACTTGTGCCTTTAAAAGAAAGGGGTTCACACCGCTTCAGCAGAATTCTCTCAGTTCCTCAACTGCGCTAAGTTCGAAGAGGCATTCTGAACATTCTCACCTGGACTTCCTTTGGGACAGTTGTCAAGAAGGAGCCGTCCAAGACAGAAGCAAGATCTGGCCCCTAACCAATCCCAGGGAACATCGGGAGTGACCAGTTCTGTGGACCAGGACCAACCACTCTGCAGAGGATCTTCTAGCCAAGAGAGCAGACCCTGAACTGAAGCATTATGACCGCAAGTCCTTTGTGAAGGCCTGACAGCAACCGAGAGCTTCAGTTTAGCTTTCGGAAGCATGATAAAGTAGTTAATAGAATTAATCTTTTACTGCACAGTGGAATGGAACTCATGTTCATAGTCAACTTTTTTTGTCATGAAGTTGTTTTTTGCAGAGCACAAAACGTTAGTGTCAAAGACCGGCATTCTGAGTATGACAGAGGGTGAGACTAGACTAAGAAGGAGATCAGAGAACTTACTGACAGCCATGTTTTAGCCAGACACTAAAGGGAAAGATGAAATAGGGTTTGGAGAGCTATATCTCATACACTGGCCGAGACCAGGCCAAGACGGCAAAGACCAAAGACCTTTCTGAGAGGTCTATCAGACACTGACTGAGAAAAGACTAGGTGTGAGATCCGTAATTCTTGTAAAGAGCCGTATGTCAGACACTGGCTGAGACTAGACCAAGAAAGGGGGTACCAGAGAGCTGCGAGCTGTATGTCAGACACTGACAAAGACCAGACCAATAAGAGGTTAGCCAGCTGGTCCATCAAAGTGTGACTGGTGGGTACTTTCTATTGGTCCAGGAGAGAAGCCGACAGCTCAAGAGGTCAAATAACTATGCCTAAACTGAATACTAAGCGAGTGCGAAAAAAAAACTTGCTGGTAAGAGATTCCAAAGAAGTGAGCATGGAGCCATAGCCCTCGGACCAAGATTACAAAGAAGAGAGCAGGGAGCACAAGCCTGAGGACCAAGATTGCAAATAGGTGAGCGGGACTCGGTAGCCCTAGGACGGAGATTGCAAAGAAGAGAGCAGGGGGCATGAGCTCTAGGGCCAAGATTGGAAATAAGGGACCGTGGAGCTGTAGCCCTAGGAAAAAGATTGCAAAGAAGAGAGCGGGGAGCACAAGCCTCAGGACCAAGATTGCAAATAGGTGAGCGGGTCTCTGTTGCCCTAGGACAGAAATTGTAAAGAAGAGAGCAGGGAGCACAAGCCTGAGGAACAAGAATGTAAATAGGTGAGCGGGACTCTGTATCCTTAGGACAGAGAGTGCAAAGAAGAGAGCAGGGAGCACAAACCTAAGGACCAAGATTGCAAATAGGTGAGCGGGACTCTGTAGCCCTAGGACAGAGATTGCAAAGAAGAGAGCAGGGAGCACAAGCCCTAGGGCAATATTGCAAATAAGGGAGCGGGGATCTGTAGCCCTAGGACAAAGATGGCAAAGAAGAGAGCAGGGGGCACAAGCCCGAGGACCAAGATTGCAAAGAAGAGAGCAGGGCCAAGATTGCAAATAAGAGACCGTACAGCTGTAGCCGCTAGTCAAAGATTGCAAAGAAGAGCAGGGAGCACTAGCCAGACGACCAAGATTGCAAATAGGTGAGCAGGACTCTGTAGCCCTAGGGCAGAGATTGCAAAGAAGAGAGCAGGGAGCCCAAGGACTAGGGCCAAGATTGAAAATAAGAGACTGTGGAGCTGTAGCCCTAGGAAAAAGATTGTGAAGAAGAGAGCAGGGAGCACAAGCCCAAGGAACAAGATTGCAAATAGGTGAGTGGGACTCTGTAGCCCCAGGACAAAGATTCCAAAGAAGAAGTCAGGGAACACAAGCCCTAGGGCCAAGATTGTAAATAAGAGAGCAGGAATAACCCTCTGACATGTTTCTACTTGCAGCATAGTACTGAGCTTTCTTCAGGGATCTGATTCTTATTTGGGTGGTCTAAGCAACATTTATTGCTGCCTCACTAGAGTAATACCTGACATTGAAGAACTCAAAGGGAACTCAATAATATGGTTTTGGTGCCTGTTTATTTGGGGCTGACCTATCGACGCTACCAATAACTATTATTGTTCTGCTCTAAGTTGAGGTATGCAACCAAGAGCCACTGAACACATTCCTTAATACCAGTTATTATCCTAGTAAAGTAGAACAGAAATATTGCCAACCTAGGAAAGATTGGCCCTCTCAACCCTGTACTTCAGGATGGACCTGAAGACCATTTCACCAATGTCTATTCACTCCACTTAACCCTATTTCTCCCCCGCTGGAGTTCCCTGTTCCCTCTACCCACCCAGCTCCTCTGCGTCACCCTGGATTTTCTTCCACCTGTCTGCCAACCAGCGCATTTACTGGGAATACCTACCAAATGGTTAGTGTATGTGTTCAAACAACGACAACAACTGGCCAATGATGTGAGAATAGGTCAAATTAGGGCAAGAGCTAGCAAATGCTCAGAGTACCAAAGCTAATGTAACCAATAGCCTGAGAGTGGTGTAAGCAGCCGGTTATATGATTGATTGATCAATTGATTAAGAATATTTAGATGGTGCACCACACGTCGAAGTCTTGAAGCTGCCTGCATGCTCCTGTGTGGAGAGGCGGTGCAGTGTTGGGTGATGGGGTACATTGCGGTATGCAGCAGCACTGGTCTGGAAAGTGTGGAGGTGCATTCTACAAGGGCCCCCTGTAGAAGAGGGGTGGCTGGGTGGTCCATCAACCGTCCAATCAGAATGCATGTCACCACTGGACCCCTCCAATGCTAAATCCCCAGAGGAACCCACAGGGCATGAAGCTGCTCAACTTCACACCAGCACCGGCCCGTTCTTTTTCACCTCATTTTACAGTTTTTGGTGAGCGGGAACCGTGAGCACAAACAAACCGTGCTTTCCCCAAACCAATGACAAATGCATGACCATTAGCGGGGGTGTTGGTAGAAGCCGGCAGGGATAACATGTGCAGGGCACAAGAGTTGCAGAAAGGGGCTGCGTACAGGAAACCCGCCGCAGCCATGAGCGCAACCCCGAAGAAGCGATCCTCTAGAGAATTGACGTGACTTGGGCATATCTATATAAACAGACTCCTCTGGTAGCTCAATACCGTAGGCCAGATCAACAGCATTGACTCAACCTGGTCTTCCGCTGTATGACTGTGACTCAATGGCAGTCACTGTTAGGGTGGAATCCAGCTGTGAGGCACACCAGTGGGATCTCCTTCACCTAACCTGCTGTCATGCACAACAAACCAGTTACACAACTACGCACCACCCTGCTTGATACCCCGACACACACTGCTAGACTCCCTGGGTCACAGTCCACCTCCCAAGCCATCCCTTCACCTATGGTGCAGGGAGTCGTCATCACCGGTGGATTCGGGCCGCGCACAGAGGCCGGCCCGGTTTGTTGTCTCGTTTCCATTGGCAACTCCCGTGAAGACTGCGTTCGGGCTGGAGCACCCGATCGCGGTTACTTCCTGGTTCCGCGACGGCTTCCCGATCACATGCTCAGGTTTCCGCTCACGTGACTGGGAGTCGGCGCACGTAAAAGCCAGGAAGTTCGAGTTGCTCAACGCTTCACAGCTGTTTCACGACTCTGTTCGGCGCTTTCAGGATTCACGTTGTTTGCTGCATCGGATTTGGACTCAGGCTTACGAACCACGGATTGGCTTTCTTACTCCACGGACACTGTCACCCAGAACTCTGCACGGATATTGGTACTTTGGACTCTTTTGCTACGCTCAACGGATTGCTTTCGGATTTCCCCTTCTGGCTTTCAACCTTTCGACCATTGGCTCTACGTGATCAGTTTCAAGTTCCCTTCGGCTACGGAAGGGCTACAGGTGTCAGCCGGTACCGACCATCTGGGACACGGCTGCCCGGATCTTTGACGCTCCCTCGCATCTGACCCCAGGCACCCTAGCACCATCCCGCTAGACTTAGGTACGAGAGTTTTGCACACTTCTTTATATCAAAGTACTGTGTTTGCCTGTGCTAACCCTAACTTCCTTTTAACAGCCTCTGGGGTCCTCTGCGTCATCGGATCCGGTGAACCATCAAACCACCTGTGGCCTCAAAGCTCGCATAGGGAGTTTCTTTACTCTCTCCCTGTGGGTGATTTGTGGACAGAGGCCCATTACTCTTCACTACGCGGCAAGTCACGACAGACTGTGAAGCCATTGCGTTGTGATGAGTATGGAGCCTGCAGCTGAGGACCTCGTGGCTGCCTTGGTACAGGCACTCTAAGGGCGGATATGGGTGCCGCTACTGCTGCGATACACCAGAGGCTAGACTTGATCCAAAGCACACAACACCCTTTGCCCGCTGATGCTGAGTTTGGAGAGGCCGCTGCCGCGGCACATCCTCCAGCTGTCCAGCCTATTGTTCCCCAGCCTCCTATTGCCCCTACAGCACCTCAGTTGCCAGTACTCATGCCCACGCCCTTTCCCTTGGCCGCCCCAGAGAGGTTCCACGGTGACCCTAGAAAGTTTCGCACCTTTATAAACCAGTGCAAACTACACTTCCTCTGCAGACATCAGGCTTTTCCCGACGCCACCACAAAAGCAGCGTTCACTTTGTCTCATTTGGCCGGCACCACTGCAGCATGGGCCAACCCCTTGTTGGAAAACGACAACCCTGTTCTATACGATTTTGAGCTGCTGATCACAGAAATGTCTTGTGTGTTCGACACACGTCACAAGGCCCAGTCCTGGGACCTCGAGCTGTTAGACCTGACTCAAGGAAAGGGATCCCTCATAGAGAACATTGCTCATTTCAATCAGCTAGCAGCTGAAACGTCCTGGCCTGAACAAAAAAAGGCAGTTGTCTTCTATAGAGGGCTCAACAACACCATGAAAGACGCTATGGCTATCGTCCCTTCCTTGCCCACGACCCACACCGATTTAGTGGACCTCGCGTTACAAATTGACGCAAGGCGTTCCGAACGTCGGTTCGAAACAGGAGTCCCCAATACCACTTTGCCTTCCTCTTCCTCTGATACAGGCGTCGAGCCCATGCAAATAGGTGGCGTTCGCAGCCCCATTACACAACTAGAGAGGGACCGCAGAAGAACCGACCACGCTTGTTTCTACTGCGGCCTGAATGGCCATTTTGTGAAGTCATGTCCCAGAAGCTCAAGAATCCGGTTTTTCGGAATGCTCGACCCTAGACCCGGGGGACGGCTCGAGCAGTACTTCCATTCCCCCGGACAGGCACCCCACCTTTGGCAGGATTAAGCCAGTGCTGGTACAGGCCACGTTAAAACCAACACCCGAGATTGTTCACGCTGTCTCGATTTACATAGACTCAGGCGCCACAGGCAACTATATTGACATTAAACTTGCCGGGTCCTTAAATCTACTTCTGCTTACCAAACAACATCCAGAGCCGGTACAGGCGGTGGATGGCACAGCACTGATTTCAGGCCCAATCAAGCAACAGACCGCCCCGGTCACCCTAACTATACAGAACACGCATCAGGAAGTTATCTCATTCGATCTGATTAAAATGCCACAGTTTGGGATCATACTGGGTCTACCTTGGTTGTATCAACACAACCCTTTGATTGACTGGAAGTCTGGGCAGGTTCATTTCGAATCAGAAACATGTCAGAACTATTGTCTCACCGCACCTGACCACACTGAATCACCCACATGAGCCCTAGGGGCCATAGCACATCTCACACTGCACAAGGACGTTCCTATGGCCCTGGAGCTTCATGTGGTGGGGGCTGTTGCTAATGGTGTCCCTACAGAATACGGGGATTTCCATGAGGTCTTTGATAAGGGTTCCTCGGAGGTGCTCCCACCACATCGTTCCTACGACTGCCCCATCAACCTACTCCCTGACTCCGTGATTCCCTCAGGCCGCATCTATTCCTTGTCTCCCTCGGAAGAACAAGCCTTAAAGGAGTACATTCATGTAGCCTTGAAGGTCAGTCATATACGTCCCTCCACCTCACCGGCGGCTAGCCCTATTTTCTTTGTCCCCAAAAAGGAGGGCGATCTGCGTCCTTGTGTGGACTATCGCCGACTAAATACTATCATCATCAAGAATCGATACCCGATTCCTCTGATTACCCCATTACTGGACAGGTTAAGCCACGCTACCATCTTCACAAAACTCGATCTCTGCGGGGCCTATAACCTGGTCAGAATCCGCTCCGGAGACGAGTGGAAGACGGACTTCTGTACTCGCTACAGATTGTTTGAATATGTGGTCATGCCCTTCGGGCTTTGTAACGCCCCTGCTACCTTCCAACGTTTCATGAATTAGGTTTTTCACGAATTGTTGGATGTGTGCGTAGCAGTATACCTTGATGAAATCTTGATATACTCACAGAATATGAAGGACCACATATCACACGTCCGCGAGGTACTGTCCCGTCTCCACCGACACTCACTCTATGCCAAACCCGAGAAATGTCAGTTCCACACTGAGAGTGTGGAATTCCTGGGTTTCCATATTACCCCTGGGGGTTTGGCAATGAACCAGTCCAAGGTCCGTGCAGTTTTGGACTGGCCGAAGCCCTGTAACATTAAGGCCTTGCAGTAATTTCATTGGTTCTCAAATTTCTACAGGCGCTTCATCCAGGATTTCTCGTCCCTTGTAGCCCCCCTTACTGCCCTGACCAGCCCCAAGTCGCCTTTTATCTGGTTGGATGAACACCAAGCGGCTTTTGATGCCCTGAAGTCAGCATTTACTACAGCCCCTGTCCTGAAGCACCCTGACCCAGAACTCCTGTTCATTGTGGAGGCTGATGCTTCCTCCTTCGCCCTTGGTGCAGTCTTGTCCCAACGCTGCCCTTATTCGGGTCAGTTACACCCGGTAGCGTTTCATTCCCAGAAGTTCTCTGCTACGGAGTCGCACTACACCGTCATGGAGAAGGAGCTGTTGGCCATCAAGGATGCCTTCCAGGTCTGGCGGCATCACCTGTTGGGGGCAAGGCATGCTGTCACAGTGTTCACCGACCACCGTATCCTCCAGGACTTGGCCTCGCTAAAGTGTATTAACAGTCGGCAGGTGCGGTGGCACTTGTTCTTCGCGGCCTTTGACTTCCAGATCAAACATCGGTCCGGTCTGTCCCATGGGAAGGCGGACGCATTGTCTCGTTCTCCGGGTGGGGTATCCTTGCCTGTTTTCCCAGAAAATCTATTAGACCAACATGTCATTTGTCTTTGCACCCCTCCTCTGCCTTTGTTGGATTCCATTCGCAAATGGGTTTCACTACATCCTGGTCAGGTTACCGAGTGGGATCCGGTGTTTCATGACGGGCTACCGTATATCCAAAACACATTGTGGTTACCGACAACCGACGCTCGCAATCTCGCTCTGGAATGGTCCCACGATAGCGCCATCAATGGCCATCCCGGACAAAAACGCACGTTGGACCTCCTCAGACGTTGGTGTTGGTGGCCCTGCATGAAACATGACGTAGAAGGATACGTTAACACCTGTGCGATATGCGCCCAGTGTAAGCACCGCAGAGGGCATCCGGTGGGGCTCCTGCTTCCTTTACCCATACCCCCCAGGCCCTTGCACACGGTATCCATGGATTTTGTAACAGACTTACCCCGAACCAAGGGATTCGATACCGTGTGGGTGGTGGTCAACTCCTTTTCCAAAATGGCTCGTTTCATTCCCTGTTCTGGCATCCCTTCAGCACCGGCCTTGGCCGATCTTTTCTTTAAGTCGGTCTTTTGCCTCTTTGGGTTACCCACGGTTATCGTCTCGGATAGGGGTCCCCAGTTCACTTCATGTTTCTGGCGAGCACTCGCGGTTCTCCTAGGTATTGTTTCCCATTTTTCCTCTGCATACCATCCGGAGATGGACGGCCAGACTGAGAGGGTGAACCAAGCCATGGAGCAGTATTTGCGTTGTCTGGTGTTGCAACACCAGCAGTCCTGGCTGGGTTTGCTACACCTCGCTGAGTTCTCCTACAACAATGCCACGCATTTCTCCACTGGCTCTTCTCCCTTTTATGTTTTGTATGGTCAACACCCTCGCACCTTGCCTGTCCCAGACCTTGCACCTTCTGATAATCCTGCTGCTGCTGCCTGTGCTTGCGACTTGTCGACCGTTCAGGCCCAAACCCTTACTCACCTTCGGGAGGCCCAGGAGTCTACGAAGGCTGCAGCAGACCGGAGGAGGGCAGTGGCACCTTCCTATGTTGTGGGGGACAGGGTTTGGCTCTCTTGTCGCCATCTCAAGCTTCCTGGTTGTCGCAAATTACTCCTTCGTTTTGTGGGCCCTTATGGGATTTCTGCTGTGATCAACCCTGTAGCCTATCGCCTCTCGGTTCCTGCCTCCTGGCGCATACACCCTGTTTACCACACCTCTTTGTTGAAACCATGTCCGGCCCCTACCCGTCTCCGGTCTACGCCTGGCCCTGTGTCAGTGGGTGGCTCGGTGGAGTATGAGGTCTCGGGTATATTGGGTTCTTGTATGGTTCGGGGTGGTCTCCAGTATCTTGTGGACTGGGCGGGTTTTGGCCCCGAGGAGCGGTGTTGGGTCCCCGCGAGTGATGTCCATGCCCCGAGGCTTGTTTCACCTTTTCACCGGGAACACCCTTCTTGCCCACGTGGTCGTGGGCCATTGAGGGGGGGCTCTGTCATGCACAACAAACCAGTTACACAACTACGCACCACCCTGCTTGATACCCCGACACACACTGCTAGACTTCCCGGGTCACAGTCCACCTCCCAAGCCATCCCTTCACCTATGGTGCGAGGGAGTCGTCATCACCGGCGGATTCGGGCCGTGCGCAGAGGCCGGCCCGGTTTGTTGTCTCGTTTCCATTGGCAACTCCCGTGGAGACTGCGTTCGGGCTGGAGCACCCGATCGCGGTTACTCCCTGGTTCCGGGACGGCTTCCCGATCACGTGCTCAGGTTTCCGCTCACGTGACTGGGAGCCGGCGCACATAAAAGCCGGGAAGTTCGAGTTGCTCACCGCTTCACAGCTGTTTCACGACTCTGCACAGATATTGGTACTTTGGACTCTTTTGCTACGCTCAACGGATTGCTTTCGGATTTCCCCTTCTGGCTTTCGACCTTTCGACCATTGGCTCTACGTGATCAGTTTCAAGTTCCCTTCGGCTACGGAAGGGCTACAGGTGTCAGCCGGTACCGACCATCTGGGACACGGCTGCCCGGATCTTTGACGCTCCCTCGCATCTGACCCCAGGCACCCTAGCACCATCCCGCTAGACTTAGGTAAGAGAGTTTTGCACACTTCTTTATATCAAAGTACTGTGTTTGCCTGTGCTAACCCTAACTTCCTTTTAACAGCCTCTGGGGTCCTCTGCGTCATCGGATCCGGTGAACCATCAAACCACCTGTGGCCTCAAAGCTCGCATAGGGAGTTTCTTTACTCTCTCCCTGTGGGTGATTTGTGGACAGAGGCCCATTACTCTTCACTACGCGGCAAGTCACAACACCTGCTCCTGCTTACTGGTGCTACCATCTGTCCATAGGGGTGCCCGTTCTATCTCTGTGACATGATTATAGCCTTATGGACAACAGCTGTCAAAATACACAACTGCTCAAAGCCCTCCAGCACCTCTCCTTTCCCCCCTGCAGCACAGGGAGGTCATCCGTGAGGCAGGCATATATTGGTGCAAGCAGAACCATGATTGAGCTTCTCTTTAGCGTGGCGCACACCAGAGGATTGAGCTCGGCTTTATACCAGGTGCTAATGTAGCACGACACCCGGGGTGGCATGACTGTAATTACTAGGGCTATTTCTGCACATTCTGGAAGTTGACTTTGCAACAGTCTTACCAGAGGTGATACTGATTAAGACCTAAGAACTAAGTCATAAGAACTTTCATATGCCCAAACTATCTTGGGAGAAACCCAGGAGACCGTCCTTCTCAAGTTACACCCCAGTCCTCTGGAACTCCATCCCGGTGGCAATCTGGACTGCTCCAAGTCTCCTAGTGTTTAGAAAATAGTTAAAGACCCGGCTCTTCCAGCAACTCCTTGGTGTAACCTCGGATCCAGCTATCTAGGGCACGCTCAGTACGTATATTGAACTGTGATCAATGTTGCTAATGTTTACTTGATGACTAGTTACATTCTTGCTTCAGGACCTGGGTGTATAGCGCTCCATTGCTGCTGAGCTAGGCTTCAACTATAACAGTATAATAATAACATAAAATAATAATACCCAGTCAAAAGTTAGGGAAGCCGATCTGCACGCAATAAAACTCATTGCACCTGGTGAATGCAGAAATCCATCTGTTTTTAATATTGCATTATTCGTATGTTGTGTTTTTGTGATGCTCTTCCTGCCACAGGATGTGTGCTAGGGAAGCCAGGTACAACACGCACCCTAGATTTCTAGCTTATCAGAAAGGTTTTCAGGAGAGTGCTCAGTTCCCTTTTGAACGTTGGATGATCAGACAACATATGTAGGAGAGGAGGTAACTGTTATGATGTTGCTCCCTCAGGAGTATTACGTGGTGCTGGAGGAGATGGAACACTCCACGTGTCAAGCTATGATGAGATCATAGAATGCCATGATGTTGTTCTGTGTTTCGTATTCTAATTTTGGCAGTTGATTTAATCTGTTTAGCCGGGGAGCCTCTGCGTGTGCTGGGGGTCTTCCTTTACATGTATTTATCTTTAATAAATACTATTACCAAACTTACCTGCTGTTCCAGCGTCTTTCCAACAGTAACATATTCCAGAGGATGGGACCCTCATACTGCAGGGATCTTCAACTTAAATCCCTGATCCTGTTTCTGGAGGATGCTGCAGATCATGGGCACGGGACCATGGCATTTGGCCATTTGGTAGTGGGGGAAGAGTTTACTGATATATCCTGGGGCCTGACCATACAATATTTAGGGCCCAATTCATGGAATTTATTGAGCGGAAAATAGGGACTGCCAAACCGCGCACCAAGCTACACACCAAACCGCGGGCCAAACCATGTTTGTCGATTCGGGGAAATGACCATGAAAAGCTCTCGATGTAACCGTCACCAAACATGTTACAAATGTTGATTGGGTCCTGGGAATAGTAACAAGGGACCCTACGCAGTGTTTTTAGGGTGCTGCCGTGGTTGCAGGGGACCCCATGCAGGATTACAGGGGTGCATGAGTTTGCCCCCGAGGACCACGCACAGGTAAGTATTATTGGCTGTATCTACTTTGCGTTTGCGGGGGGTGGGGGCTTGTCGGGCCATTCCGGCCACGACTTGCGTATAGGATTACTTTGCGGGTACAAATTCAATGACTATGTAGAGCGTGCAAGAAAACATATGCACGCATGCTCACGCAGAGTCGTTCTCGGTGCGCAGGCTTTGTGGGATCTATGTGCACATTTTCATGAATCGGCCCTTAGTGTCTGACGTATTTAATGCCTCCAAACGTGTTTAAAGAAAATGCCTTACTACGGCGACCACATTTTGCCATTATTTCAGCAATCTCCCAACAACAGCTAGCTTCAGAATCCTCCTGGACCTTATAGAAAAGGAGTGTGCACCTGCTTTTGGCTTTCAAAGTGGAGGGGTTTAGGTAGTAGCGATGAGAGAATGCAGAGTCAAAACTGAAGTGTTGTGTTTGAACTTGTTGATGATGAACTATGACCTTGATCGTGAAGAAAGAGTTAAACTCCATGAGATTTTAAACATCTACCAGTGCAGGGATCTGAGGTCAGGCGTAGGAACCACACAGTCAGAGCCGACATCTACTAGTGCAGGGGTCTGAGGTCAGGCATGAGAACCACACAGTCAGAGCTGACATCTACCAGTACAGGGATCTGAGGTCATTTGCAGAAACCACACAGTCAGAGCTGACATCTACCAGTGCAGTGATCTGAGGTCAGGCGCAGAAACCACACAGTCAGAGCTGACATCTACCAGTGCAGGGATCTGAGGTCAGGTGTAGGAACCGCACAGTCAGAGCAGACATCTACTAGTGCAGGGGTCTGAGGTCAGGCATGAGAACCACACAGTCAGAGCTGACATCTACCAGTACAGGGATCTGAGGTCATTTGCAGAAACCACACAGTCAGAGCTGACATCTACCAGTGCAGTGATCTGAGGTCAGGCGCAGAAACCACACAGTCAGAGCTGACATCTACCAGTGCAGGGATCTGAGGTCAGGTGTAGGAACCACGCAGTCAGAGCAGAGATCTACCAGTGCAGGGATCTAAGGTTAGGCATAGGAACCACGCAGTCAGAGCAGAGATCTACCAGTGCAGGGATCTGAGGTCAGGCGTAGGAACCACGCAGTCAGAACTGACATATACCAGTGCAGGGATCTGAGGTCAGGCGTAGGAACCAGGCAGTCAGAACTGACATATACCAGTGCAGGGATCTGAGGTCAGGTGTAGGAACCACGCAGTCAGAGCAGACATCTACCAGTGCAGGGATCTGAGGTCAGGCATAGGAACCACGCATTCAGAGCAGAGATCTACCAGTGCAGGGATCTGAGGTCAGGCATAGGAACCACGCAGGCAGAGCTGACATCTGCCAGTGCGGGAATCTGAGGTCAGGCTTAAGAACCACGCAGTCAGAGCAGAGATCTACCAGTGCAGGGATATGAGGTCAGGCATAGGAACTAGACATTCAGAGCAGAGATTTACCAGTGCAAGGATCTGAGGTCAGGCTCAGGAACCACACAGTCAGAGCAGACATCTACCAGTGCAGGGATCTGAGGTCAGGCGTAGGAACCACACAGTCAGAGCAGAGATCTACCAGTGCAGGGATCTGAGGTCAGGCGTAGGAACCACACAGTCAGAGCTGACATCTACCTGTGCAGGGATCTGATGTCAGGCGTAGAAACCACACAGTCAGGGCAGAGATCTACCAGTGCAGGGATCTGAGGTCAGGCGTGGGAACCACACAGTCAGAGCAGACATCTACCAGTGCACGGATCTGAGGTGAGGCGTGGGAACCGCACAGTCAGAGCTGACATCTACCAGTGCAGGGATCTGAGGTCAGGTGTAGGAACCGCGCAGTCAGAGTAGACATCTACCAGCGCAGGGATCTGAGGTCAGGCGTAGGAACCACGCAGTCAGAGCAGACATCTACCAGTGCAGGAATCTGAGGTCAGGTGTGGGAACCACGCAGTCAGAGCAGAGATCTACCAGTGCAGGGATATGAGGTCAGGCCGTAGGAACCACGCAGTCAGAGCAGAGATCTACCAGTGCAGGGATCTGAGGTCAGGCGTAGGAACCACACACTCAGAACTGACAAATACCAGTGCAGATATCTGAGGTGAGGCTTAGGAACCACGCAGTCAGAGCTGACATCTACCAGTGCAGGGATCTGAGGTCAGGCATAGGAACCACGCAGTCACAGCAGATATCTACCAGTTGAGGGATCTGAGGTCGGGCATAGGAACCACACAGTCGGAGCAGATATCTACCAGTGCAGGGATCTGAGGTTGGGTTTAGGAACCACACAGTCAGAGCAGACATCTACCAGTGCAGGGATCTGAGGTCAGGCGTAGGAACCACACAGTCAGAGCTGACATCTACCTGTGCAGGGATCTGAGGTCAGGTGTAGAAAATACACAGTCAGAGCAGAGATCTACCTGTGCAGGGATATGAGGTCAGGTGTAGAAAATACACAGTCAGAGCAGAGATCTACCAGTGCAGGGATCTGAGGTCAGGAGTAGGATCCACACAGTCAGAGCAGAGATCTACCAGAGCAGGGATCTGAGGTCAGGTTTAGGAACCACACAGACAGAGCAGAGATCTACCAGTGCAGGGATCTGAGGTCAGGTTTAGGAACCACACAGTCAGAGCAGAGATCTACCAGGTCAGGGATCTGAGGTCAGGCGTAGGAACCACACAGTCAGAGCAGACATCTAACTGTGCAGGGATATGAGGTCAGGTGTAGAAAATACACAGTCAGAGCAGAGATCTACCAATCACATTTTGGAATCTCTATAGGTTAGGTTTTTGCAGGACAAAAAAAATAAATATTATTGACAGACTCCAGGGTCCATACTGCCAGATCCCTATTAGATGGACATAGCAAAGGGAAATACACTCAACAATTTCTAGGTTAAAAAACACTGTTTTCACCAGGGCTGGGAGGATGAATCGAGTGCAATGCTCTTGCCTTGGGAACAGGATAATGCTGTGTGTCATTGACTTGATATCAACGCGAGGTCGTCTCAGCCATTCCCGTCTCCCACCCACCCAGGTAGGTAATAATGACAGTAACGTGGATTATCAAGGACTCTGGGACTGGATTTGTGAGAATAGACGTGCTATGCAGAGCACCCCAATCTTTAATATTATTATAGCTGCTACCTGTGAGGTCATGGACAAGTTCTCATTGAATGTGGCCCTCAGGTTTTTTATCAGACTAGGGGGGCCCCTGGGTGTGCCTAGTTTACAAGGCCAGTTGAAGGATGGCCAGGTAGTATATGGGGCTACCATCAGCGGGTGTCCACCTTGCTCAGATTCCTCTTTAAACTGTGCAAGCGCATTGTTTGGTCCATTACATGGGTCTGCAACCTGTGGTTCTCCAGGTGTTTTGGACTACAACTCCCATGATCCCTCACAATTGATCATGCTGGCAAGGACAGATGGGAGTTGTACTCGAAAGCATCTAGAGAGACAAATGGGAGGCGCCATCTTGTCTCTCTTGCATGTTGTGAGACTGGGGTCTGGTTCAAAAGTTATAGACGGAATTTTGAATTTCAGCTGCTGGTCACCAGCATAAACATGTATTTTTGCTCCATATGTTCCGATCAGCTGAATTAATGGGTAAGCTAAATAATGCAAGGGATGGCCGGGAGGGTGCTCTACAATCCAGCAAGTACATCCGACATTCAAAAGGTACACTTGAAACTCTCTGTGTGATTTCTGTGAGGAAAGATCTCAGCCAAACACGATTGCTCCTTTTGATTCCACTATTGATCATAAGAGAAAGCAGGACTGTGTTGAGAACAGTTTCATAGATCACACTAGATCTACCAACATTGCTGATAATGGGTTCGCTGCGAATGGAGTAGATTTTGTGACATCCTTTGTCAGCAAAAACACCTTTGTGTACAATATCTGCTCTCCCATACATCCAAAACCAGTAATCAGTTTAATCATTTAAGTCCCTTTGACAAAGGAAATTCGCTCTGCGCTGGTAAATGCCAGTTCATGCCATGACATATCTTCAGCTCATCCAAAATATTGCAACCCACTTTCTGGTAGAACTCAGCCACAGCTGGCAGATCTCCTCTCGCTTACATGCCCTCTGCTGGCACCTAGTGAAGTTACAGCTTCAGCTCCAGGTCCACTGTATTTCATTCCACAACCCCTCTTCCCTTTCCCTTTGGTTAGCGTCGCCTGTAGCGCATTGAAGTGCCCGCATCATCTGACGGTGGCCTGCTAGCCGGACCTTCACTCTGCTTCGCCTCTTGCCTGGAGCATCTCCAGGAGTCTTTCAAATCAATTTCAAATCATTTCTCCTTTCTAAATGATCACAAAAAATTGTTCTCTTCCAAGACTTATCAATCACGTCAAGACATGGACGATTCTTATTCTTTCCACATCTCATCAGCGCTGCCAGTCTGCCTTATCTCGCCATTGCCGGGAGAAGAACCATGGTGAAAGCGCGCTTCCAAAACGTAACATGAGAAGGCCTGATATGATATGATAAGTCATTTATAACACGCCTGTACACCAGTGTTTCTAGGTGTGACAAGCAAGGAAGGGGAGACGGAGGACAAAACAAACGATCTGACAAGGCCTTGTGACATTCAGATCGTGCAGGGTGAAGGGAGAGGAGAAGTGCGAGGGGGAGGGAAAGGGAGAGTGCAACAAGCATATCTCAGGTAAGTGCAGGTGGTCGGTTCTGAGTAAGTGCAAGGAGGCAGGCGACTGTAGGGTTGCAGATACAGTCCCTAGTGCCCGGTAGGACCGAAGTCAGTGAATGGGGCTACTGGTCGTGAAGGAGCCTGGTCCCCACAAGGTTCAGAGGGAGGCCAGGTAACCAGTTAGTGCATCAGACAAGAACATCAGCAGGGGGGGAGAAAGAGTGAGAGAAAGCAGAAGCGAAAAGGAAAGTCTTGAGTTGCTTCCATAACCTGAGGTAATCCTATTCAAGTTTGAGAAAGGCAGGGAGGCTGTTCCAGAGGGAGGCACCAGCCGAGGAGAGAGATCAACCCTCCACTCTCAGCCTGGAGAAGTGCCTGACTCTCAGAGAGATGGAGGTGGATGAGAAGAGGGCTTGAGAAGGAAAGTGCTTAGCAAGAGGGAGTTGGATGCAGTGTGGTCCCGGACCGCATAATGCAGAGGATCTTGAAATTGATCCTTGCAGCCACCAGGAACCAGTGGAGTGATTTCAGGGGTGGAGAGATACAATCCCTGGGCCTGAGACCAAGGACAAGCCTTGCAGTCCTATTCTGGATTAGTTGCAGGGGCCATTGCGTAGAGGCAGTCAGATTTAGAAAGAGGCTGTTGCAGTAGTCCAGCCTAGAGAGAACCAGGGCTCTGGAGACAGTGAGCTTCTGGGGGAAAGTAAGAAAAGGAAGAATACCTCTTAGGAGGTGCAGCTGGCGGTGAGACTTCTTAGAGACATCCATGATGTGAGGAGAGAAGGAGGCAGTGGAGTTGAAGGTGACATCAAAGTTTTTTGCCTCACATGAAAGCGCAGGTAGAGGGCCCAAGAAGGATCTTAGTCTTACTGACGTTTAGGCATACATTGTTAGTGGCACACCATTCCTGAATCACGGATAAACAATCAGGAATGAGCGAGATAGGAGAAAAGGCTAAGGGGAGCCTGAAGGAGAGCTGTGTGTCATCCGCATAACACTGAAAGTTAGGAGAGAAGGTAGAGATTATATGGGCCATAGGTGCCAAGTAAAGGTTGAAGAGCCAGGGTGAGAGGTTAGAGCCCTGGGGAACACATGTGGAGAGCGAGTTGGTGGAGAGAAAGGACCCGAGTTGGACCTGGGTTGATTGACTAGGAAGGAAGTCAACTAGGCTCGGGCCTGATCCGTGATGCCCAGGTTGTCAAGGAGACTGTTGATCAGGATGTCGTGGTTGACCATGTCAAAAGCAGAGGTAAGGTCAAGGAGGATGAGAACAGAAGGTAGGCTAGAGTCGAGATTTGAGAGCAGGTCTTCACAGGTGTTCAGGAGAGCGGTTTCCCTGCTTCTGGCAGCTCTAAAGCCGGACTGATGGTCATGGAGACAACCAACAGATTTGGTTGGAGACTAAGCTGGGAGATGTTAAAGAAAATATGCAAAAGCATAAAAGAAGATCCAGGACATTGCGCCTTATTTCAGGTGATTGTAGATGTATTTTAATATTTTTTCTAAAAAAAGTTGCCCTTATAGTATAATACGTGTTTCGGCCTCTGCTGGCCTTTTTCAAATTAGGGCTAATATGTTGAACTAATAGAAAGCATATACTCAACAATGTATTACATCATACAGTAAATCAAGAAACATTGAATGCATTGCAAGAAAAAACCCATAATACCAAAGTATCAGTGAAATTGAATAGATAACAAATCAAAATATTCAATAATGAGTTCAAAAAAGAATAATTACACAAAGAAAGGTGGAAAAGTGGGGAGGGGAGACATACAAACAAAGCGGGAGACAAAAGACAAATGTTATATTAGTCACGGTTATTACCTATTTGCTGTGTGTAGTAAAAGAACCACGGCTGCTTCAGGCCAAAATTTACCCACACTGGGGCTCACTGACTTCTTATTCACGAAAAATGTAGGTGGGTAAGTTTTGGCCTGAAGTAGCCGTGGTTCTTTTACTACACACAGCAAATAGGTAATAACCGTGACTAATATAACATTTGTCTTTTGTCTCCCGCTTTGTTTGTATGTCTCCCCTCCCCACTTTTCCACCTTTGTGTAATTATTC